>NW_027555847.1:189784642-192184642 GCF_003287225.1 Phascolarctos cinereus
CAATGAGAGAGGTAGAAGAGTCCTTAAAAAATACAATTGCCAATGGAAAAAAAGTACACTGAAGAAAACAGTCCTAAAAAATCCACTGGAAAAAATCACTGAAAACTACAATTGGCCAATTGGAGAAGGAAGTAAAAAAATACAAAGAAAACAATCTGTTAAAATAGAATTGGACAAATGGAAACTAATGACTCTATGAGAGAGCAAGAATCAGTCAAACAGAAAAAAAAATGAAAAATAGATGAAATGAAAATACCTCATAAGTAAAAACTGACCTGGAAAATCATCCAGGGAGACAATTAAAAATTATCGTACTACCTGAAAATCATGATGAAAAAAAGAACCTGGACAGTATCTTTCCAGAAATCATAAAGGAAAACGGCACTGAAGTCCTGGAACAGAAGGTAAAATAACCATAGAAAGAATCCACCCTCACTGCCTGAAAGAGATCAAATTGAAAACACAAGAAATATAATAGCAAAATTCCAAATTACCAGATGAAAGAGAAAATACTGCAAGCAGCCAGAAAAAAAGCAATTTAAATATCATGGAACAACAGTCAGGATTACACAGGCCTTGCAGCTTCTTCATTAAAAGACTGCAGAGCATAGAAGATGATATTCTACAAGGCAAAGGAGCTTGGATTAGAACCAAGGATCAACTACCCAGTGGAAATGAGCATGATATTTCAAGGGAGGAGATGGATGTGCAATGAAATAGGGGACTTCCAAAACTTCCTGATAGATAAGACAACGACAAAAATTCTTCAAGTACAAGATTCAAGAGAGACATGTAAAAAGGTAAATGGGACAGAAAGATATATTATGTTGTTAATAAGGGCAAACTGTCTACATCCCTGCAAGGGAAGATGACACTTGCAACTCCTTGAGAACTGTATTATTATTACACCATGTCAAAGGAGTATACATAAAGGGAGTGGATATTAGTTGACTTTGATGCAATGATAAAAAAAAATTTAATCAAGTAGGTTAAATGGATCCAAGTAAATGCATTAGTCTGATCTAAGAAAATGTCCTGAGAAAGGAGACAGACAAGGGTAAATTACATCACAGGAAAAGACACAAAAACCTATTACAGCAAAGGGAAAGAAAGGAGGGGGAGAGCATTGTTTGAACCTTACTCTCATCAGATTGGCTCAAGAAGGGCATAACATAATCAGTTAGGTATAGAAATCTAACTTGCCCTATAGGCAGTAGGAGGGAAAAGGGGAAAGAAAAGGGAGGGGGGAAAAAGGGAGGGAAGAAGCAGTAAGGTAAAGGGGAAGAAAAGGGAAAGGGATAATAAAAGGGGAGGGACTGAAGGAGGCAGTGGTCAAAAGCAAAACGCTAGTGGAGGAGAAGGAGAAAGGAGAAATAAAAGCATAAATGGGTGGGAAAGGATGGAGAAAAAGACACAGATAGTAACCATAACTGTGAATGTGAATGGGATGAACTCTCCCATAAAATGGAAATGGATAGCAGAATGGATTAAAAACTATAAACCTACAATATGTGTTTACAGGAAACACATTTGAAAAAGAGTGACACATACAGGGTAAAGGTAAAAGGCTGGAGCAGAATATATTATTTCAGCTGAAGTAAAAAAGCAGGGGTAGCAATCCTGATCTCAGACAAAGCAAAAGCAAAAATAGATCTAATCAAAAGAGATAAGGAAGGGAACTACATCCTGCTCAAAGGCACCATAGACAATGAAGCAATATCATTACTAAACTATATGCACCAAATGGTATAGCATCCAAATTCTTAGAGGAGAAGTTCAGGGAGCTACAGGAAGAAATAGACAGCAAAACTATACTAGTGGGGGACCCCTCCCCTCTCTGCACTAGATAAATCTAACCACAAAAAAACAAGAAAGAAGTTAAGGAGGTGAATAGAACATTAGAAAAGTTAGGTATGATAGACCTCTGGAGAAAACTGAATGGGGATAGAAAGGAATATACTTTTTCAGGTACATGGCACATACACAAAAATTGACCATGTACTAGGGCATAAAAACCTCACAATCCAATGCAGAAAGGCAGACATATTAAATGCATCCTTTTCAGATCATGATGCAATAAAAATTATATGTAATAAAGGGCCATGGAAAGATAGACTAAAAAATAATTGGAAACTAAATAATCTAATCCTAAAAATGATTGGGTCAAACAACAAATCATAGAAACAATCAATAATTTCATTCAAGAGAATGACAATAATGAGACAACATACCAAAACTTGGGATGCAGCAAAGCAGTTCTTAGGGAAGTTTTATATCTCTAAATGCTTACATAAATAAAATAGAAAAAGAGGAGATTAATGAATTGGGCATACAACTAAAAAAACTAGAAAAAGAACAAATTAAAAATCCTCAACTCAAATTAGAAATATTGAAAACCAAAGGAAAAATTAATAAAATTGAAATTAAGAAAACTATTGAACTAATAAAAAAGAGCTGGTTTTATGAAAAAAACAATAAAATAGATAAGCCTTTGGTTAATTTAATTAAAAAAAAAGAAGAAGAACCAAATTACTAGTATCAAGAATGAAAAAGGTGAAGCTACCATCAAGGAAGAGGAAAGTAAACCAATATTTAGGAATTATTTTCCCCAACTATATGCCAACAAATTTGACAATCTTAGTGAAATGGATACATATTTACAAAAATACATATTGCCCAGATTAACTGAAGAGGGAGTAAAATACTTAAATAACCCCATCTCAGAAAAAGAAATTGAACAAGCCATTGATGAACTCCCTAGGAAAAAATCTCCAGGGCCAGATGGATTTACATGCGAATTCTATTAAACATTTAAAGGACAATTAATTCCAATACTATACAGACTATTTGGGAAAATAGGTAAAGAAGGAGTCTTACCAAATGCTTCTTATGATACAAATATGGTGCTGATACCATGAAAAGTCAAAGCAGAGAAATAAAATTATAGACCTAGGTTTCTAATGGCTATAGATGCGAAAATTTTAAACAAAATATTAGCCAATAGATTGCAGCAACTTATCACAAGCATAATACACTATGACCAGGTAGGATTTTATACCAGGAATGCAGGGTTGGTTCAATATTAGAAAAAATATCAGCATCATTGAGCATATCAACAACAAAAAAAACAAAAACCACATGATCATTTCAATAGATGAAGAAAAAGCTTTTGATAAAATGCAACACCCATTCCTATTAAAAACACTAAGAAGCATAGGTATAAATGGAGTCTTCCTTAAAATAATGAATAGCATATCTAAAACCTTCAGCAAGCATTATATGTAATGGGGACAGGCTAGAAGCATTTCCAATAAGATAGGGGGTGAAACAAGGATGTCCATTATCACCACTGTTATTCAATATTGTACTGGAAACCTTAGCTTTAGCAATAAGAGAAGAAAAAGAAATTGAAGGCATTAGAATAGGCAAAGAAGAAACAAAGCTATCACTCTTTGCAGATGACATGATGATATACTTAGAGAATCCTAGAGAATCAAGTAAAAAACTACTTGAAATAATAAACAACTTTAGCAAAGTTGCAGGCTATAAAATAAACCCACATAAATCATCAGCATTTCTATATATTACCAACAAAGCCCAACAGCAAGAGATAGAAAGAGAAATCCCATTTAAACTTACTGTAGACATTATAAAATATTTAGGAGTCTACCTCCTGAAACAAACCCAGGAACTCTATGAACACAAATAAAATCAGATCTAAATAATTGGAAAAACATCAGTTGCTCATGGATAGGCCAGCTAATATAATAAAAATGACAATCCTACCTAAGCTAATTTACTTATTCAGTGCCATACCAATCAAACTACCAAAATTATTTTATAGAGTTAGAAAAAATAATAAGATTCATTTGGAAAAACAAAAGGTCCAGAATATCAAAGGAACTAATGAAAAGAAATGCAGGGGAAGGTGGCCTAGCAATTCCAGATCTTAAATTGTATTATAAAGCAGCAATCATCAAAACTGCTTGGTACTGGCTAAGAAATAGGGAGGTGGATCAGTGGAATAGGTTAAATATGCAAGACACAGTAGTCAATGACTATAGTAATCTATTATTTGATAAACCCAAAGACCCCAGCTTCTGGGATAAGAACCCACTCTTTGAAAAAAACTGCTGGGAAAACTGGAAAAGAGTATGGCAGAAACTAGGCATAGACCCAAATCTCACACCATATACCAAAATAAAGTCAAAATGGGTTCAGGACTTAGATATAAAGGCTGATACCATAAGTAAACTGGGAGAACAAGGAATAGTTTACCTATCAGATCTATGGAGAACAGAAGAATTCATGACCAAACAGGAGATAGAGAACATTATGAAAAGCAAAATGGATAATTTAGATTGCATTAAATTGAAAAGTTTTTGCATAAACAAAGCCAATGCAACTAAGATTAGAAGGAAGGTAGAAAATTGGGAAAGAAGTTTTGCAACCAGTCTTTCTGATAAAATAGAGAATTAAGACAAATTTATAAGAACACAAGCCATTCCCCAATTGATAAATGGTCAAAGGATATGAACAGACAGTTCTCAGATGAAGAAATTAAAGCCATCTATAGTCATATGAAAAAATGCTCTAAATTGTTATTGATTAGAGAAATGCAAATCAAAACAACTCTGAGGTACCACATCACACCTATCAGATTGGCCAACATGACAAAACAGGAAAATGATAAATGTTGGAGAAGATGTGGGAAAATTGGAACACTAATACATTGTTGGTGGAGCTGTGAAATGATCCAACCATTTTGGAGAACAATTTGGAACTATGCCCAAAGGGCTACAAAAATGTGCATACCCTTTGATCCAGCAATAGCACTTCTAGGGCTATATCCCAAAGAGATCAAACAAATGGGAAAAGGACCCACATGTACAAAAATATTCATAGCAGCTCTTTTTGTGGTGGCAAAGAATTGGAAATTGAGAGGATGCCCATCAATTGGGGAATGGCTGAGCAAGTTGTGGTATATGAATGTAATGGAATACTATTGTGCTATAAGAAATGATGAACAGGCTGACTTCAGAAAAACCTGGAAAGACTTATATGGTCTGATGCTGAGTGAAGTGAGCAGAACCAAGAGGACTTTGTACACAATAACAGCCACATTATGCGATGACTAATATTGTTAAACTGAACCCTTCTCAGCATTACAAGGATCTAAGACATCTCCAGAGACCTCAGGAAGGAAAATGCTGTCCACATCCAAAGAAAGAACTATGGAAGTTGAATCACTATCACTTATTTTTACCTTCTGTTGAGTTTTGTTTCATCTTTCTTATGGTTTCTCCTATTGGTTTTAATCTTTACTTACAACTTCACTAATGTGAAAATATATTTAATGGGTATGTAAATGTAAAGCCTATATCAGATTGTGTGCCGTCTTGGGGGGGGAGGAAGGGGGAGAAAAATTTTCAACTCAAAAGTATGGAAGTGATTGTTGATAAATCAAAATAAATTAATAAAATTTAAAAAAAATAAAGAAGCCAGGTGAGCAGGCATCCCCCAGAGGCCAGACTCTTCACCCCCACTCCAAGAGCTCTAGTGTTGCTGATTCCAGATCAGCACGAGGTAAGCTGCCAGACCACAACAGCCTCCAGCTGCCAGCACCCAAGACCTCAGAACACAAAGGCAGTGGCCAGGTCCCAAGCTCCCAGCACAAGAAGTTTGGCTCAGTGCCACCAGCACTGCAGCAGGAGAGCTCAACTTTAAAAGCCCAGATATACACAAACAGTACGAGCAGAAAGCAGACAATGATCATAGATTCTTATTATGGAAGCAGAATATCAAAGCACAAATTCAGAAGAGGACAATATTGTCAATACACCCACATCTAAAACCTCAAAGGGGAGTATGAACTGGCCACAAGCCCAAAAAGCTTTCTTGGAAAAGCTTAAGAAGGATTTTAAAAGTCAAATGAGAGAGGTAGAAGAACAATTGGGAAAGCAAATGAGAGGTATGCAAGAGAGAGTCAATAGCTTGGGAAAGGAATGACAAAAATTGACTGTAGAAAATAAATCCTTAAAAAATACAATTGAACAATTTTTTGGGGGGGTGGAGAGGGAAGTACACTGAAGAAATCAACTCCTTTAAAAGTAGAATTGGCCAAATGGAAAAGGAGGCATAAAAACTCACTGAAGAGAAGAATTCCTTAAAAAGTAAAATGGACCAAAAAAAAAGGAAGTACAAAATCTAATAAAAGGAAACAATTGATTAAAATAGAATTGGACAAATGTAGGCTAATGACTCTACAAGATATCAGGAATCAGTCAAACAGAAACAAAAGAATGAAAAAGTAGAAGAAAACATAAAATACCTGATTGGTAAAAACAACTGACCTGTAAGACAGATCCAGGAGAGACAAATTAAAAATTATTGGTCTAGGGGTAGCTAGGTCATACAGTAGAGTCAGGAGGACCTGAGTTCAAATCCAGCCTCGGACACACAATGCTTACTAGTTATGTGACTCTGGGCAATTAACCCCAATTGCCTCACCAAGAAAAAGAAAATTATTGGTCTACCTGAAAACCATGATAAAAAAAGAGCCTGTACAGCATCTTTCAGGAAATCATCAAGGAAAATTGCCCTGAGGTCCTAGAACTAGAAGATAAAATAGTCATCAAAAGAATCACTCATCACCTCCTGAAAGAGATCCCAAATTGAAAATGCCAAGAAATATTATAGCCAAATTCCAAAATTACCAGGTCAAAGGAAAAATAATGCAAGCAGCCAGGAAGAAACAATTTAAATACCATGGAACCACAGTCAGTATTACACAGAACCATGCAGCTTCTATATTAATAGATCAGAGGGCATGGACTATGATATTCCATAATGCAAAGGAGCTTGGATTACAACCAAGGATTCACTATCCAGCAAAATTGAGCATAATTTTTAAGGGAGGAGATGAACAGTCAATGAAATACGGGACTTCCAAACTTTCCTGATGAAAAGATCAGAGCTCAACAGAAAATTTGATCTTCAAATGCAAGACTCAAGAAAGGCATAAAAAGGTGAACAGGAAAGAAAATCACGTTACTAATAATAGAAAACTATTTATGCCGCTACAAGGGAAGATGACATGAGTAACTCTTGAGATCTGTACTGTTATTATGACATTTAAAAGGGGTATACTTAGACAGAGGTGATGTAAAACTAATTAAGTGGTGAAAAGGGATTGTTCTGGGAGAAGAGGAAAAGAGGAGTCAGAGATGGATAAATTACATCACATGAAAATGTACAAAAACCTAGTACAGTAGAGGGAGAGTAGGGAAGCAGAGTATTTTTTGAACCTTACTCTCATAAGATTTGGCTCAAAGAGCAAATAACATAATCAGGCATAGAAATCTAACCTACCCTATGGGAAGTAGGAGAGGAAAGGGGGAAAAGGGAGGAGGTGAATAAAAGGGAGAAAAGAAGTAGCAAGGGTAAAAAGAAAAGGGAGGGGGCTGATAGAAGGGAGGGTAGGGTGAGGGAATGGAAGTCAAAAGCAAAATTCTAGTGAGGAGGGAAGAGGTGAAAGGAGAGAGAAAAGCATAAACAGGAGGAAAATAGGATGGAGAGAACGACATGGATATGTTAATGGCATGAACTGTCCTATAAAATGGAAATGGATAGCAGAGTGTATTAGGAATCATAATCCTACAATATGTTTTAAAAACCTGGAAAGACTTATACAAACTGATGCTGAGTGAAATGAGCAGAACCAGGAGAACATTGTATATAGTAATAGCTACATTGTGTGATGAATGACTTTGATACACTTAGTTCTTCTCAGCAATGCAAGGATCTTAGGCAACTCCAAAAGTCTCATGATGGAAAATGCTTTCCACATCCAGAGAACGAACTATGGAGTCTGAATGCAGATGGAAACCCTAACCCTAACCCTAACTGCGCTCTTCTTTTCTTCTGTTGTTTTGTTTTGTTTCTTCTTTCTCATGGTTCCTCCCATTAGTTTTAAGTATTCTTTAGATAATGACTGTGAAAATATGTTTAATATGAATGTATAAGTAGAACCTATATCAGATTGCACACCATATTGGGGGGGGGAGAATACGGAGAGGGCAAAAATTTAAAACTTAAAATCTTGTGGAAGTGAATGTTGAAAACTAAAACTGAATAAATTAATTATTTTTTTAAAAAAGGTGGATGACTTCACTTATAAAGAATAAATGAAAGTTTAAGAATGAATTTAAAAAAGCAAAAAAATTTTTTTTAAAAAAATGAAAAAGTGGAAGAAAATGTAAAATACCTCATGAGAAAAACAACTGACCTGGAAAATAGATATAGAAAAGACATTATTAGAATCATTGGACTACCTGAAAGCCATAATCAAAAAGAGGACCTGGACAGCATCTTTCAAGAAATCCTCAAGGAGGGGCAGCTAGGTGGCGCAGTGGATAGAGCACAGGCCCTGAAGTCAGGAGGGCCTGAGTTCAATTCCTGCCTCAGACCAAACACTTGACACTTACTAGCTGTGTGACCCTGGGCAAGTCACTTAACCCCAATTGCCTAAAAGAAAAAAAAATAAATCCTCAAGGAAAACTTCCTTGATGTCCTGGAACCAAAGGGTAAAATAGGCAATGAAAGAATGCAACAATCACTTCAGGAAAGATATCCTAAAATAAAAACTCCAAGGAACATCATAGCCAATTGAAGCTATGTATAGCCATATAATGAAGGGCTCTAAGCCATTTTTGATTAGAGGAACGCAAATTAAAATGACTTTGAGATACCACTTCTCACCTATCAGATTGGCTAACATGACAAAAAAGGAAAATGATAAATGTTGGAAAGGATGTGGGAAATTGGAACACTGATGCACTGTTGATACGATTGCGAACTGATGCAACCATTCGGAGATCAATTTGCAACTATGCCTAAAGGGCAACCAAACTATGCATATCCTTTTATCCAGTAACAGCACTATGAGGTCTGTATCCCAAAGAGATCATAAAAAGGGGAATAGGACCTACTTGTGTAAAAATATTTACAGCAGCCCTTTTTGTTGTGGCAAAATTCTGGAAATTGAGAAGATGCCTATCATCTGACCAGTTATCATGTATGAATGTAATGGAATACTACTATGCAATAAGAAATGATGAATGAGCAGATTTCAGAAAAACCTTGAAAAATTGTATGAACTAATGCAAAGTGAAATGAACAGGACCAGGAAAAATTGTATACAGTATTAGCAACAGTATGTGATGATCAACTATGAATGACTTAGCTCTTCTCAGCAACACAATGATCCAAGTACAAAGAACCCATGAAGGAAAATGCTATTCATATCCAAATAAAGAACTGATGCACTCTGCAGATTGAAGTATATTTTTTTCACTTACTTTATTCTTTCTCATATTTTTTTTGATGTTTCTTCTTTCACAACTGTGCTACTATGAAAATATTTTTCAATGATAGCATATGTATAAACTACATCAAATTGCCTACCATTTTCAGAAGAGGGGAAGATGGGAGAAAGAAAAATTTGAAATTCAAAATCTAATAAAAATGAATACTAAAAATTTTCTTAACATGTAATTGGCGGAAAATAAAATAAATTCTTAAACTTTAATTTTTTTAAAAAAATAATAACATAAAGTACGCAAGACAACTAATGTTAAACCATTCCTCCAATATCTTTTATTCTTCCAACTTGGGATGAGTCAGCATGCTACTAAAAAGCAATGCTTTACAGCTCATCATTGGTAATGCCAATGCCATGAAGAAAGTTCAGTCCACTTGCAATGCGAGCTACAAATCTGTCTAAAATGTAAGTGTGGGTGGTTCAGCTTGATTCTTATCTCATTTGAAATGGAAATATGTTTGCAGTGCCTGAATGTGGGAAGATTAATTATCACCTCTGTTTCAAAATAAGCAGCAGTAGAAACCCATCACATGAAAATGTGGAAGTGACATTGTCGACAGCTAACAAGAGAGGTTTTCAGCTGGAAAACAGTGCAAACAGAAACAAATGCATTCATTTTTCTAATTTGCAGCCAAGTAAAATGGTATTTGATACTTACTGAGCCTGCTTCAGCATTCCAGGGCCACATTGTACTTGACTATCAAATTGCAGCAAACTAGACCAGGTAGTTCCTTGTCCCAGGAATTCCAAGGGCTCTGCTTTCCCAAGTAGAAACCAATTTTAGCTCTTTCAAAGAGATATATGTACAAAACATACTAATAAATCAATTGTTCAGTTGTTTCCAACTCTTCATGAGCCCGTTTGGGGTTTTCTTGGCAAAGATACTGAAGTAGTTTGCCATTCCTGTTCAGCTCATTTTACTGAGACAAACAGGACTAAATGGCTTGCCCAGGGTCACTCAACTAGTAGTCTGAATCCAGATGTGAACTCAGGAAGATGAGTCTTCCTGACTCCAGGCCCAGTGCTCTATCCACTACACCACCAGATGTCCACATGCTCCAATACATTGCCATTAAAGACTAGAAAGAACTCAAAAGAAAATAAACCCGGCCCTCTACAGATCGAATGAAAACTTATCTCAAAATGTTCCTGTAAGTAATAGAGGTACTCATTTTTTCCCTCCCTCCCTCTTATCCTCCGGTAATCAGAACAGACCTCTTTGATATTTCATGCAAGCTCACCTTTGAGATATAGCTTTTCTGAAGCTGTAATCCCAGGACACGAGTAGTCCATACCCTTAATTTTGTATCAAAACCATCTTGTGTAATTATAATAAAGGTCTTAAAGAGCCTTCGTAGAACACTTTTTTTTTAATAGGGGAGGGAGGTTGATGTTATCAAGTTTTCTACATATATCATGCATTAATTACAACAATAAGATGAAAAAGATTTAAATTCAAATCCTTTATGTTTCTTCCTCCTTGTACCCTTAATTTTGGTTGACACAATGGCATAAAAGTACCTCATTTAAAGAAAAGTCTGCCCCCATGGTAAGTCATACTGGTACATGCTAAAATATACAACACTATAATTTATCATGTGAAGGATAATGGGAAATTGTGTTAAAGCCATCATGACTTCACAGGAACCTCCTAATTTTGTCCTGTCCACCTTCATTTGGTAACTTTGCCAGATTTTCTTGCCAACTTGTGAATCAAATAAAATCTGGGAGGAGAGAGGAGAGACTTTGTAAAATGGCACCTCATCTAACATACTGTCAGAGGAGTTTTTGTTTTCCTGATTCTGTAAGCATGTTCTTTTTTTTTTTTTCAAAGCCACTTTAAGCCCTCCAGAGACAATTTACCTTAGGTAAGTCAAGCTTGCCTTCTGCCAGTCTCTTACATCTTTAACAACAGCAATCATTCCTGAGACTAGATGTATTGTCAGATAGCTTGATAGTACTACTGTAGAATGAAGAAAACAAAGTCACCTCGATTCTATCTAGTTGGGATGAGTGTTCAGTGCATAAAGGGAAAAAAATTAAAGACTTATTTTGACTACCAAACTAAGCAGATATGACAGCAGTCATCAGGGGGAAAATGTATGTCATGAACACACATAAATATGCCACAACAACAAGCTGCTGTGTTTCATACTATCTCTGTTCCAGGAACACATTAGAGCAAAATTGCTTCCTGGGATACTTATGAGGAAGAATGGCATGCCCTACATTATTTAAAGAAAGGTATGATCAAAATAATGTTTCTTAAATGCCATGTGAGACAGAGCAATCTCATAATGAATCCTTGGACCACCTGCTGTCACTCTGTTAATTATTTGACTGCTGCACTATCTACTTGTATGTCAATTATAGCTCTGTCAAGTGGGCCAAAAACTCCTTTTTCTTTGTTTTGCTTAATGGAAAATGGAATTTCTCAGGAAAAAAAGATCATTTGGAGATGTGCCTGAGCCATATAATGAATAGTTAGTTATGCCAAATATAAGGTTCCTGGAGGAATGCTTTTACTTTCGCAGATAACTACCAAAAAATGTAGGATTGTAGGTGAAAAGTTACTCAAAACCTTCTGAATTTACTTTGCTATGCCTCTAACTTTGTACAAGATAGCATCATTTATCAAAGAGATCCAGACCATTTGCTTGCCCTAGGAATTGCTTAACTCCTTACACAACATAAGGAATTAAAGATAGATTTTGGCTATAATTTCTGAAAATTGATGGCTTATATTTAGCCAGTCTGAAACCTCAAAAATGATATTTTTTCCTCCACTGGCAAACTAAATTTTACAAGGAAAAAAAAAGGAATTTCTTTGTTTTCTAAAATATGTATGCCTACTTGGGGACTGGCCTTCTTCCCCCCAAACTGTTAACTGATTTGCAATTTTGACCTCTTTTCATAGAAACAAAACGATTACTTGTTTGTTTACTTACTCAATGTATTAACAGTTCAGTGGCTCCTCAGTTTTACTGATATGGGTGCTCCCCCCACTGGCACAGACTACAACCTTTCAATGCTTTCTATCAATGTTCTGAAGGAAATTCTTTTAAGTCTTTGAATATTTTGTGGGTATCCAAGAAGCCCTCAGCATTTGTACCTATTATTACTATATTTCAAAGCAAGACAAACCCACCTCTTTTTTCAATTATCTATTTCCTGAAATTTTTGTAGTACTTATTCTACCCAAATAATCGTTGGCAGTCATTTCATTACTTAAAAGTACCCAAATATTTTAGAACCAGAGTGGAAGGAAAGAAAGAAAGAGAGAGAGAGAGAGAGAGAGAGAGAGAGAGAGAGAGAGAGAGAGAGAGAGAGAGAGAAAGGAAGGAAGGAAGGAAGGAAGGAAGGAAGGAAGGAAGGAAGGAAGGAAGGAAGGAAGGAAGGAAAAGACAAATGAAGAATCCACTTCTCCCTTGTTGAAAGAAATGCAAAAAGAAAACACTCAGGAATGGTACACTCAAAATCCAGAGCTTCTGTGTCAAAGAAAAAAAAATATTGCAAGCAGCTAGAAAGACAGTATTCAAGTACCAATAAACCACAATCAGAATACACAAGACTGGCTACAGAAAACTATGAAGGAGAGAAAAACCTTAAGATAAGATATTCTAAAAGGCAAAAAAATAAAGACTTACAACCAGAAATAACCTACCCTGAAAAATTACGTAAAATAGATTTTTCCTAGAAAGGAAGGACTTCAAACATTCTTGGTGAAAAGACCAGATTTGTGTAGAAACTTTGAAATGCAAACAAAGGAGGCAAGAGAAACCAAGAAATATAATGCATTTTAGCCATTGGAAAAGGCTAAACTGTGATGCAATACTCAATTTTTTAAAAGATGAAATCAGAGACAAGTGACCCTCCAGTATCCTAATATGTTTAAGTGTAAAACAGAGAGTTGAATAAGGCAAAGTGGTACTTCATGGATATTTTATTCTGATGTGTTTCTTGCCTTTGAAGATCTTTAAATAGGCAAGACCTGAAGCTGTTCAGATGCAAGCTGGAAATGTTTTGTTGAGGAGATACTTACGTGTTTGGGAGAAGAGGAGGGTTTTTTCTCCCTTTCCACCTTATCACTTCTGTAGCTTTGAAGGGAAGCTTTTTGAAGAATAGGAGTCACTACATTCAGCAGAGAGCAGAGACATGCATTGCAGATAAACAGATACAGAGATATAGCTTGCCAGGGAAATAAGCAACTTCAAGGTGTATATCCTTCACAGCAGTAACTGATGGTTCCACCTATGGATGGTGGGGTGTTATAAGGTGAATAACTTTATTGGTGTTTTATTGGTGTTAATTGTTAGGCCGTAAGTGGCAGAGAATCAACCCTTACTTTGTTGCATTTCAGCCTCAGCTGCTGCATCGAGTGCACAATCATGTGTGAAAAAAAGTTGTGCACCAGCTCTCTTTGCACTTTGGTCTTGGCTTGTAGCCTTTCCAAGATAAAACCGTCAGTGTGGTAGCTAACCTTGATGCCATTTTTGTTCCTGTTGAAGGTGTCTGACAACATTGCTGAAAAAATATGCTAAAAAGCATGGGAGCAAGCGCACAATTCTACTTCATTCCATTGGTGACTGCGAAAGTGCCAACTAACACTGAACCATCCACACATGGAACCACCAGTTAAAACAAATGGAGAAATTTTTAATGTCGTGGTTAGCAGTATACTTTCCAGGGATGTGCACATTGATAATAAGGTTGAGGCACACATTACAAGAGCTAGCTCAGAATTTAGGAGGCTCCAAAAGAACATGTGAGAGAAAAGAGGTATTAGACTGCCTACCAAACTTGAAGGTCAACAAAGTCATTGTGCTAACTTTATTTTTGTCTGTTTGTGAAACCTGGACAGTCTATCAGTGCCATGCCATAATGTCAAACTACTTCCATCTGAACTGTTTTAAGGAGATTCTGAAGATCACCTGGCAAGATAAGGTACTGGACACTGAGGTCTTTTCTAAAGCTAAACTGCCAAGTATTCAAACTCAACTGCAGAAAACATAATTGCAATGGACTGACCACATTATCTAAATGTGTGGTTGATGTATGTTTGCCTGAAAGGCCATTTTACTGAGAACTCACACAAGGCAGGCACTTGAACAGAGATCAGAAGCAATACAAGAATACTTTCAAAGTCTCTCTGAAAAACTTTGGAATCAATTGTGAGACACAGCAGACACTGGTAGAGGATCATCCAGCATGGCATACCTGAATCAAAGATGACACTGTGCTCTAGGAGTAAAACAGAATTGCAGTAGCTCAACAGAAAATTAGATGCACCAATCTAGAGACATTTCTTTCCCAAATGATCATAAAGATGATTTGTGCCTGACCTGTGATAGAGCCTTCTAATCTTGTATTGATATGATCAGCCACAGCCACACTAGTGATGTTATTTTGGTCCTCTTCCAGCACAAAGGACAAACAGCAACAACTCTTGGCAACACAGAAGGGAATCAGACTGCAGAGATGAACAAAACCTGACAAAAGAGTTGAGTAAACCATTACACTCAAGAGGAGTTTTTTAATACTCTTTGAGAAGAATAAGGACATCTATATCCTAAAGGATCAAGAATTCTGAATTTCTTTGTGCCTCATTACCATTGTATTCTATAGGTTTGTATCTGATTTTCCCACAGATACTATGTGTAAATGTGCAAGAATGTGATCCAAGTTTATCAGAAAAATCTTTGTAACAACACTTCATACAACACCATATTAATAAATGCTTTTACTCAGATCTAATTTTTACTGGCCAAATGTTATTCACAACTATTCTAGTAGTAGGGACTCATGAGATATAGTGTTAGAAGCACAATCCCACCTCTAGAAACTGGAATAGCAGCCACCACTTGAGTATCCATCCAAGGAGTGCTGAGGAAATAGCCTCTGAGCACATGATAAACATGTATACAGAGTGAGTGTAACCTACAGAGAATCAAGAAGTCTAAGAAGTAGGTAATTGGCAAGATCAGACATGCCAAAGTGAGAAAAGTTAAGTGAAACAGAAACAGTTAAGTAAGTTGTGGATTCATAAGTGAGGGTAAATTAGTTATATGAAGTTCACTTTTTAAAACTATAAAAGGTTTTAATTAGGTGCTTAAGGTTGAGATATAAAAACTCAAGTATTTTTTTTTTAAGAAAAAAAACCCAGGGGAGAAACCAAGATGGTGGAGACAAGCAAGTTGCCTGAACTCCCTCCAGTTTCCTCCAGAAACAGCAATACATCAAGCCTCTAAAAGAATTCTGGAGCTACAGAATGCACAAAAAAAGAAATGAAATGGTGCTCTAGCCCAAGAAAACTTAGAAGGAGTGCAGGAAAAATATGTCTCACTTGGGGAAAAGGGAAGAAAAGCCCAGCACAAGTGGTGTCCAGGCAAGTCAGTGGGAGACTCTTAGCCACAACACAGGTCAGAAATCAAAGTTCACCAGGCCAGTGGCACAGCAGGCCACCTGTGAGGTCTCTGGCACCAGAAAAGAAGGAAAGTTGACAGCCCAACAACCCAGAGCAAAACAGACATGGTTAAGCCAGGCCACTACAGCTCAGTGGGCAAGTCACCAGTCTCTGAGACCCTGGCACATAAATCCAATTACCAGGCCCTTGGCCCCAGTGCAAGACTCTTAGGACAGCATCCCCTCTACCCCAGGAGCAGAGCTCAACTTTTAAAAATGAATAAAACAAAAAACAAAAAGAGCCCTGGCCATAGAAAGCTACTATCTTGAAAGGGAAAATCAAACTACAAACTCAGAAGAGGACAACAATGCTAAAACGACTTCATGTGAATCTTCAAAGGGGAATATAAATTGATCTCAAGCCTAAAAAGTCCTCTTGGAAAAGCTCAAAAAGGAAGATTTTGAGTTCCAAATCTTTTTTCTCCCTCTCCCTTACTCTCCTCCCCTCTTCCCAAGATAACAAGCAATCAAATATAGCCATACATTTACAATTATGCTAAAGATATTTCCACATCAGTTAGGTTGTAAAAGAAGAATCAGAACAAAAGGGGAAAATAATGAGAAAAAAAGACAGAAAATAGTATGCTTCAATCTGCATTTAGACATCATAGCTCTTTCTCTGTATATGAATAGCATTTTTCATCATGAGTCTATTGGAATTGTCTTGGATTATTGCATTGCTGAGAAGAGCTAATGCTATCGGAGTTGGTCATTGCACAGTGAAGCTGTTGCCATATACAATGTTCTCCTGGTTCTTCTCATGTCACTAAACATCAGTTTATGTAAGACTTTCCAGGTTTTTCCAAAATCTGCCAACTCATCATTTCTTTATAGCACAATGGTATTCAATTATATTCATATACCACAACTTGCTCAGCTATTCCCTAAGTGATGGGCATCCAGTCATATTCCAATTCTTTTGCACCACAAACAGGGCTGCAACTCCAGTTTTCTAGCAGTTTTTGTCAAATAGTGAGTTCTTATCCCAGAAGCTGGAGTCTTTATGCTTATCAAACAGTAGATTACTCCAGTCGTTGACTACTGTGTCTTATGTACCTAACCTATTCCATGGATCCACAACTTTATTTTTTAGCTAGTCCCAAATAGTTTTGATGATTGTTGCTTTATAATTAGTTTTAGATGACAAAGGCTTTGTATTTTTCTCATTAATTCTCTTGCTATTCTTGACCTTTTATTCTTCAAGATGAAGTTTGTTATTTTTTCTAGTTCTATAAAATAATTTTTAGGTAGTTTGATTGGTATGGCAATGAATAAGTAAATTAATTTAGGTAGAATTGTCATTTTATTATATTAGTTCAGTTTACACAAGAGCAACTGATATTTTTCCAGTTATTTGGATCTGCTTTTATTTGTGTGAAAAGTATTTTGTAATTGTGTTCATATAGTTCTTGGATTAGTCTTGGAAGGTAAAATCCCAAATATTTTATATTGTCTACAGTTATTTTAAGTGGAATTTCTCTTTCTATTTCTTCCTGATGGGCTTTGTTGGTAATACAGAGAAATGCTGATGATTTATGGGATTTATTTTATATCCTGTATCTCTGCTGAAGTTGTTAATTATATCAAGTAATTTTTTAGTTGATTCTCTAGGATTCCCTAAATATACCATCATATCATCTTCAAAGAGTGGTAGTATTACTTCCTCATTGTCTATTCTAATTCCTTCAATTTATTTTTTTTCTCTTATGCTAAAGCTAACATTTCTAGTACAATATTAAATAACTGTGGTGATAATGGACATCCTTGTTTTACTCTTGACTTTATGGGGAATGTTTCTAGTTTATCACCATCACAAATAATAGTTGCTGGTGGTTTTAGATAGATGCTACTTATTATTTTAAGGGAAACTCCATTTATTCCTATGCTCCCTAGTGGTTTTAATAGGAATGGGTTCTGAAATTTCTTCCTTTATGGCTGCTTGCTCTATTTTTTGCTTGACCTGTTAATTCTGGAATTTGGTACAATATTCTTTAGAGTTTTCATTTTGGGATCCCTTTCAGGAGGTGATCAGGAGATTCTTTCAATGATTACCCTCTGTTTCTAGGATATCAGGGAAGGTTTTTCTTGATAATTTCTTGAAAGATGCTATCCAGCCTCTTTTTTTGATCATGGCTTTCCTGTAGTCTAATAATTCTTAAATTACCTCTCCTGGATCTATTTTCCAGGTCAGTCGTTTTTCCAATGAGGTATTTCACATTTTCTTCTGTTTTTTCATTCATTTGATTTGGTTTAACTGAGTCTTGATATCTCATACAGTCATTTTCTTGTACTTGCCCAAATCTAAGCTTTAAGTTGTTTTCTTAAGTGGATTTTTTTTTCCATTTGGCCAACTGTATTTTTTTAAGGAATTGTTTTCTTCAGTCAGTTTTTGTCCTTTCTTTTTCAAGCTGTTGACTCTCTCTCTATACTTCTCATTTCTTTTCCAAATTTTTCTTCTACCTCTCTTATTTGACTTTAAAATCCTTTTTGAACTCTTCCAAGAAGGCTTTTTGGGCTTGAGACCAATGCATATTCCCTTTTAAGGTTTCAGATGTAGGTACATTGACAATGTTGTCCTCCTTAGAGTTTTGCTTTCATCTTCCCTGTTACCATAGTAACTTTCTATGGTCAGTGTTCATTTTTGTTTCTTGCTCATTTTCTGCCTATTTCTTGCCTTTTAAAATTGAGCTCAACTCCAAGGGAACCGGGGGGGGGCACTGCCCAAGCTTCTTGTGCTAGGTGCCAGAAGCCTGTTAATTGGCTTTCTGCACTGGGTCATCAGGAGCTGGTGGCTTGCTCACTGCACTGGGACTGGAGGAATCATAACTGGCCTGCTGAGCAGGACCAAAGGGCCTCAGTTGCTGATCTATATTGTGTCTAAGAGCCTCCCACTGGCTTGTCTAGATAACACCAGCACCAGGTTGTGTTCCCCTTTTACCCAAGTGAGCCAGACCCTTCTTGAAGACCTTCTAAGTTTTCATAAGCTGGAAAATTGTTTCACTCCATCTTTTTGTAGATTTTGTTGTTCCAGAATCCACTTACAGGGGGCAGCTAGGTGGCGCAGTGGATAAAGCCCCAGCCTTGAAGTCAGGAGGACCTGAGTTCAAACCTGGCCTCAGACTAAACACTTGTCACTTCCTAGCTGTGTATAGAGAATTAAGTCAAATTTATTAGACTATAAGTCATTCCCCAATTGATAAATGGTTCAAAGATATGAACAGGCAGTTCTCAAATAAAGAAATTAAAGCCATCTATAGTCATATGAAAAAATGCTCTAAATCACTATTGATAAGAGAAATGTAAAACAAAACAACTCTGAGGTACCACATCACACCTATCAGATTGGCCAACATGACAAAACAGGAAAATGATAAATGTTGGAGTAGTTGTGGGAAAATTGGAATACTAATGCATTGTTTGTGGAGTTGTGAAATGATCCAACCATTTTGGAGAACAATTTGGAATTATGCCCAAAGGGCTATAAAAATGTACATATCCTTTTACCCAGCAATACCACTTCTAGGGCTGTATCCTAAAGAGATCATACAAATGGGAAAAAGACACCCATGTACAAAAATATTTATAGCAGCTCTTTTTGTGTTAGCAAAGAATTGGAAATTAAGAGGATGCCCATCAATTGGGGAATGCTATTGTCCTATAAGAAATGATGAGTAGGCAGACTTCAGAAAAATCTGGAAAGACATGTATGGTCTGACACTGAATGAAGTGAGCAGAACCAGGAGAATGTTGTACACAGTGACAGCCATGTTGTGTAATGACTAATATTGATAGACTTAACTCTTCTCAGTAATGCAAGGATCTAAGACATCTCCAGAGTCCTCATGATGAAAAATGCAATCCACATCCAGAGAAAATACTGTGGAGTTTGAATGCAGATTGAAGCATACTGTTAGCCATTTTTTTCTTCTGTTGTGCTTTGTTTCCTCCTATTGGTTCTAATTCTTACTTATAACATCACTAATGTGAAAATATGTTTAATAAGAATGTATATGTATAGCCTTTATCAGATTGTGTGCCATCTTGGGGAGAGAGATTGGGAGGAAGAGGGAGAAAAATTAAAAACTCAAAAGCTTATGGAAGTGATTGTTGATAAATCAAAATAAATAAAAAATAAAAAAACATACAATATAGATAGGTAGATAGATAGATAGATAGATAGATAGATAGATAGATAGATAGATAGATAACTATAATTTAATATGTTTTCCTCTGTAAATCATCTCTATTTTATTTTACAGTTTAGAAGTGTTATTCTGAGAAACAGTCTATAGGCTTCACTAGACTGTCAAAGAGGTCCATGACACAAAAAGAGGTTCAAAACTTCTGTCTTATGGTGTAAGCTCTTATTTTTTTGTCACAAAGTACTTCCACATACATTAATTCACATTTGTGTTCCATATATCTCTTCACAAAAGTGAATGTTTCAATGCCTTGTTCCAACATGGAGGCAACCTTCAGTCTTCAAATTTAATTCTGGCCTTCATTCATCTCTAGGTAGTCCTACAGGGATGGAACACTTCTGTGTACTATCTTCATGATAGATGGAGTTGTGCTTGTCAGTAGGAGTTTTATCCTTGGCCACAAGGAGACATATATCATGAAGGTAATCTAATAAGGTATGGAGAGATTACAATATTGAAGTAATACTCATGCCAATAAAAGTACAGATTCCTAAAACATTTGAATATATTCTTCATATATTTAGAGCTAGAAGAGACCTCACAGGTCATTTAATCCAAAACTCATTTAACAAATAAGGAAACTAAGTCCAGAGAGTCTGAGTGACTTAACTAAGGTCACGTGGATAGTAAGTGGCAAAGCTGACATTTCACTGATGAGATCCAGTAGTCTGAATTGCTATCGGTATTGTGGAGCTTCTGTAGAATGGTTCAATCAACTATTACCTGACCCATAACAAACTACACAGATAAAAATCCAAGTGAAATATTAGATTGTAGCACTGTAGGAAGGCTAAATGAGACTAATATTAGTAGATCCAGCAAGCATTTTCATTTTCTAAGTCTTCTTAAGTTACATGGGAATCCTTTGCAGTAGCTGATAGCTTTGTTAAGAATTCAATGGAGCCAGATAAAATAAGGAGAGGAGAATCTGGAGACTTGATTTCCCTGAGCTCTCTATCCTTTCTAACTTACAACACAGCATAACTACATAAGGGCTCTTTTTTTTTTTCTGGGCTCAGGTCCTTTATGCATGCCAAGTGGCCACATTTGGTGCCTGGGCACACCTGCATTACTCAAGGTGCTTGTTCAGAACCATGAAGTGACAAAGACAATTCAAGTAGAAGTTCAAGAATACTTCAACACCACTTAAGTTCCTTTCTTTTCCATGCTATACAGAAGCAAATCCATGACCACCTACCACGGCATTCTTAGATGTGAAAAATCACGGTGAGTGCCTGAATTCTCTTTTAGAACAACTTCTTGCTAAGGTCCCCGATCTTAAATGAGAAGACACCTTGAAGTAGTGCTGTATAAAAAAAATAGGAAAGCTCAAATTCTTCACTATGGAAGCAGCATCCTTTCCCCCATTAAAATAGTTTCTTTTGCAAGGATGCAAAAGATGACAGCCACACAAAGCTAGTGTAACATCTGACACCCACCGTAATTATTCAGATTCTGACATGCAGTGCTATCAGGGCTGGCCAACAGACAAGTGTTTGCCTCAGCCTCAATGAGGGGGACAAGTTCATAAACATGCAGCAAGCTGTAGAAAGATATTTACCATGGCAATGAGCCTATACAGGCACAGAAATGAATCAAAAATAGCAGAGTGGTGCAGGAATGACATTTTTTAAAACAGTTTGGAAAGAACTTTGGAAAGTAGAAGAATGGGTTGATTGGAAAGATCCTTCCCAAACAGTCAATTTCTAGGGTAGATTTATGAATCAATAGGTATTCCATGAAGCTGAAGGGCTGTTATGTGGAAAGTAGGTAAAAGCTGTTCTCTTTGGCACCAAAAGGCAGAAGTAGGAGCAATGGGGAGAAATCAGAGGTAGCTTTAGGGTTGATGTTGGAGCAGCTAGGCGACACAGTGGATAGAGTGCCAGGCCTGAGTCAAGAAGATTCATCTTCCAAAGTTCAACTCTGGCCTCAGACACTTCCTAGCAGTGTGACCCTAAGCAAGTCACTTAACCTATTTGCCTCAGTTTCCTCATCTGTGAAATGAGCTGGAAAAGGAAATGGCAAATCATTCCAGCATCTTTGGAAACAAAATCCCAAATGGGGTCATGAAGAGAAAGACACAAGTGAAAAATAACTGAACAACAACAATTGAATTAGGCTTGATGTAACAAGATGTAACATCTTCCTAACAATTAGAACAATCTAATGGAATGAATGGGCTAATGAGAGATTCCCGCTGGATGACCACCAGTGAAATATGTTATAGAGGGAATTCTAAAATCAGGAATTGATTGGACTAGGTGGTTTCTGAGGTTCCTTCCTACTCTGAGATTCTATGATTCATCATTCCTAAGTTTGTTATAATTCACCTTGCAGAACAGTTTCCTTCATGCATTGGCAAATCTTGACACGAGGTGGCAGAAGTAGACATTTATGAAACAAGACATTTAGCTAAAATTAATTTCTGTCAAATTGTTTTCCATTTTCCCCAGTTCTTATCAGAAAGAAACCCTTTCCACAGTAATTTGTGTTTGGGGGTTTATCAAATACTGAGTGATTATTTAACAATTGTTTACCAGTTAACAATGGGTTAATCAAACCTTTTCCATTCTTGTACTTTGTTCCATGTATTTTAACGACAAAAGGTTTAGATGACTACTGTTTTATGATATCCTTTGAGGTTTGGCAATTCCAGGATTTTTTCTTCATACCAATTAATATTCATTTTTGTCTAGCTCTACAAAGTATTCCCTCAGTAATTTGATCATTACTGTAAAGCAAATTAGGCAATACTGTCATTTTTTTTATTATACTGGCACAAGTTAGCCATGAGCAAGGTGTATTTCTTAGTTGTCTTCCCTTTATTTCCACTAAGAACATTTTGTTGGTACTTTATATAAGTTTTGTGTGTGAATGTGCACACATTAGTAAATTGACTCCCAAACATGTTATTCATTATGTAATTATTTTATTGGAATTTTTCATATTGCCATGTCTTCTTTTTCTGTTAGTTCTATATAGAAATGTTGATGATTTTTGTGGATTTATTTTACATTCTAATACTTTACTGAAGCTATTAATAATCTAAACTAGTTTCTTCATTGATTCTCTAGGGTTGCAGCATCAGATGCTTTCACCCCCCCCCAACCCAACCTCAAATGTCACCTCCTTCAATTTGTGTTATATCCATGATCAGTCCAATTTGAGCTTCACTGAACCAAAGTCAATACTGAAAGTGTCTTCATGCTGGTAGTTCCTTTGGAAACATTATCTCTCAAAAGTCATAATATATTATAAAAAAAATAATTGTGATGATTATGTATACATATAACATATATATTATATATGTATATATGTGTTTGTGTATGTATGTATGTGTATATATATACATACATACATACATATGTGTGTGTGTATATATCCACTGTGCCACCCAGCTGCCCTTGATGTCACCTTTTTTTCTTACTGGTACTTATACTGAGCCCCTGAAGAGTAAATTATGAAATTTCATAATTTACTCTTCAGGGGCTCAGTATAAGTACCAGTAAGAAAAAAAGGTGACATCAAGGGCAGCTAGGTGGCACAGTGGATAGAGCTCTGGCCTTGAGTCAGGAGGACCTGAATTCAAATCTGGCCTCAGACACTTGACACTTACTAGTTTTGCAAGACCCTGTGCAAGTCACTTAACACTGATTGCCTCACCAAAAAAGACAACATAGCACCAGATGGTTTTTAAGGTCCTTTCCAGCTATAATTCTATGACCTATGATTTGTTTGTTTGGTTTTTTTCCTCACAGAATGCTGTATTTTCTGTTTTAAAATTTTATTTTATTTCAATTTATGAAATAAAACAAGCATTTCTAAACATAGTAGGGAAAAAAGATGATTGTCCATGAAACTTTAAATCAATTATGTACAACATGCTATTCCTTTTAAATGTATGTTAATTTATCATGTAGATTTCTTTTTTTTTCCTTTTTTATCTTCCTTGCTATACCAACCCTAGAGATGGCTACTATTAGACACAAATGTGTGTACATGTGTGTGCGTGTGTGTGTGTGTGTGTGTGTGTGTGTGTAAAATCATTCCAAACATACTTCTATTTAACAGCTATTTCTCTGAATGCAGATAATGTCTTCCTTCATACTTTCTTTGTAGTTAATTTAGGCATTTATAATAGTCGAAATAACTTAGTTACTCAAAGTTGTTCTTTTGAGGGAAAAGCATGTTACACTGTTAATGAAGAGGGAAGAGAGAGGCAGAAGAAAAGCAGATACAGCAGATACATGCATGTCCACGGCAAAACCCAGAGTTCCAAAGAAGACATTGACATTGAAAGGAAATGGAATAAAGAATGGTTGTTGAATATATATCATTAGGAGAAGTCCTGGAAGCAGTTGTTTAGGATAGAAGTCAGACTTCAAATTGTAAGGAAAAGATACTTTGATGCAAACCAATAATGATGTCCATGAAATGCTTTGTTAGATGCCAAATCTGAATGGATTTAGCCAGATGAAATACTTCGAAAAGTCAAAGACTGGAAAACTTAGAGTTAATACTGATTCCCAACTTCTTCACATGGTAGAAATTTGTTCTATTTCAACCAACATTTATTGAGAGCCTACCATAACCAAGATGGGCAACTAGGTGGCCCAGTAGATATGGTGCCAGACATGGAGTTAGGAAAACTATTCATTAGGCAAATCTGGCCTTAGACACTTAGTAGCTGTGTGGCCTTGAGCAAGTCGCTTAACTATGCTTGCCTTAGTTTTCTCATCTATCAAATGAGTTAGAGAAGGAAACAAGAAACCACTCCAGTATCTTTGGAAAGAAAATACCATATGGGGTCACAGAGAGTCAACAAGACTAAAAGGACAACAACAAATAGCCAAGGTATTGGGGTAGATTCTGACATGTAAGGACAAAAGAATCTGTGCCCTTGAAGAGTTTGCATTCTAATGAAGACTGGAAGAGATATGATATGCTGTATGTGTAATGAGTGGGATAGAAGGCAATTTGAGCTGAGAGAGAACACTAATAAATGGGAAGATAGCCTTGTCCTAATTAGTAAAGTGACCTCCAAACATTAGTAATGAATCATTTAAAAACTGGTTTAATAAATTTCACAATTTAAGAAAGAAGTCTCTTCTACATACTTAGAGCAAAGTTATGCATGTTATTTGGAAGAAAATGATGCTTCATAATGTGAGGGTCAATTGAACACTTTTTTCCTATTTTTGCTACAACATAAGTAACCAGAAAGAATTAATTAACATTGAACTGGTAAAAAGTTTGCTCCAAGAAAAAAAAAAGTTGACTCACCCAAAAATTAGGTTCCTAATTATTTCTCATTATTTATAGTGTCTTCTTAATGCTTTCAAAGAGTTCAAGGGAATTCAATAACCATGTTCACAATGGCCCTTACATAGCTGATAAAATGCAAAATAAAAAAGATGTTAATGATGTCTCCTCTTGTCTAGCAACAACCATTTGCCAACCTCATTCCCCTACATTTATTTTAAATGATCTATACTTAACCTTTTCATAGTTTCAAAATCTAAACAGGGAAGAGTAAAATAAGTATTGCATTACATTTTTAAAGTCTTATTTTTAAATTTTTATTCTATTCATAGTAATCATCAACAAAACAATTTGAATAAATAAATATGACAAAATTATGTGTAAAATCACAACCTCCACATTGTTTACAATTTGTTTTAAAAATGTGTGAATTAACTTTAACATAATGTTAACATAAACACACTCTGTTTTTGAGTTCCCTTTGGATTTGTTTTACTTTGATGCTTTTTCCCCCTTGATTTTGGTGCTATTTTTTTATTTAATCATAGTATGTATTATTCTTCTCCTGTCTTTTCATCTGTTCATATTTTCCCCTTATTTTCTTCATCTTTCAAATATTTATCATTTCTAATAATATAATATAATCCATTATATTCACATTTGACAATCTATTCAACCATTTCCCCCAATCATTGCTTTTGTGTTATTTCTATTTTTTGTCATTACAAAGCTTCCATTAATGTTTTCATACATACAGAGCTTTTTACCCTCTCAATAATGCCGTTAGAACCAAACCCAAGTAATGTGATTGCTATGTCAAAGAGCATGAATAGCTTTATAGCCCTTAATGTATATTTCTATATTGTTTTCTAAAAAACAATTCACAGCTGCTCTAACATTGTGATGTTAGGCTGGTTTCTCCATGATCCAATCAGCATTTAATTTGATCATTTTTAACTCCAACTTCAAGGATCTATGATTTGATCAGTGAGTGTATTCCCTTCACATCCTAAACCCCCTACAATGACAACTTAGTTAGTGGTCCTTGGGAGTTGCTGAGGCTGAAAAATTCATCAGTGTTTCAGTGATGATTCTCTGTAACTTACTAAGCTGGTTCTCAGATAACACACACTACCAGGAACACTTAACTAGCTTATTCCTCAAGCAACAGACATAATCTGTTGTCAAAACCAAGTCCTTTCAGCTTGGTGTTACTTAGAAGAACTTTTGCTCCAATGACAAAAACTCACTGGATTACCTCCATAGTATGATGAGTGTTGTAGTAAGACTTTTGCAGAATATTTATACTCTCTAAACCAGAAACCATGTTTGCATCATGTATATACTTAGGCTTAAGAGTTCTTTCTGGTATCAGGAAGGCATGAGGGGGTTCAATGTTTGCCCTGCATACAGGGAGCTTCAGAGAAATGAATAAAGCAGAGGAGGACCCACTCTGCTGGAGTATCCAATGCCAAGTTATTCCATAAAAATTTGTATGAAAGGACAAATGAAAAGATTACTAAGGTAAATTAGAAAGAAGCAAAAGGAAGAGAGTTTTGAACTATCAAATCAAAATTATCCTCTCTCTGATGCCAGATTTGAAATAGAGGGAAAATTCAGTGCACTAAGAAAAATAATCCAGAATATAAATCAAAGATCTGTATGTTACATGTGTGTACGTATATGTGTATATATGTATGCATGCGTGTACGTATCCATGTGTTTGATATATTAAATATTATGAAACATCAAAGAATCACTATTCGATGAAGACTGTTAGAAAAATTGTATGGCAGGTTTGTTAAAAATGAGATTAGAAAGACAGCTCAAACCATACATGATAGCAAATACTATTTACCAAAAGGCTCATAATCTTCTATATATCTAAGTGACAGACTGAAACTGTTCTAAACATAAAAATTCAATAGAACCAGTAATTTGATGAATAATAAGAAACCTAAAATCGTTTTTTTTTTTAATTTAAAACACTGGAGTCAGACATATAAATATTTTCCAACTGGTTTGATATCTTCTTTTTCCATTCTTTTCCCTCCCTCCCATGATACATCCATAAGGTATATTATATCAGATGTGATTTTAGGAATAAAATCTGTGAATAACTCATGCCCATATGTGCAGCCCTTTGTGGAGGCAATCAATGGCTATGAAAAGATTAAGTTTTGTGATATTCTAAGCAACCTAAAGAAGTAAAGGAGCTTTGCTTATCTAAATGTACTGTAGGCCTATGAAGTAGAATATTGCTTAAACCTAGACATTTAATTAAAATGCATTAACAGGTAGATATGATTGTCAAGGTGGAAGATTTCCTTTAGTTTTTTTTCCTGCAAACCTTTGTAACCTCAATAAATGGTGGGGAGGAGGGGAGGATTATACAGCAAATATGTCTAGTGTCAAATAGAAACAGATCTTTGTAGGCCACGTATTGACTTAGAAAAATCACAAAAATAATCTCTGTTGTAGTATGTTTTATTTGTCTTGTTTAACATTTCTCAATTACATTTTAATCTGGTTCAAAAGGTTCTTGGGAATTTTATGAGCCTCCACTCTCTAGTGGCAATTGTGACACCCCTGTAACAAAAGTCTCATCCATCAGTAACAAAAGCAACAAGAATTTACTTAAGCACCTATTTCTTGCCAGGTATACTAAATTAGCTACTCAGGATACAATCTAAAACAAAACAGAACTGAGAATCCCTGTGAGAAACCTACACTGCATTACATATCAGGCACTTATTTTGTACAGCTATTCAAAAGAATGAGGAAGGGATTGGGGAGATGTATAGAACACATAGGTAGTGTAGAAGTATCAAAAGAGAAATCTTATGACTATTCCAGCCATTCTGGAGAGCAAATAGGAACAATGCCCAAAGGGCAATCAACTGTGCACAACCTCTGATCTAACAATGCCACTACTAGGTCTGTATACCAAAGAAATCATAAAAAAGAGAAAAAAATATTAGAAAAATATTTATAGCAGCACTCTTTTGGTGGTGGAAATTGAGGGATGCCCATCAGTTGGGAATGGCTAAACAAGCTGTGGTATGTGAATGTAATAAAATATTATTATGCAATAAGAAATGATAAACAGGCATATTTCAGGAAAAAAAACTTGGAAAGACTTGTATGAACTGATGCAAAGTGAAATGAGAAGAACCAGGAAAACATTGTACATAGTATCAGCAGTGTTGTGTGATGATCAAGAATTGTAGAGTCAAGGAGAAAGGGAAAAGAAAAAGGGCATGAGCTGATAGAAGGGAGGAGTGATTGAGGGAAGTGGTGGTCAAAAGCAAAACATTGGAGAGGAGGGAAAAGGTAAAAGGAGAGAAAAAAAGCATAAATGGGGGGGAGTAGGATGGAGAGAAAGACATAGTAATCATAACTGTGAATGTGAATGGGATGAACTCTCCCATAAAATGGAAGTGGATAATAGAGTAGATTACAAACTATAATTCTACAATATGTTGTTAACAATAAACACATTTGATGCAGAGTGATACAGGCAAAGGGAAAAAGACTACAGCAGAATATATGCTTCCAGAAAAGTAAAAAAAAAAAAAACTACAGAAGCAGCAATCCCGATTTCAAACAAAACAAGAGCAACAATAGATCTAATTACAAGAAATAAGGAAGGAAACTGCAGCCTGCTAAGAGACACCATAGACAATGAAGTAATATCAATATATCAATGCTAAACATGTATTCACCAAGTGGTATAGCATCCAAATTCTTAGAAAAGAAGTTAAGTGAGTTACAAGAAAAAAAAGATGGCCAAACTATGCTAGTGGGGGACCTCAAACTCTCCCTCAAAGAAGTAGATAAATCTAACCACAAAATAAAAATAGAGTGGTAGGTCAGTGGAATAGGTTAGGTATACAACACACTGTAGCCAACTATAGTAATTTACTGTTTGATAAGCCCAAAGTCTCCAGCTTCTTGGATAAGAACTCACTATTTAACAAAAACTCCTGGGGAAACTAGAAAATAGTATGGCAGAAACTAGGAATAGACCATGAGTACATGATTTAGACATAAAAGGGTTATACTATAAGCAAATTAGGAGAGCAAGGAATAGTTTATTTGTGAGATCTATAGAGAAGGGAAGATTTTATGACTGAACGAGAGATAGAGAACATTATGAAATGCAAAATGGAAAATTTTTGATTACAGCAAATTGAAAAATTTTTGCACAAGCAAAGCCAATGCAACCAAGATTAGGAGGGAAGCAGAAAACTGGAAAAACAAATTACAACCAGTGTCTCTGATAAGGGCCTCATTTCTAAAATATATAGAGAAGTAGGTCAGATTTATAAGAAGTCATTTCCCATTTCATAAATGGTCAAAAGATATGCAGTTTTCAGATGAAGAAATTAAAGTTATCTATAGTCATATGAAAAAATGTTCTAAATCACTATTGATTAGAGAAATGCAAATTAAATAACTCCAAGGTACCACCTCATACCTATCAGATTGCTAATATGAACAAAAATAAGCAACAAATACTGAAGTGTGGGAAAATTGAAACACTAACTCACTGTTGGTGGATCCAACCATTCTGGAGAGCTATTTGGAACTATGCCCAAAGGGAAATCAAAGTGTGCATAACCTTTGATCCAGCAATACCATTACAAGGTTTGTATGCCAAAGATATCATTAAAAAAAAGCAAAAGGACCTAGAAATACAAAAATATTTATAACAGCTTTTTTTGTGGTGGTTAAGAATTGGAAATTTAGGGGATGCTCATCAATTGCAGAATGGCTAAACAAATTGTGGAATATGAATGTAATGGAATACTATTGTTCAATAAGAAATGATGAGCAGGTGGACCTCAGAAAAACCCAGAAAGACTTAAATGAACTGATGCTGAGTGAAGTGAGCAGGACCAGGAGAACATTATAGACTGTAACAGCAATATTGTGCAATGACCAACTCTGATAGACTTAGCTCTTCTTAGTAATGCTACTTAGTAATTTAGTAATCTAAAACAATTCCAGAAGGCTCATGATGGAAAATGCTATCCACATCCAGAGGAAGAACTATGGAGTCGGAATGAAGATTGAAGCATACTATTTTCTCTTTTGTTGTTTTTTTTTTCTTTCTTGTGTTTTTTTTCCTTTTTATTCTGATTCTTCTTTCAGAACATGACTAATGTGAAAATATGTAAAGCGTATATCAGATTGCTTGTTGTCTTGGGAAGTGGGGATGGAAGGAAGGAGGAAAAATTTAAAACTCAAAATCTTATTAAAGTGAACATTGAAAGCTAAAAATAAGTAATTATAAAAAAATGAATAAAAATAAAATTTAATGTCATTTAAAAAATGAAATTAAAAATGACAAATAATTGAAGGGTTGTTTGAATTATTATTGAGTAATTATTTATCCACACATATATAAAAAATACAAAACTACCTAAAACAATTTATAAATTTAGTGTCATTGTAATCAAACTACTAAGAAGATATTCCATAGAGCTAGACAAAAATAGCAACGAAATAATTTGGGGGGCAGGGAATACACTGTATTACTATATATTATATGTTTTATATATTATATTACTATATTCCAGGTCCTGGGTTAAATGTTTAAAGAGATGTATCATTTCATTTGATCCTGACAACAACCATGTGAGGCATATGCTATTATTATCCTCATTTTAAAGTTGCAGAAACTGAGGCAAATAGAGGTTAAATGACTTGCCCAGGGTCACACAACTAGTATGTATCTGAGGTAGGATTTAAACTCAAGTTTTCCTCACTCCAGGCTTGGACTCTAAAAAGTGGAAAATAGATCAGGGGAGCAAACTAGATACAGAGGAAACAAAAATAGTTTAATTCAATGTGTGATAAACCCAGAGCAAAATACATGGGCATGATTCCTTATTTAAACTGCTGGGAAAACAGAAAAGCAATTTGTCATTTTTTTAAATGTTATCAATTTGTTTTAATTTATCAATAATCATTTCCCTATGCTTTTGAGTTTAAAATTTTTCTCCCCTTCCTCCCCACCCTCCCCAACACGGTGCATAATCTCATATAGGCTATACATTTACATTCCTATTAAACATATTTTCACATTAGTGGTGTTGTAAGTAAAAATTGAAACCAATAGGAGGAACCATCAGAAAAAAGGAAACAAAACTCAACAGAAGAGGAAAAAAATAGCAATTCAACTTTCATAGTTCTTTCTTTGGATGTGGATAGCATTTTCTATCATGAGGCCTCCTGGAGATTTCTTAGATCCTTGTATTTCTGGGAAGGGTTGAGTTTATCAATATTAGTCATCGCACAGTGTGGCTGTTATTGTGTACCATGTTCTCTTGGTTCTGCTCATTTCACTTGGCATCAGACCATACAAGTCTTTCCAGGTTTTTATGAAGTCAGCCTGTTCATCATTTCTTATGGCACAATAGTATTCCATTACATTCATATACCACAACTTGCTCAGCCATTCCCCAATTGATGGGCATCCTCTCAATTTCCAATTCTTTGCCACCACAAAAAGAGCTGCTATGAATATTTTTGTATGTGGGTCCTTTTCCCTTTGTATGATCTCTTTGGGATATAGCCCTAGAAGTGCTATTGCTGGGTATACATATTTTTACAGCCCTTTGGGCATAGTTCCAAATTGTTCTCCAAAATGGTTGGATCATTTCACAACTCCACCAACAATGCATTAGTGTTCCAATTTTCCCACATCTTCTCCAACATTTATCATTTTCCTGTTTTGTCATGTTGGCCAATCTGATAGGTGTGATGTGGTACCTCAGAGTTGTTTTGATTTGCATTTCTCTAATCAATAATGATTTAGAGCATTTTTTCATATGACTATAGATGGCTTTAATTTCTTCATCTGAGAACTGTCTGTTCATATCCTTTGACCATTTATCAATTGGGGAATGGCTTGTATTCTTATAAATTTGTCTTAATTCTCTATATTTTAGAAATGAGGCCTTATCAGAGAGACTGTTTAAAAATTCTTTCCCAATTTTACCTTCCTTCTAATCTTAGTTGCATTGGCTTTGTTTTGCAAAAACTTTTCAATTTAATGTAATCAAAATTATCCATTTTGCTTTTGTAATGTTCTCTATCTCCTGTTTGGTCATGAATTCTTCTGTTCTCCATAGATCTGATAGGTAAACTATTCCTTGTTCTCCCAGTTTCTTATGTATCAGCCTTTATATCTAAGTCATGAACCCATTTTGACTTTATTTTGGTATATGGTGTGAGATTTGGTCTATGCCTAGTTTCTGCCATACTCTTTTCCAGTTTTCCCAGCAGTTTTTTCAAAGATGGTTCTTATCCCAGAAGCTGGGGTCTTTGGGTTTATCAAATAATATTACTATAGTCATTGACTACTGTGTCTTGCATATTTCCTATTCCACTGATCCACCTCTATTTCTTAGCCAGTACCAAGCAGTTTTGATGATTGCTGCTTTATAATACAATTTAAGATCTGGAATTGCTAGGCCACCTTCCCCCTGTTTTCTTTTCATTAGTTCCTTTGATATTCTGGACCTTTTGTTCTTCCAAATGAATCTTGTTATTATTTTTTCTAACTCTATAAAATCATTTTTTAGTAGTTTGATTTGTATGGCACTGAATAAATAAATTAGCTTAGGTAGAATTGTCATTTTTATTATTAGCTCAGCCTACCTATGAGCAATTGATATTTTTCCAATTAATTAGATCTGACTTTATTTGTGTGAAAAATGTTTTGTAATTGTGTTCATAAAGTTCTTCGGTTTGTTTCAGGAGGTAGACTCCCAAATATTTTATAATGTCTACAGTAACTTTAAATGGAATTTCTCTTTCTATCTCTTGCTGTTGGGCTTTGTTGGTAATATATAGAAATACTGATGATTTATGTGGGTTTATTTTACAGCCTGCATGTTTGCTAAAGTTGTTGATTATTTCAAGTAGTTTTTTACTTGATTCTCTGGGATTCTGTAAGTATATCATCAAGTCATCTGCAAAGAGAGATAGCTTTGTTTCTTCTTTGCCTATTTTAATACCTTCAATTTCTTTTTCTTCTCATATTGCTAAAGCTAACATTTCCAGTGCGATATTGAATAACAGTGGTGATTATGGACATCCTTGTTTCACCCCCGATCTTATTAGAAATGCTTCTAGTTTGTCCCCATTATATATGCTTGCTGAAGGTTTTAGATAGATGTTGTTTATTATTTTAAGAAAGACTCCATTTATACCTATGTTTTCTAGTGTTTTTAATAAGAATGGGTGTTGTATTTTGTCAAAAGCTTTTTGTGCATCTATTGAGATGATCCTGTGGTTTTTGTTGGTTTTGGTGTTGATATGCTCAATGATGCTGATAGTTTTCTTAATATTGAACCAGCCCTGTGTTCCTGCTATAAATCCTACCTGGTCATAGTATATTATTCTTGTGATAACTTTCTGTAATCTATTTGCTAATATTTTGTTTAAAATATGTGCATCTGTATTCATTGGAGAAATTGGTCTATAATTTTCTTTCTCTGTTTTGACTCTTTCTGGTTTAGGTGTCAGCACCATATTTGTATCATAAAAAGAATTTGGTAAGACTCCTTCTTCACCTATTTTCCCAAATAGTCTATATAGTATTGGAATTAATTGTTCTTTAAATGTTTGATAGAATTCGCATGTAAATCCATCTGGCCCTGGAGATTTTTTCCTAGGCTTGTTCAATTTCTTTTATTGAGATGGAGTTATTTAAGTATTTTACTTCCTCTTCTGTTAATCCAGGCAACTTATAGGGGCAGCTAGGTGGCACAGTGGATACAGCACCAGCCCTGAAATCAGGAGTACCTGAGTTCAAATCCGGCCTCAGACCAAACACTTGACACTTACTAGCTGTGTGACCCTGGGCAAGTCAGTCAACCCCAACTGCCTAAAAACAAAAAACAAAAAAAACAATCTGAGCAATTTATATTTCTGTAAATATGTACCCATTTCACTAAGATTGTCAAATTTGTTGGCATATAGTTGGGCAAAATAATTCCTAATTATTGTTTTAATTTCCTCTTCTTTGGTGGTGGCTCCACCCTTTTCATTCTTGATACTAGTAATTTGGTTTTCTTCTTTCTCAGCAGTTTGTCATTTAAAACATATATATTGCAGCATCTTATACTACATAGCACAAGAGATTCCAAATGAAATTTCAATTCAAATACAAAAGATCTCTTTTTTAATGGAAGAAAAGTCAAATAAATAACTATATCTCTCTCACAATTATGGCTACTGAGGGGATGAGGTGAAAGGGCAAGAAGAAATAATTCTAACAATCTATACAGGAGATTTCAAAAGATAAAATAATTGGCTTGATTATAAATTTGAAAATGTTTTCTTACTGACACAATCAATGGACTTAGAATAAGAAGGGAAGCTCTCAATTGAAAAGAAAATCTTTGTTTCGATTATCTTGCAAAAACCTCTAATAGCCAAGCTATATGAGGAACTAACACAAGTAGATGGCCAAGATGCTTTCCCCATTGGATAAATAGTTAAAGGATATACACTATATGTAATCTATATATGCTATAGATTAAATTACTTGCTCAAGTTCATGCAGCTAATAAATATCTAAGTCTGGATTTGAAATCAGGTCTCCCCGACCATAGGTCTAGCACTTTATCCACTCTATCATACAGATTCCCTAAATTTATTCTATAGGAAACTATATTGATTGTGTTTGGATTAACGACTAGTTATGGCAGAATAGTCTAGTGGTTTTATATATGCAAACAAACCTTTTGCAAGGGAAGAAATTTATTAAGGTATTATTGGCATAAATCAAACCATAAATGTCACCCGGGAGTCAAGTCTTCACATTTTGCAGGTGAGCAAATTGGACTCAGAGGAGTTAAATAATTTATCCAAGATAACAGATAGCAAATGTCATAGCCAAGATCCAAATCCAGTACCTCTGCCTCCAGAGCCAGTACTCTTTCCACTTTTTGTTATGTCAAGTCAATAAGCATGTATTAAGTACTCATTAGGTGCTAAGTTCAGGGAATTCAAAGAAAGGCAAAAACAGAAACAAAACCAAGGCAGCCCTGGGCCTCAATAATAATAATAATAATAATAATAATAATAATAATAATAATAATAATAATAATAGTAACAATAGCTGGAATTTGTATAATGCTTTAAGGTTTGCAAATCACTTTATTATAGGTTAACTCATGTAAATTTATTTTATCCTCACAAAGACCCTAGTAGGAAAGTGCTGTTATTATTCCCGTCGTATAGATAAGTAAACTGAACTAGACAGAAGTTAAGTGACTTGTCTTGGGTCACATACCTGGTAAGTGTTTGGTGCAGGATTTAAACTTAGGTCTTTCTGTCTCTAGGTACAGGGCTCCATCCTACTGTACTACTTAGTCCACTAGGAGCTTATAGTCTGATGGGGAAAGACAACATGCAAACAATTATGTACAAATCAGATACATACAGGATAAATTGGAGATAATCTGAGAGGTGTGGAGAGACACTAGCATTAAGGGTATTAATTGATGATTATAAAGAAGTAGAAAAATACAATATTTCAGGTACATTTATTCAGTCATCTTAGCTTATAGTGTTGGAGATTTTTAAATGGCAATGAATCATATTTACTCTTTCCCCATCTCTACCTGAAGGTTTTGAACAAGCACATTTAAAAATAGGAACTCAACTTATTTATCATTAGACTAAATCATCAAAACTGAAGAAATGTACTGCTAAGAATACCTGTGTACATTCGGGGTCATATTGGACAGCACCTACAGTTGTAAATCAGTCTGTTTCTTGCTACTGTGACGCAGGTAACAATCAATATCATTTTATTACATGAATTTATTACAGATAGATATAGATATATAATTTTCTTATTTGAACCTTATCTGATGTGATATACATACCTTTACCTATGTATGAATGTGTATCTATATCTATAACTATCTAAGTAATCCATAAAATAGTGCAAAGGTACGGTCAAGATGGAAAAGGAGGCATATTTCTTCTATGAATTTCCCAGCATCCCTTAGCTAGTTATGGGCTAGTTAGTTAAGTGTCATTAGAGAACATTTTAGGTCAATTTCTTTTTACAGAGCTTTTGGACTATATCCCAGGCCACATCTATATTAGTCAATAAAGTACTCTATTTAGACATCTGTATTCACTCCATATATGCAGACTTATTTTTATTTTCTTAAGTGCAGCATCGGATCCATGAAAACCATTCTCTTTTCCAATGAGTCCATTTAATGATTCTAGTACCATATGTATATCTGACTGCAAAAACACAATGCACATGTTTCATTCTTCAAAGAAGTAAGCATTCCTCAAATGGAACTTTTTTTCCAATATATGTTACCATTTTCCTTTAAGTAAATATCTGCAGAAAAAACAATAGAACAGAATAAATGGGAGGGGCAGGATAGGGTTAAGATATAGTTAGTTTTTCACAATATGACTACTATGGAAGTGTTTTGCATAACTGTACATGTATAACCTGTAAAAAAATAAAGAAAGAAAGAAAAAGAAAAAAAGAAAATACTTAGGGGGCAGGTAGATAAGTAAGAAATAAAATAATAAAAATTTAAAAAACAATACATCTGCAGATGTATGTACATCTTAGATGATTGGCTGTGTCATGGAAAATGCAGGTTCTTAGGGACCAAAATGAAAAAGAAAAAATGCTAGAAGTGTAGTTTTGAGCAAGATGATGGATTTTTTTTTCCAGAGAGGAAAGATTGAAAGTAGGAAAACTAGTTGCTATTATATCAGTACACAAGAAGAGGTGGTACAGGCCTGAATTAGGGTATGGGAAGTGTGAGTTTTCATTGATATGTGTTATAGAGGTATAACACCCCTGACAGGACTTGGCAAATTATTAGATGTGCAGGTTGAGAAAGAATGAAGTATCCAAATCAACTTCATCCCCAATAAGGAGAAGGAAGATGGGACCATAAATTAAAATAAGGAAGTTCAGAGGAGAGGGGCAAATTAGAGTAGAAGTTAATGAATTCAATTTTGGATATGTTTAAATTTGATATGCTCATGATGAATCTGGATCGCTAGCAGATAGGTGAAGAGGTGGGACAATTATTCAAGAGAGATTGGGTTAGGCTGCTTGCATAGAAATCAAAACTGAAATCAGTAGAGCAGAAAGAAATAAATGGGCTTTGGAGAACTAGGAAAACACTAACATAGATATCTAGTGATCAAAGATATATAGCAAATTGACACTGATGCATAAGAACCAGAGCCATTCCACAAAGGATATAAACAGGCATTTTTCAAAACAATAGATACATGCTATAAATAACCATATGACAAATGGCTCTAAATAACTAAAAATAAGAAATGCAAAAAGAAACAATGCTAATGTTTCACCTCATATCCATTAGATTGACAAGATGACAGAAGACAAAAATTATGAATGTTGGAAGGGTTGTGGGAAGACACATACACTTACGTACTAATGGAGCTATGAATTGGTCTAACTCTAACCATTCTACAAAACAGGTTGCAATTATATTTTGAAAGTCTTTAATCAGTATCTATGTTTGATCTAGTGATCCCATTATGAGACATAATCCAAGGAGGTCAAAGACAGAGGAAACCATCCTATATATACCAAAAATGATTATAATGTTCTTTTTTATTATAGCAAAGAACTGGAAGAAAAGCTGGTGCCTGTCAATTGGGGAATGACTTAAAAAATTGTTTCCTGAATGTAATGACAGAATAGATAGAGAACAAACCTCAGAGGTAGACAGACCTGCATTAAAGTCCTACTTCTGACAGACTCTGTATAATCCTGGGCAAGTCATTTAATTGCTCAGTGCTTTAAGCAACTCTCAGAATATAAGTTTCAGAAAAAGTGCCAATGTGCATTGGTAGAAAGCACACTCATTTAGGAGTTACAGTCCCTATTCCTATGGATAAGAATATTATTTTGCATCCTAAGAAATTATGAGTATAAAGAATCCATAGAAACTTAGGAAAACTTGCATGAAGTGATAGAGTGTAAAGCAAAAACTAGGAGAAAAATTTAAATAATGACCTTAACTATACAAAGCAACAAGAACAGCTTCAGAACTCTAATCAATACAGTAACCAGTCATGACTTCAGAGGACTTGATAATAAAGCACTGCTTCAGCAGACAACAGGTATACAGTGAGCTATGAATTTTAAAATATGGCCAAAATGCTGACTTGTTTTCTTATAATCCATTTATTTATCACAAGAGGGAATTCTATTGGGCAGGGCAGAGAGTTGTCAGGAAATGATGGTGGCTTTTTAAAAGAACCTTTTAAAAAAATATGCCCTGTAGAAGAATAGGAATTCTTTGAGAATGCTTTTTGCTTTTCAGGTCCTGGGGATGGAGGGCAGAGAAGGGTACTTTCTTAGCAAGGTCATTAGTACTTTCATTGTAAGGTCAATTGTGGTATACATCATAGAACCGTATACCTACATACATACATACATACATGTATATTTACATATGCACAGGTATATATTGTGTATATACATGTTTGTATAGTATACTTTATATGTGTATATAATATTCTGTGTGTTAATATATAATATATATGATGTTCAAAAGTAGATGGCTAATAAGTTAGCAAATATATAAAAGTATTCACATACTTTTTATAATCTGTTGATATCCTTGTGTACTAGAACTTTTTTTGCAGGTTTGATAACTAAATATACTTCTCCTATAAACTCCCACTCTTCACAATTTTCCCATCCCAATGATTCTGAAACCCTGGCTGTCATTATTCAAACCTGTTCTCTACCATTATCAACCATCCCATTTGCTATTTTATTCCCATTGCCTTTAATCCAAACTCACACACACACACACACACACACAATGTCACACTCTACAGCTACCTATCCTTCCACTGTGCCCTCTTGAGCCCTTGATCTATAGTTAACAAATTTGCTTTTGTCTTAAATTCTTTCATTTCCCATTCCTTCAATCTTTTGGCTCTCACTAAAACCTTACTTCCCTTGGATGAGACAGCTTCCCTGGTCACCCTTCCCAGCACTATTTATACTTGCAGTCATTTCTCCAGACTCATTTAGAAAAGGGTGAAATCATAATATTGTTTGTCTCCCACTGCCACTATTATCATTACTAAGTAGTCCCTCTTCCTCTGAGATTTCCTCAATTCATATTTATTTCCCATTTGAGATTCTCATAGCTATTTTCTACCAATCTTCAGTACATTCACCTTCTTTCTCATTGACTTTACTGCCTTTCTCTCATCCTCAACTCTGGTCTGCATACTAGAGGACTTCAATATGCATTTTGATATTCCTTCAAGTACTCTAACCTCCCACTTCCTCAACTTACTCATTTCTCATAGCTTCTTCCTCACCTCACCCCAGCTACACACAGAGATGATTGTATTCATGATCGTACCATCCTTCACAAATGTACACTCCTATGATAGTGAACTCAAAAATTTCCCTATCTGATTGCAAACTATTGCCTTTCTACCTCTCTCGCTGCCTCTGTTCTTCATTCTCACTCCAACCTCCCAACCCCTTACTCCTTTTCCGGACCATCACCCATGTACCAGATATGCATAAAATACACGACATATATGCTAGAGATACACTCCTCTCTTCCCCTTCTTAATCCCTGCGTGAACCAGTTCAACTCTACACTGTCCTCTCTCTCAAATACCTTAGTCCCTTATTTTATCAAAGATTTTGTTCTGCCAATCCTCTGCCTTACATCCTTCTTGCCATCCACTGACTTTCCTACTCACACACTGTTAAATGAAAATGGAGAAAATCACAAAACTATGCTGACTAGATCCATTACCAACTTAAGTTACATAATTACAAGCAAGTCCTCACTGTAGTAGGCAATCCTTTTACACATCCCTAATTCACTCACTATCCCTTTTATCATGGTGGCTTTTCCAAACATTTTTACCCTTCTTCAAATCTCCTGTAGCTCCCCCTTTCACCACCCTTTAAGCTGAAAACCTTTCCTCATATTTTACTGGGGAAAAAAGAGGCTGTTCACTAAGTATTCCCCTTTTCCCCCTCCTTCTCATCTCACATCACTTCGATGCTGTTTGCCACTTTGTCCTTCACTCTTATCTCACATTAAGAGGTGGCCCTTCTCTTTACCAAGGAAAATTCCCCTGTGCAAGTGATTAAATTCCACCCCATCTTCCCCAATAGATTTTTTCCTATGTCATCCCCACTCTCCTGCTTATATTCAGTCTCTCCTTTACTAATAGTTGCATCCCTACTGACTAAAAACATGTCCATATCTCCTCCGCTATAAAAAAAAATCCTCATTTGATCAATCGGTCCCTACTAGCTGTTATCCCATATGTCTCTTCCCTTTTGTCATTTAACTCCTTGAGAAGACCATCCAAAATTGGTATCTCTACTTCCTTTCCTCTTACTCTCTTCTTAATTCTTTATATGTTGGCTTTTGACCTTATTATTCAACTAAAACTTCTCTTCCCAAAGTTACCAGTGATCTTTTAATTGCCAAATCTAGTGCCCCTTTCTCAATCCTGATCTTTCCTGATCTCTGTAGCAATCCACATTGACAAACACCCTCTAGGTTTCCGTAGAGGTATGCTGCCCTGGTTCTCCAACTACCTGTTTGACAACTCCTTCTAAGTCTCCTTTGCTAGGCCTCTATCCAAGTAATGCCCACTAATAGTGGGTGTCTCCCTGGCACCTCTACTCTTGTCCCTCCCTGTTATTTTAATTGGTGATTTCATCAGCTCCCATGGATTCAATTACCATAATTAACATCTCTCATGCAGATGATGCTCAAAATTTATCCATCCCTAACCTGTATCCTGACTTTCAGTCCACCTCTGAAACTATGTGTCCAATGGATATCTTAAACTTGATTTATCCAAAAGCAATTCACTATCTTTCATGAAAAATCCTGCTCTCTTCCAAACTTGCCTATTACTTTCAAGGGCACCATCAATCTCAGTCACTCATCCTCCTAACTTGCCTGTCTACTTCATTCCTCAAACTCTCTCATCCCCATATCCAATCTGTGGCCAAATCTTATCAATTGTACCTTTGTAATATTTCTCATAAATGCTCACTTCTCTTCTCTGACACTACCACAACCCTGGCAGAATCACACACTGTGGAGTGCTTCTTAGAGCTTGACTAGACATTGAAAATGCCAAGGCTTTCCACTTCATCCTGAGCCATTGCCAGTCATCTTGACTTTTGTCTTGCCACTGAACTCTGATGACCCTGGAAGAGAGAGTGAGACTGATGATGTCATGCAACTCTGCTTCATTTAAATTCAGTTTATACCAGTCCAAAGACATCATCCATACCATTACACCATTTTTACCTACCCCAAAGTCCTGTGGAAACAGGCAAGTGATGATGAAGTAGGTGGATCCATGAGGAGTCGTGGTCACAATCCTGTACACAGGTGGACCAGGAATGCCTCCATTGTCCAACTCTATAAAGGAAAAGGAAGTAGGTTGTCCTGTGAAAATCACAGGGAATTGTCTCTCTCTTGGTCATTGCTGGCAAGATTCTTCCCAGAGTCCTCCTTAATAGGCTGATCCTTCACCTGGAAGATGGCTACCTATACAAGAGCTAGCGGTTTCAGAAAATGCTGAGGGACAGTAAATATGGTGTTTGCTGTTCAACAACTTCAAGAGAAAGGCCAGGACCAAATCAGAGATCTGATCAAGGCCTTTGATGCTTTCTGTGATAAGGGCTTGTGGAAGTTCATGGCAAAATTTGGTTGGCTGGAAAAGTTCATCAGTGCTGTATGCCACTTCCATGATGGCATGCTTCCATAGGTTCTGGATTATGAATGATACTCATGTACTTTCCCAGTGACCAATGGAGTAAGTAGGGATGTGTTTTGCTCCCATGGTTTTTAACATTACATTTTGTGCAACGTTGTCAGAATCTTTCAACAAGGACAAAAACAGCATCATGGTCAGCTACCACTCTGGTGGTAAATTATTTCACTTAAAAAGGCCAACACTAAAGTGGAGGGAGAGTTGGTACATGACTTGTTTGCAAATGATTGTGCACTCAATGTAGTTTTTGAGACTGAGATGCAACCAAGTATGGATCAATTCTCTGCTGCTTGTGCTAATTTTGGCCTAACAACTAACATCAATAAAACAGAAGTTCTCTGTAGATAGCATCTCATCATCCATATGTAGAATCATTGGTTATAACAAAGGGAGAAATTTTGAATGTGGTGGATAAGTTCACTTACCTTAGCATTATACTTTCCAGGGATGTACATAAATGATGAGGTTGATGCATGCATTGCCAGAGCTAGCTTAGTATTTGGGAGGCTCTGAAAGAAAATGTGGGAAAGGAGAGGCTGCCTAACAAACTGAAGATCCACAGAGCCATTGTGCTGACCTTATTGTTGTATGCCTGTGAAACCAGCTTACCAGTGCCATGCCAACAAATGGAATCACTTCCATCTGAATTGTCTTAGAATGATTCTGAATATCACCTGAAGTATGGGACACTGAGGTCCTTTCTCTAGCTGAACTGCCAAGCATTCAAACTCTACTGCAAAGACTGCAGCTTTGGTGGGGCTTGCCAAGTTGTTTGAATACCAAATGTGTGTTTGCCTAAAAGACTACTTTATGGAGAACTCACACTAGGCAAGTACTCACAAGGAGGTCAGAAGAAGTGACACAAGTTCACTCTCAAGGTCTCTCTGAAGAACTTTGGGATCAGTTGTGAGATATGGGAGACCTTAGCACAGGACAGCCCAGCATGGTATGCCCACATCAAAGAAGACACTGTACTCTATGAGCAAAACAGAATTGCAATGGCTCAAAAGAAATATGAGATGTGCAAATTTAAAGACATCTCCACTCCAAATGTTCACGTGGACTCATTGTGCCTGACTGGCAGTAAAGCCTTCCAAGCTTTTATTGGTCTGATTATACACTGTTAGACACACTGTACCTTGACCCCAACATAGCGATATCATTTTGGTCCTCTTCAAGCATGAAGGACAACAACCCTTCTGTTGATTATCTCCAATTGTGTGTGTGTGTGTACTTTGTACATAATTGTTTGCTTGTTGTCTCCCCTACTAGACAGTAAGCTCCTTGAGACTGGGGAATGTTTTTTGCCTTTCTTTGTACCTCCACCAGTTAGCACAGTGCCTAGCATATGATAAGCACTTAACAAATACTTATTTACTGATTGCCTGACATTAAAAATGGGTGACATTATTTAGAGATATGCTTAAATATTTTGGAGACTCCACATAACAATCTCATGTTCCATATTTAACAAAAATTCAAACCTAGCTATCTGTGAGATACTATTTGTTAAATGTTTGTAAATAAAGTATATGATTTCAAGGTTCTCCAGGTTTTTTTCATAACTATCTGATTGTATTTGTCTGTTACTCAGTCTTACAGTACAAATTCCTAGAATCTAGTACTGAATTTCTGTATGATGTACAATGCTTGACACATTATGAGAATATAAGTGTTAAGCATGCTTCAAATATCTTTTAAAAATGCTTTCTTCTATGTCATCTTAAAAGCAGATCATTTCAAAAGACATTCTAAAACCCCTGTTTCTAGTATACACTGGTTTTTGTCTTTCAATACATAAAAATGTATCTATCTGTGTCTTAGAAACTCAGAAACCACATTTGCACTTAACGGGCTATCACTGATCTAACAAAACACCCATTAGTGTCTACCTGGATTAAGCCCTGCATTTGTAAGAGACTTGATAAGATGATACTCTCAACTCAGTGCTCTTATGTATCCTGGTCTACTTAGACTGTCAGAAATGATGAAGGTAAATAAGGAAGAAGTAGCAATTATTTCCTTAGATACTGTTACATTTAGAAAGGGCTTCCTGCCATCTATAATGGTGGCTTTGATATGGGCACATTTATTTCTATTAATATTTTATCTACAAATGTTTTTCTTCCAGGAAGTTCAACTTGAAATTAATGACGTTAAATTTTCAACTATAAGTTAACACTTGCTTTAGGAAGATGATACTCTTTGGAGAATCATTGATCCAAGGGAAGAGATCCTAAAGGATCCAGGGATCACAAACTCATGAGTTGAAAGGGACCTTAAAGGCCATCTAATACAACTACTTTATTTTACAAATGAGAAAATGAGACACAGAGAAGCTAAGTAATTTGCACAGGACACATATACTGAGTGGCAGAATCAAGTTTTGAATGCATTTTCTCTACTCAAAATTCAGCAGCACTATTTGCACTATAACAAAGTTAAAAACATGAAAGATATTAAAGCATTGAATTCATTTGATTATATTTCAGGTTTGTCACTTAAAGGACTTTTTTCAAAAAGATTTGGCTAAATCCAGGAAAAAAGACAAACATTTAATTCAATCTGGTACTAATCTACTAGGTTTTAAGTCTCACAAGGTCAGAGACCCTATCATATTGAAACTGTATCTCCCTCAGTGCCTCAAATAAATGCTTATTAAATAGAATAGGGGTGATGGTGGTGAATTCTAAAGAGTGTTCTGTCCTTGTCTAAGAAACTGGTAGACCAAGTGACTGTAGTATGGAACTGGGGATTGACATGAGGCATATAGAAATTTGAAGTGAGAGGGGAAAAAAAGGTACCAGAATCACCCATCTCTAATGGCAGAAAACAGTGGTCCAAAACTGAATGTTTAGTTTTATTCAATTAACCATCATTTATTTTCTCTCTTTCACACATTCCTTCATAACTGGTAGGGGGTGGAGGGAGAGAGGCTTGTAATGAATATACATTGTCAAGCAAATAAAATGAGAAATGGTGAAGGTGTTGTGGGAAAATAGGCACATTAATGCACCATTGGTGGAGCTATGGAAAGGTCCAGTCATTCCGGTACTATGACCAAAAAGTTACTAATCTGTGCACACCCTTTTGAACAAGCAATAGCACTTCTAGGCATATACCCCTCAAGAAATCAAAGAAAAATGAAAAGGATCCATGTTTACAAAAAAAAAATTTAGGTGGGGGAGGGAGACACAAAGATCTGTAAATTAAAGGGGTGCTTGTCACTTAGGGGACTGTTGAACATGAATGTATGTATGAATGTAATAGAGTACTATCATAACAGAAATGATGAAATGGATAAGATAAGAGAAATGTGAGGAAGATTTGTATGAATTGATATAAAACTAAGTGAGCGAGATGTGTTTCTATTGGGAGTTGGAGAGGGAAATCAGAGCAGGCCTCATATTTGGAAGTATGGGTAATTTGATTTACATACACCTTTGTTGTTGATGATGGGTCTGTTTTGTTGTAGTAATTTAATAAACGTGGTTTTTGTTTTTTGCAAGTATTTCAACTGCATGCTTGAAAGGTATTAGCAGTAAACTGGAGGGGAGGGACCAGGACACATATTTTTCTGAGATTGCACGGGTGAGAAGCATGAAAATTCCCCAAAGGGCCATCATATGATAAGGATCTCTAACATAAGGTTACAGTTGAATTTATTGTTAGGTTTTATACTAGGATCTTTAATGCTTATCTTTCCAAATTCATGGAAATCCTATGAATTTTTTCACTTCCTTCAATACTCCCTTATTTTCAATAATTTATCCTTCTGCTTCAGGTTACAGAAACATGTTTCAAAGTGAAATCTCAGAAAGAAAAACCTCATACAATTAACTCTTTCATATCAATGCAGAATGTTATAAAGCAGTTTATATTGGTTCACTAATATTAATTACTGATCTATTTATTACTGCTTTTATATTAATATTTTACTTTAAGTTTTTAACTTGGTATCTTTCACCGAACAAGAATGTTCTCCTGATATCGAATTTGAAGCTCTGCTCTTTTAATAAAGATCATTTTTAAATCATCATCACCTAGTGACTATATTCTATAGAGATGAAATTTTGACACGTTGGAAATCAAAGGTGTTTCCATGCTGACCGTGAGAATATCTGCTGAGGAACAATTTTATTATATTGTTATCCCTTTAAAGTGATACTAAATAGATACCTACATTTTAATCTTTAGAGATTTCAAGAAAGACCTGACATCAAGACATCTATTTCTTACCAGGAGAAAAAAAGCCTTTTCAGTAAAATATGTAGCCTTTTATGAAATACTTAACCATAATTCTTAACCATAACTTCCCTGATAATTAATTTTGGGGAATTCATTTTCAACCCCACAAGCATTTATAAAGTGACTACAATGGGCCAGCCACAGTGTTAAATACTAAGGATGCAAAAACAAAAACAAAGTGTCCCCAGCCTTCAAGGAAATTACATTTGGTGGGTAGGGGACAGACTATCCATAAATTTAATTAACTGATATGTAAAGTAATTTCTACAGAAGAACACAATTCTAATATGAAGGGCAATTTATTACCAATACAATGATGGTTCCAGAGGGCATAATGGAAGGATTGGGGAAGTATGGGATGAGGACTTGATTGGATGGAGATAACATATAGGAATGAAGGAGAAGGGCTGTTGGTTAGGGAAGTGACCTCTTGCCTTTACAATTTACGACCTGGAATTACAAAAATTCTGAGTAGAACCAAAGGACCTTAGATTGTCATGCCTTCACAATAGCAACAAAACAGTTATTTTAATTATCTGTCCCTGAATAAGAGTTGAAAGTATATGTGTGTGTATGGGTGTGTATATGTGTGTGTATGCATACATACATACATACATACATACATACATACATATTGGGGTGGGAGAGAAGGGTACTTGCATAGCAACAGGAGAGGAGATCAGTCCCTGGTACCATCTAATAATAGTCAAGATGGCAGTCAGTGGAGTCCTATGTCCTGGTTGGTAACACAGAGGTGAGGCAAATTTGAGGTACTCAACCTCCAACCCTCAGCCAGATCAGCTCTCCCTCACTCCAATATTAAAAGAATAGATACTCTATAGTTGTGCTTCTGGAGAATATGTCCCAAGGAAAATCTATAATAATATACTGAGTTTACTCAACAATGACTAAATTGGGCTACAACTGAAACAAAGAGTTGGTCCAGTTCCCCAGAGGACAAGCTTTTCCTTCAAAAAGTTTATCTTGACTAATGAGAAGCAGATGGTAACCTCCATTTCCCCTTTTGTAAATATGCAACTCAAATCTTATATTCTGTACTATCAACCACACAGAGAAACATTAGCATTATGATGTATGCTTTTTTATGCATGACTTTGAAGCATACACAGAGGCATATTTATATCCATTTACATACTTAGTTTCATGAAATCTATAAATTTTAGGTCATAAAAGCCTAATGATCAAGGATTTTGTTTTTTGATCCCATGTTTAGCAGGACCCACCATAACATAATTCAATTCAACAAATATTTCTTGAATTATTTTTTATGTGTGATGCTTGCACAAAAATCCTTGAAAGATTTTTCAAATACAGGCAACTTCATTTCACAACTATCTGATTATTAATATGAAGTGAGGCATCAAATGGGAAGGCCTATGTTTGCCACTACCACAGACGCTGTCCAGTGAAAAGTCCCGATTAATGAAGGATTTTTTAGATGGTGATGACGTCCAGATGCTTCAATTTGTGAATGACTTGGTATTGACTGCATCAAGTCCCCAAGCAATGCAGACATCCTAAAATCTACAATAACTCAAAATAACTCAGTCTCACTAGTTACAGGGAAAAAAAATCAAAATGAATGAAGCATTCCTATTTAACACTATAATATGCAGTTAGATAGAAAACCACTAGGCTGATCCACCAATAGATATATCTTGGATAGATAATGTCAATGGACAGTAAACTGGACCCACAATTGAAAAGGAGAAGGAAAACAGGATGAATAGTATCTGGGAAATTATTTAGTGTTTTCAATGACCCCAAATATCTCCATAAAACAAAAGCATATTTTGAATATCAGTATTCTTGAGGGGATGCTGTATGGTTGTGCATCACAGAAGATTATGGTCTCTAAAAAATATAAGTTCAGGGTTACTTGTTTAACACTGGTAGGTGCAAGTAATCTCCAACATATTACTAGTAAACAAAAGTACAGGATAATTAAAAAGGATATATCATCAAAGAGATATATAAACAGAAAAGGAAGTAAGCAGGTCAGCTAATAAGAGTGAGAGGTGAACAGATAGCCCATGTGCTTTATTGTTATTACCTCAATGACAAAAAAATGTAGAAGAATTTTTCCCAGCCCATTGAGTGGATCCCTTGTGGAGGATTTATAGAAAGTCATAGGTGATAGTCACATAGACTGAAAAAGGTGTGGATAGATTGCGACCTGCAACATCAAAGGGAGAATCTATATTGAAGCATTCACAAATCCATTGAAGCATAGAAATAAGTGAAATGCTCACTGTGCTTAGCTCTGAGTACAAAAGATGAAACAAGACAATCTCTGCCCTCAGGAAACTTACAATCTAATAATGAGGGGGAAAGGGAAAAAGACACATACAAATTATAATATAGAAATATATAAAGAACTAGTGAGACCTTCACAATCCTCAATGGTGTCCATTTCTTTCTGTTAATCTAAGACCTGCTTTTTCTTCGAATTTCCTGGGTGTCTCTGACTCTAAAATTTTCTTTTATTTCCTCAGCCCTAAGCAATCACTCCTTTCTCGGAACCCCTATGGTTATAGTATTTAACAATTGTTATTTAGCATGTGCTACATTGTAGGCAGGTCCTATTCTCCCAAATGGATTATAAACCCCTTAAGGGAAGGTCCTCTCCTCACATCCAGGATTGTAGATCATTACTTAATATAAAGCAGAGTTAATTTATGATGAAGATAAGGATGATCTATCAAAGAAACATTTTGATGATAGTATTAATAAAAATTTTTATTGATTATAATCATCTTTTCCTAGTTACGAAAGACAATTTGAAAATTAAGGATAAGATAAAAGAATCGCAATAGGGCTAGATGTGGGACCTAACAAGTTAGGGTATCACCTTTTATTTGATACATTGTACTAATGTGCTTTCCAAATGAATGAAATAATAATTAGATGTTGGAACAATAATTAAATGTGGAACAGCTGGCCCAGTTTGAGTATCTCATCCCTACCATGAGTTTACCTTGATTCTTTAAGATGCTCTGAAGTTCAGGAAGGATATGTCAGACAGATTCCCTTAGGCTATAAACAAGGCATCCCACCCTCCCTCCCCCATCTGACCTGGTTTACTGTGCCTTCAGCCTAAATGTTATGCAGCTGAGACCATCTGGGCCCCTGCAGGGCTCACAGGCAGGGGCTGTGGCAGGTGGGCCTCCTGATAGAGCCAGTGGGAACACTAATAAGCTTGTCTCAGCTGGAAAGTGCTCTTTGCATGTCTTTGCATTTCCTCTCTTTTTCTGGAGCAGCCTTAAGAAGTAAAATCACTCAGGTTGCCAATTATGCTACTTGCTAACTGGTTTGGGGCTCTTGAGCAAATAATAATAATTCAAAAAAAGAAGCCAATTTCTAACTTAGTCCTTCTTGGTCTTCATATATACAGATACACTGTAAGAAATGGCAATGATTGTGACCCTAAGAGAGAGTTCATCTCTTTTATATGTTCATTCACAATCCCATGCCCCCCCAAAAAACAAAGACGATATTAGTACATGTACATGTTTACTATGGCAATATATATATCCTTGAATTCAATATCTCACATAAATTTTCAGAATTTTTTTTCAGGAATTTTTGCCCTGGGGCAGCTAGGTGGAACAGTGGATAGAGCACCAGCCCTGGATTCAGGAGGACCTGAGTTCAAATGTGGCTTTGGCCACATAACATTTACTAGCTGTGTGACCCTTGGGCAAGTCAACCCCATTGCCTAGCAAAAAAAAAAAAAAAAAGAATTTTTACCCTTATATGATTAAGGTCCAGCAAAAGTTGTTTCTTTGTTTTGTTTTGTTTTGTTTTTAATTAATAAAAACTATCTTAGTCTTTCATGCTTTAAGCAGAAAAGCTTCAAATGCTGCCAATCTTCCTACTTGAGTCCAGGTCATGAATCAGACTTCTGGAAGCAGAGTGGGAAAACTCTCATAATTCAATCTCACCAAGAAAGGTCCATAGGAACTGTGACCTACAGCTTCTCATCCCAACATACCTGAACAAGGGAAAAGGGCACAAATGTAATCTACCCCCAAAAAACCACTGGAGCAGCCCAATTATACCAAGATTTCTCTATTCTTTGTTCTTTCTGTCTCTATAGCTTTATCAAGTCTGTCTCAAGGAGGCAAGTAGCTAAATGGCCTTACTTGAAGAGTGAAACCACCTCCACATAAAAAGAAAATAGGATAATTGCCCAGTTCTTACATTGTCGGGGTGGCCATCAAAGCCGAAACCAGAAATTTTGCACCCAGGTCCAAGTACCAGAAATTGCTCCCAGGGAAAGCAGTAGGGAGGGGTAGGAGAGGATCAGAAACCTAAAAAAGGTGAAAGTAGGAAGATGTCCCAAGACACCAGCATGAGCCTAATGCTAGAGAGTTCTTCCAATAGTGAAACTGATCAGAAGTAAGTGTTGTAGAGAAGGACCTTATGTCAATCTCCTGTCCCTACTGAGCTGTTTTCTGTACTGATGAAGACAAGTTGTGACTGGGTGCTCTAAATCTGAGACCCTAGGACAGACTGACTTAATTTTTTTGTGCATGTAATGGACTGTCAGGCAGTCTGGTGAAGCCCATGGACCCCTTCTCAGGATAATGTATTTAAATGTATAAAATTAATAATACAGAATCCCAAAAGAACCCAATTATAATGATATATGGTTGTCAAAATTAAAAAAAAAAACCAGCAACAAAATCAAGTTCATCACCCCAGGTAAAGAATCCCTGCCCTAGAGCAAAGCACTATTTCCTCTACCACAGTCTTAGCTCTGATCATTATACTGCTTTACAGTATTTTTGAGAGGGTAGTACCTAAAGAAGACAACCAGAATTGCAGAAAAAAGTGTTCCACCTGCTGGTCCTTAAAAAAAATAAAGCTCATATGTACACAGTAAGGGCAGCTAGATGGTGCAGTGGATAGGGAACCAGGCCTGGAGTCAGGAAGACATCTTCCTGAGTTAAATCTGGCCTCAGGCATTTTATAGCTCTGTGACCCTGGGCGACTCACTTAACCCTGACTGCCTCAGTTTCCTCATATGTAAAATGAGCTGGAGAAGGAAATGGCAAATGACTCCAGTATCTTTGCAAAGAAAACCCAACCAGGGTCACAAAGAGTCAACACAACTGAAAATGATTCAACAACATAACCTGTAGTTATGCTTACTTTCATTTTGCTTTGTTTCTTAATATTTTAACTGAGATAACAGAATTTTTTTTTTACTATGGAATGAATTGTCATGGCCCAGCACTTATTTTCACCTATTCTCTGTATAATTTGCATGTACCTAGTTATTTTCACATATGTCTCTCCTACTAACTGTGAACCCCCTGAGGGCAGGGATTATTGTTGCCTCTCATTGTGCCTTCATGGTTTACTACAGCACCTGGCACTTAGTAAGAAATTTATCAATGTTTGTTGACTGACCCACTGTCTGACTTTGTCTTTAGTAATGTGTCAAATCCTGGCCAATCTCTGTATGTGTTTGTCTTTGTCATTTTTCATTCAGTATGGGAAAAGGGAGAGCAGAGTGTGGTAAAAAGCTTTCCATTAAAAAAAAAAAAGCTTTCCATTAGATTGTAAACTTTAAATTCAGGCTCTCTTTTACCTATTAATATATCACCAGCACTTAGCACAGTGCCTGGCACATAGTAGGTGCTTAATAAGTGTTGATTTATTGATTGATTAATTGGTAAGGCTGGTCTTGGAGGAAAGTACACAAGTACAAAGCAATACAGAAGATTCATTTTGTCTCACCTGTCCTCAGACTCTTTTCACGACAGGAGGTATTGATGCTACTTCGCAAGAGAGTATACACTTCATTTCCTCATAAGAAAAAGCAGCTAATTCTAAATTGCCAATTTGTATTTGCTAATAGACTTTTGTGATTTTCACCTTGGTAACAGGAGGCAGAATGCTGGAATCAGGAAAACCTGGGTTCAGTTCCTGCCACTAGCAGTGGGACCAATGGCAAATCAGTCAATCTCTCAACCTCCTCAGGAAACTCATACAAGCTCTGGGTTGCAAATGGATTGTCAATCTACAGTGGTGGAGGGAGTTTCCATATGAGGAATTTCCTCCACTGATTAAATCACCTTCCAACTTCATCTCCTTCTTGTGGGGATAGGGTGAGCTGAAAGAGACAGAAAAGTATGCAAGAATTTCACCTTAGTACATACCGGGACTCATGAATAATACTGAATTCTTGACTGCAGTAAGAAAAACCTGTGATGGGAGAACAGGAAGAGCACACAGGAAGAAAACATACATCTTAAAGCTTCCTTGTGTTTCAGGGTTCACCTGTAATGTCAAAGTATACTTACAAAAAGATCTTGGTTTGCTTTAATCAATTGTTTCTGCATCCTCAAAGACATCCTAGAGATCTTCTGAGAGATAACAGCTTGCTGAGATAAACCTTATTGCATGTTCTGAAAATCTTCATTGTGTCCTTCAAAGATGATGCTTTTTTCAGTCTGATGCATGTTTGTTTGTCTGGGTACCTCTGGTAAAAGGAGCTGTGACTTGGCATCTCTACCAACTTGATTCCAGCCAGTCACTAAAGAAAAACAGACATTAGCACATATAGACATCATCTGGGGATGGCTAGATACAATCAGGATACCATAACGGTCTAGCTGAATATTTTATGTCATTTCCTTGCTGCCATTCTCTGAACAAAATGCTGCTCTCTGCCCTGAGAGAGAAAAGAAAAGTCAAAACTAAATCACTGGATATTTAAGGAAAGATGGTACTGAGAAAGATCTAGCTTATGTACTTTAGTTATCCTAGAATTGTGTGAGGAAAAAACAAAAGACTTCACTAAACCTCAAAAGCTTCTGCTAGTGAGTTTACAGCTACAGCTAAAAAGCTACTTCTAAATCACAGTTTTCTGGAGAAGGGGTTCCAGGCTATTCAAAAAAGAAGAGATTTCAAAACAATGAAGTGTGACACCAAGCCTCTTCCTAACTGAACAGGATTGTGGGAAAATAATTAAGTGGTCAATGACCCAGTTAGACAAAGCGGAAGACACCCAGTCTACAGATGTAGCTCCAGACAGTGCTTCAAAAAACAATAACAGAGGAAAAGAAAGAAAGCCAAGAGTGAAATGGAGACAGAATCCAAAATAAAATCAGCAGGAGTTCTTATATCAGAGTAATATTATAATAACCAAGATGTGGTCACTTTCTAGTGATACAGTGATGAAAAGCAATGGCCTGGGAAACAGCATTAAGTGGTTTATGTCCCAGCCCTGCTTTTGTCCAGCTCCTTTTTTGACAGATGTGGAGAAAAGATGGAGAAGGGGAGAAGGAAATTAAATAGTTAGGTCAGTTACTATAAAGCACAGTCCCAGTTCCATGAGCAAAATGTACCTTGGCCTATAGTTCCAGGCATCCTGGCTTCTCAGGGCTTCTCTGGAGGCCTATCTATAACAGGCTGTCTCTAATAGTCTGCCTGGAATCCTGACTTCAATGTCTTGAACTCCTAGGTCCAGGGAGTTGAGTGGGTATCACTGCCCGGCACCTGAAGCTGAGAGGGATTAACAATACAGAGCAGAAACAAGTACTCGCAAACCCATTTCTTACAGCCAGGATGAGTGAAGAGGAACAGAGGAAGGAAGTTCTTCCTCTCTTACCAGTTCAATTCATGGCACCCATGCTGTTGATGAACAGTAATTTTCACTTTCTGGAGATAGTAAGGAAGATGTAAGGGGGAAAGAGCATGAGGCAGAAAGAAAGAAACCGTCTCCCAGTCTCACCACTTTTAAAGATGTAGCTAATCAAAGGAGGCTACACCCACCCATGTAGTGGAAGATACAGGGTACTTCCATGTTAGACGCTGGGTGTTCCCAGGCAACCTCCTTATATATGTCTTTGATAGATGTTGCTCCCTGCTGTTTTCATTGCTCAGCATCGCTCCACTTGTCATATGGGTGCCTGGTTACTGCTAGGCTTGGTTCCACTGACAGTAAAATTCTGGAGTTTTTCTTTGTTTCCAGCAGGACCCCCATCCTTCAAAAGGCACTCTAGCAAATATTGGAGAGGCTGTATATTAAGGAAAGAATTCTGGAACTGGGGACAGTTCTAAAGCTTAGTACCTATGTGAAAATGGGTAATCTCTTCTGTTCCCTGTGCCTCAGTTTCCTCATCTGTGAAAAGAAGATGTCATACTTGCACGGAGTTGTGAAAAAAGTATTTTGCAAACCCTAAAGTCACATGTAAACTGGAATTACATTTATTTTAAGTCATTATATATATATATGCAAAGAAATATACTGCATAGCATAGTGCTTGGCACGTGTTCAGTTCAGTCATTTTTCTGTTTTGTCTGAGTCTTCATGACCTCTTTTGGGGTTTTCTTGGCAAAGATACTGGAGCGGTTTGCCATTTCCTTCTCCAGTTCATTTACAGGTGAAGAAACTGAAATTAACTGGGTTAAGTGACTTGCCCAGGGTGACACAGCTATTAAGTGCCTGAGGCCAGATTTGAACTCAGAAAGAGAAGTCTTCCTGACTCCAGTCCCAGCACTCTGTGCTCCCTATCTGCCCCTACAGGGTATTTAACAAATGTTTATTGACTGACTATGTAGTCTTAGAGAATTGCCTAAAGAGAGATTAAGACTTGTCCATGGAAAACTATGTACAAACAAGATATATAAAGATAAACTGTAAGGAATCATTAGAAGAAAGCTTGAATAGAGGTCAGGAACAGCTTCTTATAGAAAGTGATGTTTCAACTGGGACTTGAAGGAAGCCAAGGAAAGTAGGAGGCATAATTGAGAAGGAAGAGAATTACAGGCAGGGGACACAGGCAGTGAAAATGCCCAGAAAAAAAGTACTGGTTCAGTAGATTTTAGGGTAGGTGGCGGTGGGGAGAGGAGTAAAGAGTAAGAAAACTTGAAAGGTAAGAGGGGTACAAGTTGTGAAGGACTTTGAATAACAAAAAGAGGATTTAATTTGGTCTTGGAGGTGATAGGAAGCCGCTGGAGTTAATGGAATGAGGAGTAACATGGTTAGACCTTTGCTTTAGGAAGATTAATTTCACAACTGAGTGGAGGGTGGACTGGCATAGGGAGAGACTTGAATCAGGGAGACCAACCAGTAGGTTGTTGGAACAGTTCAGACATGAGATGATGTAGGCCTGCGCAACGATAGTGATAGTGTCAGAGGAGGGAAAGGAACTTATCTAAGAGATGTTATATAGATAAAATTGACATGGCTTGAAAACAGATTAGATGGAGGGAGGTGGGGTGAGAGAAGGTGGGAACTCAAGAATGACACCTAGACTGAGCCTAGCCTGGGAGACTAGATGGTGGTACCCTCAACAGTAATATAGAAGTAAGGGAGAAGAGAGAGATAAGGGTGGCGAGATACAAATATGCTGAGCTGTGTGACAATAATTGTTTCCCTTCTTTGTGACTGTTTCTTCATCTGTAAAATTAAGGGCTTGGCCCAAATTATCTCTTTCAGCCCTAACATACTATAATTTTAAACTTTCATCTGCACTTCTCCCCACTGACTAAAGTCTTTGAGAGAAAGAACTGAATCAAGTAAGATACACAAAGGTCATGGTAAATCAAGTCAGTGATGAGGTATAAATCAAAGAAGAGTAAAAGTCTAGGTCTTTTATTTTTTTTTTTAAGAGCTCAAGCCCTCTAATCAAGAGAAATGCTTCCCAGAAGAAAACATAAGCTACAGCAATAAGAGAATGTTAAAATCAGTAAAGATGCATAGCAACCATTTTCAAGAATCATGTGGTTTATAGTCTTTTATGTTTTCCAGACAGCCTAATTTTCTACCATTAACAAGGTGCTTTTGTTTCGTAGCAATGTTCATTAGCCAACTAAGTATGGAGAATTTGAAAACGTGACCATCTGGAAAGTTTAAAAAAATGGCTGTTGTGTGAATTGACTGCTCCCTTACCCCCTCTCAACCTTTGCCTCAGCTAATCTTGGTAGATATTGCTGTCTGTATTAGTGGATTTGTGAGATCAGTAGATATACTTAGAGCATAACACTTTTGATGAAACCATAGCATTCAAATTTTTCAACTGAATGAGAAAAATTGGAGAATAGAGGGGAATGATTAGACATCACGCAAATTAGTTCATAGAGGATGTTGGCATAAAATAAAAAAAGATGTATATTTTTCACATATTTGGAATTCTGGACTGTAGGAAACAACTACTGAGACTTCCAGGGCTCCTTTACCATAGACCCATTGTGGAGGACAGAATCCAAAACATCCATCCAGATGTTTGAGGAAACCACAAGAGGAGTAAATGTAAGCATAGACACCATTAGTCAGGTAATTACTTTGATTAAGATCCTCAGAATTATACAGAGTTTGATCAAGGACTATGTGGAATTGCAGGAAAGCCAGCTTTCAGACCTGCCCTTTTTTTTTCTGCAGATGATGAGTTGCCAAACAGTATCAAAACAGACTTAATTACAGGGATGATCAGTAAAGTCAAGCAGGAAAAAGAAAAATCTGTGTTTTGTGAGGAAGATGGACCATAACAGAACAGCAACAGGCTTTGCTGGAACAGCCTCTGAAAATAGATAGATCCAATCTGACCCTGCTGTGGATACTTGGTAGGAACTATAGAGGATTTAATTCAAGAATATGCAGGGTAATGAAGGTAGTGGTTGATATCAAATTCCCTTTAGGAAACATAGAACATGCAGAAATTCTAGCAATAATCAGGACTGAAATACAGAAGAAAACTTTACTACTGTATTTATCACTAAGAATTCATGCAGCAGTTAGAGCAAAACCTATATCTTTCCATGTCAATCAACTGTTATCCAAGTTGAATAATCAGAAGAGTGGCAATAGTGCTTTTCCCCCTGCTTATTCTCAATTGAGTTGGGACTAAATGTGGTTAAATAGATATAACATCTTTCATGGCAGATGTAGTTTAAAAAGTGTGTGTGGGGGGAGGCTCAACTTTCTTTCAGACTTCTGAGCCCCAAGATATCTGGATATGAGAAAAGCAACCACCTGAATGTGTATGTCCCCCTTACAGTTAAGGTCCCACAAGTGAATCTGATTCTCAGTAGCCAATGTACACAATACCTGTACAGAGAATCTGTAGAGAGAACTAAAAGATTCAGCACAACTAACAACAACCAAACAAATGGATTGAGCAAGCACTAGGTGAAAACCACCATGCAAGCCCCTGGGGCAAATACAAGGTGTTAATAAGACACTGACCCTATATTCAAGGAACTGACAACCTAAGTGGTGAAATAAAACATTAAGAAGCATAACTACAATATGCACGTTTACATTGTTAGTTCATTAGTACTGTCTTTGTATCTGTAGATATCAATAGAGAATTAGAAATCAAAGTAATAAATTATCGATAAGATAAGCACCCATTATGTGCCAAGACCTGCAGTGGGTGCTAAAAATACAAATGTAAAGAACAAAATTCCCTATTTACAAAGAGCTTATTTTCTAATAATAGAGATAATGAGTACATATATAAATGCATATAACAGAAATAAGTGAATAAAACCCAATAATACAAAAGAGTTAAATACGAGGTGGTTTTGGATAGAGGGCTCTAGCAGTGGGGGGGGCTCACGAGAATCAGAAAAGGCTTCACGCAGAAAGAAAGAAAGGAAGGAAGGGGAAGAAAGAAAGGGAGGAAGAAAAAGAAAAAGAAAGGCAGTAATCATGAAATTAGACAAAAAAGCAAAAAATAGACAATTAAAAGAGATAATCAAGGAAATTACATTTTAATAAAAAGTACCATAGAAAATGAATCAAGGCCATATTGAACAGATATGAACCAAAGTAAAAAGCAGCCAAATTCTTGAATGAAAAGTTAAATAAGTTATAGAAGGAAATAAACATTAAAACTATATAAGGGACCTCAATTTATTCCTCTCATACATAGGTAAATCTCTATATAACATAAATAAGAAAGAAGTTAAGGAGATAGAGAATATTAGAAAAGTTAGATTATTAACCTCTGAAAGTCCAAAAATATCACCCTAAGAAAAACTCTAGAACTGCTGAACCAGAAGAAAGGGTGCAGCAGTCCAGTAGCCCAGACAGCTTGAGGGATTAATGGGAAAGGCCCCTCTTGCCCTGGGGGAAGGGGAGCAGTATAGAATGGTGGGCATCCCACCAAGCTAGCAGAAAGCCTCACCTCAGCATACCAGAAGGAGATCCTGAAACCTAGTTTGTGGAGCAGGCAAACACCAACACCTGGACCACCAAATGCCTCAGTGAGGGCAGGGGAACCCATGGAAACCAGCTTGTGGTGGCATTCTACAGCAACCAGCTCTCCCAGTGCCTCAGCGAAATTAAGGGAAGCAGTGTTCCAAGAGGCCCCAGGTGGATAAACATCCTGCAACATCCATCTGAAAGGAGCTGAGGAAAGTGAAAAGAAGGAAAGGCCTGGGTGAGCAGGAAATCTCCAGAAGCCACACTACCCAATTCTACTCCTAGAGTTCCAGTGTTGCTAATTCCAGCCTAACACCAGGTAAGCTGCCAGATCCCCACAGCCTCCAAATGCCAGGATAGGAGGCCTCAGAACACAAAGCCAGTGACCAGGCCCTGGGCTCTCAACACAAGAAGCTTGCATCAGTGCCCCCTATCCCCCTGCTCCCCAGCAGAGGGGACAGGACAGGAAATAAGCAAATAGCATGAGCAAAAAGAAATGTACTATAGATTCTTATTATGGGAACAGTGAAGATCAAGGCAAAAATTCTGAAGAAGATAACATTGTCAACAACCCACATCTGAAACCTCCAAAGGGAATATGAACTGGTCTGAAGCCCAAAAAGCCTTCTTAGAAGAGCTCAAGAAGGATTTTAAAATTCAAATTAGATAGGCAGAAGAAAAAATGGGGGAAAAATTTAGAGGTATGCCAGAGAGAGTCAATAGCTTGGAAAAGGAAGCATAAAAATTAACTGTAGAAAACAAGTCCTTAAAAAATACAATTGGCCAACTGGAAAAAAAAAAAAAGGACACTGAAGAAAACAGGTCCCTAAAAAATACAATTGGCCAAATGGGGAAGGAGGTACAAAATCTAATAGAAGAAAATGATCTGTTAAAAATTAGAATTGAGCGAATGGAAGCTAATGACTCTATGAAAGAACAAGAATCAATCAAACAAAAGCAGAAGAATGAAAAACTAGATTAAAATGTAAAATACCTCATTAGTAAAACAACTGACCTGGAAAATCAATCTAGGAGAGACAGTTTAAAAATTATTAGTTTACCTGAAAATCACAATGAAAAAAAGAGCCTGGACAATATCTTTCAGGAAATCATAAAGAAAAACTGCCTCTGATATCCTAGAAGCAGAGGGTAAAATAGCTATAGAAAAAATCCACTGATCACCTCCTGAAAGAGATTCCAAATTGAAAACTCCAAGGAATATAATAGCCAAATTCCAAAATCACCAGTTCAAAGAGAAAATACTGCAAGCAGCCAGAAAGAAACAATTTAGATATCACAGAACCACAGTCAGGATTACACAGAACATTGCAGCTTCTACATTAAAAATCCAGAGGGCATAGAATATTCTTGGATTACAGCCAAGGATCAACTACTCAGTGAAAATGAGAATTAACTTTCAGGGAAGGAGATGGACATTCAATGAAATAGGGGCTTTCCAAACCATCCTGATAAAAAGACTAGAGCTCAACAGAAAATTTTGTCTTCAAATGCAAGACTTAAGAGAGACATAAAAAATGTAAACGAGACAGAAAGAAACATGTTATTAATAAGGGTAAACTGTTTACATCCGGAGGATGACACTTGTAACCCTTGAAAATTGTATTGTTATTACACCATATTAAAGGGGTATACATAAAGGGGTAGGTATAAGGGGACTTTAATGTAATGATAAAAATAAATCTAATCAAGTGGGTTAAAGGGATTCAAGTAAGTGGATTAATCTGATCTAACTAAGAAAATGTGCTGAGAGAAAAGGAAAGGAGGAAGTAGACAAGGATAAATTACATTACAGGAAAAGGCACAAAAACCTATTACAGTACAGGGGAAAAAGGGAGGGAGATGAGCATTGTATGAACCTTACTCTCATCATTTGGCTCAAGAAGGGAATAATATAATCAGTTAGGTACTAATATTGATAGACTTAACCCTTCTCAGCATTACAAGGATCTAAGACATCTCCAAAGGTCTCATGATGGAAAACGCTATCCACATCCAGGGAAAGAACTATGGAGTTTGAATGCAGGATGAAGCCTACTATTTACTATTTTTTTTCTTCTGTTGTGTTTTGTTTCCTCTTTCTGGTGGTTCCTCCTATTGGTTCTAATTCTTACTTACAACATCACTAATGTGAAAATATGTTTAATAGGACTGTATATGTAAAGCCTATATCAGATTGTGAGCCATCTTGGGGAGGGAACTAGGGAGGGAGGGGGAGAAACATTTGAAACTCAAAAGCTTATGGAAATGATTGCTGATAAATCAAAATAAATTAATTTAAAAAGAAAAAAAAAGAAAAGTTAGATATGATGGCAGAGAGAAGCCAAGGAAGTTGCCGGAGCTTTCCCCAGTTTCTCCCAGAAAACAACATTAAATCAAACCTCAAAACAGATTCTGGAGTGACAGAACCCACAAAAAAGTGAGTGAAACAATTTTTCAGCCTAAGATATCTTAGAAGGACTTCAGGAAAGGTCTGTCTCACTTGAGCAAAAAGGAAGCACAGCCCAGTGCAGACAGTGTCCAAGAGAGGCAGCAGGAGGCTCTTAGCCACAGCACAGATCAACTACTGAGGTCCCTTGGTTCTAGATTTGGAGGCCAGCAGTGAGGCCTCAAGCCCCGGTGCAGAAGGCAAATATCAAGCCCCCAAACCCTGGCACAACAGACGTGAGTAGGCTGGGCCACAAGCACCCAAGGTGCCTGGTGTGAGCAGCCAATGACCAGGCCCCTGGCCCCCAGGATAATAAGCTTGTTTTAGTGTCCCATGTGCCCCTGGAGCAGATCTCAACTTTAAAAGTCACAATATGGGCTGAAAATTAGTAAATAGCAGAAAAGAGACCTGACAATAGAAAGCTTCTATGGTAATAATGAAGATCTAAACACAAAACTGAAAAGAGGACAATATTGTCAAATTACCTGCATGTGAAGCCTCAAAGGGGAATATGAATTGTTCTCAAGCCAAAAAATTCCTTTTGGAAGACCCTGAAAAGAATCTCAAAAATCAAGTGAGAATGGTATAAGAAAAATTGGAACAAGAAGTGAGAGTTATGAAGAAAAATTATGAAAAAAGAGAAAATAGCTTTGAAAAGAAGCACCAAAATTTACTGAAGAAAACAATTCCATAAAAAAAAAGAACTGGCCAAATGGAAAAGGAGGTATAAAGGCTAAATGAAGACAATAATTCCTTAAAAATTAGAATTGGGCAACTGCAAGCTAATCACTCTATGAGACATCAATAATCAGTAGAAGAATATATAAAATACCTCATTGGAAAAACAATTGACCCGGAAAATAGATACGGGAGAGATAATTTAAGAATTGTTGTACTTCCTGAAAGCCTTGATCAACAGAAGAGCCTGGACAGTATCTTTCAAGAAATTATCAAGGAAAACTGCCCTGATACCCTAGAACCAGAGGTTAAAGTGGAAATTGAAAGAATCCACCTATCAATTCCTGAGATTCCAAAATGAAAACTCCAAGAAATATTGTAGCAAAACTCCAGAATTATCAGATCAAGGAGAAAATATTGTAGTTATCCAAAAAGAAACAATTCAAATATCAAGGAATCACTGTCAGGATTACATAGGATTTAGCAGCTTCTACATGAAAGGTTTGTGGGCCTAGAATGTGATATTCTGGAAGGCAAAGTAGCTTGGATTACAACCAAGAATTATCAACTAAACTGAGCATAATCTTTCCAGGGAAAAGATGGATATTCAATGAAATAGTGGACTCTCATTCCTGAGGAAAAAAACATCCCAGAGCTAAGCAGGAAATTTGATCCTCAAATACAAGACTCAAGAAAAGCATAAAAAGGCAAATAGGAAAGGGGAAAAAAAATGTTATTCAGTAAGGTTAAATTGTATACATCTCTACATGAGAAGATGATATTTGTAACTCTTGAGAACTGTATCTTTATTACAGCATATAGAAGGGGTATATATAGACAGAGGGTGTGTATATAAGTTGACTTTGATGTGGTGATAAAAAATTAGCTAATTAAGAGGTGAAAATAAGGATTATACTGGCAGAGGAAGACAGAAGAAGAAAAGGGTTTATAACACCAAATGAAGAGGCATAAAAGACATATTACTGTAGAGGGAATGATGGGAGGAAGGCCAGCATTGCTTGAACCTGGATTTGGATTTGGATTTGGATTTGGCTCAAAGATGGAATAACATACACATTCTGCTGGGTATAAAAATATATATCTTACTCTATATGGAAGTAGAAGAAGAAAGGGGAAAGAAAAGGGAGGGGGGGCTGACAGAAGGGAGGGAAGATTGAGGGAGACAGTGGTCAAAAGCAAAACACTGGTGAGGAGGGAAAGGGTAAAAGGAGATAGAAAAGTAAAAAGAGCAGGAAAAACAGTATGGAGAGAAAGACACAGTAATCAAAATCATGAATGTGAATGGGATGAACTCTCCCATAAAATGGAAAAAGATAGCGGAGTAGATTAATAATTAACCCTACAATATGTTGTTTATGAGAAACACATTTCAAGAAAAGAGAGACATACAGACTAAAGGTAAAAGGTTGCAGCAGAATATATTATGCTTCAGCTGAAGCAGAAAAAAAAGCAGGGGTAGCAAAAAATAAATTAAATAAAAATATGTAAACATTTGGCAAGGTTTTTTTTTATTTTTTAAAGAAAGAAAACCTAATTACCAGTATCAAAAATGAAAAGGGGAATGCACAACTAATGAAGTTGAAGTTAAAGTAATTACTAGGAGTTATTTTGTCCAACCAAAACCAGTAAAACTTATAATATAAATGAAACAGGTGAACATTTATAAAAAATATAAGTTGCTTAGATTAGCAGAAGAGAAAATAAAATACTTAAATAACCCCATCTTAGAAAAAGTAATTGAACAAACCATACATGAACTCTCTAAGGAGAAAAAAAAACTCCAGATGGTTTTACAAATGAATTCTTTCATGTATTTGAAGCTCAATTAATTCGAATACTATATAAATTATTTGTAAAAATAGGTAAAGGAGTCCTACAAAATTTCTTATATGACAAAAATATGGTTTTGATACATAAAACAAGGAGAGTAAAAACAGAAAAGGAAAATAGTAGATCAATTTCCCTAATGAATATTGATGCAAAAATTTTAAATATAACGCTATCAAGGAGATTATAGCAATGTTTCATAAAGATCATAGACTATAAGCAGGCAAGATTTATACTAGGAATGTGAAGCTGGTTCAATATTAGGAATGCTGTAATCTTAATTGACCTTATCACTAACAAAACAACAAGAATCATATGATTATTAAAAATTTTAGCATAATATATTCCTATTGAAAACAAAAGAAAGCATAAGAATCAATGGAGTTTTTCATAAAATGATAATTAGTATTCACCTAAAGCCAACAGCATATATTATCTGTAGTGGGGATAAACTAGAAGCCTTTCATATAAGATCAGGGGTGAAGCAAGGATGTCTATTACCAGTATTATTCAATATTATACTACAAAAACTAATTATAGCAATAAGACAAGGAAAAAATTGAAAAAATAAAAACAGGTAACAAGGAAACAAAACTATCACTTTTTGCAAATGATATAACATACTTAGAGAACACTAGACAACTAAATCTAGTTGAAATGATTAACTTCAGAAAAGTTACAAGCTGTAAAATAAACCCACTCAAATCATCAGTATTTATGTATATTACCAACAAAATCCAGCAGGAAGAGATAGAAAGAAAAATGTCATTTGATATGACTGTAGGCGGTATAAAATACTTAAGGGTTTACCAGTAACTATATGAATATAATTCCAAAACACTTTCACACAAATAAAGACAGATCTAAATAACTAGTGAAATCTTCATTGCTCATGGCTAGGCTAAGCCAATATAACAAAAGTGACAGTGCTAAATAAATTCATTTACTTATTCAATGCTACACCAATCAAACTGCTAAGGAATTACTTTACAGAGCTAGAACAAACAAACAACAACAACAGCAATTCATCTGAAGAAGCAAAAGATTAAGAATATGAAGGGAATCAGCAAGGGGGGGAATGTGAAAGCCTTGCAATACCAGATCTCAAACTATACTGCAAAGCTGTAATCATAAAAATGTTTTGTTACTGAATAAAAAAGAGAGTGATAAATCAGATTTAGGCACATAATAAACAGAAGCAAATGAATGCAGTAACCTAGTATTTGAAAAAAATAAAGATCCCAACTATTAGAATAAGAACTATTTGAAAAAAAAAACTGCTGGGAAAACTGGGAAGTAGTTTAGCCAGAGTTAGACATAAACCAACATCTCACATATTATACTTAGAGAACCTCAAAATGAGCATATGATTTAGACATAAAGGGTGATATTATAAGCAAATTGCAGTAATGTGGAAGAAATTACCTGTCAGGTCTATGAATAGAGGAAGAATTCATGACCAAACAAGAGACAGAGAGGTTCACAAAAGGTAAAAATAGATAAATTTCGCTACATGAAATTAAGAAATCAAAGAAAATCAATTCAGCTAAAATTAGAAGAAAAGCAGGAAACTGGGGGGAAATTTTATAGTAAGTTTCTTTGTAAAAGGCCTCATTTATCAAATGTATAAGAAATGAGCTAAATTTATAGAATAAGAATCATTCTTCAACTGGTAAATTGTCAAGGGACATGAAAAGGAAATTTTCAGAGGAAGAAATCAGAACTATCAATACTCATATAAAATGTTCTAAATCACTAATAATTAGTCAATTAAAACTACTCTGAGGCACCATCTCACATTCATTCAGTCAGCTAAGATGACATAAAAGGAAAATGACAAATGCTGGAAGGGATGTGGAAAATATATACATTAATGTGCTGATGGTAGAGCTGTGAACTAGTCCAACCATTCTGGAAAGTAATTTGGAACTTTGCTCAAAAAGCTACAAAACTGTGCATACCAGTAAAACCATTACTAAATCTATATCCCAAAGAGATCAAAGAAAAATGAAAAGGACCTGTATATATAAAACTATTTATTGTAACTCTGTGATTTCAAAGAATTAGAAACTGAGTGGAGGCTCATCAATTGGGTAATGACTGGATAAGTTATGGTACATGAATGTGATAAAAAAAAAACTTCTGTGCTCTAAGAAATTATAAAAAATATAGGGGGACCTTATGAACTGATAAAGAGGTGAGGTGAACAGAAATATGAGAACATTGTATACAGTAACAGCAATATTGCAAAAACCAGTAACTGGTCAATCCAATTATCTAGGACAGTTCCAAAGGATTATGATGAAAACTGCTTTCTACCTCCAAATGGAGAACTGATGGATTCAGAGTGCAGATTAAACCATCTTTTTTTATTTTTTTATTTTTCTTTTTCAGAACATGATTAATGTGGAAATATATTTTTGCATGACTTCTTATGCTTAATGAATATTTTAATTCTTGCCTCCTCAATGGGTGAAGTGTGGGTGGAGGGAGATAATTTGAAATTGAAAATTAAAATAAAATTTAATTCAAAAAAATAAATACAAATAAATACTTATTGAATAGAATCATACAGATTAAGATGTTCAATAAATATTTTTTAAAAAAAAATGAAACTGTGTGATCCCAATCACTGGAGATTTTTAAATAAATGCTGGATGTAGGGGGTATGTCGTAGAAGTAATTCATGTTCAAGTATTGGTTAGATAAGGAAGCCTCTGAGGTCCATTCTATCCGTGATATTCTGTGATTCTGTGGGAAGTCTGAGGAAAGATAGAAGGAAGTCAAGGGATTTTATATCCAATAGCATCCAACTTCTGAATTAATTAGGTTATTTCACAAGTTTTAAGTACATGAAGAGAGCTGGTTAGGGTGGCAAGAAAAAAAAGAATGGTTTGGAGAAGTCAAACAACTCTTTATGCAAAATGAATTAGAGAAAATAAAGGTAGAGAAATACCACAAAGTAGCTGGTGAAATTAGCTCCATTTTGCTACTTTCTCCAGCAGTGATTTTCAAGGGAAGAAAGTAGACATGATGTGCAGGCCATTGTCATCAGCAGAATGCCACAAGGGTTAATCACATTATCTAAAACATCCTTTATGTTTTTATATTTACTTAACAATGATTAATCAACTGAAAACAAAGACCAGGTAAATGTGTCCAACTCAACACATCATAGTATGAATGAACAAAATCATCTTAGGTGGGAAGGAGAGAAGTTAAGATTGTTAAAACATCAAAAATAAATCAGTGTTTTTTAAAGGTTCAAAATCTAAACATAAAAGGAAAAAATCTAGGAAAAAAGACAAATTTCAAAAAAAATCTCAAAACCCTTAGAAACATCAATTTAATGAAATATAAATTTAAGAAAATCAACTTTAAAAAAGAGAAATTTTTCCACAAAAACAGTTTGAAGGTTGAGGTTGGTCTAGTCTTCTTCAGAACGTACCAAGTCTCATACATCATAGACTTAGAACTAAGAGAGACCTTAGAGATAAAGGCCACTTTGCATCAAAGCTTATGATGAAGATTAAAGATTGGAGGAAGGTCTAGAGACTTCAAACCAGAATCTGGGGCAGAAAGGCAGACATATTCAAAGAAATTATAGGTGAAAGGATTTAAGCCCAAAACAGATCCAAACAGCAAGGAAGCTTGATTCCTGCTACTGTAAATATGAAGCAACAACAGAAGCAGTCAGCTCCAGGAACTAAGGAGTCATTGAGGGGAAAAAGCTTCACCTCATGTTTAGCTATAAACTGGTGGTCATTAGCTATAAACCAATAATGCTTACTGTCCAAGTTTTTAAAAGGAATAAGAGAAATTTTCAAACAAAAAATTGTATTAAAGTTACTCTTTTGGAGCAGAAGTGTAACTTATTCATCAAGCAGAAGTATTCCTTAAATGATAGTTAGTCTTAACATCAGAAAGGTAAGAGCACAGATACTTTAACACATTGTTTATGGAACTGTGAATTGGTCCAATTATTTTGGAAAGTAATTTTGAAATATACCCTAATAGCTATTAAATTGTACATACCCTTCAACTCATCAATGCCATTATGTAAAGAGATCAACAAGAGTGAGAGAGTAGGTGGAGGCATAGGAAATCAGAAGTGTGCTCCACTTTGTATGGCAGCATGACAGTCTGTAGTAGTTATTGGGCAGAAATAGAACAGTAGAAACTTGGACAAGGTTCCAACCTAGGATGTAAAGGGAAACAATACTATGACTGAAGGAAAGGGGACAGCCATTCTATCTCAGCAGAAGTCATTTGAGACCAATGAAAAGTCAATTGCTGGCAAGAGAGGAGACCGAGATAGCTCTAAAGTCTAGCCCTTAAGGGATCTGCCATCAAAGGAAAAGGAGTTAGAAAGTGAGTGATAGGGGAATATAAGGAATAAAGGAAGAAAATGAGCATTTATTGTCTACTACGTGGCAGAATCTGTACTAAGTATTTATAGATTTTACCTCATTACATCCTCACAACAACCCTGGGAAGTAGGTGTTATTATTATCATCTCTATTTTTACAGTTGAAGAAGTTGATACAGACAGGGGTTAAGTAACTTGCTTACTTAACATGAAGTAATACAAAGCTGATAAGTATCCGAGGTGGAATTTGAACTTATGTCTTCCTGACTCCAGGACTAACACTCTATCCACTGTGCCACCTAGCTACCTACATATAAGGGGAAAAAACTGAAATTACCAAATATCTCTGGAGGAAGAAATCTCAGTTAAAGGCCTTGAGCACAAACAGATAAATCAGCACGATAAAGATTAATAACAAAAGAGAATCTGATCTCCAGATCAACTAACTGAGTCCAGACATCTATGAATAATCATTGCAACAAAGGAAAATGAATCAACACCTGATGAGGCAGAGAACTCTGTGAATTTCAAAGAGAGCATTGAATCAAAATAATACATTCCTGAAATTCAAGAGAAAAATAAGGTTGATGAAAGCCTACTACATAGCCTACACCACAGAAATAATTGGCAGAATAGAAAAACTTGAACCCAAGCTAGCAAGTCTCTCCAAAGATACAAAAAAAGGATAACTGATTGGGGATATAAATACAGAGAAGTGAAGAAAAAAATCTAGAAGGAAAGTTAAAAATAACAATGTTAAATGAAAAGCTTTCTGTATAAGCAAAACAATTTAGACCTCTTAAGGATAGAAACAACAATTGACATGAGTTAAGGATCAGAGATCTCACAGAAGGACAGAAGTCAAAGAACCAAACCCAACAATGCAAGAAGCAAAATAAGAAAACTGTCTATTACTTCTTAACATAGAAAACAGTGTCAATCAAGAGAAATCGTAGATCATTTCCAGGAAGGGGGCTGGGTTGGGGGAAATGCTATGCTATGAATCCAGGATATATGGTTGTTAAATTTAACAATTATTACAATGACAAACAATAAATTCTTTGATGACCAGAGGGAGAAAAAATTCAAATGAAAAAGAAAAAGAATTCAAATAACACAGAAGCATTCTGAACCTGCCAGAAATCACAGAAGGGAATGGAATATGTCCTGACAAGCAAAGTAACTAAAGATGTAGTCCAAAGTTATATACCTTGCAAACCTGAATCTAATCATCAAAGAAAATAGATGGATGTTCACTAAAATAGAGGCATTTAAACATTCCTGCCAAAAAATGTTTTTTAAAAACCCAGTAATGAGCAAATTATTTCCTTTACAAATACCCCAAACAACAGAAAAACCAAAAAAAAAAAAAGATTTTTTTAAAAAGATACACCAATCACAGAAGGCTTAAGTAATAAAAAAAAAAAATTTACTCAAGTTAAAAAAGGAGAAAAAATTGAAAGAGAAAAACACCAATGGGGTTAAAAATAACAATACCAAATTAACCACAAAGGAACCATTAAGAAGTCTCTTTCTAAAAATACACAAGAAGGACAGCTAGGTGGTGCAGTAGATAGAACACCTGCCCTGGATTCAGGAGGACCTGAGTTAAAATCCAGCCTCACATACAAAAACATTCACTAGCTATGTGACCCTGGGCAAGTCACTTAACCCCATTGCCTAGCCAAAAAAAAAAAAAATACACAAGGATTCAAGAGTGAAAGTAAAAATTAGATAGATGAGATGGTAGGAAGAAAAGGTCTGAAATATCATAGATCAAACCTCACCATATCAATTATTTAATCTAGTACATTAATATGCAAGCAATCTATACAGGCAGCTATGTAATATAATGAATAGAGCACTGGGCAGAGCACCTGAGTTCAAATCCAGCTCAGACACTTACTGTGTGACCATGAGCAAGTCACTGCATTTTTGTTTGCATCAGTTTCCTCCACTGTAAAATTGGGATAATGATAGGTCCTACCTCCCAGGGTTGTTGTGAGGATGAAATGAGATAATATTTGTAAAGCACTTAATACAGCATCTGACATATAGGCATTTTATAAATGTTTGTGTCTTCTCTCCTTTCCCTTATGTCTCCAGTGTTTGTAATATAGTAGTTGTTTAATAAATGCTTAAATTTAATTAGCCTGAACTTTTAAACGGGATTTGGGCTTTTTTTTTCCTATTACAACTACAACTTCAGTTATTAATGGATAAGCATGTAAAAACATTTTATAAAGACCCAACAATGGTGCCTTCTGAGAACTTGAATACACAAATCCAATAACCTATAACCTGTTGTGAAAGATGTCAACTACCTTTTATTGATTTCTAGTTACATTTTTGGTTAGTTTTATAATCAATAAGTTATTTATAGGTCAGAGTGTTTTAAAATATGAAAGGTTTACAGGTTCTGCTTCCGGGAGCCAAGATGGCAGAGTGAAAAGGTAGTCGCTCTCACTCTCCCCTATCAACCTCTGAAAACCCGGAAAACATCACCCCAGAAAAAAAAAAAAAACCCTGGAACACCTGAACTAGAAGAAAAACAAGGAGCAGCAGTGTAGTAACCCAGCAAACGGGTCTCCCAGTGCCTCAGCAAAAACAAGGGGCCCCAGGCGGATAACTACCCTGCAGCATTCATCTGAAAGGAGGCGAAGAAAACAACCTAAAGGCTTCCTAAAGCCAGGACCTTGCTGATTCCAACCCAACACCAGGTGAGCTGTAGGAGCCCTGAAGCCCCCAATTGTGAAGAGATCCTGAAGCCAAGGTGGTACAGCAGGCAAACACCAACACCTTGACCTCCAAGTGCCTCAGTGAGGGTGGGGGGAACCGGTGGAAACCAGCTCAGAAAACCACCTGGAGTCTCGGCAATCCACTGCAAAGGAATCTCCCGGTGCATTAGCACAAACAAGGGAGACAACACTGCAGGGGGCCTCAGGATAATAAACATCCTGCAGCAGCCATCTAAAAGGAGCTGAAGAAAGCTAAAGGAAAGGAAAAGCAGGCAACCTAGAATTGCCTGAAAGTTCCAGCCTTGCTGATTCCAGCCCAACACGAGGTAAGCTGCCAGAAGCCTACAGCCTCCAATTCCCAGCATAAGAGGCCCCAGAACGCAAAGCCAGTGACCAAGGCCTAGGCTCCCAACACAAGAAGCTTGGGTCAGTACCCTCTGTGCCCAGTAGGAGAGCACAATATCTTTAAAGGCCAGGGAATACAGAAACACCATGAGTAAAAAGAAACATACCATAGATTCATATTATGAGAAGCCTGAATATCAAGACAGAAATTCTGAAGAGGACAGCATTGTCAACAAACCCACATCTGCAACAACAAAAGGGAATATGAACTGGTCTGAAGCCCAAAAAGCCTTCTTAGAAGAGCTCAAGAAGGATTTTACTACTCAAATGAGAGAGGTAAAAGAGTCCTTCAAAAATACAATTGGCCAGTTGGAAAAAAAATACACTGAAGAAAACAAGTCCCTAAAAAACACAATTGGCCAATTGAAGAAGGAAGGACAAAAACTAACAGAAGAGTACACTGAAGAAAACAAGTCCCTAAAAAACACAATTGGCCAGTAGAAGAAGGAAGTACAAAAACTAACAGAAAAAAAAATCTGTTAAAAATTAGAATTGGAGAAATGGAAACTAATGTCTCTATGAGAGAGCAAGAATCAGTCAAACAGAAACAAAAAAATGAAAAAATATGAAAATGTAAAATACCTCATCAGTAAAACAACCACCTGGAAAATCGACTCAGGAGAGACAATTTAAAAATTATTGGACTACCTGAAAATCATGATGAAAAAAAGAGCCTGGACAGTATCTTTCAGGAAATCATAAAGGAAAACTGCCCAGAAGTCCTAGAACCAGAAGGGAAAATAACCATAGAAAGAATCCACGATCACCACCTGAAAGAGATCCCAAATTGACAATGCCAAGAAATAATAGCAAAATTCCAAAATTACCAGATGAAAGAGAAGGTGCTGCAAGCAGCCAGAAAGAAAGAATTTAAATATCATGGAACCACAGTCAGGATTACACAGGACCTTGCAGCTTCTACATTAAAAGACCGCAGGGCATGGAACATGATATTCCATAAGGCAAAGGAGCTTGGAATGCAGCCAAGGATCAATTACCCAGCAAAAATGAGCATCATTTTTCAAGGGAGGAGGTGGATATTCAAAAAAGGAGACTTCCAAACTTTCCTGATAAAAAGACCAGAGCTCAACAAAAAATTTGATCTTCAAGTACAGGACTCAAGAAGGACTTAAAAAGGTAAATGGGACAGAAGGATACAATATGTTGTTAATAAGGGGGGGGGTTTAAACCCCTACAAGGGAATATGAGACTTGCAACCCTTGAGAACTGTATTGTTATTACACCTTGTTAAAGGAGTATACATAAAGAGGGTGGATATTAGTTGACTTTGATGTAATGATAAAAAAAAATCTAATCAAGTGGGTTAAATGGATCCAAATAAGTGGATCAATCTGATCTTAGAAAAGTACTGAGAAAGGAGGAGGCAGACAAGGGTAAATTACATTACAGGAAAAGACACAAAATCCTATTACAGCAGAGGGAAAGAAGGGGGGAGCATTGTTTGAACCTTACTCTCATCAGATTAGGCTCAAGAAGGGCATAATATAATCAGTTAGGTATAGAAATCTAACTTGCCCTATAGGCAGTAGGAGGGAAAAGGGGAAAGAAAGAGGGAAAGAAAAGGGAGGGGAAAGAAGGGAGGGAAGCAGCAGTAAGACTAAAGGGGAAGAAAAGGGAAAGGGATAATAAAAGGGGGAAGGGACTGAAGGAGGCGTGGTCAAAAGCAAAACACTAGTGAAGGAGAAAGGAAAAAGGAGAAAGAAAAGCATAAATGGGGGAAAAGGATGGAGAAAAAGACACAGATAGTAATCATAACTGTGAATGTGAATGGGATGAACTCTCCCATAAAAGGAAACGGATTGCAGAATGGATTAAAAACCATAATCCTACAATATGTTGTTTACAGGAAACACATTTGAAAAAGAGTGACACATACAGGGTAAAGGTAAAAGGCTGGAGCAGAATATATTATGTGTCAGCTGAAGTAAAAAAAGCAGGGGTAGCAATCCTGATCTCAGACAAAGCAAAAGCAAAAATAGATCTAATCAAAAGAGATAAGGAAGGAAACTACATCCTGCTAAAAGGCACCATAGACAATGAAGTAATATCATTACTAAATATATATGCACCAAATGGTATAGCATCCAAATTCTTACAGGAGAAGTTCAGGGAGTTACAGGAAGAAATAGACAGCAAAACTATACTAGTGGGGGACCTGAACCTCCCCCTCTGCACTAGATAAGTCTAACCACAAAATAAACAAGAAAGAAGTTAAGGAGGTGAATAGAACATTAGAAAAGTTAGGTATGATAGACCTCTAGAAAACTGAATGGGGATAGAAAGGAATATACTTTTTTCTTCAGTACATGGCACATACACAAAAATTGACCATGTACTAGGGCATAAAAACCTCACAATCCAATGCAGAAAGGCAGAAATATTAAATGCATCCTTTTCAGATCATGATGCCAATAAAATTATATGTAACAAAGGGCCATGGAAAGATAGACTAAAAAATAATTGGAAACTAAATAATCTAATCCTAAAAAATGATTGGGTCAAACAACAAATCATAGAAACAATCAATAATTTCATTCAAGAGAATGACAATAATGAGACAACAAAAACCTATGGGATGCAGCGAAAGCAGTTCTTAGGGGAAGTTTTATGTCATTAAATGCTTACATAAATAAAATAGAAAAAGAGGAGATTAATGAATTGGGCATACAACTAAAAAAACTAGAAAAAGAACAAATTAAAAATCCTCAACTAAACACCAAATTAGAAATATTGAAAACCAAAGGAAAAATTAATAAAATTGAAATTAAGAAAACTATTGAACTAAATAAAACTAAGAGCTGGTTTTATGAAAAAACAATAAAATAGATAAGCCTTTGGTTAATTTAATTAAAAAAGAAAGAAGAAAACCAAATTACTAGTATCAAGAATGAAAAGGGAAGCTACCACCAAGGAAGAGGAAATTAAAACAATAATTAGGAATTATTTTGCCCAACTATATGCCAACAAATTTGACAATCTTAGTGAAATGGATACATATTTACAAAAATATAAATTGCCCAGATTAACGAAGAGGAAGTAAAATACTTAAATAACCCCATCTCAGAAAAAGAAATTGAACAAGCCATTGATGAACTCCCTAGGAAAAAATCTCCAGGGCCAGATGGATTTACATGTGAATTCTATCAAACATTTAAAGAACAATTAATTCCAATACTATATAGACTATTTGGGAAAATAGGTGAAGAAGGAGTCTTACCAAATTCTTTTTATGATACAAATATGGTGTTGATACCTAAACCAGGAAGAGTCAAAATAGAGAAAGAAAATTATAGACCAATTTCTCTAATGAATATAGATGCAAAATTTTAAACAAAATATTAGCAAGTAGATTACAGCAACTTATCACAAGAATAATACACTATGACCAGGTAGGATTTATACCAGGAATGCAGGTTGGTTCAATATTAGGAAAACTATCAGCATCATTGAGCATATCAACAACAAAAAAAACAAAAACCACATGATCATCTCAATAGATGCAGAAAAAGCTTTTGATAAAATACAACACCCATTCCTATTAAAAACACTAGAAAGCATAGGTATAAATGGAGTCTTCCTTAAAATAATAAATAGCATATATCTAAAACCTTCAGCAAGCATTATATGTAATGGGGACAGGCTAGAAGCATTTCCAATAAGATAGGGGGTGAAACAAGGATGTCCATTATCACCACTGTTATTCAATATTGTACTGGAAACCTTAGCTTTAGCAATAAGAGAAGAAAAAGAAATTGAAGGCATTAGAATAGGCAAAGAAGAAACAAAGCTATCACTCTTTGCAGATGACATGATGGTATACTTAGAGAATCCTAGAGAATCAAGTAAAAAACTACTTGAAATACTAAACAACTTTAGCAAAGTTGCAGGCTATAAAATAAACCACATAAATCATCAGCATTTCTGTATATTACCAACAAAGCCCAACAGCAAGAGATAGAAAGACAAATCCCATTTAAACTTACTGTAGACATTATAAAATATTTAGGAGTCTACCTCCCAAAACAAATCCAGGAACTCTATGAACACAAATAAAATCAGATCTAAATAATTGGAAAAACATCAGTTGCTCACGGATAGGCCAAGCTAATATAATAAAAATGACAATCCTACCTAAGCTAATTTACTTATTCAGTGCCATACCAATCAAACTACCAAAAAATTATTTTATAGAGTTAGAAAAAATAACAAGATTCATTTGGAAAAACAAAAGGTCCAGAATATCAAAGGAACTAATGAAAAGAAATGCAGGGGAAGGTGGCCTAGCAATTCCAGATCTTAAATTGTATTATAAAGCAGCAATCATCAAAACTGCTTGGTACTGGCTAAGAAATAGGGAGGTGGATCAGTGGAATAGGTTAAATATGCAAGACACAGTAGTCAATGACTATAGTAATCTACTATTTGATAAACCCAAAGACCCCAGCTTCTGGGATAAGAACCCACTCTTTGAAAAAAACTGCTGGGAAAACTGGAAAAGAGTATGGCAGAAACTAGGCATAGACCCAAATCTCACACCATATACCAAAATAAAGTCAAAATGGGTTCAGACTTAGATATAAAGGCTGATACCATAAGTAAACTGGGAGAACAAGGAATAGTTTACCTATCAGATCTATGGAGAACAGAAGAATTCATGACCAAACAGGAGATAGAGAACATTATGAAAAGCAAAATGGATAATTTTGATTACATTAAATTGAAAAGGTTTTGCACAAACAAAGGCAATGCAACTAAGATTAGAAGGAAGGTAGAAAATTGGGAAAGAATTTTTACAACCAGTCTCTCTGATAAAGGCCTCATTTCTAAAATATATAGAGAATTAAGACAAATTTATAAGAACACAAGCCATTCCCCAATTGATAAATGGTCAAAGGATATGAACAGACAGTTCTCAGATGAAGAAATTAAAGCCATCTATAGTCATATGAAAAAATGCTCTAAATCATTATTGATTAGAGAAATGCAAATCAAAACAACTCTGAGGTACCACATCACACCTATCAGATTGGCCAACATGACAAAACAGGAAAATGATAAATGTTGGAGAAGATGTGGGAAAATTGGAACTAATACATTGTTGGTGGAGTTGTGAAATGATCCAACCATTTTGGAGAACAATTTGGAACTATGCCCAAAGGGCTACAAAAATGTGCATACCCTTTGATCCAGCAATAGCACTTCTAGGGCTATATCCCAAAGAGATCAAACAAATGGGAAAAGGACCCACATGTACAAAAATATTCATAGCAGCTCTTTTTGTGGTGGCAAAGAATTGGAAAATGAGAGGATGCCCATCAATTGGGGAATGGCTGAGCAAGTTGAAGTATATGAATGTAATGGAATACTATTGTGCTATAAGAAAGGATGAACAGGCTGACTTCAGAAAAACCTGGGAAGACTTATATGGTCTGATGCTGAGTGAAGTGAGCAGAACCAAGAGGACTTTGTACACAATAGCAGCCATGTCATGCAATGACTAAGATTGTTAAACTGAACCCTTCTCAGCATTATGAGGATCTAAGACATCTCCAGAGGCCTCGGGATGGAAAATGCTGTCCACATCCAAAGAAAGAACTATGGAAGTCGAATTGCTCTCACTTATTTTTACCTTCTGTTGAGTTTTGTTTCATCTTTCTGATGGTTCCTCCTATTAGTTTTAATTTTTATTTACAACTTCACTAATGTGAAAATATGTTTAATGGGTATGTAAATGTAAAGCCTATGCCAGCTTGTGCGCCGTCTTGGGGAGGGTGGTGGGGAGAAAAGAGGAGAAAAATTTTCAACTCAAAAGCATATGGAAAAAAAAATTTTAAAAATAAAAATATAATTTAAAAAAAGATATGAAAGGTTTATCTGAGAAGAAGACGTTCGCAGTTTTTGCATTAGTATTGAAAACTCTTCCTAGTTACCTATAGCAATTCATTGCCCTATAGCCAAATGAAGCTTTCCTATAGCACTATGTTGTTATTGTTGTTCAGTCCTTTCAGTCATAGCCAACTCTTCATGACCCTATTTGAGTTTTGTTTTGGTTTGGTTTTAGTTTGGTTTCTGGCAGACATGGATTGCTTTGCCATTTTCTTCCTAGCTCATTTTTACAGATAAGGAACTAAGGCAAACAGGGTTAAGTGACTTGCTCAGGGTCACATAGCAAGTATCTGAGGCTGGATTTGAACTTGGGTCTTCCTGACTAAAAACCCAGCACTCTATCCCTGTGCTACCTAGCTGCCTTTGAAACCTCAGAGTCACCTTTAACTCTTCCTTCTCACTCACCATCTCAACCTAAATAATTACCAAGTCTCATCTACCTCCAAAACGTCTCAAGTGTTAGCCTATTCCTCTCACCTCATAGTGCAATCACCCTAGTTCAGAACCTCATTATTTCCCAATTGCACATGTCCTTTAATTGGTCTTCCTACTTCTCATCTTCCTCCTCTCCCAGCTATGTTTCACACAACTACCAAAATAATTTTTTTCTGATGAAAACCATTCTCCTTCTCAAAAGCCTGCCTCCCAGGCTCACAACTTTGGTATCATCTTGAAGTGAAGAGTTACCACCAGGCTAGTTCAGGTCCTCACATCCACTCTCTTTGACATATTTCAATAGCCTTTTAATTGGTCTCCTTGCCTCTAACCTACTCTCCACAAAACTGTCAAAATTATTTTTTAAAATGTATGTCTTACCATTTTAAGTCTCTGCTCAACAAACTGTAATGGTTTCTACTTTCTTCAGGATTAGATATAAAGTCCTAAGCTTAGCATTTAGAGATCTACTTAATCTGGCCCATTAGTACCTTACTACCTTACTCTTCTCCACACATTCTTTAATCTATATATACTGGTCTATTTGCAGTCCCCTAACATTATGCTCCATCTCCAATATCTGTCTCCTCATTGTGATTTTTTTCAAATTTTTATTTAGTATTTTATTTTTCCCCAGTTAAATGTAAAAGTAATTTTTAACATTTATTTTTAAAACTCTGAGTTCAAATTCTCTCCTTTCCTCTATCTCCCTTCCCCCTCCCCCAACTCATTAAGAAGGAAAGCAATTCCATATAGGTTGTACATGTGTAGTCATGCAAAACAAACCCATAAAGTCATGTTGTGAAAGAAAACATAGACAAAAAGAATCTCAAGAAAAATGAAGAAAGTTTTTTTAAAAAAGTATGCTTTAATAAGTATTCAGACACCATCAGTTCTTTCCCTGAGTATGGATAGCATTTTTCATCAAAAGTCCTTCAAAGCTGTCTTGGATCATTGTACTGCTTAGAACAGCTAAGTCATTCCCAGCTGATCATCTTACAATGTTGCTGTTATTTTGTACACAGCACATTTCACTTTGCATCAGCCCATGCAAGGCTTTCCAGGTTTTTCTGAGAGTATCTTGCTCATCATTTCTTATAGTACAATAGTATTTCATGATAATCACACACCACAATTTGTTCAGCCATTCCCCAATTACCAGGCATCCCCTCAATTTCTAATTCTTTGCCCCCAGAAAAGACCTGCTATAAATATTTTTGTAGATGTAGGTCCTTTTCCTTTATGCTTTTTTTTCTTTGTGGATATAGATCGAGTAGTGGTATTGCTGGGTCAAAAATTTTATAGCCCTTTGGGCATAGTTCCAAATTGTTCTACAGAGTGACTGAATCAGTTCACAACTCCATCAACAGTGAATTAATGTCTAATTTTCCCAATCCCCACTAACATTTATCATTTGCCTTTTCTGTCCTATTAGTCAATCTAATACATATGAGGTAGTACCTCAGAATTGTTTTAATTTGCATTTCTCCAATCAATATTTTTTTCATATGGCTACAGATGGCTTTGGTTACTTCATCTGAAAACTTATCATATCTTTTGATCATTTATTAATTGCGGAATGGCTCTTATTTTATTAAATTTGACTCCATTCTCTTTATGTTTGAGAAAGAAGGCATTTATGAGAGAAACTTCCTTCAAAACATTTTCACAGTTACTATTGATAACTATATTTTCCTTTATCCTATTCCCCCACCCCTAATTTATTCTATTCTCTCTCCTTTCACCTTTTCTTTCTTCAAAAGCATTTTTTTTTGCTACTGATTACCCCTCCCCCAATCTGCACTCCCTTTTATCACCTCCTCTTCTTTTATCTCCTTCCCCTCCTATTTTCCAGTAGGGTAAGATAGATTTCTATACTCAATTGAGTATGTATATTATTCCCTCTTTGAGGCAATTCTGATGGAAGTAAGATTCACTCACTCCCCCCTCATCTCCACCCTCACCTCCCTCTCTTCCCCTCCACTGTAAAAGTTTTTTTTTATTGCCTCTTTTATGTGAGATAATTTACCCCCATTCTACCTCTCCCTTTATCTTTTTCCCAGTACATTCCTCTCTCACCCCTTAATTTTATTTTTTAATATCATTCCTTCATGTTCAACTCAAACCTATACCCTCTGTCTATATATACTCCTTCTAATTACCCTAATAATGAGAAAGGTCTTATGAGTTACAAGTATCATCTTCCTTTGTAGAAATATAAACAGCTTAACCTTATTAAATATCATATGATTTCCTTTTCCTGTTTATCTTTTTATACTTGAGTCTTATATTTGAAAGTCAAATTTTCTATTCAGCTCTTGTCTTTTCATCAAGAATGCTTGAAAGTCCTCAATCTCATTGAATATCCATTTTTCCCCTGAAAGATTACATTTAGTTTTGCTGGGTAGGTGATTCTCGTTTGTAATCCTAGCTCCTTTGCCCTCTAGAATATCATATTCCAAGCTTTCTGGTCCTTTAATGTAGAAGTTGTTAGATCTTGTGTTATCTTGATTGTGACTCCATGATACTTGAATTATTTCTTTCAGATTGCTTACAATATTTTCTCCTTTCCCTGGGAACTCTGAAATTTGGCTATAATATTCCTGGCAGTTTTCATTTTGGGATCTGTTTCAGGAGGTAATTGGTGGGTTTATTTTTTTTAATTTCTATTTGACCCTCTGGTTCTAAAATACCAGGGCAATTTCCTTGAATTTCTTAAAAGATGATGTCTAGGCTTTTTTTTCTTTTTATCATGGCTTTCAGGTAGTCCAATAATTTTAAAATTATCTCTCCTGGATCTATTTTCTAGGTCAGTTGTTTTTCCAATGAGATATTTCACACTGTCTTCCATTTTTTCTTCTTTTGGTTTTGTTTTATTATTTCTTGATTTCTCATAAAGGTATTAACTTCTATTTGTTCCATTCTCAATGTGATTTTTTTACTACCTATCTTCCTTCCTGGAATATTCTCCTGCCTCACATTCACCTTTTGACCTCTAGGGAATTTTTTTGGTTCTTTCTTTCTTTGCATACCCAGTGCTTAGTATAGTGCTTGGCATATAGGAAGTGTTTAGTGATTACATGTGGCCAATTTGCAAAGACACCTGATGACTCAGTGGACCTTTAAAAAGTTATTGATTTGACACTCTTCCTTTGACCTTGGAGCAGCATCATACAACTTCAACTTCCTATGAAATGTGGAGGTGTGGTGGGCCTCCCCTCCCCTGACAAAGTCTACTGTTTATATGTGGCAGCTAGGGGAGGCCAACTAGGTAAGCTTGAACCTGGGCCTCTGGCTGTCTCTTCTGTTTTCTATTTCTTCCCTGAGCTTAGATTATTGAACTTTGAAATTCAGGTAGACATGTCCAGAATTAGAGAGGACTTTATGAATTTGAGAAACCTGAAGGTTTAAGATGCATTGGGTAGAATTTACTGGTAACAGAGGAAGTTTCTGATTTGGAGAAGATGACCACCAACAAATACAGGAATCCAAGCCCTGGCCTGACTAATTAGTAGTAATGGACTTGGAGGGGACTACACAAAGCTGAGGTGAATGGTAATGCTGTAATATTCAGTATTCAACTGCTTTACATTCTGATGAGGTTTAAATCCTCCCCTCCCTAGAGAGCGTAACAGTAGTTATAAGCTATTATTGAATCCTATTCTTAAGTGTTTCTATCAATGCGTCCTTCTGAATGTATTGTGTTTAACATTTCTATTGTATATAAGAAAAAAATATCTGTCCCATACTTGATTAATACCATACATTACATACATTTTACTTCACCCTTTGGGGAGGCCATAGCTGTGAGATAAGACCTAAGCTTTAAGTACCTTTACCCCAGCACTCTAGGGTTAGAGTACAATGAGTGGGAAGGTAATAAAAAGAATGTAACACTTCTCATTAGAGGTCAGACTCCACTAGGTTTATGTCTTTTACAAATGCTTAACCGCAGAGCCAAAAAATCAAAAAAAACCCCAACATCTTTGTGAAGATACAGAGCAGAGCACTCCAACCATTTGGACCTAACAATGGTTCTTATTATTAGACATATAGAATAAAAATATTATGTCAAAAACATTTAAGCAATACAAAATCTCTTTCCAGTCAACCTTGACAGCCTTACCTCCACTCTTTACATATTAATCTTCTAGGCAAACCAGCAGTATGTTATCATTCTTTATGTATAAAATATACTTTTTCTGTTATTCATTCTGTTGAAATCTTCTTTTTCTCCTAAGATTCAGTTCAGTTGTCACCCCCTCCATGAAGGCTTCCCAATTGTCACAAACTTATAGCAATTTTCTTCCTCCTCAGATTTTTATATAGCACTTTGTCAATACCTACATATTCTACCTTGTGCTATCATTATTTGTGGACATATCTTTTTCATCTTACCTAGAAGCCTATGAATTCCTTGAAGGCAAGGTTGTATGCTGTTTTCAACTTTTGAATCTTCCAGTCCAGTGCAAAGTGCCATAAATATAGACAATATTTTTCATTGAATTGAACAAAGTCAATAAGCATTCATTAAATGCCTACTACTCTGTGGTAAACACTGAGGATACAAAGAAAGGCAAAAAAAAATCCCTGCTTTCAAAGAGCTTATGAGGGACTTGCAAACCACTATGTACAAAGGAGATACAAACAGAAAAATATATATATATATATATATATATATATATATATATATATATATATATATATATATATATATATAGATAATCTCAGGGAAGGAAGGCACTGGGATTAAGGATGACTGAGAAAGACTTCTTGGAAGTGAATTTTAGCTGAATAGGGAAGGAAGTCAAGGGCAACAGGAAGCAGAAATAAGTAAGGAAAGCTTTCCAAGAATGAGGGATAACCAATGAAAATACATAAAGTTAGGGGATGGGTTTCTTGTGGAACATGAAGGAGGGAATGTAAATGGATCACAGAGTTTATGGGGTGGAGTAAGATATAAGAAAACTGAAAAAGTAAGAAAGGGCCAGGTTATTAATGGCTTAAAAGACCAAATAAAGGATTTTATATTTGGTCCTAGATGTAATAATCACTTGAATTTATTGAATACAGATGTGACAAGGTTAGACCTTTATGTGCTTTATATGTTTTATGAAGATTACTTTGATAGCTGAGTGGAAGATGGATTAGAGTCAGGGAAACCAACCAGTAGACTGTTGCAATAATCCAAGTGTGAGGTAATGACAGACTGCATCAGAGTGGTAGTAGTGTTAAAGGAAAAAAGAAGACATGTGCAAGAGTTATTGGGTAGGTAGAAATAACATAACCCAAATATGGGGAGAGGAAGAGAGTGAGGAATCAAGAATGACAACCAGATCTTGAGCATTGGTGACTGGGAGGATGACATTAATAGGAAAGTTATGGAAAAGAAAGGATTTTGGTGGAGATGGAATATAGTTTATAGGAGATGGAGCTCAGTTTTGGACATGTTGAGAAAGAGACTTAAATTGGAGCCTCTTTTTAAAGAAGAAAATATTAAAGGCAGTGTAACATTTACATATTGTACAATTTTTTTTAAACTGAAGAACTTTTGGTAGTAAGGACAAGAAATTATGGCAGTATTATAAACATCTAAACTAGTTCTGCTGACATTCTGAGTTATCTAGTCTTTTTTTTCCTCCTAATTAGAATGAAACCATTATCAAAAATACCTTTACATGTATATTTAATTTGTTAAAGTATTTTAATACTTATTTTCTTGATTTTCTCCCAACAATTTGTTTTAATACATTTCTATTCTTTATATAGTCTGTAGAAATCCTGGCCTGAGACCATTGAAGTGAAATCATCCAAAGGGCATTTAAAAATAAAATTGTAAAGAGAACAACAAACATGAAAAATGGGGCAGATCTCTCAGAGTTCTGTCAGCATTTCTTTAATAAATTACTTTAATCAACAATGAGGGTGGAATCATCACATTTGGACTTTAACATTTCAGCCTTTAATATGCTATTTAAGGAAATGGAAATGGCACTGAAGATGAAGATGTGAGGAGCAGCTGGACCAGCCCAAATATACACAAAAGAAATATGTGCTGTTGATTAAAAAGAAAATAGACTAGGTAGGACAAAATTAAGCTTTTTAAAGGCTCTCCTCCAACACAGTGTTTCATGCAATCAAACCAAGATTCCTTGACTAATAAAAAAAAAATGAAAATCATTTAAGAGGGGACTATAAGGAGCAGGAGCCATGACAACCCCAAGGTGGAAATTCTACCTTTGATGATTGTAAATAAGGTACAGTGGGAAATCAGGAGATGGCAGAGTTCAAAATATTTACAATTGATAACATAAATAAAATAAATGGTGCTGCTTTGCTAAATAAGTTTAATAATAACGTTTCAAAAAAAGAGAGAATTACATATTCTAGTTTGTAATTTTATGAGAAAATTCAGTAAATTCTTTAAATTATTTGAGGTATCAATACTACTGTGGGTATATGTCCCCAGATAGTCAAAGACATAAAGGCTCCATTTACACAAAAATAGAGCAGTGCTTCTTTTGGTAGCAAAAAAAAAAATCTAGAAGTAAAGTGGGTGGTCATTTATTAGGGAAGAGCATACAAAATTATAGCATGTGAATGTAACGGAATACTATTACATAATAAGTGATGACTTTGCGGAATTCAGCAAATCATAGGAATACTTTTGTGAAATAATGGAGAGCAACTTATGGGGAATAATGTGAAAAACATATTCCACTAAAATAATATAAGCAAAACCAAAAATTGAACCCTTTACAAAACATATCTCTCTTCTCTAGATAAAAAAGTAGGGATCAATGGATACATAATGTTAACTACATTGCTGGATGTGATCATTGTGTTGATAGATTTTGCCTAACTAATTTTTCTTTGTTTAAAGGTCAGTGGTGACTAGAGTTCTAATGGAAAATGGTTGGGTTATTTTGAAAAGGCACTAATGAACTTTTTAAAATAAAGTTAATATTCCCTTCTGACAAAATGAATGAAAACTTAAGAAAGATTTTTAAAAAGTAATTCAAATCTGACTATTGCAAAGTTTAGTGTAAGTGGATTAAACAGCCCAATAAAAAGAAAAAGTGTGAAAATATGAGTTAAAAGATACTTCAATGATATGTTGCCTGGAGAAATATATTTAATATAGAAATTTTACATAAATTAAAATGGAAATACCATACAAATATTTATCAGGCTGAAACTAGTGAGAACAGCATTGATGATATCTAATAAAGATCATTTCAGTGCAGAAAACACTAAAGAATATGGACAAGAAAAGTATGTATGATTGAAGTTATTTTTCAAAATAAGAGCACATAAATTTTTATTTCAATGCACAAACAATATACAGCAGTTATTTTTTTTAAATTTACGATATTATTAAAATACACAACAAGTAAGATACACAACAAATAACACTCCATTTTCATATTATGGCAAATGATGCAACAAGATAAATAAAAATGAAGTTAAGTTAAATTAATTATGTAAGTTGATTATTAATTGATAATTTTATTTAAAATACTTATTAATTTATGTCTCAATTTTAATTGAATAAAGTTAAATTAAAACTTATACTAAGTAAATTGGATTTAAAAGAGATAGAGAAGACCTAATAGTATTAAATATTTGTAAATATGTATGTATGTATCTATCACTATCTATGCACATGTATATTTACATACTATATTTATGTACATATTTTATCTATATTGATATCTGTAGCTATATCTCCTACATAATAAATACACCTTTTATATGTACATGTGTGTATGAAAAGAAGAATCAGAACAAAATGGAAAAAACATGAGAAAGAAAAAAAAAATAAAGTCATATGCTTTGATCTGCATTCAGACTCCACAGTTCTTTCTTTAGATGTGGATAGTATTTTCCCCAAGAGTCTTTTGGAATTGTCTTAGATTATTGTATTGCTGAGAAGAACCAAGTCATTCAAAATTGGTCATCATGTAATGTTGCTGTTACTATGTACAACATATTCCTGGTTCTGCTCACTTCACTCAGTATCAGCTCTTTCCAGTCTTTCTGGGTTTTCATAGTTTGATTGGTATGGCACTGAATAAGTAAATTAATTTAGGGAGAATTGTCATTTTTAGCATATTAACTTGACCTATCCATGAGCAACTGATATTTTCACATTTATTCAGACCTGACTTTATTTGTATAAAAAGTGTTTTGTACTTGTGGTCATATAGTTCTGGGTTTGTTTGAGCAAGTAGACTCCCAATTATTTTGTATTGTTTACAGTTCTTTTAACTGGAATCTCTCTTTCTATCTCTTACTGCTGGGCTTTATTAGTAATATAAATGCAAATGACTTATCTGGGTTTATTTTATATCCTATAATTTTGCTAAAGTTGTTAATTTTTTCATGTAGCTTTTTAGTTGATTCCCTTGGATTCTTTTAGTATATCATCATATCACCTGCAATGAGAGATAGCTTTTCAATTGTTTTTCTTCTCTTATTGCTATAGCTAACATTTCTAGTACAATATTGAATAAAAATGCTGATAATGTACATCCTTGTTTCACCCATGATATTATTAGGAATGTCTCTAACTTACCCCTTATATATAAGGCCAGCTAATTGCTTTAGATAAATTCTACTTATCATTTTAAGGAAAACTCCATTTATACCTATGCTTTCATTTTTTAATAAGAATGGTTACTGTATTTTATCAAAAGCTTTTTCTGCATCTCTTGAGATAATCATATGATTTCTGTTAATTTTGTTATTGATTTGGTCAATTATTCTAACAATTTTCCTGGTATTGAACCAGCCTTGCAGTCTTGGTATAAATCTCATCTGGTCATAGCATATTATCCTCATGCTAGGTTGCTGTAATCTTTTTGCTAGTATTTTATTTAAAATTTTGAATCAATATTCATCAGGGAAAATGGTCTATGATTTTCTTTCTCTGTTTTGGCTCTTCCCGGTTTAGGTACCAGCACATTTATATCATAAAAAGAATTTGGTAGGATTACAAGTATTTTTCTAAATAGTTTTTATAGTATTGGAATTAATTGTCCTTTAAATATTTGGTAGAATTCATTTGTAAATCCATGTGGCTCTGGTGAGTTTTTCTTAGGGAGTTCATTAATGGCTTGTTCAATTTCTTTTTTCTGAAATGAAGTTATTTGAGTATTTTATTTCTTTTTCTCTGAATCTAGGCAATTTATATTTTTTGTAATTACTCACTCATTTCACTTAGATTGTCAGTTTTGTAGGCATTCGGTTGGGCAAAATAGCTCCTAATTATTGCTTTGATTTCTTCTTCAGTGGTGGTGAATTCACCCTTTTCATTTTTTATACTGGTAATTTGGTTTTCTTTTTTGAATCAAATTAACCAAAGTTTTATCTATTTTGTTGTTTTTTCATAAAACCAGTTTTTAGCTTCATTTATTAGTTCAATAGTTTTCTTACTTTTAATTTGATTAATCTCTCCTTTGATTTTCAGAATTTCTAATTTGGTATTTAATTGGGGATTTAGAATTTGTTCTTTCTCTAACTTTTTTAGTCATATGCCCAATTCGTTGGTCTCCTTTTTCTATATTTTATTCATCTAAGTATTGAGAGATATAAAATTTCCCCTTAGAAATGTTTTGGCCTCATCCCATACATTTGAGTACGTTGTCTAATTATTGTCATTTTCTTTGATGAAGTTATTGATTGTTTCTATGATTTGCTGCTTAACCCACTCATTCTTTAGGATTAGATTATTTAATTTCCAATTAATTTTTAGTCTGTCTTTCTATGGCCCTTTATTACATGTAATTTTTATTGCATCATGATCCAAAAAGGATGCATTTACTAGTTCTGCCTTTCTGCATTGGATTGTGATGTTTTTTATGCCCTAGTACATGCTCAGTCTTTGTGTGGGTGCCATGTACGACTGAGAAAAAGGTATAGTCCTTTCTATCCCCATTCAGTTTTCTCCAGGAGTTTATTACTGGGGTCAAGGTCCCCCAATAGTAAAGTTTTGCTGTCTATTTCTTCCTGTAACTTACTTAACTTCTCTAAGAATCTTGATGCCATACCACTTGGTGTGTATATATATATATACATACACATATGTTTAGCATTGTATAAATAAATAAATATATAAACATATGTTTAGTATTGATATTACTTCTATGGTACGTTTTAGCAAGATATAGTTTCCTCCTTTATCTTTTTTAAATTAGACCTATTTTTGCTTTTGCTTTGTCTGAGATCAGGATTTGCTATCACTGCTTTTCTTACTTCCACTGAAGCATAATGTATTATGCTCCAGCCTTTTATTTAGTCTCTGTGTCTCTCTGCTTGAAATGTGTTTCTTGTAAATAATGTAATGTAGGATTATGCTTTTTAATCTATTTTGTGCGACAGTTCATTCCATTCATATTCACAGTTATGATTACTGTGTCTTTCTTTCCACACTATTTTCCCCTTTTATACTTTTCTCTCTCTTTTCATGCTTTCCCTCCTCACTAGTGTTTTGCTTCTGACCACTGCCTCCAGCAATCTGCCCTCCCTTCTATCAGCCCCTCTCCCCTTTCTTTACCCACTCCCCTACTACTTCTTCCATTCCTTTTGCCCTCCATTCCATCCATCTGCCTCCCTTTCCTTCCCTCTTTCTCCTCCTATTTCCCTATAGGGTAAGATTGATTTCTATACCAAACAGAATGTGTATATCATTTTTTTGAGCCAAATCTAATGAGATTAAGGTTCAAAAATGCTTACTCCCTCCCTTCTTTCCCTCCACTATAATAGGTCTTTGCACCTCTTCATGTGATATCATTAACCCTATTCTGCCTCCCCCTTTTCTCCTTCTCCCAATACAATTTTTTTTTCATCCTTAATTTTTATATTTTTATCATCACATCAAAGTCAACTTATACCCACATCCTCTGGCTAGGTATACCCCTTCTAACTGCCCTAATGAAGCTATAGTTCTGAAGAATTACTGTATCATCTTCCCAGGCAGGGATGCAAACAGTTTAACTGTTTTTTTTCTTTCCTGTTTACCTTTATATGCTTCTTTTGAGTTTTATTTTTAAAGATTGAATTTTCTCTTCAGGTCTGTTTTTTTTTTCCCTCAGGAGTGATTGAAAGTCCCCTATTTCATTGAATGTCTATCTTTTCCCCTGAACAATTATGCTCAATTTTGCTGGGTAGTTGATTCTTTGTTGTAATCTAAGCTCCTTTGCCTTCCAGAATATCACGTTCCAAGTCCTCAAATCCTCTAATGTAGAAGTTGCTAAGTCCTGTGTAATCCAAACTGTTGTTTGACAATATTTAAATTGTTTCTTTCTGGCTGCTTTATTTTCTCATTCACCTGTTAATTCTGGAATTTGGCTACAATATTCCTTGGAGTTTTCATTTTGGGATCTGTCTCAGGAGATGATCAGTGGATTCTTTCAATGACTATTCTACCCCTTGGTGCTAGGACATCAGGGAAGTTTTCCTTAATAATTTCTTGAAAGATGTTGTCCAGGTTATTTTTTTGATCATGTATTTCAGGTACACCAATGATTCTTAAATTCTCTCTTGATCTATTTTCCAGATCAGTTGTTTTTCCAAAGAGATTTTTTTCATTTTCTTTTTGTTTCATTCTTTTGATTTTCTTGGACTGATTCTTGATGTCTCATAAATTCATTAGCTTCTACTTGCCCAATTCTGGGGTATCTTTTGTACCTCATTTTCCATTTAGCCAATTCTCCTTTCTTTCTAAGTAGATGTTTTCTTTAGTGGATCTTTTCTCAAATTGGCCAATTGTATTTTTTAAGGAATTGTTTTCTTTGGTAATTTTTTGTCCAACCTTTTCTAAGGTATTGACTCTCTCATGAATATCTCTCACTTCTTTTCTCAATTTTTTCCTACCTCTCTTATTTGACTTTAAAATCCTTTCTGAGCTCTTCTAAAAAGGCTTTTAAAGGATTGAGACCACTTCATATTCCTTTTCGAGGTTTCAGATGTAGGTATATTAACAATTTTGTCCTCTTCTCAGTTTGTGTTTTGATTTTCCCTGTCAGCATAGCAACTTTCTATGATCAATGTTTTTTGTTTGTTTGTTTTGCTTCTTGCTCATTTTTGTCCTATTTCTTCACTTCTAAAGTTGAGCCCTCTTGCTGGAGCACAGGGTGCACTGTCCCAAGTTTCTTGTGCTGGGGGTTAGGGGCCTGGTCACTGGCTTTGTGAAGTGGGGCCTCAGGCACTGGAGGCTGGAGGGTGTAGGGGTCTGGCAGCTTACCTGGTGTTGAGCTGGGGTCCTAAAGGTGGTGTCAGGCATGTACTGAGGCCAGATGGGTTTCTGCATTTCTCTGGGGCTGCACTGAAGCATATGTAGGTCCGAATGCTGGAGGATGCCTGTGTGCCCTGGGCTGTGTGGACTGGCAGGTGCCTGCCTTCCTAGGGCTACATGTGGTGGTTCTTAGATCTAGAGTCTGACTGTTCCCCTGGCTATGCTAAGGCATGTGGTGGGTCCTGGTGTTGGGATTTGCGTGTTCCACTACACTGGGGCTAAGGATCTCACTCTGATTTGCTGAGGTGAGGTTTGATGCTTGCTTGTAATGATGCTTCCTGTCTTGGATTAGACTGTGCTCCCCTTTTACCCAAGCGCTATGGACCTTTCTTGCTGATCCTCCAAGTTTCATAAGCTAAAAGACTGTTCCACTCCATCTTTCTTCTGGCTCCACTGTTCAAGATTTGTTTTGGGACACTATCTTATGGTTATTTGGAATTGAATATGGGACAGCTACAGCTACTTATTGTTTACTCTGTTATCTTAGCTTCTGGAAATCTCCAGCATTCAAATTCTTAAAGGAAAAGTTAAATGAGTTACAAGAAGAAATAGATAGCAAACTTATACTAGTGGGAGACCTCAACTGTCCCCTCTTAGAACTCGGAGAGAGAATGACCCACCTAGAGTGATTCTATACCACACTACCTGAATCAGTGTTTCTGAGGGTCCCTTACCCTTTTCTACTGCCTTGGCTAGATAATTGTTATTCTGAGAGAGGAACAATGCACAGAGTGCATTCCTATACTTCTGTTACATGGCAAATAATTCCTAATTCTACTATTTTTCCCCTTCCCTAATGTTCAGAATATGGAGGAAATTGAGAAGATGGAGGTGACAGAGACGGAATCGACCAGATGGTCTAGTGAAGCACAATGAAGACAGGACCTGGGAAAGGGATGTCATGGCAATGGTACTCTGGGTGTGGTAGTCTCGGTAATAAAGTAGGAGCAATCATGACACACCATATAACTTTACCAGATAAAAAAACCACTAAAAGGAAGAAATACCTCATCCATTTCTACTCATTTTCTTATTTTAGGGAATAGCCCCAGTAATCCCAATCAAGTTACACATCCGAACCTAGGACCAGGTAATGGAGGAACTTGAACTGGCCTATGTGAGGACAGTCTAATGAGTGACATCATCAATTGTCAATAAACATTTATTAAGGATCAGCTATGTTCCAGACACCATGCTAAGTGCTGGGGCTGTGAAAAGAGGTCAGTTCCTGACCTCAATCTAAGCAAACAATATTTACAAATATATACAAATTAGATAAACAGGAAATACATAAGAGAGGGAAGACCCTAGAATTAAGAAGGGTTGAGGAAGGCTTTCAATAAAAGATAGGATTTTAGTTGGAATGTAAAAGAAGCTAAAGAAACCAGCAGGCAGAAATGAATAGGGAAAACATTCTAGGTATGGGAGATAATCAAAGAAAATCCTGGATCCAAGACATAGGGTATTTTGTTTGTGAAACAACAAGGAGGCCAGTGTCACTGGACAAGAAGTAACATGTAAGAAGACTGGGGAGGTAAGAGGGGCTTTGTCTATGAAGGGCTTTGAATGCCAAACAAGATATTTTTGCATCTTATCCTGGAGACAGTAGGGGATTTATTACTGAATAGGGAGGTGATGCAGCCAATCTGCACTTTAAGAAAATGAATTTGGTAACTGAAGAATGAATTGGATTGGGGAAAAACTTGAAGTAGGTAGACTCACCAGCAGGTTTTTGTGATAGTCCACATATAAGGTGATGAGGACTTGTACCAAAGTAGTGACAATGTCAGAAGAGAGAAAAGAACATATTTGAGAGATATTGCAAAGGTGAAATTGACAAGCCTTGGCAAAAGATTGGATAGGGGTGGGGGGAGTGTGAAAGATAATGAGGAAGAAAGGATAACACTTAGGTCACAAACATGAAGGAATGGGACAAGGATGATGCCCTCTACAGTAATAAGGAAGAGAGACAGTGAGGAGCATATAAGAGGGAAAGTAATAGGTTTGATTTGGGGCATGTTCAGTTGAAAATATTTATTGGGCATCTAACTCAAGATATTTGAAAGGCAATTGGAAATGTGATGTTGAAAGTTAACAGAGAGATTAGGTAGATTTGAAAATCATCAGCACAGTGATGATAATTAAATCCATGGGAGCTAATCAGATCACCAAGTGAAGTAGTATAGAAGAAAAGGACAGCCCCTGTCAGAAGCCTGTTGCACGCCTATGGATAGATGCCGTGATTTGGATGAGGATCCAGCAAAGGAGACTGAGAAAGAAGAGTCAATAGGTAAAAAGATAACTAGGAGAGTGGCGTCACAAAAACCTACAGAAAAGAGAGTATCAAGGAGGAGAGGGTGATTAACAATGCGATGTCAAAGGCTATACAGAGGTCAAAGGTTAAAAGGAACAAGAAAAGGCCTTTGGATTTGGTAATTAAAATATTGTCAATAAAGTTAGAAAGAACAATTTTCGTATAATGATGAAGTCAGAAGCCAGATCATAAAGGGTTAAGAAGAAAGTGATAGGAAAGTAGAAGCATCTGTGGCATCTATTGTAGACAGCTTTTTCAAGGAGTTCAGCCTCAAAGGGCAGAAGAGATGTAGGATGAGAGTTATCAGGAATGGATAGGGGAGACATACATATTTGTAGGTAGGAGGGAAGCAGCCAGTACATGGAAAGAGTTTGAAAACAAATGATAGAGTTGGGATGACAAAGGAGGCGGTCTATTTTAGGATATGGGGTGGAATGGAATCACTTTGCTTTGGTGAGGAGCAAGACTACCTCGTCATATGAGATGGGGGGTGAAGGAGATAGTGGCAGATGGTATATAAGTGATATGAGGAAAAGGGGATAAAGGGAGCTCTTGGTGAATGGTCTCTGTAAAATATGAAGGAGGTTCTCAGCTGTGAGGGTGAGGGAGGGAGGAGCCGTGGAACGTTTGAAGAGGATTGAAAAGGTTTGGAAGAGCCATTGTGGAAAGCAGAATGGGGAATTGATGAAAAGGGGAAATAGGAGGATTGCCTAATAGAAGTAAGGGTCCAACTGAGGTTATATAACATAAATTTGTAATGGACCCAGTCAAAAGTATTGTGTAATTTTCTCCACTTCATTCAGCAGCATGTGTTTAGGAGTGAAGGAGGCAAATGTTGGAATTCAACCCCAGGTTGTTCTTGACAGGGTGCAATTGACAAAATGATAAGAAACCTCAGAGAGGAGGACAGTGTAGAGTTGGTTTGGTTTGCCAAGGGGCTAATATAAGGAAAAGAGAGAGAGTAGATAGTACTAGAGAGATGGCCTGGATGGCAATTGAGGGGTCAAGAAATTAGAGGTCATGGTATGGACAAAGAATAGGATTTTGTAAGAGATATGTAGGTGCTACATTTGTGTGTGATGGCAAGAACAAGGGTGATCATCTTGGTGTGTGACTGAAGTGGGATAAAGGGAAGTGAGTACATTGAGGAATTGAAATATGCACAGGATGCATGTTTCCACACTGAGTTGTCTCAGTAAGTACAGGTGTCAGGGTAGAAACTGAAGAGAACCACCTTTTCAGTTTCTTAATTGTCCACTGCACCTCAGATACCCACTGGAGAGCCACGGAGTGATTTGTCAGATCTATAAGGGGCACAATCAGAGCAGAGAATCAAGTGATGAAGTGGTGATGGTAACACAAGAAGCCAAAACAAATTTTTCTAATAATTTTCTTTTATTAGATCAGGGATCCCTGGATATAATATATACTCTCCAATTTGCACAAATACATATGGACTCCTTGATGACCTAACATATGTATCAGGATCTCCATCTCTTCTCAAATTGGCCGTTTGTCTAATTTGAAACATATGTTTATAGAGGCTCTAGAAGCCTGATCTAATGAATTTGGTATGCTTGCCAGTAGGAATAAATGATAATATAATAAAAATAAACTATCACGAAGTATTCCACATTGTCTGGCACATAGTAAACATTTTATAAATTGCTTGTTAACTTGATCTGACTTAATTCATAAACACTTTAAATATGTTGGGGTCTTGAATAAACCAAATGGCATAGTGTAGTATTCATGCAAACTATACTGTGGCTGAGAAGGCACTTTCCTCTCACCAGATTTTTAAGATTTAGACAAGGTTTCATGCCTGGCAGAGTCCAATTTGATGAATATCATAGCCTCTGACAATTGGTCAATCAGATCATTTATCAAGAGTAGGGGATACCAATCTGAGATAGAAATGGCAGTTAGAGCCCTACAATCATGGTAGAGCCTCAGAAATCCAGTTTTCTTCTTGTCAAATAGCATAGAAACTCTAACCGTAGAGAAGGAGAATAAGATAAGTCCCCTTTTTTGGTTATTTTCCAAGAATTCCTGCAGAGCAGTCAATTCTGGCCTGATGCCATAGTGGCATGGCACACACACACACACACACACACACACACACACACACACACACACACAAAAACCTCTTAATAAATATTTGTGGAAATGAGATTGTATAAATTTGGAGTGGACCCAGCTGACATAATTATGTGATATTCTCCAGCAGTATATTTACACTTTTTAACCTGCTTGTTTTTGAAGTAAATTGATGGCTTCTCTTGTGCAGTTGAGTATCTGAAAGGCCAGATACTAAAGCTTCCAGACTAACTTGGTGAGAACAATGAGTTAGAATACCCAGAAGTTCTTCAGTGGGCAGGAGACTATCCTTATCAAGAGAAAACATTTAATAAAAGGATTAGATTCCTAAAGTGCATCACATACTGAGGTGTTAAAGTAAAAAAAATAAAATCCATCACTATCAATTTTGCAAAATAAAAAACTATTCTTTAGAAATTATGTCAAATCTCTATTATTTCTGCATAACTTTATCACTGTTTTTCGACTTTGGATGAATGCTTTATAGGAATCTAACTTTGTTGAGTCTCATGGGAGGCTTTACACAGATATCACAACTCATCACAATCTTACATCTTCTTACATCGGTAGTGTCAAACTGAAATACAAAAGGAGGCCTCTAAAACATACATAAGGATCCTTTTGGGCTTCATGTTGAATTGTAATACCATATATTAACATTACCTATGTCCCATTGTATTTGTATTTGTTTTGTTAAATATTTCCCAATTATAATTTAATCTGGTTTGGCCCTCACATGACAGTGTTGTAGACAAGGCTGAGTGCTTGACACCTCTGTCCTACAGTTTGGTGTTACTATTCAGTCATTTTTTAGTCTTGTGTGACTCTTCATGAATCAATTTGGGGTTTTCTTGACAAAAACACTGGGGTGGTTTGCCATTTCCTTCACTAGCCCATTTTACACATTAGGAAACTGAGGCAAGCAGGGTTAAGTGACAAGCCCATGGTCATATAGCTAGTAAGTGTCTGAGGCCAGATTTGAATTCAGCAAGATGAGTCTTCCTGATTCCAGGCCCAGTAATCTTTCCACTGTACCGCCTAGTTGACCAGCATAATGTTGTTTGTATTTCATTCTCGCAGAAGACCATTACTTTAGGAAGGTAATGCCATGACTTGCAAGTGAATTGGATTTAAGGGAGGGAGGGCTGTGCAAAGTCACCAGCCTCATTTTATTCTCTGGAGCCATCTGGATCCAGTGGTAAGATATAGATCAGGATGAATGGAGATGGTCCTGGATGCAGTGGGAGACCTTGGCCTTTTTAAGCTAATTTGATTGAGGCAATGTCCACTCAAAGATTAAGGCTAGGTAAGAAAAGAGAAAAGAATGGCTTATTTTACCTAATTTAAAAAAAAATGAATCTGGGAAGGAAAGACCCTCAGGGTTTTTGGGAAAAAAAAAGAAAAGAAAACAGAAACAATTACTATTTACATTCACTCCCAGCCATCAGGGCCAATGACAAATTTGGGCTTGAACTGGGACTTATTGTTAGCCAATCAGTGAGAGCCCAACATAATAGTCTCCAAATGAAGTTATTCTCTAAGTTTTGTTGCCTCAGATATCATGTCTATTTACCTAATAAGATGATCAAGTATTTTCTAGATGTAAAGGTTTTCTCTCTGCCTCCTCATTTTGATAATCCATTGCATTGCTTAAATTTCTCTAAGAATTGATAATAAAAAATAATGGTAAAACTAATAATAAGAAGAATAGCAGCAATAAAAGAAAAAGGATGAGCCAAAAAGTTACAGGAATGTAAAGAGCAACTTATTGTTATTTTTAACCACTGAACAACATTCCCCAAAGCTCTATAGGATCAATAATAATATTTATTTACTGATTATGACAAAATTTTTGATTCAGTTCTGAACTCATGCTTTATTCATATATTGAAAATGTACAAAAAAAGACCCAACTATAGCAGAAACATTGATGCATTCAGTGTCCATGTGGGAAAATGTTCTCCATTTAAAACACACCACCAACATAATAATGTCCAAAAAATTGTATATAATGTAGCATTTTTCAAGATTATTTGAGCCCATTATCTTTCTAACTTTAAATCCATTATTATCACACTTAAATAGGACTAAACAGGCTTTCTTTGGCACCTTTGTTTAACAGATGGTTTCAAACAAAAAAAAAACCTATTACAAATCATTTAATTTACATGGATAATATTGTTATATGGTTCCACCAAGGACACATTAAATAGCTCCTTTACCTCCACAATCTTTCTCCAAAGGTATCAAAAGGATATTTGGAATAAATAAGTATAAAATTCATAATATAAGCCTTAAAAAATAAAGGCTGATTACTTCAAGCTGTAATCCAGAGGTTACATTTGAACCAGTGGATGAAAGTGATTTTACAAATATCTTGGTCTCCTCCAGACAAGACACATCAAACCACATATAAAAACATCAAGGATAAAGTTAAAGCTGAATAGGGTAAGAGACTTATGGTATCCTGAAAACAAAGTTAAATGGAAAGAAAATTCAATTAACACTTTTGCTATTTCAAGCTTTATGTACAATTTTGTTGCTATAAAATGAACCATGATAGATTTGGAAATTTTCCTAAGAAAAACCATGAAATAGCAATGAAATACATCACCTATCACTCTACAGCAACTATAGAGAGATTAACATTTAATAAACAAAACACAGGAAGATGATAGAAAGAAGGTGTCATTTCACCAAGTTATAGTTAAAACTGATAATAGATATATACCATTGGCTTGGTCTAAATTTAACTGAGTAGTTTACCTCCCTATGGAATGACTATGATCCAAAAATAGAGTCAAAAGATCTTCTATGTATAATAACTTCATGAGCCCAGACAACAATATGTTGTCAGAGAATTATTGTACAGATGGCTGATTATTTAATAGAAACAGAGAGGTTTATCATGGCAATTCTAGTACAGGTTATTGCCATCAGAAATTAGAAAAATTATCTTTAAGAAGTATCTAATTGAACACTAAGGAAGATGATGCATCAACACTGGATATTGAATCAAAAGACTTGGGCTCAGATCTCAGAGATTCCTCTTATTACCTACATGGTTGCGAGTTGGTCACTTCATATCTGGGCTTCATTTACTCATCTCTAAAATGAGAAAGTTGAGCATTACGGCTTCTGAAGTTTCTTCTCAGAATTAAATCTGTGATCCTAATAAATATTTCTGCTTAAATCATTTTAAACATAATCTAATTTTATTTTAATTACAATTTAAAACATTACTGAAATAAATGTTGTTTGTTGGGCTTTATTTCTATTAGGGTTATATGCAAAGGTGCTCTGGAATCAGCGTGAAATTGCTCATGAGAGCCAATCACTAAATTTTCAGTGTGAGAACTTCTACATCATATGACCAACAAGATGGAAGACTGATTATTATGACCTCTCAGTCTTCTCCAAAACAGAAATTATGTACCAAATATAAAGCAACTTACCTAGTACACTAGGTACCCAAAATAAGGTTTAAAAAGTGTTCCATGAACCAATATCTAACTCAAAGTTTACTCGCTAACCCTAACCCTAACCCTACCTACACCAAGATTGCACAATCTGATCTGAACCATTGGCTTCCAATAAAAGCCAGTTTCACACTCTAGACCCATCCTCCCTCCCTCTTTCCAGTATTCCACTTTGCAGTAGAGACCCAAGCTCCAAACTGAAAAAAATATACTGACTATTGATTATGGATGGATTATTATGATTCATTAGACAACTCAAAATAAAATCAGTTATGGTCCCATGAACTTTTACCTCAAACAGCAAGTTTCACTAATCATAGCTTAGGGAAAAAAATTCCAGGATTTACATATCAAATTTAAATTTGTCTTGGTATTAAAGCCAATCTTTAGAGATCATCTCTATATACTTGCAAATTCTCAGCAAGCCAAATTCATTGTTTAGGAACTCCATAATCCAAACAAACTTTTTAGAAAGTTTACAAAATAAAGGGGGATTGACAAAGACCCCAGAGAAAGGGCTTGCTACTGTGGGCTGTGCCTTTTGACTAGCCTTGGCCAGAACTGATCTGGATGAGGCTTTCATCTCATCCCCTCATCTTTTCCACACACACAGTAACCAATTACAAGTTTTAGATTTTAGTATTAAAACAAAAACCAATAATCTTACAATTTTCGTGACAGCCAAGTTGTTTCAGCTATAATACAAACAATAAACTTCAGATGACATCAATCGCATTTCCAGATCATATAAAAATTGATAGAAGGATTACCTGGCTTATCAAGTGCAGACACTGACTGGCTTCTTTACCATGACTCATCCCCCTTCCCTCTCTCCCCACGCCTTCTGGGAGAGGAGGAAGGGGCAGCGGTGAGCAGGAGTGCTGAATATGGATGATGCTTCCAGGTTTCCCAAGAAAGCTACAGGGCAGCCCAGGGCCCAGGGCCATTATCACTAGGTCCCAAGCTGTAGCTGCTGCCCCTCACCTCTCCTTCCTTTCACTAAGTAAGAAAGGGAAGGGTGAATCTCTCTTTTCCTACTCTGATCTGGGAAGAGAGAAGTTAACAGAAAAAAAAAAACCCGGGGCTTGTTTGCAGACCCCACACTGAGATGCCCTCTTGACTCCAGGAAAGTGAGTGCAGGAAGGGAGTGACCCGGATTGTTAGGAGTTGTTTCAAAACTCCTTAATGATCAACCACAAAACCTCCAGAATCTGTTAAGATGTTCTTAGCTGTTCTAACTTTTCACTGTAGCCTTAGCCTGCTCAGAGCCAGGACTACAGGAAGAAAAATTTTAAGAATTTCTTTTTTTTTAACTTTCACAATTTATCTTGGTCCTCTAGATCATATTGAGGCCAGGCACAAAGCTTTTTTTCAAGGTCTTGGAGACTGAGCTTTTTTCTGTTCTAACTTAGAAGCAAATCTCAGGGAAGTCCCACTGAGTCTGGTGGGGAGGATCTGGTGGCCACGAGGCCAGAAAAGAAGGGAGATCCTGCAGGCACAGGCATGGGAATGGGCAGTCCCTCCATGAAAGAGGATCCTGGGGTGTAGAGAGCAAGCCTCAAGAAACCAAAAAGCACTTGCAGTTTGTTCAGTTCCCTGGCATCTGAGAGAATTGGGAGAACTAGGCATATGCTTCTGGATAGGGCATTCATCATCTATGCCAAGAAAGCTTAGTAACCATCTGACCCACATAGAACCTGAGAATGTCAGGTCCAAAAAACACCTCCAAGCCTTCCTAGGTGCTTGGAGAGCAACCTCAACTGCAGATTGAGAAATAGATAGAAAGAAGGGAAGCTTACATGTGTTCTGGTCTCGGCTGGAGAAGAACTTGAGGGGATTAGGCAGTTAGATTAGGTCACAGAACCATATGATATAATCTAGGGGTGCTGGGACCCCAAAATTCAAGGGCAAAAGGCACAAGTCTGCCTTGACTGAATTCAAGCACTTAAGCCTTCTTTTAGTCAATGGCAAGGCTTATTGTGTGGCCAACAGAAACAGGAAGGATTTTAAGAATCTGAGCAATATAATGGGAGCAAGATGGACCCTTTTATAAAGAAAGACTGTGGGAAGATCTGGGTGTGATCAAGGAGTGGTCAATAGCCTGGGGTGACCTGAAGGTAACAAAGAAGGGGTCTTGATGAGATTAAGGATGAGAAATAGGGGCCAGATGGGGACAATGTGGACCATAATGAAAGGGCAGTTAAAAGGATTACTGACTGGGAAGGGCTAGGTACCGAAAGGGAAACACCAGGGATCTGGTGGGAAAGTTAGCAACCCATCATTCCCCCCTCAGACAAATGGGACCAAAATTCATTTCAGATAAGGGGTGAAGGTCTAGGTTTCTGAAACTGCTTCAGGGAGTTTTACTACTTTTTGTTTTTACTCTGTTTACTGCAATCAGGGAATTTTTATGGGTGTGTGATTGTCCAAGGATTTCATGGAGAAAATATTAGTAATTCAAATTAAATTAAAAAGTGTGTGTGTGTACATTTTAAGGAATGGGGGGTCCAGTTGTTAAACATTTACCAGCACACCCCTGGTACATATAACTCCTGACATAGTTTCTATTAAGCACGTATTCATGTTATTAATCTTTGGAAGATAGAATATTTAGTTACTGAATTAATTGTACAAGTAAAGTTTTAATGCCAATAGCTTTAAAGTATTTCAGAAATATAATTCTAAAGGTAGCAAATTGAAATTTCAATCAATTTTTCAAATTCCTTGTATTTTTCTCTTATTTTAAGAAAGGTAGCTGCAAAAAAAAATCCATAGAGAATAAGATAAGAATGGGGGAATAAATGAAATTACAAAATTACCAGTTTCAAGTATATGTTTAGCATTTATTACTGCTTTAGAAAATCCTGACCATGAATTTTTTTTCCAAAATTATGACTGGCTCCTTTCTAATCTATTAAACATCTCAAACTGGATGTTCTATACACATCTTAAATGCAACATGCCCGAAATTGAAATTATCTTTCCCCAAAATGCTTTGCATCCTCTTAACTTCCTTATCTCTGTCTAGGGAACCACCATACTCCCAGTCACCTAGACTCAAAATTTAGGTTTCATCTCTCATCCCCCATATTCAATCTATTGCCAATGTTTATTGATTTTACCTTTGTGTTTACTCTGATAAATGGCACCTTCTCTCCCCAATACTGCCACCACTTTGGTATAGGATCTCATAATCTCCCACCAGAACTATTGCAATAGCCTTCTGTTTGGTCTCCTTGACTCACATTTCTTCTCTCCACTGCAATCCATCTTCCATTCAGCTATAAAATTGAGCTTCCTAAATGATAGGTCAAACCATGTCTCCCCCCCCACACACACACATACACACACACACACACACACACACACACACACACACACACACACACACAATTTAAGTCCTTCCCAGACAGAGGAAATCATATTGCACAGCGGATAGAGAATTGGTCCTGAAATCATGAAAACTTGAATTCAAATTTAGCCTCAGACAGTTATTAGCTGTATGACCCTAAATAAGTCACTTAAGCTCTGCTTACCTCAGCTTCCTTATCAGTAAAATGGGGATAATAATAACACATATCTCTGAGGGTTGTTGTAGTGTTCTTAGTGCAGTACCTAGAACATAGTAATGCTATAGATTATCTATTACCAGGAGGATCAAATGAGATTTTTTTCAATTTTTTAAAAAAATTTTTAGACAGTTGGGGTTAAGTGATCTGCCCAGGGTCACACAGCTGATAAGTGTCAAGTGTTTGGTCTGAGACTGGATTTGAACTCAGGTCCTCCCCACTTCAGGGCCAGTGCTCTATTCACCGTGCCACCTAGCTGCCCCTTCAAATGAAATATTTTTAAAGCACTTAGAACAATATCTAGCACATAGGAGGTACTTAATAAATGTTTATTTCTATCCTTCCCTACTTATTCCAATAATCTTACATTTTACTCTACCCAAATACTCTCTAATACAATACTTGCCTCATTGTTACTTCCTCCACAAGATATGCCATGTTGTCATTCAGTCATTTCAGTGATGACTGACTCTTCATGATCCATTTGCGGTTTTTTTTGGCAAAGATACTGGAGGTGTTTGTCATTCCTTCTTCAGCTCATTTTGCAGATGAGGAAACTGAGACAAACAGGGTTGAGTGACTTGTCCAGGGTCACACAGCTCATATGTGTCTGAGGCCAAATTTGAACTGAGGAAAATGAGTCTTCCTGACTCCAGGCCCGGCAATCCATCCACTGAGACATCTAGCTGCCCATTTTCACTAACTGTCCCCCATTTCTGGAAGTCTCTTCCTCCTCATTTCTACCTCCTGGACTGCCTAGCTTCCTTCAAGTGGTAGTTAAAATCCCACCTTCTACAAGAAGCCTTTCCCAGTCCACTTTAGCACTAACTAGAGTTTTCTCTGTCAATTATCTCTAATTTACTATTATTGTGCATAGTTATGTACATATAACTTATCTGAGGCTGTCTTTTGCTTTTCATTGTGTGCTTAGTACTTAGCATAATGTTTGGTACATAGTAAGTTCTTCATAAATTTTTGTTAATTGACTGGTGTTTTAAAAGTTTTCATTCAAACCTAAGTTCTAACATTAGAGACTATAAAGAAACAAAAGCACGCCCATTTAAAAAAAAATCCAAAATAAACCTGTTCAATATAAAGATTGTTGTCATATTCTAATCACTAGTGAGAAACTACAAACATAAATCAAAGGAATAGGTTATATGTAATAAAAAAAAATTCAAGAGATGACAAAAACTATTTGAGGTGATAAAATGGCATTAATGTCTTTATCAATGTAAACAAGCCTACAAAAGGGCAGCTAGGTGGCGCAGTGGATAGAGCACCGGCCCTGAAGTCAGGAGGACCTGAGTTCAAATCCGACCTCAGACCAAACACTTGACACTTACTAGCTGTGTGACCGTGGGCAAGTCACTTAACCCCAATTGCCTAAAAAAAAAATAAGCCTACAAAAATTAAATTTGGTTCAACAAGGACTAATATTCTAGGCTTTGTTGATATAATGACAAAACAAATAGATAGTACCTACCTTCAAGAAATTTATATTCTAATGTGGGAGATGCAACAATTCCATAGATAAGTAATGACAGATATATCATGTCAATATGTTCCCAAGAAAAGTCACGAAAAAACTGAAAGAGAAATACTATTTCTCCTCTCCTGAATATTCTTTCTTCTCTAAGTTTTTATGTCTCTTTTTTTTCTGATTCTCTTCCCACCTGACTAATCATCAATTTACAATCCTCCTTTCCATCTCTTTCCAGTCCACCAATCATATCTCATATTCAACTATGGGTTTACCCTTAAGGCTTTGCTCTGAGTCCTTTTCCATTCTCTCTTTTTTACACTCTCTCTTTTGTATCCTCATTAGCTACCATCAGATGAATTATAATCTCTATTAGGATGACTTTTAGATCTATATATCCAGTGTTAGTATCACTCCTAAGCTCTAGTATCCTGTTACTGTTTACTAACTCAACAAATTTAAAAAAACAAAAAACTCTCTTTATCTTTTCCTCAAATCTCATTCTTCTTCTGAACTTCTCTATTTCCGTGAAGGTCGAAACCATGTCTCAGTATTAACTCTGACTCTTCACTCTTCTTCACGCAATACATGCAAACAGATGCCAAGTCTTATCTAATCTACCCCTGTGATATCTATCATATTATTCCCGATGTCTCTCCTCACCCAGGCAATGTCCTAGTTCAGTAATTTGTCATTTCTCACCAAGACAATTGCAATACCCTCTCAATCAATTTCCTTATAGCAAATCTCTACCCTCTTCAATCCAGTCTCCATATGGATCCCAAAGTCAGTTTTCTAAAATACGATTCTGATGATGTCACTACCCTGCTCAATAAATTTCAGTGGCTCCCTATTACCTATAGGGTAAAATATGAATTCTTGTAGCATCAAAGTACTTCATAAGCTGGCTCCAATTCACCTTTTCTGATTTATTATACATTATTCTCCTTTATGCATTTTTAAATCTAGCTAAAATCGACTTCTTGCATTTGCTCACTTATAACATTCCATCTCCTATTTATATTCTTTTACATAAGCTGTCCCCCATACCTCAAAAGCATTCACTCCTCACCTCCAGTTTTTAGAATCTCTAGTTTTCTTCAAATCTCAGTTGAAATCCAACTTCATACAAGAAATATTTCTTCATCCTGCTATTGCCTCCCCCTCAAAAAATTACCATTGATGTGTTTTAGCTATGCATGTTTTCTTCCCCTATAGAATACAAGTTCTTCAAAGGCAGGGACTATTTCATGTGTGTCTTTGTATCCTTAATGCCTAATATAGTACCTGGAAGGAGTAGGTGCTTAACAAATGTTTGTTGATTAATACAACACTGAAAATGTAACAAATAACTATTAAACCCAAGAGGTCTTTGTAATCAACTTGACCAAAATTAAGGAAGAGCTAAATAAATGCAGGGAAATCCTTTGAACACAGTTAAATCAAACTGATACAGTAAATATCAATATTTCTCAATTTATTTTAGAAATTAAATTCAATGTCAATCAAAGTAGCAGTGGATTATTTGTTGGAATTAGATGAAGTCATAACAAAATTCATATGGAAAAACAGATGGTTAAGAATATCAAGTGGAACTATGAAAAACAAATTGATGAAAGGGGATTCACCCTGCCAGATTTCAAAATATATTATAAAGCAGTAATTATAAAAGCTGTCTGAAACTGGATGCAAATAGAAAAATTGATCAATGGAAAAGACTCAAAAATCCAGAAATACAGCCTAATAATTAATATCTGATAAATCCAACACTAAGAACTTTGGATAAAGGAATCATTATTGAGGTTTTTTTTTTAATTCTGGGGGAAATGAATAGCTATATAATGAAAAATAAGTTTAGAGACACATTTTACATCATATAATAATAAACTCTAAATAGATCAATATTCTAATTATTTTAAATCAAACTTGTTATTACATTGGCATAAGAAGCTTTCATTAAGAAAACACCCCTTACCTGTGGATCCAGCCTCAGACACATACTAGCTGTGACTATGGGAAAATGTGTTAAGTGCCCCAAGCAACTCTCAAAGTCTGTAAGTTAAAGATGAGTTGCCTTTCTGCAATGGTGGAGGGAATTGCCACACTGAAAATTCCTCACACTTGATGAAATCATAGGTCAATACTAAAATGAGAAGAAAAAAAAGGAATACAAATGAAAGAAAATATTGGAAACAAAAGTGTTGGATTTGATTATACAGAAATGAAAGGAGTTTGACAGAAAGCAATATTTCCAAAAAATAAAGCAACAAAATAGATTGGAGAGAAAAAGCACACCAAATATATCTGGAAAATTCAGTTAACCAGAATACATAAGGAATCAATATAAATTTATAAGGCAAAATGGTCAAATGAAAAGATAACTTTCAAAGGTAAGAACACAAATTTTAAAAGTTTTCCAACTATCTATTAGTTTTGCATGATTTCTTTCATAATTCCAAATAGTTTTCTAAAATGGTTGAACCAATCCACAATTCCAGCAGTTAATGGATTAGTAAGTCTGTTTCCCTATAGCCCTCCCAATGTGGATTTTTTCCACCTTAGATCAGCTTTGCCAATTCTATGGGTACAGGATAATACTTTAGATGTCTTTTAATTTTCAAATCTCTTATTATAAGACATTTTGAATGCTAGAATGAATGTTTTGATAATTTTCATTTTTTCTTTTCAGAACTCTTCGTTTGCTTCCCTTGACCATTTATCTGTTGGTGAATGATACTTAATCTCATGTGCCTATACACACACACACACACACACACACACACACACACACACACACACACATATATATATATATATATATATATATATATATATATATATATATATATATATATATATATCAATTCCCTATAGATTTTTAATACTTAGATAAAGATTTTATGAAAAGATTGTTTCTCAAAGTGCATCTTTTCTTCTTCTTATAGTTGGATTGATTATATTTCTGCAAAAGCTGTTTACATTTACATGAATTTTTTGTCTTTTATACTATCTCTATGATGGTTGGTCATGAATCCTTTCCATATCCATTTTTCTCTCATTTTTTAATCATAAGTAGTGAGTTTTTTGTCCATTTGCAATGTATTATGTCATAAGTCATAAGGCACTGACCAAAAAGTATTTACTAGCAAACTACTATCCAAAGCATGTTATACAAAGGATAAAACAGGAAATAATCAACAAAGGGAAGGCACTAGAATTAAGAGGAATTGGGAAAGTATTATTGTACAAGGTTGGATTTTAATAGGAACTTGAAGGAAGTCAAAGAAACCATAATATGAAGATGAGGAAGAAATGTATTCTAGGCATAGGGGACATCCAGAGAATATACCAGAAGTGAAGAGATGGCACAATAGTGTGCCTACGATATACATGAATCTTGATTCATTGAACAAACCACAATCCATTGAACCACCCTTCTTTGTCTCAGTTGTCTACAAATGACTGGTGAAGAGAGCAGGTGGTGCATGAACATCATATCATCTGCAAAGAGTGATAGCTTTGCTTCTTCTTTGCCTGTCCTAATTTCTTCAATTTCTTTTTTCCCCTCTTAGCACTAAAGCTAACATTTCTAGTATAATATTAAATAACAGTGGTGATAATGGACGTTCTTGTTTCATCCCTGATCTTATTGGCCATGTTTCTAGCTCATCCCCATTACATATAATGCTTGCTGATTGTTTTTGACAGATGCTACTTATCATTTTAAGAATGACTCATTTATTCCTATGCTCTCTAATATTTTTTAATAGGAATAGGTGTTGTATTTTATCAAAAGCTTTTTCTGTATCTATTGAGATAATCATACTATTTCTGTTAGATTTGTTGTTGATGTGGTCAATTATGCTGATAGTTTTCCTAAAATTGAACCAGCCCTGCATTCCTGGTACAAATGCTACCTGTTCATAGTGTATTATCCTTTAGATAAGTTGCTGTAATCTCTTTGCTAATATTTTATTTAAAATTTTTGAATCTATATTCATTAGGGAAATTGGTCTATACTTTTCTTTCTCTGTTTTGGCTCTTCCCAGTTTAGATATCAGCACCATATTTGTATCATTAAAAAAAATTTGGTAGGACTCTTTCTTCACCTATTTTCCCAAACAGTTTATATAGTAATAGAATTAATTGTTCTTTAAATTTTTGATAGAATTCACTTGTAAATCCATCTGGCCCTGGAGATTTTTTCTTAGGTGGTTCATTGATGGTTTGTTCAATTGTTTTGTTTTGTTTTGTTTTCTGAAATGGGGTTATTTAAGTATTTTATTTCCTCTTCTGTTAATCTGGGCAATTTACAATTGTGTAAATATTCATCCATTTCACTATGATTGTCAAATTTATTGGCATAGAGTAGGACAAAATAGCTCCTAATTATTGTTTTAATTTCCTCTTCATTGTTGGTGAATTCACCCTTTTCATTTTTGATACTGGTAATACGGGTTTTGGATTTTTTAAAAAATCAAATTAACCAAAGGTTTACCTATTTTGTTTGTTTTCTTCATAAAATCAGCTTCTAGTTTTATTTATTAGTTCAATAGCTTTCTTAATTGAAATTTTATTAATTTCTTCTTTGGTTTTCAATTTGATACTTAATTGAGGATTTTTAATTTGTTCTTTTTCTAACTCTTTTAGTTGCATGTCCAATTCATTGATCTCTTCTTTCTCTGTGTTATTCATGTAAGCATTTAGAGATATAAAACTTCCCCTAAGTAACACTTTGCTGCATCCCATGAGTTTTGGTATGTAGTCTCATTATTGTCATTTTCTTGGATGAAGTTATTTATTGTTTCTATGATATGTTGTTTGACTCACTTATTCTTTAGGATTAGATTATTTAGTTTCCAAATTATTTTTAGTTTGTCTTTCCACAGCTCTTTATTACATATAGCTTTTATTGCATCATGATCTGAAAAGGATGCATTTAATATTTCTGCCTTTCTGCATCAGATTGTGAGGTTTTTATACTCTAATATATGGTAAATTTTTATGTAGGTGCCATGTACCACCAAGAAAAAGGTATATTACTTTCTATCCCCGTTCAGTTTGTCTCTAGAAGTCTACCATATCTAATTTTTTTAAAAATTCTATTCACCTACTTAACTTCTTTCTTGGTTTTGTGTGGGGAGGAGGGGGTTAGATTTATCTAGTTCTGAGGGGGGAGGTTGAGGTTCCCCACTGTTATAGTTTTGCTGTCTATTTCTTCCTGTAACTCACTTAACTCCTCCTCTAAGAATTTCAATGCTTAGTACTTGATGCCTATACGTTTAGCAATGATGTTTCTTCATTTTCTATGCTATCTTTTAGCAGGACATAGTTTCTCTTTTAATTAGATCTATTTTTGCTTTTGCTCTGCTGAGATCAGGATTGCTAGGCAATGGGGTTAAGTTACTTGCTGGATTTGAACCGAGGTCCTCCTGAATGCCGAGCTGGTGCTCTATCCATTGCACCACCTAGCTGCCCCTCTTCTGATACTTTAATATAGAAGCTGCAAGGCTCTGTGTAATCCTGACTGTGGTGCCAGAATATTTAAATTGTTTCTTTCAGGCTACTTGTATTATTTTCTCCTTAACCTGGTAATTCTGGAATTTAGGTACAATATTCCTTGATACTTTCAATTTAGGATCTCTTTCAGGAGGTGATCAGTTGATTCTTTCAATGACTAATTTGCCCTCTGGTTCTAGGACCCCAGGGCAGTTTTCCTTGATGATTTCTTGAAAGCTTGTGTCCATAGCTTTCCAGTAGACCAATAAATCTTAAATTATCTCTCCTGGATCTATTTCTCAGGTCTGTTGTTTTTCCAGTGAGGTATTTTACATTTTCTTCTACTTTTTCATTCTTTTGATTTTGTATGACTGATTCTTGATGTGTCATAGAGTCATTAGCTTCCATTTGTTCAATTCTAATTTTTAATGAATTGTGTCCTTCAGTTAGCTTTGGTACTTCCTTTTCCATTTTTCCATTTTTTTTCCAGATAATAAGATCAGCCATAGCCTAAGCTCTGTTGGTGTGGCCTCTTTTTAAAAATTAATTAATTCATTCATTTTTAGTTTTCAACATTCACTTCCACAAGATTTTGAGTTCCAAATTTTCTCTTCATCTCTCTCCTTCCCCTACCCCAAGATGGCATGAATTCTGGATACTCCTTCCCCTAATCTACCCTCCCTTCCCTCAACACCCCTTCTCTTTTCCCCTTCCCCTTCTATTTTCCTGTAGTGCAGGATAGACTTCTATACCCCATTGCCCGTATATCTTATTTACCAGTTGCACGTAAAAACAATTTTCAATATTCATTTTTAAAATTGTGAGTTACAAATTCTCTCCCTTCCACCCTCCCCACCCAGCTTCATTATGAAGACAAACAATTCAATATAGGTTATACATGTGTAATAATGCAAAACACTTCCATAATAGTCATGTTGTGAAATACTAACTATAATTCCCTCCATCCTATACTGCTCTCCCATTTATTCTATTCTCTGCTTTGATCCTGTGCCTCTTCAAAAGTGTTTACTTCTGATTACCCCCTCCCCCCATCTGCCCTCCCTTCTATTCCACCTCTCTTATCCCCTTCCCCCCTCCCCCTCCCCCACATTTTCCTGTAGGCTAAGATAGATTTCCATACCCAACTGAGTGTGTGTTATTCCCTTCTTAAGCCAAATACTATGAGAGTATGATCATTCACTCTCACCTTCCCCATCTTCTTCTCCACTGTAAAAGCTTTTTATTGCCTCTTTTATGTGAGATAATTTACCCCATTCTATCTCTCCTTTTCTCCTCCTCCTAGTACAATTCTTTCTCACCCTATAATTTTATTTTTTTTTTACATATCATCCCTTCATATTCAACTCATCCTATGCCATATTTTTTTTGGCAGCTTTGGATGTAAGTGCTTTGACTTTGTTGTCTTCTTCTGGTTGTATGCTTTGATCTTCTTTGTCACCAAAGTAAGATTCTATCATCTAGTTTTTTATGCTGTTTGCTCATGTTCCCAGACACTTAATGGACTTTCAAACTTTTTGTTAAGGTAGGGCTATGCTTCCTGTGTGGAGGGCACACTGTCCCAAGTTTCAGGGGTTTTGTGTAGCTTTTAGGACCTGTAAATTTCTGGTTCTTCCAAAGTGGTATGATCAAAGGAGAGGTGTTTACCCTTTTCCTGGCCTGTGCTCTGGTCTATGAGTGACCAGAAGCACTCTTTTCTACCTTGGAACATGTGAGGAGGATTCTCTTTGTACTGCTACCACAAGCTCTGCCACACTAGCACTCCTCATTGCCCCAGGACCACCACCCAGAACTGTGAACCAGATGCAAGCATGGAGAAAGCAAGAGAATCATGCCTCAGTGCCAGCAAAGAAATCCCTGCAATCCCCCTCTGATCAGCTGCTTGATACACCCACCATCTGTGGGTGGAGAGCTTCAGAAGCAGCAGAAGCTGCTCATGCTGCTGTTGCTTTGGCCATTGCCCCAGGGCTATGCTTGGGCCAGGAGTGGACTACACTCCTCTCACCCAGATCAGACAGACCTTTCCCACTGACATTCTGAGTTGTCTTTGGCATTTGTGGATTGAGAAGTCTGGAAACTGCCACATCTCCCCTTGATTCAGTCCCCTGAGGCCTGCTCCAGGTTTGCTGTGCCCTGTCTTTGCCAGTGCAGCCTACACTGAACTGAGATCCTCTCCCAGCTCAACACAACAGACTTTTTCTATCAACCTTCCCAGTTGTCTTGGGCTGGAAATTTGTTTCACTATGTCTTTGTGTGGATTCTGCTGCTGTAGACATTATTTAGAGTAATTTTTTACAGGTATTTGGAGAGGTTTAGGGGAGAGCTCAAACAAGTCACTGCTTTTACTCCCCCATCTTGGCTCTGCCCTTAGTTGCATTTTTTAATAAGGAATTGTTCACCACGGTCAATTTTTTTCCTTCCTTTTCAAAGCTGTTGATTCTCTCTTGTATACGTCTCATTTCTTTTTCTAATTTTTCTTCTACCTCTCTTATTTGACCTTTAGAATCCTTCCTGAGCTATTCTAAGGAGGCTTTTTAGGCTTGAGACTAGTTCATAATCCCCTTTGAGGTTCAGATATGAGTATATTGACAATGTTGTCCTCTTCTGAATTTGTGTTTTGATCTATCCTGTCCTCATAGAAAGAACCTATAGTCATTGCCTGTTTCTGCTTTTTGTCCATGATGTTTGCCTATTTCCTGACTTTTAAAGTTGATCTCTCCTGCTGGAGCACAGGGGTCGTTGTTCCAAGATTCTTGAGGTGGGGGCCAGGGGCCTGGTCACTGGATTTGTGTGCTGGGTAGTCAGGTGCTGGCAGCAGAAGCTTTAGGGTGCTGGCAGCTTACCTGGTACAGACCTGGGGTCCTATTGGTGGTGCTTGGCATGTGCTGAGGCCAGGTGGCTTTCCTGGGACTACAATGAAGCTAGGGGAGTGGCACGGTTCTGCCCCTGGAGGATGTCTGCTCACCTGGGCTGCACTGAACTACAGTGAGGTCTGGCTGCTGGAGGAAGCTTGCCCACCTGAAGTTGCACTGAAGCACACAGAGGTTCAGCTGCTGGAGGACACCAGACAACTGGAGAATATATGGTGGTTCTCTAAGCTAGGGAGTCTGCCAGTTCCCCAGCTGTGCCAAGGCACTTGGGGGTCCTGGTGTTGGCACTTGGCTGCTCCACCACCCTGGGGCTCAGGATCTCTTACTGGTTTGTTGAGGTGGGGCTAATTGCTGGCTTTCTGGGAAGCCTCTGGTCCTGTACTACTCCTCTTCCACCAGATCAAGAGGGATCTTTCTTGTTAATCCCCCAAAGTTCCCAAGCTAAAAGATTGCTGCACCTTGTCTTTCTGCTGGCTTTGCTGTTCCAGGATTTTTCCTGGGGGGCAATATTTTAGAAGTCAATAAGAGACAGTAAAAGTGGCTTACTGCTTCCTTTGCTATCTTAGCTACTGGAAGTTGAGGGGAAGATGTTATTAAATATAATCTCATACAAATCCTCTCTGGCTGAGAGGCAATGTGATATGGACAGATTGTCTGACTTGGAGTCAGGAAGGTTTGAAGTCAAATCCTGCCTCTGGCACTAAGTATGTTACCTCAGGCAAGTCATCTCCTTGGTCCTTAGGCAACTCTATAAGATATTATTGTATAGAAGGATTGCAATCAGCATTAGTGGAAGGAGTTCCCACATGAACTAAATCACAGGTTCTTGATGTATTAATGTATGAGCCCATATCATATCTGACTCTAAAAAATAGCTTTATCAGGTCTGAAATATTGAATATAATTTTATTTCCAACTTTAAAAAAAGCAAATAGGCCCTTCAAGTTTTCAGGCTTAGGAATCAAAGAAAGCTCTGAAAATTGCTCAAATGTTTCAAACAAGAGTGCTTTTGTTATTTTAGCTTTGTGTCCTTCTTTTAGACACACTGAGTTCTGCAGACATCTAACAGCTGTGGATAAAACAGAATCCATATTTACTTCCAAATTGCTAAGGGAAGCAGTGTTGTCTTTGTCAATATCTGTAAAACCAAATATAGTTAACCTGTAGTCATTTCCCCTTGAGATAGATAGAGCCTAGAGTGTTCAAAGACTAAGGCCTGAAAAAAGGTGGGGGGTTTTGTTTGATTTGTTGATTTGTTTATACATGAATAACCTTCTCCTAAACTTTTTAGGACACTTTTGCTGGGCACAAAATGTGATCAAAAAGTGAACTGATATTTATTTGTGTCTTTTTCTTTCTTTCTTTCTCTCTTTCTTTCTTTCTCTCTTTCTTTCTTTCTTTCTTTCTTTCTTTCTTTCTTTCTTTCTTTCTGTCTGTCTGTCTTACTTTTGGACTAGACCTGTGATTTCACTAACGTAGTCAACTCCCAATGATTCAACTCCCATATCAATACAGACCAGCAACTGCTCTAAAAATTTGTCATTGAGAATTGTCTAGACCATGGAGAGATAAATTGACTTTGTCAGGGTTACACAGCCAGTGTAAGTAAGAGAAAGGACTCAATTCAGTCTCCTTATCTTGAGACTATAGAATTATCCACTTTGCCTCTCTTTCACTCACTCACTGAAGGAAAATTAGTTCAGGGACTATTCTATTTGGGTGAATAACCATGTTTCCACAGAATCACAGAATTTCAGAGTTGGAAGGGACCTCACTGGTAATCTGGTCCAATCCACAAGCAAACAGAAATTTTCTCTCTACATCTTAAGGGACAAATGGTCACCAAGACTTTACCTGAAGTCTTTAAGTGAAGAGGAATCACTCTACCTCCTAAGGCAGCCCATTCAACTTTTGAATTGTTGTGGTTGTTAGGATGTTTTTCTTGACATCAAGCCTAAATTTGTTTCTTTGCATTTTCTACTTGTTACTCCTAATTTGGCCCTCTCAGCACAAGCAGAAAAAGTCTAAACCCTTTTCAATTTGATAGCCCTTCAAATACTTGAAGACAGCTATTATGTAGATTCCCTTTACCTTTCCACTGCCACCACTGAACTTTCTATTATCCAATTGAAGCATCCCTAGTTCCTTCAACTGACCCTCATTCAGCAAAAACTAGATACCCTCCTCTGGACATTCTCCAGTTTACAAATATTTGAATTTGTAAAACACAGCCAGAGACAAAACTTGAGGTAATGAGTATATTGTTTCAACCCAGACAAATAACACTCCTCAATAAAAGAACGCAGATTAATCTGAACTCCCCCTTCTAAGAGGCTAGTTCAGACAGGTCATAGGGGATGGTCTGTTGAGAGTGCTCTGTTGAGAGAAAAAAGTGGATAAAGAGATGAAAATATATGATTCTAACTTAATGACTACATAAATCTGTGGTCCAGAAAGGAAGCATGGCAGTGACAACTTGATGTTTAGATATGAAGTCTAACCTTGAACTTCATCTTTCTTCAGGATTGTATATTTATAGAATCATTGAACATCATATATTAAAGGAATTATAAAAAAAATTATCAAGTCCAACTGTTAAGGAAAAGGGGAACAAGTCAGGGCAAAATGACTTGCCACAGGTAATGTAGGTAGTGCTAGAGCTGGAAATAGAAAATAAGTCTTTTGATTTCTAGTCCATGTACCTCCTACCTGACTCCTTGATGACCTCATTCTTTCCCAAATGTACCTTGTCCACTATGTGTGGCCCATCCTTAGATTTAATCTTTCCCTAACCCCACTCTTACTTAAAACATTTTCCATTATTCTTACTACTTACTCTGACTCTGGGTTCTTCTTCTTATGACCATTGGGTCCAGCCTTCAGAATCAAGCTAACAATGTCTTGATGTTTGACACCCTAAGTGCTCCACTAGAGATGAGCACTATAGTATGTGGTAGGTAGGCAGCAATGGCAAGTAAATGAGCAGGAAAGTATAGAGGCCAATCCATAGAAGACTCAGTAAGCATTGTCATTTCCATTGCTACAGCAAGAGGTCTTTGAACCAAACAGAGAACAGGAGAGAGGGAGGCAGGGAAGAGAAAAACCTGAGTTAAGGAGGAATTGCATAGGAAAATTGGAAGAGATAGAATGCAGATGGGGTGGCCATATATTTACACACACACACACACACACACACACACACACACACACACACACACACACAAATACATATATGTATAGTAAATGCTCATTTCATGTCTCATATATACATTTGCAATTAAATGTATATTAATATAGGATATGATATATAAAACACTGTGTAATAGACATATAAAATATTTTTTTGAATTCATCATTCAACAGCAAATGTCCTCTTGAAATAGTCTATTAGTTGCCAAATGGTCAAACTTTTTAACCTCAATGCAACATTGACACTATTGACCATTTTCTCTTCCTAATTATAATAACCTCTCTTCTCTGAGTTTTCATGACCCTGTTCTCTCTTGGTTCTTTTCCTATCTATCTTACTTCTCCTCTCAATCTCCTTTGCTGGCTCTTCATCCATGTCATAGGCAGTAGCTATAGGCATCTCTTAAGGCTCTTTCTGAGACTGCTTCTTTGTCTCTCTCTGTATTCTCTTATTGATGATCTCATAAGATGCTATGGGTTCAATTATTATCTCTAAGCAGATGACTTTAGGGTTTTTTTTAAATTTTTATTTATTTTAATCTGAACTTAAGAAATAAAGCAAGTATTTCCATAACATAGTAGAATAGGAAAAAAAAATAGACGTTCTACATGAAACTGAAAATTGTGCACAACTTACTACCTACCTTCACTCTCGTTCTTAGGAAAGCACTCTTCAACATATAAAGGTCACATATAATGTGACTTTTAGCCATGGTCCTTATTTTGAAACTTTAATTGTTATGTAATTATGATTATTTGCTCATTGTTCATAATAGTTACTAGGTTGAACTTGTCCCACAGTCAAACTCAAAGATGTAATTCCCATATTCAGAGACCTTTCTCCCCGCTCTTAGGAATTTACCTCCTAAGAGTTTTCTTAACATTTCAAAGATTAGAAATAGAAGCACTAGAGATGGGGGGGGGGGACAGAGTAAGAGAGATGCTATTTAAAATATGTGAAGGAGCAGATACATTTTTGTAATTTTCTCCCTTTTCACTTTTTGTAGTTATACAACAGTGATTTCTGGAATAGGGTTTGCTCCACTGTAATTTTGCTATAATAAACAGCCTGCTACATTGTAAACCTACTTACCAATCACTTACCTGTTTTGCTAATATCCGAATGGGATTTTTTTGAATATGGACATATATGAGCATCATAACTTCACCCTCAGAATGTGAGTTAACTATAGCTACTGAATATGGGCTTTGACCCTGGCACCTGAGAACTGATTAATATAGTTGTTTAAGTAATTGAGGATGCCAGTTAATATTTCCTTACATTCATATGTGAGTAGGCTTTATGTCTATCTTGTTGCATTTTAAATTAGACAAGATACATTAAACTTTAAAGCACTCAATAAGTGCCAGCCATTAACATTATTTCTATTATTGTCATTGTGATCATTATTCTCATTTTCCTCATCTTCGATAGAATTCAGATAGAAATGCTCCAAAATAAGTCACTATCCTATTATTGTTCTTTTGTTTAATGCTAGGAGGACTATTAAAAGAACTGCTTTATGTAGCTGAATAGTTTTAAGAAGGAAAGGTCTTCTGTAGGTTCATCAAAGGCATCTTCAGAATAATTTCAGCAGCAATGAAGACGATGGGGATGATATGTAGTTCAACCCATCCCCACTTGATTTTGATTTCTTCTACTTTGTCTGCATTCTTCAAGAGCTTTTCATTTTCAAATATTTTTGAGGTTATGAATGTTCAGTGTGGCAACATCTACTCAAAATATTGTTCTTAATTTTTATGGGTCAAGTAGATTTTTATTTGTTGTTGGAAGGAGAATAAAGGATGTTGAACTGAAGTATGTTATGTTATACAATGAAATATGTCATTTCACTGCTATGGAGTTCAAATATACTTATTATAAATATACCAATGAATCTATAAATATAGCCTTTATAATATGACTTTTATAATGTCTACATAAACTTTATATATGTATCTAGCAAACTTTACATAAGTTTTGCTAAACTAAAATCATAAGATTCTTGAGCTAAAGAGATCACAGAAGTTACCCTGTCCAATGTAATATGTACCCAATCAGGAATCCCTACTACTTCTCCGTCAAGTGATCATATAGTCTATTTCCTTCAGCTGATCTAGCATAGTCTCTGGTCCCTTCATCATCATGGTCACCTACTCTAAATGTTCTTTTTTTTTTTTTTGCCAAAGTCCTTCTTAAAATACAGTGCCTAGAACTAGTTATAATATTCTAAATGAACCTCTGGGATTATTAAGAGCACACATTATCAGCATCATTAATCATTATTTACGGATTTAAATTTCACATGTGGAATCAACAGCTTCATACAGTTTACTTCTCATATTTTCATCTGTATCAACACAGCCATTTGAGGAATTTCTTGCACCGACAAAATGATGAATTTATTTATATGGATAGCTCACAGTGAAGTGCTCCAATGATGCCTCTTTGTTGAAGTAAATCAGACTGTTATTACAGTCCAAAACAAAGCCTCAAATAAGTTCCATCATTACATGTCACCAAGTTGAAATGATAGTATTTAATATAAATGCTTTCTATGAAACACAGATAACTCTTGCAAATAGATAATAGAACAAAAGGAATCCATGCCCCACAGCATCATCAGATATGTTCAGATTTAGTAGCTATCACTTGGTATATAGAGTGATACACCAATGTTTTGCTTGCAGATTCATGGATGCAAAATAGAGATCCTGAAAGAATGGTCCCTTTGAAAGTGAGGGAATATACTATTCAGCAACCATTAAAAACAAATACAATGAACCAGCATAGCAGTTCAAATAACTTGGCCTCTGGTACTGCTGATTATTATAGAAGTGTAAAGCACTGGAGTGCTATCTTATTTAGGTGGCCAAGAATAAAATGCCTGAGGATAAAGTAGTATTTTCAAGTGCTTATAAATACTCATGAGTGAAAGGTAGAAGCCAACTCCAATTGTCAATAACTGATAAAGATACCTTCTACAATATGGTTTCATGTCTGTTGCCTGAGTTGCAAAAGTCACTGCGCATTTTTTGAGATTATGACTGTCATCTATGCTGCTGGAATCTGTACTCTGAAGAATAAAGGCATGGCCCCTTCATACAGAAACTTCTAGTTGTCATTCTACAAAGTGAAAAAAATACCTCTTAGGCACACACCACCAGAAATCATCACCCAAGCCATTTGTATTACTTGAATAGCTTATATAATACCAGGTCAACAATACAACTGCTGGGGAATCTTTACGAAGTATAATATCTAATCATAATAGCTAGTATTCATATAGTTCTTTAAGGTTTGTAAAGTGCTTTACAATTATCTCATCATATCCTCACAAAATCCCTGTAAGGTAGGTGCTACTAGACACCCAATTTTATAGATGAGGGAACTTACATGTGACAAAGATTAGGTGATTTGCCCAAGTTCACACAGCTGGTAAGTGTTTGAACTCATATTTGAACTCAGGTCTTCCTGACTCCATGTTCAGCATTTATCCACTATGTCACCTAATGTGAATTGGAATAACTATCAGAGTCTCTTTTTGCTTCCTTTTTTTGTTTGTTTGTTTGTTAGTGGGACAGAATATTCTTCCCAATGACTCACCAGTTAAACAAAGAAAAAGACTTGATAATTTTTTTCTAATCAATACAACTGCTAAAATAGACTCACCTGTTATGCCTGCATCCACCAGTATAAGATGGAAACCATCTTGCAATATTCCTTTACTTGTTAAAACAAAAATTGCATTGTTGCAGGACTGGGAGTCAGCATATGTAAAAGATGGTAGCAATCATGTGTGCCAAGAGTGCTGTGAAAGAATTTCTTATTAGAGATTCTTAGTGCTTTGTCCTTCTTAAATGGTCCTGTAAGTGACTTTATGGCTGGATTTTAGTTAATGTAATGTTGCAATTTAAGTAAAAAGACAACCATAAAGATAAGTACTGTAGTCTATGCACCAATATTTAATGTTTCAAAGGATAAAGTAATCAATTTCTAAGAAGAACTTGACAAAGTCCTCCAAAATCCATATGTGCCTTTTTATCCAAAGACTTCAATAGGTATAGGAGAAGATAGGGGAATTGGGAAGAATATAGAAAGATGGACAAAAAGAAGTTTAAATTCAAGATAAGTGAAGAGATTCTAAGAGAGCACTGGATTACCCTCTTGACTTTGTAGGCAGGAAACAACTTTCATTGCATATAGAAAGGACTGATAGATAAGATTGCTGAACTACTCTCAGTGATCTTTGAAAGATTTAAGAAAATGAGAAAGATATAGAGGACAGATTTCCTAAGTTTCAAAATTAATAATAAAAGAAAAAGTAGAGCACGGTATGTGTAAACTATTGATCAATGCTGTTGACTTCAACTTTAGGCAAACTTCTGGGACATTATTAAGAGAATGATTGGTAAGCATTGAGAGGGGAAAGTGTTGATTATGACTTCATATAGAACAGGCTATACCAAATTAATCTCATTTCTTCTTCTTTTTCTGATAATTAATTTATTTATTTTTAGTTTTCAACATTCACTTCCATAAGATTTTGAGTTTAAAATTATCTCCCCCTCCCACTCCTCTCCCCCCACCAAGATGACATGCAATCTGATATAGGCTCTACTTATACATTCATATTAAGCATATTTTCCTGTTAGTCATGATGTAAAGAACAATTAGAATTAATGGGAGGAACAACAAGAATGAAGCAATAAAACAAAACAACAAAGGAAAAGGAGAGCAAATAGTATGTTTCCATCTGCATTCACACTCCATAGTTCTTTCTCTGGACATGGATAGTAATTTCCATCTTCAGTCTTTTGAAGTTGCCTTAGATTCTGGCATTGCTGTGAAGACCCAAGTCTATAAAAGTCAATCATTGCACAGTGTGCTATTCCATGCATGTTCTCCTGGTTCTGCTCATTTCACTTTACACCAGTTCATGTAAGTCTTTCCAGCTTTTGTTTTTTTTTTTTTTTGAAGTCTGATTGCTCATCCTTTATTACAGCACAATAGTATTCCATTATATTCATACCACAACTTGTTCAGCCATTTCCTAATTGATGAACATCCCCTCAATTTCCAATTCTTGGCCACCACAAAAAGAGCTGTTGTACATATTTTTTATACAAGTGAGTCTTTTTCCTATTTTTATGATCACTTTGGGATACAGACCTAGAAGTAGTATTGCTGGGCCAGAGGGTATGCATAATTTTATAGCCCTGTGGGCATAGAACCAAATTGCTCTTCAAATTGTTGGATCAGTTCACAACTCTACCAACAATGTATTAGTGTTCCAATTTTTCTACATTTATTTTCTCCAACATTTATCATCATCCCATTTTGTCATGTTAGCCAATCTGATAGGTGTGATGTGGTACCTCAGAGTCATTTTGATTTACATTATTCTAATCAATAATGATTTAAAACATTTTTGCATATGACTATAGATAGCTTTAGTTTCTTCCTCTGAAAACTGCATGTTCATGTGCTTTGACCATTTATCAATTAGGGAATGACTTGCATTCTTAGAAATTTGACTCAGTTTTCTACATATTTTAGAAAGGAGGTCTTTATCAGAGATACTACTAGTAAAAATTCTTTTCCAATTTTCTGCTTCCCTCCTAATCTTCTTTGCATTGGCTTTGTTTGTGCAAAAACTTTTCAATTTAATGTAATTAAAATTATCCATTTTGCATTTCATAATGTTCTCTATCTCTTGTTCCTCCATAAATTCTTCTTTCTCCATAGATCTGAAAGGTAAACTTTTCTTTGCTCTTCTAGTTTGCTTATAATATCAGTCTTTATATCAAAACCCTGTACCCATTTTGACTTTATCTTGGTATACAGTGTAAGATGTTGGTCTATGCCCAGTTTATGCCATATATTTTTTCCAGTTATCCTGGAAGTTTCTGCTAAATAGTGATTTTTTTTTAATCCCAGAACCTGGAGTCTTTGGGTTTATCAAATAATAGGTTAGTATAGTCATTGACTGTTGTGTCTTGCATACCTAACCTATTCCACTGATCCACAACCTATTTCCTAGCCAGTACCAAGTAGCTTTGATGATTGATGCTAGGCCACCTTCTTTTGCATTTCTTTTCATTAGTTCCTTTAATATTCTGGACCTTTTGTTTTTCCAAATGAATCTTGTTATTGTTTTTTCTAGCTCTATAAATTTTTTTTTTGGTATTTTGATTGGTATGGCACTCACTAAGTAAATTAATTTAGGTAGAATTGTCACTTTTATTATATTAGCTCAGCCTACCCATGAGCAACTGATGTTTTTCCAGTTATTTAGATCTGATCTTATTTGTGTGAAAAGTGTTTCATAATTGTGTTCATATAGCTCCTGGGTTTGTTTTAGCAATATTTTAATAATTTTAATAAAATATAATAATAATTTTAATAAAAATAATATTTTATAATGTCTACAGTTATTCTAAGTGGAATTTATCTTTCTGTCTCTTGCTGTTGGGCTTTGTTAGTAATATATAGAAATGCCAGTAATTTATGTGGCTTTATTTTGTATCCTGCAACTTTGCTAAATTTGTTTATTATATCAAATAATTTTTCATTTGATTCTCTAGGACTCTCTAAATATACCATCTTATCATCTGCAAAGAGTGATAGCTTTGTTTCTTCTTTGTCTATTATAATTCCTTCAATTTCTTTTTCTTTTAATTGCTACAGCTAATATTTCTAGTATAATATTGAATAACAGTAATGATAATGGACATATTTGTTTCACCAACAATCTTATCAGAAATGCTTCTAGCTTATCCTCGTTACATATAATGCTATCTATCATTTTTAAGGAAGACTCCATTTATACCTATGCTCTCTAATATTTTTAATAGGAATGGGTGTTGCATCTTGTCAAATGCTTTTTCTGCTCATAATGAGGTAATCATATGATTTCTGTTAGGTTTGTTGTCCACATGGTCAATTATGCTTATGGTTTTCCTAAAATTGGACCAGCCCTGCATTCCTGGCATAAATCCTAGCTGGTCAGAGTGTGTTATCCTTGAGATAAGTTGTTGTAATCTCTTTGCTAATATTTTATTTAAAATATCTGCATCTATATTCATTAGGAAAACTGGTCTATAATTTTCTTTCTCTGTTTTGGCTCTTCCCAGTTTGGGTATCAGCACCGTACTTGTATCACAAAAAGAATTTGGTAAGACTCTTTCTTCATCTATTTTCCCAGATAATTTATACAATAGAATTAATTCTTCTTTAAATGTTTAATAGAATTCACTTGTAAATCTATCTGGCCCTGGAGATTTTTTCTTAGGTAGTTCATTGATGGCTTGTTCAATTGCTTTTTTCTGAAATGGGGTTGTTTAATTATTTTATTTCCTCTTCTGTTAATAGGGGCAATTTATATTTTTGTAAATATTCATCCATTTCACTAAGATTGTCAAATTTATTGGTAAGTTTATAAGTTGGGCAAAATAGATCTTAAGTACTGCTTTGATTTCCTCTTCATTGGTGATGAATTCACCCTTTTTCATTTTTGATATTGGTAATTTGTTTTTATTCTTTCTTTTTTTAATCAAATGAACCAAAAGTTTATCTATTTTATTGGGGTTTTTTTTCATAAAACCAGCTTTTAGTTTTATTTGTTGTTTTAATAGTTTTCTTAATTTCAATTTTATTAATCTCTCCTTTTGGTTTCTGAATTTCTAATTTGGTATTTAATGCAGATTTTCAATTTGTCCTTTTTCTAGCTTTTTTGGTTGCATGTCCAATTCATTGATCTCTTCTTTCTCTATTTTATTCATGTAAGCATTTAGAGATATACAATTTCCCCTAAGGACCACTTTTGCTGCATCCTATAAGTTTTGGTATGTTACTCATTATTGTGATACTCTTGGATGAAGTTATTGATTGTTTTTATGATTTGTTGGTTGACCCACTCAATCTTTAGGATTAGATTATTTAGTTTCCAATTAATTTTTAGTCTATCTTTCCATGGCTCTTTATTACATGTAAGTACAGCATTCTAACCAATGTATGTGTATTCTACATGAATCAATAGCAATAATTACATATTGGAACAATTTATTTAAAATGCTCTTAAAGTTTAAATTTTTGTTTTGTTTTTCTTTTTATCTGAAGTTTGAGATTTCATTGTTGTCAGGAACCCTCTCAATCAATGAAGATCAGCAAGGTCTTGGAGACTCTTCCAGTACATGAAGAAAGTTTATTAATTAGCTTCACTTAGCCAATAAGTGTCAGCAATCATATGATCATAGATCTAACACTGAAATGAACATCTGAGGCCAACTGGTCAAAATCTTGCATTTTGCAGATGAGGAAATTGAGACACATTGGGTTATATGACTTGCTTAAGATCACATAAATACCCATATGTCCAAAGTAGGATTTGAACTCATCTTCTGATTCAAGAGTCAGTGTTCAGGTCTTCCTCACTCTAAGGATGGCTTCTATCCACCACCCAAGCTTCCTTTCTGCAGTTTTGAGTAGCAAATAACTTTGCAAAAATCCATTAACTGCCTTCCCCTTCTTTGGCTTCCATTAATTGAGTCAGTCATTTAAAATCCTCAATATCTTGAAAGACAAAGATAAGTATGAAGTCCATCTTAAGATTTAACCTCAGGGCTGGCCCTAATTGGAAGCTCTTCCTATGGGGCAGGAATCTTCCAACAACTCATTAAAAATTGATATGAACTTATGCAAACAACAACTTTATTTTTTTAAAGCTTTTTTTAACTTTTTTTTTTTAGTGAACAGAAATCTATTTTTTATCCCTTCATCCCCATAGGGGGTAAAAGAAAAGAAAGTTCCTTGTAACGTATATGTATAATCAAAGAAAACAAATTCCCTCATTAGGCATACTAAAAAATAAGTATCTCATTCTGTCCCTTGAATCCATCACTTCTCTGTCAAGAGGTAGATAGCATGCTCTGGAATCATGGGTGATCATCTCATTAGTCATAATTCTTACATATTTCAAAGTTGTTTGATTGTATGGTGTTATAGTTATTGTATAAACTGTTATTCTGATTCCACCCATTCATTCTTCATCTATTCATTCTACTTATGCCTTCTGAACTGATAATTTTAATAATATTAATGTTATACTATAAATTGTTCTTTGAGTTCTGCTGACTTCACTCCACATCAGTTTATACAAGTTTTTCTATGTCTCTTTGAAATTATCTATTTTCTCATTTCTTAGAGTACATTATTTATTTAGCAGTTCCCCAATTGATGACACCTCTTTATTTTCTAGTTTTGGGCCACCACAAAAAGAACTACTATAAACACTTTTGTGTTTATAGAACATTTTTCTTTTCTTAAAACTCTTATGGTTATAGGCCTAGCAGGATTATAGATGGGTCAAACACTATTCATTAACTTCTTGAGTATATTTTGAAATTTCAACTAATCACTTTAGAAGGAGAGTTAACAAAAGGAAATTATAATTCCCCTCCAAACCAGAAACTGTGTATCTTATCTTTTTCAACAACATGGTTGGGCTCATCAGGGCATCATAATGAAAGCAGAATCAAATCACAATTCATTTGTCAGTTTTGTCTTCATTTTTTTGGTGCATATCTTTTTGCCTATTCAGAAAAAGCTGAAAGTTATAAAAAAGAGTTTTTTTTAAAAAAAATTCTTACCTTACTGAATATTAAAGACATCCTGATTCATCTTTTCATCTTCTGGGGAAAAAAAAATATAATGTACTTGGAGCTTACTAGTTTGAGCCCTACTAATCACTTTGTGACATTGGGTAAGTTATTTTGCTTCATTGGGCCTCACAATCTTCATTTGTTAAATTAGAAAAATTGAAGTAGATGTTCTGTAATAGTCCCTTTAACTCTAAAATTCTATGATCTGTGATAGAACAAAGCAATGATATAAATAGAGATTTGATCCCCAAGATCCTACTCCTAGTCATATATCCCTAAGAGGTCCAACACAGAAAGTTCTCAAATTTTAATAGCAGCCTTTTTGTGCTTGTGAAGAACTAAAAACAAAATAGAAGCCCATTGACTGGGAAATGGCTAAAAAAAATTATGGAGCATGAATAAAATGGATTATGACTATACCTTAAGAAAATATTCATGTAAAGAATTCAGATATTTGAAAGATAAATGAAATGATGCAGAATGAAATAAGCACAGGAAGGAAAACAATGTACACAATGAATATAATATGAATGAAAAGAAAAGTAATAAGAACATGAATTATGTATAATTATAATGGCCATGCTGGGCCCAATTGATCAGGTCAAGGTAATGAGAGTTGATGCACATTAAAGAGCATGAAATATAGAAACTAAAAAATCAAAAGCGATGTTTTTTCTCTTCTGAGATACCCCATCCCACAACTTACCCTTTCAGATTGAATTCTGTAAGGAATGATTAATACAGGTTCAAGGTACTCTGTAAGTCTGTACTCCTAAAACTGTAACTCATGAGTTAACATTAGCACATTTTTTATATAGCATTTAATTTTTTCCAGTTAGATGTCAAGAAAATTTTTAGCATTTGTTTTTACAAGATTTTGAGTTCCAAATTTTTCTCCCTCCCTCACTCTTTTCCTCTGTTCTGAAAATGGTAAGCAGTTTGATTCAATATGTACTATCATGTAAAAAATATTTCCATATCAGTCACAATTGTGAAAGAAGAAATAGATCAAAGGGGAAAACAAAACATGGGAAGAATAAAGTGAAAAAAATATGCTTTAATCTGCATTCAGAGTCCATCAGCTCTTTATCTGGATATGGATAGCATTTTCCTTCATGTGTCCTTTGTACTTGTCTTAGATCATTATGTTGATAAGAAGAGCTGAGTCTTTCACAGTTGATCTTCACATAGTGTTGCTCATACTGTATATAATATTTTCATGGTTCTGCTCATTTCATTTTGCATAGGTTCATACAAGTCTTTCTAGGTTTTTCTGAAATGTACCTGGTCATTGTTTCTTATTGCGCAGTAGTATTCCATTACATTCCTATAACATAGTTTGTTCAGCCATTCCCTGATGGGCATCCACCCAATTTCTAATATTTTGCCACCATAAAAAGGCCTGCTATAAATATTTTTGCACATGTAGGTCCTTTCCCTTTATCATGATCTCTTTGTCACATGGACATAGTGGTATTGCTGGATCAAAAGGTATGCATAGTATGGTTGCTTTTTTGGTCATAGTTCCAAATTTCTCCAGAATGGTTAGATCAGTTCACAACTTGACCAATAATGCATCAGTCCCAATTTTTCCGTATCTTCTCCAGCATTCATCATTTTCCTTTTCTGTCATATTAGCCAATCTGATAGGTGTGACGTGACACCTAAGAGTTGTTTTAATTTGCCTTTATCTAATCAAAAGTGATTTAGAGCACTTCTTTATATGCTTACAGATAGCTTTGATTTCTTCATCTGAAAACTGCCTGTTCATGTCCTTTGACCATTTATCAATTGGGGAATGGCTTGTATTTTTAAAATTTTACTCACTTTTCTCTATATTTGAAAAATGAGGCCTTTATCAGAAACACTTGCTTTAAAGATTGTTTCCAATTTTTCTCCTTTCCTTTTAGTCTTGATTATATTGGTTTTGTTGTACAAAAGCTTTTTATTTTAATACATTCAAATTCATCTATTTTACATTTTATAATGTTCTCTACCTCTTGTTTGGTCATGAATTCTTCCCCTCCCCATATATCTGACAAGAACACTATTACTTGCTCTTCTAATTTGCTTATGGTGTCACCCATTATGTCTAAATCATGCCAAAGGCCTGGCATATCTAACTTTTCTAATATTCTATTTACCTCCTTAGTTTCTTTCTTGCTTATTTTTTGTTTGGATTTATCAAATTCTGAGAGGGGACAGTTGAGGTTCCCCCACTAGTAGAGTTTTGGTCTCTATTTCTTCCTGTAACTCATTTAAATTCTCCTTTAAGAATTTGGATGCTATACCAGTTGGTGCATATATATTGATATTGATATTGCTTCATTGTCCATGATATCATTTAGCAAGATATAGTTTCCTTCCTTATCTCTTTTAATTACATCTATTTTTGCTTTTACTTTGTCTGAGATCGGGATTGCTATTCCTGTTTGTTTGGTTTTTTTACCTCCAGCTGAAACATAATAGATTCTGCTCCAGGCCCTTACCTTTACTCTGTGTATGTCTCTGTGCTTCCAGTGTGTTTCTTGTAAACAATATATTGTAGGACTGAGGTTTTTTTTTTTTTTATCTACTCTGGTATCTGCTTCTGTTTTGTGAGAGAGTTCATCTCAATCACATTCACAGTTATGATTACTATCTGTTTATTTTCCTTTAACCTATTCTTCCTTCTCTTTGTCTTCTGTCTCTTTTCACCCTTTTCCACTTCATGAGTATTTTGCTTTTATCTACCACCTCCCTGATCTGCACTCCCTTCTGTCAGTTCCCACCCACCCTTTACTTGATCTCATCCCCTTCTACTTCCCTAAGATAGATTTCTACATTCAACTGATTGTGCATATGATTCCCTCTTTGAAACAACACTGATTAGAATAAAGTTCAAGCAATGCTTGTTGCCCACCCTCCCATCTTCCTCTCCACTGTAATAGGTCTTTAAAGACTCTTCATGTAAGATAATTTACCCCATATTACTTCTTCCTTCCTTCCTCCTCTTTCTCATTTATGCTATTCCACCAAATTCACTTTATACTTTATACTTGTACTCTCTGTACATACATACATACATACATACATATATATATACATATATATATATAATATATGTATTATATATATATATATAATATAATATATATATGTGTATATATATATATATATATATATATATATATATATATATATATATACTATCTGTACTGTTAGTGATACAATTTTTAAGAGTTATATCTCCATGTAGGGATATAAGCAGTTTAGTTCTATTGATTCTTTATGTTTTCTTTCCCCTTTTTATCTGTTTATGCTTTGTTTGGGTCTTTATATTGGAGGTCAAAATGTTGCTTTAGTTCTGGTCTATTCCTTATGAAGGATTGAAATCCTTCTATTTCATTGAATGAGCATTTTTCCCTTGATGCTTTATTTTTGTATGTTATGTTTTATATTTAAAAATTTATAAAATGTATTTTAATTTATTATGCTTAAGTTTATGAGGTAAGTGATTCTTGGTTGTAGCCTTAGCTTCTTTGCCCCCACAATATCATGTTCCACAACCTCTGATCCTTTAATGTTCTAGCTACCAAGTCCTATGTGACCTTGATTTTGACTTCCCAATAGTTGAATTGTTTCTTTCTGGCCATGAGTAGTATTTTTTCCTTCACATTACAATTCTGAAATTTGACTATAATGTTCCATGGAATTTTTATTTTCATATCTCTTTCTGAGGTGATCAGGAGCTTCTTTCAAGGCCTAATTTGCACTCTGGTTCTTTGGACATCAGGGCAGTTTTCCTTGACAATTTTTAAAATTAATTTGTTTTTAGTTTTCAATATTCACTTCCATAAAATTTTGAGTTTTAAATTTTCTCCCACTTTCTTCCCTTCCCCCTCCCCAAGGAGGTGTGCAATCTGATATAGGCTCTACATATATATTCATATTAAACATATTTTCACTTTAGTCATGTTGTAAAAATGAATTAGAACCAGCAGGAGAAACCATGAGAAAGAAGAAACAAAAAACAACAACCAAAAAAAGAGAGTAAATAGTATGCTTCCATCTCCAATTTCTTTCTCTGGTAGTAGATAGCATTTTCCATCACAAGTCTTTTGGAGTTTTCTTAGTTCCTTGCATTGCTGAGAAAAGCTAAGTCCATCAAAGTTAGTCATCACACAGTGTGGCTGTTACCATGTACAATGTTCTCCTAGTTCTGCACAATTTCATTCAGCATTAGTTCACATAAGTCTTTCCAGGTTTTTCTGAAGTCTGCCTGGTCATCATTTCTTATAGCACAATAGTATTCCGTGACACTCATATACCACAACTTCTTCAACTATTCCCCAATTGATGGGCATCCCCTCAATTTTTGCCACCACAAAAAGAGCTGCTATAAATATTTTTGTACATATGGATTCTTTTCCCATTTGTATGATCACTTTGGGATACAGACCTAGAAGATATTTCTGAGTCAAAGGACAGTTTTATAGCCCTTTGGCCATAGTTCCAAATTGCTCTCCAGAATGGTTGGATGACTTCACAATTCCATCAACTGCATCACTGCCCCAAATTTTCCACATATTTTCTGAAATTTATCATTTTCCTGTTTTAGCATGCTGGCCAATCTGATAGGTGTGGTGTGGTACCTCAGAGTTGTTTTGATTTGCATTTCTTTAATCAACAGTGATTTAAAACATTTTCTTCATCTGAAAACTACTTGTTCATACACTTTGACCATTTATCAACTGGGGAATGACTTGTATTCTTATAAATTTGATTCAGTTCTCTATATATTTAAGAAATGAGGCCTTTATCAGAGATACTGGTTGTAAAAATTGTTTCCCACCTTTCTGCTTCCATCCTAATCTTGGTTGCATTGACTTTGTTTGTGCAAAAACATTTCAATTTAATGTAATCAAAATCATCCATTTTCCATTTCATAATTTTTCTCTATCTCTTGTTTGGTCATAAATTCTTCCCTTCTCCATAAATCTAACAGGTAAACTATTCTTTGCTCTCCTAGTTTGCTTTCAGTATCAGTCTTTATATCTAAAACATGTACCTGTTTTGACTTTATCTTGGTATACAGTGTAAGGTGTTGGCCCATGCCTAGTTTCTGCCATTCTATTTCCCAGTTTTCCCACCAGTTTTTGTTAAATAGTGAGTTCTTATCCTAGAACCTGGAATCTTTGGGTTTATCAAACTGTAGATTACTATAGTCATTGACTACGGTGTCTTGTGTTTCTAACATATTCCACTGATTCACCACTCTATTTCTTAGCCAATATCAGGTAGTTTCAATGATTTCTGCTTTATAATACATTTTAAGATCTGGTATGGCTAGACCACTTTCCCCTGTATTTCTTTTCATTAATTCCCTTGATATTCTGGACCTTTTGTTCTTTCAGATGAATTTTATTATTATTTTCTCTAGCTCCGTAAAATAATTTTTGGTAGTTTGGGTGGTATGGTGCTGAATAACTAATTCAATTGAACTAAAGCTGTCATTTTTATCATATCAGCTTGGCCTATCCATGATCAACTGATATTTTTTTCCAATTATTTAGACTTGACTTTATTTGTGTGAAGTGTTCTGTAATTGTGTTCAGATAGTTCCTCAATTGGTTTTCACAGGTAGACTCCCAAATATTTTATAATGTCTACAAAAAACTTCAAGTGGAATTTATCTTTCTATCTCTTGCTGTTGGGCTTTGTTACTAACATATATAGAAATGCCAATGATTTATGTGGATTTATTTTATATCCTGCAACTTTGCTAAAGTTGTTTATTATTTCAAGTAGCTTTTACTTGATTCTCTAAATATGCCATCATATTGTCAGCAAAGAGTGATATCTTTGTTTCTTCCTTGCCTATTCTAATCCCTTCAATTCCTTTTTCTTCTGTTATGTTAAAGCTAATGTTTCTAGTACAATATTGAAAAACAGTGGTGATAATGGATATTCTTGTTTCATTCCTGATCTTACTGGAAATGCTGCTAGCTCATCCCCTTCACTTATAATATTTGATGATTGCTTTAGATATATATTACTTATCATTTTAAGGAAGACTCCATTTATTCCTATGCTCTTTAGTGTTTTTAATTGGAATGGGTGTTATATTTTGTCAAATGCTTTTTTTCTGCACATATTGAGATAATCATATAATTTCTGTTATGTTTGTTGTTGATATAGTCAATTACAGATGGTTTTCCTTTTATTGAACCAACCCTGAATTTTTGGTATAAATCTTACTTGTTCATAGTGTATTATCCTCAAGATAAGTTGCTGTAATCACTTTGCCAATATTTTATTTTAAAATGTTGCACCTTCATTCATTAGAGAAATTGGTTTACAATTTTCTTTCTCTATTTTGGCTCTTCCCAATTTAGGTATCAGCACCATATTTGTATCATAAAAAGAATTTGGTAGGACTCCTTTGCCTATTTTCCCAAATAATTTATCTAGTATTGGTATTAATTGTTCTTTAAATGTTTGGTAGAATTCACTTGGAAATTCATCTGGCCCTGGAGATTTTTTCTTAGTCAGTTCATTGATGGATTGTTCAATTTCTTTTTCTGAAATGGGGTTAGTTAAGTATTTTATTTCCTCTTCTGTTAATCTGAGTAATTTATATTTTTGTAAATATTCATCCATTAAGCTAAGATTGTCAAATTTATTGGAATAAAGTTTGACAAAATAGAGCTTAATTATTGTTTTAATTCCCACTTCATTGGTGGTGAATTCAACTTTTTTCATTTTTCATACGAGTAATTTGGTTTTTGTCTTTCTTTTTTTTTAAAAAATCAAATTAACCAAAGGTGTATCTTTTTTTTTTCCGTAAAAACCAGCTCTTGGTTTTATTTATTAGTTCAATAGTTTTCTTTATTTCAGTTTTATTCATTGCTCCTTTTGTTTTCAGAATTTCTAATTTGGTATTTAATTAGAAATTTTTAATTTGTTCTTTTTTCTAGCTATTTTAGTTATATAGCCAGTTCATGTATCTCCTTTCTCTATTTTATTTATGTAAGCATTTGAAAACATAAAATTTCTGCTAAGAACCATTTTCTCTGAATCCCATAAGTTTTGGTATGTTTTCTCATTACTGTCATTCTCTTGCATGAAGTTATTGATTGCTTCTGTGATTTGTTGTTTGACCCACTCATTCTTTAGGATTAGATTACGTAATTTCCAATTAATTTTAGTCTATCTTACCATGGCCCTTTACAAATGTAACTTTTATTGCATCATGATCTGAAAAGGATGCATTTAATTTCTGCTTTTCTGCACTGGGTTGTGAGGTTTTATGCTCTAATGCATAGTCAATTTTTGTGTAGGTGTCATGTACCACAAGAAAAAGGTACATTCTTTCCTATCTTTAATCAATTTTCTCCAGAGGTCTACCATATCTAACTTTTCTAAACTCCTATTCACCTCCTTAACTTCTTTCTTGTTTATTTTTTGTTTAGACTTATCTAGTTCTGAGAGGGGGAGGTTGAGGTCCCCCACTAGCACAGTTTTGTTGTCTGTTTCTTTGTGTCTCCCTTTACTTCTCCTCTAAGAATTTGGCTGCTTGATGCACATATGTTTAGTAATGATATTAGTTCATTTTCTATGGTACCTTTTGGCAGGATGCAGTTTCCTTCCTTATCTCTTTTGATTAGCTCTATTTTTTTATTTTGCTTTGTCTGAGATCAGGATTGCTGCCCCTGCTTTTTTTTTTCACTTCAGCTAAAGCATAATATATTCTACTCCAGCCTTTTACCTCTACTTTGTGTGTATTCCTCTCCTTGAAATATGTTTATTGTAAACAGCATATTGTACAATTATGGTTTTTAATTCACTCTGATGTCTGCTTCTGTTTTATTGGAGAGTTCATCTCATTCACATTCACAGTTATGATTATTATCTGTGACTTTCTCTCCACCCTATTTTCCCTCTGTTCATGCTTTTCTCTCTCCTTTCTCCCCTTCCCTCCTCACCAGGGTTTTGGTTTTGACCATGGCCTCCCTCAGTCTGCCCTCCTTTCTATCTGCCCTCTCTCTTTTCTTTCCCTTTTCCCTATTTCTTCCATCCCTTCTATCTACCCTTTCCCTTTTATTTCCACAGGTCACCTCCTACTTCCTATAAGGTAAGTTAGATTTCTATACCTGAGTGCATTATTCCTCTTTGAGCCAAATCTGATGAGAGTAAGGTTCAAACAATGCTCATCTCTCTCCCTTCTTTTCTTCTACTATAATAGAGCTTTGTGCCTCTTCATGTGATGTAATTTGCCCTTTTCTGCCTCCTCTTTTCCTCTTCTCCTAGTACAATCCCTTTTCACTACTCATTTAGATTTTTTTTTAATCCTCACATCAAAGGCAACTTATACCCACAGCCTCTGTCTATGTATACCCCTTCTAAATGTCATAATAAAGATACAGTTCTCAAGAGTTACAAGTATCATCTTCCATGTAGGGAAGTAAACAGTTTACCCTTATTGAATAGCATGCTGTTGTTTGTTTCTTTCCTGTTTACCTTTTTATGCTTCTCTTGAGTCTTGTATTTGAAGATCAAATTTTCTGTTGAACTCTGGTCTTTTCATCAGGAAAGTTTGGAAATCTCCTATTTCATTTAATATTCATCTTCTCCCCAAATGATAATGCTCAGTTTTGCTGGGTGGTTAATCCTTGGTTGTAATACAAGCTCCTTTGCATTACAGAATATCATATTCCAAAGCCTCTGACAATTTCTTGAAAGATGCTGTAAATGTCTTCCTTTTGATTATGGCTTTCAAGGAATCCAATGATCCCAATACTGTCTCTCCTGGATCTATTTTCCAGGCTAGTTGTTTTTCCCATGAGGCATTTTACATTTTCTTCCATTGTTTTATTCTTTTGATTTTGTTTGATTGATTCTTGTTGTTTCAGATAGCCATTAGCTTTCACTCACCAATCCTAACTTTCAAGGTGTTCTTTTGCTCAATTAGCTTTTGTGCTTTCTTTTCCATTTGGCCAAATGTACTCTTTAAGGAGTTGTTTTCTTCAGTGGATTTTTGTATCTCCTTTTCCATTTGGCCAGTTCTACTTTTTAAGCAGTTTTCCAAGCTATTGAGTCATTTTTTCATAATTCTGTTTTGTCTCTTTCATTGCTTTTTCCAGTTTTTTGCTTCTACCTCTTTATAAAATTTTAAAGCTTTTTTTTTTTTAACTCTTCCATAAGTTCTTTCTGGGCATGAGATGACTTTCCATTTTTCTTTGGGGTTTCACTCTTAGGTATTTTGACATTGTTGTCCTCTTCTGAGTTTATATCTTTTTCTTCTCTGTCACCATAATAACTTTCTATGCTCAGATTCTTTCTTTTCCTTTTTTTTTTTTTGCCTTTTTTCCTTTTTTAAAAAATTTGAGCTCTGCTGCCAGGGGTGGAAGATTCATTGTCTCAGGTTTCTTGTAAGCCCTGGCTGTTTACCTGCTGTTGTTCTGATGTCGCCCTGAGGCCCACAGGGCACCCTTGTGTCCGGGGCTGTGCTGAGGGAGTGTGATGGGGGTTGGCTGGTGCTGCTGGAAGCTAGAGGGTTCTGGTAGCTTATCTGGTGCTGACTTGGGGTCCTAGCGGTGGTGTCTAGCATGTGCTAAGGTCTAGAGGGTTTCTCCATTTCCCCAGCACTACAATAAAGCACATGGAAGTCTGGCTGCTAGAGGATTCCTCTTTTTCTTGTGCTATGCTGAAGCATGTGGATGTCTGGCCACTGGACGATGTCTGTTTGCCCAGGCCTACACTGAAACTCATGGTGGCTCTTACAGCTGTAGTCTGCTGCCAATGCCTGGCTATGCTAAGGCACTTGAACAGTCCCGGTGTTTGGTGTTTGCCTGTTCCTCCACATAGGGGCTCAGGATCTTCCCCTGGTTTGCTAAAGTGAGGCTTGTTCCTGGTTTGCTAGGGTGCTTCCTGTCGTGGAATGTGATCCCCTTTAACCTGAGTGAAACAGACATTTCTTGCTGATCCTCCAAGGCTCTTGGGCTAAAAGACAGCTTTTCTCCATCTTTCCACTGGCTCTAGTATTCCAGGATTTCTTCTGGGGTGCTATTTTATGATTGCTTAGAGGTGAATACAACTTACTGCTTACTCCACCATCCTGGCTCTGAGAACTGCATTTCTTTTTAATAGTAAAAGTTAAATCACAGCAATTGAATTTTCTGAGATGGCATGATAAGAATAATAGTTGTAAAACATTCACCCTACAAAAAAAGGAACATACATGGCCCAGGAAACTCATACCTTCATTATTGTATGACTCTAATTTCTTTTCCTTTTCTATGGTGTACTCGAAATATTCCTGTAGGAGCAATGTCTCTTCTAGTCAAGTTGCTCAGGTAGGTTTCCTCATCTTGTTCTACCCTGCAGGCTGATATAAACTCCTTACCACCAGGTATGAGATGTTCTTGCTTCACAATATTCTTCTAGTCTCTGCCCAGACCAACTAGACCTGTCCCTTGCCTAGCAAATTATCTCTTATTGGGAAAGATGCTCTGTAACATCCATGGCCAATATGGCTAGGGGAAAGGAAAAAAAGATCCCACTTGCCTAAGATGAGAAAAAGTTCCTACTCAAAGGTTGGGTTCTTTTTCCATACATCAATGAAATATGAAAAATCATAAATATATTTCCTGTCTTGGGAAGGTTAATTCTTACTTTTTCCAAATTGGTTTCCTGCAATGTCTATGTCTAGGAGGTTTCAGATGAACTGGTATTCTCTTATATGTGAATTTTTTTTTATGTCAGTGCAGCTAAGAACCCCATTAATTTTTTTTAATGGACTATGTCACATAGTTCCTAGGTAAAGTCAGTTTATAATTTATTTTCATACCTGTTTATAAGCATCATAAACAACAACCAGAAGTAAATTTTATATTTTAAATTGAAACATTTATCATGAGTGGTCTGATGAACCTTACATCTAATAAGGTTATGTTTAATTGTTATGTCTAATAACCTTATGTCATAATAATGATCATTGCCTTGTCAAAATACTCACACCTTAACTCAACGATTTCAACTCTGTCAGTCTGGCTTTGTTCCCTAGCTCGTCTGTTACCAAAATATCATGTAACAACTAATATTTATATAGCATTTTAAGGCTTACAAAGTGTATATATTAGCCAATTTATCCATCAGCAATCTTGGGAGGTAGGTGCTATTATTATCCCCATTTTATAGTTGAGGAAACTAAACCTCGAATAGGTTGTCACTTGGCCAGGGTCAGATAATGAATAAGTGTCTGAGGTGTAATTTTCACTCAGGTCTTCGTGACTCTTAAGTCCAGAACTCTATCCATTAAACCACCCAACCGACTCAATGCTAGAATATGACAAAGGTCATTGTTGGAAGGAAAGTTCATAGTTTTATTGACTTGAAGTAACATTCTCTCTCCACAAAAGTTCAAAGAATGTCAAATGCCTTCTAAACCAAGGCACGCAGAAAGGGGAGTAATATAATCTCAGAAAAAATAATCACTTCCTGGAAAATCCTGAGGGTATGATTTTCAAGCCTAGTTCCATAGCCTCTGTGCATGAATAGCAAGAAAACTTAACTTTGTGTACAAAAGAAGTCTTTTCTTCAGTGCTTCAAAAGAAATTCATCTCTTTTATATCCATGAAAGAAAAACACCCACATAGTCTCAATAAAAATTATATTTCCTAAATAAAGTCAGTGGGAACATCAATACTTGCAAAATAGGGATTTGTGTCAGTGGATTGGGTCGGTAAGTTCAGCAGGGGAGAAATACACAGGCAAAAAAATTGTTAATATAGGCCAACTTTGGTGCTTTATGAACTTGACAATGTGGTTTTCTTTAAAATATCACACGCTGGAGCCAACATACCCAGAGGCTAAAAAGATCTTGAAATGCTTTTAACTACTTTATTAAATTGAAACTTCAGGGAGAATAAAGATGCCTAAAGTTCATCAAAAGATCTGGAATGAAACTTTCATTTGATCATTTTTTTTTCATTTTTAGTTAATTTTCTTCAATCATCACTCTCATCATGTGACTCCTATTAAGAAAAAATTTAATGACTCACCTTTGCCTATCAAATTGACTCCACATTTCTTAACCTGATATTCAAGACCTTTCATATTCTGATCCAACCTACCTTTCTCACCTTATTTGCCATTATTTCCCTGTATTCATCTTCTATTCAAGTCAAATTGAATTATTCAACATACCTTGAAGACAGTCATGTCTTTTTAGTTATACTTTTGCTCATGCTGTTCTCCCTACCCTGAATGCCCTCTCCTCTCTTGCCTCCCCCAGAATCTCAGACTCTAATGACATCTCTAATTAACCAAAAGTAAAAGTTTCTTTGGGTTGTCAGTTTAGATCTGAAAGGGACCAGAGAGAGCATATATTCTAACTCACTCAAATTACAGGTCACAGGATTATAGATTTAGGGGTTGAAGAGATTTTAGAGGCCATTGAGTCTAACACCTTCATTCAATAGATGAGGAAACTTACATCCAAGGAATTTGTTACTTGCCTAAGGGCACACAGGTTCTAAATAGCAAAACTGGGATTCAATTTGAGGTTTTCTGACTCCATATCCAATCACTTTCTTTACCTTTGCCTAGCTGCAAAACAGGAAGTCAGGACATCAGCATCCAATCATGAATCCAAGTCCAAACATCCAAGGTGCCTGTTGCATAGACTCTACTTTTGACAGCAGGAAATAGTCCATTCTTTCCTCATCTCTCCACTGTAACTATGCTGGGGGAAAAAAAAGCATAAGAAGTAATTTCCCTTTCCCAGAGAAAGTAGAGAGTAACCTTTCAGTAAAGAAATATGTGCATGCTACTATCTGTAGGATATGCTTTTCCCTTTTAAATGCACTTAAGTTTAAGTTTTTTTAAAAGCATGCAGTTTGCTGATTTTTTAAATTTTTTTTTATTTTTTTCCATATGCTTTTGAGTTGAAAATTTTTCTCCCTTTTCCTCCCCCCACCCTCCCCAAGACGGCACACAATCTGATATAGGCTTTACATTTACATACCCATTAAACATATTTTCACATTAGTGAAGTTGTAAGTAAAAATTAAAACCAATACGAGGAACCATCAGAAAGATGAAACAAAACTCAACAGAAGGTAAAAATAAGTGATAGTGATTCTACTTCCATAGTTCTTTCTTTGAATGTGAACAGCATCATCCGTCCCGAGGCCTCTGGAAATGTCTTAGATCCTCATAATGCTGAGAAACGTTCAGTTTAACAATCTTAGTCATTGTATAACATGGCTGTTATTGTGTACAAAGTCCTCTTGGTTCTACTCACTTCACTCAACATCAGACCATATAAGTCATTCCAGGTTTTTCTGAAGTCAGCCTGTTCATCATTTCTTACAGCACAATAGTATTCCATTACATTCATATACCACAAGTTGCTCAGCCATTCCCCAGTTGATGGGCATCCTCTCAATTTCCAATTCTTTGCCACCACAAAAAGAGCTGCTATGTATATTTTTGTACAATATGGGTCCTTTTCCATTTGTTTGATCTCTTTGGGATATAGCCCTAGAAGTGCTATTGCTGGATCAAAGGGTATGCACATTTTTGTAGCCCTATGGACATAGTTCCAAATTGTTCTCCAAAATGGTTGGATCATTTCACAACTCCACCAACAATGCATTAGTGTTCCAATTTTCCCACATCGTCTCCAACATTTATCATTTTCCTGTTTTGTCATGTTGGCCAATCTGATAGGTGTGATGTGGTACCTCAGAGTTGTTTTGATTTGCATTTTTCTAATCAAAATGATTTAGAGCATTTTTTCATATGACTATAGATGGCTTTAATTTCTTCATCCGAGAGCTGTCTGTTCATATCCTTTGACCATTTATCAACTGGGGAATGGCTTGTGTTCTTACAAATTTGCCTTAATTCTCTATATATTTTAGAAATGAGGCCTTTATCAGAGAGACTGGTTGTAAAAATTCTTTCCCAATTTTCTACCTTCCTTTTAATCTTAGTTGCATTGGCTTTGTTTGTGCAAAAACTTTTCAATTTAATGTAATCAAAATGATCCATTTTGCTTTTCATAATGCTCTCTATCTCCTGTTTGGTCATGAATTCTTCTGTTCTCCATAGATCTGATAGGTAAACTATTCCTTGTTCTCCCAGTTTACTTACGGTATCAGCCTTTATATCTAAGTCCTGAACCCATTTTGACTTTATTTTGGTATATGGTGTGAGATTTGGGTCTATGCCTAGTTTCTGCCATACTCTTTTCCAGTTTTCCCAGCAGTTTTTTTCAAAGAGTGGGTTCTTATCCCCAGAAGATGGGGTCTTTGGATTTATCAAATAATAGATTATTATAGTCATTGACTACTGTGTCTTGTATATTTAACCTATTCCACTGATCCACCTCCCTATTTCTTAGCCAGTACCAACCAGTTTTGATGATATGCAGTTTGCTGATTTAAAGAGTTGTTCATCCATTTAGGTTGTGCCCAACTCCTTATGACACCATCTGGGGTTTTCTTGACAAAGATATACTGGAGTGTTTTGCCATTTTCTTCTCCAGTTCATTTTATGGATGAGGAAAGTGAGCCAAACAGAGTTAAGTAACATGTCCAGGGTCACATAGCTAGTAAATGTTTGAGGCCAAATTTAAAATCAGGTCTTCCTGACTCCATACTGGGCACTCTATCTGTGCCACCGTGCCACCTAGCTACCCATGATTTAAAGAGTAACAGAGGCTCACATTCTTATGATCTAGTACAGTAATATTCAGTTATAATAGTTCAGTAATGTTCAGATTCCTTAAGAGTCTGGCCAATATGGCGGATGTTCTAATAAACTTTATCTTTGGCCGAAAAAAAAAAAGAGTAACAGAATTTAAACAGGAAGGGGCCTCAGTGACTATCTTATCCTAACCTTTGATATACTTAAAAACAGATAACATAACCTCCCTAAATTGTCTCATATTCAACATCCCTTGTTCATTCAATCATTCCCTAGGAAGCGACTAGATAGTGTAATGGATAGTACACTTGACCCGGAATCACATGTTCAAATCTAGCCTTACTAGCTGTGTGACTAGGCATGCAAATAACTCTTCTATTTCAGTTTCCTTCTTTGTAAAACTGGAATGATAATAGCACTTACCTCCCAGGGTTGTTAATGAGGATCAAATGAGATAATATTTATAAGCAGTTCACAAAATTTAAAGTACTATATAAATGCTAGTTATTATTATTATCCATTGAATACAAAACTCTTTACCATCTTGTTTGCCTTCCCCTAGACATGTAGTTAGTATATAGCAAAGACTTTGTTTTATATATTTCCCAATGGAAACCCTCAGGATATTAGCATGCTTAGAGGTACCCATGGTTACAGTCCTATCAGCACAGAGACAATCAGTATTTCTTTTTTCCTGAAGCTTTAATGTATTTATAATCATAGTCCTTGAAGACAGATTCATAGCCTAAAATTTATAGAAATATAGAAAACATACACTGGGTTTTACTAGGACAATATCTCTTATCTCACTCAAATGACTATATTGTAGTCTCACTGGACAAAGAAGAAGAAAAAAGATGTGTGTGTATTAATATATATTTTAAAAGTAAAAAGTAGGACCCAAAATAGATTCCACTATAGTAGAATTAGGAGACGAAAGTCAGGCATTATATGACAATCACCTTAGATATGAGAGGGATCAAGTTTACACGAGTTTTTAAAGGTGTTTAATAATAATCATGATGAATTCTTCCACTTTTTTCAAGTTTTTTTTTACTAAATAAATGTGGTGAAATTGTTTTTCATGTGACCTGAAAATTCTAAAGTAACTTCTCTATATCTCAACATTGTAAACAGATGTGTGCAAGCTGCCTGCCAAACTAAAGGCGGAACTGACCTTGACCAATGAAGTTTATATTTTTTAAAAAGTTAGCTTTACTGATCATTAAAATTTAGAGTAGTATACAATTTCTTTCTTTTGTTTTTGTTTGTTTGTTTCTTGGTGAAGAAATTGTGGTTCAAGTGACTTGCCCAGAGTCACACAGCTAGTGAATGTTATATGTCTGAGTCTGGATTTGAACTCAGATCCTCCTAACTCCAGCGCCAGTACTCTATCCACCATGCCGCCTAGCTGCCCCTTGCAATTTCTTTCCAAAGATATCTAAGCTTATAGTCTACGAACAGAAAATTTTATATATATTTGAGTGAAGCATGTTTGATATAGAAAAATTAAAGATAAATATCCTGACAAAGGTGGGAGGGGAAGGGAGTGAGGGAGTTTTAGAAGTATTTTGTTTTCTCTATAAGACCTAGTGATACTTCACAAGTATCCAATTTGAGACAACCAGAAGTCAGTAAAATTATCACAAAATTACTTAGAATTTCAGAGCTGGAAGTCATCTATTCCAACCCATACCCAAAATAATTCCCACTATAATATACCTAACATGTGGTCGTTCAGTCTTTTCCTGAAGACCTCCAGTGAAGAGTAACTCATTCAAGGCAATCTATTCTATTTTTAGACATCTATAATTTTTAGAATTTGGGGGGCATCAAACCTAAATCTGAATCTTTGCAATTTCTGCCCTTATTTTTGACCTCTAGAGCCAAAGAGAACAAATGTAATTCCTCTTCCACATGACAGTCATTCAAATATTTTAAAAGAGCTATCATGTCTCCCTTCTTCTGCACTCTCTGCCTCTAAATCTTTTTATCAAGCTAAACATTCCTAGATCCTTCAAACTATCCTCTTATAACATGAACTCAAGGCCCTCTCCAGTCCAGGAAAAAATGTATGCAGGACTCACTTTTGAGTTTAATCTATTAATTAGATTATGAATATATTTTCTTTCACGTTAAATCTAGATAACCAACAAAAGAATAAATCAGACTTTGATTTTTAGGGCTTGCCCATTTCTGAGATATAAATGTTCACATTTAACATTTAACAACCAGTTTTCAAGAACCACTAGGATCTGGTTCCAGCTTACCCTTATCTTTTACCATCCTGGTTGCCTTTCTCTCCAAACAACACAGTTCCTGATAAGTTGGGGTTGGATAAGAGCAGAGTAGAGAGAAATTATCACTTTCTTAATCTCATATCTCTCTTAACGAATCTCAAGTTTTCGTTAGCTTTTTTGGCATCCACACCACACTACTGAATTGTATTGAGCTTGTAGTTCACAAAGAAATTGGTAGATATTTCTGACTTCCCCATCCTTTACTTGTGAACTTAATAATGATAATCGTAATAGCTAATATTTATATTGTGACTTAAAGATTTCAAAGTTCTTTTCATATTTTATATTACTATGTCTTTATAGCATCCCCATGAGGTAGATATTTCTATTATATTTCTTTTGTAGATGAGGCCAGGATAGGTAAAGTGATTTCTACAAGGTCACACAACTAGAAAATGGCTATAACAGGATTTGAACTTGGATCTGCCTAAGCTCAAGTCTAATACCTTCACTATTCCACTAAACTATATTTATCCTAATTTAATTTCAATTTGTCAGATTTGGCTTAATGCTGTAGCCTCTTAAAAAAATTTTGTGCTCCCTTTGTTACCTAGAGTATTAGATATTTTTCTCAATTTTGCATAATTTGCAAATTTAATGAGCATTCCACCTATACCTTTTCCAAGTTTTTTTTTTAAATGTTAAACAGCAAAAGGCCAAGCACAGTTCCTAAGGACATTCTACTGGAGAGCTCTAACCAAAGTGCTACTGGACCACTAAAAGTTCTCTTCTTTAGTCTGGCCATTCAATAGTCTCTGAATCCTTCTAATTGTATTATCATCTTGTCTGCATCACTTCAGCAGTAATATTTTTACTGCTACAATAAATTTTACTGTAGAATCTATAAGGTGTATGATGTTGCCATACTGACTGATTACTTCCTTTCCTAGATTTTTACCAACTACCTCTTTAATGAGCTCTCCTAAAATTTTCTCATCAATCAATGTTAATTTTATAGTGTCAATATTATAGTTTACAAATTCTAGTTTTGTTACCATTTTTAACAAATGGAATGACATTTACCCTTCTACCATCTTACAGGACCTCTCCTGCTTTCCATCACCTTTCAAATATTACTGAAATTGGCTCATCCATATCAATTCGTCCTTTCAGTACCCAAGGATACAATTTATCTACTCCAGATTCCTTGAATCCATAAAAGAAAATTGATTTGTTCTTTCAAATCTTGGGTATCAACTCCCTGTTGATCATTTTTTCTTCTGTTTCCAGGGCAAAGGTCATCCTCATTGGCAGAGAAAATAGAAGCATAATCCATGTCAAATAGTTTCTTCTCTCTGTTGTCAGTTAACATCATCTCATCCGATGCAACTATTAGTTTTATCCCTCCTTTGCTCTTCCTCTTCCTTAAATGACATGGGTAAATAGTTTTCAAAGCAAAAATTGTCAACTATCAACCTCATATGAAAGAATGTTACAGATTACTAATAATTATAATAAGAGAAATGCAAATCAAAAAAATCTGAGGTTTCCATTCATGTGCAGAAAATTCATTGAGATGGCAAAAGATGGGAAGTCATATTAGAGAAATGTGGACAGATGAACATACTAATGTATCATTGATGGGACTGAGTCCTAGTCCCACTATTTTAAAATTATGGAAAGAAAATTATCTGGAGAGCTTTCACCTAGCTGTACACTCCAAAGAAGTCAATGACAAAAAGAAAAACCAGAAATTATTTCAAACAGGAAATATTTATAGCAGTGCAAAGAACTGAAAAGAAAATAGATGGCACACAGATTAGGTAATGGCTAAACAAGTTGTGATGCATGAATGCAGTGGAATATTACTAGGCTGTTAGCTTCCCCCATGCTCCATATCTAAAAATAATTGTTTTAACCATTCAGATGTGTCCCTATTGTCCTCTGTACTACAGCACAGTGCCCGGCACATTGTAGGCTCTTAATAAATATTGATTGATTTTTCAGTTTGAGGTAGAACAGGTTAACCCTGTTTTTTCTGCCATACTATTCTGGAATACAAGTTCACTTCAGGGATGCATTGAGTGACACTGTCCCAACATAAAGCTGTCCAAATCGGCAAAACCACAAGGATCACATTAATGTTCAGATGTTTGCCTGAGCCAGATTATCTCTCAAATTGCATTTGTGATCTGAAGAAAGAAAGCCATTCGGCCCAATGCTGCAGAAAACTAGAAAGAATCCAAGATTTTAAGGGAGAAAGAATACTTTTTTTGCTACTCATAGCTGAGTTTGTCATCTGTTATTATTTTACCAATGACATAATTCACAAGTTATTAAAGATTTCACTGAAGTCTGAACTATATATTCCTACATGTTTGAAAACATTTTCAATATTCTCTATGATCTAAAGTAATTTTACCCCCCAAAAAAATAGAGGAATTAAAAAACATTTACATTGAAAATACAGTATATTTAAAATAGAGGAAGAAAATTAATCTGTTATGACATTTATCCTTATGAAAGAAAAGATAGAATGACTTGTTCTTTGCTACATTATTTATAATTTATTTCTTCTCACTCATCTTATAAAAATACTTGTTATGAGCAAGATCAATATTTTTTATATAACCTCCTGGCCATGTCTCTGGAAAACATTGTTCTCTTGGTTACTAAGGATCACAAACACAAAATATTTTCCATTGTCCAATATGAACTACCATTTTGGATTTGGTTCTGGGAAGAAGTCTGTGCAGGTTATATCATTTTAACAGATAAGCATAAGATCTTTTTAAATTATATAACAAAAGTATTCTTACATGTCCATGAAAACACTTGTTGTAACACTTTTTGAGGAACCCAAGTAATATCCCAACTAACCTATGCACTTCAACAAGGAAATTGAAAGCAGAATCTATTAATAGGAAGGTGGGGGGCATTTAAGCTAGAACTGTAGTGAAAGTTAAGGCTGATAGATCATTTGAATTTGTAATTTTTGAGCTTTAACGGGCTAAGCCAACCAAGGGTCCACACTTGTTTGTCATAAAAATGGTGAGCTTCTAAGAATAGGGGACCACCAGGTTGCCTAAGGAGGAAAAAACTGGCCCAAGTTATAAACAAAGCAGGTCAAAGTTCCTATGCCAATTAGAGTGAAACTAGGCTCCTGTATGTCCAGCCTGGGTGAGACTAGAAGATCCAGTCTTAAAAAAAAATAAGTAGAGCTAGACAGAGAGACATAGAGAAACAGAGGGAAACAGAGATGGAGAGAGCCCAGGGTTACTCTCCTCTTCACTGGTGGAAACTTGACCAAGGATCACAAATATCACTCACCAACAAGTTAGGAAATATGAGTCATGATCATAAATCAAACACCTCTTTAGTTCTGAGCATCACATCTAGAATATGGCAGTGCCTATGGTGCCACTAAAAACCAATGGAATGTGCAAAGGAGAAAAACAAAAGATATAAAGAAAGTGAAAGGAAGATAAAGGTAGTAAAGGAGTAAGGGAAAAACAGAAAAAGGACTGAGAGAAAAGAATTATAATTAAGTCTGTTCAGTTGCACTTTTGCCACATATAACCTAATCTTAGTCAATGTGCTAGGTGGTTTTTCAAGGGAAGGATTTACACAATAGCCTCCCACAAAGGTTAATTGGCCTGATGGTCTATGGGATAAACAACACTTTTAGTCCTTTTGCTAGTGGGCAGAGGAGTAAGGAGAAAGGGAATGACCATGGTCTTCTGTCCCTTAAAACTCTACCTAGTAGAATATGATGATGATTTCCTCATCTCAAAATGTGGGAGTCATCCAATCCTGCTTGCACTTGGAAAATGATTATCAGTTCACCACTATGTTCTTGGACAGGGAGAAGGGGAGAATTACAAAACATGCTGTATTAGTTCTAGGTGCAGTATTGCTTAAAAGACTTTATCAGTAGCCTTGGCAAGAAAATAGAAAATATTCTTGTTCAGTTTGTAGAAAACAATGATCCAAAACTGGGATTGGGGCTGTGGGGAAGTCACCAGCACAGGGGAAGATAAGATTCATAACCAAAGTAGCCTAGGTTCCTTGGAAAAGTAATAATAAATTGCAGAATGCAATTCAGTAGGGATAAGTAGAGGGTAGTACATCCAGGGAAGCAAAAATAACTAGGAAGCAAAAGTTGGAGCCTCATTTTTCAAGGATGATGTAAGTATGATCCTGCCTAAAGGCAAGAGAAGGGACTGGGTTAACTCCTCTAAGCCTTTTCAGCCCCATGATTCAAAGATCTAAACAGAGAAAATCTTTGAACTTGTTTTGCATACGAATTGGAAATCTTCACATTTGGGCAGATAACAATTTTCATTCATCTGTTCCAAATGCACACACACACACACACACACACACACACACACACACACACAAAGTATTTATAGGAATTATGAACGTTGAAAGACTAGATACCTTAATTAATTTTCTACTACCACCTTGCACATAGGTTAAAAATTACCTATCAGCCCTTAAAAATCACCAGCCCATAAAATTTTCACCTACCCTTCACACATTTCCAATGTCATAGAAATAATGCACATGAAGGTAAAGAAACGGTTGGTTACTGAACAGTGTCAGTGCTCTAGGTTATATTTTTAATTTATACAAATGCTTCATTGCCCACAGGCTGACTTCTTTTAAGCCCAATTTATTTTGTGCCAGACAGCTTCTAGGCCTAGGCAGCCATCTTAATTTACATGGTTGACACCTTCTTACCTTCACTTGTATAGATACATCAAATCAGAGGACAAAGTTCCCTTGCACAATATTTATGAGATTGGCAAAATTAGGTTAAATAAAAAGGTATACATGCACCTTTTCCCTCAAATCTAACCACAAATTTGTATTGTTTTGTGATGCATTTTAGCAATTACATGTTAAATACATTACATCCCTAACACTGTGCTACAGGAGAGGATTAATGCCTTCCTTATAGGCTAACTTAGTTAGGACTGTCTTTCATTGATTATCATAGTACAAAAGGCATGATGTGACTTTTGATAAATCTAAATCCACTTACCTAACTTAAAGAAAAAACTCTTCCATGAAGACTTTCCTGATTTTCCCTGAGGCTAAAAACTTTTTACTCCTCAGAGCTCAAATTTTATTCTGATTTTTTTCCACAACTCTGTTTCTGACTTTGGGTACTTCAAAATGGTGCCTTTACTCTTAAAACTTCTCTCAGTACTTGAAGCCTTCTTTACCTGGTTTGTAGGGGCTTTTTAATGGCTCAAAGTTATTCCTTGTTCTGGTGGACCAGAGGGGAGCTTTGGGCACTGATTCTGGTCATGTATAACTTAGGGCTAAAATGCTTACACTTTCGGATGATGAAGAATCTTTTCGTTGGCTTTGGAGCCAGAAGAGCTAATGACTCAGTGGATAAATAAAAGCCAACTCCTTTGGCCTTTCACCTCCTTTTCAGATGTGAACATTGTCAGGACTGTTTTGAGTTGCTTTATGGGAGATGGATGAGAAGAGGGGTGACTTACTCTACTTTTTCATGCTGGTCTACAGGTGGCTGGGAGCACCTGGCATTTACAAAGTATACATCCTGTCTAGGCAACCTTGAGTTGAATTTGGATGTCTTTTTTGTGTGTGTGTATGCATCCTTGCAGCCTGTTTACTCTGGAACTTCCCTCTACAATGTCCACCCCTTTTCTTCCATTGTTAAGTTCCTCTGAAAGCCTCCCTTTTGTTACAGAACATGAGCCAGCCTGCCTTAATTTCCACTCCTGACCCTATTCCTGACCTGATGAACTTCAAAATCATGACTTTATTGCTCTTTCATCCTGAAATTTCCCTTAGTACCTAAGACCTTTTCACCCTGAGTGGAGATTGGACTAGAATGGGGAGAGACTTGAGGCAGGGAGACTAGTCAGAAGGCTATCAAAATAGATCAGAATTAAAGTGATAAGGGGCTATACCTGGGTACTAATGGTGTCAGAGGAAAGAAGGGGGCATATATACAAGAGATGTTATGAAGGTAGAAATGGCAAGACTGGCAACTGATTGGATATGAGGGGAGAGAATGAGAAAGTGAAAGTCAATAATAACACATTGTGAGCCTGGGGAATTAGGAGAACAGTGATATCCTCAATAGGAAATATAGGAAGATGGGAGAGTCATTCTTTGTTCTGGTTTACCATGTATTGTGCTCCTCACTTTGTAATTTCCTAATTAATAGATCAAATTATTCCACAGGATCACAAAAACATAGGATCATAGATTCTGAGTTGGAGGAGAACTTAGAGGCTCTCTAGTTCAACTTTTTTCGTTTTATAAAAGAGGAGACTGAGGCCCAGACATAATAGTCCTTCTCAACCACTGAGTAGCCACTCCACCAGACTTCTATTAGAAAAGTGAGTACATAATAACCTTTGGATAAGCATCCATGGTAAGATGTAAACAAAGAATATGGATGTTAGCATTTCAATTCAATCTAGTACCTAGTTACACATGGATATAACATCACATGCATATGTAGCAAACTGTCCTGTCAATCAAAAGCCTTGGTATACATATGTTTGATGTCAGATCTGTATATACAACAAGGTATAAGATTGAAAGTTAAGTAGTCATAACGAACAAAACTGTCCTTTAAGGGTTTAGTTTTTCTTTTTAATAGGCCAGCTTCTCATAGTGTATTCATTCATATAGTCACTAGCTTGACCCACTTTGTTTTTATTTAAATAAATATGTCATAAGCTTTCTGAACTCATGTGCCATCTTCTTTCTAATGTCATGTAGACTAGAAGTGCTCACATGTTGATGAATGTTCATGAAATATTTAAAAAGACACATACTGATCACTTTGCTTTTGGATGTGCCACTTCTAACACTGGGTGCACATCTATTAGAGCTGATATTTGGTATATTCTTTCCTGTAATGAAAAGGAATCATCAGGTAGTACACAATATTATCTCTGGAAAGGCCCTCCAAAACCATCTAGTTCAATCCTTTCGTTTTACAGCTGAAGAAGCCAAGATCCAGTGGAAGTTCTTTCTGTCTTCAAATACTTGAGAGGATTTCATATAGAAGAGATATTAGCTTTGTTCTCATTAGCCTCAGAGAGCAGAACTGGGGCCAGTGGGTGGAAGTCGCTGAAAGACAGTCTTAGATTTTCCAGGAAAAACTTTTGAAAATTAGAGCTATTCAAAAGTGAATTCCTTTAAGAAGTAGTGGTTTCCCCTTTACTACAGACCCACTGAAGGTCAGATTATTGAAATTGGAGGATGTTTTATGGCCTTTGAGGTCCCTTTTGATTATGTGATATAATGCTTTTTTTTTTCTGTATCTACCCAGAGCACCCTATATTTCACCCATGGAACACTGAGAACAAGATAGAAAAAAACAAATAAAAAGACATTATAGCAAGTAGGAAAAGAAAATTAGAAAAGCTACAGCTTTCTAGAGAGAGTTCTATACATCACTTAAAAGAACGGGAATTAAAATACTTGAAATTAAGCAGCAACTATATTCAGAGCCTTGCGCTAAGTGTTGGGATACAAGATTAAAAATGGCAGTGACCTGATCTCTAGGACTTTATAATCTAGTAGGAGTGGTGAGATAAGTATACAAGTAAGTAAAATTCAAAGTGGGATGAAAAGATGAGCATAATAGGTCAACTAGAAAGACAAGAAAGAAAGATTATAAGGGAGAGTCTTAAACTGACTAGGTAAGTGTGAAGCAGAAATGAAAAAAGACCTCACAGTAGAAGTGGTGCCTAAAATGTACCCTGAAGAATGGAAGGGAAATGAAATTAGGTCTCCAAAATACAACCGAATTACTATTGTACCTCTTTCCACATTAGCTTAATTAACCTTATTTACTGAATAAATCTGTCTGTCAATAGAGTATTCTCTGCTTTCTTCAACTGAAATGTTCTACCAACCAACTCATTTCCTCTCTTCTCTCACTTCAAACTCTAAACCTAGGTTCACAGTACATGAATGACAATGTAAATGTCTTAATTTCAACCCAACTCATTTTCCTTTGGCAGGATTTTAAGCTGAAAATGAAAGTTTCTTATGAAATTATTAAATAAAAAGTTAACCTCCATAGCTTCTCTTGGGTATGACACCTGGATTGCATTATGGTCAAGAAAAAATCTTTTCACATTGAACAAAAGTGTATTTTTATGTCCTGCTCTATTTAATAGGATGCCTTGAGACTGACACACCTTAGAAATATTTCTCAGTAAAGCTTCATCATTTTCTAACAATTGTATCTTCTAAATATCTGTTTTTCTCTTAAAGACAATAATGAAAAGAAAAATTTATTTAAAATGAGTAAACATTGCATGTCATCTAAATTTTTAAAGGTAGATATCATTGACCCTAGATTATCTTTATTAATCTTTCCTCAAAATATATGGCATTTTAAAAAATAAAATACCAATTTATATTTATTAGATTTGAGGGAAATTTATTATATGCTCAGGCAAGGCTATTCTAGTCTTATAACTGAGAGTATATTGAAATAGCTGAAAACTGGCAGAAAGCAACAATTTGTCCTAACAGATATGACCTTATCAAGAATATAAGGATCATCATTTTCATTTACATGTTCTTTGGCACAAAGAGCCTGTTATTGTAGGTGGCTGATTCTGTTTATTAATGGAGAGCTCTTTTGATGGACTGGGAGAAAAATAGAAGTTAGATGAATGGTACAAAAAAAAAAAAGCAAAACTCCAATTTGAATCCTGAAGTCAGAGTGTCTAATTGCTATATAACCCACTTGAATACATATTGAGGGCATGAAATTACTGGGCATAATTCTGGCTTCAACAAGCAGTCTATCCAAATGTTAAGCACAGACTCTCACAACTTTGTATTTTTATGCTAGTCTTTCAATTTGATTCCAATAATAAGACCACAAGGACTGGTCTTACATCATATATTATTTTTTCTCCTCTTAGTTTCAATAGAAAGCATCTTGCTTCTTCATTCCCTTTCCTGAGAATATTTCTTCAGTATCCCAAAATAGATGTAACTTAAAGATTATACAAATTGTGTTCATGTAATACAGCTTTTTTTTAATGGAACATTTTGTATATGAGAGAATATAGATAGGTCTAGTGGCCATTCATTGACTCTGTAGAGAGTATTTGAAAGTTTTAAAAAGCAGACCTCAGTTCCTACTAATCAGGCCAGTGAATATTTAAATTTAAAAACTTCTGGGTTAGGGATTAGCGTCACTCCAACAAATAATGTGGTTCCCAGGGGAGAAGCAACATCACATTCTCTGCAGTGAATCTAATTAGACCTTTAATACTGAATGTAAAACAAGTGATAAGAAACAAAAAACCTCCAGGATCTGTCCACCCAGGAAATGTATTCAGGAAGAGTGTATAGTTTGCATCAAGTCATCTTTTCCACCTTTGTTTTCATTATCAGCACACAATCAGCTGAAATGCCAAGCATACACTATTTTCATCTACTCCTTAATAACAATTTAATTCAAAAATATTTATGAAACCTCCTATGTACAGAGCAGCATGCAAGGCCATGAGAGAGATAAAAAGTTCAGTTAAAGCATGGTCGCTTATTTAAGTAATGCTTTCTAGTACTTTATATGATAGATATTTATATACCATATACAATATATAATAATATATTCTAATATATAATAATAGTGCTTTATAATATTACATAGTACTTTATTGTACTATAGTACAATGTACTTTCAAAAATGCTAGGGAGGCTATGAAAGTATTACTAGTCTTATTATATAGATACAGCATGGCACAGTGGGTAGAAAGTTGACCTTGAAACCAATAAGACTTGGGTTCAAGTCTAACCTCTAATATATACTGGCTATGTGACCCAAGACAAGGCTTTTAACCTCACCATGCTCTATGCAGCTCTCTAAATTGCAGAGGAGGTGCAACCTGCATTGGTAGAGGGAGTTTCCTCTATAGGAATTCCCTATACTTGTAGAGCCTTTGTTCAAGTTAGTTCAATTTTCATTCTAATATTTTTTTTATGTACAAGGTACTATAATAGGACCTAATCATTCGAAGTCCTTACCCTCTGGGAGCTTACAGTTTAATGGGGGAGGGGGATGTGGTATGTATAAAAATAAATGATACAAGGTAAAAAAAAAATTTATTCAGAAAGTTCAGAGTAGACTGATAGAATGAATATTTATGTGTGTATACATCTATATCAAATAAATATCTATATCTATATGATATAGACATGGAGAGAGAGAGAGAGAGAGAGAGAGAGAGAGAGAGAGAGAGAGAGAGAGATCTCCATATGTGATATGTAGAGAAACAGAGACAAAGAGAGAAATAGATCTATCTTCAGCACTTAAAAAAAAATCTGTTTTTTCATCGATGTGTACTTTCCTCCATGCCTTAACAGTCAGTGTCATGACTTACTGTGGCCAAGAAAAATCATTTCCAAATTGGGCAGTGGGGGAATATATATTAACACTCTTCTTCTATCCAAGTCAAGTTAGCTTTTCTTTGAAAGGGATTGAAAATTTCCTTACTATTTAATTATCTCAGAGGACTAAAGTTTCAAGCAACTGGGAGAATTCCCTCATTGCCTGAGTACAAAAGAATTACCAGGAATTCTCTCTCTGATGCTTGCCTGGCAGGCTATCATGAGTAACTTAGAGATAGTAAAGCTTTTCATTATCCTCTATTGATATCCTTGTTGAATACACTTGCTCTACCATGGCCAAGACATTTCCTTTCAATAACTGATGAATGACCTATGAGTGTTCCATTTTGTTCCAACATTAAACTTAAAATAGCAGGGAACCAACCTGAGTTAGAGGTAGATTAGAATACCTTGTTGTCCAAGTTTCTGGTGATAACAGTCTCCCAATTATCTTAGTTAAGTCTTCATACAAAAATTCATGACCTACTGCTCATGAAACTGAGAAGACATTTGGCATACGATGAGGCCTATAGGACTCCAGAACCTGACTCATTCTTCAGACCTTTGTGAGTGACTTCTGAAAATGGTTTAGTAGTAAAACTCATCCAGGATCGCTTGTATTTTGTGCTCCCCAGCCTTTCAAGATGGATGACCTATAGACACAGATTCAGGAAATTAGGGCCCTCCCCAGAATGTCCCAGCTGGGTCAGGCATAATAATATCTGAGAACCTGACTCAAGATTTCCTGGCAGTGGGAGATAACAGAGGATATAGTACAGGATTATAGTGAGACTGATTGGTTCTAGTAATTCATCTAAGAAGCTGCAAACCAGTGTCCCTCACACGTTGAGCTAAAAAGTATCTAGAACAATCAGAGGAAAAGTTGTGTTTGGAAGAGCCTGAGAGATGAGTCACCACACACTACTGGCACAAGGAGTCTCTTCCTTAGGAAGAACTAGTCAATAATTGCTTGGCAAAGGGAGATGATTCTGAATAGGTTGGTTCTGAAATTCTGTAATTTCAGATCAATGTAGTGCAAGGTATCCCTGTAACTTGATAGTGTCTGGCCTACAATATGCAGAATAGTGGGCAACAGAAGCAACAGAACACATCACATAGATTTGTTAGTGAACCAGTTCAAATGACCAGTGAACATATTTCTCTTTGACAGCATTTGAAGCATCTAAATTAGTGGCAGAATCTGATGCCAATATCTGTGATAAGGTAAGAGCAGAAGAGGAGGTAATGAAAAAAATAAAAGCATACGGAAGCTTGACCCTTACTTTCTGCATCAGGACATGAGCAACATGAGCCCGAGGGGACTAGTCAGGATACCAAGACCAGGATTGCAGGACATGTCAAACAAAGGTCTGGACAACAGTAGGTCATGTATGCAAAGAAGAGTACACAAAGACCAGAGGGCAGTGCCAGGTAGGATATGCAAAGTCTGCAAATAGTCAGCAACTGGAGTAGTGGAAAACAAAAATATAAACAAACAAATAAATAGTTATCTAGGGGGAGGGCCATAGCAATGCAGGGAACAAGGACAAAGCAGGCAAGAGAACAAAGGCATTACTCTAACACCTAGGAGGGCAACTTGCTACTGAGGAAGATTGCTATCTCAGCTTTAGTGACCTTTACACTTAACTCATCCTGGTAAGAAGTACTTCTAAGAGAGCCTTATTTGGAGGTTTGCTTGAGATGGTAGCTGAATGGAGTAAAGCTATAGTGAATGTAGGGTTGGTAAACAAGCATATATAGATATACACACACATAACAACATATATGTATATATACATATGTGTATACATGTATTTGCATGCATATGTATATATACACAAATATTTATAGATATACACATATATGTCCATAAAAAAGTCACACCTTAAAATACAGTAAAACTTTTAAAACAATATTTGAGAGAGGCAAAAAATACCATAAAATCTAGATGTTTCAAATAATAAATTCATTCAGGGCTAACCTTTATAAACAGTTTGCTATGGCATATATTCTGTGTCCCCCATAATTTCTCTCTCTCTCTCTCTCTCTCTCTCTCTCTCTCTCTCTCTCTCTCTCTCTCTCTGTCTCTCCCTCCCTTCACCTTATAGTTACCTTTTTATTTATAATTATTGATTTTATCATTATTATCATCATTATACTTATCATTATCATTATTGATAATAAAACTAAAGTATCTTATCTCTTTAAAAGTTGTTTTCTTCTCCTCTTCGAAGTATAGCCTAATGGGAATTTATTTACCTTTCAATATAAGGAAAGATTATTATTATTAAAAGATTAAAATCAGAGCAATAGAGCAAAAATGAAGATAGGAACCAAAAAAATGCAAAGGAAGCATGTTAGAGAAACAAGTTTGAAGAATGTCTACTTTAGCAATGTGACTAAAGGAACAGGAGATTACTGAATCATCACACTGATGCAGAAACTGTTTCAGATGTCCATATTGGATCACCTAACGTGTAAATCACAGATTGTCATACCAAGACAAATGTATGCATATGGGACACATGCTAAAGAAGGCTGTCCTGAAAAAGCTTTTGTAGTTATCCTGGTGACAATGTTTCTCTCTCCCTTCGTTGCAATTAAGCCAACAACCTATTCACTAGACCTGGACAGACCTTTTACAAAACAAGCTTTAGTGAAACATCTTAAATCCTTTGATAGACTTAGCAGATAAGATATCAGAGACAGACATATTTCTCCATAAAATATAGCAGTGGTGTCAAGTAGAGTTGTCCATGCTTATGACATAGGGTAGGAGTATAATAATAATGCACAGGATAACTGGCCACTGAGAGGCAACATCAGCATAGGAAGGCCTAGGTTCATGTCTTAAGTAAAATACACTTAACTGTCTGACTATGAATAAATCACTTAACTATGTTGAGCTTTAAATAACTCTACAGGAGTATAAAGTTTTAAAATTAAATTTTTACTAATATCTTCTGCTTTTACATCACCTAAATTTCCATCTTATGTAACAAATGATATTTTTTAAAGAAAAAGATTTTTAAAATCAGCAAAAAATAACAGTACTTAGAAAAAGATCTGAAAATATATGTAATGTTCCATACTCATCGATTATTCACCTCTGGTGAGGAGGGAAAGGAGAGAGATGACAAATAGGAGGAATAGGGTGAAGGGAAATATAGTTAGTAATCATAATTATGAATGTAAATGAAATGAATTCTCCCATAAAAAGGAAGCAGATAGCAGAGTAAATTAAAAACCAGAATCCTACAATATGTTGTTTATAAGAAACACACTTGAAGCAACAGAGTAAAGGTAAGGGGCTGGAGCAGATCTATTATTTAGCTGAAGTAAAAAAAAAAAGCAGAGGTAGCAATCCTGGCCTCAGACTAAGTAAAAACAAAAATAGATCTAATTAAAAGAGATAAGGAAAGAAACCACATCTTGCTAAAAGGTACCATAGACAATGAAGCAATATCAATACTAAATATACATGCACTAAGTAGTATAACATCCAAATACTTTTTTTTGCTCATTTTTTTTTTGTTCATTTTTGGTAAGGCAATTGGGGTTAAGTGACTTGCCCAGAGTCACACAGCTAGTAAGTGTTATGTGTCTGAAGCCAGATTATCCAAATTCTTAAAGAAGAAGTTAAGTGAGTTATAGGAAGAAATAGAAACCAAACCTATACTAGTGAGGGACCTCAACCATCCCCTTTCAGAACTTGATAAATCCAACCCAAAAATATACAAGAAAGAAACTGAGGTAAATAAAATATTAGACAAGTTAGATATGACAGACATTTGGAGAAAACTCTCTGGGAATGGAAAGGAATATACTTTTTTTCTCTGCAGCATATGGCAACTACACAAAAACTGTCTGTGTAATAAGGCATAAAACCTCAAAACCAAATGTACAAATGTATTATTTTTGGATCATACTGCAATAAAAATTACATTCAACAAAGGGCAGTGGAAAGATAGATTAAAAATTAATTGGAAACTAAATAATCTAATCCTAAATAATAAGTGGGTCAAAGAATAAATCATAGAAATAATCAACAATATTATTACAGAAAATGACAACAAGAAAGCAATATACCAAAATTTATGGGATGTAGCCAAAGCAGTACTTAGGGGGAAATTAATTTCTCTAAATTCTTACATCAGCAAAATGGAAAAAGAACAGATCAATGAATTGGGTATGCAACTAAATAAACTAGAAAAAGAACAAATTAAAAACCAACTCAGCACCAAATTGGAAATCCTGAAAATCAAAGGTGAAATTAATAGTATTGAAAATAGAAAAAAAACCTATTGAACTAATAAATAAATCTGGGAACTGATTTTATGAAAAAAAACCCAGTAAGATAGATAAGCCATTGGTTAATTTGATTTAAAAAAAGAAGAAAACCAAATATCCATGATCAAAAATGAAAAGGTGAAATCACCACCAAAGAAGAAATTAAAGCAATCATTAGGAAATATTATGCCCAATTGCATGCCAATAAATCTGCCAATCTAAGTGAAATAGTTCAATATTTACAAAAATATAAATCTCTTTGATTAACGGATCAGGAAATAGAATGCCTAAATAACCCCATCTTAGAAAAAGAAATCAAAGAAGCTATTAATGAACTTCCTAGGAAAAAATCCCTAGAGCCAGATGGTTTCATGAGTGAATTCTACTAAACATTTAAAGAACAATTAATTCCAATGCTATCAACTATTCAGAAAAATAGGTGAAAAAAGGAGTCCTACAAAACTCCTTTCATGACAAAAACATGGTGCTAATACCTCTACCAGGAAAAGATAAAACAGAGAAAGAAAATTATAGATCAATTTCCCTAATGTGTATAGATATAAAATTTTGAACAAGGCAATTACAGCAATATATCACAAGGATTATACACTCTGACCAAGTGAGATTGTTACCAGAAATACAAGGTTGGTTCAATATCAGGAAAATGATCCATGTAATTGACCATATCAGTAACAAAGCCAATAGAAAACATTTGATTATCTCAATGGATGCTGAAAAAGCTTTTGACAAAATACAGCACACACTCGCATAAAAAAAAAAACACTAGAGAGCATAAGAATAAAGGGAGCATTCCTTGAAATGATAAGTATCTATCTAAAACCATCAGCAAGCATTATGTGTAATGGGGATAAGCTAGAAAAAAGCCTTCCCCATAAGATCAGGAGTGAAACAAGGATGCCCATTATCACCACTGTTACTCAATACAGTGTTGCAAATGTTAGTTATAGCAATGAGAAGATAAAAAAAATTGAAGTAATTATAATAGGCAATCTAGAAACAAAACTATCACTCTTTGCAGATGACATGATGGTATACTTAGAGAACCCTACAGTATCAACTAAAAAATTATTTGAAATAATTAACAATTTTCACAAAGTTTCAGGATTTAAGATGAGCCCACATAAATCGCCAGCATTTCTTTATTTGACCAATGAAGGCCAGCAGCAAGAATTTTGCAACATTCACTTTTGACTGTTTTGTGTTTATTATTTTTTCCATTTATATTGTTTTAATCATTATGTATATTGTTTTATTGGCTCCACTTACCTCCATCTGCAGATCTGACAAATCTTTTCATGCTTTCCTGTATTCATCATATTCTGAAAGGAATGCATCCAGTTACTATTTTGTCTCACTCATGCAAGCAAGGAATGAAAGCACTAAGCATAAAAGTTTCCAGAAAATGACAGAGTAAAGGTGTATTTATTTGGTCAGGGAGAAGAACTGACTAGTATCAGTAAAGAGAGTTAACAAAAAAGGAGCAGGGTCTCTTTATGAATATAAGACAGTTTCACAGGCTTCAAGTTATTCTTTTTTAACCATCACTACAGGGGTACCTAGTCTCCCAGGAACACTGGCTATAAATATCTTCTTCTTTGACCAGACCTCAGGTTCTGACACAGAGGCACATATGCAGAATAACAAACAAAACAAGTTTGAACTGACCATCAGTTCCTGTGGGAGCAAAGTTATTCTTCAATTACTCTTCACCAATGCTGGGAAACCATTCAGCAGATCACCAGCATAATAAGAGCTCTGGGGCTAATTTACTTATCTTCAGGCTAGTTATGCAAAAGGATGGCTGTTAATCTAGGGTCAGGCTGAGCTAAGCTTTCTGCAATGCTGAAGACTATCTAGCAATCCACCAGTTCTGCTTTTCCTGCTCTCCTGGGCTTTTTCATCACAGAGAAATAAAGGGTTAATAGCTGAAAAGTCCTTGAACTGTTAGCACTGTCAACCTTCACAAGTGTCTTGTCCTGGTCCTCAAGTCTTTTTGATTCTTTGGTAAAGATCCCTCCTGACCCAAGAGAATAGATAAAAGCACTAATCTTCAGATCAAATTCTTTACAGGCACATAATGAATTGTTCAGAGTTGAGCAGTTGTCAAGCAACAAGGCAAAGGATAGATTGTTACTCTGTGTAATTCTTGTTACTTCAGTGTTTTTGTTTGCACCATTTACTCAAACTAAAACTTTTTCTTCCTTCTATCCACCTGCCCAAATCCTAGTATTCTTCATCATTCAGCTTAAATCATGTTTCTTCCGTGAAGTCTACTCACATCATTTTGGAACACTGATCTTTCACCCCTCAGAATTTCTAAAGTATATATGATGTACATGCCACTTGACTGATAATTACTTGTATGTTGCTGTGTCACAGTTGTAGTAAAAGATCTCTTTTGTATTACTGTAACATCTCTATTTCCCCACCAATACATAGGTCCACTAAAAGCAACCCTAGATTCAAAGCAAAATGCAAGGCAGAATTGAATCAGAACCATCACCTATGAGTCTTGTATGTAGCTCATTTGTTTATTCCACAAATCAACTAGAGGACATATTAGTTCTAAGTAAATATCTTACGGTTTCTCTCCATACAAACAACATAACAAATATATTATTTATATTTATATAAGTATAATAAATATACACAACATATATAATATAATTTATGTAAATATACTTACATATTTATCCAATATAATAAAGATGACTATTCTACCTAAGTTAATCTACAAATTAAGCCTTATACAAATCATGTTATTAAGTGAATACTTTATTGAATTAGACAGAAGTAACAAAATTTATTTGGAAGAACAAATGGACATTAAGGAACACCAAACATAATCCTTTTTTTTTTTTTTGCACTATGTTCTGAAAGATGCCTTTAGTAGTTCTACCTTTCTGTGCTGATATTTGAGTGTTTTATGAGATGTCATATGATTACTTTCTTTAAAGGTCCTGTGAGAAACTTGGCATAGTGAAACCTCAGAAGGAGCAAACTATGACTTGCTGCTTGGTAGAAGTGGGATCAAGGTCTCTAGCCTTTCAGTTCTCTAAGTATTTGCATAGTCTTTAGTATTTGCATAGAACAAAAGATCACAATGAAGGAAATTTAAAAGTTTCTTTATTCCAAAACACAGTGGAATGAATTAGACAATGGATGCACTGTATTGGACCAAGGAAGAATAAGGCTAATTAGAATGGGGGTTAGGGTGTAGATAAGGGAGGAAGTACCATGGATATGCCACTTACCCTTATGGCAAAGGTTCTCATTGACTGATGTTGGAGAAACAGAAAGTTGGTAAAAGTGATATATCCCATCAGCAAATCTTTATGCACAGAAGGTTTGCTTGTATAAAATTTGGAACATTCATCTTTTGGCCCATTGCTGTACCATGTTCCATCTCTTAATGTGCCTTGGGTGGAAGGAACCCGAGACAGTCATTTATCAGTTCAATACCAAATTAGACTTTGCTCCTGTTTCCAATCTCATGTTGTATCGCAGGTCCAGTCATTGGGCATTGTGTACCTATCATGAGAGGCAGGATTGAAAATTATGTAGGATTCTGGACTTCAGGTCAGTAAGATTTCAGTTCAAATCCTTTCTCAGACACTAGCTGTGTGACTGTGATTGAGTCACTTAATTTCTCTCAGCCTCAGTTTCCTGATTTCTAAAAGGGGGGCAATAATTGCACCTACTTTACCAAGTTATTGTAAGGATCAAATGAAATAACATATGTAAAGCACTTTGCAAATTTTAAAGAGTCTTATAAATATTACCTATGATTAGTAGTAGTCATAGTCATAGCAGTAGCAGTAGCAGTAGCTGCATAATTCTAATGACTGGATGCATTCCATGGAGGTAATGATTTGTCTAATCCCTGAGTCTCTAATTGGTACCCAAGTTACTCTGAGACTGGAGTCCCATTTTGCCAACTTTCCACCCCAAATGTCTACTCTTTCAAGGTACTGAAATTCTGGCCTAAAATCACAGTCTCTACTGTAAGGTTGCCAGTATCTATTGACCAATCAACCCAATCCTGAGTACCTGAACCTCTGAGGTTCACTGTTGCCAACTGCCAACTTGCCTGCCTGTACTTTTCCTTATTGCTCACTGCTTAACCCTATCTTGTTGCTGTGGATCTGCCTGGTCACTTGGTCCTCAGGCCAAGTTACTCTTTCAGAAAACCATCATCCCCATCATCCCCTTCTTTAATTTCAACTTTGAGCAATTAAGCACAGAAATTAGAATGAAATTTTGTCAGTATTTATACGAGTGGTTTTCAAAAAAACACAGCCTCTGAAATCAAAGAGTTTATATTCTAACAGGTAACAGATAAGATAAAGCTGAAATAAGCAAAAAAGTTCTCCCATAATTTTAGAACCTTGATAAAGTAGATTAGCATCAATATCTACATACACAAATTACATATCGAGACAGTCTCTGAAAAGTGTTACTATAAGGCAGGAAAGCAATTTAAAGGCATTTTCTTTTCTAAAAACACTATGAAATTTGTAATGTTAGGAGCATCCAAGGTCTTCCTTTTTCTGGGTCTAAGTTTCCTAATCTACAAAATTAGGACATTCTATGATTTCAGAACAAATGCCGCAAAAATGCTAAGAGGGCTAGTTTTGAGACCTGTCTTCAAACCACTTAATTAACTCAAAGGGTTGCTTTGAGGATCAAATGAAATCATGTATGAAAAACATTTGATTTACAAGCCATAAAATTAGTACAAGATTCCAATAATAATAGTCATCCACCATCATCATCACCTTCAACATTACAATGAAACTGACCTCCTAGATCTGAAACATATCCCTTTTTCTAATGTCCTTAGGCATATTAATACTATTCATTCAGCAGTTATCAAAAAACATCTTTTTGACTTTTTTTGGTTAATCTTTGATTTCTGTGTCTTTCTAGATGAGAGAGTAGCTTTGTGTAGGAAAAAGGGCTTTGAACTTTGAGTCAGAAGACCAAAACTTTAAGCTTTCAAAACCTTAAAGTTCTATGTAAAAATCATCTTAGAGTGCCATTATTATTTGAAATCCAGTTCTGTCATTACTACTGGCATGACCTTGGGCAAGTCATATAATCTCTTTGTCTCAGGATGCTCATGTATAATATGAGGGTAAATAAGACTTGTCCTAACCATTTCAAAAGATTGTTGCATAAATGAAAGGAAATAATGGAGATTAGGTAGTATAAAATGGATTTTTTTTAAAGTGTAAGCTCCTTGAGAACAAGTATGGTATTCCTCACAGTTCCTAGTCCATGCTAGGTGCTCAATAAATACTTCTTTAGTGATTACATTTTTCAGTACTCAACAATGGTGGCTTGGTTTTGTATTGGTTTTGCTTGGTTTCTTTGTACATTTAGTCAGCCTTTAGTTAAGGATTTTCCTCTTCAGCTAAAAGAAAATAGCCCTTAAGAAAAACAGTATCCTTTACTCTTATATAACGTATAGCTATATTTATTTTTGCATGTGTATTTCTTTTTTGAGTAATAATAAATTAATCTGAGATTCTGTATACTGAGTTTGAGGCTTAAAATGAACTTTTATGGAAAATTCTGATAGACACCTAAATGATAGCAACGCAGAAGAAAAGTGAAATATTTGTCTAATAGTGAACAACCTTTGATATAGTCTGTTCACGGGGGAAAAGATTCACATAAATGTGAAAACTAACTCCCTATGCTTTTGATTTTTTAAGAAAGAAGACAGACAAAACTACCAGGAAATGGGTCAAATCCTTTAGGTTAAACTTGATATGTTTGCTATTGTTTTCTGAGGATAAGCTATAAATTATTCTGTACGTGATAAAATGAAGTTGGGGAAAGTTATACAAAATTTAATTCTCTAACTTGAATCAACGTGATATAAATAGTAGGATGACTTAAAATATTGTCTTTTACATGTCTTAATCACTGTTGATACTATGCTGCTTATATATACATCATTCAATCATTTCAACAACCTGTGAAGTATTATTATGATTACTACCACTTTATAGATGAGGAAATTGAGGCTCAGAGAAATTAAATGACTTGTCCATGGCCACATGATAAACATCTTAAAAAAGACTTGAACCCAAGTATCTCCAGACTAAGGCTAATGTTCTTTTTACCACACCATGCTGCTTCTTACAAGCACTTATGATATAGGAACAGAAGCCCTGAAAATGTCAACATCTCAACAGTCCAAAACTCACAGCCATCATCCAGGAAAGCAACTCCCATGGAGAAGAGGCCAGCCATCTCTTCCAATTACCAATCTTTGGCACCACACAGGGCAGGAAAGCCATACTCACTGAAACTGCAAGGTCCCCTGAAAGAGGGAGCATATGCCAAGCAAGTCATACCACCGTCATCTTCTTCATCACCATCTCCCCTTAGCTCCTAATATAGATAGCCCAGGATGCTGAATCCAAGAACCTTGAGAATAGTAATGCTTCCAGCCCAATACCTTCAACCATAATTCTGGATAGATACAGCCTGGCAACTGCTCCTAAAGTCTTTCTCTAGTCAAATAAAGTTCAACATCAGAAACTGATAATGATTTCCATCAGTGGAAATTACATTAAACCATAGGCAAGGCCATATGTTTGGCCATTGCATCTTAAGTACCATGGGACTTTTCCATCTGACTTGCAGTTAAAAATGCTCTATATGTGCTGCCTCCCCCATTAAAATGTGAGCTCCTTGAGAATAGGGACTGCCTTACTTTTCTATTTGCATCCCTAACACTTAGCACAGTGTTTGCACATGGTGAGTACTTGATATATTCTTTTTCATTCAACCATTTATTCATTCATTCACTCATTACATGATTTTCCTAGCTGTTCAAAATGGCTTTAATTTTGTATTATATTGATCTCACTATGGATTTATTTGTATTGCTTTAGTTAATTATAATTACATTGCTTTAATATGGTACTTAGCACCATAATATGTTATTGGATATTGCATATTACAAAATATAGTAATTGGTATTGGTATCTTATGTTCCTATAAACACCATGAAGACAGGGACCATTTCTCTATACTCCTCGTACAGGTATTTGCATACAGTACATATTAATCTATGTTAAATATTGTTATATGAATAGAAATATATGTTAACACATGGTTTAACGACACAACTCCTCATGTCAGGATAAGTTATTGAGTGGTAGAAGATACACTAGAAGGTGGCTGACTGTTAAATTTTCACATTCTACTTTGGTTTCCATAACAAGGATCTTAATTAAATAATTGGTCCCCACATCTCCCCTTAGATGATTTCATTTTTTAAAAAAATCCAAGGCTTCTTCAAGTAGTAAGACATATTTGAAACAATAAATACAAAACATATAAGAGAAAACTAGTCCAGAAACCAAAATTTCCATTCAATATTTATACACAAACACAAAATACAATATAAATAGGAAAACAAGAAAAATGGGCTACCTTGGATACTAGTCATGTTGACTAATGAACTACTACTTGAATACCACCTAGGACTAAATTTGAATAACTCAATTTGATACTACTTTCACTTGGCTTTTGATGAAATGTAATTACTCTTTATTTTTACTTCCTGTTATTCATTTTGCTATTTTGTCCCCATCACCTAGCACAGTGCCTTGCAAATCAAATGGTTCTTAATAAATGCTAATGGAATTGAATTGGATTATTCAAGAATGTCATGAAACAAGTCCTTTGAGCATGTAGGTAACCCAAAGATAAACAAATACAAACCTTTGCTTGTGCTCCCTTCATTTTCTTTATGAAGAGAGCATATGACCCTGCAGGCTATCGGTAGCTGTGAACTTTTTAGAGCCTTCAGAGCAATAGAGAGCAGTGACCATGCATGTTAATTGAACTGCAGTCAAAACCCTAACTAGATAGGATAACTAAGACTTTGCACCCAGGTGATCACATCTAAGACTATTACCTGTGCCATCCCCATTCCCTTCCCATGACCTCAACTGTTCCTGCCTCAAGTGAAAGAACTAGTTATGGCTCTGATTATAATATATAATAAGAAAGGAAAGCAACTCAAGATTGATCACTTAGTAAGGGTTAAGCAGATTAAAAAAGGTGTAGGGGGCAGGATTTATTGAGAGAATAGAAGATTTGTAATTGAGAAACCCAGATTTCCTTACAAGTAGTTCCTTTTTGATAAGCTTCTTAAAGTTAAACTTTCTTAAAAGTTCTCCATGCCATGGTTTATTCCCTATGCAGCAGTACTAGCAATAATAATTTCCTTGCATTTATAAAATAACTTTCTTCTAAAGACCTCAAGGCACAAAATGACAAATTTGGAAACTAAAGGGGCCTGCTTCATTGAGAAAATGAGCTAATGGTCTATCAATTGAAGTTTTCAAATGTTAGATTTTACATTTAAAAGCATATTTGAGGCAGCTAGATGGCACAGTGGATAGAGCTCCAGCCTTGGAGTCAGGAGGACCTGAGTTCAAATTAGGCCTCAGACACTTGATACTTACTAGCTATGTGACCCTGGGCAATTCACTTAACCCTGATAGCCTTTAAAAAAAAAAAGGCATATTTATACCTTTAGACCCATAGAAAAAAGAAGTTGGAGATGCACGTGAGAATCATGTGGATAAACTATGAACTTCCCTCCTTTACTGTTTTTAACACATCTCTCTTCCAAATTGCCACATTTTTTTTCCTATTTAGGATGCTACTATCCTCCAAATCACCAAACGCTTGAAACCTATGAGCCATCTTTTTCTCTTCCTGCTCAGTTACTCTCACACATCCAATCAACTGCTAATCTCTACAGTAATTTCATTCACACTGTCACTGACCTATTTCCTGATTTCCAAATTCTTTGCCTATCTCCAGTCTTTCCCCTCTTCAAATCATCCCTCACAGGGCTGCCAAGATAATATGTATATGTCTGACTCACAGAACCTTTAGTAGTACTATAAGACAAAATACAAAGTCCTCCATCTGGCATTTGAGACCTTATATGATCTATCTCCAACCTTTTTTTCTAAAGTCATTTCAGATCTTCTCAGGACTAGGCTATTGTTTTCTGGTATCCTATAGTTTCCCACCTCCTAAATTTAGAAAGGACATATCCTATACCTACAGGTAATTTACTTCTTCTGCACTCCAACCTTTGGAAAATTTTCTTTCCTTCAAGGCCCACTTCAAATTTTATATCCTCCATGAAATCTGATCCCTGCCCCATACCTTGAGAAGTGCTATGCCCCTTTATTTCCTATTTTGTCAACATTTCCCTTGAGATTCTAGTCCATTTCTTCCTCCAAATGGTCCCTAGACCCTAGTACAGTGCCTGTCAAACATTGTTGTCACTTAATAAGTACATCTTGATTGATTGATGTATCCAAGTTAACAGGGATTCTTTAGAATTTAAATAGATAGGTATTACTGCAATAGATATGCATCAGAAATGAGTGCAATAGATAGAAATTAACTGCATTTATTCATAAATTGAAATTTTGCCAAACAAAAGCTCTCTTCAACTGTGTGATCACCAAGAGCTATCAAATTTCTTTTTTCATTAAAAGAAACATCTTTGATACACCTGGGAGTAGCAGGTTTTGGGTTGAGGGAGAGAAGGGGCATCCACTATCTATCAATATAGCAACCTGTCTATCTATCTCATTATACATACACAGAGTTGTTCTCCACTAACAACCTCCTCTTTCCATTGTAACTACCATGTACCACTACTATCCTAATTAAATACTGGCAAATAAGAGAGGGAACTGATTATATTCAGATAGATCTGGTACTTCATAACACACCAAGGTGTCCTATGTATCTCTCAGTAAATACATGCTCTGAGTCCTTGAGGCATATCTCAGGCACTCAGCAAAGGCAATGAGAGAGCAATAGAGCTGTAGGGCTTGTATGGCACATCACAGACAGATTTGAGGTATAACTACCAGCCTGCTGAAATAAGTTCATCAGCTAAGAAAGGAACAAATGAGACTTGACAACATTCTTGTCAAGAGAATTGATAGGAAAGGCCAAGGTTTTACCACATGAGTACACACTGATTGTTGCTCCAGGCTTGAAGAAGGATGAACAAGTGGAAGCTCTTGGCTGAGGCTATTAACTGCACACATTCAGACAAAGAAAAGGTTGATTGGAGAGGGAAAGTTCTAAATCTTTGGATGCCCCTATAGCTGAACACAAACTCTAGCTGCTTCCCTTTGATGTGTTTTCTCATTTGCTTTCTTTTTTTAGAGATGTGAACTACAATGAAGTGGGTAGTGGGGGGAAGAGAGGGAAGACTGCACATTTATTGCCTTTTGTGATAATGTCTCAGCACCAGAGGAAATGTGATGAAAATGCCCAGGGGAAAAAAAAAGGATCAGGAAATCAACTGGATTCTTTGTGTTCAGAATATAAATGTTATGCTTCATTTTTTTACTGCACCCAGAGGGTAAACAGGACATATATTAGCTAGGCATTTAAAAATAAAGGAAAGCAGCCAAAATTCCCAATTTTAGCAAAGCAAAATGATTTGGCCATTGACTAAAAATTCCTTTCATATATAATGAAAACTTTAATCAAAAAAAAGTGTGTGTGTATTATATATATATATATATATATATATATATATATATGTATATATATGTGTGTATATATATATGTATATATATGTGTGTATATGTGTATATATATATATATATATATATATATATATCTCAATGACTGATAAGAGCTCCCTTCTCAGAAGTATAGGCAGTATGCCTTCTGCAATTGCACAGAGGAGCTAGATCCCTACATTCAGAGAATGAACAAGCATTGTGTGCTACTTCCTGTATGTTTAGTGTGTAGTAAAGACAGGGTTTTCCATTTTACCATGTTACTAACTCACCCAGATTTCAGATGTGTGTGGCTGGGGGCAGGGGTGGGGAGAGGTGTTAGATCATGCTACACATGTGCTTATGCTTAAAGATTGGGCTCATACTGCTCAGTCCCCATTACAATTGATCAAGCTTCTCTCTCTCTCTCTCTCTCTCTCTCTCTCTCTCTCTCTCTCTCTGTCTCTCTCCTGGTCTCACTATCTCACCCAGTCTGGAATTACAAGGACCACTTATGGACCCAATACTACATTTGATTGACACAGTAGCTTTGACCTGCTCAGTTTCCAACCTGGGTCAATCCACCCTCCTTTGGCAGCCAAGTGGTCTCCCTGCTCCCAGAGGTTTCTCTTATTTGTTCAGGGCTTAGTTTAGATACCTCATTGGCTTTAGTACTACTACAGCTCAGAACTCCTGGGCCCAACTGGTCCACATGCCTCTACCTACTCTTCTCCTAGTAGGGATTATAGGAATTTACCTGTCAAGGTTTTTTTTCCAAGTTTTTATTATTATAAAAGGAAATTTTAGTCAATACTCAAATCATTTTTGGTTTAAAAAAAGTATTTTTTTTAAAAAATTAAAAGAATCTGTTTAAAATCTACATGTCACAGAGTTGCAAATCCTGTAACTTCATGATATCTGAGCAAAATTTTCATCCATGCTGTCACACAGTCAGTATTCCAGAGACTGTAGGAGAGGTATATTATTAATATTCTCATTCTACACAGCCTTTTTCAAAGACATGGTCACAAGACACTTATACTTGCCATTGCCATCTGTCAGCCACAAGTCTTTTTGATTGACAGTACTGTATCAGATGATGCTAGTTGATGTCTAAAGCTCAAAGGATAAATGACAAAGCATATTCCGCTTCTCAGGGAATTCAGCCAAATTAGAAAAACACATAACTAACCTTTCTTGTGTCATGGACCCCTCTGACAGTTTGATGAAGCCTATAGGTCTCTTCTCAGAATAATGTTTTTGAGCACATAAATAAAATACATGGAATTATAAGAGAAATTAATTAAAATAGTTATCAAAATATTTTTAAAACACATTCTTAATTCTAGCACCTTCCTTCCTATTTATGCTGTATATAGCTTGCTTTGCATATATTTGTTTGCATGTTGTCTCCCCAATTTGATTGTTCCTTGAGGGCACGGATTGCCTTCTCTTTTTGTATCCCCAGCATTTAGCCCAGTGCCTGGCACGTAGTAGACTCTTAATAAATGTTCATTGAGTAATTCAAAAACTCAGCACTAACAACTCTTGAATAAAGGAACTCTGTTGTTGTTCAGTTGTGTCCAACTCTTCCTGACCCTATTTGGGGTTTTCTTGGCAAAAACACTGGAGTGATTTGCCATTTGCTTCTCCAGCTAATTTTACAAATAAGGAAACTGAGGTAAACACGATTGAGTGACTTGCCCAGGGTCATACAACTAAGTGTCTAAGTCCAGATTTGAACTTAGGAAAATGAATCTTCCTGACTTCAGGCCCAGCACTCCATCTACTGTGCCACCGAGGAGCTCTTGAAGAAACTGTAGATTTTACTAAATTATCCCGTTTTCCATGTATTAGTGTATCTCATCTGTACTAGTTCAGTGAAAAACTAATATGCTATGGTATACTACAACTGGAAATGTCCATACTTAAGTGATATATACATTTTTCCATGTTATTATGCTTATGGATATATTCATATTTCTTGAACTCAAGTGCCAGCAGGAAACTATTTCTTTTGTTGTTTATGAAAATCCAGGAAATTTTTTAAATTCTGACTGATGTTATTAGAACAAAGCAACAATAGTCTCTTTTATACCATGTTCCTGTATTAACATCATCACCTCTTCTGTTTACTGTTATTCTCATCTGTCTGGGGGAGTAAGTAGGTGAGACTCGAACAGAAGGCAAGAGGCAGGAATAGCAACCTATCTTGATGTTCTCTTCAGATCCACCAAAACAACCCTTAACACTTCAGGTACAAAAATGAACTTGTTTTATCATTGAAGCAAAAGGAAATAAAGAGTAGAACCATGGGAAATGAAGTTCAATTAAAAAAAACATATTTCTATGACCTATTTTCCATGTTTTTGCTTTACTGTGGAGAATATTTATCTTAATGAGATTAATTTCAAAAATATATGAGATATGAAATGCTACTATAAATATTTTTTAGTTAATAATACTATGCCTTTAATATTCTTCCTCAGGTTATCTGAATATTCATTCACCATTTTACCCAAAGGTAGCTAAGTACTACCTTTAACATAACCAAAAAAAAAAAAAATGAACAAATAAATGCTGGCAGTTAGAATGACTTTCACAAATGTCTGTAATTGGGATGTTTCCTTTTCATTCCAAGAAAATTGTCTCCAAATTGGCATTTGTGTTCATGCTGATTTGCTACCCAGTGGATTTTAAAAGCCCATTATTTAACAACACACAGGGACACTCTAAAAAGTAAAGGTCTAACGAGTAACTTAAATCCCCCTATCATTCCTTGGAGGTTGATTAGTATTGCTATCCTAAACTGACAGATGAAGATACACAACTCATGCTGTTGGATGGGAAATCAAGTTACCCACAGGCAGGCAGGTTTGATTCTAGACTTTATTATACTCAGCTTCACCTCCTAAACAGATCTGTATAGCCTCTATTTCTGCTTACTTGCAATATTCAATACTAGTGGAGCAAATGGATACTAATGGGCAGCTAGGTGGCACAGTGGATAGAGCACTGGGGTTAAAGTAAGGAAGATTCATCTTTCTGAGCCTCAGACACTTACTAGCTGTGTGACTCTTGGTAAGCCACATAACCTTGTTCCTCAATTATAAAATGAGCTGGAAAAGATACTCTAGGATCTTTGCCAAGAAAAACCCAAATGGGGTCACAAAGAGTCTAAAATGACTGAACAAAAACAGTACAGCAAGAAGGTTAGACCTTTACCTTTTCAATAGCATTCTTTATGCATGTATCTATGGTCATTATATGATCTTAGGTGGCCATAACACTATATTGGAAAATCATGAAAATATGGCATGTGTGGCATTAGGTAAAAGGAACTGGAAGTGATTGTGCATACTTTAAAAACTACTACCAGAACTCCTGCTTTGGCTGAACCAAAGCATGAAGGAAAAAATAATTTGTCACATTGGCATAAGTAATAACACCTTCATAGTATTTATAAATGAATATACATGTGAGATTATATAGACAATATTCCTAAGGAAGGGAGGAGAGAAAAGAACAGAAGGGGCAATAGAAAGAGGAAGGAAAAGAGAATAGGACAGGAGAGGAAATGAGGGAAGATAAGAGGAACTAATGTTGTGTATGATTGCTTTTCTGTGCTAGTAGCATCCAACTATTTAATTTAAAGTTTCTAGGATGTGATCAGGTTTTCAAAAATCTCTGAGTGTCAAAAGTGTAAAATAAATCAACCTTGATATAACAAAGCAAGTCAGAAAATGAGAAAAAATGGCATCTTTCAAGATCAACTGTTCCACAGAGTATATAGTACACGCTGGCAATCTACAGAACACCATACATTAACTAGCATAAGTACTGAAATAATCTTGACAGTCAATGCATATCAGAGCTAGGAGGCAAAAGAATCAGCTGTCCCGGGGAATGATGTATTGTGATAATTCTATAGGTAAAAATTCCTCAACCACATCCAAAGGTCTTACTTAGTCTTTTGTATTTACCTCAGCACACATTCAATGCAGATCACTTATAGGACTGGCCACAGCAAGAGAGAAAACAGAAAGAGGCCTTAAGTATCAAGTTGGTGACACCCATGCTACTTGAAAGTATTTCACAATGTCAAAGCAATCCTTCTTTTACTATATTATGTTCAGTATATTATGGCTGAGCATATAAAACCAGAGAAGAATGTTATACAGAGAGATGGAATGACATATATGCCTAATGAGGCTTAAGCAAAAAGATCTTATAGACAAAGTATATTCTGCATACCACATAACACTGCTTTGATTTTTTCCCATGCATATTCACACTTATACATGCAGACTCAGTAATATTCCTCATCTTTTATCCCAGACAAGAATGAGAGACAGATTGTAATGGTAGAATCAATAAGATTCAGCAACTAATTGAATATGGGGAGAGAAAAGCCTCAAGGATGACTTCAAAGTCAGGAACCTGGATAACCTGAAGGTTGGTGATGGTCAACAGAAACCTGTATCTGACAGAATATGCAGCATATCACATTGCGTACAGCATCTTCTATCTCTCTACCATATGGAGGGAGGTATGTTTAACCATCAGTTATGTGAAACTCTAATTGTTCATTACATGTAATCGAGGCCTGTGGGTTTTGACATGGACTTGCAAGGAGTAGAAAAAGATTTTCATTTCAGGTTCTTGAATTGAGCCCATGTTCCATGTTCAACTGAATAAAACTTTTTTTTTTAACAGACTTATTTTTAGTGAGGTGTAGAGAACTCCAGAGTAACTTACAAATAAGTACCTTAATAGTTGTGAAACCATCATAATGAAATTGTGATGTAGGTTCAATTTTTTTCAAAATACCACACACAAGTATATCTCCTTCTTACATCCCTTTCCTAATCAAATTCCATTCAAAAAGTTTTTTTGTTTTTTTTTGGGGGGGTTGTGTTTTTTTTTTTCAGCAGACAGCTAGGTGGCAGAGTTAGATAGAGCTCCAGCCTTGGAGTCGGGAAGACCTGAGTTCAAATTTGATCTCAGACACACAACATATGACACTTACTAGCTATGTGACCCTGGGCAAGTCACTTAACCCCAATTGCTTAGGGGGGAAAAAAGTTCTTTGTTTTTTTAGTTCCTCCTGCTTCATCACTCACAAAATAATATTGATAGTATCTCAGTTTATGTGTACCCATGAGGCTGGGCCAAAACCCCTACTTAAGCATAAGTAACTGGTCTACTAGAAAGGGGTCCTTAGAATCATGACAGCTCCAGAGCTCAAAAAAGAGAGTGGAAGTTTACTGAGAATCAAACTACCTCAGAGTGAAGATGGATCTTGCTTTATATAAGTGACCCAGTTTGGTAGCCCCAGGGAAGTAACAGTCCTAGAGCAGCAGACTTAGATACAACTCAAATATCAAATGTACACTAGGGGTTCAGTTCCTGTACCATTTCATTAGAGAAACTTGGACTCATTCAGGTTCCCAAAAAGGAAGCGATCAGTAGATTTAGTCCTTCACATTCACAGAAGCATCAAAATAGCATCTAAGGAATAAAGGAATTATATGAATTGTATGGCTATAAGAGAATAAGGCAAATTTTTCCAACTATTAATCCTATTTCTGTTGGTGACATCCCTATTTATTTGATTTCCAGTATTCAAAATCTTGGTGTCATCGCTGAAGTTTTCTTCTCATCTCTGACAAACATTCATTAATTCCCATCATAGATTAAGAATTGAAAGGAATTAATTTTTGTGTCCAGAGCTCTTTTTAAATTGTTTCCTTTTTATTATTATAACCTTGAAAAACAGCAACAAACCCAAACATTTTCCTATACAAAGAAGAACAGAAAAAGAGGACTGCATGTGAAACTGTGAATTCTACTAAATAGAACTTGTTTTTATTTTTTGTATATCTCAAATTTAAAATGGTACTTGCAACACTTTCCTGATTGTCTGTAGCCACTTTGAATTTCTTTCTACTCTCTTGCCTTCATTGTTTAATGACTCATTAATCATGTTTTCTTTTTTTTAAAGTACGACTATCAGCCTCTCCAGACTTTTCTCCCCATCTATCCTTCCTTCTCCCAAAATAAAAGCTCTCCTTGTAACAAATAAAGTATCTATGTAAAACAAATCCACATGTTGGTCACATCTAAAAATTTTTATTTCATTCTCTTGTCCATCAATCAAGAATTTAATAAGCAACTACTATGAGTCTACCACTATGCCAAGAACAAATATAATGAATGGATAACCCCAACTCATAAAAAATTACACTCTGATAAGGAAAACAATATGGACATATACATGGATAATGGGGCAACGGCCAATGAGGGCCCAGATCTCAGAGAATACACAATATACTCTGCCAGCAGCCAATTCCCATGGAGTTTGGGTAAGTCCCTTCCAGAAATGCATGAGGGAAGAGCCTCTTGCCTCCTACTTTAGGACAGATACAAGTAGCCTCCAACTGTTTGCTGTCAGCCTATTTAATGGTGCTGAAAAGCCTTTTACTTGACTGTAGTTTTTTTTTTCTCCCCTTAGCTGGTATTAGTTGAATGAGTATCAAAAACAGTAACAAAAGAGAATCAAAGTTTCCCTCAGAAATAGGAAGTAGTCCCTGAAAACAGTGAGGAGCCAACTTGAGGATTAACCTGCTTGACCCAGTCTAGCAGTGAATTGAACTGGCATCTACAACATCATGTCCTACAAGCAAAGGGACAACTCATACACCAGCTATGTCACACCCAGAAATGACTGATAGAGGGAACATTTGGCAGCAATCACTTTAAGTTTGAGCCCACTTTCTCCAGGGGCTGTGGTGTGTGCATTGACAACTATGCTCATGGTTGTGATGCTGTTATACTTCAATCCTTGTTATATCTTCTCAGTAAATATTCTTTTGTAAAAGCTAGTTGATGTTAATTGTTTAAATGGTATTAAGAAGATTTATTGTTCAGTCATGTCCAACTCTTTGTGACTTCATTGAGATGTTCTTGGCAAAGATACTGGAAATGGTTTGCCATATCCTTCTCTAGCTCATTTTACAGATTAGAAGGCAAGCAAGGTTAAGTGACTTTCCCAAGGTAACATAGCTAGTAAGTGTTTGAGACCTTATTTGAACTCAAAAACAATAAGTTTGCTTGACTCTAGGTCCAGTATTCTATCCACTGCTCCACCTAGCTGCCCATATTAAAGAGGTATTACCTGGCAATTGATATTGGAGAAAACACATTGGCTAAGACTCATGAGCAATGAATTCCCCTAATATCTCAGGGTTACTTCCTGGTCCCTAAGGGTGAGAAGAAAAGTAGCTAAGTTCTGTGTATCAGACAAGCTAATCCAAATGTGAATGGGGAGAGTAAGCCAGATTTTGAACACTGAACCTAGATATGCAGAGACAGAGGGCAGAGAAACACAGAGAGAAAATATATGTATATAGAATATGAGTGTACGTATGTGCATGTGTGTGTGTGTGTGTGTGTGTGTGTACATTGATCTGAAGTTCACTGTTCTGAAGCCTTTCATTGTTTTCCTTTACAATGCTGTAATCACTGTTTTCTTTAATCTGCTTATTTTACTCTGCATCAGATTGCAAAAGTTCTCCCAGATATTTTTAATCCATCCCTCTGATTATTTCAGATGGTCTGATACTTTAATATTAATACTAATATATTTACTAATACTGCTAGTACTAATAATTTAATAGAATGCTATTAAATAATATATCAGATTTTGTTCATCTTTCTCCCACTTTATGTCCACCCACTTTGTTTTTAGTTCTTCACTACAACAAAAAATGACTCTATAAAAATGTTTATACCTATGAATATTTTCCCTCTTTCTTTGATCTCTTTTGGATATGTTTAGTAGTGAGAGGCCTGGATCAAAAACTATGCAGCTTAGTGACTTTGCAGATATAGCTTCAAATTGATTTCCAGAATAGTGGGACCATAACCCAGCTCCACCCAGAGTGCATTAATGTGCCTGTCCTTTCACTCCTTGCTCCCTCCCATAATGGTCATTTTCCCTTTTTGCCATTGTTGCCAGTCTTATGAATGTCAGATGGAAACTCAAAGTTATTTTTAATTTGTATTTTTTTATTATTAGCAATTTGGAGCACTTTTTCATGTTTGTTGAGATCTTGTGTTTCTTTTTTTTGAAAACTGGCTGTTCATATCCTTTGTCCATTTATTTATTGGAGAACAGCTTTATTCATATAGATTTGGATCAATTCTCCATGTATCTTGGATATCAGCCTTTATCTGAGAAATTTGCTGCAGATTTGTATACAGATAATTCTTTCTCTTGTAATACTAATTTCATTCATTTTGTTTATGCAAAAAACTTCAATTTTATGTAAACAAAATTCCTTAATTTATCTGCTGTGATTTTTTTCTATCTCTTATTTAGTAAAAAAAGAAAAAAGAAAAAAACTTCTTCCCCTATCCATAGTTGTGAAAGGTATCTTCCTCCCTTCTCTTCTAATTTGTTTATATCTTTTTATAGCTACATCATGCACTCATTTTGAGCTTGTTGTATTGCATGTGAGATGTCGGCTGAGTCAAATTGCTGTCGGATTGATTTCCGTAGCAGTTTTTGTACCTTGAATAGTTGGAGCCCTTGAGTTTATCAAACAATTCACTGTTATGTTTTGGGTCCTTTGTACCTAATCTATTCAACTCATCAACTTTCATATTTTTAACTAGTACCAAATAGTTTTGTGATTACTACTTTGTAGTGTAATTTAAATCTATAACTTAATTCACACACACACACAAATGTAATTTGCGTGAGATTTCACTGATACTCAAGGAAGTTAGGTGTCCCAGTGGGTAGAGTGCCCTAGAGTCAAGTCACTTAACCTTGTTTGCCTCAGTTCCTCATCTGTAAAATGAGTTGGAGAAGGAAATGGCAAATGGCTCCAGTATCTTTGCCAAGAAAATCCCAAATGGGGTCACAAAGAGTCAAACACGACTGAATACAATTGAACAGACTTTGTTTATACTCTTAGTGGAAGTCCCCTGGAGGTTGTAATCAAGATGAAGAAAATCTTGCACCTCTCTAGTTCCCTAGATAAATATCTAGAAATGAGACTGTGAGCCAATGTGCCCTAAAGCATTCCATTTTTATTTGAGAGAGCAAATATTTAACTATAGTGAGGATAAAATAGGGGTTGATTGGGGCAACTCTTGGTCAATTTGATGTTTCTCCAATTAACTTGGTGAAATTTTGAGCTATAGATCTTTGACTCAAAGGATTTACAGAACACCTAAAATAAAGGTAGACATGCATAATTGGGCCCTCTTATTGGTTCCAAGTTACTAGAATTTCCTCAAAGATTACTGGTAATTTGAATGAGGGGGCCAGAGTCTTAGAAGTACCCAGCAGCCCCCTGTAATCTGTGTTCTTCCATGCCCCCCTTGCACTTCCAAGCTAAAGTGCAATGGAGTGGGCCTTTCTTGTGTAGGTAAAGTAAGAGAAAGAACAAAAACATTCATTAGCTTTCTTTTGTTTCCTTCTTTTAAAAAAGGAGAGGGGGACTCTTTATTAAGGATGCCATAAACATGAACCTTTGGATATGCAACAAAGAAGAGAATGGATTTATGTGTTAATCAATCAAAAAAGTAAAACGAATTGCCCAAAGTCAAGATTCAAACTTGGTTACTCTCTAAAATTCTTCCCAAATCAAAATACCTAAGATCTTGCTTGTAGCACAAACTAGTCCTACTTTCACTTACACCTTAGCTTGATACTAGACTTTCTCAGCCAGAAATAGTTGGTATATTGTAGGCAGCTAGGAGGTCCAATGGGAGTAGGGAAATTCTGCCTTTGTTATCTCTTTATGGGCCTGCAGTGAAGAAGACCTGAGTTCCAATATGGCTTCATACACTTACTGTCAGTATGATCTTGGGGCTAGTCACTTAACCTCTCTTTTCATCAATGGCCTTGACTGTAAAATGGAGATGATAATTGTACTTATTGCTAGGGTCTCCTTGGATTATTCTGAGAACCAAAGGAGATAATATTTGTAAAGAGCACCTGGGACATAGTAGGCACTATATAAATGGTTATTCTCTTCTCCCTCATCTCTTCTATTCAATCAATTAGCAAGAATTTATTAAGTGCTTATTCTGTGCCAAGCACTGCACTAAACACTGGAGATACAAAGAAAGGGGGAGGGGGAAGTGGTTATTCTTAAGGAACTTTCATCTAATGAGGAAGACAGCATGTAAATATTAGCTACATAGAAGATTTTAGAGAGTAGATGAAGGAGGTGATCTAAAAAAGACAGACATTGGCAATTAGGGTGATGAGGAAAGTCTTTCCTGGAGATGATAGGATTCAAAATGAACCTTGAAAGCAGTCAAGGAAGCAAAAAGGCAAAGGTAAGAATAGAGTATTCTAGGGGTAGGGGATAGCCAGTGTAAGGCACATGAGTTCCTCATGCTTGAAGAACTGCAAGTAGGTCAGTATTTTTGAATTGTAAGTGTGTGTAGAGGAGCCGGGTTGTGGTGAGCTTGGAATGAAAAACAGAGGAACTTATATTTGATCTTGAAGATAAAAGGTAGTGACTGGATGTGAAGAGGAGGACAGAAGGGAAAAAGAAGGGTAATGTGTTCAGACCTGCACTACAGAAAAATCACCTTGGCAGCTGAGTAGAAATCGGATTGGGTTGGTGAGAGACTTGAGAGATGGAGATCAGTTAGAAGGCTATCATAGTAGTCCAGGTGAGAAGGGAGGAGGGCCTGACTTTGGATTCTGGCTGTAAAAATGGAAAGAAAAGCTCATATGAGAGAAATAAAGTGAAGGTGAAAACAACAAGATTTGGCAAAGGATTGGATAAGACTGAATTTCTGTCACGTATTGTTGGGGTTTTTTTAAGATGTTCCATTTAACACAATAGTAAGCCTGCCTTGCTTGTCTCTGTCTCCTCTAAACATCTTTTTACTACCTTAAATACATTTTTTAATATTTGACAGTCTTTTTTCTTCTTTTCTTCCTTCCTCACATCTTTATTATTATCCATCCCCATAACCAAATATAAGCCCTAATTTATAAGAGCAAAGCAAAACAAATCAACATATTGGGTCTGTCTACAAAAATATCTCTCTGCTTTCATTATTTTTATTACCTCTTTGCCAAGAGGTGAGAAGTATGCTTCATTATCAGTGCTCCCAGTCACCCAGGCTTACACTCTTGATTCCTCACTCTCTCTTACCCTCCATATCCAATCCGTTGCCAAGTCCTGTTGACTTTGCCTCTGCTTTTGTTGTCATTGTTCAGTCATTTCAGTCATGTCCAACTCTTCATGACCCCATTTGGGGTTTTCTTGGCAAAGATATTAGAGTGGTTTGCCATTTCCTTTTCCAGCTCATTTTACACATAAAGAACAGAGACAAACAGGTTTAAGTGAATTGCCCAGGGTCATACAGTTAAAAAGTGTCTGAAGCCAGATTTGAACTCAGGAATGTGAGTCTTCCTAATTCCAGGCCCAGCACTCTATCCCTTGTGCTACCTAGCTGCAAACATCTGCTTCCTCTACAACATCTCACATGTATAGCTCCTTTTCTCCTCTAATGCTGTCACCACCTTGGTATAGGCACTTGTCACTTCAAAACTGAACTAGTGCAATAAATAGCATTCTGGTTGATTTCTTTGCTTCAAATCTCTTATTTCTTATCTGGCATCACTAGCCTGGAACTTTTGTGTCTTCTCCACCATGCTCCTTATTGGGAAAATTTCATTATCCCACAAGATCCCATTAGCTTTGGTACTCCATTTCATCACTACCCTATGCTCGTCTGATTGGAGAGTGTTGCTATAAACTTCCAAATATCCAAGTAAAAACGGAGCTCAGCTCAGAAGTCTCTTTTCTTACCTAGCCAGGCTACTCTGGGACTTCTCTGATTTCTCTATGTGTTGGGTACCTTCCCTCTTTACTCTGCCTTTCAGCTTATTTTGTGAGTTGTCTTCCCCCATTAGATTATAAGGTCCTGGGTGGCAGAGACTATCTTTTTTTATATTGTATCCCCAGTGCTTACCATAGTGACTGGCACATAGAAAGCATTCAATAAACATTCATTGACTTGAATAAATGTTTCTCCCAACTCCTCCATTCATCTATCAAAGTGATCTTCCTAAACTGAATGTCTAACTTTATCATTCTCCTATTCAGTAAATTCCAGTGGTTCCCTATTTCTTCCAGGATCAAATTTAAAATCCTCTATTGGGCTTTTAAAGCCTTTCATAACCCATTTCCTTCCTACCAGTCATCTTACAACTTCCTTCCTTCTACCTACTCTAGCCTCCTTGCTGTTTCTTGAACAATATATTCTAACTCTCAACTCTGTGCGTTTTCACTGCCTATCCCCCATACATAGACTTCTGTCCCTTCTCAACTCTGCCTCCTGTCTTCCTTCAGTTCTCAAACAAAATGCCCCCTTCTGCAAAAAGCCTTTCCTGGTCCTCCTTAAATGTCAATGCCTTCCCTCTAAGTTTATCTCTAATTTATCCTGTTCGTACATGGTTGTTTGCATGCTGTCTCCCTTCCCCCTATCAGATTGTGAGCAAAGGCCAAAACATTTCCTGGCTTAGCAGGTCCTAGAGGCCAGGGAAATAAGTGTTCTTGCTTTCCTTTGTACTTCCAGTGCTTAACACTGTGACTAGCCACAGTAGGGCTTTAATAAATGCTTAATGACTTGACTTCTGAAAACACAATTGTTCATCCTATTGATCAAAACTTGAAGACTTTCCAATTTTTTGTTCTTTTTAAAATTGTTCTCCTGATTGTGTTCACTCTATTCTGTATCAGGTGATGCAAGACTTTCCAGGTTTTTCTTAATGTAACATATTTCTTAAGATACAATAGTATTCTATATTTATGTACCATAATTTTTGAGTCATGCCCCTTCTGTTTCTCTTTTCTGAGGGCAAGAAAGAGACTAGAGTTCCTGAGACTTTCCCTTCTCAAGGTATGTCAGCAGTCAAGCTATTGCTAGAATTCCTGCAGAAGCAAATGCAGTTATGGACATGTGCTTGTATATGACTTTGGAGGAAATATCTTGTGAGTGGACTTTCCTAGTCAGGTGATATCATGGATAATCCAAAGTTTAATACTTCCCTATAATGATTACTTATAATAATGCATAGGGCACTCACTACCCTCCTAAAGGAAGATTTACTCAAAAAATATATATTTTTGGAGAAGAAAGAGAACTGCCAACACACACTGTGCAATTGGAGATATTTGGAGGACAAAAAAAAAAAACCCATATTATTCAATCTTGCACAACTTTCCCTTCTATTTCTGTGAGTTTCTTAGCCAGGTCAGGTCCAATGTAAAGAGGAATTGCTGGTTCAGTAGCAATTTCCCCATCCCACCCTATCCCCAAATATGCTAAACTTTCAGGAAAAATCTAATAGGCTATTTGAGTGATTTACATTTCTATATATATTTTATGGGCTCCTGTAAATTCTTTGTGTCCTGTGAATTATATGTGGGGTTGGTTATTGTCCTTTGTTCTCAAAGAGGGCTGAAATGACATCACTATATTCGAGTCAAGGCACAGTGTGTCCAGCTATGGCTGATTAGACCAATATGAGTTCAGAAGGCCATACCATAGGTCAGACACAAAAAGTCTATGTGAACATTTGGAGTGGAGATGTCTTTCAATTTTCACATCTCATGTTTCTTTTGAACTACTGCAATTCTGTTTCACTCATAGAGCACAGTGCCTTCTTTGATATGGGCATACCATGCTGGGTAGTTCTTTGCCTGTATCTCCGATGTCGCACAATCAATTCCAAAGTTCTTCAGAGAGACTTTGAGAGTGTCCTTTTATTGCTTCTTCTGACCACCATGTGAGCACCTTCCTTGCATGAATTATGTGTAGGATAAATAGTAATAATAGCTGCCCTGCACCTGATAAGCATTTAATACATTGAACATCTGTGCAAGATTTAAGAATTTTGTTACATACATTTGGGAAAACCAGAATCTTATTTTGGAGTTACCTCTGAAATAAAATCCGGGTGAGAGAAATGAGTCATAGAGAAATACTGACTTTGTTGAACCAAACCCCCAGGATCTCATATAAACCCTAGGTTCCCCCCAGAGAAGGGGAAGAGGAAACCTAGGCCGTAAGTTGCACAAGTACTGTCTATATCTATTTGACTCAGTACTGAACATGTACCCCAAGTAAGTCAAAGACAGGGGCCCTATATATACCAAAATGTTCATATTAGTGCTTTTTTTTGGCAAATAACTAGAAACAAGGTAAGTGCTTATCAAATGGTAAATAGCTGAAAAACAATGATGCAGTCACATAATGGAATATTATTTTTCATTTAGAAATTATAAGTACAAAGAATTCATAGAAATGTCTGAGGATTTTTATGAACTGATGTAGAATGGAATAAGCAGAACCAGGAAAACTATATATACAATGATTACAAGATAAATTAAAAGATCAGTTGAACTGTGAGTGAATGAAAAATCAGCAAAGTTCCCAATCAACAAATAGTGAAACATTTTCTCCTTTCATGACATTGAAGTTGGGAACTACTGGGACAGAATGTTGTCTGTATTGTCAGATACTTTCACTATATCAAAGGGTTTTGCTTAATTGTTTTTCTTTGTCACAAGAGACTGTTTGATATGAATGGGAAGTTCTGAAATGACTGTCATGTAAAGACAAAAACCATAAATAAGACCTATTCTTTTTTCCAAAGTAAGAAGCTCAGAAATTTAATATGTATACATTCCCCTTTCAATCTTATTTATACCTTTAATTCACTCAGTAATGAATGAGTTTGCTAAGCAAAAGTAAATTTCTACCTAGAACCTATCAGAAATATCACAAATTCTGAATTAAAAGAATCCAACCAATTTAATGAGGTTTGCTGCATCACATCAAATCACCTTCCCAAACATAATACAGTAAAAGCCTGCTACAACATAGTGAGCATTATGGTGCTTATCTTATCCTTGTGTCATAAAGAGGTTCTACTGCTTGTTTTTCTCTTAAGGGTGGTATTCAAGACTTCAAAATTATCTGATCAGCTATCATAGTTATTTGATAATATGCCCACTTACACTCATATGACGATGGTATTGGTGTGGCTTGATTTCAGCCTTTCCACAGTATTCCCTTTTTCCTTATAGAGATTACTGGGGACTCAGAATTGCTCAATTGAGATATTTCATCTTTTTAAAATTTGGCATCTCTGTTTCCCTTGCTAGAATCAATCCATGAAAATCATAGGATCACAGAAACCTATGGGAGCTGGGAGGAACATTAGAGATCATCTGGTTCACTCCCTTAATTTACAAATGAGAAAATAAAGTTTAGGTAAGACCCCTATCTAAGCTTACCTTCTAGTAGGAGGGTAAAAACAACAAACTTAAAATAATTTAGAGCTTTGTGAAGCTAGCCACATTCCAATTTAAAACACTGAGCAATAGTATCATCATTGAAAAATGAAAGTAACCTCTGTTTGTGCCAAAAGAGATATTGGGGGTGGTGGGGTAAGGGGAAGAGAGAGAAAGAAAGTTCTGCATGTGTTCAGGTACAAACAAAAACATAAAATTAAAATATATAACATTGTATAATAAACATGAGAGAGTTACAAAACCACGTGTTTCAACCTAAAAGTAATAACAATAACAAGGGTGGATTTGACTTGTTTTTATATTGGTGCAATAGCCAAGCTTGTGTAGCTTGTATGGGGAGTGAACTAATTAAAAAAAAAATGTGTGGGCTAGAAAATGTATTGTACTTATCTACAATGCTTCTGAATCTTTTAGTCACCTAACTGGGATCCAGCTTTCTGCGTGGGAGTCCTACACAGTGCTAGTGGCAACATTTTACAAATCTGGTATAGTCCAAATGTTAGAAAAACCAATTCTAAACCTGTGTTAGTAAAATATTCAAGTTAATGTGTGTGAAAAACAAGATTTTTCACATTAAAAAAAATTCTACCTGTTCAGATACATAAGGGACCTTAAACAATTACTGGTTTTGAACTTGAAAATACAGGTCTAGCAGAATTACTTTTCTCTTTCGCCTCTGTGTAGATATACATACACATACAAAATTGAATGACATATATTGACCTTGTAAAACAAAAGTTAGTCTATGTCTTTGTTATTAATTAAAATGGGAGGAACTGTTCAGATTGACATGGGTATTTCTGCCAGATTGATTTGGGTATTTCCTGGCAGTTTAACTACTTAAAATAATAGACTTGTTTCTATTTCAAGACTAATCCACTTATTCTAACTAATTGTCTATAAGACAACCCCGATACATCTGATAACAAAATCTACCTCATGCAGGACAAAGAGTAACTGCTTGAATTTTACATCTAAACCAGCTGTGAAGTGGATTACAGCACTAAAATGAGGCATAAAAATGCCAAGTTAGCTATACCAAAGGTGTCAAATATACAGCTTCTGGCTGCATGTGGTCCACAACACTCCTGAGTGCAGCCTGAACCAGATTAAAATGAAATTGGGAAATATTTAACAAAATAAATAAAAATATAACACAACATAGCTAATACCGCATATTAAAACTAAGTCAATATGCAGCCCACTGGCACCCTCATGCAGGGTTTGGTAGCCCCTGTTTCTATTTGGATTTGACACCAGTGAGTAACACCATGATCTCAGCTGGTAATTCTCACATAACAAGTCAAAAATTAGCTCCAGAGTTTGTTGTGAAGACGAGATATAGGAATTCAATTAAACTCATCATAAATTCTAAGCATTATCACCAATCACAGGATTTGCTGCCCAAGTTAAATTTTGTGGTTTATTGTTTCCTGTTTTAACAAGAGAAAGTGGGAGACAGTGTGGTAAAGTGGACAGAACAGTTTGTTGTTCTTGTTTAGTTGAGTTTGGTCATTTTTAGTCAAGTCCAACACTTTGTGACCCCATTTGGGGTTTTCTTGGCAAAGATACTGGAATGGTTCACCACTTAACATTTTTGAGCTTTAATTTCCACAACTGTAAAATAAACCTACATAAAATATATCTGTGTAAAGGGATAGACTACACAACCTTTAAGATCCATTTCAGCTCTAAAGCCATAATCCCATAATGCTAACTGCGGCTCTACTAGTATTATATGATGTTATGCAAGGCCTCTCAGCTAATTTCCTTATCTGTCACATAAGTAGGTTGGAATACACACACACACACACACACACACTCACACACACACACACACACACACCCCAGAGCTGTATATGTGTGCATGTGTATATGTATGTGTATGTATACATTATAATAGTCTAATACATAATAATAATAACAATAATAACTAGTATCTATATAATGCTTTAAGGTTGCAAAACACTTTACAAATATTATTTCATTTTATTCTCACAACTGTGGGAAGTAGGTGTTACTATGTTTTCAGGGGGAAAAAAATTATTTTTCAGATGAGGAAACCAATGTTGGTGGAGGTACAACCAGGAAATGTCCAAAGTTGGATTTGAACTCAGTTCTTCCAGATTCCAACTCCAAAGCTCCATCTACTGTACTACTTACAGAATCTCTTCAAGCTCCGAAAATCTATGAGTTTTTTGAAGGAAAAATATTCAAATTTCTCAAAAATCAGAAAACAATGGTTCAAATTTAAAATTTATGAAAAATATCATATAAGATGAGTACTGATAAATGAAATGCAGTTTGTTTCAGACTTATTTTCAAGATCTTACAAAGTCAGCCCTCATTTTTTTCAGTCTATATAATTCAGTTTCATAGAGTAACTCATAGCATATAAGCAAGGGGAAGTCAAAGTTTAGTTCTTCCTGGAAGACTTTAATTCTGCTTTATTTTTGAGCAGGAGGGAGGCAACAAATATTTATTAAGTGCACTATCCTTAGAGCTTTACAAATATTACCACATTTTATCCTCACATTAAAACTGGGATTTAGCTGCTACTGTTACTCCCATTTTACATATGAGGAAACTGAGCCAGACAAAGGTTAAATGACTTGCCCAAGGTTACATAGATATTAAGTGTCTGAGGCCTGATTTTGACTCAGGTCTTCCTCACTCCAGGCTCGGCACTGAGCCACCTTTTGTTGTTGTTGTTGTTGTTGTTGTTTTTCTGTGATTTCAGTTGTGCCTAATTTTTTCTTTTCTATCCTTTTCCTCATCACTAGACATTTATTTATTTATTGCACTTAATAGTATTTTATTTCTTTCTAATTACACGTAATGATAGTTTTTAACATTCATTTTTGTAAGATTTTGAGATTGCAATTTTTCTCTTTCCTTCCCTCACCAACCCCCTCCTCAAGACAGAAAGCAATGTGATATAAGTTATACATGTGCAATTATATTCAATATATTTCCACGTTAGTCATGTTGTGAAAGAAGAATCAGAACATTTCTTTTGGAACAATAACATTCCATTATATTCATATACCACAACTTGTTCATCCATTCCCCAATTGTTGGGCAAGCCTTCCATTTCCTAATTCTTTGCTACCATAAAAAGAGCTAGTACAAATATTTTTGTACATGTGGGTCATTTTCCCTTTTTTTTTAATCTTATTGGGGTACAGACCTAGAAGTGGTATTGCTATATCAAAAGGTATGCACAGTTTTATACCCCTTCAGGCATAGTTCCAAATTGCTCTCCAGAATGGTTGGATAAGTTCGTAACTCCACCAACAATGCATTAGTGTCCAATTTTCCTACATCTTCTCCAACATTTATCATTTTCCTTTTCCATCATATTAGCCTATCTGACAGGTGTGAGATTATAGCTCAGAGTTCTTTTAATTTGCATTTCACTAAGCAATAGTGATTTAGAGTATTTTTTCATATGACTATAGATAACTTTAATTTCTTCATCTGACAACTTCCTGTTCATATCCTTTGATCATTTATCAATTAGTGAATGACTTGTATTCTTATAAATTTAGCTCGGTTCTACATATATTTGAGAAAAGAGGTCTTTATCAGAAACAATGGCTATAAAAATTGTTTCCCAACTTTCTGCTTCCTTTCCAATCTTTGTTACATTGGCTTTGTGCAAAAACTTTTTAATTTAATGTAATCAAAATTATCCATTTTGCATTTTATAATGTTCTCTGTATCTTTTCTGGTCATAAATTCTTCCCTTCTCCACAGATCTGACAGGCAAGCTCTTCCTTGCTCTCCTAATTTGCTTATGCTGTCACCTTTTATGTCTAAATCATGTACACATTTTGACCTTATCTTGGTATACAGTATGTGATGTTTGTCTATGCCAAGATTCTGCCTCACTGTTTTCCAGTTTTCCCAGTGGTTTTTGTCAAATAGTGAGTTCTTATCCCAAAAGCTGGAGTCTTTGGGTTTATCAAACAGTAGATTACTATAGTCATTGACTACTGTGTCTTGTGTACCTAACCTATTCCACTGAACCACCACTCTATTTCTTAGCCAGTACAAAATAGTTCCAATGACTGCTGCTTTATAAAATACTTTTAGATATGGTACAGCTAGGCCACATTCCTTTGCATTTTTTTTTCATTAATTCTCTTGATATTCTTGACATTTTATTCTTCCAAATGAATTTTATTCTTGTTTTTTTTTTATCTCTAAAAAATAATTTTTGGTAGTTTAATTGTTATGGCATTGAATAAGTAAATTAATTTAGGTAGAATTGTCATTTTAATTATTTTAATTATATTAGCTCAACCTACCCATTAGCAATTGATATTTTTCCAATTGTTTAGAACTGATTTTATTTGTGTGAAAAGTGTTTTGTAGTTGTGGTCATATAGTTCTTGGGTTTGTCTTGCACTGGCTGGACTCCCGAATATTTATATTGTCTACAGTTATTTTAAATGGAATTTCTCTTTTCATCTTCTGCTGCTGGGTTTGTTGGTAATATGTGGAAATGCTGATGATTTATGTGAGTTTATTTTATATCCTACAATTTTGCTAAAATTGTTAATTCTTTCAGGTAGTTTTTTTTTTAATTGATTCTCTAAAATTATGTAAGTATATCATCATCTTATTTGCAAAGAGTGATAAATTTGTTTCCTCATTGCCTATTCCAATTCCTTCAATTTCTTTTTCTTATTGCTAAAGTTAACATTTCTAGTACAATATTGAATAACAATGGTGCATATAAGTTGACTTGTATGCAATGATATAAAAAAATTTAGAGATGAAAGAAAGGAGGCAGAATAGGGTAAATTACATCACATGAAGAGACAGAAAAGATCTATTACAGTAGAGAAAAAAAGGGACAGTGTGACCACTGTTTGAACCTTACTCTCATTAGATTTGGGTCAAGGAGAAAATAACATACACACTGAGTTGGGTATAGAAATTTATCTTACTCTATAGGAAAGTAGGAGGAGAAAGAAAAGGGAAGGGTGGCAGCCAACAGAGGTACAATTCTCAAGAGTTATAGGTATCACCTTTCCATTTAGGGATGTGAGCAGTTTAATCTTATTGAATAACATGTGGTTGTTTTTTTTTTCCTGTTTGCCTTTTTTTGCTTCTCCTGAGTCTTGTATTAGAAGATTGAATTTTCTGTTCAGCTCTGGCCTTTTCATCAGGCAAGTTTAAAAGTCCCCCTATTTCATTGATTATCCATCTTTTCCCTGAGAAGATTATGCTCAATTTCACTGGGTAGCTAATTCATGATTATAATCCTAGCTCCTTTGCCTTCCAGAATATGATATTTCAAGCCCTCAGATCCTTTATTGTAGAAGCTGCTAGGTCTTGTGCAATACTGACTCTGGTTGATTTTTGAATTGTTTCTTTCTGGCTTCTTGGAGTTCTTGGAGTATTTTCTCTTTGACCTGATAATTCTGGAATTTGACTACAATAATCCTTGATGGTTTTCATTTTGGGATCTCTTTTAAAAGGTGTTTGGTGGATTCTTCAGTTACTATTTTATCCTCTAGTTCTAGGATACCAGGGTAGTTTTCCTTGATAATTTCTTGAAAGATGCTATCCAGGCTCTTTTTTGATCATGACTTTCAAGTAGTCCAATAATTCTTAAATTATCTCTCCTGTATCTATTTTCCAGGTAAGGTGTTTTTCCAATGAGATATTTTACATTTTCTGATATTTTTTTTCATTCTTTTGATTTTGTTCAATTGATTCTTGATGTCTCATAGAGTCATTAGCTTCCACTTGCCCAATTCTAATTTTTTTTCAGCCAAAGACAAGGTTTATTAGAATATCCATCATACTGGGCACACTCTTAAGGAGTTTGAACATTAGTAAGCTATTGGCTACATTGTAAGAATCTGAGCCCATAGCTAGATTATAAGAATCTGAGCAGTGGATAGATTTTAAGAATCTAAGCATAGTAATGGAGACAAGATGGACCTTATATACAGAAAGACTATGGGAGGGATCTAGGAGTGGCTAAGTGGTCTATGACGTAATAGAACTCCAGGGGTGGCCAAGGAAGAAAGGAGCCCAGATGGGTGGGAAGTCGCTGGGGGACATGAGATTATAGCCTCAGGCTAATGCTAGAGATCTGGCCATGTGGGAAAGTTCCTTTTTGGAGTCCAGATCCCATTCTCATCATTCCCCCCTCAAGCAAATGGAACCCAAATTCTTTTGGGGTAAGGGTCGAGGGTCTTGGCTTCTGAAACTGCTTCCTGCTGGCAAGGGGTGTAGAGCTGTCCCTGCCTTCAGGGGATCCCAAAAAAGAGGTAGACTGGAACTGAGCACAGGCTGCATCCAGAGAACGATGTGGGGACATTGGCTGGTATTCCCTGTTTGCTATCAACTATAGGTGAATGGCCTGCAGTCTGGAAGACACAAATCTGACAGAAAAGACTGCAGGGCCCAAATGACAGGATAAAACATCCTTAGCTCTGTTTGGATTCAGATAACTCAGTTTTTCAACCATGCAGTATCAAATCCACCTCACAGCCAGACTCAGGAATAGCCAGATAGGTAACATTCCTTTTCAAAGGAACATAATGGGGAAACTGCGCCAGGAAGATCCCATCTTAGACTGAGACTAAAATTGTCCTCTCAGCTTTTCCTGATGCTGACTCCCCACTAGTATCACCTTCTCTTAGTAGCTTGTGGCATTTCTCAGATGGTGGATTATTGATTATTGATGGATTATGATCCATCAGACAACTCAAAATAAAATCTTATGAGCTTTTACCTCAAACAGCAAGTTTCACTAATCACAGTTTAAGAAAAACTTTTCAGGATTTACATCTCAAATTTAAATTTTCTTGGTGTAAAAAGCCAATCATCAGAGATTTCTATATGCTTACAAATTCTCAGCAAATTAAAACCCAAACAAGCTTTTTGGCAAGTTTACACATTAAAACAATAACCAACAATAGCCAAACCATTTTAGCTATAACCAAATTACGAAAACTTGACTGAGATAACTGATACAAAAAGTTCACCAATATGAAATTGAAACAATCCTATTACCAATCAGATGACTTCAGTTTTGTTAAATGTATTTCCAAATTACTTTACACAGAAAATCAATATCTCATCATTAACAGTTAAAACTACAACTTTAAGAGCATGCTTACCCTAGTTTGGTTTCAGAGGCTAACTTCTTTACCTTGAACAGGACGTGCTGAACTTGGATGATGCTTCCAGGCAAAGGTTGCCCCAGGGCCCAAGGCCATTGCCAGAGGGGCCTGTGCTGTAGCTGCTGCCTCTTGGCCCCTCCTTCTTTTCCCCAGGTGGGGGAGGACAAAATCAAAGGTGAAGGGGAAAGGGTGAAACTCTCTTCTCCTATGAGAGGAGTTAACAGATACCCTCTTGACTCCACAGAAATAAGTGACCAGAGTTGTAAGGAGGAGTTTCAAAACTTCTTAATGATCAATCACAAAACCTCCAGAATCTGCCAAGATATTTTTAGCTGTTCTAACTTTTCCCTGTAACCACCACGAAGGAGGATTCAGGGGTGTAAAGGGAAGGAAGGAAGTAATCTCAGGGAACCAAAAAGTAACTGTAGGTTTCCCCAATTCCCTAGCATCTAGAAAACTGACAGAATTGGGCATACACTTCCAGACAGGGCATCTGTCCTTGTCCTCTATGCTGAGGAAGGTGTACCTAGGTCAATGGCCTTGAACTGACGCAGTGGACCAAGAGCCTGAGAGCATCAGGCTGAGTGCAAGACAGCCTCATAACTGTCTGCCAGAAAAGCACCTCCAAGCCTTGGTGCTTGGAGAGCGATCTCAACTACAGAGCAAGAAAGGAGGTGGGGAGAGGGGAGACTTACATACCTTCCAGTCTTGGCTGGAGAAGAACTTGGGGTTAGGCAGTTTCCCTGTACAGGCCACCAAAATGTTGAGGTTTAGGGATGCTGGGACCCCAAAATCACAACACATGAGTCCTGCCCAAAAGAATTTGACCCAAGCCTTCTTTCAGCCAAAGACAAGGTTATGGAGTCTGAACATTAATAAGCTATTGGCTACATTGTAAGAATCTGAGCCCATGGCTAGATTATAAGAATCTGAGCAGTGGCTAGATTTTAAGAATCTAAGCCCCAATTCTAATTTTTACAGCATTATTTTCTTCAGTTAGGTTTTGGCCATTCTATTTGTTATTGTTTTCTAGATAGAGCCAAGATGGCAGAGTAAAGACAGGGCCTCACCTGAGTTCTCCCTCAAACACCTCAAAACATCTTTAAATAATGACTCTAAACAAATTCCAGAGCAGCAGAATCCAGAAAAAAAGATGGATTAAAAAAAATTTCCAGTCTAAGACATCTCAGAAGGTTAGCAGGAAAGGTCTATTGAACCAAGATGAGAGAGGAGCTCAAAGGGCAGCTAGGTGGTGCAGTGGATAGAGCACTGACCCTGAAGTCAGGAGTACCTGAGTTCAAATCTGGCCTCAGACCAAACACTTGACCCACTTACTAGCTGTGTGACCCTGGGCAAGTCACTTAACCCCAATTGCCTAAAAATAAAATTACGTTTGGGGGCTGCTAGGTGGCACAAAGGATAGAGTACCAGCCCTGGAGTCAGGAGGACCTGAATTCAAAGCTGGCCTCAGACACATAACACTTAACTAGCTGTGTGACCCTGGGCAAGTCACTTAACCCCATTGCCTAACAAAAGCAAAAAAAAAAAAAAAGGAGAGACAGAGAGGAGCTCAATCCAGCCCCAGCTGCCTAGTGTAGACCAGGCTCCAGCAAACCAAGAATAGGCCTCAGGGCAACTGATTCACTGGTAGCAGTAGCAGTTTCCAGACCTCTCAGCCCACAGACACAAGGGACAATTTAGAAGGTCAGCAGGAAGGATTTGTCACACCAGGGTGGGAGTGGAAAGCAGTCCAGCACATACCCTGCCAGCACAGCACAGCCCCAGCAGACCAGGAGCAGGCCTTGGGAGTAATTGAATCCGTACCAGAAGTGGCAGCGGTTGCTTCCAGGGCTCTCAGCCCACAGACTGTAACATCTAGCCAGAAGGAGATTATAGAGGTCTCTTTGCTATCACTGAGTCAGGACTCTGTTGCTTTGCCATATTCAGATCTGGGTCACAGTCCCAGGGTAAGGAGGAGAACTACCATAGCAGAGCTCTCAGTAGCAGTACAGGGGCTACCCTCCTTACAGTTCCAGGGTACAGAAGAATGCTTGTAGTCACTCACAGACCAGAGCACAGCCCAGGAGAGGAATGAACAGCTCTCCTTAAATCGTAACACTTTGCAAGAACTGAAAACTTACAGGTCCCTAGAAGTATCTCTGAAAACAGATGCACAAAACCCTTGAAGCTTGAGACAGTACACCCTCCACACTGGAAGAAGAACCCTACTTTAACAAATAGTTAAAAATCAAGTAATAGGCTAGGAAAATGTGCAAACAACAGGAAAAAACTGTGACTATAGAAAGTTATTATGGTGAAAAAGAAGATCAAACCACACACTTAGAAGAAGATAGCAAAATCAAAGCTCCTACATACAAAGCCAACAACAAAAATACGAATTGGTTCCAGGACATGGAAGAGCTCAAAAAGGATTCTGCAAATCAAGTAAGAGAGGTAGAGGAAAAATTGGGAAGAGAAATGAGAGTGATGCAAGAAAATAATGAGAAAAGAGTCGACAGCTTCGTGAAGGAGACACAAAAAAATACTGAAGAAAATAACACCTCCAAAAACAGACTAGGCCAAATGGCAAAAGAGGCCCAAAAAGCCAATGCAGTAAAGAATGCCTTGAAAAGCAGAATTGGTCAAGTAGAAAAGGAGGCCCAAAAGCTCACTGGAAAAAAAAAATTGCTTAAAAATTAGAAATGAGCAAATGAAAGCTAATGACTTCATGAGAACCCAAGAAGCAATAAAACAAAACCAAAAAATAAGAAACGTAAAATAAAAAGAAGACAATGTGAAATATCTCATTGGGAAAAAAAACTAACCTGGAAAATATATCCAGGAGAGATAATTTAAAAATTATTGGGCTACCTGACAGCCATGATCAAAAAGAAAATAGCCTGTACATCATCTTTCAAGAAATTATCAGGGAAAACTGCCTTGATATTCTAGAACCAGAGGGTAAAATAGAAACTAAAAGAATCTACTGACCACCTCCTGAAAAAGATCCCAAAACGAAAACTGTCAAGAACATTATAAACAAATTCCAGGGTTCTCAGGTCAAGGAGAAAGCAAGCAGCCAGAAGGAAACAATTTAAATATCATGGAGCCCACAGTCAAGATAACACAAGTTTAGCAGTTTCTACACTAAAGGACTGAAGAGCTTAGAATATGATATTCTGGAGAGCAAAGGAGCTAAACCAAGGAATCACCTACCCAGCAAAATTGACTCTAATCCTTCAGGGGAAAAAAATTGACATTCAATGAGATAAAGGACTTTCAAGTATTCTTGATGAAAAGATCAGAGCTGAAAATTTGACTTTCAAATGCAAGACTCAAGGGAAGCTTAAAAAGGTAAACAGTAAAGGGAAATCATAAGGGACTTAATGTTAAACTATCTACATTCCTACATGGGAAGTTGATATTTGTAACTCATTAGACCTTTCTCACTATTTGGGCTTCTTACAAGGAGTATATATAGAGAGAGGGCGCAGGTGTGAGTTGAATATGAAGGGATAATATCCAAAAAATAAAATTAAGGGATGAGAGAGGAATTTACTGGGAAAAAGAGAAAGGCAAAGGTAGAATGGGGTAAAGTACCTCACATAAAAGAGGCAAGAAAAAACTTTTACAGTGGAGGGGAAGAGGGATTAGATTAGGGGGAATGAGTGAACCTTACTCTTATCAAAATTGGCTCAAAGAGGGAATAACATACACAGGCAATGGGGTATATAAATATATCTTGCCCTACAGGAAAGTAGGAGGGGAAGAGGATAAAAGGGGGGGGGTATGTTAGAAGGAAAGGCAGATTGGGGGAGGGGTAGTAAGAAGCAAAACACTTGAGGAGGTACAGGATGAAAGGAGAGAGAGAATAGAATAAACTGGGGGAAAACAGGATGGAGGAAAATAAAGTTAGCAATAGTGTCTGTGAAAAAAATTTTGAATCAAGTTTCTCTGATAAAGGCCTCATTTCTCAAATATATAGAGAACTGAGTCCAATTTATAAAAATAAGAGCCGTTCCTCAATTGATAAATGATCAAAAGATTTGATCAGTTTTCAGATAGAGTAATCAAAGGTTTCTATAGCCATATGAAAAAATACTCTAACTCACTTTTGATTGGAGAAATGAAAATTAAAACAATTCTGAATTACTACCTCATACCTATTAGATTGGCTATTAGGAAAGAAAAGGTAAATGACAGATGTTGCATGGGAAAAGTGAGACCTTAATGCACTGTTGGTGGAGTTGTGAATTGATTCAACCCTTCTGTAGAGAACTTTTAAAATCCTTTTTGAGCACTTCCAGGAGGAGTTTTTAGGCTTGACAACAATTTCTATTCCCCTTTGAGGCTTCACATGTAGGCATTTGATTTTCTTGTCCTCTTCTGAATTTGTATTTTGATCTTCCTGTCACCATAGTAGTTTTTTTAAAAAAATAAACAGGGCTCTAAATTTTGTTTGGTTTTTGCCTGTTTTTTCTTTTAATTTGAGCTCTTGTCCTGGGCACAGACGGCACTGTCTCAAGTTTCTTGCACTGGGGGTCAGGGGTCTGGTCACTGACTTTCTGTGCCAGGGTCTCAGATGCTCGCAGCTTGCCCCTTGTACTGGGATAGTCCATCCTAGTTGCACCTGCTATGCTTGGGTTCTGGGGCTGGCAATTTGCCTTCTGCATTGGGGTTGGAGGCCTCTCAGCAGGCCTGCTGCACCACTAACTTGCTGAGCCAGGACTGAGGAGTCTCAGGTGCTAATCTGTGCTGTGGCTAAGAGCCTTCCATGGGTTTGCCTGGACACCATCTGCACTGTGTTCCCCTTTTACCCAAGTGAGACAAACCTTTCCTGAAGTCCTTCTAAGTTATCTTAAGCTGGCAAATTGTTTCATTCCATCTCTTTGTGTGTTCTGTCATTCCAGAATTCATTTTAGGTTTAATTGAATGTTGTTTCTGAGGGAAACTGGGGAAAGCTCAGGCAACTTCCTAGCTTCTTTCCATCATCTTCCCAACTCTTTTTCACTTGACAGAGATACTGAAGTGGTTTGCCATTTCCTTCTCCTGTTCATTTTACAGATGAGAAACTGGAGCAAACATAGTTTGCAGGGTCACATAGCTAAAAAGTGTCAGAGACTGGATTTGAACTCAGGAAGATAAGTCTTCCTGAATCCAGGCCCAGCACTCTATCCACTGCATCACTTAGCTGCCAACTGAACCATTCAGTTGTCTGAAAAGCATTCCAGAAAGTCTCACCCAGATCCATTTACCTAAATGATTTTTGGTGTAAAGAAAATTGAAATTAGAGTCAGGAAGGCTGGGTTTTAATTCTAGTTCCAATATTAATGAGCTCAGTTTCCTCATCTATAAAACCCACTTAATAATACTTGTAGCATGATCTATTATGCAGGGCTGTTGTGAAGAAAACAGTTTTTAATATTTAAAATACCATATCAATGCAAGTTATTATCTCTTTTCTGAACACATTCTCTTTTTTCCTTTTATCTCTCTCTCTTTCCCATTATTTTCTCTTTCCCATCCTTTCTCTCTAACTTTTACCAGGACCAATAAGAATTCCTCTATCCTTTGTTGCTGTCCTTGCTCATTGGGCTACTAGGTATGGATGGTCATTAAATTCTCAGCTGTTCCACAAAAGATTCTTGTTAGGACCTTCAGGGAAGCAAGCAGCCAAATTAGACTCTCACTTGTTCCAGCATGTGGTGAATCCAGGTATAAGAATAGGTGGGGACAGATAAAAGCAAGAAGTTAAACTATTCCGCAGACCACTTTTTCTACAACTCCAGTCTATCTCAAAGGTTTACTATTTTTTGAACTTTTGGTATACTATGACATTAAATTGTTTTTTTTTGTTAGAGCAGCACTCTTCTTAGCAAACAACTTCTCAGAGACTCCAGAAGCTTCTGAACAATGATACAAAAGGAGATAAAACTCTCAGTTGTATGTATTCATCACTACTGTGTTTCAAATCAGCTAGTTTTTAAATAAAAACATTCTTGTGAAAATGGATACGAAATTTCCTTACATTCCATTTCCACCTATTCCTTCCCCATTATAAAAAAGCCTTTCTTTTCTTCTGGGGGGAAAAATGTCACTGTCTGTTACTCATGTATCTTCATAATTATTTCTTCTCTCCTGCCAGAAAGCCCTACCTTGAAGCTAAGTCACAGCCAGCTTCGAAAGTAGCAATACCAGAAGCTGGCAGAGATATGTTATTGTCATTTCTATGTTTCATTTTCCCAGAAGCTAAGAAAAAACTTTCTTCACATACAACTAACACTAGCTCAGCTGCTGCAATTTGCTCATGGGCATGATTCAGGGGATAAAAAATATATAAAATAACACAACTTGTACCAGTTCCCTTTCATATATGTATCCCTTTTATTCTCTTCCATCTGCAACTCAATGGGTAGGAAATGTGATGGGTTGGAAAAATCTGCTCAGTCTGGTAAAGCAGTTTGGAGATGTCAATGCTAAGAATAGTCCATGGACTGACATTAAATAGTAGGGACACATGCTAAGTTGGCTCACCCAACGCTGGTGTGGAAAGCAGTGCACCAAATTAGAATTTAGATCGGAGACCTTTTTTTAGAATATTTTTAGAACCCATCACTCAAAGGGAGTATGCATCTCTCTTAAGAGATGCAGCCCTTTGATGCATGAACACTCAAAAAACAGATTTATTCACCCTTTAATCCTTTCTATAGGCATAGATCAGTTATTCCTAAAAAATATTTTAAAAAACCCTCTCTAAACTAGAATTAAATACATAATATTTCATAATAATATATTATATAATTAATAATAACCTGTATAATACTTTACAATTTTCCTAACCATTTTCACACATATCATCTATATAGGAAAGAAATGTCACAATATGTTTTTCTGTATCTACCAAAGAGGAATTCACTACATGTTCATTTCTGAGTGAGTGTGGCTGTCAATTTTCTTTTTTGTCTATGAGGTCTAGAGATAGGGCTGTTATAAGGAGGTAGAAGGGATTTTGGAGGTCAAACGAAAGGAAAGAAATGGAAATTGCCAGATTTATTCAGTTCTGATTGGGAGAAATTGCCTCATTGCCCTAATTTTGAAGCTCCTTAGACTACATAGGCATTTGAAAGTTCCTACTGGAAGATAGAATGACTCCTCAGTGGTACAAGTTTACTGATTACCATCTCAGCAACCTGCATTTCACAAGGGCCTTGGCTAAACATAAATCTGAATCAATATCATAGAACAGCCATAACATTCCAGATAAAATTTCTATTCTCTTTAGAAAAAAATGCTTCAAAAGCACCCTTACCTCTTTAAATGAATTAAATGGATTCAAATGTAGACATCCAAACAGGAAAATTGGTTGATTTTGAAAAAACTATCTTCCCCTCAAAGTATTGTTTGAATATTATTTGCTCTTTGTAAACAAAGAACTAATCTTTGCCATGCCCACAGATTTTACTGTATTAATCTTTGCTCATTTTTTTTTCACTATCAATTTTGTACATGTGCGATAATGTCTTTATTGCTCACCACATATACATAATGAGGTCAGGTCAGGTTCAAATGAAGGCAATGACTTTATCCTATTACTTTAGTTTTTTGTGTTACTTCAGATTCATTTACATGAAGGATTTGGAAGGGTGTGAGGAAAACTCTGGTACCCCAGATCAAGAAATCCCTTTGGGGTTTCTTGGATGACAGCCTCTAAAATGATTTCACAGAGGTAGAGACTGGCAAAAAGGAATTGACAGAAATTAAAGGAACTCTCCAACCCTAAGATGGCCAGTCATAAAAAAGTGAATTCAAAGACTGACTAGACCCCTGTGGGTTCTAATACGTTGATTAACTTTTCTGTATTAAAAAAGAGCTTGACCATTAGAGGCAAAGACTCATAGGATTGACAGTACCTCTCCTTACAGAGAAAAAGTGACTGAGTTTTTCCTTCCTAGTCTTATGGCTAGGTATATAAGGAACATGTATTTCTCAAAGAGCAAAAACTTAGGTTCTTGGATCTACACTAGGTGGGGAGCCTATGGCCTTGCGGCCACATGTAGCCTTCCAGGTCCTTGGGTGCAGCCTTTTAACTGAGTCCAAGTTTTATGGAACAAGTTCTTTTATTAAGGGGATTTGTTCTGTGAAGTTTGGATTCAGTCAAGTAGCCACGAGGCCATAGGCTCCCCACCCCTTGTCTATACTAAAATAAAAATAATTTCTCCACTCATGAAGTAGAAGTAGAACCTCAACCTAAGACTATAATTAAAGCCCAGCAGAAAAAGAAATGAGGAGCAGCAGAGATACGTCATCTAGAAGGAAACAGAGATAACATAACTCCCAGGTGCAGGTTCAACAGAGAAGGGTACCTACCATGGGGGAGACTCAGAAAAGATATTGAGATGACATTAGAAGCCATGGAAGACCTGATTTACATGAGTTGGCACATATATTCCCCATGTTTCCCTTTCCACAAAAGTACCCCAGACATACATCAGAGACCATCTACAAGAAGGAAGTATCAAAGATGGTAGATTCTCCCATTCTCCCAACATCCCCCTCCAAACAACTTAAAAATAACAGTTTAAATTTAATTCTGGAGTGACAGAGACAGCAAAAGGTCAGGTGAGACATTTTTCTAACCATAGACATTTTTCTAGTCCACGATAACTTAGGAGATCAGAAGTCTATGACACCCGAAAGGGGCCACAGGCAGCAACATCAGTGGTGGGCTTTGGGGGCACCAACAGCAACAGCAACTTCAGGAGCTCTCAAGCCAGAGACAGCAAGGGGATCTAACAACTTGGTCAGAAAGAGATTATAATGAACCCCTGTGCTACTACTGGAAACTGGACAGGTCACTGTTTAGGAACTCCATTACCTATACACACTTCCAGGTCACAGTTCTAGGGCAAAAAATGTGCTTGCAATCATAAGCAAGTGGGGTGCCTGAGGGTCAGTATCACTTCTGGTCATAGGGAATCAGGGGGCCTTCCTGGGAAAGGACCAGCACATTGTTGGTGGAATTGTGAACTGGTCCAACCATTCTGGTGAACAATTTGGAACTATGCCCAAAGGGGCATATAAGTTTCTTGAGGGCAGGGTCAAAAAAAGAAATACTGCACTCTAGAACAATTTAGAACTATGTCTAAAGGGCTATAAAACTATGTTTACCCTTTGACATAGCAATACTGCTTCTAGGTCCATACTCCAAAGAAATCAAAGAAGGAAAATATTTACAAAAATGTTTAGAGAAGCTCTTTTTCTGGTGGCAAAGAACAGGAAATTGAATGGATGCCCATCAATTGGTAAATAGCTGAACAATTAGGGTATGTGATTGTGATGGAATATTATTGTGGTATTAGAAATTACAAGCAGGATGGTTTCAGAAAAACCTGGGAGGACTTATATGAACTGATGCAAAATGAAATAAACAGAACCAGGAGAAATTTGTACACAGTAACAGCAATATTATAAAGATGATCAACTGTGAAAAGCTTAGCTGCTCTAATCAAGACAATGATCCAAGGCAATTCCAAAGGACCCATGAGGAAAAATGCTATTCACCTCCAGAGAGAGGACTGATAAAACTCTGAGTGCAGATTAAAGTATTTTTTTTCACTTTCTTTATGTTTCTTACTTTTTATTGTTGTTTTATTTTCAACGTGGCTACTTCACTCGTATAACTAATATCATATTGCATGCCTTCTTGATGGGTGGGGAAGAAGCAGAAGGGAGGAAGAGACCAGTTTACAGATTCTTCTTGTCCTTATCATTTTCACTGGCTCCAAAAATATTCACCATTTTTACCAAATTAACCAAATTAATATCTTTTTTTTTAATTTGGAGATTTCCTAAACCTAACCCTGTTACTATTTACCAATATTAAATAACCTAAAGTAACACATTCTTTTATTTTACCTTAATCCCTCATTTCAAATTTTAAAATAATTTCCTTTTATTTTGCTGAAGGCAAAGCTGGAAAAGAATTATTAATTCATCACTAACTTCTGATGACATATGAATGTTACTGTTGGCCTTCTCTTCCATATATTAAAGAATGGCTTTCCCCTTTCCTTACAGGCCACACTCTCTGATCTTTCAATCATAGGTTTATAGTCCAAGATCCTTGTATTCCAGAAGGAGAAGCTGAGGATCAATAACAAAAATTTTACCTAGGTCCAGGGGTCCTAAGTAAAATAGCTGTCCTGTGAAATATTATTTTACTCAATTCAATTTAAACCAAAAGATGTTGATTTCTAATATTTATCTTCCTATAGATTCCAGGCTTTTTCTTGACAAAACCTACCCCAAGTCCCTCCATAATTTAAAATAAAAAATCTTCTGGTGGAACACAGGAGGTAAAGCCAGGACATCTGAAAGGAATAGCTAGTCTGCCATACAGATAAGTTTCTAGAAAGGGTTCCTTGTCTTTCACATCCCAAACAGATATTGAAATAAAAGCTAGTGTTTCATGGTTTCATCTGAACAAACCTAGAAATTTGGGAATTTCTTTAGACTGAGTGGTAGATTAAGGAGTTCTTTTTCCTAGAAATTTCACAATTCTGTACTTACATAAATGACACCATTCTTTTCTACCTTTTCTATTACTTTCTCCTCCCCATTCTATTGCTTTCCTCCTTTGGTTCAAAATATTTTATAGAGATAATAACAATAATATGATGATTTGGTGTCTTTTTTCTTTTTTAAAATTAAAGTTGTTTTTTTTTATTTTATAAACAATTTTTTTAACATGTGTTTTTAAAACTTTGGGTTACCGATTTTCTCCCTTCTTCCCTCCCCACCCATCCTCATTGAAAAGGTAAGCAACTCAATACAGGTTATAGATGTGTAGTCATGCAAAACACTTTCATAGTAGTCATGTTGTGAAAAACTAAGTATATTTCCCTTCATCCTATTTATTTATTCTATTCTGTCTTTTGACCCTATCCCTCCTCAGGAGTGTTTGCTTCTGATTATCCCCTCCCCCAATTTGCCCTCCCCTCTATCAACTCTTTGCTCTCTTGTCCCCTTCCACTCTTATTTTCCTGTAGGGTAAAATAGATTTCCATACCCAATTGTGTATGTTATTCCCTCCTTAAGCCAAATCCTATAACAATAAGATTCACTCATTCCCTCTCACCTTCTCCTGTTTCCCCTCCACTGTAAAAGCCTTTCTTGTCTATTTCATGTGAGATAATTTATCCCATTCTACCTCTCCCTTTCTCCTTCTCCCAGTATAATCCTCTCTCACCCCTTAATTTTATTTTCCAGATATGACCCCTCCATCTTCAACTCACCCTGTGCCCTCTATCTATCTATCTACATTATCTATATCTATCTATATATCTATCACATCACACACACACACACACACACACACGTACACATATATGTTATTCCCCCCCCCCCACTACTCTAATACTGACAAAGGACTTATGGATTACAAATATCATCTTTCCACACAGGAATGTAAACAGTTCAACCTTAATAAGTCTCTTATGATTTCTCTTTTCTGTTTACCTCTTCATGTTTCACTTGAATCTTGTATTTGAAAGTCAAATTTTCTATTCAGCTCTGGTCTTTTCATCAAGAATCCTTGAAAGTCCTCTATTTCACTGAATGACCATTTTTTACCCTGAAGGATTATACTCAGTTTTGCTGGGTAGGTGATTCTTGGTTGTAATCCTATCTCCTTTGCCCTCCAGAATATTATATTCCATGCCCTCGTATCCCTTAATGTAGAAGCTGCTAAATCTTGTGTTATCCTGATTGTGTTTCCACAATACTTGAATTGTTTCTTTCTGGCTGCTTGCAATATTTTCTCCTTGACCTGGGAATTCTGGAATTTGGCTACAATATTCCTAGGAGTTTTCCTTTGGGGATCTCTTTCAGGAGAAGATCTATTTTTCCCTCTGGTTCTAAAATATCAGGGCAGTTTTCCTTGATAATTTCTTGAAAGATGATGTCAAGGCTCTTTTTTTGATCATGGCTTTCAGATAGTCGAATAATTTTTAAATTCTCTCTCCTGGATCTATTGTCCAGGTCAGTTGTTTTTCCAATGAGATATTTCACATTCTCTTCTATTTTTTTCATTCTTTTGGATTAGTTTTACAATGCCTTTATTTCTCATAAAGTCACTAGCTTCCAATTGCTCCATTCTAATTTTCAAGGAAATATTTTCTTCAGTAAGCTTTTGGACTTCCTTTTCCATTTGGCCAATTTTGCTTTTTAGGACAGTCTTCTCCTCATTGACTTTTTGGACCTCTTTTGCCATTTGGGTTAGGCTGCTTTTTAAAGTGTTTTCTTCAGTATTTTTGGGGGTCTCCTTTAGCAAGCCGTTGACTTGTTTTTCATTATTTTCTTGCATCACTCTCAGTTTTTCCTCTACTTCTCTTACTTGTTTCTCAAAAATCCTTTTTGAGCTCTTCCATGGCCTGGAACCCATGGTGGAGTGAAAGAAGTAACTTGCTTGAGCTGTCCTCCAAACCCCTCCAAATAACTATAAAAAATGGCTCTAAACAAATTCTAAAGCAGCAGAACCTACAAAAAGACAGAGTGAAACAAATTTTCAGCCTAAGACAACCTGGATGGTTGATTAGGAAAGGTATATCGCACCAGGCTGGTAGAGGAACGCATTTTGCTGTGGGTATGCAGGCCACAGTAAACCTGGAGCAGGCCTCAGAGGACTGAATCACGAGCAGCTGTGGTGGTTTCCAGACTTGTCAACCCACCAACGCCAAAGATAACTTAGAAGGTCAATGGGAGGCATTCTCAGCTCCAGTCCCAGAGCTCAACCCCTGGGCAGCAGTTGCCTCCTGAGCTTCCAGACTGAGGGGGAATTGAGTGGCTGATCAGAGGAAGATTTCAGAGCTCTCTTTGCTGAGGCAGGATTCTCTTGCTTTGCTAGTGCTTGGATCTGGGTCACAGTTCTGGGTGGAGGTCCTGCAGCAAGGAAGAGTGCTGGCGTGGTGGGGCTTGTAGTGGTGGTAAAGAAGAAATCCTCCTCACAGGTCCAAGACAGAAAAGAGTGCTTATGGTCACTCATAGACTACAGCACAGGCCAGGAAAGGAGTAAACACCTCACCCTTGATCACAACACCTTGGAAGAACTGAAAATTTACAGGTCCCTAGAAGTATCTCTGAAAACAGCTGCACAAAACCCCTGAAGCTTGAGACAGCACATTCTCCACACTGGAAACCAACCCCTACCTTATCAAAGAGTTTAAAACTCAAGTAATTGCCTGGGATCATAGCAAGCTGTGCAAAAAGAGTCAGACTATATTATCTTACTTTGGTGACAAAGAAGATTAAAAACATACAACCAGAAGAAGACAACAAAGTCAAAGTTCTACATCCAAAGCCTCCAAGAAAAATATGAGTTGGTGTCTTTTTTCTAAAAACACACTTGTATGCTGATTATGAACATGAACAAATAAAAAAATAAATAAAGGAAGAACAGTAGTTTTAAAAATTTAGAAATAATTTATTTTAAATTCTCTTGGGATATAAGGAAGATGGGGGAAGGGAACAGGGAATGGGTCTTTGTTACGTACACTGTTTTAAATTCTATGTGTTCTAAAGTCATAGCTTTCATAAATGTGGTCTAGAATTTGGCCAGAATTACAAATCAAGCTCATTACCCTATTGTTTACAGACTTTACTCTTCTTGCTGTTGTTGTTATTGTTGTTGTTCTCTAAAATCTTTCAAACATCAACTGGAGCAATTAAATAATCTCATCTGCCAGATCTTTTACTAGGAGGCAATTTATCAAGCTCAAAGATTTGAACTCATTCAAAGCACCTAGATATTGTTTTACCATGACTTGATTATGTTTGATTTCATTATCAGCTAACCATTTTGTTCCATTCTTCTCTGTCCAAAGATCATTGTTACTGAAGGGAAAAAAATAGAAACAAAATAAGGCTTGATAAGTTCAGCCTTCTGTTATCTTTTTTATTCTATCCAGGCCAAAGTAGTTTCTTTTATCCTCCTCTTGACCACAATACAGCTTTTAAAAGTTTGTTGTTGTTGTTGTTGTTGTTGTTGTTATTGTTGTTGTTGTCCCATTAAATCTATCACCAAACTCTTCTGATTTGAGGCTTTAGTACTCCTGACACTCACTATTCTTGCTGGACCTTTCTATTCTTTTGTATTCATTTTCATTTTTACTTGCCCTTGCTTTAATCAAATCACTTCAACAAGATCTTGTCAACATATATTAAGCTCCTACTATGTTCTAGGCACTGTGCTAAGGACTGGGGATACAAGGAAAGGCAAACAGTGCCTGCCCTCAAGGAGCTCACAATCTAATGGAAGGAGATAACAAACAATGAATAAACAATATACATACATACATACATACATACATACATACATACATAAAAGTCAGCATAAAAGTTTGCTGACCAGACAGATTTCCACATGGAGATGGGAGGTTGGAGAGAAGTGTAAAGAGAAGGACATCTATAGAAAATGAGTACTGCTCTATCCTTGTTTCATATCTTTGCAGTGTTATGGCAAAGTAAACTTCCTTTTTTTAAACTGTTCATTGGCTTACAAGTGCCTCATTTCATCCCCAAATCAAGCTAACATTTTTCTGATATTAGGCCTATGCCCAATATTCTATGGAGTTTAAAGCCTTTTATTACATGGACACCACAATGTAACACCTGTGTAGGTCTGACATAGTGTGAATCCCTGTACAGTGGCTCTTCTCGTAGGGAAGGAGTCATCCATTCTTTCTGGAATAGCTCATTCACCCGAACCTGCCCTCATACTGGCAGGTCTAGATTCCTAGAAAAGGATAAGCACTATGCACCTATAATTCAAATTCTATCATAGACAGGGCACTCTGTGAACAGGAAGAGGGGCAAGACATAATCATTGTCAGCAGCCTCACTGCTGCAAAGAGTCAATGACAACGATGATACCATTAACAATAGGGTAAAGGATAAAAAAGAAAAATAAAAAAGCTCAGCAAAACTAACCAACATATCAAAAAAAAGTCTGTCTTCATGGGTAGTGTCATATACCCATTTTCCCTCACATCTGCAAAGTGGAGAGAAATGTCTTCTCATATGTCATATATCTTCTTTGGGTAAGCCTTTGTCATTATGAACAAGAATTTGGTAGTTGTACTACCACTGTCAATTTAACTTAAGATGCTTATTGAAATTTTAAACCTAGTCTCCATTCTATGAAACCAACAGGAAAAAAAAAAACCTTTACAGTATAGTCATTTTAAAAGCTAAGAAACCAAAAAACATTTGCTTGGATCCTGACATACCTGATCTTTACCAAATTCCATTCTATAGTAAAAAGGTCTCCAGTGTTTAATAAGGTTCCAGTGTATACCTTTTTTAAGATATCAAAATGAAACAGAGTACTTGAGATGATGACTGAAACCACGAAAAAAAAATTTTGAATTTGGAGAGAAAAAATCTCATAAATTTTGATCTAGTACCAAGACACAACAAGGATCAGTGTCCAGAAAAAGACATAAAAGGTCGGCACAAATTGGTAAGCCTTGCCACAATGTCCCCCAATCACTCTTAATTATTACTTCTCACTTTCTCCATCCCCCAGCTCCACACACAAAAAGAGTAAGAGTGTTGTTCTTACTTTTTAGAAAGGATTTAGTGAAGTCATCTTTAAAACAAAGGATATAATGGAAACATATAGTTAAATTGACTTTCTTCTTTAAATTTAAATTTACTAGTTCAATGAAATCCACAGAAGTATATGTAAGTACATATTACCAAGCCAATCTATTGAAATATTGCAGATGCATAAAAATAATCCTACAGAGAAATGAAAATGATATATTGCTGAACTTCACAAAGACCACCTATGAAAAATCTTTCCCAGTAAAGGGTTTACCTGCTAAGAAGAGAAAGGAAAATGTACCAATATTTCATAGATTCAGTCAAGTAAAATGTTCACAGAAGTATGAGATTCTGATACCTGCTCATTTGCAACTATAAATTTAACTAAGGGAAAGTGCTGCTTTTTGGTCCCTTCCTAGGTAATAAAAGTAAAAATATGATTCACAACTCTAAATGTATGTAGCACCCCTAATGGGGTCAATTCTCTCCCCTTCACCTCACACTCAAAAATTAAGTTCCCTTTGTTGGGATGACATCTTGAGATCAAGGTTATTTTGGGGGTCCATATTCCTAAAAGTGTGCCTCATGAGTGCCTACTGCTGAATTTAGCTTTAACAGTTAGGCAGTAAACAAAATTAGTTCAAAACAAGGGCATTTACTGAGATGGTATGCTAAGAACAATAGCAACAAAGCATTTCCCCCCTTAAATGTGCGGCACATTATCCTACAATAACAAAGTAAGTGGAAAAAGTATAAGCATATAGTGTACTAATAAAGACAGGCACATCCTTATTGGATGATGTGGCCAAGGTAATTGACACTTCTGGTACTGCAAGGTCACAGGCTCCTTTTCCTTCTTGTATTATCCTTATGCTATTTTTCTCAGGCTCAGAACCTCTGCTTATCATATAGCTCAGCTAAGCAACCTGGGTCAGTTTCTCTCCACAATTCAATTCTTAATTGCTAGAGCTGTCTCCTGACTCACAAAACTCCTTCTGTCTCATGCCTTGGCAGACTGAGCCTGCTCCCTAATGGGTATGGTACACTGAACAAGTAGTTATGCATCAAAATACCATGTTAAGTGAAAGGGGGAGGGGGGCAGGAGATATGTCCCCTCACTTAGAGGTGAGCATTTCATTCTCCCCTTCTAGCAGCATATTCTCTCTCAAGGGCTGAGTTCTTCCACAGCTTGCTCTCTTCTCTGTTGTTGTTGTTGCTGTTATTGTTGTTGTTTATTCTTTGTTATAAAAGAGGACCAATGACATCAGGAGGGTGATATCTTGACTTTCAAATGACTTGGATTTAAGTGAGGCAAGGCTATGCAAAGTCATCAGCCTCACTTTCTCCTCCAGGGTCATTTGAGTCTAGTGGCAAGCCACAAGCTAAGACAACTGGAGACAACACCAGATGCAGTAGGAACTCTTGGCCTTTTTAAGATAAAGTCTTTCCCAGGTCTTAGTTTGTCTGAAGCAACACCCATTCAGTGATTTAAGCCTAGGTAAAAAGAAAAAAAAATAAGGCAAAAGATGGCCTAGTTTGGCTATTCCAAAAACCAAACAAACAAACAAACTGGGAGTGGAAGAACCTAAGGGTTTCCAGCCAGCACAGAAACAATTGCTATTTATACTCACTCTGAGCCATCAAAACCCAAACAAAGACCATGTGAGGCTTGGGCTGGGACCTATTTTTGGCTAATCAGTGAGAGCCAGAGTGATTTGGGCTTAAGTCATGGTCAGGTTGAATTGCTAACTGTCTCCTGCCTCAGCTCTCAACTGACTCCCTAAAAAGTGTGTCCTACTTTTTAAAAGGCCATTGAGGGTGGACTTCTCCATTATCTAGCTGCCCTCTAATTTTTTAAGTTTTATCAGAGAACTTCTTTACACCATGTAAAGAAGTGCAGGGGGCAGCTAGGTGGAGCAGTGCATAGAGCTCCGGTCTTGGAGTCAGGAGGACCTGAGTTCAAATCTGACCTCAGACACTTGACACGTACTAGCTATGTGACCCTGAGCAGGTCACTTAACCCCAATTGCCTCACCAAAAAGCAAAAAAAAAAAAAGTATAGACAGATAATTGCACATCATTTAAGAATTTAATTCCACATTATTCCCAAAATTATTATTTCATCAACTGAGCCCAATTGGGCAGGAGGGTCCTGATCAACTATCCCATCCCACATGACATATGTGATTTGGATTTGACTGTAAGTCACAATTTTCAGTTTACATTTAACAGGTTCATAGACTAGTAGAATTTAGAGCTGGAAGGGTCTCCATATTTAAAAACAAAGTATACCAAGGCCAAGAATGACTTTTCAAAGGTCTCACAGGTAGCAAATAGGATTTAAACTGCAGATTCAGGTTCTCTAACCACAAATCCAATTTGTATTAACTAATAAGGTGAACAATGGATCAAAATGAAGTAATTATACTGCAACAATTGCAGTCTCCCTGATCCTAATCTCTCACCACCCCAAACTTATCCTACAAAATATGTAAGAATAATCTTCCCAATGTCCAGCTCTTGTCACCACTCTTCAAATTCAAAAAAGTACAGTGAAATTGTGGATGGAGTCCTGGATTTGGAGTCAGTAAGAACAGGCTTTAAATTCCACCTCAGACATTTACTAGTTTTGTGACCCTGGGCAAATCACTTCACCGATTTGTGCCTTAGTTTCAGCATAGGAAAGGACTTAATGACCCTTGAGCTCCTTACCACCTCTAAATCTTTGAGTGATCCTATGAAAATCTTCAACATTTTCCAATTTACTATAGAATAAAAAACAAACTCCTTAGAATCCCATTCAAGAATGTCCATCTTCTACTCTCTACCTAATGAAGTCCCACTACTTCAATTCAATTCAATATATATGCAATCCATACTCTGTGCCAGGCACTGTACTAATCATTGGAGATATAAAGACAAAAAGGAAATAGTTCCTATTTTCAAGTAGCTCATAGTCTAATGAGTGGGGTAGGGAGCAGGCAGAGAGGATACATATACTTATTTCCCTAAATTCTATGCTCCAGTCAAATTGAGCTACTCACAGTACTCTGAATATTCACTGAATTTTCCAATGTCTTCATACATACTCTTCCCTCTACCTGGAATGTCCCTCCTAATGTACAGTTGTAATCCAAAAAAGCCTCTGTCCAAGTCTTTCCTTCTTCCACAAGCTATCTTTTCCTTAGTCATGCTGCTCCTCCTTTTTCTAGAATCTCCCATATCCAGGAGCATGAGGAAGCTAGCCTCTATCATCTCAGAAGAGACAATTTTTAAGTTTTTAGTGTTAGGACTTATACCTCAGAAATCAGCAGTTTTATTGATTGTTTAGGCTTAAAAAAGTAATGGTGAAAATATTAATAATGCCGATTAAATTTAAAAGTATACCCTGTGAACATTGTTTTGTTTTGTTTTCCTTCAGAGAACAGTTTGTTAAATAACAAACATACCCCTGACTATATCCATAAACTTCTATATTTGGAACATTTTGGGTTAGAAACTTTCCAATTCCTGACTGATTTGATTGTCCCTAGCCTTAGCTTCAAGGATTAGTAATCAATCAGACCTACCTGATAAGAACTGTTTCCCTTTGCTATAAAATCACTTTGATCTGGGAGTATTCATGATCAAGAGCTAATCCCTGAGTTATCTAAACCTTTGTTTTAATAAGGATTAACTGAGCATGCAGGATTTGTAAACTATCTGAGCTGCCCTAGAGCATGAACCAAGGAACCCTAGGTCATAGTGGACCCCCTCTTTCTGCCATGGCCTGAAAACTATCTTTCCTAAGCTCCTCTCAAGACATCCATGGTTGAATTTCTTCCCACTTGTTGATATAAATATCTGCCTTAATGCTGAGAGGATCAACTAATTTAAACTAGGTATTGGACCTGGCCTTATTGTTATAAGGTCTTTAAGAAGCTGATCAAGGTTAGTCATATCAGTACTGCTGCCAATGTAAAGGAGGGTCTTAATGACTTCCTGTGTTATCCATACCTCCTACTCCTCTGGCTGTCTCCAGTTAAGCCATGTACCTTTCCATAAATGTGCCAAGTGTTTGTGGCTTTTAACATTTTTAACATTGACTGGCTAGGCTAGTTCTTCTTCAAAACCTTTTTAGTCTTCCCAAGAAAAGTTAACACTCTATCTCTGGTTGTTGGAATCTTGGCTAAACTTCAAAGCCCAGTTGAAACATTACCTTTTGCTGAAGCCCTTCCTAAAACTCACCAACAGGCCAATTAGGAATCAGCATTGCCCTAGTACTTTGCTTGTACATTCCTGTAGCACTTGTCACAGTCTTCCTTGCACATAGCTAGGTAATCATAAATTTTTGATGAATTAAGTTGGAATTTGAAGGGAACAATATATTTGGAATGAGAGATTCCAGATTTACTACTTACTGGCAGAGCTTGCTTACAGGTCAAGTTACTTCCTTTCTCAACATTTTATACCCCTCATACATAGTAGGTACATTATTCATGTTTGTTGAATTGAATAGAATAATTCGTCATTACAGCATCCCATTCAGGTGGAAAGCCAATCAAGCAATCAAAATAAACTACATGGTAGAAACCAACTGTCTTGAAAATGTTAACAACAAATTGTAAAGTCTCTGGTGAAACAAAAACTGCATAATCTCATTCATCTGAAGACTTTAAAGATGTAATCATGATCTACTGCACAGAAAAACTGATGTTTAACATGAGGTCTTAATATTTTATTCTGTTTAATAGCTTCTAAGAAATCTATACCAATAAAGCTTTTTTATAGATCCACAGGGCCTCAAAATATCCAAGGAATACTCCCTACCAAGTGCCCCCGACCAAAAAAAAAATCATGAACGCATTTTGAAAATATTTTATATTGCTATAATAATATAATCATATACTGTGCATGCTTACAGCTGATTTATCATTGTATATGCTAACTAGTCTAGTGCAACAGAGATACTAATTAGACTTATGCTTCTCAATTCATGCAAACTTTATTAGTCAAAATACACAAATAATAAAAATACCACTCTCCCCTAGAAACAAACTGCCGACTTGTCTTAGAGATCTCAATAACCTTCTTTTATACTGAGATTATGAGAAAGTTTCATCTCTGCCCAGCTAAAGGCCAAGTGTCTCTCTCCAATGTGGTCATCCTACAAATCTCTGTCAGCACAGCCCTCAAGCAAATATGGGGATGATCTAGTCTCAAGTATAGGGAACACAGAAGCCAGGCTCAGTCATAATCCAAGAGCAGACTAAAAGCTAGGGCTTCTGGTGCATTTTTTATAATCTTAGCTATCAGAGTTTCTAATTCATTACCACATAATTCGAATTATTACAGTAATATATATGGCTAATTTGTACATATTTGCTTGGTTATTGTATCTTTCATTAGACTGTGAGTTCCTTGAGGGCAAGGACTATCTTTTATCTCTTTTTGCATCCCCAATATTTAGCACAATGCTTAGCACATAGTAGGTACTTAATATAATTTACTAAGCTGTATGTGACATTTTTCTACTGATGGCCTATCTAATTAGAGGGTCCATATAAGGTTATTAGTTGTTTAAGAACACATATATTGTTTACTATATCATACAACGCAAGTACTTATCTTATTATTGAAAAATAGCTTGTAAAAAAAACTTAATCAGAAGAACTCAATCACAAAATGGAGGCTTTCAACAAAATGAAGTTAGTGATACTAAGTTGGCAAACTTATTCTTACTATTTTATTAATAGTTAACAAAATTCATTCCCAGTATAATTACATTCAAAAATAAACATGGCAGAAATTATAAACACAAACATTGGTAAATAATAATAATAATAATAATGGCAGCATGACATAGTGGTAAGAAAGTAAGCCTTAGAGTCAAGACCTGATTTTGACATGCACTAGCTCTCTCTCACCTCACCTCCATCCCCTTTCTGCAGCATTCTGTGCTGACATTCCTGGTTGAACTCCTTATCTGGGAGAGAAATGATTATTAAATAACTAATTATTGGGGATATCCAGGATTGTTTTCTTTTTAAGGAAATCTCTGTCCTTGCCCAAAAATTTACTCCCCTTAGACCATTTTATCTAGAAGCAGTTGTTGCCCCTCCCAACTAGACAATCTTACAAAGAATTTAATATAAAGTGAATTTGGGCCAATTAAGTTCCACTCAGCCAGGTCTGATTAGAGGTGAGCTCCCTTTCTCTAAAATGTCCTAGGCGGGAGTAGTCTGGATAAGAGTTAAATCTCTTTGTCCAAGACTGAGTTATCAGAATCTGGTGAACACCCACTCTTCCAAGGTCACATAAGTTTGAATGGATTCCATGAGGGATGTTCCACATTCTGCTCACAAAACCTATTGCTTTTTCTCCCTGAATATACTTTCTCCTCATATACTTGTTTATTTCTCATATTTAAATCTTTCCCTTGGTTTCTGTTTTGTGCCACTGACTCCTTATATTAATTATCTGCTAGCATGTTTAAGAAAATGATTAATTATGCAAAAAAACTATGCCTCTTGAACTTTTTATACATCACACCTTCTAAAGCTACTATTCTTCCACTCTGTATGTACCTATTTATTTCATGTTGTCTTCTCTGTCTAGGAGGGTATTGAAGGCTCTTGAGATCAAGGACATTTTTGCATTTTTGCATTTCCTTATATATCTAACAAGTGTCATCATATAGTAAATGCTTAATTAAAACTTGTTGATTGATTAAATGATGTTAAGGAAGATTTGTGTTAAGGAGGGGGTTGTGTGAGGGAAGGCAGTTTTACAGGATCACGGAAAGGTAAGATCAAAGATCAATGATTTAAAGCTGGAAGAGATCTTAAAAGTCCTTAAGCCCAAACCCTTCATTTTACACCTGATGTAACTCAGTCCCAGAAAGGTTAAGCAAGCTCCAGGTGTGGGGGTTCCTGTTCCTAAATCTAGTACAATGCCTCTCGGAGTCACTGGGTTTAATTGAAATATCCTTTTACTAAAATCATTCCAATATCCTGAGGTAGAAGCAATTCTCAAGGGGATTTAAAAAAAAAAGTTCAGAATATAAAACAAATAAAAACTGCTGCCAAGAAGCTTAAAAAAAAAAACAGTAAAGAAGTTCCCTGAGACCTGAGGAGGTCCCAGCCAAAATCTCAAAAACCACTTTTATACTCCTCTTGTTCAGTGGACCCACAGCTGAGCCCCAGATCAATCCACAGGGGAGCAATGTTAACGCCTACTTCCCCAGCTCTTCATCACTATTTCCTTGCTTGCTAGAGTGTAGGCTGCTGTCATAGGAGTATGAGGAGTTCCCAGTTCCTACCCCAGGATACCAAAGTCATTCATTACATATCCGATGCAGGATTCAAACCCCAATCTTCTTGATTCCCAGTCCAGTCTTCTATCCACCACACCCTGCTGTCTCTTCCACACCAGAAGTTTTCCAAACCAATGAAATCAGTATTCCTTGTGAATATATACTAACAGCTAAGTTTTAATCTGGAATGACCTAAATACAGAAAGCATCTCTGATTTTGTTCTCCTAGGGAACTCTCTGTGTGTGAACTCCTTATTCAGGCACAAAGAGCAATGTATTTATAACTTGTAGGGAAGTTCTAGAAAGTTGTCTGAGGCACATCAGAGCTTAAGTGACTTACCCAGCTTCACACAGCTAGTTAATGTCAGAGACAGGTTTTAAACCAAACCCTCCTAATTGCAAGTCCAGTATTTGATGCACTATACTTTGTTGCCTCTCAGATTCTGAGGCTAAAATGAGGAAAACAAATATATTTTCAAGAATACTTTGGAAAATATACCTAAAATTTGACTTTAGACTTCTAGTGGTATATTGCATATGAAGCTAAGTCATCTTGCTCATATAGAAAGCTGTTATTATAGATATCAAGCATATCTATATCTTCACATACACATGAGGTTTGTTTCTATAGGTACTAGTGGCATTTTCACAATGTACTGTTATGCAATCTACTGTTATAACTTGGTAACATATCATTTATGTCTCTCTCTTTACTAACATGAGATCATTATATTGCCATTCAACAATGAAAGATGATTCATCAGTGATTCCCAATGACACTTTCTATATATAAAGAAAAAAAATCTTTGCTTCATTCTTATGTGATATGCATACAAGTTACATAGAATCTATTCCCTTGGAAAACTCACTACATCTTTCCTTTAATGTCATCATGGTCCTATTGGGTGTTCATGCATTCTTTCTTTAGAATAAAGAACAAAAGAAAAAAAGAGATATCTTATAGGTGAAGGTTGACCTAAGCTCAGACAAGAAGTATAGGAAGATTAAAGCTTGAGAAAATGTATGTAGTCATACTATATTCCCACTATTATGTCCTGATTTTCAGTGAATAGGGCTGGAATAAACAAACAGGGAAATGAGGCATCTGCCTGATAATTTGAAATGACTTCCAATTTTTATGACTTTAGTTAGCCTGGACCTGTGATTTCTTCTTTTAGGGGTATTCTTCATATGGAACCTGCCCCTACTAATGCAGATCAGCATATCATCCATACTTTATAATATTAAAGAATTACCTGGAGTATGAGAGAGGTTAAAGGATTTTTGCATGGTCACATAGTTAATATATTTCTTAGATAGGACTGGAACCCATTTTCCTTTTCCTCAGGCCATCCTGCTTTCCATTAGGAAATCTGTCTCTGCATGCTTTTAGTTTGGCAGGTAGTAGCAACAACAGCAGCAATTATAATTATAACAACCTCTTCAAAGCTTATTCTGTGTTCCAAGTCATGAGGAGAACGCAAAGACAAAGAAAGAAATGCGATCCAAGGTAATAGACATTGAGAATTCTGCTATTTCCTAAAATTGCTATAGTATCTGTGAAGACCTAGAAGATCTCTGAAATGTTATCCAAATGAGTTCAAAAAATATCATTTATTTGGTTAGTACTCCAGGCAGAGAAGTAAAACTACTTCTATGATTCTAAGAATTAGTTGGGGAATCATAAGATTTGCTGGTTTACCCTACTTGAAACCATTGTGACGATCAACTTGACACAGGCAAGAAAAGAGTGACATTCATTCTTATCATTGTGCCACAAGATGACAAAATACACCCAAACAAACTAAACCTACCAATAGCCCACCCTCTGGAGATGCTTCAGCGCAGATGGCACAGACTACTAAAGAAGGGAAAACATGAGAACATATAAAATTCAGTGAAAACATGAATATTTTAATTTTATGCCAATATTATAACATAACAAAATTGAAAACAGAGCTCACTAGTTACAGGAAAGGGGAGCGAGTGATGGAAAGAGGTTGAGGGGGATAGATTCTGATAGGGGTACATGATTTTAAAAGTTTAGAGGCCACTGGTTTATATGGTTGTAAGAAGTCCAATACAAATTAAAAAAAAAAGAAAATTAGATTCCTTGAGAAACAGAAAACTTGTGTATCTTTAATATAATAAACAATAGATAGCTATATCAGTGAGACAACTTAAATACCAGTTTCTTTGCTGAACAAAAAATAGTAGGTCTATATAAGGTACATAATTCTTAACTCAAACACTTCAAAATGGCACATAAATTACTAGCAAAGCTCTTCACCATCTTTCTTTCAGCTATGAGTCTGATCCCACCTCTCTTAAGAATCACATAGACATTACCAGAAGATAAAAACACCAAATACCCCCAAATATAGGCCAATACATGTTTATGTGGTTTATATTTTTTAAATCACAGTATCAGCATTACTAAAAATACTATAAACACTTATAAGAAATAATGTATTTGTTGAGAGCAAAAATGATGTGCAAAAAGTAAAAAGCAAGTTATTGTTGATTTGGTAATTATTCACTAAACTGTCTGAAAGTACTATAACTTTTATACTGCCTTAGTTGATTATCACAAAACCTTTGCCTTATTTCCATACCTATGATTTATTTATGTTCTGAAACTATACACAAGAAAATAGATCCAAATACAATGAGAACTCTAAAGTACTAGAGGTCCACATGGAAAATCATTCTCTATTTAAAATATGCCACCAATACAATAATGCCAACAATGATTCAAATAAAACATGGAATTAAAAGAGAGAGTTTAAATACGTTATGGATTTGCCTAACCTCAATTTCATTATCCTTTCTCCTAAATAGAACTGTTTGACTTCCAAATTAAGGAAGGAGTTGGACCAAAATATGATATTAATCAGTTTATTGTACTTGAGTGACTCCACAGAAAAATACATTAAGTCCTCCATCTTGTAGCATCTTTCTCCAACAATATCAAATGTCATTTGGACTCAATAATTGTAAAATCCTTAATGTACTGCAAGGAAAAGGAAGGTGAATGCTTTGAATTTGAATTTAGGAGTTATTGTGAACCAATAGATTAAGGTGATATGGAGAAAGATAATGAATAAAGATGTCAAAGAGAAGACTGAGGCCAAATATGTTACAAGTCTTTCTGGCATCCTGAATTCAAAACTGAATAGGATAAACATATTCATAACAATTAATACCAATGCAATATCAGGCTTCATGTATATTTTCAAAACTGTAAAATGGATTATAACAGATTTGGAAAATATCTTTACAAAACCAGCACAATATCAACAAAATACAGACCCCATCACCCTAAGACACCTAGAAAAAGACTAACCCTTCCTCAGCAGAAAGGAAAGGATTGAAAAGAAATTCATAAAGTCTGTGACAGATCAAAAACATGCAAAAATACTTTTGTGAACAAGCAGACATCACCTCAATAATCAGTAATAAATTGATAACAAAAATGGGGTTGAACAACTTTAATAAAAAGTGATGCATGAAATGTGTCTGATTGAAAAATAGAATCAAAAGTCTTCCCACAAGTGACATCCACATGAACACAGTCAGTAATATGATGATAAAAAGCACAAGATAACGGATTTGTTTTATTTTTTAATGGCATCATTTATTGTGGAAATTCAGGACCAGATCATTCCCACCAGAAATTTCTGAAAGGTTATCTTTAAAGACTTAGTGATCAATGTAAATTATGTGAGGAAATGGTAAGAAAATGTATAGCATCACCTCAGTCTGTTTAAAAAAGAAAAAAAAATTCATAATATTTAGCAATATATGACCTTACAGTTCTCTAGTTTTCATGCGCTTATAGACAGCAAATCCCCATGCTACAAATACAGACCTCAAAACATCTTGGAGAATATGATTCATAAACTGCATTAGGACCAACCAGATTATTATTACATACCAAATTGTTACCCATCATTGTACTGACATAAACTTTATAAAAACTTAAACAGAATGTTTTTTATAGATATTACCATATCAAATATTTATAACTATACAGAGATACATTTTTTTTAATACAGAGATTTTTTCAGAGGAGATCAAAATCACATTGGAACTAAATGAAGTACATATCATTGTTGCCATCCTTTGTGCCATTGGAGGTGTGCTGAGGTTGGTGAGCCTGAGAAGTATAACCTTATATCTTGACAATTTAGTCAACTACAATAATAAATTATCATATCCACCTGAGTGATAATCCACAGAATATTAAGTATAAAAAGAAAAATGGCTAGATAGCATCTTATCCTTGGGCAATTCCTATCTTGATCTTATTAAAAAAAAAACACAGAAAGCATGAAATAAGAACAAAACTAATAACAACAATAGTTTATGTAATAAGGGCTTATAATGAGTTTTTTTTTTTCACAACAACCCTATGAAGTAAATAGTGCCCATAAAAATATTCCTATTTTCAAAAGAAAAAATGTTCAGAAAAGGGTAAATATCTTTCACATGGTGACATAAAAGTAAGTTGAAATTTGAAACAAGGAGGAAAAGGAGTAATAGTAGTTGCAAATTACCACTCCTATTTCCAGCAGCACCCTGGAAACATTCCCACTCTAGAGTTAAACCATTGCCCTATCTCGATCTCCCAGATCATTTGCTTTCTGATTCCTACCTCACTTTAGAAATCCCAATCTAATTGTTCTTCAAGATACTATTGCTCAGCTAGAGTTCATTATTGCCTAATAAATCAGGAATGAATGTTTACCTGTGAAAATCCATTCTTGTTTTCTTTGTGATGATTAAAATTGTCCAACCTACAATAAAAGAGACTGAGGCAGAAGTCTGATCCAATGGTGCTTTATTAAAGGGTCCATGGTCTACTCTAATGAAGTGGACCTTAGATCTTCCTCATGATCTGATATGCCCCCTTCTTCTAGGACCTTGTATTTATAGAATTTGATATCCAAATATATGAAAGAGGCATGGTAAAATACAGAATCTCATTGGTTGATAGACCTTGCTCTTGAGGGCCAAAAATGACATGAGTGGGGAGGGTGTCATGGGTCAGGTGAAGCATGGTGCTTCTCTACTGACTAAATGATCATAAGATGCTAACCTGCTCATGTTGGACAAAAGAGAATGGTCCAAAAGTACAAAAATAAATTGGAGGACTTTCTATGTAGTTGAGTCATCTATGCCACACTGGCTTTGGTCACCATGACAAGGAAAGACAAGAGTAGAGGGCCTCTGGTCAGCTTCCTATGATTAAGCAAGTGATCTTACAGTTGCAGCTCACAGTTCTGGGGCTTACAGAACTTACAGAACTTATACTCTACAGAACTTATAATCACTACCCCTATGGAATCATATCAAATTGACTGATACTAATTGAAATAGAGTAGGGGTCCAAATGAATTATTTCTCACATTTTGATGACAGTGAAAACATGAGAGACAGATAACCTAGTCAAGTTTAAATATTTAGCAGCTCCAGTACTCCCCTACACTCTTCTTTCCCGCAGGAGGTACATTGGTAGCCAGATAATGAAGTGTACCTTCTTATTCACCTAGCAAAAATTGCTACTCATCCTGGGTGAGTAGGTGATTACCCTCATAAAACTGACTATAAAAGGTTAGAATAAGCACTAATTTAGGTCATGTCTCCGTGAAGCCAACATTTTTAAAGATTTTATTATAGTATTTGGCTTTAAATAACTTTTTTTTTTCTGTATTGCCACACAGCAGGAAAGAAAACCCTATTAAAGATCTTCAAAATCAACAACAAACATACTAAGCAGGCTGGGCAGGTTAATACCCTGCCTACCTCTTACACCCTATCCTAAGTCCATAATAATTTAAAATCTTCATTGTAAAATCTGGTGTGATGAAGGCAGAATCCCACTTAATGTGGCTTTTCCTTCAGTCTGTTACTTGAGTCATTATTCACCTAAGGTTTCCACTGACAAGCAAGAACAAGGCATTTGGACTGGAAACCTTACATCAGTATGTGATCCAGTCACATGTAGTAAGCACTTACTAGGAACCTAGCACTATAGTGGATGCTATGGGGAAGAACAGAGAAACCTGAAGACAAAGTTAATCCCCTCAAAGAACAGAGCCCACTGGTTTGGAACCAACAGTACGATGAAATGTTTTATAGGATAGATCCGGTTGTGCCAATTACCACCCACACCCATCTGTGCCACTCCATTCCTTGCCAAAGCATGTGTGTTATCCTGTCAATGTGGGCATCCTCTGTAACTTACTTACTCAAAAGATATAAGGACTTGTTACAGTGCTCCAAGAGTCATTCTTTAGAGGATGTAGGTACCCACAACTTACTCTCAGGTTCTGAAAAAGTGGTAGAATTGAAGCCTGTGCATTAAAAAGTTAAATAGACCTGAATGGACTTGGACATGATCTCATTGGAAGCATCGTTTCCTCATATCACTGTGATTTAAATCTCCTTGACCTAGTCAATAGGGAAGGGGAAGGGGGAGGTGGCATTGAGAGATCTCTGAAATGCTAATATACCCTCAGGCACTGTTAACATCTCCATATACCAATCTACCACCCCATCAGAAACCCCAGACAACAACTAGTTTCATACAGCTAACTAGCAAAGCCAAGATTCTAGTAAATAATTCCTTAATAAGGAAAACAGTGTTTTAATGCCTTAAAAATGTGCTCTTCAGCCAACAGAAAACTTGCTTTCAATTTGTCATGGCTTGAGAGTACATTGAGGTGGGATTTCATTCATAACTACTATGAATTCATTTTAGGTAATTACTGAAAAGCCCAAAGAGAAATACCAAAAATATATCCAAGGGGTTAGCAAGAGGGGTGAAGGATGAAAAAGTTAATTATCTAATATCACCTTTTTTGAGTAAATTCCATTTCTCTAGATGGCATTATCGTATTCTAGGGCTGGGAAAGGGGGAGGGGACAAAAGCAGCTGTTTGCTAAAGGGATTAGAAAAATGTTGTTTGTCTTTGTCTAGCAGGCTCCAGAGAATTCATAGGCATCATTTGTTAATTTGGAAAAATTCATAAATGTAATCTCTGCCTATGTTAACTAATGTGCATAGAAAATATGGAGCTGCTTTGGCATGATTATGCTCTGTGTTAAAGTTATTTTCATGAGGGTCCTACACACTTCAGGCCCATAAATTATTAATGCACCTTATTATCTTCCAAGCATGGGAAAGTACCTATGACCCAAGATCCCCAATAAAGGTAAATGGTTAAAGAAAGAGACAATTAAATTGGTTTGGTTTGAATCACAGTAGTTCTACCATCCTATCAGCATTGATTTTAAATATTTGTATGACATATAGGCTGATGAATAATTCAGGTTTCATTTATTGGTCCAGTGATCCTATGCATGGCTTCATAAAAAATGAATATAATATTAGGTCCCCACTTCTTCCTCTACAGAATTGTTTGTGTGTTTGTGTATGTGTGTTTGTCTGTCTGTCTGTCTGTCTGTGTGTCTATGTCTGTGTCTGTATCACATGCACATAGGCACATAGGAGGAATAGAATTCTTCTGATATGGTTTGCTCCTATACTGTGTATACACATTTATTTATATGTTATACATTGAATGGAAAATTTACAGAAAAATAATTTTGACAACATTCATAAGAGGTACTGTTTTGCTCCTTCCCAACCAGTAACAGTTAATTCTACCCTCAGAATCCTGGTTATGAGTTGTAAGACAACTAGCTACCAGACTTTCTGGCAATACAGTGCTGTTACAGGGTACAGAAGGACACAGAAGAATTGCCTCCTGATGGATTTACACATTGGAAGTATCCATGCCTTCTTTGACTTCTTCTAATCCAAGAACAGAGAACCTCTTTTATGAGGTTTTACAACGGCAGTCATCAGTTTTCACCAGTTTGAATTCTTTCCTGACTTTCAAGAACACATTCTGGTAATACAGCAAAAAATTAAGGAATACTTCAATTGGTATTTATCCTATTTTGGGTTACATTTTCATATTGTCATGATTTTTTAAATATATGAATGGCAAGTCTCATTTAGATTTAATCATAGGTTGCAATGTAATCAATGAGTATGTTCTGTTTCCATAGCAATTCTAAAATTTCAATACCGTATTAATTAGTTAGTTAGTTCTGAGCCCTGCCCAGTTTGATAAATTGGAAAACCCTCTCTTTTAATACTTTCTTGCTTACTTCTCTCTCTGTCTCTGTCTCTCTGTCTACCTCTCACTCTCTCTTTCTCTCTCATAAATGCTTATCTATTGAGTGAATGTATCAGCCATAAATGGATAGCATTTTTCATTATAAATCCTTCAGAATTGTCTTTGATCAATGTATTGCTCAGAATAGCTGTCATTCACAGATGATTATTGTACAAACATTGCTGTAACTCTGGTCAATGATCTCTTGGCTCTACTCAGTTCACTTTGTATCACGTCATATGTTGTCCCAGATTTTTCTGAAATCGCTTTGCTCATACTTTCTTATAACAAAATTATGCCATCACAATTATATACTATAATATGTTCAGTCATTCTCCAATTAATGGGCTTCCTTTCAATTTCCAATTCATTGTCATCCATAAAAGAGATGCTCTGTATATTTTTTGCATATATAGATCCTCTTCCATTTTCTTTTATCTCTTTGGAATGCAGGGTCAATGGGTATGTATAGTTTCATAGACATTTAGGCACAGTTCCAAATTGCTCTCCAAATTGGTTGGATCCATTTGTGATTCCATGAAGAGTACATTAGTGTCTCAATTTTTCAATATTCCCTCCACCATCTGTCATTTTCTTTTTGTATCATATTAGCCAATCTGACAGACGTGAGGTGATACCTCAAAGTTGTTTTAATTTGCATATTTCTAATCAATAGTTACTTAGAGCATTTTTATATAATTATAAAAGGTTTGATTTCTTCTTCTGAACTGCATCTTCACATCCTTTGACTATTTATCAATTGAGGAATGACTCATATTCTTACAAATTTGACTCAGTTCTATTCATATTTGAGAAATAAGTCCTTTATCTGAGAAATTTGTTGTTAAATATTTTCCCCCAGTTTTCAGCTTTCCTTCTAATCTAGGCTGCCTTGGTTTTGTTTCTGCAAAAGCTTTTTAATTTAATAATCAAAATTATCCATTTTATATTCCGTGATCTTCTCTCTTTTTCATTCATAAATCTTTTCCTTATCTATAGATCAGACAAATAAACTATTTCATGCTCCCGCCAATTTGCTTATTATATAAGCCTTTATGTCTAAATATCAATTTGGACCTTATCTTAGTGTATAGTGTAAGATGTTGGTCTATACTTTGTTTCTGCCAAACTACTTTCATGTTTTCCCAACAATTTTTGTCAAATAGTGAATTCCTTTCCCAAAAGCTTGGATCCTCCTGTTTATCAAACACTAGATTACTATAATCATTTACTACTATGCATCATGCATTTAATCTATTCAACTGATCCAGGGAAGATCAATACATAAACTCAGAAAAGGACAACAATATCTGCCTACACGAGAAACCTCAAAGGGGAATATGAACTGGTCTCCAGCCCAAAAAGTCTTTTTTGGAATAGCTCAAAAAGGATTTTAAATATCAAATGACAGAGGTTGAAGAAAAAAATGAGAAAATAAATGAGACATATGGAAGAGAGAGTGAATAGCTTTGAACAAGAAGAAGAAAAATTGAAGAAAATAATTCCTTAAAAAATATAATTGGTGGAGGCAGAGCTAAGATGGTGGAGTAAAAGCAGTGACTTGCTTGAGCTCTCCCCCAAACCCCTCCAAATACCTGTATAAAAATGGCTCTGAAAATTTTCTAGAGCAGCAGAACCCACAAAAAGACAGAGTGAAACAAATTTCCAGGCCAAGACAACCTGGATGGTTGATGGGAAAAGTCTGTTGCACCAGGCTGGGAGAGGAGTGCACTTCAGCATAGGCCGTGAAGGCTAAGATGGGGCCTCAAGGAACCTGGAGCAGGCCTAAGGGAACTGAATCACTGGTTTTCAGACTTTTCAACCCACAAAAACCAAAGGCAACTTAGAAGGCCATTAGGAAAAGTCTGTGAGGAGTGTGGCACAGGCCCAGCCTTGGCATAGACCCAGGGTGGCAGCTGATTCCAGAGCTCTCAGACCACAGTTGGTGGGAGAATTCAGTGGTTGATCAGACGGGGATTGCAGAGATCAATTTGCTAGTGTTGAGAGTGGATTCTCTTGCTTTGTCCATACTTGGATCTATGTCAAAGTCCTGAGCAGTGGTCCTGAGGCAAGGAGAAATGCTAGCATGGAAAAGCTTGTAGCAGCAATGTAGAGGGAATCCTCCTCACAGTTGCAAGACAGAAAAGAATGCTTGTGGTCACTCACAGACCATAGCACAGGCCAAAAAAAGAGTAAACACCTCACATTTGATCATACCGCCTTGGAAGAACTGAACATTTGCAGGTTCCTAGGAGTTGCTCTAGAAATAGTTGCACAAAACCCATAAAGTTTGGGATAGTATACCCTCCACACAGGAAGTAGACCCTGACATTAACAGAGTTTATAACTCAAGTAAATGGCTGGGATCATGAGCAAACTGCACAAAAATGTCAGAACACAGAATCTTTCTTTGGTGACAAAGAAGATCAAAACAAACAACCAGAAGAAAACAACAAAGTCAAAGATCCTACATCCAAAGCCTCCAAGAAAAACTATGATTCAGTCCCAGGCCATGGAAGAATTCAAAAAGGATTTTGAGAAGCAAGTAAGAGAAGTAGAGGAAAAACTGGGAAGAGAAATAAGAGTGATGCAAGAAAATCATGAAAAGCAAGTCAACAGATTGCTAAAGGAGACCGAAAAAAATACTGAAGAAAACAACACCTTAAAAAATAGACCAATCCAAATGGCAAAAGAGGTCCAAAAAGCCAATGAGGAGAAGAATGCCTTAAAAAAGTAGAATTGGCCAAATGGAAAAAGAAGTTCAAACGCTCACTGAAGAAAATAATTCCTGAAAAATTAGAATGGAGCAAATGGAAACTAATGACACTATGAGAAATCAAGAAATTATAAAATAAAACCAAAAGAATTAAAAAATAGAAAACAATGTCAAATATCTCATTGGAAAAACAACTGACCTGGAAAATAGATCCAGGAGAGACAGTTTAAAAATTATTGGACTACCTGAAAGCTATGATCAGAAAAAGAGCCTAGACATCATCTTTCAAGAAATTATCAAGGACAACTGCCCTGACATTCTAGAACCAGAGGGGAAAATAGAAATAGAAAGAATCCATAATCACCCGCTGAAAGAGATCCCCCAAAATAACTCTTAGGAATATTATAGCCAAATTCCAGAGTTCCCAGGTCAAGGAGAAAATATTGCAAGCAGCCAGAAAGAAACAATTTAAGTATTATGGAAACACAATCAGGATAATACAAGATTTAGCAGCTTCTACATTAAGGGATCAGAGGGCTTGGAATATGATATTCTGGAGGCCAAAGGAGATCTAGGATTAAAATTAAGAATCACCTACCCAGCAAAACTGAGTATAATCCTTCAGGGGAAAAAATGAATATACAGTGAAATAGAGGATTTTCAAATATTCTTGATGAAAAGACCAGAGCTGAATAGAAAATGTGACTTTCAAATACAAGATTCAAGAGGAGCATGAGAAGGGAAACAGGAAAGAGAAAACATAAGAAACTCATTAAAGTTGAACTGTTTTCATTCCTGTATGGAAAAGATGATATTTGTAACTAATGAAACCTTTCTCAATATCAGAGTACTTGGAGGGAATATATTTATATATACATATACATATACACATATATACATTCACACATATAGATAGAGGGCACAGAGTGAGTTGAATATGAAGGGATGATATCTAAAAACTAAAATTAAGGGATGAGAGAGGATTGTATTGGGAGAAGGAGAAAGAGAGAGGTAGAATGGGATAAATTACCTCTCTAAAAGTGGGTAAGAAAAAGTTTTAACAGTGGAGAGGAGGGGGGAGGAGGTGAGAGGGAATGAGTGAATCTTACTCTCATCACATTTGGCTTAAGGAGGGAATAACATACTAATTCAATTGGGTATGGAATTCTATCTTACCATCCAGAAAAAATGGGCAGAAGAGGATAAGAGAGGGGGGATAATAGAAGTGAGGACAAATTAGGGAGAGAGTAATCAGAAGCAAACACTTTTGACAAGGGACAGGGTCAAAGAAGAGAATAGAATAAACAGGAGGTAGGACAGGATGAAGGGAAATATAGTTAGTCTTTCACAATCTGACTATCATGTAAGTGTTTGCATGACTACACATGTGTAACTCCTACCAAATTGCTTGCCTTCTCAATGAGAGTGGGTGGGGAGGGAGGAAGGGAGAAAATTTAGATATCAAAGTTTTAAAAATGAATGTTAAAAATTGTTTTTACATGAAACTGGGAAATAAGATATACAGATAAAGGGATATAGAAATCTACCCTGCCCTATGGGAAAATAGAAGGGGAAGGGGATGAGAGAAGGGAGGGGTGTTAGAAGGGAAGGGAAATTGAGGAAGAAGGTAATCAGAATGCAAGCCAGCTCAGGGTGGGGGAGGAGAGAAATGGGTAGAAAATGTGAAACACAAAATCTTGTGGAAGTAAATGTTGAAAACTAAGAATAAATAAATTAACTCTGTGTGTGTGTGTGTGTGTGTGTGTGTGTGTGTGTGTGTGTGTGTGTGTGTGTGTGTGTTTGGCCAAGTAGGGGAAAAATTCACTGAAGAAAACAACTCTTTAAGAAGTAGAATTGGCCAAATGGGAAAGGAGATACAAAAATTACTTGAATAAAATAATTCCTTAAAAATTAGAATTAGGCAAGTGGAAGCTAATGACTCTATGAGATATCAAGAATCAGTCCAACAAAATCAAAAGAATGGAAAAAAAGAAGAAAATTAAACTACCTCATTGGAAAAAACAACTGATCAAGGAAATAGATACAGGAGAGATAATTTAAGCTTACTGGACTACCTGAAAGTCATGATCAAATAAAAGAGCCTGGACATTATCTTTCAAGAAATTATCAGGGAAAACAGTACTGATATTGTAGAATGAGGGGGTAAAATAGTCATTGAAAGAATCCACCAACCACCTCCTAAAAGAGGTCCCAAAATGAAAACTCCAAGGAATTTTGTAGCCAAATTCCAGAATTAGTGTGTCAAAGAGAAAATACTGCAAGAAGACTGAAAGAAATGATTAAAAATCAAGGAGCCAGAGTCAGGATTGCACCCAACTTAGAAGCCTTTACATTAAAGAATAAGATGGTTGGGATTATGATATTCCAGAAGACAAAGGAGCTTGGATAACAATGAAGAAGCAACTACCTAGCAAAATTGAGGATAATCTTTCAGGGGGAAAGATGGATATTCAATGAAATAGGGGACTTTCAAACTTTCCTGATGAAAAGACCAGAGCTGAACAGAAAATAATAGTTGTGAAGGTGAATAGGATGAACTCTCATAAAATGGAAGCAGAGAGCAGAGTGCATTAACAACTAGAATCTTACAATATTTTGTTGATAAGAAATACATTTGAAGCAGAGACATACAGACAGAGTAAAGGTAAAAAGCTATCACAGAATGTTTTATGCTTTAGCTAAAGTAAAAGTAGCAGGCATAACAATCTTAATCTCAGACAAAGCAAAAGCAAAAATAGATCTAATTAAGAGGTAAGAAAAGAAATTACATCTTGCTAAAAGGTATCATAGACAATGAAATAATATCAATTCTAAACATATACATTGTCAATTTTTTCTGCATGTACTGACACGGTCATTCAGTTTTGTTGCTTTTGTTATTCATGTTCAATTACGCTAAAAGTTTTTCTTATATTGAGCTAGCCTTTATTGCTGGTATAAATCCCATCTGATCATAATGTATGGTTTTTGTGATAGATTGCTGTAGTCTCCTTGCTAGTATTTATTTAAAATTTTTGCATCAATATTAATTAGGTAAGTGAGTCTTTTCTTTGGTCATGAGGTTTTTATGCCCTAATACATGGTAAATTTTTTGTGAAGATGCCATGCACAACTGAGAAAAAGTTATACTCCTATTCCCATTCATTTTTTTCCCAAAAGTCTATATCTAACTTTTCTAAACTTCTGTTCAAATTCTTCACTTATTTCTCATTTATTTTTGTTTAACTTATCTAATTCTAAAAGGGTAAAGTTGAGGTCCCTAAATAATATCTTTTTACTTTATTCCTGTCTTATTTAACTTTTCCTTTAAGAATATGCATAATATAGCATTTGATGGATATATGTTCAGTATTGACATTACTTTCTTGTCTATGATACCTTTTAGAAAAATATAATTTCACTGTTTATCTTTTTTATTTAGATGTATTTTTGCTTTTGATTTGTCTGAGATCATAATTGCTTAACCTGTTTGGTTTTTTTTTTTGCTTGAGCTAAAGCGTAATAGATTCTGCTTCAGCCTCTTATTTTTATTGTGTATGTCTCTCTATTTCAAATGTATTTCTTGTAAACAACATATTGTTGGATTCTGGTTTAATCCATTCTGCTATCCACTTTTGTTTTATGCATGAGTTCATCCCGTTCATATTCACAGTTATGATAATTAACTATGTATTTCCTCCATCCTATTTTCCCTTTTTTATCCTTCTCTCTCCCTTTCTTTATTCTCTCTTCCTCCCCAAAAGTCTGTTTTACTTCTGACTTGCTTCCCTTAATCCACCCCTCCTTTCTATCAGCTCCCTCTCTCACTTCTCTTCTTACTTTTTGTAGTGTAAGATAAATTGCTACACTCAACTGAGTGTGTATGTTGTTCCCACCTTTAGCCAATTCCAATGAGAACAAGGTTCAAGCATTGCCTGTTACCCCACCTATCTTCTCCATTGTAAAAACTCTTCCTTCTACACCTCTTTTATGTGAGATAATTTTCCCCATTCTTCTACTCCCTTCCCTCTTCTTCCAGTGCATCCCTATTTCTCACTCTTTAGATTTATTTATTTTTAAAATCATCCCATCATGACCACCTTATTCCAATGCCCTCTGTCTATGCACACTCCTTCTAATTGCCCAAATAATGACAAGGTTCTTAGTAGTTATGTGCCATCTTTCCATATAGGAATATAAACAGTTCGACCTTACTGACTCCCTTATGATTTCTCTTTCCTGGTTTTTTTTTATGTTTCTCTTGAATTTTGTATTTGAAAGTAAATTTTTGTACTCAACTGTAGTCTTTTCATCAAGAATGCTTAAAACTCCTCTATTTTATTAAATATCCATTTTCCCCCTGAAAGGGTTACAGTGTTTTGGGTTTTTTTAAGTTTGTTTGTTTGGTTTTTTGGGAAGGGTAGGTGAATCTTGGTTGTAATCCTAATTTCATTGCCTTCTAGAATATCATATTCCAAGAATATCATATTCCAAGCCCTCTGATCCTTTAATATAGAAGGTAGAAGATTTTGTGTTATACTGACTGTGGCTCTACAGTATTTGAATTGTTTCTTTTTGGATGCTTGCAATGTTTTCTCGATCTGGGAATTTTTCCATTATTTCATATCCTAATATTCCTGGGAGTTTGGGATCTCTTTCAGGAGGTAATTCATGGATTCTTTCAATTTCTATTTTAACCTGTGATTTGAGGATGTCAGGGCAGTTTTCCCATGTAATTTCTTAAAATATGATGTCTAGGACCTTTATCTGATCATGGCTTTTAGGTAGTCCAAATAGTCTTAAGTTATCTCTCCTCGATCTATTTTCCAGGTCAGTTGTTTTCCCAATGACATGTTTTACACTTTCTTCTATTTTTTTCTTTCTTTTGATTTTTTTTTAATATTGTTTCTTAATGTCTCATGGAGTTATTAGCTTCCACTCGCCCAATTCCACTTTTTTAAGAAATTATTTTCCTCAGTGAGATTTTATACCTCCTTTTCCATTTGGCCAGTTCTACTTTTTAAGGAGTTCTTTTCTGCAGTGAATTTTTGTTTCTTTTTTTTTTTTTTACCATTTAGCCAATTCTGTTCTTTAAGACGTTATTTTCTTCAGTTTGTTTTTTGTTCTTCTTTTACTAAGCTGTTGACTCTTTTCATAATTTTCTTTCATCACTCCCATTTCTTTTCCCAATTTTCTTCTACCTCTCTTATTTGATTTTAAAAATCATTTTTGAGCTCTTCCAGAATTTCTTTTTGGCTTCTGCCAAATTCACATTTTTCTTTGAGGCTTTGCATATAGCTGCTTTGATTTCATTGTCTTCTTGGTTTGTTTCTTCATCTTCCTTGTGTCCACTGTAACTTTCTATGATCAGGTTCTTTTTTGTTGTTGTTTGCTCATTTTTCCAGCCTATTTCTTGACTGTTAAGTTATGTTTAAGTTCACCTCTGCTCCTAGAGTGCATGGGACACTGTCCTAAGCTTTTTAGGTTTTTCATTCTACTGTTTTCAGAGGCAGTTCTTGGGGTGCGAACATTTTTAGTTCTTCCAAAGTGGTATGATCTAAGGAGAGATGTGGTCATTACTCTCCTAGCCTGTGCTTTGGCATGCACCTTCACAAGCACTCCTCTATCCCTGGGTTGCAAGCACTGTTGCTCCCTCTAGCCCTGTAAATGCAGTGCTCCCTTCTCTCCCCCATAGTCACAAGAAATAGTGCTCTTTTCCACCCTGGACCTTAGACTTGGACCCCCACTCTCCAGAGAGTGACTACTAGCATTCCTCTCTGTCCAGGAACTGTGATCAGGGCTCCTGCTCCTTTGTGGCCACAAGTACCAGTGTGCTAGTGTTCTTTTTTGCTCTGTGACCTTGCCCCAGAATTGTGTATGCACAACAGAACAGGGTCCTGAACACAGTGCCAACAAGAGGTCCCCCATAATCTCTTTCTGAACACTTGCCCTACCCTCTTGCTATCTGTGTGCTGACAGCTCCCAAAGCTGCTTCCTCATTGATGCAGCTACTCCCCCCAGTCCCCACCCCAAGTAAAATCTGTGTTACTTGTACTGTACTTTAGGGCTAAACAGTGCAACAGACCTTTCCTGTTGACCTCTTAAGTTTTCTTGGGCTGGAAAATTGTTTCACCTCAACCTTTGTTGGTTCTGCCACTCCAGAATTCAATTTGAGGCATTATTTTAAAGTTGTTTGAAGGTAAATTTGGGAGAGTTTGTTAGTTCCTTTTACTTTGCCCCATAGCTATCATCTATTTTCGATCTTTACCTTTCTACTGGCTGCTTCTCTACCTAAGCATGGTCTTGTTTCCACCACCTTCAAAAAACCATTACTTGATCCTCTATCCTTGATAACTATTCTCTTATCTCTTCTTCCCTTTATGGCTAAACTCCTTATAAATATAATCTATAATGGATACTTCTCCTTTCTCTCCTCTCACTCTTTTCTTAACTCCTTACAATACAGTTTCCAATGGCATCATTTTATTGAAACTATCTCTCCAAAGTTACCAATGATTCCTTATTCACCAAATCCATTGGCCTTTTCTCAGTCTTTATTTACCTTGACCTCTCAACAGCTTTTAACAATATTGATCACACCCTCTTCCTTGCTATTTTCTTCTCTCTAGGTTTTTCAGACACCACTCTATCTTGGTCCTTCTCCTATCTATATGACCATTCCTTAGTATCTTTTGATGGATCCTTATCACTATCAAGCCCTCTAACTGTAAGTGTCCCATAGAACTCTTTCCTGGGCCCTCTTTTCCATTTATACTACTTCATTTGGTGATCTCATCAGCCTCCAGGGATTTGACTGACATCTCTATGCTGACAATTCTTAAATCTATCTATTCTTTCCCAACTTTTCTGCTGACTTCCAACATCACATCTCCAACTGCCTTTCAGACATCTCAAACTGGATGTCTAGCAGACATCTTGAACTAAACATGCCGAAAACACAACTCAATATCTTCCTTCCCTAAACCTTCCCACTTTCCTGCCTTCCCTATTACAATCCAGGGCACTACCATTCTCCCAGTACGTCTAACTTGCAACATAATATCATTTTAGACTCCCTACTCTCTCTCTCCCCCTATATCCAATCTGTTGCAAATCTGTATATTTCATCTTTGTAATATCTCTCAAATATACTCCCTTCTCTCCTTTAACACTGCCAACACTCTGGTATAGGCCTTCATTATCTTGTGCTGTTCTGCTTATTTCAAGTCTTTTCCCACTCCTATCCATCCTCCATTTAGCCTCCAAAGTTATTTTCCTAAAGCATAGGTCTGACCATGTCATCTACCAACTCAACAAACTCCAATGGCTCCTTATTGCCTCTAGAATCAAATATAAAATGTACTTTTCAATACAGTGACCTTGGCCTCTTTGCCACCCCATGAACAATACACTTCATCTTTCAGCTCCAAGCATATTCTCCAACTCTCCCCCATGCCTGGAATATCATCTCCACTCATCTCCGCCTCCTGGCTTTCTTAACTTTAATTCCTAACTGAAATTTCATCTTCTACATGAAGCCAATCCTTCTTAAATATAGTACCTTCCCTCTCTTGTTTACTTCCTATTTATCCTTACATAGCATGTTTGCACATATTTGTTTGCTTGTTGTCTCTCCCACTAGACTGTATGCTCCTTGTGTGCAGGCAATGTCTTTTGATTCTTTTTGTGCTTAATACAATGGCTGGTGCATAGTAGGTACTTAATAAATGTTTGTTTTTTCTCTTATTTTTTCTTTAAAAAATTATTTTTATTTTTCAACATTCACTTCCACAAGATTTTGAGTTCCAAATTTTCTCCCCATCTCATCCCTCCCCCACCCCAAGATGGCATGCATTCTGAAAATCCCTTCCCCTAATTTGTCCTCCCTTCTATCTCCCCCTCCCCTTCTCTTATCCCATTCTCTTTCAATTTTCCTGCAGGACAGGATAGATTTCTATACCTCATTTCCTGGATGTCTTATTTCCCAGTTGCATGTGAAAATAATTTTTTTAACATTCGCTTTTAAAATTATGGGTTCCAAATGTTCTCCCTCCCACCCACCCTCATTGAAAAGGCAAGCAACTTGATACAGGTTATACATGTGTAATCATGCAAAACACTTCCATAGTAGTCATGTTGTGAAAAACTAAGTATATTTCCCTTAATCCTACCCTGCTCCTCATTTATTCTATTCTGTCTTCTGACTCTGTCCCTCCTTAGAAGTATTTGCTTCTGATTGCCCCCTCCATCAATGTGTCCTCCCCTCTATTATCCCTCTGCTCTCTTGTACCCTTCCCCTCCCCCTATTTTTCTGTAGGGTAAGATAGATTTCCATACCCAATTGAGTGTGTATGTTATTCTCTCCTTAAACCAGTTCTGAAGAGAATAAGGTTCACTGTTTCCCTCTCACCTTCCCCAGTTTCCCCCTTCACTGTAAAAGCCTTTTCTTTTCTGTTTCAGGTGAGATAATCTACCTCACTCCACCTCTCCCTTTCTTCTCCCATTATAATCCTCTCTCACCCTTTAATTTTATTCTCCAGATATCACCCTTTCATTTTCAACTCACCCTGTGTCCTCCATTTATCTCTCTCTATCTATCTATCTATCTAACATACACACATATAATTTTTTTCCCTCCAACTACCCTAATATTGACAAAGATCTCATGAGTTAAAAATATCATCTTTCCATGCAGGAATGTAAACAGTTCGACCTTAATGAGTCCCTTATAATTTCCCTTTCCTGTTTACCTCTTCACGTTTCACTTGAGTCTTGTATTTGAAAGTCAAATTTTCTATTCAGCTCCGGTCTTTTCAGCAAGAATGCTTGAAAGTCATCTATTTTACTGAATGACCACTTTTTCCCCTGAAGGATCATACTCAGTTTTGATGGGTAGGGGTTTCTTGGTTGTAATCCTATCTCCTTTGACCTCCAGAATATTATATTCCAAGCCCTCTGGTCCTTTAATGTAGAAGCTGCTAAATCTTGTGTTATTCTGATTGTGGTTCCACAATACTTGAATTGTTTCTTTCTGGCTGCTTGCAATATTTCCTCCTTCACCTGGGAATTCTGGAATTTGGCTACAATATTCCTAGGAGTTTTCCTTTGGGGATCTCTTTCAGGAAGTGATCAGTGGATTCTTTCAATTTTTATTTTGCCATCTGATTCTAAAATATCAGGGCAGTTTTTCTTGATACTTGCTTCTCAAAATCCTTTTGAGCTCTTCCATGTCCTGGGACCAATTCATATTTTTCTTGGAGGCTTTGGATGTAGGGGTCTGCTTCCAGGGTGGAGGGTGTACTGTCCCAAGCTTTATGGGTTTTGTGCAGCTGTTTTCAGAGCTGCTTCTAGGAACCTGTAAATTTTCAGCTCTTTCAAGTAGGTATGATAAGGGGCGAGGTGTTTACTCCTTTCCTGGCCTGTGCTCTGCTCTATGAGTGACCACAACCTCTCTTTTCTGCCTTGGAACTGTGAGGAGGATTTTTTCTGTTCCACCACTACAAGCTCCACTACGCCACCACTCTCCTTGACCCAGGACCGTCACCCAGAACTGTGACCCCAGATCCAAGCATGGGCAAAGCAAGAGAATCCTGCCTCAGCCCCAGCAAATAAATCCATGCAATCCTCTTCTGATCAGCCACTCAATTCCCCCTCAGTCTGTGGGCAGGAAGCTCTGGAAACAGCCTCCACTCCAGGGCCATGTGCGAGGGTGGAGGCTGGGACTCTGCTTCTCTCTCACCGCAGTCACAGACTTTTCCTACTGACTTTCTAAGTTGTCTTTGGTTTTTGTAGGTTGAAAAGTCTGGAAACCACCACAGCTGCCCGTGATTCAGTCCTCTGAGACCTGCTCCAGGTTCACTGAGGCCTGTTCTGCCTGTATGCCCATGCCAAACTGTATTCCTCTCTCCACCTGGTGATATACCTTTCTGATCAGCCATCCAGGCTGTGTTGGGCTGTAAATTTGTTTCACTCTGTCTTTTTCTGGATTCTGCTGCTTTAAAATTTGTTTTGAGCCATTTTTTTACAGGTGTTTGGAGGGGTTTGGAGGAGAGCTCAAGCAAGTCACTGCTTTTACTCTGCCATCTTGGCTCTGTCCCCTGAAGGCCTTAATAAATGTTTATTGACTGACTTCAGAAGATGCCAAAGCCAGAGTCATTGTTGACTGCATCCAATCAGTGAAGTAGAATCCTGTAGAGACTTAGAGACAATATTATTAGAAAAAGTTTGAAGACATTAGTGTCTTTATTACCCTACACCATTGGAGGTATGTGTTTCCCTTTGCTTCTGTTTACATGAGCCTTTTTTTCTCTACCTATGTATCTTTCCACTTGAGAACTCTATGGATATTTTTCCTTCCCATTTTCTCTGTGTACATTTTTGGGGAATGTTTCCCAGGTCTATAGGAGAAATGTATTACTATGTTACATGGCTACTTCATCAAATTATTTTGCCTTGAACTAGTTGTATTCTCTAACTGACAAACATACAAGTAAATACACTAGTGAAGACTCTTGAGCAAAAGTATGCAGATTCCTGAACCTGGAGTGGTAATGCTCCAAGAAACCTATATTTAAAGTTCAAGTTGGAGGGAGGAATCTTAAGCTCAGATGGGGAGCTACACAAAGATGAAGAAACCAAGGATATGAGAAGTGAGGTGACTTTGCTATGATGTGTCCAAACAAAATTCAAGCCTAGGTCTTTCCAGAATTGAAATCAAATACTCTATCCCATATTGAAACTCAAATCTCAATTGTTAGAAAGATCTCCCTTACATTTAATGAAAAATGAACTCCTAATATCTTCTAACCTTGAAGTAATGCAGAATAAATTTAATTATTTTTCTATATGAGAGATCTTTAAAAATCTCTAGGCAACAGATACAAGCCCCTCACTTCTCTCAATACCCCAGTTCAACTTGTTTCTTTCTTTTCACCATTTCTAGACATAGCACCAAGATTCTCTAAGGAAAAAAAAAATTAATCTTTCCACCCTTCCCAGATAATGCTCATACCACGAGCTCTACTGAGTAAAAAGAAAAAAAATAGGCTCAATTTCAGAAAAAAAGTCCCTAACAGAACTTTCCCAACATGTAATTGGCTACTTTAGAAAGGGTAGTGGGATCCCCCTTATTGAGAATGTTTAAGAAGAGACTGGATAGGGGTAGCTAGGTGGCACAGTACCAGCCCTGTATTCAGGAGGACCTGAGTTCAAATCCAGCCTCAGACACATAAAACTTACTATCTGTGTGACCCTGGGAAAGTCACTTAACCCCATTGCCTAGAGAAGAAGAAGAAGAGAAGAAGAAGAAGAAGAAGAAGAAGAAGAAGAAGAGAAGAAGAAGAAGAAGAAGAAGAAGAAGAAGAAGAAGAAGAAGAGAAGAAAAGAAGAGGCTGGATAACTACATGGCATGTACAGGTTGGACTAAGTGGCCTCTAAGATCTGCTTCTTACTCTGAGGTTTGATGCTTCCTTGAGATATTTCATCTCAAGATGTCACTGTCCCTTCAAAATACAAGCCCACCTTGATCTAGCACTTAATTTCTCAAGTCAATCCTAAGGCATTTGTTCAATCATTTTTAATAATCATTTGTCCTGCTTTCATTTGAATCCTAGAACTTCCTGGAGAGCAGAGGTTTTGTTTTTGTTTATAGTTTTAAACATTTCCCTTCTCTAAAACTCATTTTCCTCATCTATAAAATGTGGGTGGACTAAATTGAGTGTCTTTCAACTCTTAGCATCCTCTGAATTAATGATTCTTTACAGTTTAGAGTGTCTGAGTAGACATGCTTACTTAACTTATGTCATTTAACCTTCTACAATTTAAACCCACATGTGAAAATCACCTTCAGTGGATATCTACAACAAATGAAGAGAGGAAATCAGGTAGTAGTAGAAAAGAAAACTGAAAAGAGGAGTTAAATGAGTTCTTAGAAAAGTTTGAGGAAATGAGTGGAACTGAGGAAAGAGGAAGAAATGCAAAGATCGGGAAAGAAAAGAAATAAATGTTAGATAAGGAAAAGGAAAAAAAGGAAAAGAAGAAAAACTAAAACCCTTCAAACTGAATTGTTCATGACCTCTCTCTGATGGTTCTTTAAATATGCATACTTCTTTTAGCAAAGGAAATCATTTCCCACCCCATCTATGCTTAGTACTTAATCTCGATGGTCACTATAATTTTATTGTGGTTCATCACTTGGTGGTCAACTTTTTGGTGAAATAGCTCTTTCAACAATGTTCTATGTTAAACTGAGTCAATATTGTGATAAAGGAAATATCAGTCTATTTCTCTATACTATTCACATTAAAGAAAAATTTTCACTTGATGAAATTGTCTTATTTATACTATTAGATAAGCTTCTTAACCTCTTTGAGCCTCATCTAACTCAGCCATAAAATGAATTATGACATTTGTACCACCTATCTCACAGGTTTGTAGAGCAATTATTTCATAAACCTTAAAGCATTATATATGTGTACATGTGAGTTGTCTCAGTCAGTTTTCCCAACTTGAGTATAAGAAATAAGCTTTAAATTTCTATATAAACAAAGGTTTGCACAGTTTTTTCGCAAAGCAATATCTTGAAAGGTTATGCTCAGGAGGAAAAAAATATGGCAGCATTCATTTTTTCAATGATTTATTAAAAGCATTTTGACATTAATATAATCAGGTAAAGTTGCTTTACAAATATATAAATAAATGAAATTCAATCTATAAAATGTCATAAGACTTTTTATTCATTCTTTCTATGCTTTCAGAATAATTTTTGTCTATTCATTTTCATTCATTTTTCTTCTTAAGTGGTTTTAGTGTATTCTCTATTGTCTAGTTCTATTTTCCACTGTGTATGATTTCAGGAAGATCTTTCCATCTTTTCTTATATTTCACATACTTGTCTATCTTAATTGCATTATAGTGTTGGATAGAATTAATGAACCAGAGGTGGGGTTTTTTTTCATTTAATCATTGTTTCCTCATTAAGCATTAAAATTGCTTCCAGGTTTTTTGGGGTATTTTTGCAATTTCAAATACTGCTATGAAAATCTATAAAACAGTTAGCTTTGGGAGTTTCTAATAACACTTTCAGGTTATATTCTTCAAAAAAAAGAATTATTATGTCAAATAAAAAGATTATATTCATGACTTTTACTTCATATAGCCAGATTGTTCTGCAAAAAAAATTCTGCATTTTTACAATTATATCAACAATAAACAAACACAACTGCTTTCCCAAAATCCTCCCAGCATTGAGTTTCCTTGCATTTAATAATTTTTGCCAATTTGATAAGATCAAGTGGCATCTTAGTGCTTTAATTTTAATCTCTTTGATTATTATAATGACATTGAGCATCTTAGAAATTATTAGCAATTTTGTTTTGAAAACTGCTTATAGACATTTTGGGCTGAATATTACCTTTGTAAAATTGTGAGAGTTCCATATGTAGTTTAGATATCAGATTTTTTTCAGTTCATAGGTTTATGTTTTACATACATTTATTTTTCTTTTGATGTCTTTCTTTTTGTTGTTGTTTTATGGAATTTTTTTTTATTTAATTCAATGAAGTACAGCCATTGTCCCTAATGATTTCTCCTACTTTCAATAAAGAAAAGTCATTTCCCTTTCACAGTTGAAATATTTATACAGTTCCTTTTTTAAAAAAGTCTGTTTAGCATCCAGCAGGAATTCCCTGAAGAACATAGTATGAGATGTGTTTTGCACCCTTTTCCTATACAAATGCTAAGAAATTTTCCAAAGTATATTTGTTAGGTAACAAACCCTATCTCCAGTTGTTTCTACTTATACATAACATGGTATTGATTGTATCAAGCCCTGGAATACTTGAGAGGCTCCTAAATTAGATTAAGAATAAGTCTAAAAAGTTTGGCTTAACTATCCATTTAGGAAAAAACAATTGGATGAGTAATGCCTATTGTCCAGCTTATCATATACAGTTGGATAAGCAACATAGAATTGATCTATCGGCTCAGATATCCAACATAGGCACTGAAAACTATCATTGAGCTGGGCCCAAAATTGAACAGGATGAGGAAAGGTGGGCTAGATTGATTTGAGGGAGCTAGAATCCTTTAAGGAAGGTCATCATTAATTGAATGTACTTCTCCATCTGGTGAATTATGGGAAAACAAGGGCAAAAGTGGCAGAAAATATGTAGGCATTAATGGGTTACAATTTGCATCACAGGATAAAATACACAGACAGGATTACAAATCCATTGGAGTATTGGAGTATGGGTTTATCAAACTTGAATCTTTGATATCTAGGGTTTTTTTAGATATTCATATAGCTATTCTTTTCCATTTATCTATTTCTCTGACTTTTTTTTTGCTGAATATGTCATTTATTTTTTTCTAATCTCTTTGTAATAAGTCTAGGTGTTCTAGATCAATTCTGTTGCCTCTTCATTGCTATAATGCCCATTTGTTTTTCCATAGAAATTTTATTATAAATTTACATAATTTGATGAAGAAATTCCTTGGTTATTTGATTAGTACTATATCAATATGTAGCTTAATTTTGGAAATTATGTCCTTTTACTATATTAATCCAAGAAGAGTGTAAAGTGGTGCATAAAGAATTGATGTTTTAGTGAAAAAGAACTGGGTTGAGTTCCCAGGTCAAGGAGAAAATATTACAAGCTACCAGAAGGAAACAGTTCAAGTACTGTGGAAACACAATCAGGATAACACAAGATTTAGCAGCTTCTACATTAAAGGACCACAGGGCATGGAATATAATATTCTGGAGGGCAAAGGAGATAGGATTACAACCAAGAATCACTACCCAGCAAAACTGAGTATAATCCTTCAGGGGGAAAAATGGTCATTCAGTGAAATAGAGGACTTTCGAGCATTCCTGATGAAAAGACCAGAGCGGAATAGAAAATTTGACTTTCAAATACAGGACTCAAGTGGAACATGAAGAGGTAAACAGGAAAGAGAAATCATAAGAGGCTTATTAAGATTGAACTGTTTACATTCCTGCATGGAAAGATGATATTTATAACTCATGAGACCTTTGTCAGTATCAGGGTAGCTGGAGGAAAAAAATTATATGTATGTATATGTAGATAGATAGATAGAGGGCACAGGGTGAGTTGAAGATTAAGGGGTCATATCTGGACAATAAAATGAAGGGATGAGAGAGGATTATATTTGGAGAAGAAGAAAGGGAGAGGTAGAATGGGGTAAATTATCTCACAAAAAAAACCAACAGAAAAGTCTCTTACAGTGGAAGGGGAAACAGGGGAAGGTGAGAGGGAATGAGTGAATCTTATTCTCATAGGATTTGGCTTAAGGAGGAAATAACATACACATTCAATTGGGTATGGAAATCTGTCTTACCCTACAGGAAAATGGGGGGAAGGGGACAAGAGAGCAGGGGGATGATAGAGAGGAGGGCAGATTGGGAAAGGGGTTAATCAGAAGTAAATACTTCTGAGGAGAGACAGGATCAAAAGAAAGAATAGAAGAAATGGGAAGGCAGGATAGGATTAAGGGAAATAGAGTTAGTTTTTCACAACATGTCTACTATGGATGTGTTTTGCATAACTGCACATGTACAACTTATATTGAGTTGCCTGCCTTTTCGGTGAGGGTGGGTGGGGAGGGAGGAAGAGAGAAAATTTGAAACCTAAAGTTTTAAAAACATATGTTTTAAAAAATGTTTTCACATGCTACTGGGAAATAAATATAGGAAATGGGGTACAGAAGTCTATCCTGCCATGCAGGAAAATAGAAGGGGAAGGGGATAAGAGAAGGGGAGAGAGATAGAAGAGAGACAGACTAGGGAAAGGGATATTCAGAATGCATGCCATCTTGGGGTGGGGGGAGGGGAGATGGGGTGAAAATTTGGAACTCAAAAACTTGTGGAAGGGAATGTTGAAAACTAAAAATAAATAAATTTATATTAAAAAAAAGGAAAAAGAACTGGGTTCAAGTCTTGCCTCTTACACAACTGCATGACCAGTGGTAAGTCACTTGCCAGGACTGAGACAATAAGTTATAGATAAATTACCTTTTTATCTCATTGGAGAGACTTAATATACCAAAAGTTCCTTATACCAGTAAAATTATAGTTTCAGAACAAAACACAAAACAAACAGAACAAGCAAATAAAAAAAACCTTGACTTATTCACACACTTCAAATATCTTTCCCATTATTTATGTCTTCTCTTTTCTCAGTTACCATCAATTTATAATTACATGTATATAAGCTGTGTATATTTCCAATCAAATTAATTCCAAAATATTTTGATTTCTGTTGTTTTCTCAATGGAGTTTCTTTTTTTTTTGATGCTTTCTTGATCTTTATTGATAGTAAATAAGAAAGCGAATTTTTTTGAGTTAACTTTGTGTTTAGTAATCTTGATGAATGTGTCAGTCACTAAGCATTATTAAGTGTCAACTATGTTTCAGGCACTGTGCTAAATGCTGGGGATACAAAAAAAAAAAAGGAAAAGACAATTCCTGTTCTCAACATCCTCACAGTCTTATGGGGGAGGTGACATGCAAACCATTATGTACAAACAAACATATTATACAGAGATATATATATATCTTTATAGATATATCTAGATGTAAATATATCTCTATATCTATATATGTGTGTGTATCTATATATCTCTATATCTCTACATATATCTAGATATATCTAGACATAGATATAGATATAGATATATAGACATAGACATAGACATAGACATAGACATAAATATAGATATAGATATAGATGTAGATGTAGATGTAGATGTAGATGTAGATGTAGATGTAGATGTAGATGTAGATGTTGATATAGATAGAATAACCAGCAGAAGGGAGGCTAAGATTAAAGGGAAATTGGGCTAGGTTTCTTGCAGAAGGTAAGATTTTAGTTGAGCCTTGAGGGAATACAGACAGGCCAGGAGCCAGAGGTGAAGTGAGAAAGAATTTTAAACATGGTAGATAGCCAATGAAGATGCTCAGATTCAGAAGATAGTGTATCTTGTTCAAGGTGGAACAAGGCAGCCTGACTCATGGAACTACAGAGTATGAAAGGGGACTAAAAAAAAAAAAAGAAAAACCTGGAAAGGTAGGAAAGGACCAGCTTATGACTTTAGATGACTTGAAATGGCTTTAAAAGCCAAACAGAGGATTTATATTTGATCCTGGGGGCAATAGGGAGTCACTGGAATTGTTAGAATGTGAGTGACGTGGTCAAATTTGCCCTTTAGAAAGATCGATTTGACAGCTGAGTGGAGGTGGGATTGCAGTAAAGAGAAATTTGAGGCAGGGAGACATCCCAGGAAGCTATTGCAATCAGTTCAACATGAAGTAATGAAGGCCTGCACCAGCATGGTCATAGTGTCAGAGGAGAAAAGGAAACATATTCAAGAGATGTTACAAAAGTAAAATCAACAAATTTTGGTAACAGATTAGATATGGAAAGGTGGAAGAGATGGGGGAAGATGAGAGAGAGTGAGGAGTTCAGAATAACACCAAGGTTGTAAGCTTGGGTAACTGGGAGTAACAGTAATAGGAAAGTTAGAAAGAGGGCAAGGTTAGGGAGGAAAAATAAGAGCTCAGTTTTGGCATGTTGTAGTTTAAGACATCTACGAGATAATCAATTCAAGATGTCTAATAGGCAGTTGAAGTTATATGCCAGAGATCAGCAGAGAATTTATCACTAAATTAGTAGAATTGAAAATCATCAGCATTTTATTGTTCAGTTGTTCAGTTGTGTCCTGACCCCATGGACCATAGCACGCCAGGCCTTTCTATCCTCCACTCTCTCCCAAAGTCTGTCCAAGCTTATGTTCATTGTTTCCTTGATATTATCTATGCATCTCACCCTCTGCTGACCCTCTTCCTTTTGCCTTCAATCTTTCCCAATATCAGGTCATTTCCAGTGAGTTCCATCTTCTCATTATACGTCCAAAGTATTTAAGCTTCAGCTTGACCTTCCAGTGAATAGCCTGAATTAGTTTCTTTAAATGTTGACTGCTTGGACCTCCTTGTTATTTAAGGGATTCTCAAAAGTCTTCTCCAGCATCACAATTTGAAAGTGGTGATTGTGCAGCAGCTTTCCTTATCCAATTCTCACAATCATACATTGCCACTGGAAAAAACCATGGCTATGAAGACATGGACCTTTGTTGGCAAGGTGACGTCTTTTTAGTATGCTGTCCATATTTGTCATAACTTTCCTTCCAAGGAGCAAATGTCTTTTAATTTTATGGCTACAGTCACCATCTGCAGTGATCTTTGAACCCAAGAATGAAAATCTGACATTGCTTTAATTTCTTCTCCCTCTATTTGCCAGGAAGTAATGGAATCAGTTGCCAAGATCTTCATTTTTTAAAGTTGCAATCCAGCTTTTACACTCTCCTTTCACCCTCATCAAAAGTCTTCTTAATTCCTCTTCATTTTCTGCCATTAGAGTGGCATCATCTGCACATCTGAGATTGTTGATATTTCTTTCAGTATTAATTACAGCTTTCCCAATCTTAAAGCAATTAGTTGTTCCATGTATGATTTTAACTGTTGCTTCTTGATCCACATACAGGTTCCTCAGGAGACAAATAAAATATATGATACTCTCATTTCTTTAGGACTTAGCACATTTTGTTGTGATCTGCAGAGTAGAAGTGGATGCTTTTTTCTGGAACTCCCTTGATTTCTCCATAATTCAACAAATGTTGCCAGGTTGATCTCTAGTTCCACTGCCTCTTCAAAATCCAGCTTGCTCTTCTGGTAATTCTCAGTTCACACATTGCTGAAGTCTTGCTTGCAGAATCTTAAGCATAACCTTGCTGGTAAGTAAAATGAGCACAATTGTTCAGTAATTTGAACATTCCTTGGCGTTACTCTTCGTTAAGATTGGAACATAAACTGATCTTTTCCTATCTAGCAGCCACTGTCATGTTTTCCAAATTTCCTCACATATTGAATACAGCACTTTAACAGCATTATCTTTTAAGGTTTTAAATAGCTCAGCTGGAATTCAATCACCTCCACTAGGCTTATTATTAATAGTGCTTTCTAAGGCCCACTTGACTTCATTCTCCAGGATGACAGCCCCTAGATCAGTAACCACACTATTGTAGTTATTGGTGATACTAAGATCTTTTTTGAATAGTTCTTTGTGTATTCTTGCCACCTCTTCTTAATCTTTTCTGCTTCTGTTAAATCCCTACCATTTTTTTCTTTTATCATGCCCATTTTTACATGAAACTTTCCTTTGATAGATTTAATTTTCTTGACGAGATCTCTTTTATGTCCCGTTCTATTGTTTTCTTCTATTTTTTTACATTACTCACTTAAGGAAACCTTCTTACCTCTTCTTGATATTCTCTGGAATTCTTCATTCAGTTTGGCATATTTCCCTTTCTCTTTTAACTTTCACCTTACTTCAGCTATTTTTGAAGCCTCATCAGATAGCCATTTTGCTTTCTCTTCTTTTTCTTTGGAATGTTTTTGTTGCTGCCTCTTGTACAATATTGCAAACCTCTGTCTATAGTTCTTCAGGCACTCTATCTACCAGATCTAATCCCTTAAATCTTCACTTCATCTTCACTTTCACACATCTTCGCCTACACTTCATATTCGGTACAAATGTTATTTAGTTCCTACCTATATAGTCTGATGGTTTTCTCTATTTTTTTCAACTTAAGTCTGAATTTTGCAATAAGAAGCTCCAGGTTTTGTTCTGACTATATAGAGCTTCTCCATCTTTAGCTGTGAATGATATAATTAATCTGGTTTCTATATTGACTACCTGGTAACATCCATGTGTAGAATCATATTTTGGGTTGTTGAAAAGGATTGCGTGTTATGACTAGTAAGTTATCTTGACAAAACTCTATTATTCTCTGTGCTCCTTCATTTTGTACTCTAAGGCCAAACTTGCCTGTTATTTCAATTATCTTTTGATTTCCTACTTTAACATTCCAATCCTCTATTATGAATGTGACATCTCTTAGGGGTGTTATTTGTAGAAGATGTTCTAGGTCTTCATAGAACTTATCAACTTTGGCCTCTTTGGCATCAGTGGTTGGAAGCAAAGACTTGTATGACCATAATGTTGAATGGTTTGCCTTAGAATTGAACAGATATTATTTGGTCATTTTTGAGGCTATACCCCAGCATTGCTTTTCTCATCCTTTTATTGACTATAAGGACTACTCCATTTCTTCCAAAGGATTCTTGCCCACAGGAGTATATGTAGTGATCACCTGAATTAAATTCACCCATTCCCATCCATTGAAGTTCACTGACACCCAAGCTATTGATATTTAATCTTTCCATCTCCTTTTTGACCACATCTAACTTATCTTGGTTCATAGATTTTACATTCCAGGTTCCTATGCAATATTGATCTTCACAGCATCAGATTTTCCTTTTGTCACCAGATGTATTTTCATCTGAGCTTCCTTACAGCTTTGGCCCAGCTGTTTCATTAGTACTGAACCCACTTGTAGTTCTTTTCCACTCTTCCCCTGTAGCATAGAGAATGAGGAGAGTGGTGTACCAAATAAAGGAGAATCAAGGAGAAGATTGTGACTGACAGTGTCAGAAGGTGCAGAGAGGTCATAAAGAATGAGGATTGAGAAAAGGCCATTAAATTTGACAAATTAAGAGATTCTTAGTAACTTTGGAGAGAGCTGTTTCTCTTGAATGATAAGGTCAGAAACCAGATTGTAGAGGATTTTAAAAAGAATAGAATGAAAGGGAGTGGAGGCATCTCTTGAAGGCAACCTTCTCAAGGAGCTTAGCCACAAAAGGGAAGATAAATATGAGAAGACAGCTCATCAAGATAGATGGATCAAATGAAAATTTTTTAGAGAATAGGAGAGACATGAATATGCTTCTAAATAATAGAACGGCAGTCAGTACACAGAGACATTGACAATAACACAGTAATATAGTACAATTTCAATAGACTTGGAAAGTAGACAACTTTGTGTTGTACCACATTTTAATAGGAGTGCTTGATATTTCCTCTTCACACTATGTTGACTTTTTGTTAAATATAAATACTCCTGGCCATGGTAAGGAAAAATTCACCTTTTCCTATTCTTATTATTTTTATCCAAAAAAAGTGCTATTTTTTTTATCAAAGGGTTTTTTTCCTTGTATTGCTATAAACACATGTTTAGACATTTGAAGATTTACATATTGTATAAGGACAAGTAGAATGATCTAGTGGATAGAAAGCTGGCTTCAAAGTTAGCCCCACCTCTGTTTAAGTCCCACCTCTGACACATGGACTGTGGGACTCTGACAAGTCTCAGTACTCCCAGGAAACTCTAGAAGATTATCAATTTAAGAGGAAATCACATCTTATTGATAGAGAAAGCTCCTCATCAAAACCTCCACATGCCTATGAAATTGTGTGTGTGTGTGTGTCCATCTTTTCTTTGCCTCTTTGTGAGGTTTTTTTTGTTCTCTGCTGTGCACTTCTTATGTTGTACTTTTTTCTCCTTCCTTCCCCCTCCCCCAAAGAAGGCTACAATTACGCATGGATATAGATAGATACAAATATGAATATACACATACATACATATATATATATACACATATATACATATATATTTAGATATCTATAATCATACTCATATAGAGACACATGCTTTCATATGCATCTATGTAAGACTGTACTATACATATTTGTCCTCTGTTTCTTTGAGGGTGGATAACATCTTCTTTCTTAAGTGCAAGTCTTTCCATATTTTTCTAGTCACCAGCTCATCATTTCCTACACCACAGCAATAGTCCAACCTTATACTATCTAGTTAATTTAAATAGTTTAAAAGAAAATTGATCAATATGGCTGTGTACACACACACACACAGTGTAGTTTCTCTATTTTTCTCTTTTGATTAAATCTATTTTAGCTTTAACTTTGTCTGAGACAATGATTACTACCCCTGCTTTTTTCCCCTAATAAATTCTCCTTCTGATATTTATTTTATGTTTGTGTGTATCTCTTATTCCTTATCCCTCCTGACTCCTCTACTTTACCTCTACCCACTACCTTGCCCTCCTATTATTCAACCTATCCCTCCTCCAAAGATCCTTGCCTTATGCTATTCACCACACCCTTTCCCCTTATCCTCTTGGCTTCTATCTGAATTTAGAAGGCTTTTATAACCTTCCAAATATATTTATTATTCCCTCTTTATCCATTTCTCTTAATCTAGACACCCTTCTATACTCTTCCTTATCCCACTCCCTTACCATCTTATTTCTTTATAAATTTATAAGACTTTTACTCCCTTCTAAAAGTATATATATCATTCTTTCTTTAGCCAAGATCTGATGTGAGTAGGGTTCCCTCTAAAAGTTCCTTCTTTATCCTTTCCCTTTTCCCTATCCTTTTAGACGTTTATTTCTTTCTGAATTTAGAAGATTTTTATACTCTTCTGGATATATATATATATTTGTTCCCTCTTTGACCCATTCCTAATAAGAGTTGAGTTCCAGAACTACCAGCCTTCTTCCCCCATCTAATTCCTCTGAGTCAGTTCTTCCTCCTGCATATCATTTGTATAATTACTCTTTTTACCTTTACCTAAACAGTTTTACTGTTTAGAATCACATCATACTCAGATCTACCCCAATCTTTCTTTTGAACTGCACAATTACTAATAACAATCTTAAATATACAGTTTACACTTCCTCATATTAAAAGTAACCTGTCTATTTTTATTGAATCCCTTGTAATTAGTCTTCGATGTGTACCTTATATTTCTCTTGGATCCTGTATATCAAACTTTTTATTAAGTTCAGGTTTTTTTGCAATAAAATCCTGAAAGTTCTGCAATTCATTGAACATCCTTTTTTTGTTTGCATTCAGGATGATGCTTAACTTTTCTGGGTATGGTATTTTCAGCCACAACCCTGGTTCTTTTGCTCTTTGATATATAGTGTTCCAAGACCTGTGGTCTTTTAGTGTCATCTCTGCTAGCTCTTGTATGACTCTAACTGCAGCTCTGCCATATTTGAATTGTTTTTTTTTTCTTGTTTCTCATAATATTTTCTCCTTCAGCTGGAGGTTTCAGAATTTGACTATGATATTCTTGTAGGTTTTCCTCCAAGGAGCTCTTTCTGGTGATGATGAGTGGATTTTTTTTCTATTTCTATTTTCTCCTCTTCTTCTAATGCTTCAGGACAATTTTCTTTAATTATTTCTTGTATTACTGTATTAAGATTTTTTTTTTGATTGTAGCTTTCAGAAAGTCAATTATTCTTATGTTTTCTTTTCTTGATCTGTTCTCCAGACCAGTTGTTTCCTTATGAGATGTTTCACACTCTCTTCTAATTTTTCATTCTTTATACTTTGTTTCATTATTTCTTGGTTTCTTATAATTTCACTGGATTCCTCTTGCCCAATTCCAATTTTCAAGGAGTCATTTTTTTCATTAAGATTCTGGACCTCCTTTTCTAATTGGTTGACTTTCTTTTCATAATCTGGATTGTTCATATCTTTTTTAAATTTTTCCCCAATCTCATTTGATTTTTAAACTCTTTTTTAAGTTCATCTATGAATTCTTTTTAGGCAAGTGACCATTTGACATTATTCTTTGGAGGTTAGGAAAGGCTTTTTTTTTTGTTTCACTACCCTCCTCTAAAAACAAACCCTAGTCTTCTCTATTCCCATAACAACTTTCTATAGTTGGGTTCTTTCTCCTTTGCCTGATATTTTTTTTTTTTTGGTAACAGCTTATTATGGTAATTACCTCTAGCCCTAGAATATGGAAGATGACCTCAGATCCTCCTTCCATTCTTCCCTCTGTCCTAGAACCAAAACTCCACCTTCCTGTAAGTACCCACAGCCAGCAGCATCCTCACTCCACTACTTCTACACTCACCAGGCCTGGGCTGGTTCCTTCTCACCCAGGGCTGTGTCTCAGCAGCACAGCTTGACCTGGTGTTCTTTATCAACAGAGGTTCCCTCAATCTTCCCCCACTCAGATGCCTGACTCCCCACACTATTTAGGAGGCAAAATTTCCTGTGGCTGGGGCCAAGGTTACCTTCTAATCCAGCTAGCCCCCAGGCTCTCCTCTTGCTATTTCAGAGGAAATAGCCTAGAGGTATTTACACTTCACAGGGACCAAACCTCATTCTGGGATTTTTTTTATCTTCTCTAGTTATCCCAGGAGGACCATTGTTCTGCCCTAACTCATCTAATTTAATGCTCTATGTTTGTCCTGAGGTGCTATTTTGTCTCATTTGTGGGAAAATCTGGAGAACTCGGAATTTTCTGACCTACTTCACCATTTTCACAGAATCCACTCGTGTTCTTTAACTACATTATAGTTATATTTTGAATTTCTTAATAACATTCTTAATTTTTTTTTGTCGTGATCTCACCTTTTCATTGACAAATTTGCAAATTTATGTTTTATCTCCTTTTTATTGTTTGCTAATGATTTGCCCATTTTATTGGTCCTTTTGAAAATCTGCTTCTTGTTTTTTTCACTTCAACTATTCATTTATTTTCTGTTCAATTTCTTCCTGATCTTTAATTTATAATCTTTATTTCTAATTTTTTTTAGAAATTTGAGGCATAGAGAGGTTAAGTATTTGCCTAAAGTTCCATTCTCCTGGTTTTCCATATAAGACAGCTTCATCTCACCTGATTCTCCTCATTCCCACACACATCTGAAATAGCATCCTTGGACCAAACCTTCTGAGACATTTTCCAGGGGTTGGGAGAAAGTTAATCCACTCATCCTTGGAACTCTGTCCAGGGACCATCTGAATTGGTGAGTGAACAAAGTACAAACTCACCTAACCCACTATATCTAACTAGCCCTAAATCATGCTTCATAAACCATCTGCTTTAGATATCTTGCCATCTGCCCTTTTACCTCAATTGGCTACATTCACCATCCTTATGACTATCCAAAATAAAACTGGCTTCCCTGGCCACACTGATAAATAAATGAATGAATGAATAAATAAATGTGTGTTTATATATATTGGTATATGCATGTAAATGTATGTGTCTTCTTCCCCATCACTAGAAGTGATTACCATAATAAGCTGCTACAAAAAAGGGGGGGGCAGGCAAAGGAGAAAGAACAAAATTATAGAAAGTTATGGGAATAGAGAAGACTAGGGTTTGTCTTTAGAGGAGGATACTAAGTTAGAAAAAAAAAAAAACCTTTTCTACTCCCCGAAGAATAATGTCAAATGGTCACTGGCTTAAAAAAATTCATAGAAGAACTTAAAAAAGACTTTAATGGAAGTTCCTTCAGGGCAGAGACTATCTCAATTATATATTCATATTCCCTCTGCATAGTACTGTATTTACTAGTAAGTATATAAAAATAATCTTTCATTCATTCAAAGACATATAGATACTAAATGGCAGAGTCATGATTTGTATCCAGTGACCTTGACTCCAAATCCAACATACTTTCTACTACATCATACTATAGCCTACATTTCTATATATTTTCTTCTAATATATATTAAGTTTGTTCTTCAATTTTATATTTATCATCTATTGATCATTATTCAACTTCAGCTAATCTGGTTTTTCAATTTCATTTAAATTTATATTTTCCATGTCATTTGGCAGTTTTCCTAATTGTTCTTCAATCTTTCTTGTATTTTTCCAAGCAAATTAGAATACTCTTTTAATTCATTCATATATTTGTGATCCAGTTTCATTTTTTAAAAATTGCTTTTCCATTTCATCCATTTACATTTCAAATTGTATTCCTGAAGATTGTTGTTTTAGTCCCATATTCTCTACTGTCTCTATTCTCTGTCTTGGTGGTCATCAAGTCTTGTGAATTCAGTTATCATCTCTGTCAAAATGACTCCCAAATCTATCCATTCCTCCTCTCTTCTGGTCTCCCATCCCATATCAATCCCCAAATGCCTGTTGGACATCTTGACCTAAAAGTTCCATAGGCATCTCAACTCAACATGTTCAAAACAATATTCATTACCTCTTCCCCCAGTTCTACTCCTCTTTCTAACTTGTATTTCTGTAAAGGTAACTAGCATCCTTCCAGTCACCCACATAGACTTTTCTATAGTTTATTAATTATTAATGTAAAGAAAGGATAGACACTAGACTTCCATAAATGTAGTTTAAGGCTACATTAGATTTTTAGTTCAAGTAGCATTGTTGATTCATAATGAAAGCTTTTAATAGTTAAAACCAATATTTCTATTATTTTTTTTTCACAAAAAAGATAACCTGCTGAGTTGTCTTTCCTATTCTGTATTTATGTATTTGGCTTTTTTTTTTAAACTAAAGATATGGTTTTGCTTTTATACCTGAATAGTTTCATCATTTTTATTTGAGGATAGAATTCTAGTTTGTCAAGATAATTTTAATCTTAATTCCATTATCTAGCATCTTAGCTAGACCTCCCAGCTTTATGTTCATCTGAAAATTTTATAAGCATCCCTTCTGCATATTCATCCAGGTCATTGATTAAAATATTAAGCAGGGTAAATAGAGGAACCCTGTGACAGTCCCCAAGTGAGTTCCTTCCAAGTTCAATTTGGTTGAGCACTTATATAATGCTCTAGACCTAAACAGATAAAGAGGCTAGTCTGAATTGCCACTAATTCACTATATGATTATAATTGGTTATAGAGAAGGAAGTGAACAAGACAACGTGAAAAAAATATTAAGAGGAAGAATACATGTCCAAATTTTTTGAAGTCATGCATAACTCATCTCATGTTTAGTTTCAGTCTCAGGTCAAAACATACAAAGCAGTACCAGATGTCTCTGACTTTTTAAAAATTTGGCAGTACACATAAATAGCTTGCTAGAATGGGTACCAGCTGGGAAAATAGTGTTGATTTCTTTTCTGCTATGGAATTATTTTCATATCATTACCCTTCATGTTTATAAACTACATAGACCGTAAGAGTAGATTGTAAGATCCTTGAAGGCCATGACAATGACTCCTCTTTTCCCTGAGATTCCTCACAAGACCTAATACAATGATACATAGAAATAGGCAGTTAAATAAATGATAGTTGAATTTAATTCTTTATGGTCTGAGCCACTCTGTCCTACTTGACACTTTCAGAAAAATTTGTGAGTCTATATTTCTTTATTCATATCTTCACTGTAAACATATTGACATTAGATGCAAATAGAGGTAATTTGAGGCCTTTAAACATAACAACATATTGAATTCCCAAAATCAAAAGGACTTTTTCTGTAACTCCAATAACCCAATGATAACTTTCCTGAATTAATGAGCTGTATATGTATAATTCTGACAGTTTCATTCTCTGTGTACTTTGTCCTTTCTCACTCTCCAAGAGTCAGTTCCTCAAAAAGCTCGGGTTCTACCAAGCCAAAACTCAGGTTCAGAGGGATTCATAGTAACAGAGAAAAGAAAAATGAACATGAGTATATTAAATATACCAAATTCCTATTCTCTTAAAGGTTGTGTCAGCATAGTTCAAACTCTGTCATTTTCTATTTAAGAAAGGAAACAAATATAGTTCTGAAAACAGATTATATATAACAGATTATGTATACTCTCCCAAGGTCAGTCTATAGCTATGTTGGCATAAATCCATCATCACCAGTAGGTTGGCCACCTGGAGTTTAATTTCTTGCCCATAGTAATCCATGAATCCAAGAATTATTTCAAAGGAAACTTGATCATCTAGTATTACAGTATTCATGATAGGATTTGCAGAAAGACCACCATGAAGACCACTATATACCACCTGTACTTTATGTACCAAAAACACTATGAAGAAAACTGGACTATATACACCAACAGTAAGCTATATGTCAAACACACTTTGGAGTATACCGGACTCTATATGCCAACATCATTTATTTAAGTGCCTGTTTCTATGTACCATCGTATTAGGTCATGTGAGGAATCTCAGGGAAAAGAGGAGTCATTGTCATTGCCTTCAAGGATCTTACTCTTATGGTCTATGTAGTTTATAAACATGAAAGGTAACAATATGAAAATAATTCCATAGCAGAAAAGAATATAAATTGTAGAGTTTTACAAAGATGCATGCTGGAAGATTATGAGCAATATTCCTTCATAAACAGCAAGAAGCAATGGAATGAAAGAAGTTTATAGAAAACTTGGCATGAAACCCAAGCATATCGATTATCTTAGGACTAACTTAATGTTGAAACTGGGAGGATGATGAACAGAAGAAAAATGAAAAATAGCTGTCAAAATGTCTATAACAAAATATTTTTCTCATTAATCACAGCAGAGTACCATATTTAGACTCTACTATCATATTGCATGATGTTCTATATGAAGAATTAGGAGACCAATGGAGGAAGAGCAGCTGTACTAGACAGAATAGACAGTATAAAGAGAAGTGTCTCACCAGCAGTGACAAAATTTTGAGTACACTGAGATGTAGATTCTCAAGGTATTTGAAAGAATGTAGGTTTATCAAATGCTTGGAAAGATTCATAAACTTTATTGGCAAAAAAATAAAATAAAATAAAACAAGGTCATTGAGAGAATGTAAATAACTAACAAAACATATAGCTACCTCCCCATCTTTGCATATGTCTAGAACACCTTTGTATGAAAAAATGAAAAGGAAAAAGAACAGATTTTCACAGCCAATTAACATGTTTACAGTCATATGATAGGCAGGAAAGAAATATATTGACTATTTATGCAAGCATTTATATGACTATATATATAAACATATATAAGCATGCCTTGATTAAGTAAACTAAACTAACATATGACATATATGTAAACAATATAAATATCATAGTGAAAAACCACTATTCAAGTGTGTCCATATACACAATGTGTATATACATGAAGATTACATGTGTGTATATGCATGCATATATGTATTACATATTTTATATACACACACATACTCATACAACATAATCATGCAAAGAGCATTGTGTTCCAGAGAGCAACAAAGAAAGAAACAGAAAGAGAAAAATGAATGGCTAGAGATAGCATTTAATTTGTTAGAAGAAAACGATACCGTCAAGTATGTTAAAAACATACAAGATTATTGGGAAAATGAAATAAAAAAGAAAACTTTTGTAACATTGATTATTAATGTCAAGCAAAGTTAAAGTTACCTGCCACTGTAATGGAGTAGACATAGAGCACAACAACAACAAAAAAAGAGAGATTATCGTAAAAACTAAGGACATCAAGATGCTCTCAGCTAAAGACAATATCGTATGGATTGCATAATACCCCAGGCATTGCAGAACTTTCCAAATGAGATCTAATTATTTGAACACACAATACTTTCCCAGGATATTATAGATAATAAATGGCAGAGAGCCGTGATACTAATAGGTAATCTGGTTTCAATTGCAGGGTTCTTTTCACTATACTGATGCTGATGTCTTTTGATATATGATTCTAACTTATTTGACATGATTGATTTGTCATCTTTTAATACATTAAAAGAGATGAAAACTAGAAGAATATAGGAAAAAGCTAGAAGGAAAAGAATGAAGGATGGTTAAATGAATTTCTGCTTTCTAATGGTATGATTCTGTCATTTGGTTATAAAACAATCAAGATGAGATGGCATAAAAGGATGGGAAAATGGGTAAGGAGAATAATGTTGTGCCAATTAATTTCACTTTAATAAACTGTTTCACCATTGTAAGCACTGTTCAAATCTGTTTGTATGTTGGGGTTATGGAGATGGCCACATGAAGGGAAATTTTTCCCAGAAAATTTGCAATTAAAATAGATAAATCCATTAAGAAGTTTATACTTTTAACAAAGAAGAAGATTTATTTAGGCATCCAAAATCCAAGCTTACAAAGCATAGGATCATAATTATCAAATACACAGATCTATGATGCCTCAGTTTTGATAAAGATTGCAACTTGTGTATGCCTTTCCATTCTGTCCAACTTATATTCTCCCCAAAAATTCCATAAGCCTTTTTCATTTTATTCCAACATTGCACTGTTGCCATTGGGACATTCTAGATATCTATCTGACACAATCATTTTTAACTCTTCAGAGTCAGAGGCATTACATGTCTCATTGCCATGTAGTGGTGCTGTTAAAATATTAGTACTGAAAAGACAGATGTTTACTTGTGAGGGAAGCTTAATGTCAATAAAAGAGCTTTGCAATTTCTTGAAAACAGTATAGCCAGCAGTTCCTCTTCCTATTCAACTCTGGACCCAACTGTTACCTATTAATACTATTTGTCCAAGATATACTTATTTTTAGACAATCCCAATAGACTGTTCATCTGAAATCTGGGCAAGAGACCTTCTTCAACCACTTGGTCTTTCCTATGTGGAAATTGAGTAATTACAGATAGCAGAAGGTTTGGCAAGGTTTTAGGCATAATGTAATCAGCCCAAAATCAGAACTCACCATCTAAAGGGAATACATTTTGTGTCTAGACTTCTCCTCTCTCAGGTTGGAAAATCTTTGACAAACAAATGTCTTACTGTTTTATGTCTTGCCTGATGTTTGTTATCAGAATGTCAGAGGTTGATTTCTGTTTTTATATCTTCTAAGGAAACTAATGATTTTGATAGATGAATGGGTAGTTTGTTGTAAAAGAGTTCATGAGGCACAATTTTGTTCTTCTGAATCCAATACTTTTTAATAATCAACAAACAATAAACACAGTGACAGCTTATTTTCATATTTTTGGTTAATTGCAAAATGGTAAAGATTTGGTTCATTTTTGAGTGTTACTTGTAAGAGCTTGCTTGTTCCCTACTAATCCCCTCATTAAGTATGTTCTTGTTTCATTGATAGATGATTCCTGTTAAGATATTGTAAAGATGGTAGAGCAGATTTTTAGTTCAGTAGCAATTGATATTATCCCAGGAAACTTTTTTTTTTTACTAAAAATAAGGTCCTTTATTTCAGACATGGTTAGTATTTTCCCTCTTTCAAGTATTTTTTAAAAAATTATTCATTTTGAACTTAAGTACAAAAAGACAAAAAACAAAAACATTCCCATGTACACAGAACAACATAAAAAGAGGATTCAATATAAAACCATGAATTTCCATTTCATACTGTTTACTTTTCCTGAAAAAAAAAACATGTCATAAATACTACATATTACTTCCAAAGCTACCCTATTTTTCTGTGCTTCCTTCTAAGTTTTCTTCTAAGTTTTCTCTGCTGCGCACTATTAATTTTTTTCCTCCCTCCCACATCAACATGCCCTAGAAAAGGCTACTATTGATACAAATACACACACACACACACACACACACACACACACACACTACAATAATACAATACATACTTCCATTTATCAGTTCTTTCTCTGAAGGTGAATAGCACCTTCCTTCATAGGTCTTTTGCAGTTTATTTGAGTATTCGTAATACTCAAAATGACTTAGTCATTCAAAACTGTTCTTAGAACAATATTACTGTTACTGTGTATAACTTCTCTTGGCTCTGCTCATTTCACTCTTCATTATTTCATGCAAGCTTTTTCCATGTTTTTCTAAAATCAACCAGCTCATCATTTCTTATAGCACAATAGTATTCCATCAGAATCATACACCACAACTTGTTTAACCATTCCTGAATTGATGGACATCCCCTCACTTTCTAGTTCTTTGCCACCAAAAACAGAGCTGCTATAAACATTTTATAACATCTACATTCTTTTTCATTTCCCCTAATCTCCTTAGGAAACAGACCTAAGAGTGGTATTGCTGGGTCAAAGAGTATGAATTGCTTTATAACTCTTCAGGCATAATTCCAGACTGTTCTCCAAAATGGTTGGATCAGTTCATGATTCCACCAACAATGAATCAGTGTCTCAATTTTTCCACATCCCCTCCAACATTTGTCACTTTCCCCTTCTATCATTTTAGACAATCTGATAGGTGTGTGATGATATCTCAAAGTTGTTTTAATTGTCATTTCTCTGATCTATAGTGTTTTAGAGCATTTTTTTTTTCAGATGACTATATATAGTTTTGATTCCTTCATCAAAACATTGCCTGTTAATATCCTCTGACCCTTTCTCAATTGGGTAATGACTCATTGTTATAATTCTCTTACTCCCTGTGGTCCCTCCCACATCTGCAAACTTTAACTCACCCCTCTGCCCTAAAATCAAAACCATGGACTCAGCCTTATGGTAAGTGTCCACAGCCAACAAGGTCTCTGCTACTGCATTCACCAGGTGTGTGCTCTCTTCTCCCCACCCATAGCCAACAGCCCAGACTATGTCCGGTCAGCACAACTGAGCTTGGCATCCCACAACGATGGAAGGTTTTCCAATCTTCCCCTGCTCAGCTATCTGACCCCCACACCAGGCTGAGGTGAAAGTTCCTGAAGCTGAGGCTGCTGCCCCAACCAAGCTGCCCCCAGGGCTTGTTTGGTGATTCAGAGGAGTTTATTTGAAGGTGTTTGCACTTCCATCAAGCCAATCTCTGTCCCTGGAGGCTAGGTCTTTTCCAAGGTCCTCTCAAGTTGTCTTAGGAGAACAACTGCCTTACCCCCACTTCTAATTATTTCTGCCACTCAGTGTTCACTTCGATGTAATATTTTACCTTGTTTGTGGGAGAAATTTGGAGAGCCCAAGGTTTCCTGTCTTATTCTTCCATTTTCCTAGAATCCTCCTTCAAGTGTTTTATATAACATAAGACCCTCAATGCCTTCACAGTTGTATCATCTCCAATATTGATGTTGTCTATATTTATTCAGTCTAATCTGGTTGCTTTTCCTATCTTCATTCTTAGTGATACTTCTATATCATTTACAAGTATATCTGTGACTGTGATCTTAGATTCCAAGTGTGGTGGTTCTATTATCCCCCAAAACAGTTGGTTGAAATCATTTTTGCTAACAATAATAATGATGATAATGATAATAGCTAGCATTTTATAAACATTATGTCACTTTACTCTCAAAAATAAAAACCCTGAAAGGGAATTACTACTATTATTATTCCCATTTTAGAGATGAGGAAACTGAGACACACAATGATTAAGTGACTTGCCCTGTGTCACACAAATGTCTGAACTAGATTTGAGGCTTTTTGCCTTGACCCCAGGCATAGTGCTCTATCTAAATGTCTCTAAGCTTTTATTTTTCTTTTTGTGGCCCTCTTTCCATTTTCATCCTTAAATTTCCTTGGAAAATGTAGCTTAGTTAGAGCTATTTGTAAACTGAGTTTATCCTCAATTACTCCTCTGATTCATTAGACAATGATGCTACCGATAATAATCATCAAAATGATTTGTTACCCATTAAGAAATGGAGTCTTCAATCAGTGATACTGATTCAGTATACAACATGTGGAAGCAAATGGATACTTGTGTTTGATTTAAAAAAAAAAAAAAGGCATCCCAGCTAGAAGAACTTCTTATTTGACAAAACTACCAGGAAAACTAGGAAGCAGTCTGGCAGAAATTAGGTATAAACCAACATTGCACACTATATACCAAGATAAGCTCTAAATTAATACATGACTTAGACATAAATGATGAAATTATAAAGAAATTAAAGGAGAAATGAAGAAATAAATTACCTTTCAGACCTAACAATGGGGAAAAGTTCATGATCAAACAATAAATAGAGATAACAGAAGATAAAAAGACAATTTTATTACATAAAATCAAAAAAGTTTCGCACAAACAAAACAAATGCAGCTAAAATTAGAATGGGAAAAAAATAACTGGGGGAAAAAAACTACAAGTTTTTGGATAAAAGTCTCATTGCCTGAATATATGAAGAACTGATGCAAATTTATAAGAATAAGGACCATTCTCCAAATGATAACTGTCCAAAGATATAAGCAAAATTTTCTAAGGAAGAAATCCAATGGATCAATAGTCATATAAAAAATGCTCCAGATCACTAATAATTAGAGAAATACAAATTGAAGGAACTCTGAGTTTCCATTTTACACTCATTATATTTTGTGAAATTGACCAAAAAAAGCTAAATTTCAACTGTCGAGAGCTACAGGAAAGTGAGTACATTTATGCGTTATTGGTAAAGCCATGAATTGATTTAACCCTTCCGCTGTTTGGGACTATGATCTAAAAAGTTATTGAACTGCACTCTGACCTAGCAATACCACTACTAAGCCTATAACCCAAAGAGATCAATGACAGAGGAGAAGGACCCATATGTACAAAAATATTTATAACACTTTTTTGTGGTGACAAACAACTAGAAACTAAGGAAGTTTCCATCAACTTGGAAATAGCTGAATAGGTATATGAATGTAATGGAACACTATTATACTTTAAGACTTAAGGAAGGGAACAGCTTCTAAGAAATCTTGTAAGTCTAGTATAAATTAATGTATAGTGAAGTGAACAGAACTTGAAGAACAATTCATACAATAAAGACATTTTAAGACAAAAACTTGAAATACTTAAGAACTCTGGTCAAAGTAATAACTAACCATGATTTCAGAGGACCTATGATGAAGTATGCTTTGCACCACCTCACTGAGAAGTGAAGGACTCAGGATATATGTTGAGACATTTATTTTTTGAACATGGCCAGTGCAGAAATTTGTCATATTTGCATGTTTGTCACATGGATTTTGTTTTTCCTTTTTTCTCACTAGGAAACAGGAAAGCAAGAGGGAGAGAAAATAGATATTTGTTCACTGAATTTTTAGCTAGCATTTATATAGTAACTTAAAATTTTCAAAGTACTTTACAATATCATTTCATTTTATCCTTACAATAAACTTAGTAGATAGGTGCCATTATTATCTCCATGTTACAGATGAGGAAACTGAGGAAGGTTGTAATTACATTACTTTCCCTGAGTCACAAAGCTAGCAGTTGTCTAAGGTCAAATTTTAATAAAATCAAATTTTCAAAAACAAGGAAATACTTCTCATGATCATCTTTCTCCATAAGATTTTACAAATGAATTTGAATGCTAACCAGCACTGTATCTGACATCCATTTCTTTCTGTTTAACAAGTCAGATGTTTGATAACTATGGCATTTTTCTGGGCTCTTTTGGTCTCCGTGTTGTGTCACCCAACTTGCACTTACCAAATGCAACAGAGCCCAACTTTCTTTCTTTCTTTCTTTCTTTTTTCTTTCTTTCTTTCTTCTTTCTTTCTTTCTTTCTTTCTTTCTTTCTTTCTTTCTGTCTGTCTGTCTGTCTGTCTTTCTGTCTGTCTGTCTGTCTGTCTGTCTGTCTGTCTGTCTCTCTCTCTCTCTCTCTCTCTCTCTCTCTCTCTCTCTCTCTCTCTCTCTTCTCTCTCTCTCTTTCTCTTCCTTCTCTCTGTCCACATAGGGTATCATACCCTTACATGCAGGTTCTCTACCCAAAGGAGATGTAAATTTTAATCTCTGAAGCCTTTTGGTTTGTTCCTTTGGGTTTTTTTTCTTTCTTAAAGATCAGCCTTAACCCCCAACCATTCTGGCTCTCATCAATTGGCCAACAATAGGTCCCAGGCCAAGACCTACTTGGCCATTGTTTGGGCCCTGATTGGCTCAGAATGAATGTAAATAGCAATTGTTTCTGTTTTGGCAAGAAACCCTGAGTCTTTCCCCTCCCGGACAGATGATTTTTTGACTAGGTAAAGAGCCATTCTCTGCCTCTTTTCTTATTAAGCCTTAATCACTGAATAGGTATTGCCTCCATCAACCTGAGGCCTGTTAAAGACCTCAGCTTAAAAAAGCCAAGGTCCTCCACTGAATCCTAGGCTGTCTCCAGTTGTCCTGATCTATATCTAGCCACTGGACCCAGAGGGCTCCAGAAGAGCAAGTGAGGCTAGTGACTTTGCACAGTCCTCCCTCATTTAAATCCACTCACATGCACATCACAGCATCATCTCCCTGGTGTCATGGCCCTCTTGGAAAACAAAGGACAAACAGCAACAACAATTTCCTAAATAGGAAAATTGAGACATAAAGTAGTTAAGTGATTTACCTGCTATATTGCATAGGATACAAGATTAGAACTCAACTCCTGTGACCCTTAATCAGTGTGCTGTGGCATATAGACTATACCATTTGAATTTTTGCTTTGGCTGTTCTCAATTGCCATACATTCCCTAAACATAATTTAACACAGGAAAATACAGACATGAACAGATTTAAAGGGGAAAATATTTGATATGATTTGGAGCAAAGACAATGTGTTTCTTGTGAGTTAAACAAAAGCTTAAACTAAAGTAAGCAGTGAGAATAAACAGTATGCCAAATACTGAAAAGCTTTATTTTGAATACAGAAAATAAAAAGATATGGAAAACATGGGATATGGAAGAGTAAAAATCATTGAGGATCCTCTTTTGTCCATTTTGTATAAGCTATTCTATATGACCTTTTATTTCTGGGTGTTTCTTCCATTGATACAGATCCCCAAACCTTAAGAAGTCTTGCTGGCCAATAAGTTTACCTGAGGTTCAACATTTGAGGAATAAGCCTCTCCAAACTTAGCTACAATGATCTTCAAACATATAGCCCATAGTTAGGACTACATTCAATCTGATAAGACTAGAATTTATGCAATGCCTCTGACCAGCTATGGCCATCTCCTCACCTTAAGGAAGACTTTAGTGGAGGCCTCCCTCCTCTTTCTATCTTTGTTCTATCATTGTCTTTTGGCTATGCCCCTCTCCCTTTCATGCAAAGTTGGCCAAATCTTAACCCAACTTAAAAGGCATACTGCCAAGTTTTGTGGGGGTGTGGGGGGAAGGGGAGTGGTGGAGAGAATTTTTATTAAGTGAAAGAAGAGAGGATAGGGGGTGTAATGAAAATGAATAGAGCAAACAATGGCTTTTCATAGACTTTGCTCTGTACTTTTTCTGGAGAGTGTTGCATAGAACTCAGCAGGGGTAAACTATTATTTATCTCTGGTTATTAGCCAAGTCTAAATTGTATGATAAAAAAATAACAAAAGATTTTCTTTACATCTAATTAGACTTGAAGACTGGATCTACTTCTGGTGAAAGGATGCATTTAAGATGCTTTTTTGGAATTGGAATAGTAACAACATTTGTTTTGTATGGCGAACAGAAGCCTTTTGGCAGTGGGGATCTTTCCTTTTGAAAACTGCCAAGAAATATTTGCTGATCTATGGAATTTCAAGCACTCACTATGTCTCTAGGTCATATGGAAGCAAATCTGGAGTAAAAAAAGTTGCATAGCAGAATAATGAATAATATTATAAATAAATTTCTCTTTACCTTCTAACACAGTCACAGTGTACTGTTAGGTATGGGAGTTAGAAGATGAAAAAAATAATAAAAACTAATAGTAGCTACCATTAAAATAGACAAATATAGAGACTTAGAGTGGAAAGAATGCAGAAGGAGGAAAAGAAGAAACTGAGGGGAATGGAGTCTAGAGTGGGGCAGAAGCCCTAAAAGAAGAACCAATGAGAAAAGAAATAAACAGCTGAATGGAGCAAGGAGAGGGAAGGGGACTAAGTGAAGAGAAGGAGAGATGAATGAGAAGAAAGCTGGAAGAAAAGGGAGAAGTAGGGAAAAGTGAGAAGGGAGAGAAGGAGGGGAACAAATACAAGAAATGAACTCAGTTATTTTAATGTAATTTGGAAGGACTGCAGAGTTATCTAAATGATAATGGTATTTGACAGTTTGATATGTATTTATAGCTGTTGCCAACTCAGTCTGAATACTATATAGGATTATCTGGGATTTTCGGGGTTTATCACCACAGGCATGCAGGATTAACAGCCTGATGAGGTTAAAAAAAATTATTCAGCCAATCCAATCCTTATACTTGTATAGCGCCCTTCACACAAGGTCCCAGAGCACTGTACATAAAATACAATAACCAGTGAAAAGGCAAAATACATTTTTAAAGTCTTCAATCTAGGCTTGAAATCCACAAAAGAGCCAAATTGTTGAATATCTTCCAGAAAAGAAGCACAATAGGGTCAGCTCAGCAAATCAGAAAATAGGGTTGTCAAATTCCTTGCTGTTCATGTGAAACATGGCAAGGTATTTCTTTCTCCTCCAAAAGAATGCTGGCATTCAGGGTCACAAGGTAATTAGGAATCCCAACAGCAGCTGTTTTCATATCTGCTACCTTATCTTATAGTTACAAATGTCTTATAGCATTTCTCTCTTTTATTTGCCAGTTGGCCTTTTCTTCTGAAGACAACATTTTAAAATTAAGGCTTACTACTATAAGGCAAATATCATAAATATAGCTACCAGAATTGGAACTGACATTCACCATTGCTTCCCCCCATAAACTGGGAGATTAAACCAAAGAGGTTCCACCCTTACCACTGAGAGTGGTAAAGTTCATGGCCAATGCTGAGTGTCTCCCCTTAACACTAACTTATTCATGATTGTGTGTGCAAGTTGTGTTGAATATGGCCAGGAACACCTTAATATCTCCGAGAGAGAGAGAGAGAAAGAGAGAGAGAGAGAGAGAGAGAGAGAGAGAGAGAGAGAGAGAGAGAGAGAGATTTTTCACCTTATGTTTTTGTTTGTATTTTAAGTAAACATCATTTGTTAATTAGAAAAAGACTTTTCTTTCTCAGTTATTCATTTTGATTAACAAAATAATGTGCTTTATGATTGAGCATTCAATAGATATTCATATTAAAAATTAATAAAATTCCCTGCTTGCACACATCTGTATACTTATCTTATAGAATGTATAGTCCTTGAAGGCAGGGATTAATTCATTTACGTCTTTGTTTCCAGAGTACCAGTCACATCGTAAGCACTTGGTAAATGTTTGTTGATTTATTGATTAATCCTTATCACTCAAACATTGAGCACAACTACTGCAAGCCAAAACAGTGTCTGCAACCCAAAAGAACAAAGAGGGAAAGCTAAACTTCATCTCAGCAAGCAAAAAGAGGTACGTAGTTTATAGGTTCTGATTTTTCCAGGGAAATGATCAGTTTAAAAGTAATGTACTAGCTTAAGCTTTAATGGGATGGGGGAAGGGGAGAAGAGTATTGTTCAGTGCTTTTAGACTGCAGAGCAATTAGTTTTGGCTCAAATCTTGCTGTATTCCTTGGATACTCAAATGATTATTTAATGATTATTTTACCATGCGCATAAAAGACAAAGTAAGGCAGTAGGATAGCTTTTTTCACCTCTAGAGCCAGTGCTGTCTGGAAGTCTTAAGCTCAACAAGATAGAAGAGAATTAAATAACAAGGCAATAGGGATCTAATAAAAAAAATAATTCTTACCTTTCTGCATTTTTAGAACATCTCTAGCCATATATGTATGCTTATACTAAGTGAAACAGGGAAGAAGGAAGAATGACACCAAGTAATAAACACAAGTGTCTTGTTAGTGATCTTGGCTTGTGAACCATAATGGTATCAGACCTATATGGGCAACATTAGTTCACAATTCCCATGTTTCAAATCAATAGCATGCTTAAACTAGTCAAAATAAGGCAAAGACTTAGATCATATGATAACACTCCAACAGCTCTGTGATTTTATCGATGTGGGTATTCCCTCTAAGCATACAGCTCACAACTAATTTATGTCTGTCAATCTTGTAGGACTATTGCCCACATTCTCCCATAAATTCATGGGACAGTGTCCACTCTACAAGCTAGGGTCCTTCCTTATTTTCTTTTCACACTGTGTAGATACCTGAAGTTCATTCAGGTTTCCCATTGGTTGTCCCTTGTTTTTATCACATGACTGATCAATTTTTGCTCTCATACAGTGAATATAAATGCCATGTAGATAATACACTCTTGAAATTAAAGCAAAACAAAAGGGAAAAATATGAAGTCTGTGAATAGGTAACAACAGCAAAGATTAGAAGTAGCTTAATACCAAACCCAGAGAGGATTGCTTTTAAACTTGAAATAGCAAGTTCTAGTCCATGGCAAAGCACAGGCTCCATAATGTATTCAGCTGCTCAAGAATCCTCACTTGTTCCTTATTGTTTATAAGATAAATTTCTTTGTTAGGAATTTAAAACTCTTCATAATATGAGCTCAAGCCCTTGTTTCTAAGCTATAATAATACATTATTGCCCTTGTCACATCCTCTGCTCCAAACTAGCCTTATCTCTCCTCTCTTTCATTTCCAAACTCTGAAAAAGCTCTGTACATTCGTTACCTTCACTTTCTCTTCTCTCATCCTCACTGAAACTTTGTTTAGTTTTACTTCAGACCTTGGTCAACTCAACTGAAATCACCCTTTCCAAAATCATCAACAACCTCTTAATTGTCAAAACATAAGAGATTTTCTCAATTATTATCTTTGACCTTTTTGTAGCACCTCTAAGGTTTCTATGACTGATCTCTCTTGATTCTCCTCCTATCCTCCTACTTGTCTGACTATTCCTTTATATGATTTTTTTCTTTTGATGAATCATAATTCTAAGAGCATCCCCTCACTATGGGTCTCTGTCCTGGGTTCTTTTCTTTATGTATTCTCTCTTTAGATGTCTTCAAAAGGGATTTAATTTTTTCTAATCTGTAGACATATTTTTAGCCCTAGTCTCTGATTTGAGTTTTGTTACAGTCCTACATCACTGTCTTCTGGACATTTTGAATTCTATATCCCATGGATTTTTCAAAATCAATGTGACCAAAATTAAATTTTTTCCCATCAAACTTTCCCTTCTTCTGAACTTTTAGACTATTTCTGTCACGGGCACCACCACCTTTATAGTCAAGTAGTCTCAAAACTTCAGTGTCATCCTTGACTTCTCACTCTCATTCATCCCATATAGCCAATCAACTACCTAGACTTGTTATTTCTACCTCCATAATGTCTTTCACTTCAGTCCCCTTCTTTTCATTTACATAGCCACCATCCAGGTTCAGGCTCATATCACCGCTAATTCATCCTCCACACAACTGCCAAAGTTATTTTTACAGCACAGTTCTGATCATATTACTGCCCTATTCAATATTTTTCCTATTGTTGTCTATAACTTTAAGTATCAAATATTAACCGTTCTTTTTGACACTTACAGCTCTTCATGTTCTCAATCCAGCAAACCTTTCTAGTATCATCACACATTACTTTCTTCCACAATCACTGTAGTCCAACAAAACCAGACTTTTTCTGCTGTTTTTCATTCATAGTACTAATCATTCACTTCTGTGCCTCTACTAATTGTCCCTTGCCCATGCCCAGAATGCACTCCCTTTTCAACTACATAACTTAAAATCCTTAGTTTCTTTCAAGGCTTAGCTCAAGCCCTACTTTCTAGATGAAGTCCTTTCTGATTTGCTTTTCACCCACCCTCCAGCAAATCACCTATATGTACAAGTCTCCCCCAACAAGATTGTTAGCTCTTTGAGTTTAGTGTCTTAGTGACTATTTTCATCTCCATCTTTACCTCCTCAGCACCTGACACAGTGCTGGGCATACAATTGGTGTTTAATAAATGGTGATTGATTGACAGATTAATTGTTTCTCATATAGGACATCCTATCCTGTAGACACATTTTGCATAGATCACTCCCTTCTTAACTCCACCCTAGGGAACCACTAGACAACATCAAGGGTGAAATGGAATGCCACCTCCTTCAAGAGGCCTTATCTGATTCTGCCAATGACTTTGTATTGGTTTACAGATGTCCTATATTTACTTATCTGTGAACATGCTGAATGTCTACTCCCCACCCCCAATTAACAGGCAAGCATCTGAGGTTTGTCTCATTTTTTATATTTGTATCTCCTGTGTTGGGCATATATTATGCACTTAATAAATGCTTATCAACTGATATTTCATTATAGAAACAAATTTCTTTCTAAAACTTATGGTAGATCTAATGCTATAGACACATCTCGAGATCATAGATTTAGAGATGAAAGAAAACTTTGAAGTCATCTGGTATACCTGCCTCACTTTTCAAAATGAAGAAACTGAGGCCCTGATAGGTAAAATGTCTTACCATCACTCAGGTAGTAAGGGGCAGAGGAAGTATCTGAATCCAAGTACCCTGATTCCACATCCACAACTTGTTCCACTGCACTACAATACTTCTGTACAGTTCTCTCTCTCACACACACACACACACACACACACACACACACACACACATACCCTTATCCTTCCTCTACAGTTTCTAATAGATATAAACCTAAATTTTTTTAAAAAAGATTTTTCTGTACTTTCAATGGGTAATTCTCTAAGACAATAAATCACAGAAAACGGACAAACCTGCATTGATATGGGTAATTTCTCCACCTAGGACTTCCCTATACCAATGAAATGACACATCTAGTCCCTATCCTCCTTTGCCCATCAGTCAGACTATCCAGAGCAGAACTTCCCCAACTGTCCACACCCCTCTTATAGGCCACAAACCTTTTGAACATAGAAAGTCCAATATTGGGAATTCTTCCTGGATTTAGGCTACTCCACCCCTATTTGCTGTGAGACTAAATGTCTGAGGGTCCTGGAAGCTCTTGGCCACAACTAAGGAGAGATATATGAAAGGCTGAGATTGGGAGAGAGGTGGATAGAATACAAATTTGGAAGAAAGGAAGCTTAGGACAGGTAAGTCTATTTTCCTCAAGGCCACAGCTAAAGCACCATAATGACAAGGATGTTGTCCAGTGTCACTAAAATTTAGGGTGGGCAGGAATTTTAGATTATTATTTTTAAAGATTGTGATTTAAAATTTCTTACATTTACATTTTCATAACTCTTGCACTCCATCAGCAACTTAGATGCAACTGAGCTTAACATCTAGTTGGGAAGAATAATTATTTAAAATAGCAAGCTACCACCAGTGCTTTCTATCTTTAGCAACCAAAACCCAAGAGAGCATCTCTCTAGCCCAGATCTAGACTGCTCCTCCACACTACTGCTCTTCCCAGCAACAGCCCCAAAGTGTCTTGGTCGCTGCTTCTATGAAAACTGACAATCCAGGGGCTCTCTCTGCCCCTTCATGAAGCAATTATCTACAGCTTCTATGAGGCCAGTGTCCCAAGATCTCTCTCAATAAAAGTAAATGGTAATATTCTTGGGTCATTCCCCACATGGAGAATGGTAGTATATTGAGATTTTTTTTTCCCTAGAGGATCTTGCATCCTAAACTATTCCTATTCTACTTGATTGAATTTGGCTTAATTACTTCTTATATTTGAAGAAGAAAACGGCAAACCACTCCAGCATCTTTGCCAAGAAAGCCCCAAATGAGGTTACAAAGAGTCAGAAAAGACTGAAAACAAATGAAAACCAGGCACCACTTCTTATATTATTATCATACTATGAATTACAAAGTCAATTTAAGGACATGTTTTGTACTGTTTCCCAGGTGCTAAAACTTGATGATAAAGTCTGATTTTCCTTCATGCAATCTCTTTCCTAACCTCTCTTAAAAACCTCAGTAAAAGGAGACCTTAAACTGTCCTTACTAACGCACAATAAAGCTTTTAGGTCTTCACATTTCCTGCAAAGAAAACAAGACCATACTAGAACAGAAACAGCTTCATCTGCAAATCCCCTCTGGATTAGTTTGTTATCTACAACTTGCCCACTGTTAGATACAATTTCACACTACAGCCTTTAGCCTATGTATATAGCACTCTATGTGGGCTTTTGTCTTTAGGTTTTCTGTTATTGTTTTTAAAAAGTAAATTGCTAGAAAGGCTCTATTATTATCATAATAACATTACTCTAATCAGCTTTCAAATAAGTCAATTATTCCCTATACAGATTAGGCCTAAATAGTAATAGCTTAGTAGCTTAGACTAGCACTAGCTTAGACTTTTTTTAAGCACAAAGCAAATCTTAATAATTCTAAGTGAATATTCACAACTTTAGTGCTCAGTTTGATCCTCTTCTGCTATCTACCTTGATTTACTTACAGTGTTTTGATATATGCATTTTTTAACATAGACATCTGATACAATGCACCATGTTGTAAGTTCATATATTTGTAAGTGGAGATTTACCTAGCTGAAACCATGCCCCAGGTAAATTCATTCAGGAGAGAGTTGGAGGGAAACATGAAATGTCAAAGAAAAACAAACAATCCAACCATTGATATGGCTGGGGCATGTTGGAAGCGTCTCCCATCCTTTAAAGAGTTCTAGTCCTCATTGCCATAGGGACTGGAGCAAGAGAAAGGAACACCATGGTGACAGGCATTTGGCGTGGTGATACCTTACTTCTGTAGGAGAACAAGTTAAAGTTCAGGGGATGGCAGACGCTACAGGAAGGAAGTATGTCACACATACAGAGAGACAGAGAGAGAGACAGAGACAGAGAGAGAGAGACAGAGAGAGAGAGACAGAGAGAGAGAGAGAGAGACAGAGAGAGAGACAGAGAAGAGAGAGAGAGAGAGAGAGAGAGAGAGAGAGAGAGAGAGAGAGACAGAGAGAGAGAGAGAGAGAGAATGGTAAGAGAAACACCTATTTCACAAAGGTTAGGCTACTTTTCCCTAAAACTCTCCTCAAAACTTAATAGAGGTGTTGGTGACTACTCAGGCTCGAGGAATGCTGTTGTCCCAGGCAAGCCATCATGGCAATTGTGGTGATAGAGGAGCTCTGTCTAACTAAACCAATGAAATGTTCTGTTTAACATCCTTTACACAATATTATTAAACAAACTTATTTTTATTAAAGCGTAGATGGTCATGAGTGTCTCATTTCATTCTAATCCTAACCTGAGCCACCAGACCAGCCTGACTCAAGCCTGGTCCAGAATACCCTCATGTTGAGCTCCCTGGGACAAAACCCCATATGCCCTTTGCTAGTTCCATCTCTGAATAGAAAGAACTAGATTCCAACCTAATTCAGGGCTTTTTTCTGTCATCCCTCACAGATGCTCACTTACCCTCTGTATAAACACCAGAACATCTCCAGTGGTTGAGACATCATTCCACTGTTAGATACACGCTTTATTAAAAAAAAAAAGTACTTTCTTAGGATAAGCCAAAATCTGCTTCTGGAGAACTGATTAAAAGGGAAATTGAAATGCTCCATTTAAAGTCTTCCAAAGGAAATACTGACCTGCTAAAATCAGAGTCATATGATCATATTAGAGCTTGTGGGTACCAAAATACATGTCATACCTGAAAAGGAATAGAAAGAATAGAAGCATCACAAAATTATAAGGTATATGGAGGGACAACATGGTGGAGAGGAAGACGTTGAATTAAGAGTCAATGAAGCTCATTTCAGATTCTTGCTTAACCACTTGCTACCTGTGTAGCATTTAAGGCAGCTAGTGGCACAGTGGACAGAGCATTGAGCTTGGTGTCAGAAAGATCTGAGTTCAAATCCAGCCTTAGTTACTTACTAGCTGTGTGACCCTGGACAAGCAGTTATTTAACCTCTCCCTCTCTCAGTTTCCTCAATTGTAAAATAAGGATAATAATAGCACCTACATCCCAGGGTTGTTGCAAGACTCAATGAATTAATATTTATAAACAAAAAAAAAGTTTAGCATAGTGCTTGGCATGAAGTAAAGGTGTATTCCCTTCCCTTCCCCCTTCCTCTGTGTGCCTTTAACTTCTCTGAGTCATTTTGTTTTTTCTTTCCCATCAAATGAGAAGTTTGGACTAGATGACCTTTTATGTCCTTTCTAACGCTAAATCTATGATTCTATTATCTCATGTTATACAAAACAATATTTCTAAACTATCCAAGATAAATAGCTTGTTTTAAAAGGCTCTTAAAATAATCCAAAGATGGAGCTAGATATACCAGTGAATAGAGTGTTACAGATGGAGTCAGGAATGCCTGAATTTAAATATGGCCTCAGACACTTCCTAGCTGTGTGACCCTGGGCAAGTCACTCAACCACTATCTGCCTGAGTTTCCTCATCTATAAATTAGAGATAATAATAGCGCCTACCTCCCAGGGTTGTTGTGAGGATAAAATGAGACAATATTTATAAATTGCTTTGTAAACACTAAAGCACTATATAAATTCTAGCTATTATTATTATTATGACCAGTTATTTCTTATGCATTTTATTTGTATGTATTATGCTGTAGTGAAATTAAACTATTCATCTTTCCCATAATCCCCCCTCCTTTATTTCCCTGAAGGCACTCTCACTCATGCCTCAAATGTTCTTCTCCCACCTTCGTTCCATCAATAGCAATTTCTACCCACATTTTAAGTATAAAGCCTTTACTTTAAGTTAAAGCTTAACTCACATGACATCTCCTCCAAGTATTATTCAACAAGAACTGAATCTGGAGTCAGAGGACATGACTTCAACTCCATTCTTTGCCACTTGCTATCTGTGTGACTTTGGATAAGTCATTTAATTGCCCTGGGCTTTAATTTCCTCACATGGAAAATAAGGCTATAAGAATAAGTAACCTTTTAGAATCTCTTTCTAGAATCAGTTCAAAATCTATGGTTAAACGATCATTCCCTTATCTTCCCATTTAGTAAGGACATTTCCCCCACTGGAACTTAGCCAAGACTTTCTCTCTCTTGTTCACTTAACATGCATTGTTTTTTAAAAAGTTGTTCAGTGTTTTTATTGTTGTTTTTTTGCTTTTTGTTTTTTTTTTGTCTAAGTACCATAACGTACTGGACTATAGGTTTTATGAAAGAAAAAATTCCATAAAATTTGTATTTCTTTAGTACCTAGAACAATGCACATAGGCACTTGGTAAATTTGTTGTAAATTGCAATGAATTAGCATAGTCAAGCAGTCAGTTAAAGAACAGCATGGAGTTATACATGGAGAGAATCCCTTGAGGCTAGAAAGACCTGGTTTCTAATTCTGGTAAATAGTGGCTTTGTTAACCTAGATAGGTCCCTTATCTTCTCAGTGTACCCTAGAAAAGTGCCTAAAGGAGTGGCTCTTAACCTGGAGACTATGGACTTTTTAAAAATAATTTGATAACTATTTCAATATAATTGGTTTCCTCTGTAATCCTACATATCATTTTGTTTTATGCACTTAAAAATGTTATTTTTGGGAGTCCTTATGCTTCACCAGACTGCCAAAGTTGTCTATGACACAAAAAAATGTTAAGAACTCCTGCTCTAAAGCAGTGGGCAGATCGGGAGTGCAGTGGAGAAAGCACTTGGCCTAGAGTCAGAAAGAACTGAGTTCAAATCTGGGCTCAGACAGTTATAGCTATGTGACCCTGGGGAGGTCACTTTACCCTATTTGCCTCATTTTCCTCATCTGTAAAAGTAACTGAAGAAGGAAATGACAAACCATTCCAATATCTTTACCAAGGAAATTCCAAATGGGGTCAGGAAGAACTGGACATGATAGAAACAACTGAATAACAACAACAACAACAGCAGCAACTCTAAAGTAATAAGTTGGAAGAGAGTTTCTGATAAAGGGTGTTTCCTCACTAGAAGCTTTTCAATACCATAACATTGCTAGCTTGGATGGGATCCTTGATCTGTCTCACATTTAATTTTGCTGTCATTGAGACATTTCAGGCTATCTCCATTAAGTTTCATGGAAACTTGGGAAACATTTTTGGATATTGCCAATGTGGGACTTCATTCTTCTTGACTACACGTATTTGTTACAATTGTTTTATTTATCTTTGGGAGGGAGGGGGGATAAATGCTTGCTAATTTTAAAAAATAAAATTGAATAAAAAAAGCAAAAAAGAAATGTGATACTAACTACACAATGTCAAGTTTTTATTGGAGAAGATCAAAGTCAATTTGCTACCACAAAGATAATCTTGCACTATGGAAATAATGAGAAGGCATTCTTATGGGCAGTAGGAAAAGATAATGAGGACTTTCTGGGGGAAGGGGGGAGGAATGCAGAGCCAAGACAGGAGAGTAAAGGCAGTGACTTGCTTGAGCTCTCCCCCAAACCCCTCCAAATACCTGGAAAAAAATGGCTCAAAACAAATCCTAGAGCAGCAGAATCGACAAAATGACAGAGTGAAACAAATTTCCAGCCCAAGACAACCTGGATGGTTGATGGGAAAGATCTGTTGACTAGGCTGTGACAGGACAGGAGTGCAGTTTAGCATAGGCTACACAGGCAAAGACGGGCCTGAGTGAACCTGGAGCAGACCTTAGGGGACTAAATCACTAGCCCCTGTAGCAGTATCCAGATTTCTCAACCCATAAATGCAAAGACAACTTAGAAGGTCAGTAGGAAAGGTCTGTTGGACGTTGGTGAGAGAGGAGCCTGGTCTGGCCCAGTCCTGGTGCAGCAGGGCAGTGGCTGCTTCCAGAGCTCTCAGCCCACAGACAGTGGGGGGATCAAGCGGCTGATCAGAGGGGGATTGCAAGGATCTCTTTGCTGCTGCTAAGGCAGGACTCTCTTGCTTTGCCCACGGTTGGATCAGGGTTGCTGTACTGGGTGGCAGTCCTGGATGAGGAGGAACTTTGGTATGGTAGAGCTTGAGGTGGTGGAAGAGAAGAAATCCTCCTCACACTTCCAAGGCAGAAAAGAGTGCTTATGGTCACTCATAGACAGAGCACAACCAGGAAAGGAGTAACACCTCACCTTTGATCATACCACCTTAGAAGAACTGCAAATTTACAGGTCTCTAGAAGTAGCTCTGAAAACAGCTGCACAAAACCCTAAAGCTTGGGACAGTACATCCTCCACACTGGAAGCAGAGTCCTACCTTAACAAAGTCAAGTAATTGGCTGGGAACATGAGCAAACTGCACAAAAAACTAGGACTATAGAATCCTACTTTGGTGACAAAGAAGATCAAAACATACAACCAGAAGAAGACAACAAAGTCAAAGTTCCTACATCCAAAGACTTCAAGAAAAATAGGAATTGGTGCCAGGCCATGGAAGAGCTCAAAAAGGATTTTGCAAAGTAAGTAAGAGAAGTAGAGGAAAAACTGGGAAGAGAAATGAGAGTGATGCAAGAAAACCATGAAAAAGGAGACCCCCAAAAATGCTGAAGAAACTAACACCTTAAAAAATAGACTAAACCAAATGGCAAAAGAGGTCCAAAAAGCAAATGAGGAGAAAAATGCCTTACAAGGAAGAACTGGACAAATGGAAAAGGAAGTCCAAAAGCTCACTGAAGAAAATACTTCCTTAAAAATTAGAATAGAACAAACGGAAGCCAATGACTTTATGAGAAATCAAGAAATTATAAAACAAAACCAAAAGAATGAAAAAATAAAAGACAATGTGAAATATGTCATTGAAAAAAACAACTGACCTGGAAAATAGATCCAGGAGAGATAATTTAAAAATTATTGGACTACCTAAAAGTCATGATCAAAAAAAAAAAAAAAGAGCCTGGATAGAGCTCTAGCCTTGAAGTCAGGAGGACCTGAGTTTAAATCCAGCCATGGACAGAGGGCACAAGTTGAGTTGAAGATGAAAAGATGAAGGGATGACATCTAAAAAATAACATTAAGGGATGAGAGTGGATTATTCAGGGAGAAGGAGAAAAGGAAAGGTAGAATGGGGTAAATTATCTCACATAAAACAGACAAGAAAACAAGAAAAAGCTTTTAAAATGGAGGGGAAGTGGGGGAAGGTGAGAGAGAATGAGTGAATCTTACTCTCATCAGATTTGGCTTAAGGAGGGAATAACATACACATTCAATTGGGTATGGAAATCTATCTTACTCTTCAGGAAAATAGCGGGGAAGGGGATAAAAGAGGGGGGGATGATAGAAAGGAGGGCAGATTGGGGGAGGGGGTAATCAGAAGCAAACACTTTTAAGGATGGACAGGGTCAAAGGAGAGAACAGACTAAACAGGGAGTGGGATAGGATAGTTAGCTTTTTACAACATGACTATTATGGAAGTATTTTGCATGACTACGCATGTATAACTTGTATCTAGTTGCTTGCCTGCTCAATGAAGGTGGGTGGGGAGAGAGGAAGGGAGAGAATTTGGAATCCAAAGTTTTTAAAACAAATGTTAAAAATTGTTTTTACATGCAACTGGGAAATAAGATATACAGGCAATGGGATAAAGAAATCTATCCTGCCCTACAGGAAAATAGAAGTGGAAGAGAATAAGAGAAGGGGAGGGGAGTGATAGAAGGAAGAGCAGATTCGGGGAAGGGATATTCAGAATGCATGCTGTCTTGGGGTGGGGGTATGGGATAAATCGGGAGAAAATTTGGAACTCAAAATCTTGTGGAAGTGAATGTTGAAAACTAAAAATAAATAAATTGAATTTTAAAAAATGAGCACTTTCTCTAATCCAGCTTCTAATTTTTGACTTTTAAAAAAATAATGACAAAACTTTAGAGACTCTTGAATGGAACCAATATAGGAAAAAATGTTATTGTTATACTTGACATTACATAAATCACTAATTTGTGAGGAACCTAAGAGGATAATGAATATCATCTTATTAATTTTCTCAAATTTTCAGTGAGATAGAGCAATAGTCTCCAGACATTTTGGGTCACCCAGCCGTATTAGTAAAAAAGTTGAAAAGTTTTGGAAACACACACACACACACATACACACATATGCATATGTGTATGTATATGTATATATACATATATATATATCATATATGTACACCTCATATATAAATTATATAGTTCTAAATTCAGATTATTTTTTAGTATTAGTTTTAATGGTTGTTAGCAGTATCTTGATAGAACGTAGGCTTTTAGGAGGACAGGTAGTGTTTCATTTTTTTTTTTCAGATTTTTATATCCTCAGTGCCTGGCACAGAGTAGGTACTGAGTAAATATTTTCTAGGAAGTCTGGGAGTCTGGGAAAATGGTGCAGAGGGCAAGTGGGAAAAAAGGAAGTTCAAATACTTAATACTACAGATGTTGAATTGCCACTGGCACTTCCAGGAAATAAGCTGTAGAGGCTTTCAAGTAATAATTTCATATTTATAATGGCCCAAGGCAAGGCCCAGTCAGTGAGATTGAATCCCTACATGTCACAGAAATTAAAGGAGTAGCATCTTTTACCAATGTTTAATATTCACAGAGAGGTCTTGCCAATAGAATCAGAAGGAAAGAGGATATGTCCTCTCAGGGATCTGTTCCTGATACTCTGGATTTCTTTCTTCATTGTGCCATCCCACCCCTGAAGACTCTTCTGCTGATTGGTCACTTCCTCTTAGAATCTCCATTTTCAGGAAAGTGCCCAGACCAGCCAGATTCCCTTTATTGCTCTCCAGGCTGCTCTCCGGACTTCTTCACCAAATCTCCTCTATAGCATATCAACACGGGGTAATCCAGTCTTTCCTGAAATGCAATTTAGGGAAAATCTACTATATCCAGAGGCAATCCATTCTTTTTTTGGAGGCTCCAAGAATTAGGGTGTATTCCTTACAACTAGCTGGTATCTGTGTCCCTATAATTTCCATTTTCACTCTTCACTCTGTCCCTGACAGTTTCATCCACCTTCCACAGGATAACTCTTCAAATCCAGATCCTTTCAAGGTAGGTTATACCAATACCAGATCCAATGATCAAAATCTATAAAAGTAGCAAGACCACCTTGAGAGAATAGACATAAAAAATCCATTAGAGATGGGGCCAAGATCTATCAGAGTGGCTCATATCACTTGCTGTCAGGTGATTTTGATTATTCACATAAATCAAAAAGTTCCAATTGAGAATGAACTGAGCCCTATTGAGGAGACACACACTCGCAGACACACTCTCAGCATGAGAATTCTGCTAAAGGGAAGGAAAAGGAAGGGGCATGCAATGAAGAGCTCCTCCCAGTCCACTACCTGGTAGCTTCCTATTTCAACTAATTATTATTGCAGACTAGGTGCCAAACTTTAGGCATTCTACCTGCTGAAGTATCTCAAGTGCTCCAAATTGGATTGGAGCAAAGCCTGGGACACCTAGGTGCCACAGTGGATAGAGCACAGGACTTGGAGTCAGGAAGACTCATCTTCCTGAGTTCAAATCTGGCCTCAGATACTTACTATCTGTGTGACTCTGGGAAATTCACTTAACCCTGTTTGCCTCAGTTTCCTCATCTGTAAAATGGGCTGGAGAAGGAAATGGCAAACCACTCCATTATCTTCGCTGAAAAAACAAACAAACAAACAAACCCACAAACCCAAATGGAGTCAAGAAGAGGACACAACTTAAATGACTAAACAATAAGTACATCTTGTCCAAGTAGGGCTCTTGCTGTGCTATTTGCATGGTGGGATCTACTCAAGGTAGATTTTGGCAGTAATCAAAAACTAATACTGAAGGCCTGTTGTCCCTTGACTATTTTACTTACACTTGACACAAATGAAACCAAAACAAAAGCAAACATCACTTATAACACTAGAACAATTTCCTTGAGCAATGATCTCAAACTCAAATTTGTTTTACGCTTATGGCACTCATCTATTTGCACTACTGTTACAACAGAAGAACAGTTCTAAAATCTATTTGTGTGGGAAACATTTCCCACAGGCAAACTAGCTATCTCAGCCAAAGGATTCCATAGAGTCAGAGCATGGCACAATTATACACCTCTCCCTGAAGTCTCTTTCACATAAAGGTCCCTGGACTAGGACTTTGCTTCTCTACTGCACCAGCCTGATTGCTTCCTCTTCTATCTGCCCTGCTATACTTCTTCGGTACTCATCTTCCTACTGCTGCTACACCTTTCAAATACCTCCCCTTAACTATCTCTTGTAAACCGAATGGAATTTGACCTTGATACTACCCTTTATCACCTAGCAATAGCTTCATTCTTTTATAAGGATCCTTGAGGCCTTAGAGGCCATCTAGTTCAAACTTCTTGTTTGACAGATCAGGAAAATGAGGCCCAAAGAGGATAAGTGACTTGCCCAAGGTCACATAGCTAGTATAAGTAGCTAGATAGTAAAGTGGGTAGATTGTTAGGCTTGGAGTTAAGAAGACCTGAGTTCAAATCCAACCTCAGGCACTGTTACCTTGGGTGAATCATTCTACCTTTGTTAGCCTCGGTTTCCTCAACTGTAAAATGGGGATAATAATAGCACCTACCTCCCAGGATTGTCATGAGAATAAAATTATGTACAGCCAGGTCTCAATTAGGGTGAGCAAGAAATCCCCTGAAGTGGCCCCCATATTCCAATTCATACTATTTGAAGTTGCAATTATTTAAAACATGGTAATTGGTTACTGCTCCATGGAAATGTGCTTATAAAGCATTACATAAAGACTACCTTTTATTAGCAAGTGGCAGAGCTGGGATTCCAACCCAGGTTCTCAGACTTCCAATTCAACACACTCTTTACTTTACCAGGCTCACTCTCACTATCTATCCCCAATGCTTCTCAAAGAAGCTCTCCCTTCTGCAGGCCAAATGCCTGGTAATTAATACTTAAAATATTATCACATTCTCTGCAAGACAAGAATTGGGGAAGAAATAGACAAGTTGCCCTCATAACTTTCCTAAAAGCTATGCCGTAAGATTTTATATCTTTCGGCCTAAGTTGGTTTTTGTCCAAGCTTACTGGGTTTACTACAGCCCTTAGCCATTTTAACTCCATAGCTACCATTAACAACTATTGGGAAAAGGAAGGTAATAAGCATTTACATATGGTCTTCTTTGTGCCAGGCACTCTGTTAGCTACTTTACAATATCGTTTCATCTGATTGTCGTAACAAGTGTGAGAGTTAGATATTGTTATTATCTTAATTTTACAGTTAAGAGAACAGAAGTAAACAGAAGTTAAGTGACTTGCTTAGGATCCCGAGTATCTGAGGTTGGATTTAAATTCCTGACTTATTTGGCCCAGTGCTCTACCCACCTAGGTGCCTCTATCTAAATCTTCCTTTCACTTCACCACTACTTATTAATCTGATTCCTTACAATATAAAGGGATTTTTAATCTATCTTGGGGAAATATGAGTAGCCTAGTCCCAAGCTTAGGAGCCTAAACTAGGATATCCCTAGAAGATTCCCCATCCCAACAACACAAAAGCATTCCCAGAAGAATTGGATAGATAGATAGAGATAGATAGATAGATAGATAGATAGACAGACAGACAGACAGGAAAACAGATAGATAGATAGATAGATAGATAGATAGATAGATAGATAGATAGATAGATAGACAGACAGACAGACAGACAGACAGACAGACAGACAGATAGATAGATAGATAGATAGATAGATAGATAGATAGGTAGATAGATAAAGATATACAGATAGAGTGGTGACCCTGGAGTCAGGAAGACCTGAGTTCAAAACTCACTTTCAATCACTATTAATAACGATATCTGATATTCATATAGTATAGGCATTACTGACTTCACAGACAAAACTGTCCATTGTAGTACTACATTGCCTCTCCTAGATGAATAATCATGGGCAAGGTACATTAGAAGGCTCTGAGAACAAAAGTCATGGCACACTATCCCTGTATCTTTCTTATCTCCTTCCTGTCCCAGAGAGAATGAGTACTGATAGCAAAGTTTATTTCTCTTCTTTGAAGTCTATTGTTTCTGTTTAATTGATACTGAATATTAACAGGATAAAGTATGATCTACCATAGCAGCTCCTGACTTTTATATATTTTATTATTATGAAATTAGGGAACCAAAAAGATTGTAATAAGGATGCTGGGAGAGGGGTGTTTTATGTCAGGATTTTGACCCAGCTGGGGATTCATGGGTAAAATGAAAGATTTGATTTTTTTTTTAGACAATTGGAGTTAAGTGACTTGCCCAAGGTCACACAGCTAGTAAGTGTCAAGTGTTTGGTCTGAGGCCAGATTTGAACTCATGTCCTCCTGACTTCACGGCCGGCGCTCTATCCACTGCACCGCCTAGCTGCCCCTTAAAAGATTTAACTGATTTAATATTTCATGATTTCCTACCCCGCCTTAGACTTTCTTAACAGAGGGAAAAATCACACCAAGTGAATACAGATCATTGACCTGAGCAATGTAGGAGCCATAAGTAGGCAGTTTTAGATAGGAGAAAAGAAGGTGGATAAACTGGAGCCCCTAAGAGGCTGTTCACCTAAGGCAATTTTACTGTATCCTATTGTTTTCTCTCCAGCCCATCCAATCCTAAATATGGGTGGACTGAAGGGCCAAGTGAGGGCCTAGACTAAAGGATAATTCTGGCCTAAGGGCTCAATGGAGAAATTGGAAAAGTAGGTCTGCCCCACCCGAAGATGGAGAGAGTTTAATATAGCTGTACCAGAAGGAATATTGGTAATTGTGTAACAGGTTCCCAAAAAAACAAAAAATTATGAGACACACTTTTAAGTTTAACCTGCGTTATTATCATTTTTTTCTTTCACTTCCTTAAGTTTAAACCATGGGGCTGCCAAACTATGACCCAGGAATCCTTGGAAGCCTGTTTGGTAAGGTTTCCAAGTGCTAAGAATGACTTTTACATTTTAAAATAAAGTTCTATTGTACTTAAAAATGTTAAAACCATTCTTAGCTCATTGGCTACCCAAGAGGGATTTGGCCTGAAGGCTGGAATTTCCCTGCTCTAGACAATTAACAAAAGAATAAAACATGCCCTAATTTGTAGTTTTAGGGATTTCCTAGGTATAAATTATCACATGAAAATGTAACAAAAGCCAGTAGGAGCTGGCCCCAGCATACACTTGCTGATACCTATTATTCCCTGACCAGTCTGTAAACTCTTTCCAGGCAGAGATGGTTTTCAAGTTGTCTTTTGTCATTTCATCTCTATATATTCCCTAAAGCTTCACTCACAGTCTGGAAACTGAACCAAAACTCCCTTCTTAAGCCATCAATCCCCAGTATGTGTTATATCCTCCTGTTGGAGTGTAAATTCCTTGGAGGAAGGAACGATCTCACTCTTGTACTTGAAGCCCCATCACCTAGCACAGTGCCTAATACTTGTGATTTTCAATAAAAACTTGTTGATTTATTGATTAATTTAGCCCCTCTGGGCTTCCTTTTTCTTATCTATTAAAATCTATAAAATTTTTCATCTATAAAATATTGATACGTGAAGTGATTACCTCATAGGATTGTTCTGAGGCTGAATTTAGATAATGTACTAATACTGCCATGAAAACCTCAAAGAAGCATTTATCCAATAATAGCAATAATATGGAGAAAAACAACTTAGAGAGACTTTAGAAGTCTAAGCAGCTGATAAACCATGAATCTACAGGACTGAAGATGAATGAGTGAATGAATGAATGAATGAATGAATGAAGCAATTGTTAAGCACAGTCGTTGTAAAGCTGTTTTTCAGTCATGTCCAACTCTTTGCGACCCCATTTGGGGTTTTCTTAGCAAAGATACTGGAGTGATTTACCATTTCCATCTGTAGCTCCTTTTACAAATGAGGAACTGAGGCAAACAGGGTTTAGAGTCACACAGGAAGGAAGTATCTGAGAACAGATTTGAGACCAGCTCCAGTGTTCTATCTGTACTGTATCACCTAGTTGCCCACTAAGCACTTACTATGTGTAAAGAAAGCATCATAAACATGAAACAGAATATGCTTCCTGACAGAGATATAATCAACTTAAAATGAAGAACTGAGACATTTTCAGAAATGTCCAATGTATGAATTTGTTTTGATGTGGTTGTGTATTGAGGGCTTTATTTGGAGGACTTTTTTACTCATTTTTAAAATTTTTACTTTTTTATTTCTTAAGGCAGTAGAGTGAAAATTAATTTTAAATGTTTGTTTAAAAAATAAGAATAGTAAATTTTTTTTAAAAAATGAGATGCTCTTTAAATATTAGCCATTATCACTACTATGATAGTAATCGATGGATAAGCATTAATTAAGTGCCTACTATATGTAGGCATTAGATTGTGAGCTCCTTGAGAGCAGGGAGTATCTTTTGCCTCTTTTTGTATTTCCGGCACTTAGTATGCTGCTTAGAACATAGTAGGTGCTTAATAAATGTTTATTTTCTGACTGATGTTCTGTCAAGAACTAAGGATACAAACAGAAATGTAAAACAATCCCCAGCTTCAAAGAGCTATGTTCTACTAAATGGATACAATACAATTTGTCCCAAGAGTTTTGGTGTACTTTTAAGTGCATTCTAATGGCTTAAAATTGCACTAAGACTTTTGGGACTCCCTATATATGTGAGTAGTGGTGGTCTGGGAAGGGATTTTTGCTGAGAAGCAGCAGAGAGAGAAAATTCAAGTGAAGCCATGGGGGTCTTAGATTGTCATGCCCTTTCAACTAGCAAATGATATTATGGTTGCTATTCCCCGCATATGAGATAGAAAGTGTATGAGAGGAAGGGAAGATGAGGGGAGAAAGGCAGAATATTCATGCAGCATCAGGGCAGATGGCAAGATGTCCACTCTAAGGGAGGAGCCAAGATGGCAGAGCAAAAGCAGGGACTCACTGGAGCTTTCCCACAGATCCCTTGGAATGTCTGTAAAAAAAATGATGAAGTGCCGGGAGCGCCTGCGTCCCCGGCTGTGGTCTGATGCCGGCAGAGTGTGAAGAGAGAAAGAATCACGGCCAGGTGAGAGCAGTGAAGAACAAACTCTGTTTATTGATCTGAGGGCTCAGGCTTATATAGTACTGGATCAAGCAATAGTAACATTATTATTCATGAAAAGTACAAATCTAATTAGGCGATTTCCTTACTTCCTTGTACCTTGTCTGTTACATTCTTTTCTGCATCCTGTCCTGTACCCCATCCGTTTCCTCCCTTCCTGCATCCTGTTCCCCAAGAGATGGAACAGGGGGGTGGTGAGCTGACATCCTGAGTTTCGCAGCTGTCAGGCTTAGTACAAGCTGCAGGTAAGACCTGGGCTGGCCTAAGCCCTCCAACTCCCCAAAGCCGGCCCTCTACAATGAAGTAGGGTGAGGTAGAGGAAAAATTGGGAAGAGAAATGAGAGTGATGCAAGAAAATCATGAAAAATGAGTCAACAGCTTGCTAAAGGAGACCCCAAAAAATACTGAGGAAAATAATACCTTAAAAAATAGACTAGACTAAAGCAAAAGAGGTACAAAAAGCCAATGATGAGAAGAATGCCTTAAAAGAAAAATTGGCCAAATGGAAAAGACTGTCCAAAAGCTCACTGAAGAAAATAATTCCTTAAAAATTAGAATGGAGGAAATGGAAGCTAATGACACTATGAGAAATCAAGAAATGATAAAACAAAACCAAAAGAATGAAAAAAATAGAAGACAAAGTGAAATATCTCATTGGAAAAACAACTGACCTAGAAAATTGAGAGAATTTTAAAATTTTTGCACTACCTGAAAGGCATGATCAAAAAAGAGCCTAGTCATCATCTTTCAAGAAATTATCAAGGAAAACTGCCCTGATATTCTAGAACCAGAGGGTAAAATAGAAATGGAAAGAATCCACTGATCACCTCCTGAAAGAGATCCCCAAAGGGAAACTCCTAGGAATATTGTAGCCAAATTCCAGAGTTCCCAGTTCAAGGAGAAAATATTGCAAACAGCCAGAAAGAAACAATTCAAGTATTGTGGAACCACAATCAGGATAACACATGATTTAGCAGCTTCTACATTAAAGGCTGAGAAGCCTTGGAATATGATATTTAGGAGGTCAAAGGAGCTAGGATTAAAACCAAGAATCACCTACCCAGCAAAACTGATTGTAATCAATGAGGCAGGAAAATCAATATTCAATGACATACAAGAATTTAACTTAGAGGAATTTCTTGAGAAAAAGCCAAATATGAGACTCAAAAGAAGCATAAAAAGGTGAACAGGAAAGAGAAATCATAAAAGACTTATTGAAGTTGAACTGTTTACATTCCTACATGGAAAGATGATATTTGTAATTCATGAGATCTTTCTCATTATTAGGTTAGTTGGAGTGAATATATATACACAAAGGGCACAAGGCGAGCTGAAAGAGGAATGTACTAGGAGAAGGAGAAAGGGAGAGGTAGAATGGGATAAGTTATCTCACATAAAAGAGGCAAGAAAAAGCTTTTACATTGGAGGGGAAGAGGGGAGAAATGAGAGGGAATGAGTAACCTTTACCCTCATCAGATCTGGCTTAAGGAGGAAATAACATACACACTCAATTGGGCATGGAAATCTATCTTACCCTACATGAAAGTAGGGGGAAAAAGGGATAAGGGATGGGGGATAGGGGAAGGTGATATAAGGTGATTAGGTGATTGAGGGAAGGGATAATTAGAAGAAAACACTTTTGAGGAGGAAGAGGGTCAAAGGAGAGAATAGAATAAATGGGGGGCATGATAGGAGGGAGGGAAATATAGTCTTTCACAACATGACTGTTATGGAAGCATTTTGCATGACTATACATGTATAACCTATATGGAATTGTTTGCCTTATCAATGGGGGGGGCAGGAAGGAAGGGAGAGAATTTGGAACTCACAAGTTTTAAAAATGAATGTTAAAAATTGTTTTTACATGTAACTGGGAAATATGATAAACAGGCAATGGGGTATAGAAATCTATCTTACCCTATAGGAAAATAGAAGGGGAAAGAGATAAGAGAAGGGGGAGAGGGTGTTAGAAGGGAGGGCAGATTGAGGGAAGTGGTAATCAGAATGCAGGGCATCTTGGGGTCGTGGGAGGAGAGAAATGGGAAGAAAATTTGGAAAGCAAAATCTTGTGGAAGTGAATGCTGAAAACTAAAAATAAATTAAAAAAAAAAAAAGATGCCCCCACTAGATAGGCCCTGGTGTCCTGGTGAGGTCTGTATGGGCACTGATAGTTTCCAGGGTTTCCAAGTATCCAAAACACAGTAGAAAATCATGACAATCTGCTATGAAATTTCATCCTTCAATAGATATCAACATTCCTCATTTTTCATTTTTGGAGAGGTAGCCACCTTCTGCCAGAAGGAAAAACAATAAAGGGACATTAGTTTAAATCCTCTGAAAGGGCTTCCCTGACTCTCTCTGCCCTGAACATCTTCATCACTTTACTGAATACTGCCTGCTTTTTCAGACTGACTTTAAACACTTATCCTGTCAGTGGGGTCAAGAGGTAAATGTAAATGAGCTCTAAATGCCAGATACTCTTCTGCTCTGTATAGTGAAATTGGTAGGGGAGAAGTGTGAAGACTGATTATCCTTATATAAATCAGTAAGGTATCATACGAGAGGATGTATGGAAGGATTATAATTTTCTCCTGCACCCAGGCCCCCCAAGAATGGTTTGTTTCTGCTCTTGATACAAGGGGGAAAGACCCCATTGGATATAACATTAAGAAGTTTGATCTGAGATTATATCATCTCTGGTCAAAAGGATTCTGGGAACATGTCCAGTCTGAAACAAAGGCACCACTCCCTCCCCTCCCCTGTCTCCACTCTCTTACCTATTTGGTACTTGCAATTTCTTTAATAAAGGATAAGTCTTTCACCCTGGCTGCATGACCTTGAGCAAGTCAATTACCACTCTTCATTTCAATTTGCTGAGTGCTAATAAGTAATCATACTTATATTACTTAGAAAACTTGATAATCTTGAATGGTTTTGTGAGGATTGAAAGATATGATGTACTTGATTAATTTTGTAGACTACAAAATACTATATAATTGTTAACTATTATTATTATTTTCTACCATTACAGAAAAACTTAGAATATAAAGATTCATACCCAGGTATACATGACTAATATCACATCAATCCTGAGAGCAGGTGTTCCATAAGAATCATACGACCATAGATTTGAAGCAGGGAAGGACCTTAGAGATTTAGTACAATTTCCTCATTTTAAAGATGGGATAACTGAGGTCCAGAAAGTTTAAATGACTCACCTAAGGAAGAGGGCTTAGGCCCTGTAACTCCAAATTTCAAATACCTTTGGGACCTTGTCTTTTCTGTGACTAAAATTATATCTGTAAAATCTTGAAGTCTTTCTGGTCCATTTTTCTTTTCCTCCTTCCTAAGCTCCCATAAATAAGCAAAACACAATGATTCTTCAGACAAGACACAGCCCATTTGTGCAAATCATTGACTCACCATTTCCTGCTTCCATTGTAGAAGATTCCCACGGCAGAAGGCTCAGGCTGGGCTGGACTCAAAACATCCCACCTTTGGGAGTTTAGAGGGAATTTGGTCTGGATATTGGATATTGGATATTGGAAGTGTTTGCTATCGAATGCATTTTCCTGTTATTTGTCCTTTACTTCTTTTTTAAGTTCCTATATAAACAAGCAAAAAAAAAATTACCTTCCACTGTGACCACTTCTCTCTGTAAAAGCTCATTTATGCCTAGAGGCAATGTGATGGAAGTGATGAAGGTTTGACTTTTAATCAGGAAGACTGGAATTCAAACCATACTTCAGATAGTTGCTTGCTGGAGGACCCTGGGCAAAAGTCTCAACCTCTTTTAGTTTCAGTTTTTGAACAGGTAAAATGTAGGCTGGTGTTTGGACCAAATGAGACTACATATGTAAACTTCAAACCACAGTTTAAATGTGAGTTCTTAATAAGAATTATTATCATCTTTCACAGCTCCCCTTAGTTGTATCTTTCCCTTCTCAAAACCCCTCCAATGCCTTTAGCCATTTTTTCTATCTTTTCTCTAGTTACTCTCTTCCTTGCCAATGTTAACCTGTCCATTTGATCTCTGTATCCTATCCCATCCAGTCAACTCCAAGACCAGGCTCCATCATTCATTTCCTTTTCTGCACTTCCCCATCTTTGCTGGTTCTTTCTGCACTAACTACAAACATGTGACAGTCTCCCTTAAACTTAAAAAAAGAATCCATTCCCCGATTCTCATCTGTTCAAACTATCATTCCATGTCTGTCCTCCCCCTCAGGGTTAAACTTCTAAAAGTTGTTGTCTAAACTCATGTGTAAAATGAGCCGGAGAAGGAAATGGCAAACCCCTCCAGTATCTTTGCCAAGGAAACTCCAAATAGGATCACAAAGTGTCAGACATGATTGAAATGACGGGACAACAACAACAACAACAAACTCACAGCCACTCTTCATTCTCTTGTAAATTAGATTTACACTATTCTACAAAATCCCTACTCTTTAAGCTTGCCAGTGAACAATTAATTGCTAAATCCAATTGCCTTTTCTCAATCCACATGTTCCTGACATTTATGAAGCATTTGACATTGTTATCAATCCCTTCTTCTACATATTCTCTTTTCCTTTGACTTCCTTTTGTTTCCTGGATCTCATTCTACCTATATAGTCAGTCCAGTTCCCAGTCACCTTCACTGGTTCATTATTCTTCTGAAATGTCTTCATTATGAATATCCCCTTAAACACTACGTCTTTCTGGTCTGTTTTTCTTCTCCTAGTATATGCTTGTCTGTTTTTTTTTACATAACTTTTTTTTAGCTTTTATTTAGTATTTTATTTTTCCCCAGTTACATGTAAAAACAATTTTTAACATTCATTTTTAAAACTCTGAGTTCCAAATTCTCTGCCTTCTTCCCTCTTCACCTCCACTCCCATCGAGAATGCAAGCAATTCCATATAGGTTATTCCTGTGTAGTCAGGCAAAACACTTCCATAATAGTAATGTTGTGAAAGAAAACATAGACAAGAGAAAAAATAACTCAAAAATAAAGTTTAAAAAGTATGTTTTAATTTGTATTCAAACAGTTCTTTCTCTGGGGACCGATAGCATTTTTCATCTTAAGTCCTTCAGAGTTGTCTTGCATCGTTCTATTGCTGAGAGTAGCTGTTATGCATAGCTGTGCACAGTACATTTCACTTTGCATCAGCTCATGCAAGTCTTTCCAGGATTTTCTGAGAGCATTTCTTTTAGGGTAATAGTGTTCCATCATAATTACATACCACAACTTGTTCAACCATTCCCCAATTGGTTGGCATCCCCTCAACTTCTATTTCTTTACCCTCAGAAAGGAGCTGCTATAAATATTTTGGTACATATAGGTCCTTTTCCTTTTTTATCTCTTTTGGGATACAGACCTAGTAGTGGTTTTGCTAGGTCAAAGGCAATATTCATGGTTTTATAGCCCTTTGGGCATAGTTCCAAATTGCTCTACAGAATGGTTGAATCAGTTCACAACTCCACCAGCAGTGAATTAATGCCTCATTTTTCCCAATCCCCACTAATATTTGTCATTTACCTTTTCTGTCCTACTAGCCAATCTAATAGGTATGAGGTGGTACTTCAGAATTGTTTTAATCAATAGTAAGAGTATTTTTTCATATAGCTTTGATTGCTTCATCTGAAAACTGATCCTAACTTTTGATCATTCATCAATTGGAGAATGGCTTTTATTTTCATAAATTTGACTCAGTTCTCTAGGTTAGAGAAATGAGGCTTTTATCAGAGAAACTTGCTTCAAAATTTTTTTCACACTAGTATTGCTAACTGTATTTCCCTCCATTCTATTTCTGCTCTCTTCCCTCCCCCCATTTATTCTATTTTCTCTTCCTTTCAAAAGTGTTCTGCTTCTGACTACCCCTTTCCCCAGTCTGCCCTCCCTTCTATCACCCTCTTCTTTTATCCCCTTTCCCTTCTACTTTCCAGTAGGATAGATTTCTATACCCAATTGAATGTGTATGTTATTCCTTCTTTAAGCCAGTTCTGATGAGAGTAAGGTTCATTCATTCCCCCCTCTTACCCTCCAATGTAAAAGCTTTTTCTTGCTTCTTTTATGTGAGACAATTTACCTCATTCTACCTCTCCCTTTCTCTTTCTGCCAATACATTGCTCTCTCACCCTTTAATTTTATTTTTTAGATATCATCTCTTCATATTCAACTCACACCTGTGCCCTCTGTCTATATATGCTCCTTCTAACTACCCTAATAATTAGAAAGGTCTTATCAGTTACAAATGTCATCTTCCCATGTAGGGATGTAGACACTTTAAATGTATTTTAAATGTATTAAGTCCCTTATGATTTGCCTTTCCTGTTCACCTTTTGATGCTTCTCTTGAGTCTTGTATTAGAAAGTCAACTTTTCTCCTCAGTTTTGGTCTTTCCATCAAGAATGCCTGAAATCTACCTCATTGGATGTTCATTTTTTCCCCTGAAAAATTATACTCAGTTTTGCTGGGCAGGTGATTCTTGGTTGTAACTCCTTTGCCTTCCTGAACATCATATCCCAAGCCCTCTAATGTAGAATCTACAATGTAGAAGCTACAAAATCTTGTGTTAGCCTGATTGTGCCTCCACAATACTTGAATTGTTTCTTTCTGGATGCTTGCAATATTTTCTCCTTACCTGGGAACTCTGGAATGTGGCTATAATATTCCTGACAGTTTTCATTTTGGGATCTCATTTAGGAATTGATCAGTGGATTCTTTCAATTTCTATTTTATCTTCTGATTCTAGAATACCAGGGCAGTTTTCCTTGATAATTTCTTGAAAGATGATGTCCAAGCTCTTTTTTGATCATGGCTTTCAGGTAGTCCAATGATTTTTAAATTATCTCTGATGGATCTATTTTCCAGGTCAGTTGTTTTTCAATCAGATAATTCACATTGTCTTCCTTTTTTGTTTTTGTTTTTCATTCTTTTGGTTTTGTTTTACCATTTCTTGATTTCTCCTAAGGTCATTAATTTCTATTTACTCCAATCTTATTCTCAAGGAATTATTTTCTTCACTGAGCTTTTGGACACCTTTTCCATCTGGCCTATTCTGCTTTTTAAGGCATTCTTTTCCTCATTGGTTATTTGGACCTCTGTTACCATTTGGCCTAGTTCATTTTTTAAGATGTTATTTTCTTCAGTATTTGGGGGGAGGGGTCTCCTCTACCAAGCTGTTGACTCATTTTTCAGGATTTTCTTGCATCACTCTCATTTCTCTTCCCAATTTTTTCTCTACCTTATTTGCTTGATTTTCAAAATCCTTTTTGAGCTTTTCCATGGCCTGACACCAATTCATATTTTTCTTAAAGGTTTTGGATGTAGGAACTTTGACTTTGTTGTGTTCTGAGTATTTTGATCTTCCTTGTCACCATAGAAACTTTCAATAGTTGGAGTTTTGTTTTTGTTTTGTTTTTGTTGTTGTTGTTTGCTCATTTTCCTAGCTTTTTAGTTGACTTTTAAATATTTGTTAAAGTATGGCTCTACTCCTAGGGTAGACAGTGCATTGTCCCAAGTTTCAGGGGGTTTGTGTAGCTATTGGCAGAGATACGTCTAGGGATCTATAAGTTTTCAGTTATTCCAAGGTGGTATGATCTAACTAATCTCCTGGCCTGTGCTCTGCTCTGTGAGACAACACAAACACTCTTTTCTGCCCAGGAACTGTGAGAAGTGCTCCCCCCCTCCCCCCTACTGTGGCTGAAAGCTCTGCTATGCTAGTGCTCCTCCTTGCCCCTGGGACTGATACCCAGGACCCAAATCCACATTTGGACAAAGCAATAGAGTCCTGCCTCAGTGCTAGCAAAAAGATTCCTGTAATCTTCTTCTGACCAGTTCTTTGATCCCCTGCCATCTGTGGGGTGAGAGCTTTGGAAGAAGCTGCTGCTGCTGCTACTGCCGATTCAGTCACTTCCATAGCCTGCTCCTGGTTTGCTGAGGACAGGGCTGTGCTGCCATGGCCTCTGCTGACTGTTTGGTGCAACAGACCTTTCCTGCCAAACTTCCAAGTGTCTTGGACTGGAAATTTGTTTCACTCTGTCTTTTTGTGGGTTCTGCTGCTCTAGAATTTGTTTAGAAACATTTTTTTAAAGGTATTTGGAGGGGTTTGGAGGAGTGCTCAGGTGATTCTCCACCTTTACTCCACCATCTTGGCTCTGCCTTAGTATACGCTTGTCTTAAGAGACAGCTGGTGGTGGCACACTGGAATTAGGAAATCCTGAGTTCAAATATGTCCTCAGACACTTACTACTGATGTTTTCCTTAGCAAGTCACTAAACCTCTGTTAGCCTTAGTTTCTTCAATTGCAAAATAATAGTAATAAGAGTAGTAACTCTGCAAGGTTGTTGCGAAGATCAAATGAGATACTGGACACATAGTAGGTGCTTTATAAATGCATGTTCTCTTCCCCTCTGCAGTGTAGCAAAGACAGGGCTAGACCCCAAATCAGGAGAGACCTGATTTGAAATCCTGCCTTTAACACTCATTAGCTTTGTAAGCACTGAGTCATTTAAACTCTCTGAGCCTCAGTTTTCTTCACTGAAAATTTGAATAATAGCACCTATAATGCTATTATGAGACTCAAATGACACAACCTACATAAAATATTTAAAGATTTTGAAGTGCTATATTATTGTCAGCAATTACTAATAATAATCCCATTCACTTTCATGGTTTCAATTATTGTCTTTTTGCAGATGGCTCTAAATCTATCAGTACCATTGTTGTTCTTGAGTTCCAATGCTATATTTTCAACTTATTACTGAATGGTTCCACTTAAATATCCCACCAGCATCTCAGACTCAGTGTATCAAGGCAGTCAGTCAAGTCAACAAACATTATTGAGTCATCATTATGTGCCAAGCTTTGTGCTAAATGCTGGGAATACATATAGAAGCAGAAAGAAGGACAATCCCTACTCTTAAGGAGCTTATATTCTAATAGAAGAAAAGAACACAAGGGAGATGAGGAAGACAAGGACATGGGGAAGGATGGGAAGGAAGAGGAATAGGGTGGCAGAGAAAGCCTTGTGGAGATGAGTCAACAATGCTGCCTGGAGAGGAAGGCAGGAGTATCCCAAACTTGCTCTTTAAATATTCCCTGCTCCATTACTTTCTTATTTCTGTTCAAACTCAAAACCCAAGTCATCTTGCATTTTCTCCTTCCTCTGACCTCATTAGTCTAGTCTTATTGATCCTACCTCCACTCTCACCACCACATTATTTCAGGCTCTGATTCTCCTCTAAATAGCCTCCCTAACTCCAGTCTCTAACCCTCTTCAATGAAAGCATAGTTGCCAAATAATCTTCCCAACACATATGTCATTTCCCTGACCAAAAGCCTTTAGTCGATTTTATATTCTTCCCTCACACAATACAATATAATCAATTCTTGCTGCATAATTAGATGAAATATAGAACATTCAATTCAACAGATAATTATTAAGTACCTATCACACTATGTCTAAGACTCTAGGACATGGCACAGTGGATAGAGCACTGCCCTGGAGTCAGGAGGATCTGTGTTCAAATCTGGTCTCAGACACATGATACTCACTAGCTGTGTGACCCTACCCCAAATTGCCTCACAAAAAAAAAAGACTAAGATAGGCACTTATAATGCAGAAATAAAAATAAATTTGTTCCTGGCCTTAAGGAGCTTATATTCTGCTGGTAGAATATAATATTTACAGTAATAAAAGCAAAGTAATTTTAGGTGTGGAAAAGCACTTGTGATATTTAAAAGGTTTGAGAGCCATAATTTCTGAGTAATTAATCATTTTGTTAATAATGCTAGCATTTTAATAAAGAGGTCAATGGCACTCTGGAATGCCAAAGACGTTCATGGTGGTGGGTTCACTCTTATATGACCTTGGAAAAGTGGGTGTTAGAGAGGGTGGCAATAAATTCTGATTTGTTAACAATTAATGAGAGAATAAACATTACAATGAGAGTCTAAGAGTCTGGTCACTCTTGGACAAAGAGATTATCTCTACAGCAGATCTCCCCCAGCTCTGGGAAATCTAATCAAAAAATCTATCCCCACCCATACCTGAGTAGCACACAACGTGCTTCCCCACATTAGATTAAATTCCTAGTAAGGTTAGGTGGGATCTGACCAAGATTAAGGAGAGTTAATTAATTCAATTATTATCAGTAATGTCCTTCAAGAGACTTTTTACAGTTGTTTGTCTTTCATTCTACCAGAGGACCATGACATCTGGAAGGTGATACCATGACATGCAAGTGAATTGAATTTAAGTGAGGAAGGGCTATGTAAAGTCACTAGCCTCATTTTCTCCTCCAGAGCCATCTGAGTCCAGTAGCAAGATATAGATCAGGATGATTAGAGATGGCCTTGGAAACAGTAGGAGACCTTGGCCTTTTTAAGCTAAGGTCTTTAATAGGTCTCAGTTTGACTGAGGTAACACTTACTCAGTGATTAAGGTTAGGTAAGAAATGAAGCAGAGAATGACCTCTTCTACCTAATCAGAAAAAAAAAATCAGTCTGGGAGGGGAAGAAAACCTCAGGGTTTCTGGCCAAAACAGTAACAATTGCTGTTTATATTCACTCTGAACCATCCGGGTCTATGACCAACTGAGGCTTGGCCAATAGGTCAGTGAAAGCCTAACATAATAGTCTCCAAATGAAGTTATTCTCTAAATTCTGTTACCTCAGATATCATGTCTATCTACTTAGTAGGATGATCAAGTGTTTTGTAGATGTAATGTATTCTCTCTGCCTCCTCATATTGATAATCCATTGCATTGCTTAAATTTCCCTAAGAAATGGTAATAAAAAGTAATGATAATACTACTATTAATAATAACACTTATAAAAGTAAAAGGACGTGCCAAAAATTTACAGGAGTGTAAAATATTATTGTTTTTTGACCACTAAACAACATGCCCAAAGCTCTATAAGATTTATATTATCTTTCCTGATGATTACAAAATTTTTGATACAACTCTGTACTCATGCTTTATTCACATATTGAAAATATACAAAAAAAGCCCAACCAGATGGAAAACGTTGAAGTATTTGGTGTCCATGTGAGAAAATGTTCTGTATTTAAAACACACCACCAACATATTAATGTCAAGGAAAAAATATATATATAAAATGTATCACTTTTTACCAAGATGGTTTGAGCCCATTGTCTTTCTAACTTTAAATAAATTAATATCACACTTAAATAGTACCAAACAGCCTTTCTTACAGCTCTTTGGTTTAACAGATGGTTTAAACCAAAAAATATTATTTATCATTTAATTTACATAGATAATATTGTTATATGACTCCACAGAGGACATATTAAATAGCTCCTTTACCTCCACAATCTTTCTCCAGAGGTATCAAAATGTTATTTGGAATACATAAGTGTAAAATTCATAACATACACCTTAAAAAAAAAAAGACTCATTATTTCAAGCTATGATCCAGAGGTTACATTTGAACCAATGGATTAAAGTGATACCTACAAATATCTTGGTCTCCCCTAGATGAGATATATCAAACCACATATAAAGATATCAAAGAGAAAGTTAAAGCTGAATAAGTTAAGAGACTTATGACATCCTGAAATCAAAGTTAAATAGAAAGAACATGTTTCCCATCATTTGATATCTAGAGGACAGGGAAGAAAACCTTTATCACAGATCCACCTGGCTTTCACATGAAACTAATATCCCTAAGTGTGTAGCAAACTCTTTTAGCTTTGACCTTTAGGAAATTCTACTTCCATTCATTCTTTCCTTAGAAGGCATCCAGGCTTCAAAATAAAATTGTGAAGATTTTATCTTGCTATAAAATGGTGATTGTCCCTAGCCTTACCCCTCCCACTTTGAAATTCTCACTCCCTCTTCTTTCTCTACCCTGTGACAGCACTTGATTCTCCCTCGATATTCTATCCTTAATCTTTTTAACAAGGGTTTCATGTATTGCTCTCCAGACTTATGATGCTTTAGTCCAATATAGCCTCCTTTGTTCTTCCCTTCTATTTTGTCTCTCTATTCCTAATATCTTTTGATTGTCTTCCACCTCTTGCATTGGGCTTTTGCTACCCTCATCTTTTCCTTTCTGGCTCCCCTTTGAAAGTCACAAATCCTGAAGTCTGTTTTTACCTTAGCCATTCTTCAGAGACATTTCCTTGTTTTTGCCAACTACTAGCCTAAGTATTCAAAGGTCACCTTCCCTTTTGAAAATCAGACCTCCCTGGCTACTGAATAACATCTGAGTTTCCACAACAACAATCCCGCAGCTTCTGTTACTTCTTTGTAATAGATAAAACCTCACATTTATGTTTTCAACAATTCGAACTTCCCCCAAATCACTTAATGGTGCCCTTTTAGGGAAGGTGGGCTCCTTTTTTTTCTTTTCTTTTCTTTCCTTTTCAGGCATATGTAAAAATCCAAATGCAGAAATATCCCTAGTGACAGAGGAAAAATATATTCAGGTCTTTAAAAACACCAGAATTAATACAGGCAACATTTTTATTGAGTTAAGAAGTCAATCCAAATACAATTAATAAAGCAATCATTGTTTTAGTTCAATATTTTTCTATTAACTTTATTGGTATTAGTAATAATATCCACTTTTAACTCAATAGAAACATTTTCCAAATGAATTTCATTGTTTTTGAACTCACTGATTTCAAATTCATCATCATCATCATCATCATCATCATTATTATTATTATTATTATTATTATTATTATTATTATTATTTCAAGTATTTTTAGACTTTGAGTCAAGCCATTCTGCCCTTAGGATAATCTACTCACAAATGTTGTTTGCTATACAGGGGCCTCAACCTATCTAAAATTCCCCAAATTTTCAGCCTAAGAACTATATAAGCACAGTAACTTTTTGTAAAAGGAAATTAGTGCCAAGCATCTTATGTACATACATAAGACATTCCCAATATTCTTTCTTATCCTTAATTTCTTCTCATGACAAGCTACTATGCTTATTCAAGGGATTATCAATTGAGCCATGTGAACTGCCCTCAGTAGACATCCTCATTTTTTGGCTTTTCTTTCTTAGCTGATGATTTTTCTCTGATACTATGTTTATTGATTCCTCTCTCCTCCTACTTTTAAAGCTTTCTGAAAGCATTTCTACATAAACACTGTAGCCCTCTGCTCTCTCACAGGGATTATAAAATGTGTATTGTCATATTCTTCTCATTTCTTATACTACTCTGTCTAGTCCCCTTCTTTATCCTTATCACATTTTATCTTATATCTTCCTTATGTGTACATCTATCTGTTGCTAATCTTGCTATGTTGGCTTTCATTTCACTCAGAATAATGTCTTTGCATACAATAAACACTTAAATGTGGACTGGGTAGATTGAAGTGAATCAGATTAAGTTGAACTGGATTGGATGGAATGGGATGGGAGTAGATTGATTTAGAAAAGGGAAACAGGTTTAATATAACAAAAAAAAATTAGAAATTAAAGATATCCAAAAGTGGAATTAACTGCCCCCAGGAAACAGTGACTCTCCTCAGGGATGTGCAGGTAAATGTTTAACAACTGACTTGAGGAGGAGAGGAGGGGGAGCCAGAGGAATGGGACAGAATGTAAATCCAACACACTTTTAAATTTCATCTACATTATTTACATTATCATTTTCTTAGATTTAGACAATCAACAAAACAATAAAGCCCTGATTTGAAGTGTTTGTATTTGTAAATGCTCACACATAAGTTAAACATTCAACTCTCAAAAGCAGATTTGAGCTGTCTCCAGAACATGTCTGATTCCCACCTTACTGAAGGTCTTCAAGCACTGACTAGAGAGACATTTGTAAGGAAAAATTATAAAGGATATTCCTTGACAGGAATAGGTACAGGAATAGGAACAAGATTAGAAGGCCTTGAAGCTTCTTCCAGTTCTGTGATCTGTGATTCTATGAACTTAATTTTGGTTATTTCCATTTCTGTTACTTTTTGAAATTTTATTGATACCTTGTTTTTACGTCAACTTTATTTTCAAATATGTCTTTCTCCCTTCCCCTACCCAGAGAACTACATTCTTTATCATTTGAAAAAAAAAAAGAGAAAAAAAATTCAGCAACATATTAACCAAGTCTGACAACAAGGGTTGTTACACATCTGTTGCCCTCCACCTTCTGCAAAAGAGGAAGGAGGCACATTTTCTCATGAGACAAGTTTGGGCAACATAATTATGCTCTGCTTTACTAAAAACTACAACAAACCTTTTCTCTCCTTTTCTGAACCCACTTGTGATTTCCATGTATTCATTATCAAGTAAAACTATTCAAAACTGTGTATAATATACAGAAATATAGTTACAGAAACCACAAAAATCATAAACCATTTCACACACAAAGTAAAAACTGTCAAGCAATTTCTACTACAGGCTTTCAGTGGTCAGAGGTAGCATAGAAGATGGTGCCATATTTCACATTGAGGGAAGTTATTTACACTGGGATATCATTGGCACAGTCTCTGAATTCTATTTTTTTCAGGTTGTCCTTAATATACAAAGATGACACAACTGATTCATGATTGGTAGAACATATGTTTGGAGTTTTTCTTTCCTTCTTTCTTTTTTTCTTCCTGTTTTGTTTCTCTTTCTTTTTTCTTTCTTTCTTCCTTTTCTCAGACCACATTCCTCTCTGTCTCTCTGTAGGATATGACACTGTGACCACTCTCTCCTTTTGGGTACCCTTTCCCTTCTTAAAATTTTTATTTGTTTTATTTTTAATTTAGGGAATAAAATAAGCATTTTTATAACATAGTGTAATAAAAAAGATGATTATAGATGAAATTGAAAATCTATTATGTACAATTTGCTATTCATTTTAAATATATAATAAAGTTATCATGTAAATTTCTTTTTTTTTCTTTCTGCCCCCGCTATAAAGATGGCTACCATTAGACACATATGTGTGTGTATGTGTGTGTGTATGTATGTATGTATGTATGTATATGCAAAATCATTCCATACACATTTCTATTTACCAGTTCTTCTCTTGGATCTTCTCCTAGCTGTCTAACTGCTCCTTATTCTCCTTTGACGAATTGTCACATCCATCGAATGTGGGTATAAACCAAGGTTCTGCTCTGAGTTCTCTCTTCTTTTCTCTTTATACTCTATCATTTGGTAGGGCAATGAAAGCATTTCTCCCTCTGCTCTCTTTTAAGGCTTATAAAAATGTATTGTCTTACTCTTCTCATCTCTTATACTGCTCTCCAATTGTGATCTCTATGTAGATGATTCCTAGATCGATAAATATAGACCTAGTCTCTCTTCTGAGATAATCTCTTGGACATGTCAAACTAGATGCCCTTAGGCATCTCAAACCCAAAATTTCTAAGAAAACATTTCTTTTTCCCCCAAACCCACCCATATCTCTCAATTTCCCTATTACTATCAAGGGCAGCACCATCCTCCCAATCACCAAGGCTCATAATCTTGTTGTCAACCTCTACTCCTCACTCTCACTCACTCTACAAAATCCAACCAGTTGCCAATTCTTGTCATTTCTGCCTCCCCAACATCTCTTGATTCTATCCTCTTCCCTCTACTCACATAGCCACCAACCTATCTTAGGTCTTCATAACCTTTTGCCTGGACTTTTGTAATAGCTTCTTAATTGGTCTCTGACTCAATTCTCACAACATGCCATTCCATCTTCCACAATTTGAAAAAGTGATTTTCCTAAAGCAAAGGTCTGACAATGGCACTCCTTTCCTACTCAATAAAATCCAGTAGCTCTCTAGTACCTCTAGGACAAAAAAAAAAAAGCCCTCTTCTCTTTAGTGTTTAAAGTTTTTCACAGGATTTTTTTTTCTATTTTTCCAGGCTTCTTATACATTCCTCCCCTCCATACATGTTACAATTTAGTTATACTGACCTATAATACATCTCTGCCCCATGCCTCTACACTGGCAGTCCCCTATGAGTAAATATTCTCCTTCATCTCTGCTCCTTGATGTATCTGACTTCCTTTAAGACTCAGTTTGTGGGTCCTTTTTCTCTCTTTTAAAAATATCTCTTTGGGATACAAGCCTAGAAGGATATCATTAAGTCAAAGAGCATACATAGTTTAATAACTTTCTGGACATAGTTCCAAATTGCTTTACAGAGGGTTCTTTTTATAGGTGGCAAAGAACTGGAAGCTAAAGGGGTGTCTAACAATTGGGGAACGGTTGAACAAATTATATTATAGGAAGATAACAAAATCTTTCCGTGCTAAGAGAGATGATAGAGACAGTTTCAGAAAAAACTGGGAAGATTTGTATGAACTGGCATAGACTGAAGTGAGCTGGACCAAGAAAACAATTTATACAATAACAACATTATATTTTTTTTGGGGGGGAGGTTAGGCAATGGGGTTAAGTGACTTGCCCAGGGTCACACAGATAATAAGTGTGATGTGTCTGAGGCCGGATTTGAACTCAGGTCTTTCTGAATCCAGGGCTGGTGCTCTATCCACTGTGCCACCTTGCTGCCCCAACAACATTATATTTTTAAAACAACAGCAACTTTGAAAGACTTATGAACTCTGACCAACACAATGAACAATCATGGTTTGAAAGGAATGATGATAAAGAATGCTGGACATCCCCTGACCAAAAGGTGATTGACAAAGTAAACAGAATGAGATGTACATTGTTGGGCATAGCCAATGCGGGAATTTGTTTTGCTTGAATTTATATATTGGTTATGAAGATTCTTTTTCTTTTTTTTCTCTCTTACAGGCTGAGGGGGTTATGGAGAGGATCAAGAGAAAATAAATGCTCATTGAATAGAAAAATAAAATTTAATTAAAAATAAAATGATAGATGTTTTAACAAATTGTTCATGGGCCACATTCTACATGAACTTTTTATTGCCCTATACCCCAGAAGACATACTGCCTTCCCTTCCAAGATTACTTAATTTCTGCTTCATATGTTTTATACTTTCTTCTATATTTATATATTGTCTTCTCCATTAAATTATAAGCTCCTTAAAAGCAGGGACTTTTTTTTTAATTTGTCCAGTGTGGAGCCAAGATGGCAAAGAAAAGGCAGGGACTTCCCTGAGTTCCCCAAAATTCCTTTCCAAACAACTTTAAATAATTCCTGAAAACAAATTCTGGAGTAGCAGAACCCACAAAAGGACAGGGTAAAACAACTTTCCAGCCCAAGACAACTTAGGAGGTCAACAGAAAAATCTATTGCACCAGGGTGAGAGTAGAACACAGTCCAATGCAGGCTGTGTGAGCAGAAGCTGCACTCCAGCAACTCAGGCTTTGGGGGAAACTGAATTAGTGACATAGTGGCTGCTTCAGAGCTCTCAGCCCACAGATTCAGGGGGGCAGATAACTGGTCAGAAGGAGATTACAGGGGTCCTTTTGTTGACATTGGGGACAGGACTTAGCTGCATTGCCTACGTGTGGATCTGTTTCCCGGTAATGAGTCACAGTCACAGGGCAAGGAGAAGCACTAGCACACCAGCGCTTGTGGCCACAGAAGAGTGGGGACCTTGGTCACATTCCAGGGCAGAAAAAAAGTGCTTGTGGTTGCCCATAGACCAGAGGGCAGACCAGGGCAGTAATAAACACACCATACCTTGGAAGAACTAAAAGATTAAAACCCCCAGAACTAGCTCTGAAAACAGCTACACAAAAAACCTAAAGCTGGGGACAGTGTCCCTTCCATCCCAGAAGCAGAGCCAAACTTTAATTAAAGCTAAAAGTCAAGAAATATAAGCAAACAGCGGCAATAAAAAAAGATCCTGACTACAGAAAGTTACTATAGTGATAGGGAAGAACAAAACAAACTCGGAAGAAGACAACAAAGTCAAAACTGCTACATCCAAAGCCTCAAAAAAATGTGAATTAGTCTCAGGCTGAAAAAGAATTACTTAAAGAGCTCAAAAAAGGATTTAAAATATTAAAAAAGGGAGATAGAGGAAAAATTGGGAAAAGAAATGACAGTGATGAAAAAAATCATGAAAAAAGAGTTAACAGCTTGGTCAAGGAGGCACACACACACACACACACAAAAAAAATACTGACCAAAATAATACCTAAAAAAAAAAATAGGCCAAATGGTAAAAGAAATACAAAATCAAATGCAGAAAAGAATACCTTAGAAAGCAGAATTAATGGAAAAAGAAGTACAAAACTTTACTGAAGATAAGAACTCATTAAAAAGCAGAATTGGCCAAGAATCAATCAATCAAGAATCAATAAAACAAAATCAAAAGAATGAAAAGATTGAACAAAACATGAAATGTCTCATTGGGAAAACAACTAACCTAGAAAATAGATCAAGGAGAGATAATTTAAGAAATATTGAACCACCTGAAAGACATGATCAAAAAAAGAGCTGAGACATCACCTTTCAAAAAATTATAAAGGAAAAAAGCCCTGATATTCTAGAATCAGAAAGGAAAATAGAAATTAAAAGACTCTACCAATCACCTCCTGAAAGAGACCCCAAAATGAAAACTCCCAGCAATATTATACTCAAATTCCAAAGCTCCCAGGTTAAGGAGAAAATATTTTAAGCAGTCAAAAAAAAAAAAAACAATTCACATATCATGGACCCATGGTCAGAATAACATTAGCTGCTTCTACAATGAAGAATCAGAGGACTTGAAATACGACATTCTGGAGGGCAAAGGAGCTAGGATTACAACCAAGTATCACCTACCCAGAAAAACTGAATGTAATCCTTCAGGTGAAAATAATGGATATTCAATGACAAAGGATTTTCAAGCATTCCTCATGAAAAAGAACAGAGCTGAATAGAAAATTTCACTTTCAAATACAAGACTCAGGAGAAACATAAAAAGATGAAGAGGAAAGAGGAGCCATAAGGAATTCAGTAAGGTTAAAATATTTATATTCCTACAGTTGTAACTCCTAAGAAATTCTCATTATTAGAACAGCTAAAAGGAGTATACATAGGCAGAGGGCACTGGTATGAGTTAAATATGATGGGATGATCTCTAAAAGACTGAAATTAAAGAAAGAGAAAGAGGGATGCACTGGGAGAAGGGGAAGGGAAAGATAGAAATTATCTCATATAAAAGAGGCACAAAAAAGCTTTTACAGTGGAGGGGAGGGTGGGGGAGATGGAGGATAGCATTTGAACCTTATTCTCATCAGAACTGGTTCAAAGAGGGAGTAACTTACACATTCAGTTGGGTATAGAAATCTATCTTACCCTATAGGAAAGTAGGAGTGCAAAGGGATAAATGAGAGGGGAGATAATAGGAGGGGGGGTAGATTGGGAGAGGCAGTAGTCAGAAGGAAAATACTTTTGAGGATGGACAGGGTGAAAGGAGAAAGGGAGTAAGATTAATACGGTTCAAATAGGATGGAGGGAAATACAGTCAGTAATCATATCTGTGAGAAAAAAAATTGAAGCAACTTTCTCTGATAAAGGCTTCATTTCTCAAATATACATTGAACTAAGTTAAATTAAAAAAAAAAATTAAGAGCCACTCCACAATTCATAAGTGGTCAAAGGATATGAGCAGGGAATTTTCAGACCAAGTAATCAAAGCTATCTCAAGTCATATGAAAAATTCCTCTAAATCACTTTTGGTTAGAGAAATGCAGATTAAAACAACTCTGAGGTACCTTCTCACATGTATTAGATTGGCCAATATGACAGAAAAAGAAAATGACAAGTCTTGGAGGGGATATGGGAAAATTGAGATACTAATGCTCTATTAGTGGAGTTGTGAACTGATTTGATCCTTCTGTAGAGCAATTTGTAACTATGCCCAAAGGGCTATAAATCCTGCATATACTTTTACCCAGCAATGCTAATAATAGGTTTGTATTCCAAAGAGGTACAAAATAAAAAAGGAAAAGGGCTTACGTGGAAAAATATTTGTAGCAGGTCCTTTAGTGGTGGCAAAAATTGAAAACTGAGAGGATGCCCATCTATTGCATAATGGCTGACCAAATTATGGCATATGATCATGTTGGAATACTGTTGTACTATTATAAGAAACAATAAACAGGATGTCATCCAAAAAACCTAGAAAGACTTACCTGAACCAATGCAAAGTGAACTGAGCAGAACCAGGAGAACAGTAAGTACAGTAACAGCAACATTGTGCAATGATCACTTATGAATGACTTAGCTATTCTCAGCAATATAATGATCTAAGACAATTCCAAAAGACCTATGATGAAAAAGCTATCCATCGCCAGAGGAAGAACTGATGGAGTCTAAACGCAAATTGAAGTATGTTTTTTTTTAACTTCATTTTTCTTGCTTGTTTTTTTTTCTTGGTCTGTGTTTTCTTTCACATTACTAATATAGAAATATGTTTTGTATGACTGCACATGTATAACCTATATAAAACTGCTTGCCTTCTCAATGAGGGGAGAGAGGAGGCAGTGAGAGAGAGAATTTGGAACTCAAAATTTTTTTAAAATGTTAAAAATAGTTTTTATATGTAGCTGGGTAAAAATTTTTTTTGAAAATTTTCTCTTTGCATGACCTAGCATAATTTCTGGTACATAACAAATGCCTGATAGATATTTACTTGTTTTTCATTATCCATATTAAATCTAGTTTCCATTATGTAAAGCAGTGTGTGTGTGTGTGTATGCATATGTATATGTTTATATGTTTATATATGTATATACATATGTGTGTATATATTATTTATATTGTATGTGTATGTATATAGTACATATATATGTGCATATATGCATATAGATGTGTGTATATATACATGTATATATGTGTGTGGGGGGGTGTAGGTGTGTGTGTTTAGAAAGTTCCTAAGTAGGACTTTACAGGCCTTGGAATATAACGAAGCTAATTGGTTTCTATAGAAGTAATCCATACCCATTATAGGCTTATTAAAATAGTACTTAATCCTTTTGAGCTAATATATATATGAATATGTACTTCCTAGTTTGTTGTTTTAAAATTAACCATTAGACTACTTCAAGGATTTGAATTAAGTGCTCTAAGTACCATTAGACGGATCCCTACAATGCAACAACTTTCTCAAAATATAAAGATTTCCCAGAAGTCACCTAGATTTTACCCTAGAGTAATCTAAATATTTATTCATTTAAGGGAGCATGAAAAGCAAGGAAAGTACAAAAGTAACCTGCTTTCACTCTTGAATTTCTATCTAAAGGCTTAACATCATGGAGATATTACCCTTACAGCTGTTTTATGATCATTGTCTAAGATTTTTTTTCTCTAGTTAAAGACAAACTTTGATTTGATTGTTCACATTTTTTTTTTAAAATTATCATTCTTCTTTGAGGAGGTGTTAGTTTGCACATTGTGGAGTCGTTCTATAAAGTATGAGGAGAAACTGAATTGAGATCACTGTCTATAATCTTGATGCTAGATGAAAAAACTTAACTGGAACAGAAAAGTAAAGATGGAATAAATAAGTAGAGTTGGATCAAGGTCTCATCTCAATTTCTATTCCAAATGAGTTTGTGGTTGAACTTTTAGTTATCAGGATATAACAAGGGTTTGATCAGGGGAGTCACTGGTCATTTTGATGGGATTTTTTCCCCCGTAACTGTGGCAATCAACTTGATGAAATTATAGGGTGAGAACTTCAATGCAGGCTTGTGAAGGGCACTTTCCATGGAGATAGACTTGTGCACTGACATTTTACTGAGGCTTAGAAAAATGTATTCCTACAGGAGAAGGTTCCCTCAACCAAGCTGTGAGACTGCTCACTTATATTTCCTTTTTTCATGATTCTTTTCCCTTGGACTTAAAGATTGGAATGCACCAATGGAGACGGGTAAGTATTATGGATGAAGAAGTTTTTACAACCTACGAAAAGAAAATGGTAATTCGCAGAAGTTCATGTCAAATATCCTGCATTGGTCCAGGTTAGCTTGAGGGAAAAATTCCTGAACCTCCAATTTGGGGTTTCCTCTTTCTGATTTTCTGTTTCCTTGCTTAAACATAGGTCAGAGACTAAAGTTTTCAAGCTCAAGAAATTCCAAGAATTCTGGAGTGTCCTGAGTTCTAGAGTTGGGATCAGCCTCCTAGAGGGATATTTCCCTAACGAAATGCCTGTTGCACAAAGAAGAGAATCCCTGCCAGCCCTGTAGCTGAAGGCCTAAATCCATGTTAAAGGAAGTTTGGTTCTAGATCCACCTAAAATGTTTATATGTTGTGTCCTCACACCCAGGTTTTATTTTGGGTCATTCAGGCTTGTGCTTTGGGTTTTCCTTGTGTCTTGGCTTCACTCAGATTTTATTGAATTTTATTTACTGGTAACCATCTCAGTCAGTCTTGATCATAAATTGCCTTCTAGGCAAAATTGTTTAACTGTGTGCCAGTATTTCATGTGCAAGTTGTTGTTGTTGTTGTTGTTGTTGTTCAGTCATTCAGTCATGTTTGACTCTTAGTGACTGTTTCGGAGCAAAGCTGCTGGAGTGGTTGGCCATTTCCTTCTCCAGTGGATCACCTTTTGTCTAGACTCTCCACTATGATCTATCCATCTTGAGTAACTCTGTACAATATAGCTCAGAATTTCATTGGGCTACACAAGCCCCTCTGCCACAAAAGAAGCAGGGATCCATTGATTGTGTCTGGGAACCTTCCAGAATCTGGATGAGAAAGATCCACACCCTTTCCAGCTTGCTCTCTTCTACCAAATGACCAAATGAATAAATTTTAAAAAAAATTTTTTTCAGATATTGGGGTCTGTTCTCATGAACAACATTGTTCAGACAGTGCAGGAAAACTTTTATTAACAGGAAAATGAGTTTGAACAGCAGATTTGCCACTTATGGAACTGTCTATCTGTGTTACCTTAAGCAAACTAATTTATTTGGACATCAGTTCCTTCATCTGTAAAAGGAGGATGTTGGACTAAATAGTCTTGAAAGTCCCTTTCAGTTCCAAATCTATGGTTCCATAACCTATGATGGGGGGCATCTGGCACAGGAATTAAAAGCCAAAGACGCAAGTTTGTTTCTTGGAGGCCACATGAGGAGAGGGAGAAAATATGTGTGTGTTGTGTGTGTGTGTGTGTGTGTGTGTGTGTGTGTGTGTGTGTGTGTAGATAGAGAGAGAGAGAAAGAGAGAAGAAGGAGGGATGGAATAGAATATGCATTTATTAAGTACCTACTATGTGCTAGGCACTACGCTAAGTTCTTTGAATTATTGATCCTCACAACAACCCTATGATTTAGGTGCTATTATGATCCCCATTTTACAGTTAAGAAAACTGAAACAGATAAAGGTTAAGTGACTTGCCCCAGTCTCTGAACCTGGATTTGAACTCAGATCTTCTTGACTTCAGTCCCAGCACTCTATCCATATGACATAGTGGCTGCCTCTGCAGTTTCTATAGCCCTCTTCCCTTGCTATATGTCATGAGTGAAGCAGTAGCCTTCTCCCTTAGATGTGAATGCTGCCAAAAGGTCCTGCCCTTGTTGAGTCTGACTCTTTTTAAAGACCCAGACAATTGTGGCTATGTAGCCAATGAAAAAAGGCTTTTCCAAAGTTGGGGTAGGTCAACATACGATATCCAAGAATACTCTCCTGGATATAGATTCCTAGTGCCTTCAACGTGGAGGACACCATCTTAGCAAACTGATAGTGTCTGCACATGTGTCAATCCTCCATTACATATGTAGGAAGGTCTGAGAACAGGAAAAATTTGTTCAGCAGTCCCTCAAAGTGTTTTTACCTTCTGAAGCAAGTCTAATAAGTGTAATTGGCTATTTGAGTGCCGTTCATTTTTTTGTTCATGGGTACATGAGCACTTTGCATCTTTTACCTTTGCCTAATACTCATATTGGCCTACATGAGAATTGGGGAGCCTTTGGCCACTTTAGGGAAAGCCTAGACATAAGCCATAATTCTACTTTATTTTAGAGATCATGGATTAATTCAGGGGAATAGGAGAATGAGCTAAAAGACAACTGACCTATTGGGGGTAAGCCCTCCTCTTAGGATCAGACCCAAGTATGTACAAGATCCTGCACCAGTGATTATCTGGATTAATGTGATTATCCTTTAAATAAATATTCTTGGCTCCAAACTTATAAAATGGAGTAAAAAAAATTATTGATTTATCCTCATGCTCTCTAGAAAGATCTGACTGATACAAAAGTGCTAGTTAATTTTAAAATGTATGTTCAATGGAATTTAATCTGAGGACGTAAACAAAAAAAAATGCTAGAGACTCAAGTCCATCTCCTTTTTCTTTTTGATGATACCCTTTGACAAATAGTTCCTGGGCACCAACCAGTCTGAGATCACATGAATGAGCATATAGATCATCCATGACACGGTTGATCCCATTAAAATCTGTCCCATGGACCATTCCATTGCGGGCAGCCCCTAATGGACTTGTCCCATTAAGGAAGGGTCTCAAATATGTGTCAAGAAGGGTCTCTGAAATGCACATGGTACAAATGAGAAAAAAGAGTATAATCTGGGTTTCTATAATGTGACATAACTTGTGGGCCCTAGACAATTTTACCACATTAATTAACTCTTATCCATACTTTCCCAAAGGGAAGGAAAAAACCAAAAACTCCAATTACTGAAACCATTTGCTACACAAACTGAGTTCTCAGCAGCACAGCCTATTGTATTTGTCAAAACCTTTCCCTTGAGTTTGGTTATTCACAGTTAGAGCACATTCTTACTGCTAAGCTTTTCCTCTGTCACTTCCTCTTAAAAAACAAAACAAACAAACAAACAAAAAAACCCAGATGCTCCCTTTCATTTTTATTTGTTTGTTCCTTTTGTTCTTCTATAGAGATAGTTTCAAATGATAGGCTTCCATATGATGTTAAATGCTAGTAAAGAGCATTGAGACTATTTCTATTCATCATTCGGGTTCCACATTCATCATTATCTTTTTCACATTTAGGTATTCAGTGTGTAGAGAACAGAGTGTCATGTACTATGGACAGCTATAAAGAGATAACCAACTACCACAAGGAAGTCACAATGTGGTTAAAAAAAGACAACAAATACAGATGAAAAGACATGAAAACATAAATGAAAAATAATCACTATAAAGACATGAACTTGTTGTCTTTTCTCTCAAAATAAGATTCATTAACTGAGATATTCTCCATACCCCACCCTCTCAGAGGTCAAATGAGATAATATTTGTTAAGTGCTTAGGACAGTGCTTAGTAAATAATTATTTTTAAAGTCTATTTCACCTAACCAATTCAATAAATATTTATTAAGTGCTTATTATGTACAAAGCAATATGCTTGGGGTGGGGGGTGGGACATAAGAGCTTACATTCAGGTTGGGGAGGGGAGAAAAAGGGGTTACAATATTCAAATAAATGCAAAGTATACACAAAATTATGCAAGGCAATTTCAAGAGAGTTGCTAGTGCTAAGAATTAGAGGAATCAGAAAAGGCCTCGTATAGGAGATGTCACCCAAACTGGGCTTGGAATGAAAATGAAGATTCTGCCTTCAACTAAATAGTTTTACAAGAATGAATGAAAATTAGTAAAATCAAGATCTTACCAAAGGGAAAAGTCATTGGAACATAAGTTCTGAAGTAAGGTCTCTATCTGATGTTCCCTTTCACTAATTTTATTCAAGGCCATTGTCATCTTCTGTGTTACTAATCCTGAATTACTAGTCCTGAATGTCAATATGCCAGTGAGATAACGATTTAAAGAAAAAGTCTTGATGTCTGGTAAGTGGCACCATAGCCTAACAATCTATATCTAATTTCTTCATCTTATCTCATGACACTCTTTTTCTTTTAGGTAGCTTGGTGGCACAGTGGATCCAACCTGGGGTCAGAAAGATCTGAGTTCAAATCTAGCCTCACACATATACTAGCTGTGTGACCCTAGAAAAGTTAACCAAGTTTGTCTGGGTTTCCTCATCAGTAAAAATGGGAATAATAATAGCATCTACCTCCCAGGATTGTTGTGAAGATCAAATGAGATAATAATTGTAAAGTGCTCAGTAGTATTTACCTAGCAAGCAGTAAATGCTATATACATGTTAGCCATCACTATTATTATTAATTAATTATATTTCTTCCCTAAAGAGAGGCTATTATTTAATCCAAGTATAGTTCCTTCTCCCATTGTTATTTATGTTCCCTTCCCTCTCCACAACCTTTCAATCTAATTTGATCCTGGAATAAATTGGGAAAAGGGAAGCTAGATGAATCATTGCTTGTGTACACACACACACGCGTGTGCATGCACACACATACACACACACAACACACACAACACACACACACACACACACACACACACATACACACTTGATTTATCTGACACCAGCCAGTATAGATTGGAATAGATTTCTATGCAAAGATTCAATCACAAGAAAACCTGACGTTCATCTACAAGCTATTCCATAAGAGATGGCCTTTGCTTCATCAGGAGAAAGGGTAGGCTTCTGAAGCAAAGGGTGCTTTTCCTCCACCTGATAAAGATTGACAGTTCTCCCTGGATGAAATGCTAACCCTGGGATTAATGGAACAGTTGCCAGGGATGGTCAAGTATGATTCTCTGCAGATGGCTGCACCGGATGGCACTTCATAAAACATCATTTCTCTGCTAAGCCACATAGTATTTCTGGTGCCACAAACATATTGTTTATCTCATCAAGAGAAGCAGGTTCTAAAGGTAAGAACTGAATAAGTGTCATTCCTGAGGACAAGGAGCAGATGGCACACTGACGTTGGGTTGCCTCTGTCTGATGAAAAAAGTATGTTCAATCCAGAGCAAAGTGGTTGCCAATTATGTGAATACTTGGCTAGGGGATTCTCCTGTGCTGTGCAGCCAGCCTAGCAGTCTTACCAAGCCCTTGCCCACTACCCTGTTACTCTACTGTACCTTTGGAGTCAGCCTTTCTCAGGCAAGTTTTGTGTTTTGTTTTTTTGTGTTTTTTTTTTTTTGAGGATTCAACATTGATGTTTGTCAGTGGATTTTCTGGATTTCACTCTCACCAATTCATCCCAGGTACTGACAATACGTCATTCTCAAGCTATTGATGGTTCTAACACCAATAAAAGAGAGGTGTGTTTGAATTTTAAGAAAGAACTTCACATACTTAATTAAGCTTAGCAAAAGCTTCCCCAGTAACTCTTCCCTCTCTCTCACATCCTATAGCTGCTCAGTTGCCAATTCTTGCCAATTCTATCTCCATGACATCTCTCAAAACCTTCCCCTTCTTCCCACTCACACAACTTAACATAAGCCTCATACCCTCTCACACGAACTACTGTAATAGTCTTCTAAATGTTTCCCTGCTTCCAATCTCTCTTTTCTCTTGTCTAGTGGTCTCAAACTCAAACTGAAACAAAGGTCACTAATCCACATGTAAGGAGCCCTGTGAGCTATATTGACTTAGTTTCAAAATGCAATATTATCTATGTTTTATTATATTTTTATTTATTTTTAAAATGTTTTGTTCTATTTTATTTATTTTTTTAAATATTCACCAATTGCATTTTAATCTGGTTTGGACAACAGTCAAGAGTGTTGAACGCTACATTCAGCCCACAAGCCATATGTTCAGCACCTTAGCTCTAGTCAACACAACACACACTAGCTGACAAACTGATATTTCTAAACACAGATCTGTCTATTTTATTGCCCTACTCAAAAACTCTTCGGTGGCTCCCTATTGCCTTTAGGATCAAACAAATAATCCTTAGCCTACCCTTCTTAAAAACTTTTACAATATGATTGCAACCTATCTTTCCTGGCTTCAAATCATCACCCCTCAATGCACTCTTCATTTCTATCAAATTGACCTATAATCTATTCACTATAAAACACACTGAATTTTCCATTCCCATAATTTTGTACAGATGGTCTACCATATCTGGAATGCAATGCTTCCTCATTTTCACCTTGTAGAATCCCTAGCTTCTTTCAAAGCACAAATCAGATGGCACCTCTTACATGACCATTCCCTGTTCCTCTTAGTTATTAATTGTTAGGTCCCAGGACAAGCCTTACTTGGTGATTGTCTAGGCCCTGATTGGCTTAGAGTGAATGTAAATAGCAATTGTTTCTATTTTGGCCAGAAACCCTGAGGGTGTTCCTCTCCCAGATTGATTTTTTTTTAAAAACTAGGTAAAAGAGGTCATTCTTTGCCTCATTTTTTACATAGCCTAAATCATTGAATGGGTATTGCCTTAATCAAACTGAGACCTGGGAAAGACCTTAGCTTAAAAAAATCCAGTGTCTCCTACCGCATCCAGGGCCATCTCCAGTTGTCCTGATCTACATCTTGCCACTGAACCCAGATGGTTCTGGAAGATAAAGTGAGGCTGGTGACTTTACACAGCCCTCCCTCACTTAAATCCAACTCACTTGCAAGTCATGGCATCATGTTCGTGAGGACATGGTCCTCTTTGAGAAGGAAGGACAAATAACAACAGTAGTTCTCTCTCACCTTTGATGTTATTTTGTATAATTTTGTTTATCTTTATTCATGGGTAGCATGGACTTCGTTACTCCTCATCTATGGCAATTCTGTGGATGACTGTGTGGGTGTGTTTTGCAAAAGGAAACCAACATACCTTAAATGCTCTGAGATGCAAATATATCAATTCTCCACTCTTCAATCTGGTATTTTGCCCAATAATTTATTAATTCTATTATACTGGTTTCAAAAATAATCTAAGAGTATGTTCTGATTAATTTACAAAAATGTGAACTCTCCCTTGTTAAAAATAATTTCTAAGTTCTCACATTGGTTTATAAAAACCAGAAGATTTTTTTTCCCATAAGTTTTATTTTCTCTCAATATCAAACCTGAACCTCATAGACTTAGACATACATCAGTGTTATTCACTAGACCCTACCATCCCCATTGGTAGATAGATACATAGATATATCCTCCCTTTCTACTACTAAACTCATTGAAAAAGCATTTTTCATTTAGTGCCTCCAGTTTCCCTCCTCTCATTCAGTCCTCAACCCTTAACATTTGGCTCTTTTAATGTGATATTTTATTTTTTCCCCAATTACATGTTAAACATTTTTAACATTTTTTTTAAGTTTTGAGTTCCAAATTCTATCCTTCTCTCTCTCCCCTCCCTCTTCCCTGGGATGGTAAGCAATTTATTATAGCTTATACATGTTCAATCATGTAAAACATTTCCATATTAGTCATTTTATACAAGAAGACAAATAAAAAAAGAGTGAAGGAGAGAAGGAAAGAAAGAAAGAAAGAAAGAAAGAAAGAAAAAAAAAAGAAAGAAAGAAAAAGAAAGAAAGAAGAAGAAAGAAGAAAAGAAAGAAAGAAAGAAAGAAGAAAGAAGGAAGGAAGGAAGGAAGGAAGGAAGGAAGGAAGGAAGGAAGGAAGGAAGGAAGGAAGGAAGGAAGGAAGGAAGGAGGGAAGGAAGGAGGGAAGGAAGGAGGGAAGAAAGAAAGAAAGTGAAAAATTTCATGTTTCACTCCATATTCAGACAGTATCAGTTCTTTTTCTGGAAGCAGATAGCATGCTTCATCATGAATCCTTTGGGATTGTCTTGGATCATTGTATTGCTGACACTAGCTAAGTCATTCACAATTCATCATACAATATTACTGTTGTTGTATACAACATTTTCCTGCTTTTGCTCAGTTCACTTTGCATCACTTCATGTCTTTCCAGGTTTTTTTGAAGTCATCCTATGTCATTCCTTATAGCACAATAATATTCCATCACAACCACATACCATAGCTTGTTTAGTCATTGCCCAGTTGATGGGCATCCTCTTGATTTCCAATTCTTAGCCACTATGAAAAGAGCTGCTATAAATATTTTTGTACAAATAAATCCTTTTCCCTTTTTTATGTCTCTGGCTTCTGATCATAGTATTTAACCGAAATTACCCTATCCAAAGTTACCAATGATGTCTTAACTATTGAATGTAATGACTTTTCTCAGCCCTCATCCTTCTTGACCTCCCTGAAAGGATTTGACAGTTTTGACCACTTTCTCCTTTTGATACTCTCTCATATCTGAGCTTTTCATGATAGTGCTTTCACTTGATTTTCCCCCTCATTGTCTGAGCACTCCGTGTCAGATCCTTTTTTGGATCTTCATCTATGCCACTCCCACTAACTATGGGGAAATCCAAAATGGTATCTGGGGCACTCTCCTCTTTTCTTTTTATACTTTCTCACTTGGTGATCTCATCAGTTCCCATGCTATTACCATCCCTGTGCACATAACTCTTAAATCTATATATCTAGCCTCTTCTCCCAACTTCCTGTCCCTCATCACCAATTACCTATTGGACAATTCAATTTTATTTTCTAAAGCTACTTCAACTAAACACATCCAAAATAGAATTCTTATCTTTATCTCAAAACCCATTCGTCTCCCTCCCTGTTCCTGTTGAGGGCACCATGATCTTTCCAGTCTCAGGCTTGAAATCTCAGTATCATCCTTAATTCTAGCTCACCCAAAATGCCAAATTTTTAACTTTCTGATGTGTTGTCATAACATCTTATAGATAGATATATAGATAGATAGATATAGATAGATAGATATGTTTAGATATGTATATATATACATATATATATATGTATATATATATATATACATATATATGTTTATATATAGATACATCCCCTTCTCAACTTACTTAGCCACTACCCTAATTCAAACCCTCATCACCTCTTTCCTGGACTGTTGGAATAGCTACTTAATTGGTTTCCCTGCTTCAAGTCTCTCTCCTATCCAATCTATTGTCCACTTAGCAATGAAAATGATTTTCCTGAATTGCAGATGTGACCGTGTCTCCCCCCATCCCCAATACCCCAGACACACTCAATAAATTCCTATCACTTCTAGAATAAAATATAAGCCCTTATGTGGCATTTCACAACCTGATCTATTTCTATTTTTCCAGCCTTCTTACAAAGTATTCCATTCCACATACTCTATGGTCTAATTATGATCACTTACTTAATGTTCCTCACATAGCTCCTTTCCCCATGCCTCTGCACTAGTTGTCCCCTGTACCTTCCTCTCCTAGATAGATATAGGACTAGTGAGGATGGTAGGATCTAGTAACATTTATGTTTGTTTAAGCCTTTCGGCTCTAGGTTTGAGATTGAGAAAGAAAATAAAGTTTATGGGAAAATAATTTTTTCTGGTTTTTAAAACCAGAGTGGGAGCCTAGAGATAATTTTTAGCTAAGGAAAATTTAATTTTTATTAATTAATCAGAACATATTCCTTGATTACTTTTGAAACCAATATGAGAGAAAGAGTAATGCTTTCCCTCCTTTCTTCTGCCTTTTAGAATCCTTGACTTCTTTCTGGATTCAGCTGAAGAATCACATTCTGCAATTACCATGGTTATTTCATAATTATTTTGTGTTTATCTTATATATACCTAATTATGTACAGGTTGTCTCCTCCATAAGATTGTGAGCTCTTTGGCATAAGGGATTCTTTTTTTTTTTTCTTTATAACCTCAGGGCTTAGCATAGCACCTGGCACACAGCAAATACTTAATAAATGCTTGCTGATTGACTGGCTATGTAGTTTAACATTAGCAGAAAATGCACACATATAATCATCTGTGAGAAAGATGACAACCGAAGTCACCTCTAGCAAACCCTCTAACTGCTATCTCCTGCGGTTCTCTCAGTATAACAGTTTTAGTTCCCTCCGAAATTCTCCACAGAGTATCTGCCCGACAGATTATGAACTAAACTCAGTTTTCTCAACCCATCTCTTTAGAGTCTCTCAGGGATGACAGTTAATTCTCACAGGTTCTTACAGACTCTTTCTCCATGGCAATTAACTTACTCAGTCTCTTCAGGAAGAGACTAAGTTCACCTTTCTCTTTGTGTTTTAGTTATCATTTAGTCATTTTTGGGGGGGGGGTGAGGCAATTGGGGTAAAGTGACTTGCCCAGGGTCACACAGCCAGTAAGTGTCAAGTGTCTGAGGCCACATTTGGACTCAGATTCTCCTGACTCCAAGGCTGGAACTCTATCCACTGAGCCACCTAGCTGCCTCCGTTTAGTCATTTTTCAGTCATGTCTGACTCTTCATGACCCCTTTGAGGGTTTTCTTGGCAAAGATACGGGAATGGTTTGTTATTTCCCTCTTCAGCTCATTTTACAGATGAGGAAACTGAGGCAAACAGGGTTAAGTAACTTGCCGAGGGTCATAATGCTAGTAAGTGTTTAAGGCTGGATTTGAACTCAGGTTTTCCTGACTCTAGGCCCAATTTTCTATCCACTGCACTACCTAGCTACCCCCCCATTCCCCTTTCATAATCTCTCCAGTTCATAACAATTAACTCTCTACAGATGAACTTTAGCTATCATTCCAGAAGATTCTATTGCTTCTCTCTTAAACATTAAAAGCAGCCGAATTCTCTGAAGAAAGCGTTATTGAAGCTGTGATTATATGTGTACATATTGTATTCTCTTTAAAACAAAGTACACTAGGGGAAGCTAGGTGGTGCAGTGGATAGAGCACCAGCCCTGAAGTCAGGAGGACCTGTGTTCAAATCTGGCCTCAGACCAAAAACACTTGACACCTACTGATCTGGGCAGTTAAACCTCAACTGCCCAAAAATATTTTTTTTTTAAATTTAAAAAAAAAAAGAAGGTACAGTATTTGAGGACAGGGATTTTTTGTTGTTGTTGTTTTGGCCTTTATGTCCTCAGCTTTTAGCACAGTGTCTTACACATAGTAGGCAATTCAAAATGTTTGCTGAATTGAATTAAATGGAAATAAACTAGAAATCATTTGAGTCATTCTAGTTCAAAAGAAAGTTTGCTGACCTTTCTAATTTTTGAGATTGAAATCTTTTAGGTTAAAATAAATCTTTTTATTTTTAGATTTGCATGGAAAGAGAGAGAAAAAGACAGTGTGACAGGTTGTAATTTTCTGGTGAATTTCTAGAAGGACATTCAAACTCTAGGTTAGTTCCTAATCTTTTAAAAAAATAACATCCTCTTTATAATAATATCATGGACCCAAATAATAGCAGTTATATTCACACTTCATGTTTCCTGTGGTCTAAATAAAATTTATGGTCTAAATAAACGATGACATTTGATGGGTTTTTTTGTTGTTGTTGTTTGTTTGTTTGTTTTTGAGTGAGGCAATCAGGGTTAAGCAACTTGCCCAGGGTCACACAGCTAGTAAGTGTCAAGTGTTTGGTCTGAGGCCGAATTTGAACTCAGGTCCTCCTGACTTCAGGGCTGGTGCTCTATCCACTGTGCCACCTAGCTGCCTCAATGACATTTGATGTTTAAGGCTAAAGAACTCCTTATAGTAATTATGTGCCCCCTCTCATCCAGTACTCTTCATATCAGATTGGAAAGCATTGCTCTACATTAGTCAGTCAATCAATAAGCATTTATTAATCACCTACTATGTAGTAGGCACTGGGAATACAAGTACAAAAAAAAAAACAGTCTCTGTTCCCAAGTAGTTTACATTTCATATGTAGTAAGCACTTAGTACACTGTGCTAAGTGGGAGGCATACAAAGAGAGAGAGCAGTCTCTGTCCTCAAGCAGAGAAGACAACTCATAAATAGCTAGGTTCATCCAAGAAACATAAAAAGTAATTAGAAGGTAATCTCAGAGTGGAAAGTATTAGTAGGTAAAGAGCCTGGGAAAGGCCTCCAACTAAAGGATAGATTTGAGCTCAGTCTTAAGAAAAGCTAAGGTTGACTGGAGGCTAGAGGAAGCATTCTAAGCCTAGGATAATTTTTTTAAAATAATTTACATGCTTCTGTGGAAATTGTCCTTAACTTTCCTAGCAATTAGTTACTAGGTTCATTCTTCAAGTGTAACTAAATTCACAGATACTTCTTAAGTACCTTGTACATAGAAGGCACTGTGCTAGGCACTGAGGATGCAAAGACAAAATGAAAAATAATCTCTCACCTCAAAGAGAGACCAATGGAGTGTTAGTGTTGTTGTTGGTGTTGTTTTTCTTTTTTTCCTAAGCATGGCTCTCTCTTTCTTCACAGAACTCAGAAAAAGCATAGGCAGATTTCCTTGGTCTACAGGAATCTTGCAATACTGTTTTAAACCCTAGTCCTTGGGTGCAAAAAGTATTCTATCTTCAAGCTACTTCAACTTTTGGATGACTGGCCCAAATAGTGGAAATTGTTGAGAGAATCTACTGTTGTTATTCTTGAAGGAGTATAAAAGTTACAGCTCTTAGACACTACAAATCTTGGCTGAGCGCTTAAGTTACAGTTATTTGCCAAGCATTGCTAAGCAAATGCTCTAATATATCACATCTGTTGGTTCATTTGTGTGAACCTAGGTACAGGCTGCTTTATTAAGAAAAACATATTTGTTCTGTAAGTTATTCTGTCTATTGGTACACAGTCTCTTTAGTGTCTTAGAATCCAGACAGCCCATGGTTCACATCTCAACAGTGGCAATTTCTCTGTGCTTTTCTTTTCATAGAAAAAAACTGAAAACTTATAGGAATTGTGAGGGAGAGAGGTAATAAAGCCATTGGTAACCTGTACATGTAATAACAAAGCTCTTTGAGATGGCTGATCAGAAATTAGAAGGAAGCACTGAAAGATTGTAATCAATTTAATTCAATTTCCATTTAAATTATCACTACTTCTGGTGAGAATTAATGAAGAAGGAGGTACTAAGCATCCCAGGTGAGGTCAATTACACTAGTCAACTAAGAAGTAGAAAGCTGAGCTACCTAAAGAACTAAAATCATAGCTAAAGAGTACAGTAAATAAGCTGATATCAAAACAAGGCAAATATATGTATTATCCAGTATATGTCAGACTGAATCTGCCTAGTTCAAAAGGTTATTACTTCTGGAAAGCCAGGAAAGCAACTGAACTACGTTTCAAATTAAAGAAAAGGAGGTAGAGTAAGAGGAGTGAGGACAGAGACAGGCAGAGACAGAGTCAGAAATAGAGGCAGAGACAGACAGAGGCAGAGACAGACAGAGAGACAAAGAGAGACAGAGAGACTGCACTAACAGAGACTGGTATTGGTAAAGAGGCATAATGATAGAGTAAATAGTTTACTACAGTCAGGAAATGACTAGACAAAAGAAATAATAGTGACAACAACTGCTAGACTTGTGCCCAAAACTGACCAAAGAAATAGGAAAATCATTATGAACAAAAATAGATGATTTCAAAGAGACATGGAAACTGATGCAGACTGAAGTGAGCAGAAGCAGGAGGAAAAAATCTATACCAAAACACTGACTTGTAAAATGAACAATTTGCAGACTTCTATGAACTGATGGAAAATGAAATGAGCAGAATCAGGAGAACAATTTATACAATAACAACACCTTAATGACAACTGAAAGTTATAACAACAACAATCAGTACAATGACTATCCATGATTCCAGAGGATGGATGATGAAACGTGTTACCCATCTCTTGACAGATGGGTAATAAACTTAAGGTGTAAAATGAAGCAATTTATCTATTTCAATATTTATCTTTGTATACAGCCAATGGGAAAAATCTGTTTTGCTTAACTATATATTTGTTACAGGAGGGAGTCTGGGTCGTTGTTTTGGTCTCTTTTTTTTTTCCTGATGGAGTGGGTAGGAGACAGAGAAAATAAATTTCTGTTAATTAGGAATTATTTGAGGGTGATGGAATGTGGATGTTCTAGCCAAAAAGAATAGTATGAACCAAGGCATTGTGTCAGGGAAGCATTGTATGTGTCCAGCTGATGGTAAGTTGTCCAAATGGTGGAAGAGAAAAGGACAGATGTGGTGAAAAGTGAAGGAAAATACCCTGTTCATTTCTGATTTTTTTTTTGCTTTAAATAGTACTTTATTTTTCCCACAATTACATATCCCCTCCCCTCTTCTGAAAATGGTAAGCAGTTTGATATAGTTTATACATATGCAATCATGTAAAACATTTCCATGTTAATCATAGTTGTGGAAGAAGAAACAGATCAAAAGGGGGGAAAAAGCACAAGAAAGAATAAAGTAATTGAAAAAATATGCTTCCACCTGCATTTAGTTTATAAGTTCTCTATCTGGATATAGACAGTAATTTCCTTCATGAGTCATTTGTACTTTTCTTGGATCACTGCGTTGCAGTCATTCATAGTTGATCATCACACGATGTGCGGATACTGTATACAATGTTTTCCTGGTTCTGCTCATTTCACTTGGTATCAGTTTCTACAGGTCTTCCAGGATTTTCTGAAAATCATTTCTTGCTCATCATTTCTTATTACACAACAGTATTCCATTACATTTCTATACCACAGCTTGTTCAGCCATTCCCCAATTGATGGGCATCCCCTCAATTTCCAATGTTTTGCCACCATGAAGAGGACTGCTTTATTTTTTGCCTAAGTAGGTCTTTTTCTCTTTTTTTATGATCTTTTTGGGATAAAGACCAGATATGGTACTGTTGGATATGTATGCACAGTTTGGTTGCCCTTTGGGCATAGTTCCAAATTGCTCTTGAGAATGGTTAGATCAATTCTCAACTCCACCAACAATGCGTGTGTCCCAATTTTTCCATATCCTCTCTAACATTTATCATTTTCCTTTTTTTTGTCATATTAGCCAATCTGATAGACATGAGGTGGTATTTCAGAGTTGTTTTAGTTTGCATTTCTCTAATCAAAAGTGATTTAGAGCAGTTCTTCATATGCCTATTGATAGCTTTGATTTCTTCATCTGAAAACTGCCTGTTGATGTCCTTTGACCATTTATCAATTGGGGAATGGCTTATATTCTCATAAATTTGACTCAGTTGTCTATCTATTTGAGAAATGAGGCCTTTATCAGAGATACTTGCTATAAAGATTGTTTCCCAGCTTTCTGCTTTCCTTCTAATCTTGGTTGCATTGGTTTTGTTTGTACAAAAGCTTTTCAATTTAATGGCATTTATCAATCAATCAAAATTATCTGATAATCTGATCAAAATGACCTATTCTGCATTTCATAATGCTTTCTATCTCTAATTTGGGCATGAATTCTTCCCTTCTCTGTAGATCTGACAGGCTGACTATTCCTTGCTCCTCTAATTTGATTCCTTAGAACTTTTTAGCAAAATGTTGTTTCCTTCTTTATCTCTTTTAATTAGGTGTGTTTTTGCTTTTACTTTGTCTAAAATCAAGATTGCTATGCCTGCTTTTATTTTTATACTTCAGCTGAAGCATGATTGATTCTGCTCCAGCCCCTTACCTTTACTCTGTGTATGTCTCTCTGCATCAAGTGTGTTTTTGTAAACAACATGTTGTTGGATTCTGGTTTTTGATCCACTCTGCTAACTGCTTCTGTTTTTTGGGAGAGTTTATCTCATTCACGTTCACAGTTGTGACTACTACCTGTGTATTTCCCTCTATCCTATTCCTCCTCCTATCTGACCTCTCTCTCCTTTCACTCTTTCTTACCTCACCAGTGTTTTGCTTCTGTCTAACACTTTCCTTGATTTGCCCTCCCTTCTTTCAGTGCCTACCCCCTTCCCCTTAATTAATCTCCTCCTCTCCTACTTCACTGTTGGGTAAGACAAATTTCTATATTCAACTGATTGTGTATGTTATTCCCTCTTTGAGCCAATACTGATGAGAGTAAGGTCCATCCAATGCCTATCATCTTCCCCTCCACTGTAATAGGTCTGTGTTATCTCTTCATGTGAAATAATTTACCCTATTCTATCTCTCCCTTCTTTCTGCACCCAGTGTACTCCACTTTCTCATTCCTTAATTCTTTTATGTCATTCTCTCAAATTCATCTTATACCTATACCCTCTGTTTATATATATTTCTTCTATCTTTACTGTTAGTGATACAATTTTTAAGATTACAAGCATCATCTTCCCATGCAGGGATGTAGACAGTTTAGCTCTATTGAATCTCTTATGCTTTCTTTTCCCTTTTTACCTATTTATGCTTCTCTTGGGTCTTGATATTGAAGGTCAAATTTTTGGTTTAGTTTTGGTATTCCTATGAAGGCTTGAAATCCTTCTATTTCATTGAATGATCTTTTTCTCTTGATGCTTTAATTTATATTTTATTTGTAATTTATTTTTAAAAATTTATAAAATTTATTTTAATTTATTATGCTTAATTTTGCCAGGTAAGTGATTCTTGGTTGTATTCTTAGCTCCTTTGCCCCCTGCAATATCATGTTCCACAACCTCTGATCCTTTAATGTTGTAGTTGCTGAGTCCTGTGTGACCCTGATTGTGAATTCCCAATACTTGAATTGTTTCTTTCTGTCCACCTGTATTTTTGCCTTCACCTGATAGTTCTAAAATTTGGCTATAATTTTCCTTGGGGTTTTATTTTGGGATCTCTTTCCCGAAGTGATCAGTAGATTCTTTCAATGCCTGTTTTGCCCTCTGGTTCTAGGACATCAGGGAAATTTCCCTTGATAATTTCTTTTCTTTTCATTTCTTTTTTTTTTTAAGGTAATTGGGGTTAAGTGACTTGCCCAGGGTCACACAGCTAGTAAGTGTCAAGTGTTTGGTCTGAGGCCAGATTTAAGCTCAGGTCCTCCTGACTTCAGGGCCAGTGCTCTATCCACTGCACCACCTAGCTGCTTCCTTGAAAGATGCTGTCCAGGTCTGCTGTTTGATTATGGCTTTCAGGTAATCCAATGATTCTGATATTGTCTCTGCTGGATCTATTTTTGAGGTCATTTGTTTTTCCCACGAAGTATTTTACATTTTCTTCCATATTTTCATTATTCTGAATTTGTTTGATTGATTCTTGATGTCTCATAGAGTCAGTAGCTTCTACTTGCCCAATTCTAACTTTTAAGGTGTTGTTTTCCTCAATTAGCTTTTGTACTTTCTTTTCCATTTGGCCAGTTGTACTCTTTAAGAAGTTGTTTTCTTTACTGGATTTTTGTGTCTCCTTTTCTATTTGGCCAATTCTATTTTTAAGAAGTTTTCCAAGCTTTTGAGTCTTTTTTTATAGTTCTCTTGCATCATTCTCATTTCTTTTCCCAATTTTTCTTCTACCTCTTTTATGTGATTTTTAAGCTCCTCCATGAGTTCTTTCTGGGCTTGAGACCACTTCCCATTTTGGGGGGGGGAGAGTGTTGCCCATAGGTGTTTTGATACTGTTGTTCTCTTCAGAGTTTGTGTCTTGGTGTTCCCCGTCACCATAATAACTTTCTATTGTCAGATTATTTTTCTGTTGCTTTTTGCTCATCCTTTTTTTTTTTTGCCTTTTTTTTCTTTTTTCTTTTCTTTTAAATTTTATCTCTGCTCCCAGGGTGGAAGGGGCTCTGTCTCAGGCCTCTTGTGCCAGTGACTGCATGCCCTGGCTGTTTACCTGGTGCTGTGCTGATGTTGGCCTGAGGCACACAGGACACCCTTATGTCTAGTGCTGTGTTGAGGGGGTGGGGTTGGGAGGTAGCTGGCACTGCTGGAGGCTGTAGGGGTCTAGCAGCTTACCTGGTGCTGACCTGGGATCCTAGTGGTGATGCCTGATGTGCGCTGAGGCCAAGAGGGTTTTTTCTGCATTTCCCCAGGGCTAATTGAAGCACATGGAGATCTGGGCCCTGGAAGATGTCTACCTGCCTGGGGCTGCACTGTGGCACATGGAGGTCTGCTGGTGGAGGATGCTTGCCTTTTTGCTGGAGCATGGGGATAGCTGGCCACTGGGGGTTGCCTGCCCACTCCAGGCTGCACGGAAGCACATGTTGGTTGTCCAAGCTGGAGTCTGCCGGTACCTCCAGCTATGTTAAGAGATGTGGCGAGTCCTGGAGTTGGCCTCCTCCACCACACAGGCTCAGGATCTCCCACTGGTTTGCTGAGGTGGGGCTTGCTGCTGGCTTTTTGATATAATTGCTGTCCTAGAATGCGATCCCCTTTTACCCAAGTGAGATGGATCTTTCTTGCCAATCCTCCAAGTTTCCTGGCCTAAAAGACTGTTCCACCCTGTCTTTCTGCTGGTTCTACTGTTCCAAGATTTGTTCTGGGGCTCTATTTTATGGTTGTTTGGAGGTGAATATGGAAAAGCCAAAGAGATTTCCTGCTTATTCCACCATCTTGGTTCTCAGAAGTCACCCTGCTCATTTCTATTTCCTGCCAATGCTCCCTCCATCTTTCCATATCATGCCCCTGTTTAAAAAATTTCATTTACTCCTCATTGTCTGTAGAACAAAATATAGTCTTCAGCAAAGGATTTAATGGGCCTCTATAATCTAGTTTCTAACAATCTTTCTAGCTTTACCTCATTTCTACTTTTCTTTACAAGGAATACATTTGGAAACTAGATCCAAGGTCCCAGTTCCCTGAACTCCATTTTCTATCTCTGTGCTTTTGCATGCACTCTTCTTCATAACTACAATGCACTAAATGGTTATCTCTACCTTTCAGAATCCTTGTTTTCCTTCAAGGTTCAATTCAGGTGGAACCTCCTCCAAGAAACACTTCCACGATTCCATGGGTATGCTGGAGACAGCTGTAACCAGTTTCTGGGAACCAACTGTTAAATTTTTTGTTTAAATATCTCTACCTCAGAAATAAGGAAATGCTACAAATTGGGGATTTATTTATTGTTTTCTTTATTGTCTAGCCTTAATAAAGTGATGGAAAGGATGTTAATAATACAGATTAAACTTAAAAGTATGCCATGCATAGTTTTTTTAATCTGAGTTGGTTGTTAAACTTATATCAGCATATCACTGCTTGATTCTCCAGTTAATAATCTCTTCCTACTCAAAATGTCTTGTATTACATTTATTTATGCACATATTTTCCCCCAAATAAAATGTAGGCTACCAGATCACAGATATTGTTTTGTTTTATACGTACAGCAAGTACAATGTCTTATATATCGTATTAAGATTTTGATAAATATTCATTGAATTGGATTAAATCTAATTCAATCACATTCTTAATCTGAGCCTTAAGCATTTTGGATCTGAACTAATGCAACATCCTATTTCCTCATCTATCAAACCCCATCCTTATTCAGAACAATTTTATTCCTGATCATGGTACCTGGAGGTTTCCCATAAGTGGCTTCATATTATCTCCCTTTTTGTTCACAATATTCCAACTTCCACTTTCAGCTTCTTTCTATATACCATCAAACATATGTTCCTCTTACCTGGAATTGCCATTCTCTTCTATCAAACCATGAATACCTTCTTCTTCAGAATTCTGTTCTTTGTCATTCACCTGCATAAAGTATTTCCAAATTCCCCTTATTTGATTTCAATCACTTCAGTCATTCCCATAATTTACTACTTTTGTCAACTGACTACCCTATATATGAACCTACCATCTCTGTGACACTTCCAGCTCCCCCACAAAAAAAAAAAAACAACAACTTGTTTTCTTGCCACCACTCCCTTATACATCTTGGTTTTCTTACTAGAATATAAGCTCCTTGAGGTCAGGGGTTGTTGTATCCTCAGTGCTTAGCTTAGCACAGAGCATGGTATATAGCAATCACTTAGCAAATCATTTTTCTTTCATTCATTTATTCATTTATCCTTCTCATCCTCAAACAGCTTATTATTTATGTAGCCCTGTAATATGATGTTATATATACTGTCATGATCTTCTATCACTTTGTTTGTAGTCAAATATTTTTGCCCACATAAAGAATCTAAACCATTTTCAGATAAGTATGCCTATCCTCAAATGGGTCAATTAGCCCTTCCAAATATAATAAAAAATAGTCTATCAGAAATCTGCTAGATTCCAAACTGGGGCCATATCTTTCCACATTTGATTATAAGCACAAATAATTCATCTGTATTTGTGATGAGGTTGAATTTGATCTCTTCCTATTCAAAGATTCAATGATTGCTTAGTTCCTTGGTAGTTTTCCCCTAAGGAAACTAGTACATCAGATATTAATACAAGTTTGCTGATAGAGCTCCCATCACTGTTGCTTTTGTATATCACCAATGTTCATTGAATTGGTGATTTATGGCCATATAGAGTGTTTTGCATTTTAGAGTTCTCTTTTCTGATTCATGATTTGCAAATGGATATAAAAACCCATGAACTGATATCTGCAGTGAAACAGAGCCATCCAAAACAAGTAATAGCCTTTAGATTGAAACGACTCAGGCACATTAGGTAGCTCACAAATAACAAGCAGGGGAGTGCTATCAATAACTCCTTCACAGAATGAGGGCTTCTCAGTTCATTCTAAGCCATCTATTAGTTCTAAGGCATCATGTGTGATGATGACATAATGCAACAGGACTCTCACACTTCCTTGGCAATGAAACACACTTTGCAAACAATAGACTAAACCACAGATCTGCCAACACCAAACATGTGAGCCAGCCTGCCTAATTCCAGATTTGTGGCTCCTATCCACAAAGTAATAATGATTCTCTTGTCTGTCCCAACTGCAGGTTGCAGATGGGTAGACTAATGCTATAATGTTGGGCTAAACTCTCCACAGATGAACTGGAAAATGTTCTCACTCATTGAGAAATCTGCCAGCCAGTTGTCAGAGCTCCAGGACTGCAGCTCACTCACAGATCACCAATGAACAGACGGCATTCACCACTCATGTTCTGCTACATGTTCAATTTAGACCCTCCGCTCCTCCTGTCTAGTAATTCAATGCATCCACCAGTATCATATACCCACTGAAAGAATCTTTGCCAGAAAGGTGCTTCAGGAGTGTAATTGACCCTAAGGTAGGGGAACTATTCACAGCACCAAGATTCACTCTGGAGCTAACACTTCCCTGAACCGTACCATTTCCATGGCCCCATTCCATTCTCAATCATTTATCTAAGATGCCCAGGAGAGAGAGTTCATTAGTGCCAATGGAGATGAGGGATGGTGAGGCAGATGCCTGCCCACTAGGATCTGGGCTGTCACCACCAATAAAGACCACAACATAATTTTAGGGTAGATGGCTCAACAAGCCTAGATATACCATTTAAAAGGACCGATACACAGTAGGAACTGGAAAGCAAAAATACATTGCCTTTTATGTGAAAACCAATTAGAACTTTTCTCATCCCTGAAATTTTTACCTCCCTTCATACATGCGAATATGTAATGACAGTCTAATATATTCTCCAAAGAGTAACCATTAAGAAAAATTCCTCTCCCCTCCCCCACTTCATCAAAGCACAGAATCTAAGAGTACAAAGGGAGCTGAGAAACTAAGGAGTTCTACATGTGCTTGTCCAACGTGACATTCCCAATAAGAGATTACCATCTCTAAGTTGGAGGAGGCAGCTTGGTGTACTAGGGAAAAACTCTTGTTTGGGATGCAAACACTGTGGGTTTGAATTTCACCTCTATTAGTCCCTACCTTCCTGATCATGAGCTTTGCTTCAGTTCTATGGGACTCAGTATCCTCATCCCAAAAACGAGGTGTTTGAATTAGATGATTTCTAAGCTTCTTTTCAGCTCTAAGTCTTTGAAAATTCCTTCTAAGAAAACTCTATGGATCATCCCCAGGTCCCACAATTATTTGTTCAAGGAAACAATGCTACAAGGTACACCCAGCTCCCCAATTTCTCTGATAACATCATAATTAATCACTAATACCTTATTCTCAGATCCTCCTATATTTAGTGATAGTGGTGGGCATGATGATGTACATTAGTAAGCCAAGGGGAGAATTTCACATGGTAGCCGTGGGCCCCTATCCTCCCTTGAAATATCATTGTTAATAGATAACTTCTGACTGTTCAAAAGGGGAGGTAGTAATAATGAAGCCCATACCTTCCTTGCCTCAATCACCAAATGGATCACAGATTGAGGGAGTAGCTTCCTATCATACTGACAAGGTAGTATTTCTTTGTTCAATAATATGCAGCACAAAGAAGAAAATGGATCTCTCTTCACTTAATGGAGGTCAAAGTTCCTTCCTGCTAAAGCTTTCATTGAATATACACGTTACCTCTTCCTAGAACATAGTAAAGCCAAAACAATCACAAGATTGAGTTTGTCAGCCAGTTTATAGGCAGGGCTACTAGAGTTTGGACTGAGTTCTTATCTCCTTATCTCCTTCAACTACCTGTAACTAAGAGAGCAGGAATCTGACAGCTCTGCTCCTCCTCTGCTCTGCTCCCCTCCTAGTGGATAAAATGAGCACTAGACCTCTTTCTTTTTTAGATTCCTCTGATGTCCTGTACTTGCTCTGAGCAAGAGCTTAGTCAAGTAGGCTTCTCAGTGTCCTTTCTATTGTTCCCTCTCCCACATACCCACTACCAGCTACAGAGGACTAAATATAGTTTGCAAATCCTATTTTTTTCTTTTATTTTCAGTCCTTAGAGCTGAAATCTCCATCCCCTTCTCTTTCTCCCTCTCTCTTTTCCTTTCCTCCTTCTTTTCCTTGGCTAGCAGTTGAAATGTCTTCTAGGTAATATTGATTGTGATTCTTGATACAGGAGCAATTATGAACCTGATATTTTTAGGATTATTATTATTAACAATTCTGATGTAAAAGCATATGTCAAAGCCCTTCTGAAGTTTTGGTCTGGTTGCATCTATATATGAAAGGTAAAGGAATGCAGTCAGGCTGGTAGGTGAGACAATGGCCTTAGTTACTGGGCATAGTTTGTCTTTGTGCTTTTACCCTCACTCACTCATCTGCACTAGAAAACAGAAGAGACAAAGTTAAAAACTGGGGAACCCTCATAGCTTTTTTGGTAATTACTAAGCAAATAACCATTATATGGCTTGAAATCTAGCCTCAAGAAGTTAAAACTGGGAGATTTATGAAATGTTCACTATAAGCTAGAGTAAGGTATCTAACAGAGGGACCTTTCCCCTGGAACCAAGAAGAGGAGACCAAAGAAACTACTAAGACTGAAGCCATTAGTCACTTGGGAGGGCCCTGCTCTTTATCCTAAAGATCTTGGCACCTGGGCCTAAGAATATACTACTGAGGAGATGAGACATTTCAGTAACCATGATGCTGAAGAAACAAAACAGAAGACACCAGTGTGAATCTCTTTGCTAGTCTCAGGCAACAGTTTCTGGCTTCTCTGAAAGAGCTGAGAAAAGACTATGGGAAATGAATTGAAAGGACATGAGAGTATTCTCTTTTCCCTTGAAGATGTTTCCAAGGATTTCAGCCATGCCAGAAGCTAGAGAGAGCATATTGCATGGAAGTTTCTTGCATAAACCGTGAGTCCAACTGAATAAAACCTGATGGAGCTATATTCAACAGAACATGATCTGTGGGAGCAGAGTTTGGCAGGGACTACAACACCATGTAGAGACTAGAAGACCAGTTGGGAATAGGCCCAGGGGAAACATCATGTCTTAGTGGAAGAGATCAGATACTTCCCAGCATTGGTGGTAAGTGGACATATCTAACATGTTCCCTGGGTACACATGCTTGCTGCATATATACCCTTCACTATATGTTGTTGCTCTTCCCACAGAGGTCACATGTATTTATCAAAAAGTGTACCCTAGGTTTTGGGGGGAAATGCTTTATTGATACCTTTCTTATGATGCCATTTTACAAAATATCTGTTTTGAAGTAATTATGTCTTTCGGCTGACAATTAAAGGTAAATATATTGGTGGAAGCACAGAAGCTATGATTTTGCAGAATGTGGACTCACAGAATACCTTGAACCTGGGAGATCCATTCTGAGAGTTGTGGGGGAAGTATTGCCCCAGGTACTATATTTAGAAGTCACTATTTATTGATTTGTATATCACTGAGTTAATGATTCCCCTGATGAGCTATATGCTTGGTAGTCCACGTGATACTACATTGATATCTTTGTTATAGAGCTAAGAATCCCCCTGTAGTCTACAATTTGATGATCTCCTTTAAATAGCTCTCTCTCTAGAGCAAAACTGGGAAGTAATTTTGCAGATTCACATTTGTTGGCGTGTTAAGACCAAGACCCAAAATTAATAGATTATAGTAGATTTGAGCATACAGAAGACTCAACTTGTGAAAAGTAAAGAGTTTCACCCAGGTCCTATCCTCCTTAATAGTAATCTTCCCGATGTATGGGATAAGGCTTCTATTAACAGTCTGGGTCTATTTTCCTAAGGGCTCTTCTTCATTTCCTTTACATACCTTCTTTACACATAAACACTTTTCCCACTATAGTTCCATAATCTCTGTAAAGTCTGCTTTTTTATAAGAGATGATTTATTTTCCTTCATAGTATAAGCATACTGTGTTTTATTGCATCTTACTTCAAAACGATTGCTTTTTTTTTTTTACAAATTGAAATTTGTGGCAACCCTGCATCAAGCAAGTGTATTGGTGTCATTTTTCCAACAGCATGTACTCACATCGTGTCTTTGTGTCAGACTTTGGTAATTCTCAAAAAATTTCAAACTTTTTCATTATTACTATATTAGCTATGGTGATCTGTGATCAATGATCTTTGATGTTACTACTGCAATTGTTTTGGGTCACAATGACCTGCAGCAACCTTAATCTATAAGTGTTTTGTGTGTTCTGACTGCTCCACCAACTTGGCATTCCCCATCTCTCCCTTTCTCTCCTCTCTCTCTCTCTGTCTCTCTCTCTGTGTCTCTGTCTCTGTCTCTCACCCTCTCTTTTTCTCTCTTTCCCCTCAGGCCTTCCTTTTCCCTGAGACAACAATATTGAAATTAGGCCAATCAGTAAGCTACAATGGCCTCTAAGTGTTCAAGGAAAGGAACAGTCAATCAATATGGCAAACTTCATTGTTGTCTTATTTTAAGAAACTGGCAAAGCCACCCCAGCCTTCAGCAACCACCATCATCATCAGTCAGAAGCCATTAACATGAGGGCAAAACCTTCCACCAGCAAAAAGATTACAACTCACTCAAGGTTCACTCAGATGATGGTTAGCATTTTTTTTAGCAATAAATATATTTTAATTAAGGTATGTACAATTTTTTATACATAATACTATTTCACACTTAATAGAGTACAATTTGGTATAAACATAACTTTTATACGTACCAGGCAACCAAAAAGTCTGTGTGATTCACCTTATTAAGATATTTGCTTTATTGTAGATGTACGGAACCAAACCTGCAGTATGTCAGAGGCATGCCTGTATTAATTCATTACACTCTGACTCTCTTTGAATTTTTACTCTTCCTTCTATCTTTATGAGCCTATATGCTGATTTGTCTCCCTGCATCTAGGTTTCCTTATATTTTCTCCCTTGGATTTTTGTCTTTCAGCCTTTTTCTTGTGTTCTAAGTCTCATATCTTTGATTATCCTCCTCATTCTTTGGATACTTCCTCTTCTATTATGGCACAAATCGTCCAAGGCTAGATGTCTTCAATTTCCTCAAAGGAGGGCTATAGGAGAATCTGAACTGAGTTTCTGCCCAGAACAAACTCTGGAGGAGAGAATTTCTTTTTCCTGAGGCATGGAGAGGCCTCATCCTCTGCCTGACTCAGCCATGCCCTTGTCTCAGCATTGGTCCTGTATTCTGTGACCCTTCCTCTAGTTGTTCTCCCCTTCCTTTACATGACTTGGCAGAATTAATATCTGCCATCACTTGTGGGATAAGGGGTATGGTTTAGAATGAGTCATCGCCATTTAGAGACTGGCAAAGGACCTCCATAGTTGAACCTTGAAGCACATGCCTGTGAAATTGCTTTTCCTACATGCGCTCATTGTGGAACGTGTTAGCAATGGAGCTGCTGAGTGGAAGTTCTAAGTGTCTAAGTTCTCCAACATTATTTCATGGGCATTTAAATTTTGTGTGGTGTTTTTGTCTTCTTGCGGAGTTAGTAAATTGTCTTTTCATGAAGATAGTCAATAAAGAAGATAGATGACTTCAGTGAATCTAAATTATTCTCTATCTCAGAAAAATAAGCTACTCTTTGCTGCCTCAAGGCCTTTGTTAGAAGGCAGCTAGGCAGTACAACGAATAGAGTACTGGACTTGGAGTTAGGAGACCTTTTAAATCATGTCTCAGATACTTCTTTTCTCTGTGACCTTAAGCAAGTCACTTTAACCTCGGTCAGCCTCACTTTCCTCATCTGTAAAATGGAGATTATAATAGCACTAAAATAAGATATTTATAAAGTGCTTTGCAAACCTTAAAATGCTATATAAATGCTACGTATTTACTATTGTCAATTATACACACTATTTTCTCTTCATAAAATGTCTTCTACCTAATTTTTTTTAAATAAAATTTTATTCTTATTGTGAACTTAAGAGTCATCAACAAATGTGTAAATATGCAATGGACAAGAAAAAAGATTGTATATGAAATTTTGATTTTTTGTTAAATCTAACCTCCTGGTCTCATCTTTCTAGCTATTCTTTAAAACCTAACTGAGATACCACTTCCCTCATGTAGCCATTTCTGATCCTATATAAATAAAAACCTTTTGTCTTGGGGACCTCATATAGCATGTTGATTTACACCTGTAAAGCACTTATCACACATTATTATCTACCATCTTTATATGTGTATGTGTCTTTTTGTCTGACCAGACTACCCTCACTCGGTCCAAGGGGGCAGAGATCATTTCTAATCTGAATTTTATATCTCTTACAGGGCCTAGCACAGTGCCATATAGGTAGCAAATGCAATTTATATTTGTTGAATTGAATAGAGAAAAGAAAAAGAGAGACAAAGAGACGGAGAGACACGGACAGTTTTGAAAATACAGAGAGGGTAGATATAATTTTCAAATTCCTTGTTTCTTAGCTTGAGGCATATCTAAACTCAAGATTGTGAGCTTTTGTGGAATAAATTTAAAAGGCTTTACTGTTTATATTTATTTCATCAGAATCAACACCAATGACAGCAATGATAATAAGTCTTTCATATTCACTTCTACAATTGTTCCCCAAATGCCTAATTCATCTATTTAATACCAAATAAAGTTAAATTAACACAAAGTTTAGGAAACTGTCTAGAAATCAATCATGGAGAGACTATCTAGAGAACAATAACAATCTAATAATGCCAAAAAGCTAATTATCTAAACACTTCTCAATTTATAGGATGTCAGAATAATAGACCAAATTTACTGAAATGAAACAGTCTTGAAATGTTTTAAGTTCTCTCAAAAGCATAAAAAGGAAAAAAAAACACTTAGGATCTAATACCATTTTAACATAACATCCATTTAAGAATCAACAGAATGCAAAATAATGAAGTAATAGAATTTTCCTCAAACTCTTTGTCTGATGGGGGTTCTGTAGCATGTGGATGATTTGGGTGTTATAGTGACAACGATAATCACAATGATAGAGAACTGACCTCAAAGTCAAGAAAATTTGGGGTCAAGTCCTACTTCTGTCATACTGATTCAGTAGCCCTGGATAAGTGAATTAACCTCAACCTCTTATTGCTCTAGGCCAGAGTTGTCAAATACACTGCCCAAGCTACATGCAGCTGTAGGAGGAACCAGCTTAAAATGTAATTGAGAAATATTTAACAAAGTAAATTTTTTAAAAAACAGAACTTAGTTTTCTAACTATCTGGTTTTATGGTTTTACCATGTAGTTTTAGGAGTCAATATAAAGCTTGTAGGGATACTTATGTATGCTTTAGTGGTCCTGTGTCTATTTGGGTTTGACACTAGTAGTATAGGGCAGCGCTTCTGAAACTGTGGGTCACAAATCCATATGGGGTCATATAACTGAATATGGGGGTTGCAAAAAAATTGGCAACAGTAAAAGTTTCTGAATGCACAATTACTAAAAATTAATTCAAAATCAAACACATAATGAACCCGAGGTGTTTCTGGCAGCACTTGCCCATATTGCATCGTGCAGCTTCACTGAAGCCTTGGTTCTGAACACACAACATGTGCACTTTGCACTGCACATGCAGTTACGCCAGGCAACACCAACGAACTGCCAGAAACACCTCGGCTCATATTCAAGACTATTGTATGTCATGAATTGTACTGTTTTTACTGTATATACAAAATCATTAAATGAATTTTGGCTTGGGATTAGGACAGAATTTCCAACAATTTCTGCAATGGCCCTAAACATACTTCTGCCATTTTGTACTATGTATTTATGTGAAGCAGCATTCTATGCATTGATGACTATAAAATCAAAATATCGATAAACTCTGAAAAGTGTTGAAGATGCTCTAAATCCTGCAGTATCAAATATTCTGCCAAGATTTAATTCTTTATGTAAAAATAAACAAGCACATCCATCTTATTAGTGTGCGAAAGTGCTTTCAACTTTAATAAATGGTAAAATTATATGTACACCAAAAATCGTTTTAAAACACATTCCTTTATGGTTTATTATCAGTAAATGCTTGATTTGTATACCTATTTTATATACACGGGGTCACATAAAAATTTCTTAGGCAAAAACATGTCATGGGTAGAAAAAGTTTAAGAAGCCCTGATATAGAGAAACTTAACAAGTGCCAACCTATATTGGTCAAGAGTTTCCATACCCAGGAGTTCCCTATGCTAATGAAATCTCATGTCTAGTTCCTACCCTCTATTGGTCACACACATGGAATCTTTTTTATTTATGTAGATTATCTTATGTGGTACTAATGATAGCTTCCTGAGCTATCATGGGTATTGGATTACAATTATTTTGTTAATATTATTAGTAGTAATATAAATAGTAATAGTAGGTCATATATACAGGTTGTCCCTAAAGTCTTAATCCCCAAAAATCATAGTTTTAAGCTACTGAAGTTTTTTTTAAATAATTCATTCTTTTAGTTCCAAATTTTCTCCATCACTCTCATCCTTCCCACAAATCATTGAGTAGGCCAGCAATATACTAGCAATTTTATATGTGAAGTCATACAAAAAATATTTCCATATTAGCCATGTTGCCAGAAATAATAGCAAAAAGCAAGAAACACAAAGAAAGTGAAAAAAAAAAAACTATGTTTCAATCCGCATGGAGAGTTCATCAATTGTCTCTCTGGTAGTAGACAGCAGTACTCATCTTGTATTCTCTGGAATTGTATTGAATCATTGTATTGATCAGAGTAGCCAAGTTTTCACAGTGGATCATCCTTACAAAATGATTGCACACAATCTTCTCCTGGTTCTGCTCACTTCACTTTGTATCAGTTCATATAAGTCTTACCAGATTTTTTTCTAAAACCATCCTTAAACTATTAAAGTTCAAGACTATATGAAGACTTTGGGGACATTCTGAATGTTTTGTTGTTGTTTTTAATGAATTTTAACAATGCTGCACTGTGGGTTAGTCAATAAAGTTTTATTACCCAATTTTACAGATAAGTGAACCTAGGTTCAGAAAGGCTAAGTAAATTGACCAAGATTTTACTATACGTTGTTAGTTTCAGGATGTAGCAAATACATATCAGCTTTTACAAACGTAGAAAATACCCTTCAAACCCAGAATTGGATCATGATTTTGCTATGTGTCTTTGATTAAATTTAATGAATGACCCCCCTGCCTTTCTCCATACTCATGATCTAATGTTTGATGTAGCATCTTTTTTATGGATTTAAGATGATTCCCATTACAATCCACCCTTTAGGACTTCCAAAATATTTCATAATGATAGATGGCATTTATATAATGCTTTAAGGTTTGCAAAGTGTTTTACAAATATTATTTCATTTGATACTCAAAGTAACCCAGGGAAGCAGATGTTATTGTTATCTCCAATGACTCCAGGACCAGCATTCTATCCACTGTGCCACTTAGCTGAATAATAATAATAATAATAACAACAACAACTAATAGTTTTATAGTGCTTACTATATGCCAGATACTGTGCTAAGCACTTTGCAATTATTTTCTCATTTGATCCCCCAATAAAGCTGGTGAGTAGGTGCTATTATCATCCCCATTTTACAGATGAGGAAACTGAGACAGACAGGTTAAGTGACTTGTCCAGGATCACACAGCTACTAAGTGTCTCAGACAGGATTTGAGCAAATGTCCTTCAAAATCTCACTTACAAAGCCTACAACAGCTTTACCAATTTAATGAAGGTAATCTTTACTATTATCCCCATGCAATTTATTCACATATACATATATACATATGAATGGATGAAAAAGCATGTATGTGTCTGTTTATTATTTGCAAAAAACACTGTGCTAAGCACTGGGGAGACAAATGGTGGGTTATGGGGGGACAGTTGCTGCTCTCAAGAAGCTGACACTCTAAATAGGGGAGATAACACATAAAAGTGTTTAGATTCAGAGTAAGTAGAAAGACAAGAAAGAGTCAGAGGTGGTATACTAGGGAAGATGGCAATGCCCATAGGTCAATAGGGTGTACTGGAGGGTGCTCAGGGTTTTGGAAGATGTAACAACAGGACAGATTATAAGGTCTGGAGGACTTTAGAATGCAATAGCAGGGGACATAGTAAGGCCTGTTCATCCTCCATTTCATTGGAAGGCATGTAGTTTATGATCAACAACTCATCCAAGCATTGTAAACAGTCACACCATTCACTCTTCCTGCCCTACTGCCCTGATGGGGACTAGAAGATCATGGACCCTGAGGGGGAAGGGAAAAAGGAAGGCAAGGAAAAAGATACCCCATCTGGCACCCATACACATATGCATAAACCCACTATAAATACCATACACAGCAATGCCTTTCTACCGAATATATGTACCCATGTTGTCTTGCTCCAGTCATACTTCCTTCTTTAAATGCTTTTAGGTGTCAACATTGATAATTTGGGATTTCTGCTATTCTCTTATTAAGCAGATATACATTCCAATTCTTTATTACGCTTGTTATATTACTACTCAAAGAGGTGGCATGGTGGAATAGATAGAGATCATCAGGTCTTGGACTCAGGAAAACCTGAGTTCAGGTTTTGCTTCTGATACATATTGGCTGTGTGACTCTGAGCAAGTCACTTAAAATCTCAGTGCCCAACACAGTTCTAAGACTTTAAATTGCAGAGAAAGTATTAGCCCACATTGGAAGAAGGTGTGTCTTCCCCTGGGAGTGACATCAAACAAAGAAATCACAGACCCAATCCCTATTCCTATCCTAGAGTAGGATTGAGAATGGGGTTAGTAGCACAAAAGCTTCTTTCAGGGCACCAGAGCTGAGCTAATTTTATAATCAGATAGTCACATACATGGAACGATTTGAAGGGCATCAAACAGGTACCCTTGCTCTCCAAATATCAACCTCAAGATATGCCATTCCACTATTCTAACGTCATTTTTTGGATCTTAAAACTCTTCAGGTCTTTCAAGTTCCCTTTAACCTACAGAAAGCCCTAGGTGGTGTCACATCTAATACTTTAGTTGTAATGTAAGGATGGGGCATTGGATAGCTACCTAAAAGAGGACTGGAAAAAAGAAAAGAATATGGATATGAGGATAGGAAAGAGTATAAAAGGGAGGCAGGCTAATAAGAAAAAAGCGGAAAGGTCCCCCCAAAAGAAAACCACACTTACATCAGAACTTTTTTCAGAGCTAGAAAAAAGTTGGTCTTACAGATCTGATGTTTCATCATAGAGTTGTTGAATTAGAGTTAGATGGGACCTCAGAGGTCATTTCATTCAAATCATTCATTTCACAGTTCAGAAAACTAAGGCTCAGAGTGATTAAGCAACTTGCCCAGTATCACTCTTTCTTCTATACTATGAGCTTCATTAACATGAACAAATATTTAATAGCCAATAAAAATTAGATATCAAATAATTTGTATTATACAAATGCAGCATCATTTCCCCCATTAATCCGAAAGAATTTTTTTTTGCTTTCTTCCATTGCTAAGCAGGAGCAAGTGAGATAGTTTTATAATAATAATAATAATAACAATAGTAAATAGCAACTAGTATTTATATGATGCTTGAAAATTTGCAACACGCTTTACAAATATTGTCTCATTTTAACCTCACAACAGTCCTGGAAGGTAGTATTATTATACTACGCCATTTGACAGATGAGGGAACTAAGGTAGAAAAGTCACACAGCTAGTAAGTATGACTTATTAAGTAAGATTGGTTTTGAAAAGCTCAGAAGGTCTTTTGTCCCACTAAAGCAGCTCAGAGAGGGCAGCAGTTTAATAACTACTGGCCTAGCACTCCATGTTGCCCATTACACTCCCAAGTTACCAAACCAGATTGCTACCAACCCAAGTTACCAAATCAGATCAAACCAGATTGAAAGGTAATCAGCAAACATTTAATAAAATAAATAAAATATAATAAAACAGGTGATGTTAATATGTGGTTTTCTAAATCAGTATGCAGCCCACAGGGATGCTTATATATTGATTTGTGTCCCCTCCCCTCATTTCTATTTGAGTTTGATACCACTTCTCTATACTATGCATTATTCCATGTATATGGAAACCGAAAAAAATCACACCAATTATAGGCTTCACTCATGTCTTGTATGAGAGATCTGGAAGGGATTGGGGCACCCTATAGTTGGATCAATACTCTATGCTCAGTTGTATCTGGAATCTCACAGATGTGGGCATTTCCTCCAAAGATGCATGTGAGGAGAAACTTGGTGTGTGACTTTTGTTTGCAGATGCTTCTGAGCCTCTGAGGCTGAGATGCAAGAAAGTATGGATCAGTTCTCTGCCACTTATGCTAATTTTGGCCTGACAATTAACACCAAGAAAACAGAGATTCTCCACCAGTCAACAATGCACCATCCATATGTGGAACCATCAGTTACAGGAAATGGAGAAATTTTGAATGTTACGGATATATACTTTCCAGGCATGTCTACATAGTTGATGAGGTTGACACATGTATTGCCAGAGCTAGCTCTGCATTTGGGAGGCTCTGAAAGTGTGGAAGAGAAGAGATATTAGGCTGCCTACCAAATTGAAGGTCTACAGAGATGTTGTGCTGACCTCATTGTTGTATACCTGTGAAACCTGGATAGTATACCAGCATCATACCAGGAAACTGAATTGCTTCCATTTGATTGATCTTAGGAATGGTCTGAAGATCAACTGGCAAGAAAAGGTAACAGATACGGAGGTCCTTTCTCAATCTGAGCTGCAAAGCATTTAAACTCTGTTGCAGAGAGCACAACTCTGATCATGGGTTGACCATATCGTTCAAATGCCAAACATGCATTTGCCTAAAAGACTGTTTTATGGAGAACTCACAGAAGGCAAGTGCTCACACAGAGGTCAGAAGAAGCGATTCAAGGACCTTTTCAAGATCTCTCTGAAGAACTTTGGAATAGATTGTGAGACATAGGAGATACTGGTACGGAGCTGCCCAGCATGGCATGCCTGCATCAAAAAGTCACTGTACTCTATGAGCAAAGCAGAATAGCAGCAGCTCAAAAGAAACAAGAAACATACAAATTTAGAGACATCTCCACCCCAAATGATCACATGGACTATCTGTGCCTGACCTGTGGTAGAGCCTTCCGAGCTCATGTTGGTCTGATCAGCCAGGCAGACACATTGTACATAGTTATATCATTTGGTCCTCTTTGAGCACAAAGGAAAACAATTAACCAATCAACCTAAATACAACCTTTCCATGTCTACCCATCCTATGTTACTCTTGCCCATGTCCTCTCCTAAGTTCACAAGTTCAGCACTCAGAATTCTGGGCATCTCCCTCCCCCTTTGTTTTTTGATATCTCAAGTCAAGATAACAAGTGGAGGCACAAACAGTCCATTTGTTATCCTATGTTCTCACTTCCATATTTATTTTCTCTCATGCTTTTCTTTGATGACATCTTATATTCTACTTATAACTTGTAATTCTTTCATTGGGATGTGCTGTAGCCCACTCGTACCCATACTTTTACCTTTTGCATTACCGTCTGGACAATTCTGATTTTCAAACCACTGAAGACCACAGTATTCCATGTCTTGCAGTCATACAATAATGCAGAATAACAATTTGAACCAACACAGTGGTCTTAATTTAGTCTAGATTGGGTAAGAGTTAAAAGTAATTACCGCTTTCTTCTAGATGAGTGGTTCAGCTATTTCTGCCTAGAATAAGTTGGTGGTCTCAGTTCATTTCCTCTGGTCCCAATGTCTATCAACATACATAAACCACCCATCAAATCACTAATTGGCATCCTCTGTGGAAGTCTCTGGAGAAAGGCCAAAAACATTAACTGTACTATTCCCTTAAAACAATATTTCCTTAGTGATCTGAAGTTCCAAACAGCACTTCAGATCACTAGAGATGCTTGAGATTCTTCCTAGCTTTCTATAGGTCCAGATCCTCTGTAGCAATACAAAACTATTTTAAATCCAAAGTTCCCTTTTTAATTCTTATGTGGAAGATAAAAGATTTTTAATGGGCAATTAAAGATCTACGGAGTTCTATTGATTTCCTCTACTAGTAATTATGCCATATAATTGTTTGCTGAATGAGGAACTGGCATTTTATGTAGCCAGTGATTGGCTGAGATTAATGCTTGCTGAACTTCTGTGGGTTTAGAGTTTAGGTTTGGATTCTGACCCAAAGTAGAGCTGCTTTTTCAGAGGGCTCTCCAAAGTCTTTTATTTAGAAATGGGCTGCCAAGCTCATGAGGTTTTTGACATTTTCTAGTTCCAGCCCGGCTGGAGCCCCACTGAAGTCAAGATTTTCAATGTTCCAGAAGATATGCTTTGGTCCTCGTTAAAATCCCAACACACAAAAAAGTCCAATGGGTCTGCTATCCTTATCTTTTCAAAACCACAGGGAAGGTTCAAATGGGTCTTATTTTTAAAGGAGTAGTCTGAGCCAACATTCATTTTGAATGATGATCAAAGAACACAAACCCCACAATTCATTATCTGATTAATCCCAAACTAAACACTTGGGAAATTTTGATCACTTAACTTTTTTTTTTAAATATACCTGTATGACAGATGATAAACAATCAACTCTGAAATAAAGCTCTTTTGTGCATACAGACCCTCAGAGATCAGATAGCAGCCTTCAATAGCCTTTCAGACTGTGGTCTGCTACAATTTTTCTCATTTTATTAAATTAGAATTGTATATATACTGCTAAAAACCAAATGTAAACCTGCTGTTTACACATTTTACTAAAAATCTAATTTATTTTTAAGGCTTTTTTTTCTTTAAATGCTCCTACACAATTTGTGTAAGACAGACAGGACATGAAAGCAGTAAAATTTTAGACAAACACTGCAAGCCTCATTAGTCAAATTTGAAATGAACTTAAATCTTTGGGGAATATGTAGTATTTTGCATTTTCTAGGGTTTTTTTTTTAAATTCGTGACTTGAAGATAAAAAGACTCTAAATTAAAAAAGAAAATGATCAGCATTGCCTGGAGCTGAAAAATAGTAACTTCTGAAAAAATGAACCATTAGTAGTAATTTAAAATCCTAGAGAGGCAGTATGGCACAATAGATAGAGGGTTAGCCTTGGTGTCAGAATAATAATGTTGGCTAGCATTTATATAGCACTGACTATGTGCCAGGAACTGGGCTAATTATTTTACAACTATCATCTCATTTGACCTTTACGAGGACCCTGGAAGGTAGGTGCTATCATCATCCACATTTCATGAAGACACTGAAGGAAACTGGTTAAATGACTTACCCAGGGTCACACAGCTAGTAAGTGTAGGAAACCAGATTTGATCTAGAATTCAGGAGTGAATAAGCTGCAGCCTCAAGACCACATGTGACTCTCTAGGTCCTCTAGTATGGCCCTTTGACTGAATCCAAACTTCACAGAACAAATCCTCTTAATAAAAGGATTTGTTCTGTAAAACTTGGGCTCTGATAAAGAGACAGGTTCCCTACCCTATCCCAGGACTCTCACCATCATGGTCTCTCAGAATGCTCTCCAGTTTATCTATGTCCTTCCCAAAATATAGTGCTCAAATGTGATATGAACAGGGCAGAGTAAAATGGGACTATCATCTCTTTAGAAGTCTCTTGATTCAACCTACAATTCTATCCACTGAGCCACCTAGCTGCCCCTAGGCCAGGAGATTAAGGTCCTGGCCTTAACACATTTTAACTGTGTGAAAAGGAGCAAGTTGATAAATCTCTTAGAGTTCTCAGACCTTGATTTATAGCAGAGTTGTTGGTCTACATTAATGCAGACATTTCAATACCCAGAATTCCCTACAAAGAAATCCAGACCTATCTCCCTTGGAGGCAGCTGCGTAGTACAGTGGATGGAATAATGGTCCTGGAGGCAGGAAGAACCAAGTTCAAATCTGGTCTCAGACACTTAACAGCTGGGTGACCCTGGGCAAGTCACTTAGTCTTTATTTGCCTCAGTTTCCTCACCAGTAAAATAAGGATAATAATAGCACCTATCTCCCAGGGGTATAATGAGGATCAAACGAGACAAAAATTGTGAAGTATAATATCTGGCACATTGTAACCACAATATAAATGTTACCTTCTCCCCTCCCCTCCAAAAAAAGAACATTTAAAATTATCAATGGAAAATATAATAGCATTTAGAGCTAGAAGGGATCCTAAGAGTCATCTAATCAAATTTCCCTCTTTTTACAGATGAAGAAACTGAGCCCCAGAAAGATTAAGTGATGTCCAAGTTCACCTAAGAAATGAGTAACAGAGCAGTGGCTTAAACCCAGATCTTTGGACTCCAGGCCTAACACACTCACAGGCAATGAGTAACAGAGACCTAATTTTTTCTGATTCCAAACCCAAGGTGATTGCCACTACATTACATCATTTCTTCAAAGAATACATACTTGAATCAAGTTTTTAACAATCTGACCCAATCAGATAAAAAGTTTCTTTCTATACTAGTTTCTGAGCTCTGGGATGAGCCATTCCAGAAATATTACCCATACGTACTTCCTTCATTTGAACTATTTCCTTTTCAAGAAAAAAAAACAAAACTTCATCTGTTACAGTATATCTGATAACATATAAGAGGGGATTGCCACTGCTCTCTACTTAGAAAAGGCACTCAGGATAGAACATTAAGATTCCTATTATTTGCCATAATTTGCATTACATGTAAAATGTTGCCAAGTCCTTTGGCTTAAAGTTCAATTCAATTCAACAAATATTTATTTGGCTTAAAGTTCAATTCAATTCAACAAATATTTATTAGGCACTTACTATATATTAATCACATAGCAAGCACCTAAGGTGCTAAGGATGAAAAGACAAAAAAGGATAAGTCCCTGCCCTCAAGAAGCTTATGTTCTATGTACAGGCTAGAACATGTACACAAGTATGTATAGTACAAAGAACTTTGAGGAAAGAAAGAATAATAACAACTACAGGACTGGGCTTCTAGAGCAAAAGGAATATAAGTTGTAGTAAAAATTGGTTGATTTGGCAAGCTTTTCCCTAAATATATATATATATTTCCTTAAACACACATATATATTCCCTAAATACACACACACACACACACACACACACAGACACACACACATATATGCATGTATATATATATATATATATATATATATATATATAGTGTGTGTGTGTGTGTGTGTGTGTGTGTGTGTATATATATGTATGTATATATGTATGGGTGTGTGTGTATATATGTGTGTATATATACACACACATATTAAGAAATTGTCTTTGCATCTAACTTTTTAAGACAAATTTCATTGTTTGAAATGGAAGGTGTTTTGGACACTGCCTCATAGGGGAAGACTGAGACCATAGGATAGCACCAGATGGGGAGCAATAAAGACTATAGCAGACCAGCAATGATGGTTGGATACCCTGGAAGAGAGAGAAGGTCACAGCCGGAGTGGTCACCATGATGGGAATGGGAAGAAGGCCAGGGCTAGGCCAGGGAGGAGATCACTTGAGTTGTGACCACTAGGTGGAAGAAGCAGAACATCTGATACTTTCCTATTTGAGATAATTGTTCTTATTACCTAAGTAATATCTTTCAGTTATTTCTAGTTGCTAAAGGAATGCAAGTATTATCAGCACCTGTAAATGTCATTGCAAAGAGGTAGAGTCCTAGTCAACTGCTCCAAGTTAGAGATCTACAAATACATTTCAGTTCATGATATTGGTTGCAGTGGAGACCAAATGAGAGAGTTTAGATGGATTAGCACAGATCCATTACCACTAGATTCATACACAAATAGAACTCAAGGCTTACTCATTTTAAAAGATAAGAAAATTGAAGTACAGAGTGATTATATAACATGATTGCTGGGGGCAGGGAGCCCTCAAAGAATGTATGCCTAAAGATGATGGTTTAGTATTGTCATCTTAGTCTATGACAGCACATAAACTAAAGTTTGCAGGCTAAGATCCTTCAATATTCACCCAGAGATAAAGCAGGGAAATCTACATCTAAAACGATCATTATGAAGCTAAATAGAACCAAATCAGAAATGAGTGAATGAAGGGCAAGCAGTAGCCAAGGGGCTTATAGTAATCAATTATTAAAATGCCTTAAAAGAGCAAAGAAAATGCTTATCAGCTCAGCAGAGCACCTTTTAATAAATAATATGATTTTGTTTTAATTAACAGCCTAATTACAGTTTTACCCAATAGGCTTTAATGCCTCCGTAGGCACTGTTGTAGTCTCTTTGGTAGATAATCTGTGTTTTTAAAAATGGTCTAATTACATATTTGCTTGAGTAAATAATGTCTATTTCACAAACCTGGCTAATAATATATTTATGTGACTAGATTTACCCAAATGGCCTCTCATTCTGCACTAATGGAATTGGGATTACTATTCCTGGGAGATAGAGAGAAGTGGGATGGCTACTACTTCTTCCTAAACAAACTACCCTTACTCTATTGTTCACTCCTAAACACACAACTGAAAATCCATGACCCAGTTATTTATTACCAATTTACAAAGGACCCACATTCTTCCTCAGCTTTTTGAGTAAATACATTTTACAATCCACATGAAATGAGAAAGAGGTCAGGATCTTGAAAAATGAGCATTAATACTGTATAATGCTCCATTAATAATGGATAATGAGACTGTGACCAAAGCCAGGACATTCAAAGTTTAAGCCATTGCATAATTTATTCTGTTCTTTATATAGTATCCCACAATGCTTTACAAGGAGTCAGGTTCTATATGCTGGAGACATATTAGTGTGTCTTAAAGCTATATAATGATCAGAATTAAATAGCAGGGCATTTTTTAAAAATTGGATTTGAACTCCTCCCCAGCTAGGGGATGGTACACATCAATTCACAAATTCCAAGTCATTTTAATACACATGGAAGCCTAAATCTAGGACAACTGGATGTATATTCTACTCCCATCCTTACAAGAAGAAAACAGAAATTCCAATCCACTAGTTATTTCACCCAATTTGCTGCTTGGCATCTGGTTACTGCTTTCATTATCAGAATGGGAAACTGCTTCTTTTTATATTTTACAGATCTGGTGAAGAATGTCATATAAAAATGGACCGAGAGGCTTTTATGCATTCTACAGATGAGAATAGTTGTACCATTTATCAATTATAATAATTTCTCAATTTTCCATTTGATAAATAACAATAGCTCACATTAACATGGCACTTTGAAGTTTGTAAAGTATTTTACAGTACTTTATAATACTATTCTGTTTCTCTGAATAATAACTCAGTAAGGTAGGTGTGCTTATTATCTTTACTTTGCAGATGAGTACACTGAAGCTTAGAGAGGACATGAGTTTCTAAGGATTGTGTGTGGTTGTGTGGTTTGTCTTTTGTTCTCAAAGAGGACCATGACACCAGGGAGATGATGACATGACCTGCAATTTAATTTGATTTGAGTGAGGGAGGGCTTTGTGAAATCACCAGCCTCACTTTCTCCTCCAGAGCCATCTGAGTTCCAGTGACCAGATAGGGATCAGAATGACTGGAGATGGCCCAGGATGCAGTGGGAGACCTTGGCCTTTTAAACAAGGCCTTTTCAAGATCTCACTTTGAGTGAAGCAACACCCATTCTGGCCACTGGACCCAGATGGCTAAATGAATGAGACATTGTTACAATCCTAAAGCCTTATTTTAACCAAAACTTTTCCGTATTCCACTTGCATTAAAACAATGAAAAGTGACCTCCTAACAAGTAGCAAAACCTGGCAGGTGTGAGCTTCCTTGCTTTTATTTCCCTTAACTTCTAGGAGAGATACTAGTAACAAAATGAGCCAAGAATCTGTAGCATATAGGAAGATAAGGAGTAGGTGCCATTCTGGATATTGAAGTCCTCCATTATGGAAAGGTGGCCATTCAGGAACCATTATGAAACAGGATTCTTGTTGATCAAGACCTACTGGTATGTGATTTCTCGTGTTAGGTTTTAAGTCAGGAGACTTGCCACCCATGATGGTCTTATAGCCAAAGACCCTGGTTATCAGTATTATACATTATCACACATGACTTTTCTTCATTCACTTTTCAGTCCAGCAAATTGGCTTTCTCACTATTCCTCACATGACATTATATCTCTTTTCCATGTACCTTTGCAGACTGTCCACAATAGGTGAAATTCATTTTCTCCTTACTTCATTCTCTTATAATTACTTTTGTTGTTGTTCAGTCATTTTCAATCATATCTGATGCTTTTTGACATCATTTGGAGTTTTCTTGACAAAGATACTGGAGTGATTTGCCATTTCCTTTTCCAGCTCATTTTATAGATGAGGAAATGGAGGCAAACAGGGTTAAGTGACTTGCTCAGGGTCATAAATCTAGAAGTATCTGAGGCCAGATCTGAATTCAGGAATATGCATGTTCTTGTCGCCAGGCCCAGCACTCTTTCTACTGTGCCACTTTGTTGCTGGCAATAGAATTACAAGTTTCCTTTAAAATTCAGCTCAAATCCTATCTCCTACACAAAGACCTACCTAAGCCCTTCCAAAATCTGATGTTCTCCCCAAAAGCTACCTTATATTTATTTTTATATATCTTATACGTGCTTTTTCAATTTATACTCACATGTGTACACATCTTCCCCAAAAATACATGCATGCTTTCATTTCCATCTTTGTATCCAAACACCTAACAAAGTACCTGGCACATATGAAGTGTTTAATAAATGCTAGCTGAGTGGTTGATCAATATCACCCACACTGCCATTTCATATGGCACCGGAAAAATGAGTTTCAGTACAACTTGATTTTCAAAGAAATATATATGACAAGTGTTTCTTTGTGATATGCTTCATCATTTATTTATTCACTTCATTCACTCATTAATTCAACAAACATTTATTAAGCATTTGATATAATAGGACACTGTGCTAGGTGGAATCCCTGCCCTCGTGGAGATTATAGTTTATTATTGAAGTACAATATATAAGGAACTATAGTTCCATTCTTTGATTCTTCTAGGGGTCTAGATTGTAAATAATCCATTCTTTCTCATCCTGTAAGATTCTTGTCCATATTCTCTGATAAATTTTCCCAATATACTGTAAGATTCTATTTAGCTTTTTAATATACATGAGTCCAAATGTTGTAATCAGGCTATCTATCTGTTTCACTTCATTCTTCCCCCTGACAAGCTCACCTCCTTTCCAGACACCTTGTAGACAAGACATGCCACTTCTTACACTTGAGAGAATCTTGGTGTTATGCTGTGGTCTACTTATGTTTGCTATGCAAACTGTTGAAGTCAGCTAGGCAACACAATAGTTAAAGTCCCAGACCTGAGATCAGAAAGACAGAAAGACCTGAGTTTGAATCCAGCTTCAGACACTTACTATCTGTGTGACCTTGAACAAGTCTCAAGTCTATCTGCCTCAGTTTCATCAGCTGTAAAATAAGTTTAATAATAGCACCTACCTCCCAAGGTTGTGGTGAGGAACAAATGAGATAATAATTGCGAAGTACTTGGCACAATTTCTGGCACATAATAAGTATTACATACATGTTAATTATTATCACTATATATATATACATGCATATACATATATATATATATATATTCAGTACATATGGACATACATATGCATATATATGTATGCATGTGTGTGTATATTGCAACCATCATTAACCTATTCAGCATACATATACATATGTTATTTCTCTAACAGAAAACGTACATACATGTTCATGCATATATCACACACAAACATATATTCATGGATATATTTATGTTGCATACATTTATTTACGTATATTGTGTTACACATAAGGTTGAATTTTGTAACAGAAAATGTGTGTATACACACATATGTCTAAATATAGATAATATAGGTATAGATATAGATATATTAGCACCAATATTCTCTTGAAAAAGATACAAGGTTTTGCATAATGGAATATTGGAAACACTGAAGAATAAAAATTGTGAGTTTTCCAAAGAATGAGGGAGAAATTCATGACATACATAAATAGTCTACTTCATATTACCAATAATCACTTAAGTGCAAGGAGTAGTGTAAAGCAGTGGTGTCAAACTTAAATTGAAACAGGGGCCACTAACCTATATTTTTTAAAACTACATATTAGCATTATCTACGTTCTACTATATTTTGATTTGTTTTGTTAATTGTTTCCCAATTACATTTTACTCTGGTTTGGCAAAGTGCCAGCCTCAATGTGTCCCTCAGACTGCATGTTTGATACCTCTGGCATTAAAGATCTCAGCTGGGAAGTGTCTGAAAAAGAAGTGAGCCAGTTATATAGCAAGAATGAAATATACCTGATAGACTGATTAAAGCACTAGGACTCATGAATATTAAAAATCTAGATAAAAGCCTCCAGTACTTACATGCACAGGTTTACATATAAATAAATACTATAAATGCAAATTATGTGCATATATAATATATACATATATATATATACATATATATACATATATATATACATATATATATACATATATATATACATATATATATACATATACATAAATGTATGTGTTCATGTGTGTCCATGGATATGTATGCTTATAGAAGTATGTGTGTGTGTGTGTGTATGTATGTATGTATGTATGTGTATATCTGGACATTTTTGTCAAAGACCAGCTTGGGATTCTTAAAAGCATTGTATAATGTTTTTGCTTTTAAATTTTATTTTTCATTATGAATTTATAAATCACCAGCAAACATAAGCATTTCAATACCCAAAGAACAAGAGGCCTGTGCAAGAAAATGCAAACTTCTATTCTTTATAGTATTAATACTATATACCAATTTAATGAGGTAGTAGGAAAATTGTTTTGTGTCCTCTTTTGTACTTATTTTTTTTCCAAAAAAAATTCCATTAATGTTGTTGTTATTTTTGCATTTCTATCACTACCCACTAAATCACTGCCTCCCAATAGAAGTCCTCCCTTGTAACAAATGTTTATAGTAAATGTTATAGTAAAGGTTTATAGCAAAGCAAAACAAATCAACACATTGCCCATCTCTGAAATTGCATAGCATTACAAAGCTTCCCAAATGTAATCTAGTCTGTTTTTCTCCACCTATCCAATTCTGAGCCCTATTCTGTCCATCTTCAGTTCCTAAGCAAAATAAATGTCCTAATGTACTAACTCATTGTGCTATCTGTATGACAGCATCGTGTAAGTTTGGTCTAGCCTATAGATATCACTATAGATGACAAAGTTGGATGGCTAGTGTTCACTCCTTTCTATGCTCTCCCTCCCTTCCGAAAAAGAGGCAAAACTAAATCCACCCTTCTCCCTCCCCAGACATGCCTAACTTCTCCCACTCAAGCTAGCTTAGGATCAAGGCTTTTTATTTTTATTTTTTTAACTGTTACTCTGTCCTTGCTTCCCTCTCCTTTCTCTCTGTCTCTGTCTCTGTCTCTGTCTCTGTCTCTGTCTCTGTCTCTCTGGTGTACTGGGATGACAGGAATTATCTAGCCCCAGGTACCTATGCTGGCTACAGCAATGATTTTTATGTCTGAGGCAATAGCCTAGACTGAGTCCAAGTTTTACAGAACAAATCCTTTTATTAACAGGATTTGTTCTGTGAAGTTTGAATTCAGTCAAAGGGCCTCACTTGAAGACCTAGAGAATCACACGTGGCCTTGAGGTTGCAGATTCCCCACTCTTGGCCTAGAAGATTCACATGGTTTCTTTCTTCTAGTAGTTTAGAGAATTTTTAAAAATATAAACTATATACAAACTGGTTACTAACAAAAATTATAATATAGCTCTTGAGCCCCCAAGTAAGATATTTCTATAACTATTTGCCAAAGACTGGGATTTCTCCCTTTAGTTGCTGTCTATATTTCAGTGAGCTAGCATGCGTGTTTCCTCAAAACCTCTCCTCTATTCCAGAAGAATACAAATACAGAGTGCACAGAGCTCATGCTTAAAAACAGGTGTTTTATCTGAAGAGAAACAATATATCAAAAAGAACACAACGGTAGTAGGTGGTAGAACGTAACCAGTTATGAGGAGTGAGGTCAGAGCTGGAGAAAGTTGGAGAAAGAAAAATTTCTTCAGCTTCTCAGAGAGGGGAAAGTAACTCTAAAACAATAAGCATATGGTTGGTTTTTGTTTGTTTTTTTTTTTTGCTTTCTTCAAAGTAGAGGCTGACTCCTGAATCAATCTTCTATGTGCAGTCCATAATCCTGGTTGCCACAATTGAGCTACCACTCAACCCTGGGAACACTCAGCTCCCTTGCTTCTCTTTGCTCCATTTCTCTCAGCCCAATTCAGTCCCACCAATACCAGTACAAATTGCAATGTATTCCTTGCATCTTTAAGGGTGGGGATTGACTGAGTCAATCAACCAATCTCTGCCTCATCCCCCACCCCAAAAGCTCAGGTGAAAACATCTCTGTTAAATAAATCAGTCAACCAGAGGTATAAATTATGTTTGAACAAGGCCTAGAAAGCTCTATTGAATAAAGTAATTAATCAATCCAAAGATTTAAACTTGTGTATGCCCTGTCATGCCCTGTGGATCATCTATAGACTAGCAAGGCAGTTAAAACTCAGGATTCAAATATCTGCTAGAATAGAGAGCAGTTCTAGAGCCAAGCCTCTGAGAACGATTACTGGAAAAGAGAAAGGAGCAATCACTGGGTGAGAAATGGGAGAGATTTTGTCACCTTGATTATAGGACAACGTTGTGAACTTTGGAGAGATAGAGGTTTCAGAATTCTCAGCAGTGTCCTACCAGCATCCCAGAAACAGCAGTGACTGGTAGCAGTGTCTACATTGGGAGCCAAAGACAAATTAGAGACTTTGAAGAAAACCAGCTTCAGGATTTTACAAAAAGCCCAGAAGAAAACAACACAACAGCTAAGGGGATCTTTATGAACACCCCATGAAGGTGAGAAAAGAACTGGTAGCAGTCAGGAACTTTGAGTTGTCTAACATACGTGCTCTCTAAACTTAAGTCAACTTTCCCTTGGACTCTATGTACTGGTGGTTAAATTTGTCAAAGATTTTAAGGGAAATGTTTTGCATTAGTTGTTCTTACTATACTACCTTGGTAAATACACTTTTCTAAAAGCTAATTAAGTGTAGCTAACTAATTTATATCAATTGGTACTCTGGAGGGAGCACATTGGTGGGGGCTCATGAGCAATAATACAATGACATTAATCCCACCTCCAGGGTACTCTAGAACCCTGAGAGGACATGTGGTATCCACCCTCTGGGAACTCAACCTGCTAGAGAAAATTGAGATTGGGAAAGTAGCTCTGGCATATATGCTGCATATCTTTTCTGAGGAAAGGAGGTGGAACAAAATTACAAACTCCAGGATTTTTAGTGGTAACCTAGACTGAGGAAGAATCCATCCAAACATGGATAATTCACTCTTTCATTAACTTGGTTTATTTCTAATGAATCACTTGGCTGATCTCTTGTAGGTGACTATGGGTCTCATTGAGAAGAGTAAATAGCATTCTGCATTTTGCTATGATCAGCACAATGCCAACTGCAAAGAGGGGAGAACCCGAATTTAGGAGATTGATCTAAAAGGTTATTGTGACAATCTAGGAAGGTTTAATGAGAGCTTTGCTAGGGTGGTGGAAATGGGAATAGAAAGAAGGGGATCCATTCAGGAGACATTATGTCACTAGGAATAAAAGGACTTATATCAAAAGATGAGTAACAGGAGAGGCCCAAAGATGGTGCACTAGAGTTTCAAACATGACACTGCTAATGACAGAAATAGTAAAGTCAAACAGAGGATCAGAGTTTTTGGAGAAAGAATAATTCCCATTTCTAACTTGTTAATTTCAGATGTGAGAAATACACAAAATAGAGAAGCTTAAAATATAAACATATGACCAAATAGCTATTGTATGTGAGTCAAGAGATGAATTTTTACATAAAGCAAAATTTTTCATTATCTTGCATGATAACTGTTTTCTTTGTCTCTTTGAATCCCCAGTGCCTAGCATAGGGAGTAGTACCTACAGGTACCTAATAAATGTTTGTTGATTTAAGGCTGAATGGATAATCCAATAAGAGAGTATTATAATTAATCAACGTCATGTTTAATAGAGAATTACTACATAAATCACACATCATCACACATAACAGTTGTATAGCATTTTGAATTTTACCAAACACTTTATATTCTTTATTACACTTCATCCTCACTAAAAGTCTGTGAGGTAAGCATTATAGGTATAATTATCTATATTTGAAAGACGATGAAACTCATAAGGTTGAGTAATATGTCAGGGTCACTTAGATAATAAATTCTATACCCAGACTACTGATTTTCAAAGCAGTAAAATAAATAAAACACACAACACTAGAGAGTGACTAGTTGACATTCATATAGCACTTAAGGTTTGCAAAGTGCTTTCCACAAGTTATCTCATTGGAGCCTCACACCTATACAGAACATAACTTAATTAGTCTTTGATGATTCAGAAGGCATTTCAGTTACTGCAGTACCACATGGTTATCATTAAGAGCATTAATTCCATTATGCACAAGTGCTGGTTAATAGAGGGCTCAAGTTGATAGAATGCCAGATAAACCAATTTTCACTGTGGAAAAAAATGAAAGAAAAAAACAAACTCTATCTGCTATTTCCCAAACTATCTTTCACTCCCAGGGTTAACACCCCATTCCCACCCCCAGCCCCCAGGGCTGAAATCATTACTTGTTCAAGCTTTATGTCTCCTGGTCTGAACCATGGAAGAAAAGGCATTTACAGGGCAAGCCCCAATAACTCTACAATCCATTTCCCTTGCAATCCAACAGCATCCAAGTCTACTTGCCTACAGGGGAGCAGCAAAAGCACCATCTGTTTGCTCTGGCCTCTTTCGCCTAGATGATGGAGAAAATTAGAGGCACCAAGCTGAATTTTCAGAAAGTTTTCAGTAATTGAAAAGAGAGAGTTACAAAGAAAGGGGAGAGGGGGGAAAACTGTTTGGCAATTTAATTATACCGGTCATTTCGTGTACTGCATAGTAAAACTCTAGTATATTTTCTAAACATGCCAAGCTAACAGCACACCATAATTCCAAACTCCTTCCTGAGTCAGGAGTTCATCCTTTCAAGTAGGTTTGTTTATAATTAGAATGTGAAACACAGCAATGGAGTAATTTATTATTGAAATTGCCTTAAGGTGATCTATAAAACCACTTCATCTTTTGATGTGCCTAGCCTTCCTGTTTTCTAAAAGAAGTACATAGAACTTGTGAGCTTGGCCTGTTAGGAGCAAATAGGCAGAGATGAGAGGCAGGCAGAAGAGAATGGTTGGCAGCATAAGGACGGAGCCTGCCAAGAGGACTTGAGTGGTATATTTGAGGACTGATGGGAAGGTTTCTCTGTTCCTAGAAGAGAGCAGCCTGCAGTTCCTCTCAAATTTCTTGTGGGCTAGAAGAAGCATATGTTTTGCCTGGGCAGGCAGAACTGTCAAGTAGTACAGCAGCATATAGAACTGAAGAGGGACCTAGAGAAAGTTTTAGTTTTGAAAATGATGTCTAGTAGAGTTGTTAAAAAGTCTTCCTATCTTCCTATCCTATCTTTACAAAAAAGCCTTGTATATGGTGGATTTTTTTCCTATTCTGTGTTCATACATGTGCATGCACACACATACACACAGCCTAGCTTCCTTTAATTATTGAGAGATAGCATAGTGTGTTAGGAGGAATACTGAACTTGGAATCAGAACATCTGGGTTTGAATCATGGCTCTGCTGTGATCACCTGTGTGACTCTGAGTAAACCTCTTTGAACTTCATTTTCCTTAGCTTTCAGAATGAATGAATGAAAATGAATGAAAAAAAAAAGCATTTATTAAGTGCTTACTGTGTGCCAAGCATTGGAAATACAAATAGGAAAATTCTCTCAAGGAGCTCACAGACTAATTGGGGAACATAATATACAAAAGAAATATCAGTTTCATGGCAGATGAAAGATCATTAAGTCCTAATAGTGAAGGCAGATGGCAAGGTCTGACTCTAGAGCTTCTTGGTTTGCATTAGTAGACCAGATGACAATGCCAATTAACTGGAAAAGTGTATGGCATAATGGAAGGATTTCTGGTCTAGAATGGACCTGAATCCAAAAGTAAACAAAATTAAAAAAACAAAACAAAACATACATCTAGTCCTCCAATAGTGCAAATAATGAATTCCACAAAGTGGTCGCATGCTTTTGAATTCAGACTTTTCAAAGTTATATTATATAAAATAAATTCCTGCCCAATAAAAATATACAGTGTGAATTCAAATAATGTAACTACTGCAGAGGCTTCATTCCTTTTAATTCAGGACCTAGCTGTATTTGATAACAAAGTAATGGCTCCTAAGTACCCAGCCACAATCAGTTAAGAAGGGCCAAATATTTGAACATTGTACCTAACAATTCAATTCAACAAATACTTATTTGTTCTTATTAAGAGTCTACAACATGGCCAGCACTGTTCATACCAAATCGCGCTATTTGTGGCAAGAATGCATTTCAGGCTTAGGGAAAAGGCTGTACAAAGATACAGCAGCAGGATATGAAACCCTTTATGAACAAGGAACAATAAGGAGTCCAATTTGGCTAGAACATTAAGTATACGGGAATTATAATGTAAAATCCATCTGGAAAGATAGATTGGAGCCAGACCTATAAAAGATTTAAATGACAGGGGTATTTTTTCATTATTCCAAGTAGCAATAGGGAGCCACTGAAGATGTTTGTTGTTGTTGCTATCACGAAGATGTTCAGAACTATGCTATAGGCATTTTATTTTGTCAGATGTGTGGATGATGATTAGAAAGGGGAATGACAAGAATAATTTCAGTAGTCCAGGTAAGAAGTGATGAGGGCCTTGAGTGTTCTTGAGAGAGCAGGAGAGAAATACGAGAGATGGTGTCAATAAATGCTCAATAAATATTTGTTAATAGTCCACTATGGGAGGTAGAGACAAGATGGTGGAGTGAAGGCTAGGACTCACCTGAGCTCTCCCCTAAATCTCTTCAAATACCTCTAAAAAGTGATTCTGAACAAATTCTGGAGTGGCAGAACCCACAAAGAGAAAGAGTAAGGCAGTTTTCCAGCCTAAGACAACCTGGAAGGTTAACAGGAAAGGTATGTTGCACCAGCCTAAGAGAGAAGCATCCAGAACAGAGGGCACAGCAGCAGATGTGGCCTAATCAAAGCCTGAGAACTTTGGGAGACAGAATCACCAGCAGCAGTGGTGGGTTCCAGTCTTCTCAGCCAACAGATGCCAGAGACAACTTAGAAGGTCAGCGGGAGGGCTCTGTTGGAACTGGGTAAGCGAGAAGTGTGATCCAGCACAGGGCTACAGGGCATGCAATACAGCCCCTGCAAAAGCAAATAAGGAAAGGCTTTGGGAGTGACTGAATCAGCAGCCTTTGTGGTAGCAGCTGCTCCTGGAGCTGTTAGCCCACAGACTGAATGTTTGACTTCCGGGAACCAAGATGGTGGAGTAAGCAGTAAGTCACTCTCATTCTCCCTTATTGACCTTGAAAAATCCAGAGACTATTGCTCCAGAAAAAATCCTGAAATAGCAGAGTCAGCAGAAAGACTAGATACAGCAGTCTTTTAGTTTGTGAGGCTAGGGGGATTAATGGGAAGGTTCCCTCTTGCTGTGGCTAAGGGGACCAGTACAGGAAGAGAGAAGTCCCAGCAAGCCAGTGGCAAACACCACCTCAGCAAACCAGTAATCAGGCCCTAGGTCTCAGCACAAGAAGCCTGCGACAGCGCCCCCTGTACCGCAAAACCAGAGATCAACTATAAAAGCCAGAAAAAAGGCCAACAACATGAGCAAGAAGCAACATAGAAAAACAATGACCATAGAAAAACATCTTGGTGACACGGAAGATCAAAATATAAATTCAGCGGAGGATAACATTGTTAATATACCCATTGTCAATATCTGAAACTTCAGAGGGGAATATGAATTGGTCACAAGCCCAAAAAGCCTTCTTGGAAGAGGTGAAGAAGGATTTTAAAAAACAAATAAGGGAGGTAGAAGAAAAATTGAGCAATTCATTTTAAAAAATGGGGAAAAAAAGTACACTGAAGAAAACAACTTCTTAAAAAGTAAAATGGACCAAATGGAACAGGAGGTACAAAAGCTAACTGAAGAAAACAATTTATTAAAAAGTAGAATTGGGCAATTGGAAGCCAATGACTCTATGAGACATCAAGAATCAGTAAAATAAAACCAAAAGAATGAAAAAATAGTAGAAAATATAAAATTCCTCATTGGAAAAACAATTAGTCTGGAAAATAGATCCAGGAGAGATAATTTAATATTAAATGTCTGAGGCCAGATTTGAACTCGGGTCCTCATGACTCCAGGGCCGGTGCTGTAAATCTTACAAAAACCCACACCCATATAGTATTAATAAAACACAGAGCTAATCATCCTATAGCAGCTGTGAAAAGACCAACATATTTCCTCTGCAGAAAGGAAAGAGTTTTGATTGACATTCTCAAAGCACATGGAAAAGAAAGTTAATAACTTGTGCCCCCAAAATCATTATTTCTTAGGGAAATGCAAATCAATACAACTTTGACATATCACATCACACTTACCATGTTGCCTAACATCACAAAATAAGAAAATGATAAATGTTGGAGAAGATGTGGGAAAATTGGAACACTAATGCATTTTTGGTGGAGTTGTGAATTGATCCAACCATTTTGGAGAGCAATTTGGAACTACGTCCAAAGGTCTATAAAAATGTGCATACTCTTTGACCCAGCAATAGCACTTCTAGGGCTGTATCCCAAAGAGATCATAAAAATGGGAAAAGGACCCACATGTACAAAAATATTTATAGCAGCTCTTTCTGTGGTGGCAAAGAATTGGAAATTGAGGGAATACCCATCAACCGGGGAATGGCTAAACAAGTTGTGGTATATGAATGGAATGCAATACTATTGTGATGTAAGAAATGATGAGCAAGCAGACTTCAGAAAAACCTGGGAAGACTTGTATGGTCTGATGCTGAGTGAAGTGAGCAGTGTTGCCCACAACCAGATTGTACACCGAACAGAGAGGTGTGGAATAACTTGAGACATGGGCCGGGCAGAGCAGCATTACTGACTCAGTTTATTCATCTGAGGGTACAGGATATATGAAGAAAATCTAGCCTAACTTCAAAGAGTCCTCCCCGTGAGATACTCCCCAGAACATCTGCTGAGGATGTGACAACATGAATTTCCTCATTATCAGGTTTCCTAGATTGGGTTGTAAATTCCAAGGTTTTCCCAGGCGCCTTGGCGCCACCTGCATAGAGGAGTGAATGTGTAAATCTAAGGTTCAAAGAGTGAGAAGGAATGTCTCAGGAACCTCCTAATCAGGAAGGGATTGGAGAGCCATACCACTTAATCATTGAGCCCTTTCGTGTAAAAGCCTGGGCAGAGGTCAAACTCTGCCTTGGATCTTAAACCCTTATCAGACTCTTAAGATCAGCCCTCAACAGAACAGAGCCAGGAGAACCTTATACACAGTAACAGCCACATTGTGTGATGACTAACTTTGATAGACTTAGCTCTTCTCAGCAATGCAAGGATCTAAGACATCTCCAAAAGTCTCATGATGGAAAATATTATCCACAATCAGAAAAAGAAGTATGGAGTTTCAATGTAGATCAAAGCATACTATTTGCTTTTTTTTCTTCTGTTTTGTTTTGTTTCTTCTTGTGGTTCCTCCTATTGGTTTTAAGTCATCTGTACAACATGAATAAGGTGAAAATATGTTTAATAGGAATGCATATGTACAGTCTACATCAGATTGCATGCCATGTTGGGGATGGAAAAGGGAAAAAGGGGGAGAAAATTTAAAACTCAAAAGCTTATGGAAGTGAATGTTGAAAACTAAAAATAAATTTAAAAAGAGCCTACTATGTTCCAGGCACTGTACTAAACTTTGGAGATACCAATAAGAAAAAGATAATCCCTGTCTTCAGGGAGCTTACAATATAATTGGGGAAAGACAATACACAAAGTGAAGAGGGGGGAAGGGTACCTGGTACTGGTGTATGATGTTCCTAGAGTCGAACCAAGCAGAGCAGCAGGTGAGAAATCAGAATTAGGCTGGAAATTCTGAGCCCTCTATAAAGACAGACTTTGAGAGGAGTTTTTTGCTTTGCCCTCCAGTTTTCTAATCAGAGTGGGAAGGCAACTGAATGTATTGAAGAGAGGTTGAGTACCAAAGCTGAAGCAACCTCCATGAGAATGAAGTTTATAGTGATGAGCTTTTCCTGGGGAAAGTATGATGTACTTGAAGTCAAAACTAAGTAGAGTAGCTGATGTGGAAGAAGAATTAACAAAACTTGGCCATGAGGGAGAGCAAGGAATTAAAGATGACACCAAAGTCATGAGTGATTAGATGGATAGGTAGTGTCCTAAATAGATGGAGAGAAATTTGGAAGAGGGTTGGGTCTAGTGGGGGAAGATGAGTACTTTTGGGTACTTCTTGAGTCTTAGATGTCTAGAGATCACTAAATTGGAATGATTCAATAGGAAAATAATGATAAAGAACTGAAATCATTGAGAAAAAAATGATGGCCAGACATATAAATCTGGCAGTCATCTGCCATAAGATGATAAATGAACCTATAAAAGCTTATGAAATCTCTGAAGTAGTAAAAAGAGAGAAAAGAAGAGAAGCATTCTGTGATTGATTAGCCTGGAAATAATAGTTCTGATTGACTGTAATCACCTATTATAAGACCTCTCTTTCCATGTAAAATAATAAGTATAACTATTATTACTCTGAAATCAGACATATTTTTGGATAGAGTTCAGATAGAAACACTCTGGAATAAGCCATTATCTCATTTTTGTTCTTTTACATTTTATATCTTGTAAACTGTTATGTAATGGATGAAAATATTGAAGTGTAAACTTATCTTTTAGAATCTCACTAAGGATTTTGGGGACAACTCCAGTATGGAAGAGGAAGGGGAAAAGTATTAATTAAGCACCTACTGTGTGCCAGTCATTATGCTAGCACTTTACAAATATTATCCCATTTGGTCCTCCTAACAAGTCTATGAGGTAGGTGCTATCATAAACCCCATTTTACAGTTGAGGAAACTGATACACTCTACCCATATAATTTTAATTTCTTCTGTTCAATATCTAAATTTTGAAAGTTTTTCATTGCACATAATTTGGACATTTTTGAGTACTCAGCATAGTGATATGTAACATAAATGTTCTTAAAAAATTTTTATGGATCAGTGTTATACATGGGCAAATATGGGAAATAGTTTTATCTGTAATGATGCTCCAGTTCTAACAGATTTTATTTATGGAATACTCAATGATATTTTGGGGGGTCTGTAATTAGTATGGAGAGTTGTCATCTGTTAGTTTGTAAAATATAGTGAGCTTCTGATGTTTGCTACTAGATCATGTCTTCCTAAGTATTTGACACATGTAAAATTTTTGCAGTCTGAAGTGATATGTTACCAATTTCTTCTGTTTCCTTATATAATCTGCATAGAATAGTATGTCTGGCTTCCTAAGGGATGTTAAGATTCTGAATTATAATCATAAACTTACCCATTTCTATTTTTTCAAATGCATGTTTCAGCCTTTTGTCCTATCTTTCTTTGTCAACACATTATTGACTTGATTCGTTTGGATTTCACCTATAGAAGGTCTTTTGATTCCACTCCTGGATCTTTGCTGTTTCATATCTAGTCCACAGTAAAACAAATTAGTTACATTCAACAGATCCAAAGTATCTATTATCAGTTTTAACAATGGCAGGGAAGTGATGTCTGCATATTCCAAAAGTATTTCCACAAGTTATTAACCTTCTTTTCCATGTGCTTTGAGAATGTCAATCAAAACTCTTTTCTTTCTGCAGAGGAAATATGTTGGTCTTTTCACAGCTGCCATAGGATGATTATTAGCTCTGTGTTTCATTAATACTGTATGGGTGTGGGTTTTTGTAAGATTAATTCCTAAATCTGTTATGTTCCAATTTTATAGATCTGAAAGTCCATGCTAAGACTCATATTACACTGGTTTTAACTGCCTTAAATAGATTCTTCCATTTAACTCTGATTTCAAAATGCCAATAAGTCTCTTGAAATGCAGAGTTTTCTTCATAACAGTGTTATATTCAACATGTCTTGTCTAGAAGAAAACAAGGTGTTTTTAAGTATTGCCTTCATCTATTGATTCAGCATGACCCATGGATTCAAATTTAAAGTCTTCAATGTCTATCTTTCCTTGACATAATTAAGAAGTTTACTTTAGGGAGCCCAAATGCCATTTTTGGTTGTTGTTTTTTGGTTTGTTTTGTTTTGTTTTAGTGAGACAATTGGGGTTAAGTGACTTGCCCAGAGTCACACAGCTAGGAAATATTATGTGTCTGAAGCAGAATTTGAACTCAGGTCCTCCCGACTCCAAGGGCCAGTGCTCTATCCACTGCACCACCTAGCTGCCTCCAAATGACATTTTTGTATTAATGAAGAAAGATTACATGGCATAAAGAAGCTATTTAATGTGTTTTTCAAAAGAACCATATAATGATATCATCCACTTAAATAAAGTGATTAATAAGATCTCAAGGTCATAGGATCATATTTCTAAGCTAAGAGGGATCTAAGATGATATCTAATTGAAATTTCTCATATTACAGGTAAGGAAACTAAGTCCCAAGGAGGTTATGACTTGCCCAACATCACACAGGTTAAGTCCTAATGTGAGATTTGAACCCAGGTCTTCTGAATCTAAGGAAGCTCTTAAAAGTTTTTAAATAGCAGTAAATCATATGATACCGTAAAGCATTTGCACCAATAATTATGGCTCTTATCCAACCCAAAACTTTCTAGTTTTGCAGAAAAGCTAGAGTTACTTTCATAGTTGTTATTACTGTAGCAACCACTTTGCATTCATTCTCTCAATTCATACTCATACTCAAAAGTTGAGTCCCCAGAGATTGAGTGATTACTATTTTCCTCAATATTCTAAGGATAGCCCTAAGAGATAAAGTTTCTAATACTATATCCTGTTAGCTCCCACTTGTATGCTTCCCATTTCAAACAACTAGTAAATGTTAATTAACTTTTAACAAAAGGTATTCATCAAAATGGCATAGTGAAAACAATTGGTTAAAAAATTCTCCAAAAATGTCTGGGGTACATAGTCCCACAAATACACTGAGGACTCACGGGGAGAGTGGGCACAAACTTAAAAAGATGATGATGATGAGATACATACGTACAATACACATGTGGCAAAGTGGCAACTTCTTTCAACTGATGGCACTTTACTTTTTTTAATTTTATTTTATTTTTAATTTATGGACAACAATCATTTCCACACCATAGCACAAGAAAAAGAATTATTGTATATGAAACTGCAAATATGCTATTCCCTTCAAATATACAACAAAATTATCATGTGAATGTCTTTTTTTTCCTCCCTTCCCCCATCCACCACTGAAGAGATAGCTACCATTATACAGAAATAGGTATATATATATATACATATATATATATACACATATACACACACACAAATATATGTGTATATGTACATATGAACATATAAACATACACACACACATATGCATACCTATATGTAAAATTATTGTATACATACTTCTATTTAATTTGTGTATTTATAGCAGACAAACAACTTATTCGCTCAAAGTTGTTTTTATAACAATATTACTATTACTGTATATAATGTTCCCTTGGTTTTGTTCATTTTACTCTTCATTATTTTGTGCATGTCTTTCCATGTTTTTCTAAAATCATTGAGCTCATCATTTCTTATAGCACAGTAGTATTCCATTACAATCATATGCCACAACTTGTTTAGCCATTCCCTAATTGATGGGCATCTCTGTAATTTCCAGTTCTTTGCCACCACAAAGACTACTGCTATAAACATTTTAGAACATATAGGTTCTTTTCCTTTTTCCCTAATCATCTTTGGAAATAAACCAAGTAATGCTATTGCTAGGTAAAAAGGTATAGGTAGTTTAATAACTATTTGAGCATAATTCCAGATTGATCTCCAAAATAGTTGGATCAGTTCACAATTTCATCAACAATGAATTAGTGTCCCAATTTTTCCACGTCTTCTCCAACATTTGTCGCTTTCTCCTATCATTTTAGCCAATTTGATAGGTATGAAATGATATCTTAAGGTAGTTTTAATCTGCATTTCTCTAATCAATAATGATTTAGAGGCACTTTATGTCCTGACTATTTCCCTGCATCTATTATTTGTCTTTGATGAATACTATTTCCATTTCAGGCTGGATTTATTCTCTCCTGATAGTTCAGTTTCTCTGATGGGAGACATGATCAATAGGAAAGAGAAAGAAGAGGGGAGGGGTGTGTGAATAAGAATGAGAAGCAGACACTAAAAGGTGAGAAGACAGTCAGCAACAAAGAGAAAATAGACATAAAAGCTCTGCAATTTGAAAATTCTTCTTCAATAGGCCTTAAACATGAATTGCATCTCCTTCCTCTGTGTGTGTGTGTGTGTGTGTGTGTGTGTGTGTGTGTGTGTGTGTATTAATCTTAGTTTAAGGAGGCTGGCAAACAGGCACATGAACTTCAATTTTACAGGTCTTGAATGCATAAGGCATTTATTTCTACTATGTATGTATATGAACATCCATCTTTGCTGCACCTCAATAGCCCTTATACTGAAGGTGTATTCACCAGAATTGTTCATCAGGTTGAAGTACCCATCACTGTATACAGTATAAAACAGAGTGTAGTAACTAACTAAACTCTAATAGGGTAGAGCCTATGCAACATAGGAATCCCAACAACTTGGAGTATCAAAAGAGTCATTCTATAAGAAACATAACCTTTCTCTGTTGACATGCTTTCCCATCTGTAGGATATGTCAGATGCTCTCAGGGATGGGCCAAAATGATTGAATGTTTTCAAATATGATTCCAACATAAATATATCTACTTTTTCAACAAAACAAAGGTAAAATCAAAGTCAACAGAATTGAGAATAACACAGAAAATTCACTCCAACTGTAACATGGCAATTATTTATAAAGCATATGCAAACAACAAACAAGGTCAAAATTGAGCCAGTATATTTTGTATCAAAACGCTTGCACAATTTGCCATCACCTCGTGGTACTTCGGCACAGGTACCTGAGACAGATGAGTTGTACTGTCACACTGCATTTGAGTATACAATCTATAAACTCAAACTTGAAGTATATGTGTAAGATAAGAGTTTCATTATATCTGGTATATTTCACAACATCATTCATTTTGGTAAGCACAGTATAATGTACTGATTTCTCAAAAAAAAAGACTGCAACATGTTTGAAAAAAATGAAATAATTTTTAAAAGTCATAGATTTAATTTTTATGTAATATCAATAGTTTTTAATTTTCAACAATACAGTTAAAACCAACTGAACATATTAGGTCCACAACATACGGAAGTAAATGTATCTACTGGCCTAGTAATTTATAAACGCAAAGACCTCAGCTAGTGAAACAAGTGCAGACTATTTGAAAAAAAAACTGCCAGGAAAATTAATAGCAGTACAAAATAAACTATATTTCAACTCACACTGCAGACCTATATTAACAATAAACTCCAAATAGGAATGCGACCTAGATATAAAAGGTCATATCATAAACAAATTGGAGAAACATGTGGGAAATTACATATTAAGTCTGTAGATAGGAAGAAAAAGTTCATGACCAAACAAGGAACAAAGAGGATTGTAGTAGATAAAATAGATAATTTATATTACATATTTTTAACAAAGAAATCCAACAAAACTAAATTTTAATAGTATTTTTCCAATTACATGTGAAGAAAATTTTTAGCATTCATTTTTTAAAGATTTTTAGTTTCAAAATTTTTTCCCTCCCACCCTCTCCTGCCTACAATTTGATATAGGTTATATATGTGATATCATATAAAACATACTTCCATATTAGTCATAGTGGTGAAAGAAGCAGATCAAGAGGGAAAAAAAGACACACAAAAAGAACAAAGCTGAAAAAATATACTTTATTCTGCATTCAGACTCCACCAGTTCTTTATCTGTACGTGGATAGCATTTTCCTTTATGAGTTCTATATACTTGTTTTAAATCATTGTGTTGCTGAAAAGAGCTGAGTTAATTAATAGTTAATCATAACACAATGTTGCTGATACTGTGTACAATGTTTTTCTAGTTCTGCTCATTTCCCTTTGCATCAGTTCATGCAAGTCATTCCAGGTTTTTCTGCAATCTACCTGTTCATCATTTCTTCTTGCACAACAGTATTCCATTACATGCATATACCACAAATTGTTCAGCCATTCCCTGGTTGTTGGGCATCCCCTCAATTTCCAATTCTTCACCACCACAAAAAGGGCTGCTATAAATATTTTTGCACATGTAGGTCCTTTTTTATGATCTCTGTGTGATACAGACGTAATAGTGGTATTATTGGATCAAAGGTTATGCAGTTTGGGTGCTCTTTGAGCATTGTTTTAAATTGCTCTCTAGAATGGTTAGATCAGTTCACAATTCACAGTATCCCAAGTTTCCCACATTCTCTCCAACATTTATCATTTTCCTTTTCTGTCATATCAGCCAATATGATAGGTGTGAGATGGTATCTCAGAGTTGTTTTAATTTGTATTTCTCTAATGAAAAGTGATTTAGAGCACTTCATATACCTATAGAGAGCTTTGATTTCCTCACCTGAAACTGGCTGTTCATAACCTTTGACCATTTATCAATTGGGGAATGGCTTGTATTCTTATAAATTTGACTTAGTTCTCTATATATTTGGGAAATGAGGCCTTTATCAGAGACACTTGCTGTAAAGATTTTTTCCCAGCTTTCTGCTTTCCTTCTAATACTGGTTGCACTGGCTTTGTTTGCATAAAACCTTTTTATTTTAATATAATTAAAATTACCTATTTTACATTTTGTGATGCTCTCTTTCTCTTGTTTGGTCATAGATTCTTCCCTTCCCCATAGATCTGACAAATAAACTATTCCTTGCTCTTTTAATTTGCTTATGATGTCACCCTTTATGTCTAAATCATGCACCCATTTTGACTTTATCTTGGTATACAGTATGAGATGTTGGCCTATACCTACTTCATGTCCCATTGTTTTCCACTTTTCCCAGCAGTTTTTGTGAAATGGTGAGTTCTTATCCCAAAGGCTCGGATCTTTGGGTTTGTCAAACACTAGGTTACAATGGTCATTGATAACTGCGTCTTGTGTACCTAACCTATTGCACTGATCCACCACTCTATTTTTTAGCCAATACCAGATAATTTTAGTGATTTCTGCTTTGTAACATAGTTTGAGACCTGGTATTGCTAAGCTACCTTCTTTTGTATTTTTTTCATTAATTCCCATAATAATCTTGACCTTTTGTCATCTTCTTTCAGATGAATTTTGTTGTTATTTTTTCTAGCCATATAAAACAATGTTTTGGTAGTTTGATTGGTATGGCGCTGAATAAATAAATTAGCTTAGGCAGAATTGTCATTATTATATTGGCTTGATCTACCGATGAGCAATTTATATTTTTCCAATTGTTTACATCTGTTTTTATTTCTGTGAGAAGTTTTTTGTAATTGTATTCCTATCATTCCTGGGTTTCCCTTGGCAGGTAGACTCCCAAATATTTTATATTTTCTACAGTTATTTTAAATGGAATTTATCTTTCTGTCTCTTGCTTCTGGGCTTTGTTGGTCATATAAAGAAATGCTGATGATTTATGTGAGTTCATCTTATATCCTGCAACTTTGCTAAATTTGTTAATTATTTCAAGTAGTTTTTCAATTGATTCTCTAGGGTTCTCTAAGTATATCATCATATCATCTGTGGAGAGTGATAGTTTTGTTTCATCATTGCCTATTCTAATTCCTTTTATTTCTTTTTCTCCTCTTACTGTTATAGCTAAAATTTCTAGTACTATATTAAATAATAGTGGTGATAATGGGCATCCTTGATCCTTGCTTCACTCCTGATTTTACTAGGAAGGCTTCTAGCTTATTCCCAGTATAGTTAATGCTTGCTGATGATTTTAGAGAGATACTGCTTATCATTTTAATGAATGCTCTTTATTCCTATGCTCTCTAGTGTTTTTAATAGGAATGGGTGTTGTATTTTGTCAAAAGCTTTTTCAGCATCTATTGAGATAATCCTATGATTTCTTTGATTTTGTTATTGATACGGTCAATTATGTTGATAATTTTCCTAATATTGAACCAACCCTGCATTCCTACTATAAATCCCAGCTGGTCATAGCATATAATCCTTGTGATATTCTGCTGTAATCACCTTGCTAGTATATGTTCAAAATTTTTACATTGATATTCATTAGGAAAATTGGTCTATAATTTTCATTCTTTGTTTTAGCTTTTCCTGGTTGAGAAATCAGCACCATATCTGTGTCAAAAAAGGAGTTTGGTAGGACTCCTTCTTTATCTATTTTTCCAAACAGTTTATCTAGTACTGGAATAAATTGTTCTTTAAATGGTTGACAGAATTCACTTGTAAACCTATCTGGACCTGGGGATTTTTTCTTAGGAATTTAATTTCTTTTTCTAAGGTGGGGTTTATTAGGCATTCTATTTCCTGACTTGTTAATCTGGATAATTTATGTTTTCATAAATATTAATTGATTTTGCTCAGATTATCAGATTTATTGGCATATAATTGGGCAAAATATTTCCTAATGAATGTTTTACTTTCTTCTTCATTTGTGGCAAATTCACCCTTTTCATTTTTGATACTGGATATTTGGTTTTCTTCTTTCTTTTTTTTAAACAAATTAACTAATGATAATCTATATTATTGTTTTTTCATAAAACCAACTCCTAGATTTATTTATTAGCTGAATACTTGTTTGTTTGTTTTTAATTTCAATCTTATTAATTTCACCTTTGATTTTCAGGATTTCCAATTTGGTGTTCAGTTAAGGATTTCTAATTTGTTCTTTTTCTATTTTTTTTGGGGGGGGGTTGCATACTCAATTTATTGATCTCTTCTTTTTCTATTTTCTTGGTATTTGATATTTGAATTGTTTCTTTCTGGCCACTTGCAGTATTTTTCCCTTCACCTGATAGTTCTGAAATTTGGTATAATGTTCCTTGGAGATTTTATTTGGGGATCTTTCCTGAGGTGATTATTGGATTCTTTCAATGCCTACTTTGCCCTCTGGTTCCAGGATATCAGAGCAGTTTTCCTTGATAATTTCTTGAAAGATGCTGTCCAGGTCCTCCTTTTGATTATGGCTTTCAGGTAGTCCAAGGATTCTGACTTTGTCTCTCCTCAATCTATTTTCCAGGTCAGTTGTTTTTTTTCCTCGAGGAATTTTACATTTTCTTCCATTTTTTCATTATTTTGAATGTGTTTGATTGATTCTTGATGTCTCATAGAGTCATTAGCTTCCATTTGCCCAATTGTAACTTTTAAGGTGTTGTTTTCCTCAATTTGCTTTTTTAAATTTTCTTTTCTGTTTGGCCAATTATACTTTTTAAAGAGTTGTTTTCTTTAGTCAACTTTTGTATCTCATTTTCCCTTTGGCCAATTCTACTTTTTTTAAGCAGTTATTTTCTTTTTCTAAGCTATTAACTGTTTTTTTCATAATTCTCTTGCATCACTCTCATTTCTTTTCCCAATTTTTCTTCCACCTCTTTTATATGATTTTTTAATCTCTTTTTTGAGCTCTTTCATGACTTCTTTCTGTGCATGAGACAACTTCCTGTTTTTCTTTGGGGTTTTGCCCATTATGACATTATTGTCCTCTTCTGAGTTTGTCTTGATCTTCCCTGTCACCATAATAACTTTATATGGTCAGATTATTCTTTTGTTGTTGTTTTTTGTTCATCTTTTTTGGCCTTCTTCCTTTCTTTTAAATTTGAGCTTTTCTCCTGGTGTTGAAGTGTCACTGTCTCAGGCTTCTTGTGTCAGGGGCTGCATACCCTGACTGTTTACCTTGTACTGCACTGATGTTGCCTTAAAGCCCTTGGGGGACTCTCATGTCTGGTGCTGTGCTAAGGGGGTGGGGTGCAAGGTGGCTGGAGCTTCTGGAGTCTGTAAGGATCTAGCAGCTTACCTGGTGCTGAGCTGGGGTTCTAGTGCATGCTTCTGCATTTCCCCAGGTATACACCGATGCACATGGAGGTCTGGCTGCTGGAAATTGTCTATTTGGCCTACACTGAAGCACATGGAGGTTCTCAGAGCTGGGATCTGCCCATTCCCCTGGCTATTCTGAGGCATGTGAGTGGTCCTGGTATTGGCATTTGACTTTTCCATCTCACTAGGCCTCAGGGTCTACCACTGGTTTGCTTGGTGCTGACTTGCTGGGATGTTTCTGGCATGGACTGCCCTCCCCTTTTCTTCAAGTGAAACCTTTCCTGTTGATCTTCCAAGATTCTTGGGCTCAAAGATAGTTTCACCCACCTTTTTGCTGGTTTTGCTGTTCCTAGATTTGTTTGGGGGAACTATTTTATGGTTGTTTGGAGGTGAACATGGGAAAGTTATGACAGTTTACTGGTTATTCCAGCGTTTTGGCTCCCAGAAGTTCAAAACTAAAATGAAAAGGCAAACAACTATGAAAATTTTTGCAGCTAATTTCTCTTACATCGGTTTCATTTTCAATATAAGTAAGCAGCTGATTCAAATTTATAAGAATATGAACCATTCCCCATTTGATAAGTGATCAAATAATATGAACAGGCAATTCTTAAGAGAGGAAACCCAGGCTGTTTATAGCCATATGAAGAAATAATCCAAATGACTACTTATTAGAGAAATATCAATTAAAACAATTCCGAGATTACACCTTACACTTATTACAGTGGCAAAGAGGACAAAAAGAGAAAATGACAAAATTTGAAGGAGCTGTGTGAGGCAGCTAGGTGGCTCAACAGATAGCTGGACTCAAGAATACCTGAGTTCAAATTTGGCCTCAGACACTTGCTAGTTGTAACCCCTGGCAACTCATTAAACCTCTATTTGTTTCAGTCCCGTGAAGATGGAAATGGCAAACCACTCTAGTATCTTCACCATGAAAACCCTATAAATATGGTCCACAGGGTCATGAAGAGTCAAACATGACTGAGTGATTGAACATTAAAGTAGATATCTATAAGTATGGGTGGATATGTTAAGGGAATTTGTTTTACTTGACTATGCATATTTGTTACAAGAAATTTATTTTTCTTTTCTTTTTTTTTTCCAGTGGGGTAGAGGGATAGAAGGGGAACAAAATAAACTTCTGTTTATGTTTTTAATAGGGAAGTGGGAGGTTTTGCTACAAATTGAGAACGTTGTATACACTTTCATATAAGGTCATTGTATTCTTAGTTATACTTAATTGTTTTATTTCATTACAATAGAGTTCTCATGAACTGAAAATAATCTGTAAAAGTTTGTAATGCAAAAAAATACACAACAATTAAAACATTTTTTATGTGAAATAGCATTGTTTCATTATGGATAATACAGGAAGAGTAGGAAGAGCAAATCCACTGACGCAGCTGAAACAAGTACAAGCAGACTTTATTAAGCTTTACCAAGTGGTAGGAACACAAAGTTTAAAGGTCCAAATCCAGAAAAATGATGTACTATATTTATCATTGGGATTCACAAATGTCATTATTGCTGAATTATATGTTTGCTTTGTCCGAATATTTTAGCTGTAGAGAGCATGAGACTGAAATGGCATCTTGAATGTATACACGGAGAACATGTCAGCAAGGTGAAAGAATTTTTCCAGAGGAAAAAATTAGACTTTTTTTAATAATTAAAAAACAACTCTTTCAAAAACTATGAAGCAAATTTGCTTTATAATAAAAATAGCTTCCTGAAACTTGTGTATTTTGTATATATTTTTTGGGGAAAAGTATTATAAATAAATCACTGTAAGCTTATATTCTACTCCAAAAAGATAAAGTGACTAGCTTTATGAAAAAGTATTAAAATGATAAAATTACAAAATGATATTTTGGGTTTCTCAGTTTCAAAAATACATGCCCTACAAATGTAAAAAATAAGGAAATAATCATTCCACAGAAACTATTTTCATTTTATTTCAAAGATGTAGGTATTTTTAAATATGAGTGGATAAAGGAACCAATTTGACAGGGACAAACATGATATTTTGTTAAATATAGGCTTACGAGAAGGCGGAAGAATGAGGGGGAGAAGGAAATGAAACAACTGTCAGGGTAAAAAGTGAGGCTATCACTATACAGAGTAGAAAGCAACTGCGCTAGTGAATAGAGTGAAAAAAATCAAAGATTAAAGTGAAAAATTAAAGGGTTTGACTGGATCAGTTCTCCAGTTTCCTTCTACTTTAAAAGTGAAAAGAAAGCTGTACACAACTTGAAAAGAGTGTACATTGAAAAAAACTGATAGGTAAGTAAAGTATTGGCTCATCTACATTTTTATGAGATCAAGGTTCAGAAAGGGAATTCTTCAAATTATTTATGGTTTTGAATTAGATAAAACTATTGTTATACCATGTGACACAGCTGTTGGGGTTTTTTTCCCCTAGTAGTATAGCATGACATAAGAGGCAGCATGGCGTTAATGGGAATATTACTCAACTCTGAATCAGAGAGACCCTGGTTTAAATTGAAACTGAAGCAAACCAACTATGTGGCCATGGCTAACTTACAACCACTATGACCCTCCAGAAACTATCTAAAACTCATCTATCTTATAGAATGGTTCTCATCTTCATTGGTAGTTGATGTAATTATATTTGTGATGGTTTATATACTGGCAAAAAATTTGCATGCACAGATAAATATGGTTGTGGATATGTGTGTATGTGGACAGAAATAAAAATATAGATGTTACAGATAGAGTTTCATATGCAGAAAAACTTTTCAAAAGTCACATATATCCTGGCCTAATATATAATTTTATCTTCAGGCTAAAATGAAATATTAAGAGAGAAGGGAATATATGTTTTAACAAATTAAAATGTACATTCTTTCACTAGACCTTGTTATAAAATGTCTCTCACATTCCTACCTCTACCTGGCCCCTTTTCAACAGTGAGAAGGCAAAAATCATAAGTCCCTTTGAGCTCAGTGGTGTGCAATGTAGTGTGTGCTATATATTTTAAATTTTGTTTGTTTTTATATTTTATCTATCATTGCATAATTAACATATGCAATGTGTGCATATACATATACAATACCTAGCACAGTGTTTTGGATACAATAGATATTTAATAAATTTTTATTGAACTGAATTAAATTATGAGCCATAAAACACCTTTTTCTCAATTTTCCTTACTTCCTAGTCATTTATAATAAATTATTTGAAAATTTTAAAAACTGTTTGGTCCTCTTATTAGAATATTTATAATATATGAATGATTCCCATTAAAAAGAAGAGAAAGGAGGCCTTTAACTCTGATCCAAAACTAATTGAGAGCAAACAAAATTTTCAGCAGCAAATGAATTAACTGAGCCATGTACAAATTCAGAGAGATGCTTGGACATATCACATTGAGACACTAAATCATGACACAGCTGAAGATTTGTGACTGACTCACAGAAAGCATTTCTGAGCCCAATCTATCCTCTAAATATTTCTTATACTATCAGCAATATTTACTCTGGAACATGCCAAGGAATCAAATCTTCCTGAACACAAATTGAATAAGAAGAAATTGATGACCCTTATGTATTCCATTGTTGCAAGCTCCCATAAAATACACATTTTCATCCACCGAAAATGTTATCTTCCTAAACCTTTCAAAGGTGTCACATATTTATCTACTGCTTATAGATTGCAGACTAATTTGTGGATTACATTTTTTTTCTAAGTGGTTCTATGATCTATTTATACCATCAGTGAAAGATCATTTCAGACCCAAAGGTTTACCTGAAGAAACAAAGTAATCTGTTGGTAGAGATGATTGTATAACTCACCAGAAGAGGCAAGAGTAATGATTAGAAATATTTTCACCACCTTTTTGCATCATCTGTAACTCTTCACCTCATTATCTCACTACATTTGTGAGAGTATTGTTCAGAATTTGAAATGTTATTAAATACATCTTGCAATAAAATTAATCCATCATGAAGGTACTATAAGAAGCTTTCATTCTTGTTATATATGTAGCCACATATACATACACACATACATATGTGATATTATGGTATATAATTATAATGTGCTAACACATTATGTTCTCCTATGTTGTATTTGAAACTATAATAATGTCCATAGATTAAATTCTTTTAAAAATTTAGAACTTAGAGAAAATGGTGCTTTTGTGACATATCAATAGATGATGAAGTATATTTCAGCTTTCCAATAAGCAATACCCCAAACATCCTAGTATAAAGTCTCAAAATAGTGAAGGTGATTCGTTCTTCACACAGCCCATGTAAAAATTTGGTAAATATGTGATAGAAGATATGTAATATGTGATAGAAGAGATGCAAGATGACAAAGCTGAGCCTATGATTCATGTTGTTAGTCAGGCAGAAATAATATATAATGTTTTGAATGATACTGACAAGTCAAAGGACAATAATGGTAACAATGAAGATGATGATTAGGCAGAGATGGGGGAGAGAACTGTTTGGGAAAAGACTGCTTCAGCCTTTTAATAATTAATTTTGTAGAAAGGCGTCATTACACTGTTTAGAAGGCTAGGCAACAGTATATACTTCAACTGTTATTTATGGGAAGGAAGCAAGAGATTTACAAGAATTGTTGTTTCAGATATGTCTAACTCCTTGTGAGCCCATTTGGGGTTTACTTGGCAAAGATACTGGAGTGGTTTGCTATTTCCTTCCCCAGCTCATTTTACAGATGATTACAGATTACTCATTTTACATTATACAGAAACTGAGACAAACAGGGTTAAGTGACTTGCCCAGGGTCACACAGTTAGTAAGCATATGAGGCCAGATTTGAATTCATGAAGATGAGTCCTCCTGACTCCAGGACACATTCTATTCACTATATCACCTACCTGCCCCCTACTTGCAAAAAGGCTAGTAACTAACTCAGTGGCTCTCCCCCAGCTCAGGTCTCTTCACCTACTCCATACTCATCAGCACCTATAGTTATACCTATAGCGCATCAAAATAATTCATATTCAAAAGGAAGATCTTAAGTCATTGAGGAAGAGATAAATCTTGGAGGGAAGATAGAATGCATTTGAGAAAGAGTACGATCAAAATAGGTGTTGTTATTTAAAGTCTTGATATTGGTCTCTCTGCTATCTGGAAATCAAAGCCATCTAAAATAACTCATTACCTAAGGGACCTGGCTACATGATGAAATTTTACTGTAATTCAAAATAAATTCACTTAACAGTATTTCAGCCAAATCTTTATTTAAAGCACAATAAAAGCTCTTGGATGTTCACAAAACTGTATGACACATTCATAATGAGCCAAGTAACAATCTCCTAATAACAAACCTTGAGGCACTGGTTTAGATGGCGTGTCATAGTGACATAATATCTGAGCAATAAACCAGATCATTGTGCTTTGCTATCCAAAGTAAGTCATTTTCCCACATGATGATGATGATGATGATGACAATGATGACGATGATGATGTCTGACATGAGTATAGTAATTTAAGGTATACAAAAAAAAAAAAACTTGAAGCACATTGACTCATTTGATCCCTCCCATTTCCACTGTCAGGTTTGGAGAATCCATCTCACTAAAAGGAGATATAAGCTCATATTTTACTCCAAGTATTTCTGAAAACTAGATTACCTTCATTGGGAGGATGATGATTTTTCTTGAAATCTTTTTGATAGGTCCTTCCATGGATCGGTTCTATTTAATCTGCATTGTTATCCCCCCACATTCAATTTTTTTTCTATTTTGTCTACCCCACCATGGTAACAGCCTGTTGCTGTACCAGAAATTTCTGCCATCAGAATTATCCACAAAGAACACAGATCAAAGGATATTTAAGATGGAAACTATCTCATGATTATGAGACTCAAAAAGATTAAGTGGCTTTAAGCAATCATCAAGCACGCATGTATTGAGCACCTCCTATGTACTGGGTAATCTGCTAGATGCTGAGAAAACAAAAACAAGAATGAAACAATCCTGGTCATAATAAGCTTACATTCTATTGGGGGAGAAATCAAGTACATGCAAATATAAGTGTTGCTGTTCATCTTTCATATTTGAAGAGGACCAATTGGATTTAAGTGAGGCAGAGCTGTGCAAAGTCATTAGCCTCACTCTCTCTTCCTGAGTCATCAAAGACAAAGATCAAGAGGAAAGTAATGGCCCAAAATACAATGGATGACCATAGCATCTTCAATGCCTGACCAAGCTCTAAGCAATCCACAACACCTGCTTCAGCTGCCTTCATGGCTGTTGGAACAAATTGTTCTCATCCACTCATTCCACCTGGGAAAATCTTCACATGCTTGGGGTAGATACCCCACCAAATTCACCAATGGGTTTGGGGACTATTGGTTACCATCGACCTGGGTTTAGCCCATCTGCCAAGACAGTTTTATTAAGGTGTGGCCACTGTGCATGCTACAGCTTCTTGAAGCCACAGGTAACACTTGGGTGAAGGTGGACACCAAAGATGGATTATCAGCCCTGAAAAAAAGGCTCAGCAAGCCCTCACACCAGAGGTGCTAGTCCTCTCTGAACAACCCCATAAATATGAATATATAATATAGCAATATAAAGTTAACAAACAATACATTGCAATTAGTTAAATATATGGTAGTTTTTGAAAGAGGGCACTAGTAGTTAGGGGAATCACAAAAGGTTTTATGCAGAAGATGGTGCCTGAGCTTATCTTAAAGAAAAAGATAAACTATTTAGTGGAGGTAAGGAGAGAGTATGTTCCAGGTATGGAGGATGGTCAGGACATAGGTATGGAGAATGGAAATGGGGCATCATGTGTAAGGAACAGAGAAAAGTCCAGTTTGACTAGATCATGGATTGCAGGAGAATGATTAACCTTCATTGAAGCTGAAAAGATAAGTTGAGAAAAGCTTCCATTGGGTATTAAAAACTAAACATGTGGGTTTTAATTTTATCTCAGAGCCAATAGAAAGCTATTGGAGTGGTTAAATAAGAAAGTCATGTGGTCAAATCTGCTCTTAAGGAAAATTGCTTTGGAAGCAATGTGTAGGATGGACTGGAGAGGGACAAAGGGATTAAGCATTTATAGAGTGCCTGCATTATGCCAGTCATTTTTTACAACTATAACCTCATTTAATCTTCACAACAACTCTGTGAGTAACTGTTATTATTATCCCTATTTTGCAGTCGAGGAAACCAAGGCCAACAGAAGTTAAGTGACTTGCCTAGGGATGAACAGCTAGGAAGTTTCTGAGGCAATATTTGAATTCAGGTCTTCCTGACTCCAAGCTAAGTGCTCTATCTACTGCTCCACCAATGGCCTCTGTGGGGAGAGACTTGAAGCAGGGAGACCAATTAGGAGACTGTTAGAATAATATGTAGAAGCAATGATGAGGGCCTTAATTAAAGTGGCTGCTATGTGAGTGGACCTACAAAGGAGGATAGGGTGAGAGAGGCTTATTCGATGTCACATGGCCGGCAAATTGCAGAAGTAGAATTTGTTAAAGTTTTCTTTCTGGGAGGTCACTGAAATGCAAATACATTACTTGGATTGGGTAAAGCCATAAACCAGTGATGTCAAATTCAAATAGAAATGGGGGCCACCAAAACAGCCTCATATTGTCTTAGAAAACTAAATATTAACATTATCTATGTTCTATTGTATTTTTTTTCAACATTTCCTGATTACATTTTATTCTGGTTTTGGTCAGAAGTGTTGCAGTCTCATGCTACTGTCTTGTTTTTGGCACCTCTACACAAACCAATGACATCTTCATGTAAATAATGATTATCAGATTAAACTACAAAAACTAACAAGAAAAAGCAAGGCCTTGAAGTAATAGGAGCCAGGATAGGTGGGTTTTGATAAGGATTAAGAGAAAATGGAAAAGACCAGAGCCTGAGCAATGGCTCAGGTGATTTGGGGAATTCTAGGCAGCCTAAAGGCAGGTAAGAGACCCTGGGCGCTGGGGTGGGAGCACCAAAACAAACTTCCCTTACTTCCTGATAAAGCCTAGGGTCAGACCTCAGTGCGCTGTAATCCGTTTTGACAAAACAAGAAGAAAATAAATCTAGATGATGCACTTTGCTCCAGAGAGAGGAATTTCTATTGAGGCCAAACTTAAGGAAACAGGAGATCAGAGAGAAGGTTATAGCTCTGACAGTGAACTAGGCTGACTGAGCTTTCATTTCTTTCTAGGTCACATTGATATGAGGCACAGAGACAGCTCTGAAATCTGCCAAAGCAACCAACAAGTGATGAACAGAATGAAGTTCCACACTCCTCTGCTTTCATTCAGCAAAACATAGGATTGGACCTCAAACTAACTATAGTTTGGTTTTAACCTTTTCTTATTAGATCAGCAAAGCCAATCTTTTATTGGCCACTGTCTTTAAAACTATAGGGAGATATATGTATATTATATAAAATTTCTGCTTATCTATCTGAAGTGTCTAAAGGTATATATAGGTATTTATTTTGCCCCATTCTACCACCCTGTCAAAGGTGGAATGATCACATATAAATTGATGTACAAATCCTATCTTTCCTCCCCACTTTGTCTTTCTCTCTGTCTCTGTCTTTCTGTCTCTGTCTTTGTCTCTGTCTGTTTGTCTCTCTTTTGTTCTCTCTCCTTTGACCTCCATTTCTGACCTGGGACATTCCCCCCTTTTTAAGCAGCCTTCAGTTGACCCCCTGCTACAAGGGGTTCCCATATTGGTACTAGACTGCAGTGTTGACATCAGCGTTAGCCCTAACTCAGCTCAGCACTCTCAAACTCAAGTGATCCACCAGCCTCAGCAGAGAATAGAGATGAGCACTGCAAAACATGGCCAAATCACATTCATTAAAGCAGGAGAATCTGAGGGACTTAGAGAGGTGAGTCACAGCAGATCACTTAATTCAAATACATACCTTCTGGACACATTTTTTTTTGTACTAATTATATTAAAGTAACTGCAACTCAAAATAAAATCTTCAAATAAAAATGTTAAAGCTTAAGAAAACTTTAGAGATAAGCTGGTCCAGCCCCCTTATTTTTCAGATTAGGGAAACGAAGCCCAGAGAGAGGCAGTGACCTGTCAGAAGTCACAGAGCAAGTTAGTAAATGGGAAAAACAGGACTAAAAGACAGATACCCTGACTCATGGGCCAGTGCCTCTTTTTTTTTTTTTTACTACAATACACTGCCCTGAGACTCTTTTCCATGGGCAAACCAATTATAAGAAATCAAATGAAGTATAATCTAACCTAACATGAAGGAGACCAGGAAGCACAGAGGATGAAAAGGAAATAATTTTCTTTAAAGTCACCACCCAAGTCTAGCTTTTGGATCCAGCAGGATTCCCTCAGAAAAGTTTCAAAAGTGAATTGAAAAGCCACAGAGAAAAATCAAACGTTAGATTTTCCTGTTCTCTAAGTTCCTTTTATAATAATTCAAATTTTACTGAAGACATTGGGTTCCCAGGTTCCTAAATGCTGTCAGGGAGACACAGGAATACAATGTATGGGCACTTTTGATGCCCCGTGGTTTCCCAGTGCAGAAACCAATGGCTAAAATACAATGGACTTAATCTGTAAGGGTGGGTGGCTAGGATTACTCATTGTGATGTTTCTCTTCCCCCCTCCTTTCCCATTTTGTCAAAAATCGGTGTGTTCAAAACTTGTTTTCCCCAAAGATTCTGAGTTTAGAAGGGCTCCAAGGAGAAGAGAGCTAGTCATTTGTGCGCAGATATTCATTCGGGTGCCTGGTAGAATCATCATTCAAAGGGACAAAGGTAGAAACAGAAACAAAAGGATATTTCATTTTTATATTTTATATGGAGTCCTTTCTGAAGGGTAACAGCTAGCAAAACCAGTGAACCTGTACATGGAAATAAGCAAAAACACAGCATGCCTAAGGCAGTTATGGATAGATAATATGACAGACATATCATCACCTTATTTCCATCCTGTACCCTATCTACAGCACCGTGAGTCTCAAAGTATCTCTCCCAAAGAACAGCAAACTTCTCACAGAACATCATTCATATCTCCAGGTTTCCAAAATACAGCCCACCATTGCTCCTTGACTACATCTTCAAATCCAGTCCCCAACACTTATTTCCTGTGTGACCCCAGGCAAGTCACTCGACCTCCCTGGGCCTCCGTTTCCCCATATGTAAAATGAGGGGATTAGATTTGATGACCTCTGAGATCTCTTCCAGCTCTACATTTGTGATCCTATATGCTTAAGTGCTTATTATATATAGTTAAGATCAAATCAGATTATAGGTTCAGCGAACAATGTGGCATTTGTTTGCGAGGCCAGTAAGAGATACATTTTAATCAGTCTCAAGAATCCTTAGGGGCAGGGCCGGGAGGGGGAAGGAAACTGCAGTTACATTAAGGGTAAAGCAACTATCTGTGGCAGTCATTATTACATATCAGTAATAGAATTGTATTTTGATTTTAAAAGATAAAATATTTTTAAAATAAAGAACTAAATTTGGAGTCTAAAAACCAAGGCAGAGTTCTGGTTCTTCCATTTACTAGCTATTTGAAATTTTAAAAAGTCATATAATCTTTAGGTCCTCAGTTCTGCAACTGCAAGAGTATTCACTTTGATCTTAACCCACACTAATTTTTTAAATTTGATTTTTAATTAATTAATTTATTTTAAGTTTTCAACATTCACTTCCACAAAATTTTGAGTTCCAAATTTTCTCCCCATCTTGTCCCACCCCCACCCCAGGACATCACGGATTCTGAACACCCTTTCCCCTAATCTTCCCTCCCTTCTATCTCCCCTCCTTCTCTTATCGCCTTCTCCTATTTTCCTGTAAGGCAGGATAGGTTTCTATACCCCCATTGCCTATATATCTCATTTCCCAGTTGCATCTCACTAAATTTTTTAAGTCATTTAGACACCTGTTATTAAAGGAATCAAGCAATATATGGCTGATTTTTTAATAAACCTTTTTAACTATTGAAGCTCCTGTCCAAAAAAGGTCCAAATGAGTAAATCATCTTTTATTGCTTTTGTATTCTGCCTTTTAATTTCAAACTAAGCTAGAAGGACATGAAGAAAACAACTCTCTAAGAATTATGGTTGTTTTCCTTCCCAGCCAAACTCTTCTGTGGCAACAATGTGAAAGAATGATAAGCATGCATAGCAAGATGCATATTCACCCTAAATCAGAGTAGAAAAGAGAGAGAGACAAATTTTGTTCTCTCTTGGGCCAAATGCAGAAGACTGGCAGCAACAGAAAATACTGGTAAAAGAGTGTAAGAGAGCTGCTTTCTTCCAGAGCATTCAGGATAGCACAGAAACACAAACTTGAGAGTTGAAACGACCCTAGCTGGGGTAGAACAGAAGCAGTTTTTCCTTTGCAAACCTTAAAGTTCTCTATAAATGCTAGCTATTGTTTGTTTTTAGAGAGCAGAGAATCTTAACCTTTTTCTGTCCTGGACCCCTCTAGCAGTCTGTGAAGTCCTTCTCAGACTAATGATTTTCTTAACGCACAAAATAGGATCACATAGGATCACAAAGGAAATTAATTATATTTTTTAAAAAGTTATCAAAATATTTTTAACAAATTCACAGAACCCTTAGTAAAGAAACACTAAAATAAAGACTTTTGATTGTGTCTGCCACTTTTTGTTTCTAATTTTAGCACATAATTCCAAAAAGGAATAGGGGAGAGAAAGAAGGAAGGAAGAAAAGGAGGGAGGGAAGGAGGGAGGAAAGAAGGAGGAAAGAAGAAAGGATTTATTTAAATGCCTACCATGTGCCAGGCACTGTGTTAAGTGCTTTACAAGTATTATCCCATTTGATCCTCACAATAACCCTGGAAGGTAGGTACTGTTATTAGACCCATTTTTCAATTAAGGAAACTGAAAAATAGAGGTTGGGTGAGTTGCCCAGGATCATTATAGCTAGTGACCGTCTAAGATCAGATTTGAATCTGGGTATTAGCGACCTAGCACTCTACCCACTGTATCACCTAGCAGTCTCATAGTTTTACATAATGCTTTACATATATTATTTTCACTTGATTTTTACAAAAATCCCATCATCTATGTGACTTTGAGTAATTCACTTAACCTCTCTCTGCCTCAGTTTCCTCATCTGGAAAAGTAGGGGGTTGTATTAGATAGTCTTTGAGGCCCCTGCAAACTCTTGATGATGGTGCTGTAACCCTATGACTTTGGAAAGTAGAGTGATGAGGATGGAACCCAGACTTCAAAGGGGAGAGAAGTGAGTGAGTGATGAAGCAGTATAGGCAGCTAATGTAGATTGGTCTTTTTAGAATGTGTTTGTTAAGAGAAAGGAGGAAATGAGACATCTTGAAGGGTCAATAGAAAACTTCTTTTTTTAATTTTTTTTTTGTTTTTAGGGTAGAAAAGACTAAAATATGTCCGTAGTCTGACAGGGAAAAGACATGGAGGGGAGACAGAGAGAGAGAGAGATAAAGTGACAGAGAGAGAGAGAGAGAGAGAGAGAGAGAGAGAGGGCGCTTGAAGATCCAAGTAGGGATAATTAATAGTGTAAGGGTCAAGAAAAGACTGAAGGACACAGAGAACTTTATAGATGAGGAAACCAAAGGCATTGACTAAAGCTAGGCTGGGGATAATACCAATAAAAATATCTGACATTTATAGAGCACCCTGCAGTTTACAAAGTGCTTTACATAAATTATCTTATTATTTCTCAAGTGATCCAGGAGATTTTGTGGAGGAAAAAAAAAACAACTTGAAATAGTGGACAAGCACACTGCAGCAAACGGATCTATTTTGCTGACTGTTTTGGGCTTCGCTTGCCAGGTGCTGTTGAACTAACTTAGTGCCACATTTGAGATGGTATATATACTGTGATAACTGGGGTTCTGAAACCTGATACTTCCTTGGAGCTCCAATGTCTATTTCTGTCAAAATTGCTCTCAGTAAGTACTGGAAGGAGTTGGATTGAATTCAGACAAGTTGGGAGGAGTCTCAGCATCTTCCATTTTGGGGGACATCAAAAGGAGCAGTACTGAGTGGCAATCAGTAAATCAATAAGCATTTTTAAAAGCATCTGCTATTATTACAAGCACTGAGCTAAATGCTGCAAATATAAAGTCAAAAATGAAGCATGTTTATCATCCTTCCCTTCCCTCAAGTAGCTTAAACTCTCCTGGAGAAAACAGCATGTTCACATAAATAAGTAAATTCAAAATATACACAAAGTAAATAAAATGTAAGCAAATGGTAATCGTGTGCATTATAATATATTTTATTATGTATGTAGCTATTTTAATGTTAGAATTTATCATTTCTTTTGTCTAATTATTAAGTACATGGTTATATTTAAGACCTTAATGAGTCAGTATTGTGAGTGGCTAGTTGTATAAAAAGAAAAACATACAGATGAACTCTTAAGAGCTGGACTCTGATGCAGTTTGAATGTAACTATGTGGTAGTAGTTTATCTCTGCTACTCTGAGAACAGGTTGGAGGAATAAGTCAAATCTGAAGAGCAGTGGTACCTTTCATGCACGCAGGTGAGAGGTACCAAGCTTTAAGTGCCACACTTGAAGCCTGGTACCTCTCACCTTTATGCGTGAAACCTGAAACATGAGACTGTTTATACTGTACTTTGTAGACCTATCTGTAGCATGTTATCAGATGTGTGTGTATGTGTGAGTATATACACATATATAATTTATTTCATTATTTTATTTATTTTTAATGTTCATTTTAAAAATTTTGAGTTCTGATTTCTCTTTATCCCATGCCTACCCCACCCATTGAGAAGGTAAGCAATATGATACCAATCATACATGTTAAATCATGTAAAAACATATTTCTATATTAACCACGTTGCAAAAAAGCAAGAAAAATAAAGTGGGGGGGATTGGGTGGGAAGGAAGTGCTTCATTCTCCACTTATACTGGATGATTTTTCATCATGGGTCCTTTGGAACTGTCTTGGATCATTGTCTTGATCAGAGTAGCTAAGTCTTTCACAGTTGTTCATCATTATAATATTGCCGTTAATGTATATAGTATTCTCCTAGTTCTGCTCATTTCACTCTGCCTCAACTCGTATAGGTCTTCCCAAGTTTTTCTGAAACCATTCTGTTTGTCATTTCTTATAGCAAAATAGTATTCCATCAAAATTACATACCACATCTTATTCAGCCATTCCCCAATTGATGGACATTCCCTCAATTTCCAATTCTTTGACATCACAAAAAAAGCTACTATAAATATTTTGTACATATAGGTCCTTTTTCTTTCTCTCTAATTTATTTGGGATACAAACCTAGTAGTGGTATTGCTGGATCAAAGAATATGCACAGTTTTATAGTCCTTTGGGTATAGTTTCAAATTGTTCTCCAGGAGTTTTTGTTTCTTCTTCTGAAAACTGCCTGTTCATATCCTTTGACCATTTATTAATTGGGGAATGGCTCTTATTTTTATACACTTGAGTCAGTTCCCTATATATTTGAGAACTGAGGCCTTTATCAGAGAAACTTCCTATAAAATTTTGTTTCCAGTTTCCTGCTTTCCTTCTAACCTTGGCTGCACTGGTTTTGTTTGTGCAAAACTTTTGCTTTTCATGTAATCAAAATTATCCATTTTACTTCCCATAATGCCCTCTATCTCTTGTTTGGTCATAGATTCTTCCCTCATTCATAGATCTTACATGTAAAATTGTCCATGTTCTACTACTTTGCTTGCAACATCACCCTTTATATCTAAATCATGTACCCATCTTGATCTTAAATTGGTATAAGGTGTGAGATCTATACTTAGTTTCCGTGAGACTCTTTTTCAGTTTTCCAAGCAATTTTTGTCAAATAGAGCATTCTTGCCCCAGAAGCCTGTACATTTGGGTTAATCAAAGCCAGGGATCATTTACTACTGTGTATTGTGTACCTAATCTGTTCTGTTGATTCACTGCTCTTATTCCTTAGCCAGTATGAGATTGTTTGGATAATTACCACTTTGTAATATAGCTTTAAATCTGACACTGCTGCATTGCCTCCCTTCGTATTTTTTTTCCATTGATTCCCTTGATAATCTTGACCTTTTGTTGTTCCAGATAAATTTTGTTTTTTTGAGTACTTTTATTGGCTTAGCATTAAATAAGTAAATTGATTTATGTAGAATTGTATTTTTTATTATACTGGCTTTGCCTACCAAGGAGCAATTAATATTTCTCTAGTTCTTTAGGTCAGCACTTCTTAAACTGTGGGTCATGACTACATATGGGGTCATGTAACTAAATGTGGGGTTCATGAAAAAGTTGACAACAGTAAAAGATTTCTGAATGCCCAATGACCAAAAATTAATTCAAACTCAAACATGTAATGAATTCGAGGTGTTTCTGGCAGCACTTGCCTGTGTTTCATCATACAACTTCACTGCAGCCTTGATTTTGAACACAAAACAAGTGCACTTTGCATTGTGAATGCAGTGCACTACGAAACACCAACAAATGCTGCCAGAAACACCTCAGCTAGGATTTGAGACGATTGTATATTATGAATTGCAGCATTTATACTGTACATACAAAGTTTTCTGCTCTTACAGAAACATAATAATTTAGTTACAGAAAATAAAGATTTTTAATATTTTCCTACCATTGTTCTTCAACATGTATCAAATTAGTATATCTTTGGATCGTATTATGTTAAAATAATTGATTTTTAAAAATTGCTATTATCTCCTATTGCAGAAACGTAAGTATTTAATTGTAGCAAGTAAAGACAAAAGCCCTGTAATAATATTTCTCCATCATCACCACTGTATGTGTATAAAAGTGTGAATATAAATTTTTAAATTAAGCACAAATTTAATTTCATAAACTAAAGCTAGTATTTATTTGAGAAATTATTAGAAATGTTTATGTTTTAGGACAAAAATTATTGTTTGGTTATGGATGAGTGGTTAAATTTAGACAGAAGAGGTAAAAATACTGATGACAATGTGGTCTTTGCTACCAGGTTGTAGTACACCTAAACTGACAAGAAAAAGAAAATACATTGAATCATTTTTGTAATATGGATTTCCTTCTAATAACAATGATGGTGTGGGAAAACCTCTTTGCTTAATTTGTAATGAAGTTTTGGCTGTGGAGAACATGAAACCAAACAAACTAAAATGATATCTTAATACTAAGCATGCAGCGTACTGCAATAAACCAAAGAAATATTTTAAGTGACTTTTTAAATCTTCAAATAAAGAAAAACAATGTTTTGAGAAATTTGTTACAGTCAACAAAAAGAATTTACTTGCTTCTTATTAAACTTTTTATTTAACTGCAAAAACTAAAAAGCCCAATGTGATAGGAGATCTCACTTTACCTGCTGCTATTAAAATGTCAGAAATAGTTCATGAAAAAAAGTATAGGGATGAAATTTGTAAAATTCCTTTATTGAATGATACTGTTTCCGAAAGAATTTCTGAAATTATTAATGACCATTTCTGGCAGCTTATTACCAGGCTTAAGGGCAGCCCAAAGTTTGCAATTCAATTGGATGAAATAACTGGTATTTTTAATATGGCACAGTTGTTACTTTATGTTAAGATATGTTTATGAAGGAAGCATGCATGAGGAATTATTGTTTTATATCCCTTTGGAAGGGCACACAAGAGGAGGAGATGTATATTTTAAAGTCGATGAATTTTTCACGAATGAAGGTTTACAGTGGAAATATTGTGTTGCAGTCTATATAAATGGTGCTGGAGCACTAAAGACCAAGAATGTTGGATTTGTAGCAAAAGTTAAAACTGGTGGCAATGAACATATCACTTTTACTCAGTGCATAATCTATCAGGAGGCACGTGTGGCCAAAAAAAATATCACCAGTTAGATGTTGTGCTTTGTGATACCATCAAAATTGTTAATTTCATTAAAAGCCATGCCCTTAACAGTCATTTGTTTTCCAACCTTTGGAAAGACATGGACTCCAATTACAAAAGCTTATTACTACATGCTAAAGTAAGGTGTCTCTCAAGAGGGTGAAGTTCAAACAGATTATTGAAATTGAAAGATGAAGCTGCTATATTTTTGACTGAGCAGGAATCTGATTTTGTTAATTTTTTTCATAATGACTTATGGCTTTCAAAACTGTATTATTTGTCAGACGTTTTCAAAAAGCTCCATGATTTAAACATGTCACTTCGAGGAAAATAATTGTGACATATTTATATTACTAGATAAAATTGAAAGTTTTACTTAAAAAGTTAACACATGAAAAAATAGGGTGGAAATGATTCTTTAGAAATGTTTACAGCTACAGATGATTTTATAATTGAAAATAACCTTCCCAAAGATTTAATTGTAAGAGTTACAGTTGATCATCTGAAGTGCCTATAGACACAGTTTCAGAAATACTTCCCTTCAAATTTTGATTCTGAGAAACGAAATTGGGTTCATAAACTATACTCAATTGAAATAAAAAATGTCAGTCATCTGCCATGAAAAGTTCAAGAAGAATTTGCCAAGTTCTGAAGTGACACAGGTTTAAAAACTTGAGTTTCCTAAAAAATTGTTAAATGAATTTTGGCTTGGGATTAGGACAGAATTTCCAACAATTTCTGAAATGGCCCTAAACATACTTCTGCCATTTCATACTATGTATTTATGTGAAATAGCATTCCCAGCACTGAAGATTATAAAATCAAAATATCGATCAACTCTGAAAAACATTGAAGATGCTCTAAGTCCTGCAGCACCAAATATTCTACCAAGACTAAATTCTTTATGTAAAAACAAACAAGGGCATCCATCTCATTAGTATGCAAATTTGCTCTCATTGTTAATAAATGGTAAAATTATATGTATACCAAAGAATTCTTTTAAAATCAACTTCTTTATGATTTATTATCGGTAAATGTTTGATTTGTATACCTATTTTATATACCTGTGTACCTAGGGTCACATAAAAATCTCTCAAATGAAAAGGGTTTGTAAGTGGAAAAGGTTAAAGAAGCCTCGGTTTAGATCTGTCTTTATTTGCAAGAAAAATGTTTTGTAATTGTGTTCACATACCTCCTGGATACATATAATTCCCAATTTGTCTTGACAGGTAGACTCCTACGTATTTAATATTGTCTACAGTTTTTTAATGGAATTTTTCTTTCTATGTTTTCCTGCTGGTGTTTGTTGGTAATGGATAGAAATGATAGATTTATTTTATATCCTTCAACTGTACTAAAGTTGTTAATTATTTCAACTAGTTTTTAGTTGATTTTCTAGGATGCTCTAAGGAAACCAGAGCAATAGTTTTGTTGCTAATGGTTTTAGAGACATACTGCTGATCAGTTTTAAAGGAAGTTCCATTTATTCCTACGCTTTCCAGTGTTTTTTAACAGGAATGAGTGTTATATTTTTTCAAAACCTTTTTCTGTATCTATTGAGATGATCATATAATTTTTGTTTTTTTTGTTATTGATATGGTTATGTATGCTGATAGTTTTCCCAATATTGAACAAGCTCAGTCATAGTGTATGAGCTTTATGAAATACCACTGTAATTTCCTTGCTAGTATTTTATTTAAGCTTTTTGCATCAATATTCATTAGAGAAATTGCTCTATAGTTTTCTTTCTCTGTTTTTTATTTTCCTGGTGTAAGTATCAATACCTTATTTGTGTCATAAAAGGAATTTGCTAGGATTCCTTCTTTCCTATTTTCCCAAATAGTTTATATACTGTTGGAATTCATTGTTCTTTAAATGTTTTGTAGAATTCACTTTTGAATCCAACTGGTTCTGGGGATTTTTTCTTGGGGAGCTCATTTATAGTTTTTTTCCCAATTTTTTTCTAAGATAGGTTTATTTAAGTAATTCTATTTTCTCTTCTGTCAATCTGGGCAATGTATATTTTTGTAAATATTCCTAGATTTCACTTAGATTATAAGATCTATTGGCATATAATTGGGCAAAATACTCCCCAAAATGCTTTAATATCATCTTCATTGGTGGTACATTCAGTCTTTTCTTTTTGATACTGGTAAATAGATTTTCATCTTTCTTTTAAAATTTTTTTTTTATTGTTTTAGCACTTTCCTAAGACAAAATAAAAAACAAAACAACAAATCAAACTTTTTTGTAGGTCTTCTAATTTCTTGGTATAAATGCTTACACTGAAAATTTAACAATCAGCTCTCTCAAGCTGGTACAAGCCAGCTCCAGCATACCACTGCATATGAGTTAAGCTATTTCTTTCCCTAAATAGCAAAGAAGCTCTCTTTCCCCAAGAGGTGATAGACCTAAGGGGCTTAAGTTAAATTTCTGTTAATGTAGCTTCCAGTGGTCTCTGACCATATTGACATCCCTTCCTGATAACCTAAAGGAATTAAAAATGCCCTTCAACCTTGGCAGAACATGTCCCAAGACCAAGCAAGTCATCACACCTTACCCTGCCCATTAGACTACGAAGGTGAGTTACCATGTATATACAAAGTAAGTGCTGTAATATATTAGTCAATATCCTTTCTGTGCTAGCTATGTAAGTCAATCTCCTTTTGCTAACTGTTAAATGACTTACAAGTATCTCATCCTTCTAATGCTGAACCTAAACTAACAGGACTGACCTGAGTCAGACTTGCCATTTCTTAGAACCTGAGTGAATTTGGGCAAATAATTTCCCCTCTGTATCTTTATCCTTGAAATGAAGACATTGAACTGGAAGAGGGACACTGAGGCAGGGAAAAGACTACAATATTGAGTCAGGAGTCCTGAGTTTGAATCTTGATTCTGTTTATGACTATGTTGTTGTTGTTGAGTTGTTTCAGTTTTTTCCGACTCTTCGTGACCGCATTTGGAGTTTTCTTGACAAAAGTACTACAATATTTTGCTATTTTCTTCTCCCGCTCATTTACAGATGAGGAAATTGAGGCAAACAGTGTTAAGTGACTTGCCAACAGTCACACAGCTAGTAAGTGTCTGAAGCTAGATTTGAATTCAGGAAGATGACTGTATTCACTACACCACCTAGTAGCCATGGGCAAATTATTTAACCTTTCTGATTGTCCTCCTGTCTTTAGCTATGTGACAGTGAATAGTGCCTTAAGTTTAGAGTCAGGAAGACTCAGATACACTTACTAGATGCATGACCCTAACAAATTCATTTAACTTCTGTCTGCCTCAGTTCCCTCAACTATAAAATGGGGGAAATAATTGCACCTACCTCCTAGAATTGTGAGGATCAAATGAGATAATTTCTGTAAAATGCTTAGCACAGTGCCTGGGCACATAATAGGTAGTTTAATAAATACGGACTAGAAGACTTCTTGGGTCCTTTCCAGCTCTAAATCCTATGATCTTATGACTTCTCCAAACTTCAATCAAGTTCATTTTTATTTTGCATCCCAAATCCAAAATATGTTCTAAAAAAGTTCCTAAGCTTCCTTAATACTTAAACAATTAAGCAGTTTCACTGGTAGAAATGGATGAAAACAACATAGAAGTTAAGTCCAAGCTTTTCTTCCTTGACACTGCCTCATAAGCTCCCTAAACTGCTCTACTCTAACCAGAGCTGTGGGAGAAGATGGAAGCCTACACAGTTTAACTTTAATAGCTGCCAGCTCTGATCCTTTTCCTCCTACAGTTATGCCCTAAGTTTGGCAGCTTTCCACTACCATCCTGTAACTTTTATCTTGGCTAAAGAGCAAACAGGCATGGAATGGAGGAGTAATGAAAGGCTGCCAATGCATATGCCACCTTCAGTTTCAACTACAAGTGTTCCCAATATTTCCACAAAAGCTTTTTATTCAAGAGCTTTTTTTTTTCCTCAAGAATGAAGAAAAGCTAGAACCTGAGAGCTGGAAAGTATCTTTGAGGTCATCTGCTCCAGTCTCCTCTATTTATGGATGAGGAAACTGCGATATGTCTAGTGAAGGCTTGAGACCAGGACTAAAACCCACGTCTTCTTACCCTTAAGGCTCTCTCCATCATACTGCACTATCTTGGGGGAGGGGAGCTGACCCAGGTGATATTTGCAATTGCAAATTATTCAAAATCCTTGCTCTACTTAAACCATCTTCTCCTTGCATGAGAGATAGAATAAAATATAGAAATTGGAAATATATATTTCTGTTACATGATAGGAAATAAATGGTCCATGAGGGGAATAAGAGAAAACCTAAGAAGAATGTTGTGACTGCTTTCCCTATGTCCCAACTTGGGAGAATACAATTGTAAATCCAGGCAGACAGGTTTAATTGGCAAGACAACAGACACACAACTTGGGATCATGGTCTACTTCCCTCACTAATAAAAGTCCCAAGTGCTCCGAGCATAAGCTGTCAAAACACATTCAGCATTCCCCTGGCTTTTGTCGGTAAGTGATAACACTCAACTAAACCAAATTACAATGTTGCTACATTAAAGTAACCTTCAGTCTCCCAATAGACAAAAATGTCAAGAAAAAACCTACAGCAGAAAATACACCATCAGACAAACATTCTAACACACACTTTATATATCTCTATCACTAGATAATGTTGAACAAAAGGACCTAGATGAGCAGCTTAAAGACACCTCGTACAGACCAAAAACATTCCTTTGCATGACAGTACAGTGATAACAGTGAGATGCCACAGTAGATAGAATGCTGGGCCTGGGATCAGAAAGGCCTGAGTCCAAATCCAACCTCAGATATTTACTAGCTGTATGACCCTAAGTAAGTCACTCAATCCTGTCTGCCTCAGTTTCTTCATCTATAAAATGAGCTAGAGGAGGAAATAGCAAACAGCTCTAGTATATTTGCCAAGAAAATCCCAAATGGGGTCACAGAGTGAGACATGACTGAAAAATGCCTAAACAAGTAACCTTAAGTTCTGAGGCCTTCAACTGAGTGAAGATCAAACTATCAAGAGACAGATAGCTAGATCTATATCTAACTCAAATCTATCTATAGCTATATCTATATCTATCTATACATATATATATATTACCAACAAAGTCCAGCAGAAAGAGATAGAAAGAGAAAATCCATTTAAAATAGCTTCAGACAATATAAATACTTGGGAGACTATCTGCCAAAACAAACCTAGGAACTATTTAAACATAATTAGAAAATGCTTTTCACACAAAGAAAGACAGATCTAAACAACTGGAGAAATATTAATTGCTAATGGGTAGGCCAAGCCAATATAGTAAAAATTATAATTTTACCTAAATTAATTTACTTAGTGCCATACCAGTTAAACTACCCAAAAATCATTTTATAGAGTTAGAAAAAAAAAGCACAATTCATCTAGAAGAATAAGTGTCATGAATATGAAAGGAATCAATGAACAAAAAAAAAATGTGAAGGAATGCAGCCCATAGTCTTTATTGAAGATATTCTTTGGTTTACAATGGTGCTATCAGAACTTGTAATGAAATAACTGTTAAAGTGCTATATCTATATCTATCTATCTGTATCTATAGATATAGATATATACATATGAAGAGAGAAAGAGAGGGAGAGAAAGAAGAGGGAGGAGAGACAGAGACAGAGACTTCCAGTTTCCAAACCACAGAGAAGTCTGAGTTGGGTGATTCCTAGATTCCTAGCTGAGACTCTTTCTAGCCCTGTAAGTAGCAACTTGATCACTCACAGTATGTATCTAGACAAGGAATTCAAGGGCAGAGGTTTAATATCTTAGTGCTCATGGAGACAGCAGTTTTACTCAAAACCAACCATGAAAAATGTGACCTTCCTTATAACACTTGAATTGTCATAGATAGCCTGTTTATTCATAACTTCTAAGTATTTCATCCAATCTTCTAACTCATATTCCTAGCCTTAAACACTTTTGGTGCTCTCTTAAAGGCAGTTAGGTGGTGAATTGGATAGAGTATGGGACTTGGAGTCAGGAAGAATTGAGTTCAAATCCTGCTTCTAACACTGTTATCTTGGACAGGTCACATATTTTCTTAGCCTCAGTTTCCTCATTGATAAAATGAAGACAATAATACCACTGACCTTACAAGGCTGTTTGTGAAAATCAGTTGAGATAATAAATGTTAAGTGCTTTGCAAACCTTAAAGCAACACAAATTGAAGTTTTATTTACACAGCAAAGAACTTTAAAGTGATACTCCTAAGACAACATACATTCAAGAGAGTCTTGCCCTCCTTTACCCTAACAGTCTCCAGCACTCATAATTCTGACCTAAGTGGGATCTTTCAACAGGGATCCAAGAAAGTATTTTCTTTTCCCGAAAAGTCAGCGTCGTGACTTTACTTCCTGGTTGTTTTCTTTTGTTCTGGATGCTGTCATGATCTTTTTTAAAATTTTGCTTTGTTTCGGTTTGTTTTGTTTTGGTTTGGGTTTTTTTGTTGACTGTCTCTCAATTATGATTTATGGCTTTGGTTTTCTTTCTATAGATGCCCTCCTAAAGTTGTTTCTTCTTCTCTGAAGATGGTGCCAGCTCTTGAGCATTAGGACCTTGAAGTGATTAAGAGGAGTTCACACAATCCCACTTACAGCACTTTAACAGTTATTTCATTACAAGTTCTGATAGCACCATTGTAAACCAAATGATATCTTCAGTAAAGACTATAGGCTGCATTCCTTCACATTTTTTTGTTCATTGATTCCTTTCATATTCGTGACACTTATTCTTCTAGATGAATTGTGCTTTTTTTTCTAACTCTATAAAATGATTTTTGGGTAGTTTAACTGGTATGGCACTAAGTAAATTAATTTAGGTAAAATTATAATTTTTACTATATTGGCTTGGCCTACCCATTAGCAATTAATATTTCTCCAGTTGTTTAGATCTGTCTTTCTTTGTGTGAAAAGCATTTTCTAATTATGTTTAAATAGTTCCTAGGTTTGTTTTGGCAGATAGTCTCCCAAGTATTTGATATTGTCTGCAGTTATTTTAAATGGATTTTCTCTTTCTATCTCTTTCTGCTGGACTTTGTTGGTAATAGATAGAAATGCTGATGATTTGTGTGGGTTTATTTTATAGCCTGAAATTTTGCTAAAGTTTGTTGTTTCAACTAGCTTTTTAGCTGATTCTCTAGGATGTTCTAAGTATACCATCACATTGTCTGCACAGTCCTTCAATTACTTTTTCTTCTCTTATTACTACATCTAGCATTTCTAGTACAATATTGAATAATAGCAGTGATAATGGAAATCCTTTTTCACTCCTGATCTTATAGAGAAGGCTTCCAGCTTATTCTCATTACTGATAATGCTCGCTGATGGTTTTAAGGTTTAATGTTTTAAGGAAAGCCCAATTTATTCCTAGACTTTCTAATGTTTTAATAGGAAAGGGTGTTGTATTTTGTCAAAAGCTTTTTCCTGCATCTATTGAGATAACCATGTGATTTTTGATGTTTTGTTATTGATATAGCCAATTATATTGATAGTTTTCCCAGTATTGAATCAGCTCTGTATTTCTAGTATAAATCCAATGTGGGTCATGGTGTATGATCTTTGTGATATATTACTGTAATCCTGTTGCTAACATTTTATTTAAATTTTTGCATTAATACTCACTAGAGAAATTGGTCTATAGTTTTCTTTCTCTGTTTTTGCTCTTCCTGGTTTAGGTATCAGCTCCATATTTGTGTCATAATAGGAATTTGTTAGGACTCTTTTTTGCATGTTATTCCATATAGTTTACATAGTATTAGAATTAATTGTACTTTAGATGTTTGTTAGAATTCACATATGAATCCAACCAATCCTAGAGATTTCTTCTTGAGGTGCTAATTTATAGCTTGTTCAGTTTCTTTTTCTAAGACAGGGTTATTTAAGTATTCTATTTCTTCTGTTAAGCTGGGCAAATTATATTTTTGTAAGTATTCATCCATTTCACATAGACTGTCAAGTTTATTGGCATATAATTGGGCAAGATAGTTCCTAATAATTGCTTTAATTTCATCTTCATTGATGGAACATCTACCCTTTTCATTTTTGATACTGGTAATTTGGTTTTCATCTTTTTTTAAATCAAATTAACCAGTTTTATTTATTTTATTGTTTTTTTCCATAAAACAGTCTCCCAGTTTTATTAAATCAAAAGTTTTTTAAAATTTATTTATATATTTATTTTTAGTTTTCAATATTCATTTTCATAAGATTTTGAGTATTAAAATTTCCCTCTACCTTCCCTCCTCTCTCCCCAAGATGGCATGCAATCTGATATATGCTATACTTGAACAATCATGTTAAACATACTTCCACATTAGTCATGTTGTGAAAGAAGAATCAGAACAAAAAGGAAAAATCATGAGAAAGAAAAAAAAAAAAGAAAAAAATGGTATGCTTTAATGTGCATTCAGACTCCATAGTTCTTCTCTGGATGTGGACAGAATTTTCCATCATGAGTCTTTTGGAATTATCTTAGATCATTGCATTGCTAAGAAGAGCTAAATCTAGCAAAGTTGGTCATAGCACAATGTTGCTATTTCTGTGTACAATATTCTCCTGGTTCTGCTCACTTCACTCAGTATCAATTCATGTAAGTCTTCACAGGTTTTTCTGAAATCTGCTTGATCATCATTTCTTATGGAACAATAGTATTCCATTAGTTTCATATACCCCAACTTGTTTAGCCACTCCCCAACTGATGGGCATCCCCTCTATTTCCAATTCTTTGCCACCACAATAAAAAGAGCTGCTATAAATACTTTTGTATATGTGGGTCCTTTTCCCATTTGTATGATCTCTTTGGGATACAACCCTGGAAGTGCTTTGCTATATCAAAGGGTATGCACAGTTTTATAGCCCTTTGTGCATAGTTTCAAATTGTTCTCCAGAATGTGGATCAATTCACAACTCCATAAGCAATGCATTAGTGTTCCACTTTTCCCACATCTTCTCCAACATTTGTCATGTTAGCCAGTCTGATAGGTATGATATAGTTGTTTTAATTTGCATTTCTCTAATCAAAAGCAACTTAGAGCACTTTTTCAAGTTACTATAGATAGCTTTAATTTCTTCATCTGAAAACTGTCTTTGGAAACATATCCTTTGGCCATTTATGAACTGGGGAATGACTTGTATTCTTATAAATTTGACTCAGTTCTTTATATATTTGACAAGTGAGGCCTTTATCGGAGACACTGGCTGTAAAAATTGTTTCCCAGCTTTCTGCTTCCCTTCTAATCTTGGTTGCATGGCTTTGTACAAAAACCTTTCAATTTAATGTAATCAAAATTATCTATTTCACATTTCATAATGTTCTCTCTCTCTTGTTTGGTCATAAATTCTTCTCTTCTCCATAGATCTGACAGGCAAACTATTCCTTGCTCTCCTAATTTGTTTATAGTATCACCCTTTATGTCTAAATCATGTACCCATTTTGACCTTATCTTGGCATACAGTGTAAGATGTTGATCTATGCCTGGTTTCTGCCATACTATTTTCCAGTTTTACCAGCAGTTTTTGTCAAATAGTGAGTTTTTACCCCAGAAGCTGGAGTTTTGGGGTTTATCAAACAGTAGATTACTATAGTTATTGACTGCTGTGTCTTATATACCTAACCTATTCTACTAATCCACCACTCTATTTCTTAGCCAGTACCAAGTAGTTTTGATGTTTTCTGCTTTATAATACAGTTTTAGATCTGGTATGACTAGGCCACCTTCCCTTTCATTTCTTTTTATTAATTCCCTTGATATTCTTGACCTTTTGTTCTTCCAGATGAATTGTTATTATTATTTCTAGCTCTATAAAATAATGCTATGATAGTTTAATTGATATGTCACTGAATAAGTAAATTAATTTACGTAGAATTGCCATTTTTATTATATTAACTCAGCCTACCAATGAGCAACTAATATATTTCCATTTTGCTTTTTAGGATTTCCACTTGGTTGTTGGGAATATTTAATTTATTTTTTCTAGTTGTTGTTTTTTTTTTAATTGTATGCCCAATTCATTGATCTGCTTTTTTTCTATTTTATTGATGTAAGTGTTTAGAGATGTAAAATTTCCCCTAAGTACTACTTTGGCTGCATCCCACAAATTTTGGTATGTTGTCTCCTTGTTCTCATTCTCTTTAATGATATTATTGATTGTTTCTATGATTTGTTCCTTTGACCTACTCATTCTTTAGGATTAAATTATTTAGTTTCCAATTAATTTTTCTTCTCTGTTTCTATAGCCCCTTATTAAGTGTAATTTTTATTACATTATGGTCGGGAAAAGGTACAGTTGCAATTTCTGCTTTTTTGCATGCAGTTGTAAGGCTTTTATGCCCTAATATGTGATCAGTTTTTGTGAAACTGCAATGTACGCTTGAGAAAAAGATACACTCCTTTCTACTCCCATTCGATTTTCTCATGAGTTCCCTCATATCTAACTTTTGTAAAATTCTATTTATCTCCTTAACTTCTTTCTTATTTATTTTATGGTTAGATGTACCTAATTCTGAGAGGGAAAAATTGAAGTCGCCTGTTAGTAGTTTTACTGACCATTCCCTTTTGTAACTCATTTAACTTTTGCTTTAAGACTTTGGATACTATACATTTGACCCCTATATGTTTAGTATTTATATTACTTCATTGTCTATTGTACATTTTAGCAAAATGTAGTTTCCCTGCTTATCTCTTTTAATTAAGTCTATTCTTTGCTTTTGCTTTGTCTGATTGCTATCCTGGCCTTTTTGCCTCAGCTGAAGTGTAATAGATTCTGCTCCAAACCCCTGGTTTTACTCTATGCGTCTTTCTGTTTAAGTGTGTTTTTTATAATTTTATTTAATATTTTGTTTTTCCTAATTACATGTAAAAAACAATTTTAACATTCCTTTTTTTTTTTAAATTTTGAGTTGCAAATTCTCTCCCTCCATTCTCTTCTCCCTTCCATTGAGAAGGAAAGCAATTTGACATGGGTTATACATGTGTAATTGTGGAAACTGTTACATTTCCATGTAATTTACATTTCCAAAAATTTACATTTCCATGTAAGTCATTCTGTAAAAGAAAACAGAAAAAAAAATGAGAAAAATAAATAAAGGTCAAAAAAAAGTATTTTTGATCTGCATTCAGGCTCTATCAATTCTTTCTCTGAAGATGGACAACACCTTTCATCATAAGTCCTATAGAATTGTCTTGGATCATTTTATTGCTGAGAATAGCTAAGTCATTCACAGCAGAGAATTATACAGTATTGTTCTTAGTATGTACAATGTTCTCCTGGTTCTGCTCAGTTCACTTTATATCCATTCATGTAAGTCTTTTCATGTTTGTTTTTTTTTTTTCTGAGAGCATTCTGCTCATCATTTCTTAAAGCATAATAGTATTCCATCATAATCATATGCAACAACTTGTTCAGCCATTCCCCAATTGTTGGACATCCCTTCAATTTCCAATTCTTTGCCACCAGTAAAAGAGCTGTTATAAATATTTTTGTGCACATAGGTTCTTTTTTTTTTTTCTCTTTGGGATACAGACCTAGTAGTGATATTGCTTGGTCAAAAATTATGCATGGTTTTATAGCCCTTTGGGCATAGTTCCAAATTGCTTTCCAGAATGGTTGAATCAGTGTACAACTTCACCAATAGTACATTAGTGTTTTAATTTCCCCACATTCATCATTTTCCTTTTCTGTCATATGAGCCTATCCAACATGTGTGAGGTAATAGCTCAGAACTGTTTTAATTTGCATTTCTCTCATCAGTAGTGTTATAGAGCATAGATGACTATAGATAGGTTTGATTACTTAGTCTGAAAACTGCCTATTTATATCCTTTGACCATTTATAAGTTCAGGAAAAGCTCTTATTTCAATAAATCTGACTCAGGTTTCTATATGTTTGAGAAATGAAATCTTTATCAGAGAAACTTACTGTAAATTTTTTTTCCAAGTAATGATTACTATGTATTTCTCTCCATCCCATTCTCCCACTGTTCATTCTACTTTCTCTCTCCTTTTGCCCTGTCCATTCTCAAAAGTGTTTTGCTTCTGAGTTTTATCTCCCCCAAACCGTCCTCCCTTCTATCAGTTCTCTCCTTCTTTTATCTCCTTCTCTTTCCACTTTCCTTTAAGGTAGGATAGATTTCTCCACCCAAATGAATGCATATATTATTCCCTCTTTGAGTCAATTCTGATGACAGTAAGGTTCATGCACTTGCCTCCCCATTTCCCCCATATCCTCCTCCACTGGAAAATCTCTTTCAGGCTTCTTTTATGTCAGATAATTTTTCCCATTCTACTTCTCTTTTTCCACTTCTCTCAGTGCATTTTTCTTTCTCATTTCTTAATTTTATTTTATTTTTTTAGATAATCATACCATCACATTCAACTCACACTTCTGCTTTCTGCGCTAATAATGAGAACCATTTTAGGAGTTACAAATATCATTTTCCCATGTAGGAATACAAACAGTTTAACCTTATTGGATCCCTTATGATTTTATATTTCCTGTTTGCCTTTTTCTACTTCTTTTTCATCTTATATTTGAAAGTCAAATTTTCTATTCAGCTGCTGCCACTGGCTGTGGGCACTTACAGGAGGCTGGAGGTCTCAGTTCAGGTTCCAGGCCAGAGGGGAGAACTGAAAGAAGATCTGAGGCCAGAGGCACCACCCCCATTACCCAGGACTAGAGGTGATTACAAAAAACTAAGCTATTACAAATTTAAAAAAAAAAATGAAAAGGCAAAGGAGAAAGAAAAAAACCATAGACAGTTACTATGGAAATAAAGAATACCAGGTTTCTTCTTCAGAGGACACTGAAGCAAAGAAACCCTCTTCTATACTGAAGAGTAATGTCAAATGTTCACCTGCCCAAAAAGAAATTATAGAAGAACTTTAACAAAACTTTAAAAATCAATTGAATGCAATTTAGGAAAAACTAACAACAAAAGTAGAAGATTATGAAAAGAAAGTCAACCCATTAGAAATGGAAATCCAGAATCTTAAGGAAGAAAATGACTCTTTGAAAATCAGAATTGGGCAAGGGGAAGCCAGCAAAGTCATAAGAGATCAAGAAATAATAAAACAAAATATAAAGAATGAAAAAATAGAAGAGAATGTGAAACATCTCATAAGAAAAACAACTGATATGAAGAATAGATCCAGAACAGAAAACATAAGAATAATCAGACTAACTGAAAGCTATGATGAAAAAAAGAATCTTGATACAACAATACAAGAAATAATTAAAGAAAATTGTCCTGAAGCATTAGAACAAGAGGGAAAAGTAGAAACAGAAAAAAATCCACCAGTCATCACCTGAAAGAGATCCTATGAGGGAAACCCACAGGAATATTATAGGTAAATTCCAAAACTCCCACCTAAAGGGTAAAATATTATGAGCAACAAGAAAAAAAAGTAATTTTAATATGGTGGTGCTACAATTAGAATCACACAAGACCTAGCAGAAGTGACACTAAAAGATCACAGGTCTTGGAATACTGCGAGTTCTGGCCAAAATTAGCATACCCTGCAAAGTTAAGCATAATCCAGAATGAAAAAAAAAAAGTACATTTAATGAACTGTTAGATTTTCAGGATTTTGTTTAAAAAAAAAAGTACCCTGAACTTAATAGAAGATTTGACATACAAGAACCAAAAGAAATATAAGGTACATACCAAAGACTAATTATAAGAGACTCAAATAAGGACAGACTGTTCACTTTTTATGTATGTAAAATGTAAAACATATGTCTAAGCTTGTTATTAGCTATTGCATAGTTTGTGAGAAAGATTGTTGTAGACCTGAGTATGATATGACTTTGAAAAGTAAAATCATTTAGGAACAGCTAAAAAGAGTAATTATCTTATACAAATGAGGTGTGAGAGGAACAACTGACATGGAGGAATTACATGAGGGAGGAGGGCTGTTAGTTCTGGAAACTTACTTTCATTGGGAATGGGTTCAAGCAGGAACAATACATATATCTAGAATGCTATGAGTCTTCTAAATTCAGAAAGAAATAAAGCATTAAGGGGATAGGGAGGGATCTCTAGAAGGCAGGATGAGGGAATAGGTCGGGGGGGTATAGAAGTGTGTTTAGATTTGTGAGAATGGGAGGAATGGCAGGGGGCTAGGTTAAGTAAAAGGAGGGCAAGGTAGCAGGTAGAAGTAAAGTAGAGGAGTTAGGAGGGATAGTAAATAAGAGATATATACAAATATAAAAACAGATCAGAAGTAGAATTAGTTAGGGAAAATATATGTCTATATATGTATGTATGTATGTATGTATGTATGTATGTATGTATGTGTATATATGTATAAGTATAGATAGATAGATAGATAGATAGATAGATAGATAGATAGATAGATAGATATCTAAATATATCTGTGCTTAAATATAGCCTTGGGGGCACTCCCCCCACGGGAAGAAGAGGGAAAGAAAGAACAAAGTAAAAAATTCATAGCCAAAAACAAAAGAAAACTTACATGAAAGCAAAGATGGACAGCTCTCAACACAACATGTAGTATTTATCTTATAGGTTTTCTTGAAAATGGAAATACATTGCTATATATTGAATCCTGTCTTATATTCTGCTGTGCACATGATTTTTTTTCTTTTCTCATTTTGTATTTAAGTTTCAATGTTTCAATTAATAATATGTGTCTTTTTCTTTTCTTATTGTGTATTTAAGTTTTAGTAATAAAAATAAAAAAAAGAAAGATAACACTCAGTTTTGTTGGGTAGGTTATTCTTGGTTATAATCTTAGCTCGTTTGACTTCCAGAATATCATATTCCAAGCCTTCCACTTCTTTACTCTTATTTCTTTTCCTAATTTTTCCTCTACCTTTCTTATTTGATTTTTAAAGTCTTTTTTACACTTTCCAGGTATTCTTGTTGGGCTTGTGTTTAATTCACAGTTTTCTTTGTGGTTTTGCTTGTAGCTGTTTAGACAACTTTGTCTTCTTCTGAGTTCATGTCTTCATCTTCCTGTCGCCATAGGAGTTTTTCATGGTCAGTTTTTCATTGCTGATTTTCCAGCCTTTTTCTTGACTTTGAACTTCAAAGTTGGGCTCTTCTCCTAAGATGTGATTTGGGGGGTGGGGTGGTTGGTACTATCTCAAGTTTCAGGTTTTTTGTGCTACTGTTTTCAGAGCTAGTTCTGGGGGATCTGTAAGTTTTTGGTGCTTCCAAGGTGGTGTGGTCCAAAAAGAGCTGTGCTTACTGCTCTCCTGGCCTATGCTCTAATCTTTACTCAGGAAAAGCCCCTGCCCCTTTAATTTGTCAAGTACTGTCACTCCTCTTGGTTTTGAAACTGTGACTAGGTCTCTTTCTCCCATGCAACCCCAAGCACTAGTGCTCTTTTTCTTTCTGGAACTTCAACTCAGAACCACTTATGGGCAATGAAACAGTGTCCTACACCCAGTGCCAGCAAAGGGTCCCTTGTCATATGTTGGCTTTTTTTTCTGATCAGCTGTCTGAACTCCTTATCCATCTCTGGACTAAGAGTTCCCAAAGCTGCTGCCACTGTCTCAGCCTCATCCAAGAACTGCTGCTATTGTTGTCAGTGAGTACTAGACCCATCCCTGCACCAGTGTCGAAGACCTCTCTGGGCTGGAAAATTTTCTCACCCTGACCTATGGTTATCTCTGACACTCCAGAATTCTATTTGAGGTGTTGTTTTAAAGTTGTTTGAAGCAGAATTCTGGGAGAGTTTAGCTGATTTGCTGACTGTACTCTACCATCTTGGCTCTTCCCCAATCCATTTCACTTCAAATATTCTCATGAGTTTCTGTCCTCTCTAAAATTTCCTTCAATTTCTAGGTTACAAGTGGATGACTATATTATGTGAGTAATACATTGTGAAAATTAAGCATACAAGAAGAGTTTAATATTGTTCTCAAATAAAATTTACAACAAAACTGATCTGACATGGTTAAGAATATGCATAATCATGAATGGGCTACAATGGAAACTAGCGGTAAGCAGATATTACTTTCACGCACTTAGTATTACTTTCATGCATCCAAAGAAACATTTCTAGAGTCAATTAGGCAGGAAGAGACAGAAAGCCATAGAGAGTCAATCAACAATCATTTATCAAGAGCCTGCTATATTCCACAAGTGGTTCTGAGGCCCTTCTTGAGACAACTGGATCTGTAGCCCATGAAGATATATGCTAGATCTCTTTATTCCCATGATTCTAATACTCTAGCATCTAAGAGCCATCAACTCTCATCTCGTCAATGGAATTTCTTTATTAGCCACAAGCCACCTCCACTTTTGACTTCCTATTTGTGACCTGATCTTTGATCTGCCTGAATCAAATTTTCTACAACTTTTTCTTGCTCCTAGAGATTAGAAAGGGGTGGAAACTGTAGGGAGGGTATAACTCCCACAGGAAAAGAAATGGCTATACCTCATTGTGATGGGAGAAATATCCTAAATATATCCTTCCTCCATCAAGTACATCGACCTGGGGTTTTTCCTTTTAAAAACATTGGTACTCAACATGTAATTGATTCAGGAGAGTAAAATAAGTCAGTCATGTAGGTTCTTAGTCTCTTGGGTACAAAACACCCAGGACATAAGTGGGGACCCTCCCTTAGGTTTCAGACCATAAACCACATGTATGAACAACACTGAGAAACTGTGTTCAGCTGAATCGATGCTTTATCCTGGATAAAATCCCTTCCCTGCTCTGAATATTTTCTGTCAAGAAAGCCCACTTTTGTTAACTGTTAGATGGATTACCATTATCTAATTTCATTCCAATTTTGTACCTAGAACACAAAGACACTGGCATGAATCAGCATTAGTCCATTATACTTGGTGATAGTGGGCCGTTTTGGGATTGAATGAGTTCCTTGAAAGGAGGTTGAATGATGAAGAGAAAAATCAGCATGGCCACCATGCTTCTGGTGATGCTTCCGGTGACGCTTCTAGTGATGGCAGCCAATGACTATTTTCTCCAGTTTCTTCCAATTTCTGGTGGATTAGTAAGTAAAACTATTTGTGTCTATTCATTAAAACAAGACTAATGTAAATATGCTCTGCGCCCTTGAGATTTGTACTTTAAAAATAATTGTAGTAAATTGTGTTTTAGACCCATTAAACATGTTGTCTCGGGGCTCCTGGTCTAGTAATTTAAGCTTTCTCCATGTTGTACTAAGAAATTTCTTTAGAAATCAGTTCATCTTCAGAGAAGCTGAGAGGAATTGAATATTGAGGGCTGAAAGTTGTTTTTGCCCCAATAGTTAATGGGAGTTGAGTAGAATGTGTAACTGGAAGATTAGGGTATTTTAGGGAGTATCAAATGTATGTGAAAGTACCCTGTCATGAGGTCAGGAGTTGGGATGGAGTAGAAGACTGTGATCCAGGTACTGAAATCATTGAGGAAGAAAGAAGAGTACCTTCAGGGAGAAAGAAGAGTGTTGATAGATAAAGACCGCAAAGATTGGATGATAAATTTGGATAGCATGGGCCTCAAACTAGGAGAGGTTGCAGAGAGCAGAGTGGTGGTAGTAGTAGACAGAGAATCTGAAAGTGGAATGAGGAACAAAACTGACTTCCCAACAATGACAAATGAGTTGAGGAATGAGGGGAAGGGGTGTTTGTGAGTAAATTTGAAATCAGCACTGGAAAAAGCATGCAGGTATGGTACTTAGTGTCTTCAGGAGGGTGTCAGATTTCATTGAAAACCAGAGATGGAAAAAGTGGAACAGGAAAAGGTAGGATGATAGCAAGTTCATTAATCATAGAGCCCGCAGTCCAGAGAACACAGGGGAAGGGAGAAGTAACTCTGGAGTGAGGCACTGGGGGGAGGGGAAGAGGGTTGAGAGATTAGGAAGTTGGATGAAAAATTAGATTTTTGTGTTTTTGACTTTACTATGAGATGTGTATGTGTGTGTGTGTGTGTGTGTGCGCGCAGCGTGCGTGTGCATGCATGTATGTGAAGAAAAAAAAGCTATGGTTTTCAATGTTTTGTTTTTGTTTTGTTTTTAAACGATAACGCAGCTAGACAACCAGTCTTCAGACCCATAGACATAGCACAACCATGAAAGCAATCACATGTGTAACCCTAACAATGAAAGAGTGTAAGCCAGGCAGATCCTTAAAATTTTAGGTCTAACAACTATATTGAAAGAACTGTTTGAGATTTGTTTATAGGGCTTTTTAGAGGTCATTGGGCATTGTGTTACATGGACTTGGCTGTGATTCTTTGACACAGGGCACTAGGAAAGGCGACTGAAAAAGCAATAATGGATTTTCCCCTCAAGACCACAGACTTTTCTGGAACTGGGAATACGGACAAATGTGCCAATTCTACCCCTTGTTTATTTGCTGAGGATAGAGGGTTCTGTATGAGTTTAAAAAGCAAAATAGTCTCCACTCTCAATTATGAGCTAGGAACTGTAACTTACTTCCTCTAGGTCTTCCAGGGAGGGGCTCCTATAGAGGCAGACCCCATAGCCCCTCCCCATCCTGGCACAAGTGGCTACTCCTTGCACATGTCCTGGCCAAGATGAGTCTCTGGCTTTGTGTCCTTTTTATTGTATTTTGCTCCTCTTTCCTTGAACACAGGTGAGCAATCCTGGCATGGCAGCCCTTGCTTTGATGACAGCCTTAAGAGTTCAAGATATCAGAAGTCCTGGATCTCTCAGTGAGCGTCAACTGTAGATTACTTTAAACCAGCTACCAATTCATTGGTGCCTAGGTTTCTTCTTTAAAGAAATTATGTGGCCTAATTACATCCCAGAAATCAAGTGAGATTTATTGGAAACTTCTCATTAGATTTTCTCATGAGCTGGGCCTGATTCATGGCAGTATACTGGTAGGTCAGAAATTGGAACAAAATGAGACACTTGTCTATCAAAAAATAGGTGTTTATTAATAAAAGGTGGTTCACTTTGCCATGGAAGGGAAAGAACATTAAGAGCAGGGAAAGGTTGTTCATCTAGGATATGGCCTTGATTAGACTAAGTACAGCTCTTCTGTGTTAGTCATCTATCCTGAGCTGGTCATCCTGCTAATATGAAAGGCCTGAGGAAGCAGTTCCAGCCTCTCATATTCTGGCAGTTTTGTACCTAAAAGACCAGAAAGCTACAGTAATAAATCCAGCCTTAGTCCTCTGAGCTAATTGAATTTCCAGGACAGTTTCAATATCTTTTAGGAAAGAACAACTTGAAGTGGGGAAGAGGAAGTAAGATATTACTTCTACTACAGATTTGAAACTCCTCAAGGGCACTGACTTTGTGGACTGTTTCTACTGTACTTTGCCTTGGCATTTATAAAAATGCTCTGGCTTGTGGTGTTCACTAAAGGTATTGGCCCAATTCTTTTCTACTCAGTACTTCTGGAATAAACTGTGCTGGATTAGGTTCGTATACTGCAATCTATTTTATTATATGCTTTCAGGACTGCCAATGCCATCAAAGGTTTCCTGGAAAATATAAAAGACTATAAAATTACAAAACCAGGATTGGACTGGCTGAAGAGAGGGTTGGACACCCATGAGGAAACTGAGCAACTGCCTCATGGCTTCGTGGATTACCTGCCCGTTTTGCACTTTAAACCTGAATCCACTGACACTCTGGCACAATGGTTCTTGGAACTGCTTTGGTCCTAATTTCTTCTGCCATCCAAACACAAGGCAGTGTGAATAGAACAACCAATTATTTCTCGCAGAAATCTCTTGAAGCTGCTGTCATATAGAAAGACCATGCATCCATTCATCCATTAATTCACTTTTAAGCAAGTATTTTTGTATACCTACTGTGTACAAAAAATGGTGCTAGATACTATGAGGGATACAGAAATGATTAGGATATGATTTCTATGCAGGAGATGAGGGAAAAATATGAATTTAATTGTTCTCACACTATGATGCTTAAGTAATTCCCCCCCCCAATTTTAAATAACTTATTGATATCCTTTTTTTTTTACATAAGTGTAACTTCCCAAAGGCTACCCTCAACACAAATAGGACCATTCCCTATAACAAAGTACAATCAGGAAAAACACATAAAAAAGTTGGCTCTGTCTTGGCCCATTGTGCACATATGCACACACATGCACATACATGCACATTCACATACACACAATGTGTAAGTTTCTTAAAGGCTAGTTTCTTAAATCTTACTTTTATATATGTATTCCCAGATCCTAACACTGGTGCTGTCAGATGGCTGGCACTTAAGAAATGCTTGCTGATTGATTAATTGATTGACTGAAGTATTTGAGAGGTTGTCATTTGGAAGAGGAAATTGATTTTTTCTTCATTGCCTCAAAGGTTAAACTAACATGCAAAATTGCAAGGAGGAAATTGAATTAGGGAAAAACTTACTAAGAATTGGAGTTTAAAAAGTGAAGTGGACTCTCCTACAAGGTGGTAGCTTTCTTCTCACTAGAAGTTTTCAAGAAAAAAAATTAAGTATGACAGTCCTTGACCATGATGATCACTTCTCAATGTGTTGTAGGAAGGATTTTTGTTCAGATATAGATTGGGCTTGGTCTGAGATCCCTTCCAACTCTGAAGTTTGGTGATTCTGTATACACATTTTGTTGTTGTTGAGTCATTTTTCAGTCCTGTCTGACTCTTCATGGCCCCATTTGGGGTCTTCTTAGCAAAGATACTGGAGTGGTTTGCCACTTGCTTCTCCAGCTCATTTTATAAATGAGGAACTGAGGCAAACAGGGTTAAATAACTTGCCCAGAGTCACAGACCTAACAAATATCTGAAGCTTTGATTCAGGTCTTCCTGACTGTAGGCCAGGCCTCATCACCCATGGGATAACATGAACGTTTTACCAAAAGGCATGGGGTGATCTTCCTAAAGTATAGGTTTGCTCATGTCACTCTCATACTCAATAAACTTTAGTAGCTCTCTATCACCTTCATAATAAAATATAAAATTCTCGGTTTCTCTTTCACAACTTTTTGTAACCTGCCCCCACTACCTGTATTTTCTAGGCTTTTTATACCTTGTGTTCTCAGTATTCCCCCTCCTACCACATATTGCGGAATTCACTGGCCTCCTCGCTGTTCCTCTCACAGGACATTCTATCTCCCTGCTTGGGGCATTTTCACTTGGCTGCCCCCCATGCCTGGAATGCTCATTCCCATCCCTGGCTTCCCTGGCTTCTTTCAAGTCTCACCTAAAATTCTACCTCCCACTGGAAGCCTTTCTCTGTACAAAAATACATAGATAGATAGATAGATAGATAGATAGATAGATAGATAGATAGATAAATGAATGAATGAATGAATAAAAATTTTAAAAATTTAAAACTATACATGTTATCTCTTTCATTAGACCATGAGCTCTTTTTGAGAGCAAGGACCGACTTTTTCCTTTTCTTTGCAACCCCAGAGCTTAGCACAGTGCCTGGCACATAGTAGGTGCTTAACAAATGTTTACTGATTGACAGACTTCTTCCTGCCCTTGAAAACCTTCCACGGGGCAATTGTAAACCAAAGGATATCTTCAATAAAGATTATGGGCTGCATTCTTCCACTTTTTTTGTTCATTGATTCCTTTCATATTCATGACACTTGTTCTTCTAGATGAATTGTGTTTTATTTTCTCCTGAAGGATTATACTCAGTTTTGCTGGGTAGGTGATTCTTGGTTGTAATCCTATCTCCTTTGACCTACAGAATATCATATTCCATGCCCTGTGGTCCTTTAATGTAGATGCTGCTAAATCTTGTGTTATCCTGATTGTGTTTCCACAATACTTGAATAGTTTCTTTCTGGCAGCTTACAATAGTTTCTCCTTGACCTGGGAACTCTGGAATTTGGCTATAATATTCCTAGGAGTTTTCCTTTGGGGATCTCTTTCAGGAGGAGATCGGTGGATTCTTTCAATTTCTATTTTGCCCTCTGGTTCTAAAATATCAGGGCAGTTTTCCTTAATAATTTCCTGAAAGATGATGTCTAGGCTCTTTTTTGATCATGGTTTTCAAGTAATCCAATAATTTTTAAATTATCTCTCCTGGATCTGTTTTCTAGGTCAGTTGTTTTTTTCAATGAGATATTTAACATTGTCTTCTTTTCATTCCTTTGGTTTTATTTTATAATTTCTTGATTTCTCATAGTCATTAGCCTCCATTTGCCCATTCCAATTCTTAAGGAATTATTTTCTTCAGTCAGCTTTTGGACCTCCTTTTCCATTTAGTCAATTCTGCTTTTTAAGTCATTCTTCTCCTCATTGGCTTTTTGGACTTCTTTTGCCATTTGGCTTAGTCTGTTTTTTAAGGTGTTATTTTCTTCAGTATTTTTTGGGTCTCCTTTTGCAAGCTATTGATTCTTTTTTCATGATTTTCTTGCATCACTCTCATTTCTCTCCTTAATTTTTCCTCTACTTCTCTCATTTGCTTTTCAAAATCCTTTTTGAGCCCTTCCATGGCCTGAAACCAATTCATATTTATCTTGGAGGCTTTGGATGTAGGAGCTTTGACTTTGTTGTCTTCTGGTTGTATGTTTTGATTTTTTTTTGTCACCAAAGTAAGATTCTATAGTCTGAAATTTTGTCTACTGTTTAATCATGTTCCCAGCCAATTACTTGACTTTTTATCTCTTTGTTAAGGTAGAGCTCTGATTCCAGTGTGAACGGTGTACTGTCATAAGCTTCAGGGGTTTTGTGCAGCTGGTTTCAGAGATATTTCCAGGGACCTGTAAATTTTCAGTTCTTCTAAGGTGGCATGATTGAAGGCAGGGTGTTTACTCCTTTCCTGGCCTACGTTCTGGTCTATGAGTGACCACAACCACTCTTTTCTGCCTTGGAACTGTGAGGAGGATTCCCTCTCTACCACCGCCACAAGCTCCACCATGCCAACACTCCTCCTTGCCCCAGGACCACTACCCAGGTCTGTGACTCAAGCATGGGCAAAGCAAGACAATCCTCCTCAGCACCAGGAAAGAGATTCCTGCAATCCTCTTCTGATCAGCCACTGGATGCTCCCACCAGGCAAGAGCTCTGGAAGCAGCTGCTGCTGCTTTGGCTACTGCCCCAGGGCTGCCAGGAAGGACTAGATCATGCTCCTCTCTCACCTAGGTCTGAAAGAGTTTTCCCACTGACCTTCTAAGTTGTCTTTGGCATTTGTGGGTTGAAAAGTCTGGAAACCATGACAGCTGCCCACGATTCAGACCCCTGAGGCCTGCTCTGGGTTTGGTGGGTCCCTATCTTTGCCTGCGCAGCCCACACTGAACTATAATCCTCTCCCAGCCCAGTGTAACAGACTTTTTCTGTAGACCTTCCGGGTTGCCTTTGGCTGGAAATTTGTTTCACTCTGTCTTTTTGTAGGTTCTGCTGCTCTAGAATTTGTTTATAGTCATTTTTTATAGGTATTAGGAGGGATTTGGAGGAGAGATTAAGCAAGTCACTGCTTTTACTCCGCCATCTTGGCTCTGCCAGAAGCAGACAGTATAGATACAAATACACACTTAGTACCTCAGGGACATATATATCACTGCTCCCCTGATATTGTTCCCAAAGGGAGGGCAAGTAGGATAGCACATAGATAGAACATGGAAGGAATATGCCCAGAGTCCCCAACTGCTACATTTATACTGCCTAGTCATAGCTGGAGACCTCACTTGGCTTCCCTTTTTAAATAATAATAATAATAATAATTATAGCTAGCATTTATGCACCTACTATGGGCTAAGTGCTTTACAACATTTGATCCTCACAAAAACTCTGGGAGGTAGATGCTATTATTAGCTCCACTTTACAGATGAGGAAACTAAGGCAAACAGAGGTTAAGTGACTTGCCCAAGGGTCACACAGTTAGGAAGTGTCAGAGACCATATTTGAACTCAGGTCTCTCTAACTCCACACCCAGTATTCTATCCACTGTGCCTCCTCCTGCCTAGTTAGGTGAAGGCAAATATAGTTATCATCAAGCTCAAGCTTTCCGCAAATTCTAACAATGATGGCCAATCTCCTCTAACTAGACTATCAGTATTTGTGCTTTACCTATTTACCATGGCTATAGCCACTATGGGCACAAATACAAGACAGTCATTAGGTCCCAAGACAGATCATTAGTCACAAAACAAGGGAAACCTCTCAGGCCATCTCCTGTCCTTAGAGCATGTCCAATCTGCACTCTCTCCTATCTCTATACCTTACAGCACTTTTTATTCTTGACTACATCTAAAATGAATTTGTCTAACAGTATTTCTCTGAGTTTTCTTTCTAGTTTCACTTAGGAAACAGACCAAGATAGCAGTATATCATGTGGCATAGTAGATGGATGGCTAATCATGGAGTCAAAAAGACCTGAATTCAAAGCCAGCCTCAAATATTTACTAGTTGTGTGGCCCTGGGCAAGTCACTTAACCTAATCTGTCTCAGTTTCTTCACTTTAAAATAAGGAAGTTGTACTAAAGGCCCTTTTATCTCTAATTCTGTGCTCTTGGGAGCATTCAGTTTTCCAGCATGATGGAAAGTTACTCAAACTACTTTGTGGGAATTGTTTAAGCTTGCTTAGGGCACAGTGCAGGTGTCAGGGTCAAGGAGCAGCTCTCCTAAAACTGGAATCAGAAGGTATGCTTATTCTTGCTTCTGGAACATGGAAAATACCACCTGAAAAATACATTCCAGCTTGAAAGTAAAGAAATTTCTCATAAAAGAAAAAAGACCTCTTCAACAAAGCCAAATCAAGCCCCTCCATTGAAAAAAAAAAAAAAAGAGATTCACCTTGCACTTGACTCCACAGAATGAGTGGATTTTAGAAGTCCAATACATCACACAATTGGGCCACATTGTCCACACACAATGAAATTGTGTTGCTTAAGTGCCCCAATTTCTCCCCTTCATTTTGCCTTATCTTGGCTGCCAAAGCCTCTATTGATGAGCCAAATAATAGAGGAGAACCAGGACAGCCCTTGCGGCTGCCTCCTTGTCAGGAAAAAAGGATCTCCAATTATACACATTAGCCTTAATTTCGGCCTTTGGGTGATCAGATAATGTTTCCATCCATGAAATGAATTCTTGTGGCAAGCCCATGCTTTTCAATGTCAAAAATAAAAGCTTCCAATTAGCTGTCAAAAGCTTTTCCAGTGTCTAGAGACAGGGGTAAATTGTTGTCTTTTTTATTGGTAGCTTTTGACATCGCATTAAACAGTCTTCTAGGATCGTCATGGCCCATTCTATTTTGTATGTATCCAACTAGGTTTGTGTTTGTGAATTGTTTTATTGGGTCCTCTAACCTTTTTAGCTCACTTTCTCAAGATGTGCAATCAAAGTCCACTCTGCTTCATCTTCTACTTTCCAAAAGACCTATTTTCCTTTCCTGATCTATAGAGAGCTTTTTATTCTCTTTTTACTATCAAAAGAAAGATCCAAGTACCTCCATCAAGAGGTCCTGAAGCACTTTTCTCAGGACAGCTTTCAAATCTTTTACTAGGAATTCTTATAACTAGGGAAAATTTAGGGCAGTTAGGTGGCACAATGGGTAGAGCAAACAGGCCTAGAGTTAGGAAGACTTATCTTCCTGAGTTCAAATCCAGCCTCAAACATTTACTAGCTATGTGACCTGGAGTCACTTATCTCTGTTTGCTTCAGTTTCCTCATCTATAAAATGAGCTGGAGAAATTCATGGTAAACCACTACAGAATCTTTGCCAAGGAAACCCCAATGCTGTCACAAAGAGTTGGACACAACTGAACAATAAAAGGGAAAATTTAGGTGAGTCAGAGTTGAAGATGGGAGGATTTCTGAATCAATCCAAAGCCAGACTGAGGCTCCAACAGAGGGTGTCATTCTATGAATCTAAACAGTACACTATCCCTAGAAAAAGGATTATCTGGACTGATAGGGCTATATATAAAATCTCTAGCTAATGGGAGACCTGTATACTCTGGTAAGAGATATACACTTATCTTTTAAGGGTTAGATGTCCACTGTCCAGACACACATACATTGTCATCATCATCATCATCATCATCATCATCCTCATTCCCACTAAATTTGTTTTGAGTGCGAAAATGGAGGAACAACAGTGCCTTTCCCCACCAGAGTGGCTTCAAGAGAGGTGTTCTGTGACAATAGGACCTTAGTGGTAAGAGTCTAGGACCAGATTAAAGAGCAACTGGAGGAAAAACATTGTGTGGCAACAGTGGGCTAGAGGATATTCATATTAGAAGGAAGCATGATAACCATCATCATCCCACAGCTGTCAACACCCTGGAACACAGTCTCATTTGCCCTGCTCTGGTTATAGCTCTAGTAGTCTTACAGGATTAATTCTAAATAATTATGGTGGAAAACAAAGATTTATAATCTCAGGGATTAATCTTACAAATCTACAGGTTTTCATGCAGTATTTCCATAATAATTTCCCCAAGAAAAGCCAGACATTGTAACTATTGATTGATTTTTTTCATAGAGTGTCATATCTAGTCTTTGAGTTTTACTTTTTAAAATTGAAAATGCTGCATACAAACAGTTTTCCATTCTAGGTATTTTTCTATCACTTTACAGATTTGCTTTGCTTTAATTTTTAAAATAAAATCAAAGCAAACATATGAATTGAAGATTTTCTATTCACTGTTAACTTTGGAATTCTGAGACTATAGGGTTTTTTTTTTAATTTTTCTTTCTATTTTAATTTCTGAGGCCCTTTTCTCAATTGACTTCTTTTGGCATTATTTTCCTTGTTCAAAAACTTCTGCATTTTTTCCTGATTTAATTTGAATTCCTTTTGGAGTTCTAAGAACATATATTTTTTTCACTAATCCAACTCTACTCCTTGTGTAGCCAAAAATAAGGATTTGGGGCTGATTGTATTATGCAGTAGAAAGGAAAGCACAAAATCACTTTGATTCATACATTTTGTGTTTTCATAGTATTTCCCAAGACAAGTTTAGATATTCACTGTTACCTGATTTGCTTATTGGAAATTAAAAATATAAGTATAGTGAAGGAGTATACAATACACACAAATATGTATCTGCTTGTGTGTGTGTGTATTCAATATTTTGATTGACTGTTTCATTGGTATAAACTCTCTCTCCATCCATGAAGTTCAGAACTCATACATGCCTTCTCACCTATGTGATTTTTGTTCATATTTTTCCACAAATCCTCCATAAAGAAGTTACCTAACGCAATCAAAACCTTCATCTGATTCTCTTATAACAACACAATACTGCTGCTGGGCCCAGGGCAAATGGGGCACTCACCATCTTCCTCTCATAGGCACCTAGCCCTGGGTTCACGTACAAAGACCCTATGCAGTTCTGGTAATGCTGACTGAAAAGAATGGTTGGTCTATTTCCTGTTGTCCCTATGAGTCTTTACCACATTCCTACACCTCTCCCTCCTACCCCACCCCAATAAATACATACATACTCTGTAGAACAGGAGAGAATTACTTAAATCTTAGGTTTGTCTCATGTCTTTTACCTATTCAAAAGGGGAGTGGAAAGATTTTCAACATACAATGTTATTTTCCCCACACTAACGAACCATTTAAAACATAGACAATTCACATGCCTGCCATGACAAAGACTTAAACGTGAAGCAGTAACATAACTATTATGTATTTTCCCAGGAAATTCATAACGTAAAACAGGTGTGGGGAACCTGCATCTTGGAGGCCACATGTGGCCTTCTAAGTCTTTGGGTGCAGCCTTTTGACTGAGTCCAAGTTTTACAGAATAAATCCTTTTATTTAGGGGATTCCTTCTGTGAAGTTTGGATTCAGTCAAAGGGCTACACTTGAGGACCTAGATGGCCACATATGGCCTTGAAGCTACAGGTTCTTCACCCTTGACTTAAAACATCAAATAGGAGACAATTTGTGAAAGTGAAGAATGGGCATGGGGTAGTAAACCTGTTGGCCCCAATTACACTTTTAATAGCTCATGGGTACTAGTACAATACTCAGGATATCTGTCATCCCTCACAATTACAATATACCTTACCTATCTCCTTGGCCAATAGATATTGATATTTAGATATGCAGGAAGTTAACAAAGCAGGTAATGACTAACAAGATTGGGCGTTGGATTCATTTGGGGGCAGAAGTGTCCTACTTGGTTTCCACCACAGCAAGGACAGCCCTTGCTTATAGAGTAACTTCCTGTTATATTACCAGAACCCTCAAGGGCTCAAGAAACTCTCAAATCAAAGCATCTGGACTGGTTTCCATATGTGGCAAGGGCATCGACCCAGACTTTTCCCAGTCTCCTGAAGCCAGATAGTCTCTCTTAAAGCCAATCTGATTCAAAATTACACAGAAGGTAAAGATTGCCTCTTTCTTCCACTAACAATCCACTTCAAGGAATCTCTACTTCCATACTTCTCAGCTGCCCTCTCTGATCTCATGCCTGCTCTTCCTCCAACATATTCTAGTGTGAATTTTAGTCCTGGTTTATTAGCATTTTAAACCTCATTTGTGATTGCACATTGTACTAGGCACTAGGGCTATAAAGACAAAAATGGAGAAGTCCCTGCTCTCAAAATATTTACATTCTTTGAGAAGAAAACATCTTTCTTGGAGGGAAATTTCTTAACTCTCCCCCATCTTCAACCATGGAAGGTATCCATGACTTCCTCTCTCTTCATTAAATACATACACATGTGTGTGTGTGTATCTGTGTGTATACATATATAATATTAATGATATGTTAGTAGGCAAAGCCAAAAATATTTTTAACATTGCAACCTTTACATTACCTTTTTCTCCTCAGACTGTTAGTAATATCATTTTTTCTAATTCTAATCATTTTTTTTCCCTGGGCTCTGTAATTTTTCTTGCAGTGAACTATGTGTATTTCCACATAGGAATTCAAGTCATGTTTCAGAGAACCATTTAATCCCCTACTAGTCCATGTTTCTAAATTAATCTCATCCCCAGGGTAAACGAAAACAGTACAGTACACATATAACTTCTTTCTTTTCTCCCTTTCCGATATCACATGCATATTTGAATAAATTTTTATGGCAAATCATTTCTGTATTGGACAGCAAACATCTGCTCTAAAATGGGTTTGAAGGATACAGAATACTAGTAAAGAGACACGGTGGCCAACATTATGCAAACAAGCAGGCTTTATTGAAGGGACATACTCACAAGGAGGATTGGCAGTTTTTCAAAGCCTTAGCTGCTATTTCACTGAGACCAGAGATGTAGACAATCAGCTCAGAAGAGTTCAGACTATCGAGAAGTTTAGACTCTTGGAAAGTTCTCATCTAAGGCTGAAATTGTATTTTCTGTTCTAAAACATCTAGGGGTTAAGATGCTTTATATTCTCAGGTTTAAGAACATGATTTAGTACTGGTTCCTATTTCAGTAACAATATGGATTATTAATTAATTAATTGAGGGACTATTAAACAAGAGAAGTTACCTGTGGTTATTCAAAATCAATCACTGAGCATTTATTGAGCACCTACTATGTGTCAGGCACTGTGCTAAGCACTAGATATATTTGCATAGTTTATAAACATAAATATCTATTTATATTACACTTCAAAAACATCTAATCCAAAATTGAAAGATTGAGCCAGAAACTCAGTTTAAATTTTCTAGCCTCTCCCTTAGTCACTTCTTTTTTTTTTTAATTTCTTTTGGGGGCTCAAATGTAAGTTATCTTAAGTCCATTTTTGTGAATTTCCAAGAATTCCAAGGAAGAGAGAAAAATAAAATTTCCTTGATGAAACTTTATTAGTATTCCAGAAATCTAAAATTAGGCAGCATGTTCCCTTGCTGAGTGATACCCCTGGCCTAACTAGGATATGGTGTTATCAGTTAGCACCTGGCTTCTAGTGAAGACTAGCAAAGCCAGTTAGTGCTTTTGAAGTATAGAGTCATAGAATAGCACCTGTCACCTTGCAGTATGTTGTGACCTCAGGGCAGGGGGCTGAGTCTCTGCCACATTAGACAGTAAGTTTGTTTCAGGGAGCGTGGGGGGTCTGCTACAGTGTAGAAGAATGATGAGCCCTAGACCACGCATAAATAAATATCATGCGGTCAAATAAAGAGGTTTCATTAATTTTGTATAATATACTTTCTCGTTTCATGAGAATAAAACAGGTAACAAGTGAGGTGGCCTAATAGTCCCTAGATAGCTAGGGGAAAATCCTTTGGAAAAGAGATGTCCAATTCTATATGAAGCTTGTTTGAAACTCAGGTTCAGTGATGATTTAATAAACACTCATTAATATAATTTAATAATATAAACACTTTTTAGTAATACTTTAGTAAACACTTTTACCTGAAAAGCACTATGGTTTGAAACACAGGCTATCATACAAAGAACTCCACTCCTAAAGGTTCTGGGCTCTGGTTGTGCCTAAAATCCCAGGAATAAATGTGGCTGCATGATGACATAAAGTCATAGAACATAGATCTATAGCTGTTTAACCTTAAAAAGAAATTAGTTCAAATTCCTCATTTTATAAATGCAGAAACAGAATTAGAAAGGCTGAACAAGTTGCTCAAGCTCACTTACCTCAAGGAGTTGATACTCAGAGGGAGCACAAGAATTGTATAGAAATATGATGCAAATTCAGCTGAACAAGTATTTATTTCTTTTTAAAACTTTTATTGGTGTTTTTTATCACATTCATTTACAATAGCCAAAAGCTAGCATTTGCATAGCACTTTGAGGTTTGTAAAGAGACAACTAGGTGATGTAGACACAGCACCCACCCTGGAGTCAGGAGGACCTAAGTTCAAGTTTAGCCTCAGACAGGTACTATCTATGTGACCTTGGGTAAGTCACTTAATCCCAATTGTCTCCCAGGAAAAAATGCTTTGTAAAGCATTTTGTACATGTATTATCTCATTTAATCCTCACAACAACACTGGGAGGTAATATTTTTATCCTCATTTTATAGATGAGGAAACTGAGGCTGAGAGAGATTAAATGACTTACTTGTGCAGGGTCACACAACCAGCTAAAGTGTCTGATGAGGGATTTGAACTTGGATCTTTCTGACTGTAGATGCAACACTGTATCTGCCATACCACCTTTCCACTCCTTTACCCAATAAGGCATCTCTTACAACAAAATTTTAAAAGAAAGGGAAAAATATCAGTTCAGCAAAACTAACACATTGACTATATATGCAATATGCCACACCCATAGCCCTGCCCCTCTGCAATTAAGAGAAGAGAGGTATGTTTTTTTCATCTCTGCTCCAGGGCCAAGCTTAGCCAATTTACACACACACACACACACACACACACACACACACACACGTGTCTATATATCATATATATATATACACACATATATATACATATATATATATATATATATATATATTATACTGATGTTGTTTAGTTGTTTCAGTCATGTACATCTCTTCATGTCCCCATTTGGGGTTGCACATCAGCAAACTGAGGCAAACAGGTTTAAATGACTTGTCCAGGGTCAACGCAACTCAAGTTTTCCTAACTCCAGCCCTGCATTCTATCCACTGAGCCGTCTACCTGCCCATATTAGACATGGCAGATTTGTAAATGTGTTCATGTGATCATAGATTTAGAGCTAGGAACGATATAATTTTACACATGAGGAAACTGAGGCCCAGAAGGGTTAGGTGATTTACCCAAGTCACACAAGTAGGAATTGGAAGAGCCGGGATTCAAACTCAATTTCTCTGATTCAAAATGCAGAGCTTGCTTTCTAAGGATGGATAATAGGATTGAGAGCATCTTGAGATTTTTTCAAAATGAAGTCAGCCTAGTGCAGTGGATAGAGTTAGGAAAATGTGATTTCAAATCTGACCTCATGACATTAGAAAGTCATTTAACCTCTGTTAAGGTTAAGGTATTTAACCTTAAAGTTAAATGGAGATGTGCCTCTATTTCCTCATCTGTAAAATGGAGATGACAATTGCTCCTACCTTCCAGGATTGTTGTGAGGAAACAATGTGATATTTGTTAAGTGCCTTGAAAACCTTAAAAATCCTATATTAAAGATGGTTATTTGTATTGATGCTGTAACCTTGGTGATTCTTGTGTAACAAGGTGCTATCCCAACCCTATACACCCTATACAATGACACATGGAAGTGTCATTGTGTGATTCAAAGGGAGACAGAACAGACATCTCTAGCCTTTTCTTCCCCCATCCTTCTCCAAGGCAGACTTTAAATTTCTGCCTGGAAGGGAAGGAAGATGTTAAGAATGGAGGAGGAAGCTAATAAGCATTTATATAGTACCTACTATGTATCAGCCACTGTATTACTTCATTTGTTTGGGACCAAAAACTCTGCTCTCCTCAAATAGAGTGGTTACAGGGCTAGGGTTACATCTATCTACTTCTTTAAATATTTTTAATCAAGGGGGTGTGGTTTTTAGATTCTTGCTAAACTTCTGATGGCTATTTCTTTAATGGAGAAAATGAGTATTCCAACCTTTATATCCAAGGCTTGACATTCTTTCCAATAAATACCAGTTTCACAGTGAACATACATATGGTAGATAGCGAAGAAACTCTTACCCAATTTGATAGAAAACAGAAATCAGAGAAATTATGTATGTATATGTGTGTATCTGTGTATATATGTATGAATGCATACATGTACATATTCGTGTCTATATGTATATGGTGTATGCATACATACACCAGGCTATAGAATGAAGGAACTTTTCTATCGGGAGCAAGATAACTCAGCATAACCCAGAGACCCAGATCTCATCCAAAGTCTCTAGGGTAGCAATCTGGGGACAGGGACATAGTGGAGATTGCCAGCTCCTCCCATGTTGGCTTCTTTTCAAAGTCTTTTCTTTCAGCAACATGGAGTGGGGTTGACATTGTCCATCTTCTCTTCTGAAGCCAGAAGTGCCTAAAGTGACTTCAGAACCCTAAGAAGCTTAAGAAACTTGTAGATATTGAAATGACCTCAAGAACCAGAGTTCTCTTCTGTTCTCAACACCCTGCTGCACCTCTCACTCAGGGTTGGGCCACTGATATCTACCAGTGAAGAAAGAATCTCATACCAGTGGGCTTTGGGACTCCATTCATTGCCATTAAATCTACCAGAACAAATCAGAATGGATTCATAGAAAGTGTGAAGACCTGGGTAAGAACTGAAGGATTTGATGATACAGGTGGGGTTCTGCCTGCTCTGATGTCATTGGAAGTTGAGAACTTTAGAACATAAAGCAAGATATGGTAATGAAAAATCTAGCTAAGAAGCACAAAAGAACCAAGTAGAATTTTGATGGGGAAATTACAAGTGATTTTTATGAGGAAGAAAACAGAAATGCCAGAAGAGATTGATGAGATGGCAAAGGGAGGAAATTTAGAGGCTCAATTTAAAAAAAAAAAACTTAAAAAGGTAGCTGTAATAGATAGAAGTAAGGACAAGTATCTGGTTTCATATACAAAAGAAGGGCGCAATCCAATAAGAATTAAATCAGTAAGGCTAGAGTCAAAGGTGAACTGAGGCTTAGAATAAATGCTAAGGAATGTGAGAATGACATTTTATCTTTTTTGTTTTTTTTTCCCCAGTAAAGCAATTGGGGTTAAGTGCCTTGCCCAAGGTCACACAGCTAATAAGTGTCAAGTGTTTGGTCTGAGGCCAGATTTGAACTCAGGTCCTCCTGACTTCAGGGCTGGTTCTCCATCCACTGTGCCACCTAGCTGCACCTATTTTACCTTTTCTAGAATCAAGAGAAAGATAAAGGAAGTAGCAAAACACTTTGTTTAAAGAGAATGAGAATAAAGAATGGATGAATGAAAAGATATTTATTAATCTCTCAATATGTACATAAAAATGTTCTAAGTGCTGGGAATTATATGTATACATGTTATATATATATACACACACACACACACATATACAGAGAGAGAGATAGTTTCTGCCCTCACTGAATATACTTTCTTCTTTATTATTATTATTTTAGTCTGTTGTTAATAAATACCATCTCAAAATGAGTATTTTCCTACATAGTGGAATATAAAAAGGATTGTAATGAAACTTCAAATTTCTGTACAGCTTTCTTCTCAAAGAATTAATAAATTAAACATGTAACTTTTAAACCTGTCCTACATGTCTGTGATTCTTTCTGGCTTTCCTTCTGTTCTCTCCTGTATATTTTTCAAAAATTCTTCAATGACCCCTTTTCCTTCTTTTTTTTTCTTCTTTTTCTGGCAACTGCATACTCATGATCTATTTCTTCCCTTCTAAATTGCACCCATTAAAAAAAGAAAGAAAGAAAAACAGCACTTATGAAAAAATATGCACAACTGACCAAAACAAATTCCAACTGGCTGTGTCCAAAATATTTATCTTATTCTGAAGCTTGAGTGTGTTATCTGTCAGGAGGCAGGTAGCCTGCTTCATCATTCCTCTTCTGGAGTCAAAGTTGGTCATTGCATTGACTTGAGTTCTACAGTCTTTCAAAATTATTTGCCTTTACAATGTTATTGGTATAAAGTGTTCTCCTGTTTTTGCTCATTTCACTTTTCATCAGTTCATGTTGGTCTTCCCAGGTTTCTCTAAAACTGTCCCTTCCATTTTTTCTATTTGGCAATAATAGTACATTACATTTGAACATAATAATTTGTTTAGTCATTCTCCAACATGGAATATCCCCTTAGTTTCTGATTCTTATCCCCTAAAACAATCAAACAAAAGAACCACCTCCAATTACAACAACAGAACAAAACAAGCTGCTACAAATGTTTTTGTCCATATGGATACTTTTCCTATTTCTTTTACCTTTTTGGGAGTATGTTCAGTAATGGTATTGCTGTATCAAAGTGTAAGTGCTATTTAGTGACTTTGGGGGCACAGTTCCAAATTGCTTTCCAGAATAGCTGGACCAATTCACAGCTTCACCAATAGTACATTAGTGTGCCTATTCTACTTCAGCCTATCCAACATCTGCCATTTCCCATTTTTGTCTTTTTTTTTTTGCCAATCTGATGGGTGTCAGGTAGTACATCAGAGTTTGGGTTTTTTTTTTTACTTGAATTTCTCTAGTTATTAGTAATTTGTAGCATTGTTTTCACATGATTGTTGACAGCTTGAATTTATTTCTCAGAATACCCTTTGACCATTTCTCTACTAAAGAATGATCTTGTTCATATAAATTTGAATCAATGCCTTCTCTATCCTGGATATAAAGCATAAATCAGAAAAAAAAAACTTTTTGCAAATATTTTTTCCCCAGCAAACTCTTTCCATTCCAATTTTAACTTCACTGGTTTTGTTTTTGCAAAATTTTTCTGATCATATTTTTGTGATCAAAATTGTCCATTTTCTCCTCTGTGAGCCTTTCTAACATTTGTTTGTTCATGATCTCTTCCACTTACAAGTATTGTGGGGTTTTTTTAAAATAAAAAAAAGTTTTTGGTTTCTTTTCCCTACATTCTTTATAATGGAGTTTCTCCCTGGTATGGATTCTGTTATGTCTCAAACTGCAACCTGAGTCTAATCTCCTCCGTCAGGATTTAGGTAGCACGTTTCATCATTGGTCATCTCATATCATGGTTTGTTATTGAGTTGATCAGAATTCTTAAGTCATTCAAAGTTGTTTACCCTACAATGTTTTATTTTTCTTTTGTTATTATATAAATTGTTCTCAGTCTACTCACTTCAATCTGCAACAGTTCATACAAGTCTTCAAAGTTTTCTCTGAAACAATTCCTTTTATTTTTTTTCTTATAGAACAATAAATAAGGTTTCTTCTAAGGGTAAATTGTTGGATATGCCTTGTATTGTGATGTAAAACCAAATACCTTAATACATTCCAATTGTTTTTCTCCAGTATGGATTTTGTGATTTCAATGAAAGTCTAAACTTTCACAAAATTCTTTGCCACATAAATCACATTTATAGGATATTTGTCCCCAAGCAATTTAGTGATTGATAACAAGATGTGAGTTGACATTAACAATTTACCTGCAATTTTTTTTAATTTTTCTGACTTTTTTGCATTTTTTTATGAGAGTGTCTTTCATACTTGACTCTTACTTTCATGAACTCTTAGAAGCTAGGGATTCTGTTATCCCAGGTCCATTATCAATAGCCTCAGGATGCAGATGGACCCTTTATATCAATTAACCATTTCTTTAAGACAGAAAGGGATGGTTGCTAGCCCCATATCAGTGCTACTTCACTCTTCTTGATATAACAAATCATGTTGTCCCTATAACTATAATGCCGTCTGCTCTGTAACCAATCACATTGTCTTCACCACCTACTCTAGTCTGTACTGCCTAAAATTAAAGGAAGATTGTTGAGTCCTACCTCAGGGTCATTGGTCATTGGTCATTGAGAGAGATCACTGACCCAATCTGTTGCTTACTGTTAGCCTAACAAATTGATGATGCTTAGACCATTGTCTCTCAATTTACCTTACTTTTGAAACATAAAAAAACCCCACAATAAATGAAGAGATGGTAAAAAAGACTCCTTAGCTTCTCTTAATGATTTCAAGTAAATAGCTTCAGAATTATACTTAAATACAGTTAAAAAAAAATTATGGATGTGATTGTTAAGACATTGTTGGTAATTGTCCAAAAATAATAGAGATTGAGGGGAGGTATGATAGGATCAAAGGTAAGAAAAGTCCCAATTTTCAAAAAAGAAGATAAATTAAATATACTATAGGGCAGCAGGCATGATTTTTATTTCTGGAAAAATTCCGGAGTAGATAACTAAAGGTATGCTTTATGGAAGGGGGGAAAAAAAAAAGTGCTCTGAGCTAGTTTGAGTTTATTAAGAATGAACCATATCAGACTTACCACATTTCCTTTCTTGACCTACTTATAAGACTAGTAAATAAGGGAAATGCAATAGACAATAAATCTAAACTTCAGCAAAATTTCACAATATCACTGCTGACAAGTTGAAGAAATGTAGACTACCTGATAGCACACTTAGCTATACAAATAAAAGATAGGACACAGACTGTTAATTAATGGATTAGGTCAGTTTCACCACGGCAAAATTCCAGTGGAAGATCACAAAGTTGAGTTCATGGCTGTGATCTGTTTAACTTTGGTTTTGTTTTTATTTTTTTTTATCAATGACTTGGATAAATGCATAGTAAATTATTTATTAAATAGTGGATGAAAAAAAGTAGAAAGTAATGAATCAGGAAGGGCTGCTAACAATCAGACAATGGAATAAGGAACCCAAAAAGTCTCAAAAGGTCAGAATGATATGCTGAATTTTGCTAGATGAAATGTAAAAATAATTTTATACTCTTATGCTTTGATTTTAAGATATTAACTGTACAATGGGGGTACAGGAGAGATGTGCCTAGAATAGTCAACATTGAAAAGCTTTAAGGTTTTCCTGCATTGCCCAGAGAATTATCTGAGGAATTTTACAATTCTTTAGCTTAATTATTATTTTATATATTAATTATTATATATTATATTATTATTACATTATATATTAATTATTACATTATCATAATAATGTAATACTTTTAAAGCCCCCTTTTAGGGGTTCTTTTGAGTTAAAAGAGCTTGACCTTGCTTTATTGGAGAATAGAAGAGTGGTGGATTTGCCTAGGAAAATAGTGTTGAATCCCAGATGGGAATCATCAAGCAAAGAAGTGGCTTTGGGTAGTAAAGATTATTCCTGAAATGACCAAGACAGGGGTTTTCTTCAATCATATATGTCCCTGACAGGCTTTTTTGTATGCTACTCTCTCTTACAGACACTGTGTATATTGGTGGAAAAGTGTGACATAAGTTCACATGTTTCATGATCTCCAGAAACTCATAATTTTGCAAGATGAATTGAACTCTGTGACTCACACCTCCTCCTTAAATAATTTCTCACTCTAGCTGCAGGACTTTATCCTGCCCTTGTGCAGGACATCTTCTTCCCACCCCAATTCCTGCTTTTCATCTTCTTTTTAGTTGTCTTTCCTCATTAGATTGTGAGCTCCTTGAGAGCAGGGACTGTCTTGTGCCTTTCTTTGTAATTCCTAACATTTAGTGTAGTGCCTGGAACATAGTGGATGCCTAAAAATGTTTATTGACTCTCACTGTGTGTGGACTGTGATATTTTCATTACTCCTTCATTTGCTTTATGGATATTAGGTAACTGATGCTATGAGTACTCTTAATTTTGCCTTAACATTAAGTAGCTATTTTAGATTTGTTAATTATCATTACTGACTGATTTTGTTTAGATGGGTAGTACCCTGACAGGCACTCAGGAATTAACAATGGCAAATAGTAGAAGGTATCTTCCCTATAATAGGTTATCCGTAGAACCCTCAGAAAGTTTGAGTCGTAGCCAAATGTCAGTAGTCTATCTCTGGAAAACACCTGCAGACCTTCCAGACTGAAGGCAAATTGAGGTGAATAAAAACCAGCCCAGAGAGTGGAAGTGGGGGGGGGGGGGTGTTATGGCCTTGCCAGGTATTATATAAGTATCTACAAGGCACATGCAAAGGAAATGCAAGGACAGATCCAGGGTCAGGTGACTTGCCCATGATTGTACTGGAAATAGGAGCAATCCAAGACTTAAACAGAGCAAATTCAGTACTCTTTCTATTGCAATAGAAATTCTACCAAGTAAAGTGAACAAATGTTCACAAACTTCTCCCTCAACAACATGGCCCTCTACTGCCACTACTACCATGGCTTTCTATTCTGAAAACCTGACCACTTATCATTAATTCCCTGTCACTGCTTGCCCATGAGAAGTTCCCACATCAATTCCTGTGTTTCACAGCCACATTTATCCCAGGTTTGAAAATGGAAATTTGCTTTGAGAACATCCCCAAAATTCCCCCAAAGCTTTTCAAATTGTGAAGGTAGTTACTATAACTTTATGCATATTAAAACAACTGCATATTATTTTCTTACTATAACAGCAAATATCTAAATTCATTATCTATCCCTTATAAAAATAATTATTTCTAAGACCATCTATGCTTAATTGTTCCTGAATATCAATTGAAGTTAATGAGAGGAAAGAAAAAACAAATGATTTTGAGGAAGTTCAGGTTGTTGAGATCAATAAGCAAGGCCCATGCTGTTATGGGTGATGCCTAGGACATTGTTGATGCTCAATAAGTGTTAAATGCTAACACAGTATTTTAATGTGGGGGCCAAATGTACTTTCAAGAAATCAATACCAAGAAGAATCAGGCAGCAGGTGGGGGATATAAAAAATGAAACATTTTTCAATAACTTTTTTCATCCTGGAAGGTTTCACATGTCTAGACACATTTTGCTGTTGAATCCCACACTGATAGTTAAGGATTTTGTGCTCCCCATCCCCACTGCACACAAATTACCCTAATTATAGTGGAGCAGTTTGCTTACATGCCATCAATCCAAGCCGAAGATTGATGTCCATCTGTGTCCCTCCTAGTGTTTTCTATTTTCCCTGCTGGCATATCCAGCAACCCACATCAGCAGTCAGAGTTTGGGTGAGCAATAGGATGGGAGATATTTTGCCAATTTTATTATGAAGATGGCAGCCTTTCTTCCCCCTTCCCCATCCTTTTTAGCACTAAGGGAAAAAAAATTACACTTTTCAACTTGACATTTTATTAAAAGTTTAGCCTATGCCTTAGTAATAGGAAGTTGGAAAACCAAAAATAAGTTTAAATTTTGGCAAAACTTCTCTTTTAAAAAGTGATGCTTTTTATCCAATGAATTGAGACTTTGGGGGCTGTATTTTCATCAGTATCAACTCATCTTTTCTCCCAAACCTGTTTCTCCTCTTAACTACTATTCTAGTCCTTTTAATGGCAGCACCATTTTCCCACTTACTCATATTTGAAAGCTTAGTCATTTTTCACTCTTCCTTCTCCCTGGTATCCCACCTGAAAATAGTCAGTCAATAAGCGTTTATTAAGTGCCTTCTATATGCCAGCAATGGTGTCAAGCATTGGTGATACAATGAAAAGCAAAAGACAATCCCTGCTTTCAAGAAGCTTACAGTCTATCTGGGGAGACAACACATAAACAACTATGTGCAAACAAAATATAGACAGTATACATTAGAGATAATCTCAGAGGGAGAGCAATAAAATAAAAACAAATTAGGAAAGACTTTTTGCAGAAGATGAGAATTTAGCTGAGACCTGAAGAAAGCCAAGAAAATTAGAAAGCAGAGATGAGGAAGGAGACAGTTCCAGACATGACAAGTGAAAATGCCCAGAGGTGGGAGATGTATTATCATGTGTAAAGAACAGCACAAGCCAGTATCATTGGACTGCAGAGGTGATGGAGTGAAAAGGATGTAAGGTGCAAGAAGACTGGAAAGGCAGGAAGGACCAGCTTACAGAGGATTTTAAAAGCCAAGCGGAGGATTTTATATATGATCCTATAGGCAAAAGGCAACCAGTGGAGTTGAAAGACTAGGGAAGGTATATTTCTGCTTCAGGAAAATTCGACAGCTGAGTGGAAGATGGACTGGAGGGGAGAGACGAGGTATAGAGACCAAGTCTTTCAAGTCTATGTCAGCATACTCTCTCAGAGCAGAAACACGGAGTAGAGGGATGATGACTGGACCCGGAGTAAGGAGACCTAGGTGATCATAAGAGATGTGATCTGAGTTTGTTTTTTTATCTGTAATGTGATAAAAATATCATTTACACTATTCACAGAATTTTTTAAGGAAAGTGTTTTATAAACCTTAAAGAACTATATAAAATTTCATTATTCATTCATTTATTTATTTATTTGCATTTATTTATTTATTTTCATGGATTCATTTATTATTTCTCTCCCTTTACCATTCTCACCAGTAATAGAATACTTCAGCATCTTATTGTGTCTCCTTTGAAGCATTACAATAGTCCTGTAAACAGGTTTCCTTTCCCTTATAATATACATCCCTGTTAAATTCACTTTCCTACTGAACAACTCAGATAATGCTACTCTACTGCTTAAATAATGTTCAGAGGTCCCCCATTACCTACCAAATAAAGGCCAAACTCTTTAGGCTGACATTCAACGCCATTTACAATCTGACCCCAATATGCCTTTCTAGCTAGTCTTATTTTCCACTATTCCCCTATGAATAAAGAAAACTGAACTATTCATCACTCTTTAAGTAGGTCACTGATTTCTCTCCCCCATGATTTTTCCTCATGCCATCCTCAGTAGCTGTAATAACCTCTCCTCTCCCTGACCTCTTAATCACTGCTAGTTTTTTATGGTGCATACCAAAGTCCACTTCTTCCATGAAAACTTCCAGCTCCCTTTTCAACTAGAAATGACCTTACTTTTCTCTGAACTCACATATCAATTTCCTTGTACTTCTACTATGAAATTATCTTATTTTGTTTTCTATTAGTAGAGGGTATAACCAGAAGTGGTCTGGTCAACTTAACAACTAGGTATGAGACTTTGGTTCTGACTTTGATTGTGTATCTTTGTTACATGTAGATATCCTCACTGACACCATGGTTAGAATTTTATCTCTTCTTAATAGGATAGAAATGCCTACTTTTGCTCTGGCTACTTTGACGCAAACATCTAAGATGGTTATAGCCACTAGATTGAGTCATGAAGAGAGTATTGAACTTGAAAACAGGAAGGTTTGAGTTTAAATCCTGCCTCAGACGTGTATTAGCTGTATGACCTTAAATAAGTCAATTTCTTTTAGCCTTTTAGACTGGAAAGGTAGGTTGGGGACAGATTGTATATGGCCTTATATGCCAGGGTAACATCCCATACCTTTTTATTTGTAGGATTCTGGTGAAGTGGTTAGAATACTTCACTGATTCACTCATGCAAAACCCTCATACCTCCTACACATCATGACTATTTCTGCTCATTGTCTTCACCAGATTTTGAGATCCTTGGGGCTATTCAAATTCTGGAATACCAGAAATACAAGTCTACCAATGCAGATATATCTCTGCAAGCAAGAGTTAATTGCCAGTGATAATGATTCAGTTAAGGACACTTGAGTTAGGGCATGTTTTCTCCTTTATTAAATATAAACAAAATCATCCTAGTCATAGTTACCTCAAAGCTGTCTTCCCTTCCATCCTTTCCATTCGTACTTTTTTTTTTTTAGGAACCATAACAAAACAATGGAGAATTTTATCTGGGCAGAAGGTCCCTTAAGGAGTCATTCTAACATAGGGAAGATATCACCTTGATGGACTTATCCCTTCCCCCAGTCATCCTCAAGAAATCCCAGGACAGCATGAAAGCAGGTAATACTTTAAAGGTATTAAATCAAAAGGAGCATTCATGTGTTATTCTTTACTACTAAATTGTCCACCCCTGTATAAAGGACTGCATTTTATTTATCTTTGTGATATGCACAAAGTTCAAATGAACAAACATTTTAGTGATCACCTTATGGATAGAAAGCTATCCTTAAATCAAGTAAGACCAGAGTTTAAGTTGTAACTCTGACACACCCTGGCTGTGTGACCCCTGACAAGTGAATTAACGTCTCAGTGTTCTAGACAACTATCTAAGACTATACTTACTAGCTGTGTAACCCTGGGAAAGTCACGTAACCTCATTTGTCTCAAGTTTCTTCATCTGTAAAATGAGCTGGAGAAGGAAATGACAAACCATTCCAGTATCTTTGCCAAAAAAATAATTCTAGATAAGATCACAAAGAATCAGACATGACTGAAATTACTCAATAACCACAGCAATCGGTAGAGGGAGTTTCCTCACCTGGGAGTTTCCAACCCCAATGAAATCACAAGTCTAGTCCTTATCTCTACCTCTCTTTATCTTGAGTTTCTAAGTAAATTTGTTTATGGTTGCTTGAACTTGAAACATGTAGAAAAGACAATCTTAATTAGCAAAAGCCAATTCAATCTTTACACAAGGGGAAAAAGTAGAGAAAAAGATTAAATTTATTTCAAAATTATCTAATAGATCACAACACTGTTACTGAACACTTTCACCCAGCATCTCCTTACTTATTCTCTCAATCACACCTCACCCAATTTATGGCCAGCTCATTGTAGCTATGACTTTATATAGAGAGATGCTCGAAGGAAAAGAGGTGGCTTTAACTTTTACCAAGCCTAGTGGAATTATAAAATTAGGTACATTGAGGCCACATTTTCAAAGATTGTTTAATTATGGTCTTTATCTCTTTCCTAATCACATAAATCAGATACTCTACCTCTGCTTTGCCCAAAAACTGGGCTGACCAGAGAGCCAGTTTTATTTCCTAAGCACAGTTCAACCAAGTACTCTGTGGAGTTCTGGGTAATCAGGTTACAACACACAGGGCATGACAAAGCAGAAGAGGGAGGAGGGATGGGAAGAAAGAGAAGATGAAGGAAAAGGAGAAGAAAAGGAGAGAAGTGAGGAGAAAAGTAAAGAGGAGAGAGGAGGAAGAGAAGGGGGAGAGAAGAAGTGGAGAAATGAAGAAAAAGAGAAGAGACAAGAGGAGGGAGGCAGAAAATAAGAGAAATTAAGAAAAGGAGAAGAGAGGAAAGGATGGGAAAGAAGAGGAGAAAAGAAGGAAGAAGAAAAGGAAGTGAAGGGGGAGGAGGAAGAGAAGAGAAAAGGAGAAATGAAGAGAAAGAGAAGAGAGCAGAGGAGAGGCGAAGAGGGAGGAGGAGAAGAATGAGGGCAGGGAGGCAATTGATACATTATAGTTTCAATTCAAGTAAGAGGTCATGAGCTCTCATACCCCCCCACACATGTCGCACCATGCCTGGGACATAGGCAGAACTTCATATATATATGTGTGTTGCCTTGCTTTGCCAATCTGTAGGAATGAAGGACTTCTCATAGGAGGAGTTCCAGAATTGAGCCAGGATGAAGGAAACGTCAGATTCCAAAATCTAGAAATCACAGCCTCCCAAATGCTTCTTGATGTCTAGGGCACCATCCACAGCAGCAGTGACCCTCTCTAGGTCCAGTCCACCAATAAATATTTTTTATGCAGCTGTTATGCACCAGGCACCATGCTAAGTACTAGGGATCCCCCTTCCCCCTGAAAGGCAGTAATACAAAGGTTCCTAAAGGGCAGGGGCTGTTTTCACTTTTGTTTGTATTTTCAGAATCTAGCACAATGCCTGAAACAAAAAAGATACTTAATAAATGTGTGTTGAATTGAATGGAATGAATGCTCACACATGTATCAACACTGGAAAACAATACACATTAACCCAGTAAGACTGAAGTGACTGATGAGCTAAACTGACCCACTCCTAGAAAATAGTCTTTAAAATAAAACTTTAAAAAAACAGTTCTGCCTGATATCCATGGTTGGGGATGGAAATTTGTTGTTTTAAAATTCAGTTTTTTAACAGCAGCCTCATCTTCTTCCCCACCCCCCCATTCCAATCTCTGAGTTGTTACCTCCATCACACAGGATACATGGCTATTGGGATGTTGATTTTAATAGTCTGCTTAAGGTTCTTTGGCAGATCACATGTTTCATTTAATTAAATAATGTCCCAATTAATTGATTTGTTTGTAGACATTCTTAATTTAGTAAATGCAGAGTAGAATGCTAAAAATACCATTATGTTTCTGACAGGGGCCCCACTAAAGTCTGATAATTGATAGCTTTGCTGTTTTCTCTGATGGCCTGAAAAGCTTTTAAAGCTAAATTCAGTAATCATGTTCATCTTTGGAAATTAGTTTTGTGAAACCACACATTTAGTTCTTGCTGAGAAATCTCATTTTAGTCATTTTAACATAATTTATAATGCATAAACTAAATTAGCTTTTGTAGCTAAGCCAGCACATTTTTCTTTAATTTTTATCTCATCCTAATATATTTTTGACCTTGAAAACTGTAATGTCTGTTGGATATTGAAGCCTCTGAACAAAGGAAATCATTTCCATTCCATCACTATGGTTACACTTTCTTCTGTCTCCAGCACTGAACAGCGCTGCAAGTGTTGAAGCTAGATTCCTCAGGAGGGTAAGGAGAACTTCATGTAATATCATTTAGGTCTGATTAAATAAACACATCCACGTAATGGAACCCCTGAAAGCATCAAATCGTTGCACTCTGTTTACACTGCATAGGATCTGACTGATATTAAGGGGTAATACATCACTCACAATAGCATTCTCTTTGGGGCCTATTTTTCAGTCAGCCACACATATTTGTCTCCAAAAAAAAAAAAATCAGCTGAAATGCCAGGCTGTTCCAATACCTCTAGTGCAGCTTAAATCAGAGGGGTTTCATCTTCCTTAACAATGGAGACCAATCAAAAGTGTGAAACATGACCCCTCTCAGGCCACTAGACTTGTGAAATGCACATTTTGACACTCCTTTTCCCATCCTAAAATGGCTTTGGCTGTCCTATCCAAACACAAACAAAATAAAGAACTGGTTATTTGAATAAATCTGATACATGCTGTTTCTGTTCAAAGGAACACTCTTTTCACAGATGGTACACTTTGGTACAATGTTGCTTGAGATCCTTTTATTACATTGTTGTTCTTCAAAGATTTCAAAGGCAATGGGATTTTCCCTACCCTCCCTCTTCTGCCCCCCTCTCCTATTTTTCTAGGCATTCCTCTGCAATATCTTCTTCTGCCTTAGTTAAAATAAATACTAATCCAATTTGGCAGATATTGGCAACTAAACAATATTTTGAAGGCATCATGGTTATGAGAAGCATAAGAAACATGTAGCCACTCTGCACTGTGGCAAACTCTTAAGGTTTAGCAATATCTTTATTCACCCAACAAACATTTGCGAAGCAAATTTGCAGAGCATCATGTTGGACATTTGTATCTATACACAGTATACAAAGTATAGATACTGTGATCCTTGCCTTATAGAGTTTGCAATCTAATACTGGAATAGGACACAAGTACAAATACGTCTGTGACATTTCCACCAAATAGAACCCGCCCCTTTTTTTTGCTCCTCCCCAAACCTGCCTTTTTCCTATTTTCTATATTTTTTTATAAGGGCACTGCCACTATTCCAGTCACTTGGTTCACAGCCTCTACACTTCACACTCTTCCTCACCATGCTTACCATAGTCAATCTATTGCCAAAACTTATCCATTGCATCTCAATCTGTTCCATTCTCTCTGCTCACACAGATACTCTTATAGTTCAGGCCTTGATTTCTCATTTACACTATTTCAACAACTTTCTAATTGATCTCCCTTCCTTGTGACCCTGATATAGGGAAATATTGAAGGCAAAAGGAAACAGGGATGGCAGAGAATAAGATGGAGAGATAGTACATTGAAACAATGAACATGACCTTGGACAGACTTCTAGAGATGTGGAGGATAGGTCACAAAGAGTCAGACATGACTGAACAATGTCAAAACAACACCTTGTAACAACATTCTAATCCATCCTCCACCTTGCTGCCAAAGTGATATTCTTTTAGCACAAGTCCAACTGTGTTAAATCCCTTGCTCAAAATCTCCAGTGGCTCCCTAATGCCTCTATGATAAAATACAGACCATTTGTTTGGCATTTAAAGTCCTTCACAATCTGGCTCCATCCTTCCTTTCCAGCCTTATTACAAACTACTTCTTTTCACAAGCCAATCTGATGTACTTGCTACTCCTCATATGTGAAATTTTATTCATTCATTCATTTGTTCATTCATTCACTCATTCATTTTTGTCTCTATGCTTTAGAACTGGCTGTCCTCCATTTCTGGAACAAATTCTATCTCCACCTCAACTTCTCAGAACTGCTAGCTCTCTTGAAGAGTCAGCTCAAGCATCACCAACTATATGAGACCTTTACTGTTCTTCCTCCCCTAACTTCTAGTATTTCCCTCCACCCTGAAATTATCTTGTAATTTCTCCACATATATTTTGTATTTACTTATATATCATATTGTTTACATGAAGAGAATATAATAGAATGTGGAAAGGGATTAGAATCCAGAGAGGAACTGCTAGTGAGAAAATATTTCCTACCTTCCTCCATGAAAATGAAATATTTATGCATCAAATACTGTAGAGAAAGAAAGGGCTCAAAAACAAAATATTACAAGAGGAATTTTTTCCAATTGTTTGGAAACAAAGCATTCCCATTGATTGGCAAATGGCTGGACAAATTATTGTGTATTAATATAATGAAACATTACTATGATATGATATAAGAAACCATTAATGTGAGGAATTCAGAGAAAAAAATACACGGAAAGAACTACATAAACTGGTGCTGCATGTACTAAGTAGAAAGAGAACAATACACACAATGACTATAATAATGCAAATGAAAACACTGAAGAGCACCTCCACTCAGATTAATTGCAGTGACAAATCTTGGTTCTGAAGGACAGATGATGAAACACACTTGGATATGCCATTGAATGATATTGCTTTGTCAGTTGGCTTAATTAATTATTTTTTCCCTTGTTAAAAGTAGAGTTGGGTAGAGGGAGTGACTGTGAAATAAAAGTCATCACTTTTTTAAGGTTTCAAGTCTGAAATATTGGACTAATTGGAATAGAACTTACTGAAGTTGTCTGAATAATGTTTTTAAAATAACAGGGTGTGGGAAAGAAATAAGAATAATTCTCTGATTTTCTGCATGCCATTTAATCCCTCCTTTCACTCCACATCCCTAACTATCATTTAAGACTTTCATGGAGAAAGATAAGAAATAAAATCAAGGAAATGGGCCATAAGTATAGAGAAAGAAAGGCATAAAGGAGGAAGAGAGTAAGGAAAGAAGAAATATCCTGAGGGAAAAAGAGAGATCAGGAAAAGTAACTGGAAAGGACCTTTAGGAAAAGGTTTATACCTGCTCCAACATGAATGGTGGAAAAAGTCATAGAAAGAATAAATGGTCCTTCTCCTTCCATGACATTCCCCCCCTGTGCCATTCCCTCTGTCCCCACCTCAAATACTTAATCCAGTTAATTCTCATTCCATAATTTTGTTTCCTTTTGTCCTTTGTAGTTAATGTAATCATCCCAGGCAGTAGCAGGGTGTCTCTTTAGGGGTCCCTTGAGATTGCCTCGTGACAAAAGCTGCCGCTCAGATAGCATCTTTGCAGATTCTACTTGGCAAGCTCCCAGCCTTCCCTTCCATCACTGTCGAACAGTATTTCTTTCCCCCCCCTCCCTTTTTAAGTGTTTTAAGCTTCTAACTATCATAATTTAATTTGAAATTATCCTCTGATTTCCTACGTGGGCTGAGAGTGAGAATAGTCTGGGGAGAAAAGGGAATGACAATGAATGAGAAAGGAGACATTTGTTAAAATCTTTTTCTTCTTTTTAGGAAGAGCTGTAATAGTGTTTTCTATCAACATGACTCCTTCCTTCAGCTGTAACAAAGTTAGAGAAAGTGTCACTGCTACAAATTGAAAGTTCAGGGGGTGACTATATTGACTGAGCCTTTTCACTAGGATTGGTATTGTAGCTTTCCTCCAATGCAAATATAGAGGTGGTGATATTTCTAAAGCAATTTTCTCTTTTCCAATGACCCCTTTCTACTCTCACTCCCTTCAATGCTCCTTACTCTCCAGTCTTTTTTTCCCCCAAGTGTTCTTATACTCTTCAATCTCCCAGTGTCTTCTGTCTGCACTCCTCTTCCAGATTCTAGCCCTTTTCTTCTATTTAGAAGATCATATCATCCAAGGGGGCAGAATTGGGAACATAACTCACAGTTTGTCCAACTGAGTTTGAGTTTTCTAGCACATGCTCTACAATTCTCTCTAAAAGAGAACACTTTTTATTAAAATAGAACAATAGAAAGTACATAGACAGAAAAATATGAAATCTTTGGTATAAAAACGACATTATTGAAACAAAAATAAGGCAGCATAACTAACACCTGACACCTGATTTTTTTTATTGGGGGGGTGAGACTAGACCTATGGTTTCATTGTTGTAGGGAACTACCAAATAAAGAAATTTTATCAATGTAAAACAGCACCTTGTTTTGAATTTCTAGTCTTTTTTTTTTCTTGCTTTTTAGTGAGGCAGTTGGGGTTAAGTAACTTGCCCAGGTTCACACACTTAGTAAGTGTCAAGTATCTGAAGCTGGATTTGAACTCAGGTCCTCCTGACTCCAAGGCCAGAGCACTATGCACTGTACCACCTAGCTGCCCTTAAATTTAAAGTCTTAAAGAGTTCCCTAGAGCACTGAGAGATTAAGTGACTTGTCCTGTATCATACAATCATTATGTGACTCAGGTAGGACTCCAGTTCAGTTTTTTCTGGCACTATGGCTGGCTCTCTATCCTTTATGCCATGATGCCCCTCCAATTTAGTGATATAAACCAGACAATAAATGGGTTTTCATTGCAATCACTGCTCACATGTGATTTGCCTGGATCATTGTATTCTTAAAAATGTGAATAAAGAGTGAAATTCAATGTAAAGTATGCATAATTTAGCTACAATGAATCTTTAAAAAATACTAGTATTAAAAGCTTTAAAACTGTTTGACCAATAATACTTATTGGAGTAACATTATAGTCTTCAAGACTAGAGAGTGACGGGGGATGGAGCCAAGATGGGGGAGTGAAAGCAGTGACTTGCTTGAGCTCTCCTCCACACCCCTCCAAATACTCATAAAAAATGGCTCTAAACAAATTCTGAAGCAGCAGAACCCACAAAAAGACAGAGTGAAACAAATTTCCAGCCCAAGACAACCTGGATGATTGATCAGAAAGGTATATCACACCGAGCTGGGAGCGCAGCGCAGTGTGGCCTGGGTGGGCAGGCTGCAGGGAACCTGAAGCAGGCCTCAGAGAACTGAATCTCAGGCACCTGTGGAGGTTTCCAGACTCCTCAAAGACAATTTAGAAGGTCAGTGGGAAAAGTCTGTTATTCTCAGTGCTGAGAAAGGAAGGGGGTGGGGGGCAGCTGCTTCCTGAGTTTCTAGCCAACAGACTGAGGGGGAATCCAGTGGCTGATTAGAGATGGATTGCAGGGATCTCTTTGCCAGTGCTGAGGTAGGAATCTCTTGCTTTGCCCATGTTTGGCTCTGGGTCACAGTTCTGGGCAGTGGTGCTGGGGTGAGGAGGAGCACTGGCTTGGTGGAGCTTGTAGTGGCTGTGGAGAGAAACCCCTCCTCACAGTTACAGGACAGAAAGGAGTACTTGTGGTCACAGGCCAGGAAAGGAGTAAACACCTTGCCCCTTATCATACCACCTTGGAAGAACTGAAAATTTACAGGTCCCTACAAGTATCTCTGAAAACAGCTGTACAAACCCCTGAAGCTTGGGACAGTACATTCTCCACATTGGAAGCAGATTCGTACCTTAACAAAGAGTTTAAAACTCAAATAATTGGCCGGGATCATGAGCAAGCAGGGCAAAAAGAGTCAGACCATATAATCTTACTTTGGTGAAAAAGAAGATCAAAATAGACAACCAGAAGAAGACAACAAAGTTAAAGCTCCTACATCCAAAGCCTCCAAGAAAAATATGAATCAGTCCCAGGCCTTGGAAGAGCTCAAAAGGGATTTTGAGAAGCAAGTAAGGGAAGTAGAGGAAAAACTGGGAAGAGAAATGAGAGTGATGCAAGAAAATCATGAAAAACAAGTCAACAGCTTGCTAAAGGAGACCCAAAAAAATACTGAAGAAAATAACACCTTAAAAAATAGCCTAACCCAAATGGCAAAAGAGGTCCAAAAAGCCAATGAGGAGAAAATGCCCTAAAAAGAAAAATTGGCCAAATGGAAAAGGAAGTCCAAAAGATTACTGAAGAAAATACTTCCTTAAAAATTAGAATAGAGCAATTGGAAGATAGTGACTTTATGAGAAATCAAGACACTGTAAAACAAATCCAAAAGAATGAAAAATTAGAAAAAATGTGAAATATCTCATTGGAAAAACAACTGACCTGGAAAATAGATCCAGGAGAGAGAATTTAAAAATTATTGGACTATCTGAAAGCCATGATCAAAAAAAGAGCCTAGACATCATCTTTCAAGAAATTATCAAGGAAAACTGCCCTGATATTAGAACCAGAGGGCAAAATAGAAATTGAAAGAATCCACGATCTCCTCCTGAAAGAGATCCCCAAAGGAAAACTCCTAGGAATATTATAGCCAAATTCCAGAGTTCCCAGGTCAAGGAGAAAATATTACAAGCTGCCAGAAGGAAACATTCAAGTACTGTGGAAACACAATCAGGATAACAAAAGATTTAGCAGCATCTACATTAAAGGACCACAGGGCATGGAATATAATATTCTGGAGGGCAAAGGAGATAGGATTACAACCAAGAATCACCTACCCAGCAAAACTGAGTATAATCCTTCAGGGGAAAAATGGTCATTCAGTGAAATAGAGGACTTTCAAGCATTCTTGATGAAAAGACCAGAGCTGAACAGAAAATTTGACTTTCAAATACAGGACTCAGTGAACATGAAGAGGTAAACAGGAAAGAGAAATCATAAGAGACTTATTAAGATTGAACTGTTTACATTCCTGCATGGAAAGATGATATTTATAACTCATGAGACCTTTGTCAGTATTAGGGTAGTTGGAGGAAAAAAATTATGTGTATGTATATGTAGATAGATAGATAGAGGGCACAGGGTGAGTTGAAGATTAAGGGGTCATATCTGGAGAATAAAATTAAGGGATGAGAGAGGATGATACTCGGAGAAAAGAAAGGGAGAGGTAGAATGGGGTAAATTATCTCACAAAAAACAAAAATGGAAAAGAAAAGTCTCTTACAGTGGAGGGGAAGGGGGGGAAGGTGAGAGGGAATGAGTGAATCTTATTCTCATAGGATTTGGCTTAAGGAGGGAATAACATACACATTCAATTGGGTATGGAAATCTGTCTTACCTACAGGAAAATAGGGGGAGAAGGGGACAAGAGAGCAGGGATGATAGAGAGGAGGGCAGATTGGGAAAGGGGTAATCAGAAGTAAATACTTCTGAGGAGGGACAGGGTCAAAAGAAAGAATAGAAGAAATGGGAGGGCAGGATAGGATTAAGGGAAATAGAGTTAGTTTTTCACAACATGTCTACTAAGGAAGTGTTTTGCATAACTGCACATGTACAACCTATATTGAGTTGTTTGCCTTTTCAATGAGGGTGGGTGGGGAGGGACGAAGAGAGAAAATTTGAAACCTAAAGTTTATAAACATATGTTTAAAAAAATGTTTTCACATGCTACTGGGAAATAAGAAATACAGGAAATGAGGTACAGAAGTCTATCCTGCCCTACAGGAAAATAGAAGGGGAAGGGGATAAGAGAAGGGGGGAGAGAGATAGAAGAGAGGACAGACTAGGTGAAGGGATATTCAGAATGCATGCCATCTTGGGGTGGGGGGAGGGGTGAGATGGGGTGAAAATTTGGAACTCAGAAACTTGTGGAAGTGAATGTTGAAAACTAAAAATAAATAAATTTATATTTTAAAAAAAGAGTAGAGAGTGACTGATAAGCTAAAGGGAAATGTGATCAGAAAGGTATAGCAAGGAAAATAGAATTTGCTAAAAAGGGAAAGTTCCCAGATACCATACAGCACTGGAAAAAGTCTTTCAAACTCATTACATAACTAGTATGGGTCAAGTAATGATTTTCCCCATGGCATTTACACCTAAGGGGACATACTTCTACCTTGCTGTGACTGTCATTCTGGCATCTTGTAGTCTTCAACCAGTCTATTTTGGCTTGACACAACTACCCAGAAGTCCCCATCACCATGGTGCCACCTTCCCTCTAGAAGACAGACCACCCACGCACCCAGAATTACTATGCCTGTCAGATTGTCCTCTGCCACTGCCCTTCTTCTGTTAGACAAAGCTAATCTACCTAACTCAATTTTCCCCAAGTGTAGCAATAATTTCTAACCATATCTCTAATATCTTTATATAGCCTTCCCCGAAAGCCTTAAATTCAAATTATTAAATTTTTTTTCCATAATTTTTTCCCTAATGTTAATGAAAAATTTACTTGGGAAGATAGTGTTTGCATTATAGAAACTGACTTTCTGGACAACAGCTGGAATACATCAATTCTGTAAAGTAGAGGATATTTACATTGCCTATATTTCCTACCAACTAAGGCCTTTATTTAATGTGATTTTGTAGTCAAGGCAAGGACAACTCATCATTTTTGCTTCCAAACAAGAGTCTCTTCCCAATGTGTACATACCTGTCAACAACATCATCATCCTTCCAGATTCTGTTTAGAAAACTTACACTCATCTTTGATTCCTACAAATCCTTGCTCCCATTATCTAATCATCCACCAAGACCTATTCATTCTTCCTTCCAAGTGTTCCACCTTTTTCTCTTTTCCATTTCCACTGCTGCCACCCAAGATTCAGCTTTCAACACCTTTAATTGATGTTCAAATCTTTAATGTAAAAGTCTTCTAAGAGGCTTCTCTTTCTCTAGTTTTTCCTTCTGTCATTCCTCATGAGAATCACTGCCTGTTTAGTATTGGTCAAAATCACTCCTTGGCTTGACAATGGCTCTCCAGAGCCTATCAGATCTAGCCTTCCTCAGTCTGGTATCTAAAGCTCTTCTTCAACCTCATCTCCTACTCATCCAAAACACACAACTGATGCCATTGTTATTTCCTCCACACAGCATGATCATTCAACCTCCCTATTTTTGTTTATGCTATTATCCTGCCATATTTAAACCTGGAATACATTCTCCCTTTCTTTCCACCAATCCAAATCCTTTAGTTTAAGGCCTTAAATACATAGTATACTAAATTCTACTAAATAGCATTCATACTAAATAGTATACTAAATTCATGAATTCTCCCTGGCCATTCCAACCTACTAGCAGTCTCTTCTCTGGATTCCCAGAAAATTTATATTCTGTACCCCATAACCAGGTACTTAAGTTATAGAGATAGGAAGGAATAATAATAATCTAATTCAACTCATTCTCATTATTTATATATGGGGTTGTGGTAGGAGCACCACCCTAATCCCTTGCAAGTTAGACTAATTTTTTCTCTAAAAAGGTATGGAGAGCTTCCTGGAGACTTAGTTGGTCTAGAGAACTAAAGGCTCAAACTCCTGAAGTAACTGCCTTAAGAAATACAAAGCAGCCCCTAGGCCTTCTGGTACTCTGAAGCTTGGCTGATGGATCAAGATGAGTTACTCAAGTAAAGAAGCTTTGCTCAGTTGAATCAACTTAAGGTATCCTTAATGCTAGTCCTTGTTGAAAATCCTTCTCCTGCTATGGCTAAGTAAATCTCTTTTCCTTAACTGTTAATGTGTCTCATTACATTCCAATATCAATCCTAAACTATCATGGGATTTGCCTGAGTTAGGCGCAGTTCAGAACACAGGTCCTCATTGATTCTCAAACGGACTATTACAACAGCCTCTACATTGGGATCTTTTCTTCCAGTCATCCTTTTCCAATACATCCTCCAAGCTATTACCACATTCCCAAAGCATGGGCCTCAATATGTCAGCTCCCTGCTCATGAAGTTTTAGTTGCTTCTATGATAGACCCATTTTCTCTACAATTTAAAAAATAATAACTCTCCTCTTTTTGACATTTAAATCCCTTTACAATCTTTCTAGAATGATTTTGTGTTGCTCCCTCTTACACATGCCAGTGGACTGATCTACTTACTATTCCTCATACATGACATACCATCTCCTAGGCCATGCCTTTCACAAGATCCTCTTACCTGGGATGCTCTCTCTCCTCACTTGCAATGATTAGAGTCCCTGACATCCTTCAAGACTCAACTCAAAAAATCAATTAAAAATGGGCGGAGCCAAAATGGCAGATTAGAGGCAGCAACCCAGCCAGGATCACAACCAAGAATCAACTACCTAGCAAAATTTCAGCAGGGGTGGGGTGCAATGGCTATTTAATAAAATAGAGAACTTTCAAACATTCCTGATGAAAAGACCAGACCTGAATAGAAAATCTGACATTCAAAGATAATATTTAAAAGAAGCATAAAAAGGTAAACATGACAGAGACATGATAAGGGACTCAATAAAGTTAAACTGTTTACATTCCTATATGGGAAGATGATTCATGTAACTCTTAAGAATTCTATCATCATTAGGGCAGTTTAAATGGAGTTTACATACAGGATATAGGTGTGAGTTCTTTCCGTTGAAATGATCTCCCAAAAAAATGAAGGAATGAGAAAGGGGGATGCACTGGGAGAAAAGGAAAGGGAAAGGTAGATTGGGGAATTTTTTTCACATAAAAGAGATGCATAAGGAAGAGGTTTTACAGTGGAAGGGGAAATGGGGTGGAGGTGGAAGGCAATGCTTGAACATCACTCCCATTGGAACTGGTTCAAAGAGGGAAGAATAAATATACACATCCTGTTGTGTATAGAAATCTATCTTACCCAGGTAAGGAAACAGAAGGATAAGGGGGGAGGGGAAGATGATAAAAGGAAGGCAAATTAAAGGAGGCAGTGGATATTAAAAAAAAAGACTTTTAAGGAGAGACAGGATGAAAAGATAGAGAGAAGGAGAAACAAAAGAAAATGGGATGGAAGGAAATAAACACTTAGTAATCATAACTGTAAATGTGAATGGGATGAACCCACCCATAAAATGGAAGCAGATCACAGAATAGATTAGAAACCAGAATCCAACAATATATTTGTTCTTTATAAGAGATATGCTTGAAACAGAAACATGCATAGAGAGTTAAAATGAAAGACTGGAGCAGAATCTAAAATGCTTCACCTGAAATAAAAAAAGCAGGGATAGCACTCATGATCTCAGACAAATCAAAAGCAAAAACAGACCTAATTAAAGGAATTAATCGGGTAAACTATAGTTTGCTAAAAGGCATCATAGTACCTGAAGTAATAGCAAAAATGTTTGCATGAAGTTTCTCTGATAAAGGCCTCATTTCTCAAATAGATTGAGATTAAATTGAGACACAAATTAACTCAAATATATAAAAATTAAGATCCATTTCCCCATTGATAAATGGTCAAAGGATATGAACAGGAAATTTTCAGAAGAAGAAATCAAAGTTATCTATAGTCACAGAAAAAATGCCCTAAATCACTTTTGATTAGAGAAATTAAAATTAAAACAACTCTGAGGTAGCACCTCACATCTATAAGAAATGACAAATGCTGAAGGGAATCAGGGGCAAATAGGTACACTAATGAACCGTTGGTGAACTAGAAAACTGGTCTAATAATTCTGGAGAATAATTTGGAACTATGCCCAACGGGTTATAAAATTGTGCGTACTTTTTGAACCAGCAATACCACTATAAGGTCTGTATCCCAAAGAGATCAGATAAAAAGGAAAAGGACCTACATGTACAAAAAGATTTATTTATAGCACCTGTTTTGTGGTGGCAAAGAATTGGAAATCAAAGGGTTACTCATCAATTGGGGGATGGCTGAACAAGTTGTGGCATGTGATTGTGATGGAGTACTGTACTATAAGAATGATGAAGGGAGTGGTTTCAGGAAAAAAAAAAAACATAGCAAGACCTAATATGAACTGATGCAAAGTGAAGTGAGAAGAACTGAGAGATCATTGTGCACAGTAACAATGGTGTAATGATGATCAACTGTGAAAGACTTGGCTATTTTAATCAATATAATGATCCAAGATGATTCAAAAGAATTCATGATTAAAAAAATGATATCCACTTTCAAGAGAGACCTGATGAATTTTGAGTGCAAATTGAAGTATACTTTTCTCACTTTCTTCATTTTTAATTTTTTTTACAATATGGTTAATATGGAAATATGTTGCGCACAATTTCACAAGTATAGTTGATATCATACTTTTTACATTCCAAGTGGGTAGGGGATGTATGGGAGGGAGAGAGAGAATATGAAACTCAAAATTTAAAAAGAAAAGAATGTTAAAATTTTAAAATAGGGGCAGTGAGGTGGCACAGTGGATAGAGCACCGTCCCTGACATTAGGAGGACCTGAGGTCAAATCCGGCCTCAGACCAAACACATGACACTTACTAGCTGTGTGACCATGGGCAAGTCACTTAACCCCAATTGCTTAAAAGCAAAAAAAAAAAAAATTTAAATAACATACTTTTTAAAAAAGACAACTCAAATGCCACCTCCCCCATATTACTCTGCATTTCCTTATCTGTATATATCTTGGTTCATTCCAGTAGAATGTAAACTCAGTTAACTGCTTGAATGTATATGTTCCTTTTTGTTTGTTTGTTTGTGCCCAAAATGGCACAGACTAAGTCCTTAATGCTTACTGAATTTAGTTAAATTAAATTGAATATACTTGCATTTGTCTTCATTTCCCAAGTTCATAAAAGGAAAAACTAGATATTGTACTTCTCTAGTATTTTCCACATTTTCTAGCAGAGTACAGAGCATATAGTAGGTATTTAATAATTATTTGTTGATTTGCTTTAATGTTTTTGTGGTATAGTAGAAAATGTGTAACCCTTAGAATTTATTGTAGTTTTCTATTGTTTAAAAGCAGAATCAGTATAACGTTATGACTTTGATATACTATCAGAGAAAGAATAAAAAAGGGATTAACATATCACAATTCTTCCTAAATGGTTCTCTCTCTCTCTTTCTCTCTCTCTCTCTGTCCTATGTTTACATGTGTGTGTGTTGCTGCTTCGAAAAAAGACAGAATTTTTATCGAAGGGTATTTTGTTTTGTTTTTACTTTTTATGTAAGGCATGATTGCACTGGCCTTCCATTAGGATGGTCTTTAGACACAAAATGGTTCTAAGGGAAGATATTTTAGTAAAAATAAATGCTAATTTAGAGATTTCAAAAAGCTTCTTGTTTCATTGCCTTTTTATTCAAATCCATTTGGAGGTATAAAGTTTAGCTTCTTTATTCTGTGACTGAAGGGTGGTGGCATTTTTAATAACATTTTACTAATTTTCTTCCTATTTGCAGAGCAGAAGTCAAGTGTCAAAGTGGTCACTCAAAACAAAATTGCATTTTTCCAAAAGGGAGCCTGGCTGATAGTAAATTTCCTAATACGATAAGTTTACAACTAATTGATCTTAAAAAAAAACCCCACATAACTTACATTAGGATAGCTGGGGGAGGGGTAGGTATAATTTCAGCCTTCAAATCTCTGAAGGGCTTTCATGTAGAAGAGAGATTAGATATATACATATTTTTTCCTGTGGGCAAAATGAGACCCAATAGGTAGAAGGTATGGGGGAGAGTGCAGATTTCTTAACATTTCTCTCTCTCTCTCTCTGTATGTACATATATACATATACATATATATATATATATATATATATATATACGTATATATATATATACACACACACAAATATATATATATAATATATATATACATATATATACACACACACACATATATATACACCTATACATGCATATACACACACACACACACACACACACACACATATATACATATATATATATATATATATATATATATACATATATATATATATATATATATATATATTCTTAATAATTAGAGATGCCCAACAATGGAACAGACTGCCTTGTAAGGTAGTGAACTCTTCAGTAAAGATGTTCAAGCAGGGGTATTAAACAGACTACATTGACTGGGTTAGCTAAAAATTTATATTACATAGCTTAAATACTCACAACTATGATTAACTCACTATCCAACTCTCCACACTTCCATGCTTCCAAACATATTAATCCCTCTTCAAACTTCCCATGTCTCCCCTTCCATGCCCCACCCTCTTAACTGAGAATATTGCCTCATATTTTCCTGAAAAAAAATTAGGCAAATTTACCAAAAATTCCCTCTTCTCTCCCCCCATCTCACACCACAAAGGTGCTTTTTGCCACAATCTCTTCCTTTACCCCTGTCTTGCATAATGAGATGGCTTTTCTCTTTGCCAAGGCAAACCTCAGTACAAAGCACATATCATCCCATTCCAACCCTTTTTCTCCATCACATTACCTCCTCTATCATCTCTACTCTCAGATAAAATCCCTCTCTGTATATTGGTTGCTTCTCTACTATTTACAAACATGCCCATGTCTTCTCCATCCTCAAAAGATAAAAACAACAACAAAAAAAAAAATACTTGATCCACACATCCCTATTATCTATTATATTTATCTCTTCTCTTTTGTTGCTAAACTCTTAAGAGTTTCTTTTCTGCACTTCCTCTCTCTTACTTTCTTCTTCTCTATAGTCTAGCCTCATCATTCAACTAAAATGGCTCTTTCCAATATCACTATTGATCTCTTAATTGTCAAATCTAATAGCTTTATCCTATTCCTTCTTAAAATCTCCAAAGCTTTTGACCCCCTTGATCAACTGTTTTTCCGTGATATTCTAGGCTTTCATGACCCTCTCCAGAAGAATCTCTAGATTCTTCTCCTACCTCTCTTTACCACTCCTTCTTAGTCCCTTTTGCAGGCTCTTCATCCAAGTCATGCTCATTAACTGCAAGTGGGGCTCTGTCCTGGGTCCTCTTCACCTTTTATACTGTTTCACTTGATAATCTTATCAACTTCCATAGATTCAATTATTGTCTCTATGCTGATTGTTATCAAAACTACTTATTCTGCCCTAACCTATTAGCTGACCTCAAATCTCAAATCTCCAACTGCCTATTGGACATTGTGAAATAGATATCCTGTGGACATATTAAACTCAACATGTCCAAAACTAAACTCATGATCTTTCCCAAAAAAGTCTTCACCTCTTTGAAACTTCCCTATTACTATAAAGGATAACACCATCCTCCCAGTTATTCAGGCTCACAGCCTAGATATCATCCTAGACTCCTTACTACTTCTAACTACTTGCCCTCTCTTCCATATCAATTTAATTGCCAAGGCCTGTTGATTTCACCTTCGCTATGTCTCTCAAACATGCCTCCTTCTTTCCTCTAACATTGCCACCACCCTGGTCCAGGCTCTATCACTTCACACTTAGACTATTGCAACAGCCGCCTGCCCCATTAGATGGTGAACTCCTTAAGGAAAAGGACTGTCTTTTGCCTTTCTTTGTATCCTCAGTACTCAGTACACTACCTGGCACATAGTAGGCTCTTTATAAATGCTTAACCTATTGACAGTGACAGACAACCTATAAAGTCCCTTCTAATTCTAAAAGCCTATATGTAAGGAGCTTAGGATGCCACAGGACAGAAAGAGGAATTCAAAATGCTGAAAATTGTCCTTTGATGGGGAAATATTTTCTTCTCACTCCTCAAAATTGCAGGTGTGGTGGGAAGGGGAGGAGATGATTGTGATTCCATGGTGGATATCTAGAGATATCAAGAAATAGCCAAAATGCTGGGGTATGTATATTTTCTTTGTAGTGGCTGGAACTAGCCTGGTTTATGTGAAATTGGGAGCATGGAATGGTAGTGGTTGTGGTGAGTTTCCGATTATTAGTGTGGAAGCTAAGGACTTGAAATATAGCAGTACACTGTGGGAATAGTTTGAGAGTCAATGGGGAAGTTAACATTTTTAGCTGGGGTTGAGTGGTGGTCTTTCTATGGAGCTTCTTTCTCTTGCAAGAACACTGGTATACACCTGCAGTAGTCTTATTGCTAGTACCTCTCCTATCCACACACATTTTCACAGCAAATAACAGTACAGAATGAGCAATGATGAAATGATTTTGTCTAGCACACCTCTGAATCATGGCCCAGCTAAACTCTTCTCTAAGTTTTCACCTCTAGAGGAGAGTACTTAGTGAGGAGGGTGAAGAAGAGAGAGAGAGAGAAAGAGAGCTGGGCAACTGACCACTATGAGACTCTGATTGAAGCCATTATTATAATATTATTAACCTGAGCATCTTGAAAAATTACCTAAACCTGTCATTTGATGAGCTGCTTTTATCATAAGTAGAACACAAGTCCACATGGAAAATAACTGATAGATTACCTTTGATTAAACACATAATGAGTGTTTGGTGGATGATTCTGAATCCATTGTATTTTTAAGGAGGCAGATTCATTCTCTGCATGAGATGTGGGTTGTAAATATATCCCTGTTAAAGGTGGGAAGTACTGGACTGGATAGCATGATACAGTAGAAAAAAGAGGGACCCAGGATTTTCATCTCAACTAGGTCACAAAATATCTATGTAACCCTTGTCTCTCTTAGTTTCCTCACATGTAAAATTAGTATGAAAGTGCTTGCCTTCAAAGATGTAGTGATGAGAATCTAATAAGATTACATGAAAGCTCTTTAAAAATTGTGAATGACTGACTGAATAAAACATTTATTAAGGGCTTACTATATGCAAAACAATGTGCCAACCAACAGGGATATAAATAGGATAGTAAGACAATCCCTGCTCTCAAAGAGTTCACATTGTAATGGAGGAGACAACACATATGTAATTATAAGTCATTAATATTTCCAATGGAAAAGTTCTTTGATTTCATTCAATATGTCTGTACTGAATTCCTACCATGACCCTATTCTAGGTGATGAGGGGGTTACCAGTAAGATAGAAGGCACACTGCCTGCTCACCAGGAACTTATAATAGATATATAGCGATAAGAGCACTCATATTGTATTCAGGAGACTGAGTTCTAGTCCTTTTACAAAGCAGCCACATGACCTTAGGCTTCCTCAATCTTCAATAAGAGAGAAAGTGCTATAATTTAATCTTTCTGAGTCTGCATTTCTTACCTAAAAAATTGGTGATTATAATACTTATAGTATCTATCTCACAGGACTGTTATGAGAAAGGTGCTTTGTAAATCTTAAAGTACTATCTAAATATGAATTATGATTGCTTTTATTATAACCTAGTTGGGATGAAACATGAAATAACAATGCATTTCTGAATGTGCATAATTAACAAAAAGAATGGACTCAAAGAAAATAGTAGAGCTAGATGTAGATGGAAGAACGTGAGATAGTCTAGGGCAGAGGTAAAGGCAGACAGGCAACAAGAATTTATTAAAGGCTTACTATGTGACCAGCACTGCACTCACTGCTGGGTATTCAAACACAATTTTTGAAAGTACAAGAGTTAGGGGCAGAGCCAAGATAGCAGAGTAAAAGCAGTGACTTGCTTGAGCTCTACCCCAAACCCCTCCAAATACTCATAAAAATTGGCTGTAAACAAATTCTGAAGCAGCAGAACCCACAAAAAGACAGAGTGAAACAAATTTCCAGACCAAGACAACCTGGAAGATTGATCAGAAAGGTGTATCTCACTGGGCTGGGAGCACAGCACGACATGGGTACACAGACCACTGTGAACCTGGAGCAGGCCTCAGAGAACTGAATCTCAGGCACCTGTGGAGGTTTCCAGACTCCTCAACCACCAATGCCAAAGACAATCTAGAAGGTCAGTGAAAAAAGTCTGTTTCTATCAGTGAGGAAGGCAGGGTTGCAGCTCCATTCCCCAAGAGCTTGGCCCGGGGGGGGGGGGGGGGCAGCTGCTTCCTGAGTTTCTAGCCAACAGACTGAGGGGGAATCCAGTGGCTGATCAGAGAGGGACTGCAGGGATCTCTTTGCCAGTGCTGAGGTAGGAATCCCTTGCTTTGCCCATGTTTGGCTCTGGGTCACAGTTCTGGGCAGTGGTGCTGGGGTGAGGAGGAGTGCTGGCGTGGGGGAGCTTGTAGTGGCTGTGATGAGGAGCCCCTCCTCACAGCTACAGGACAGAAAGGAGTACTTATGGTCACAGGCCAGGAAAGGAGTAAACACCTTGCCCCTTATCATACCACCTTGGAAGAACTGAAAATTTACAGGTCCCTACAAGTATCTCTGAAAACAGCTGTACAAACCCCTGAAGCTTGGGACAGTACACTCTCCACATTGGAAACAGACTCTTACCTTAATAAAGAGTTTAATACTCAAGTAATTAGCAGGGATCATGAGCAAGCAGGGCAAAAAGAGTCAGACCATATAATCTTACTTTGGTGAAAAAGAAGATCAAAATAGACAACCAGAAGAAGACAACAAAGTTAAAGCTCCTACATCCAAAGCCTCCAAGAAAAATATGAATCAGTCCCAGGCCTTGGAAGAGCTCAAAAGGGATTTTGAGAAGCAAGTAAGGGAAGTAGAGGAAAAACTGGGAAGAGAAATGAGAGTGATGCAAGAAAATCATGAAAAACAAGTCAACAGCTTGCTAAAGGAGACCCAAAAAAATACTGAAGAAAATAACACCTTAAAAAATAGCCTAACCGAAATGGCAAAAGAGGTCCAAAAAGCCAATGAGGAGAATAATGCCCTAAAAAGAAAAATTGGCCAAATGGAAAAGGAAGTCCAAAAGATTACTCAAGAAAATACTTCCTTCAAAATTAGGATAGAGCAGTTGGAAGATAGTGACTTTATGAGAAATCATGACACTGTAAAACAAATCCAAAAGAATGAAAAATTAGAAAATACTGTGAAATACCTCATTGGAAGAACAACTGACCTGGAAAATAGATCCAGGAGAGAGAATTTAAAAATTATTGGACTGTCTGAAAGCCATGATCAAAAAAAGAGCCTAGACATCATCTTTCAAGAAATTATCAAGGAAAACTGCCCTGATATTTAGAACCAGAGGGCAAAATAGAAATTGAAAGAATCCACCGATCTCCTCCTGAAAGAGATCCCCAAAGGAAAACTCCTAGGAATATTATAGCCAAATTCCAGAGTTCCCAGGTCAAGAAGAAAATATTACAAGCTGCCAGAAGGAAACAGTTCAAGTACTGTGGAAACACAATCAGGATAACACAAGATTTAGCAGCTTCTACATTAAAGGACCACAGGGCATGGAATATAATATTCTGGAGGGCAAAGGAGATAGGATTACAACCAAGAATCACCTACCCAGCAAAACTGAGTATAATCCTTCAGGGGAAAAAATGGTCATTCAGTGAAATAGAGGACTTTCAAGCATTCTTGATGAAAAGACCAGAGCTGAACAGAAAATTTGACTTTCAAATACAGGACTCCAGTGGAGCATGAAGAGGTAAACAGGAAAGAGAAATGATAAGAGACTTATTAAGATTGAACTGTTTACATTCCTGCATGGAAAGATGATATTTATAACTCATAAGACCTTTGTCAGTATTAGGGTAGTGAAGGAAAAAAGTTATATGTATGTATAGATAGATAGATAGATAGATAGATAGATAGATAGATAGATAGATAGAGGGCACAGGGTGAGTTGAAGATTAAGGGGTCATATCTGGAGAATAAAATTAAGGGGTGAGAGAGGATGATACTCGGAGAAAAAGAAAGGGAGAGGTAGAAAGGGGTAAATTATCTCACAAAAAAAAAAAGAAAAGTCTCTCACAGTGGAGGGGAAACAGGGGAAGGTGAGAGGAAATGAGTGAATCTTATTCTCATAGGATTTGGCTTAAGGAGGGAATAACATAACACATTCAATTGGGTATGGAAATCTGTCTTACACTACAGGAAAATAGGGGGAGAAGGGGACAAGAGAGCAGGGGGATGATAGAGAGGAGGGCAGATTGGGAAAGGAGGTAATCAGAAGTAAATACTTCTGAGGAGGGACAGGGTCAAAAGAAAGAATAGAAGAAATGGGAGGGCAGGATAGGATTAAGGGAAATAGAGTTAGTTTTTCACAACATGTCTACTATTGAAGTGTTTTGCATAACTGCACATGTGTAACCTATATTGAGTTGTTTGCCTTTTCAATGAGGGTGGGTGGGGAGGGACGAAGAGAAAGAATTTGAAACCTAAAGTTTTAAAAACATATGTTTAAAAAAATGTTTTCACATGCTACTGGGAAATAAGAAATACAGGAGATAGGGTACAGAAGTCTATCCTGCCCTACAGGAAAATAGAAGGGGAAGGGGATAAGAGAAGGGGAGAGAGATAGAAGAGAGGACAGACTAGGTGAAGGGATATTCAGAATGCATGCCATCTTGGGGTTGGGGGAGGGAGGAGATGGGGCGAAAATTTGGAATTCAAAAAGTTGTGGAAGTGAATGTTGAAAACTAAAAATAAATAAATTTATATTTTAAAAAATAAATAAAAATAAAGTAACTACCAAAGAGGAAAAAAAAAAGTACAAGAGTTGCCCTTAAGGAGCTTACATTCTAATGCAGGAAAACAACACATAGAATGGAGCTGAAAATCTTGGGTGAGGAAGGGGTGAGAGAAAAAGACAGGAGAAGGTGGCAGTAAAGAAATGAAGCAAGGCCAGCCTAGGCCTTTCTTTGTGCCAGGATGTAAAGATATTCCCAGGCACCAAATGAAGTTTCAGAGTGAGGAGGTAGCTAAGTTATGGTTTTGTGGTTCAAAGAGTCACAGCTACAGATGGGAGGGTCAGAGGCAAAATAGATGATCAAATTCTAGGCTGGGCAGGTAATCAAGATATAATTACATAGGTCTTTTAATATAGTTTGTAATTGCTTTTTGTTTTATCTCGTCTGTTTGTTTTCCAAGTCCATTTTGGCAGAATTGTCTTAGCTATTCTTCAATCTTTGGTCACTAGACCTTTGCCCACATATTATGATTTTTACCTTCTAGTATTTTTCTCCTTCAAAAATGTTTTTTTTTTCTGTTGTACCTCAGAAGTCAGGCAATCTTACCCTAGACCATATTCCAATTTTCCTCAGTAATCTTTGAAACCCTGGAGATTCCAAAAAGAAAAACAGGATTAGAGACCTTAAAGGCCGTTGAGTCCAACCTCCTAATTTTATAGATGAGGACACTGAAGCTCTGAGAACTAAGTGACCTGCCCAAGATCATGCAACTAGTGTCTGAAGCTAAATTTTAATTCAGCTGTTCCTGACTCCAAATCCAACATTCTATCCATTATACCTAGCTGCCTCATCTATATCACTTGTCCCATATACACTTATATATACTCCTACCTAACTCCTCCTTAATGAAGTTTTCCTATTCCCTAGGACTTAACGCTCTTTCTTGTGAATTTCAATAATACTTCATTCACACATCTTCCTATACTAATCTTATTCTATTTTACGTTACTATTATTTGATTAACATTCTTATCTCCTCTAATCCATTTTAAACTAGAAGTCATCCATCCTCTTTTGGATCTTTTTATCTTCCCCCAAATCTAGCAATATTCACTGAACTTAGTGTGTATCTAATAAACTTTTGTGCAATTGAATATTCAGTTTACAAATACAATGCTCTTGATTTATCTATTATAATCCATAAATCTGGTAACACTTTTACTTGTTACATTTATACTCTAAATCTTGCTAAAAATAGATGGCTGGTGTTTTAACTTGAATATGAGGATTCAGTTAATGCCAGGCAAACAATATTGTTTCAAACTCTAATTGTTAGGCCTTATATTAGCTAATCTCCAAGGTACTTTGCAACTCTAAAAAATTCCATAATTTTATACTACAAAATATAATTTTATTATTCAGAAATAACACTGCCATTTTCCTCCAACACTCAATCAATTCAAGCAACATTCATTAAATGTCTAGTTTGTTGTGAGGCACTGGGCTAGGCACTGAGTATAAAAAAATGAAATACGTTTGGGGCAGCTAGGATACGCAGTGGATAGAGCACCGGCCCTGGATTCAGGTGGACATGAGTTCAAATCCGGCCTCAGATACATAGCACTTACTAGCTGTGTGATCCTGGACAAGTCACTTAACCCCACTGACTAACCAAAAAAAAAAAATATATTAATGAAATATGTAATAGTCCCTGTTCGTAAGAAGTCTATAATTTAAGGTATATGGTAACCATTTACACAATGATAAACAGGGGTATGGAGAGAAGTTCAATGACTTTTCCAATTCCACATGTGAAGGAGCCAGAGTAGAAATCCAAGTGTCTCTGAGACTGTCACAGTTTTCAAAATATTTAGTTACCTAGCACCTCCTTATTACATTAATATAAATTAATGTCTTCAATGAGAGAAGAAAATGCTACAAAGATGAGTAGTTGATCCAAATGATCTTAACCCAATGACTACTTAACCCAATAACAATGCATTCTCTCAGATCCAGTGACAATGGCCTCTTTGCCATTTCTAACCCAAGATGATTCATCTCACAGCTCTGAGCAGTTTCATTGGCTATCTTCCATCCCTGGAACTCTTTCCCTTCTCATATCTACTTCCTACTTTCCCTGGCTTTCTTCAAATCTCAGCTAAAGTCCCACTGCCTGCAAGAATTATTTCCTGATCCTCATTCATCTTAGTGCTTTCCCTTCAAGATTATCTTAATTTTATCCTCTATTTATCTTGTTTGCACATAGTTGTTTGCATGTTGTCTCCCCATTAGATTGTGAGCTCCTTGAAGATGAGAACTATTCTTAACTTTCTTTGTATTCCAAACACTAATCAAAGCGCCTGACACAAAGTAGGCAATGAATAAATGGTTATTGACTAACAGCAGCAGTAGCTGCAACACCAATAATAACCACAATAATGAACATTTTTGTTTGTAAGGGCAGCTAGGTGGTGCAGTGGGTAGAGCATTGGCCCTGGAGTCAGGAGGACCTGAGCTCAGATCCAGCCTCAAACACTTACCCCGATCAAGTCGCTTAACCCAGTTTGCCTCAGTTTCCTCATCTGTAAAATGAGCTGGAGAAGAAAACGGCAAACCATTTCAGTATCTTTGCCAAGAAAATCCCAAATGGGGTCACAGAGAGTCAGACACAAATGAAACAAATCAACAACAACAAAGTTTGCACAGCATTTTATATACATTATTATATTTGAGTCCTTCAAAAACCTTGTGAAGTAGGTACTATAGGTATCATTATTCCTGCTTTACAATTGACAAAAGTTCACAGGCATTAATGACTTGCCCTATGGTCACACTGTTATTGTGTCATAGGCTGGATTTGAACCTACTGATTCTTGACTTCAACACTCTATCAACTAATCCTTGAAAAGAACTGGGTACTCCTAATGAGAATTCATCTGACCAAATGAATATGCCCAATAGCGAAAACACTAAAGAACACAACACTGTGCATTTAGAAGATTTCCTTCCATATGCATCACGAATAAAAGTGATGATTTCATATGAGATCCTTTTTCCCTTTTGTTTTTCACTTTTCCTCTCTTATATTATGTTTTATCCTCATTCTGCATTACACAGTCAAAGAGAGCTTCAAGAAAACTGGCCTTGAGAACACAAAAGTAGCAATAGACCTATTTCAGAACAATGCCTATTACAAACACTCCAATGTGAGTACTTTCTTTGATGATAAGAATAATCAATTGCTTTGTCTCTTAGAGAGTTCCTAATGCCAACACTGCACAGCTCTTTCCAGTGAAGTAAGATAAGAGGAAGGGGGGAGGGGAGAGCCCAATTAAATAATTCATTAAGAGCACAACCTCAGAGATAAAATTGTAAGTTGATTTCCCCATCAGTCAATGACTTGGCTCCCTCAAAAGCAGGGAATTCTTATTGCTGGAGCTTAATACACTGAGGACCAAGAAAAACATCATAAGACTCCACAGCAGAGGTACAAGACTTTTTCCTTAAGAGTCCCTGCAGGTTTGAAAGCAGAAAAAACATGAGAATGTCTGAGACTTTCAAACTGCATACATATAACTTGAGAGAAAATGCTCAAAAACATCAACAATTAACAACAGGTGCTATTCTTTTCGATGGCCTGAGATTTAAAATGTCACCTAAAAAGCAGCTATTAGATATATTTCAAAGAAGAAGCCATACAAAAAGTTAAACCCTCCCCCCAATAATGACTGCTAGAATAATAAGACACAGGATTTCACCACCCCCTGCCTTGACCATTAGGTAGGATCAGACATTCACTATCTGCCCTCTTGTTGCATCATCTTCTCCACCCTGGCCACTACTCCAAGACCAGAGAGCTTCCTGAACCTTTCCTAACCACAGGGTTATTTAACAATGGAGTGAGTTTTATTATAGAGATAACTTGGCTGAGGTTGAAAACCCCAAATATGCTTCAACCCTCTATTAGCAACCAGGCTCCAGTACTCTAATAACCATTACTTTGATGATCAGATATGACCAATGACTCACCATCTGCTTCCCTCCCACTTCAGCCACATGCCATCTTCTCTCTTCCATTTACCTCTTTCTCAGGGACTAATAATCAAATTTACTATTGCTACTATAAAAGGCATGACAATTTACTGCCCACTAACTCCACTCAGAATTGCTGTAAGTTATAGGCTGCCTAGGATAAAGTCTCCTTCCTTTACTATTGTTCTCAACTCCTTCCTACCTATCTATGTCAGATCCATCCCTTCCATGTCCTAACTCTTCTCTACCTTTCCATTGTTCCCTTAATAATTCCATTCTGTTGCCAACAAACTGTTACTAATGTTAGACCTGTACCATCTTTCTGGAAATGGAAAATAGTGAATGATCATTAATAAAAGGAAGTTGTAAATACTTAATTTCCTAGGTATATAGTGCCCCCCCAGTGCCTCCCAATATACTATAAGCTCCTTGAGGGAAAGTACTTCTTGTTTCTGTATCCCCAGCATCTAGCAGAGTGCCTGGCACATAATAGGCATGCAATAAAAATTTGTTGAATTGAACTGATTTAAAGATCCAAAACCATCTGGAATATACACTCTGAATGTTGTCACTTGGATCTGCTAACCTCAAAAAAACCTATAGACAATTTAGGATTGAGTGGATTATTTTTAAAAAGGGTAAAATTGCAACATAAAATGTCTCACTATATATAGCAAGTGTAGCATCCATCTTACTCCATAAGGAGGAGCAATAGGACTTTGATTTTAGGAAGGAAGAGTGGGAGAAGTATGTCACAGGAAATGACAGCAGCAGAGAGGTGCAGTGATCAAGGCTACCATTCACAGCATTGCACAGCAGATAGGTTCCAGCCCTTAGGTTCACTCATCCTGTTTTATGAAGGATGGAGTGAGAAGAGCTCAAAGGTACTTGCCAACCACAGGCCACCAGGAGCCAATAAAAGCACTGGAAGTGGAAGCTTTTGTCTTCTCCCAAGTTTATGTTAGTACAGAGGAGAAGCCAAGACCCCAGTTCCAGATTTCTTTCAGAGTTCCTGGGTCTTCAGCTAAAGACTGGTACTACTGGGAGAATGAGTCAATCATTGAATGGCAACTGGTTGTTATTGTATGCATTCCTTTCTCCAATCCCATGGGAGTAGCTATGGCAAATTAAACAAACATAATCTATACATTTGCTAGAACTCCAGGTTTTAAAACTGCTTATGTTCTATCTGGGGATTACCTAGCTTTTGAGAGGTATGGGACATATATCCACTCATTAGCAGTTTTAGTATGCATTGCTTTATTGCTATTACGTTTTGCTTGTTTTTTTAATCAATGAAAAGCCAAAAATAAAAGTATTTCATGCAACTATGTCTTACACTAATAAAAGTCAACTCTATCATGCCAAAGACATGTGACTAAGGCTCAGGAAAAAATAGCAAATTCAGGGGAAAAGAGAGGATTGCCAGAAATAGGAACTTGAGAATTGATTTTTGATTGGGTAAATCAACAGTAATTTATGCTTCCTAGATAGCAAGTTGTCACTGTGGGAGCTGAAGGACAGAAGGTCTGAGGACCATAGAAAGTGGGATCTTCCACAGCATTTTTGCCACCCAGCTCTAGACATCCTCCCTATTGAATAGAAACACCATAGTACCTAGAAGTGCCACCTAGAGATCCAAAAAGGGATAGGTAATCTTGCAATTAAAGCATGATCCCTGTGTACCTAACAATGTATAACATTTCATGCCCCTGACAATGAGACAAAAGACCCATAAGAAAGCTATTTGTTTTTGGATGAAGCAATTGGGGTTAAGTGACTTGTGCAGGGTCACACAGCTAGTGAGTGTTATGTGTCTAAGGCCGGATTTGAACTCAGGTCCTCCTGACTCCAGGGCCGGTGCTCTATCCACTGCACCACCTAGATGCCCCAGAAAGCTATTTTCTTTTTCCTGAACATCAGAGTCAGAGTAGGGTGATACTGAAATATCTATGAATATTAATGCACCATCAGCAACTCCTAGCCTATCCCTGAAAAATAGCTTAGTCTTAACATTCTTAGAATCAACAATAATAACTAACATTTATATAGAGGTAAAATGTCATTTTGGCTAGAGAGCTGGACTTGGAGCCAGGAAAAACTGGTTTCAAGTCTTGCCTCTGACACAAATCACTTAATTTCTCAGTGCTCTAGGTAATTGTCTAAGAATAAAAGTTGCACACAAGATACAGACAGGTGGTAATGGTAGAGGAAGTCCTCTACATCGGTGGAATCACAGATCCTGACTTCATATTTTAAATTTCACATAGGGCTTTAAATGTATTCTTTTATTTAAACCATACAACAAACCTTCAGTTTTTATTATCCCCATTTTATAGATGAGGAAACTGAGGCATGGTGAGTTTAAGTGACTTGCCCAAGGTTAATGAACAAAACCAGGTCTTCCTACATTGAAACTGAATACTCTGTACCAAATGGAATACTACCTCCCTGAAATCAATTAATAAGAAAAAAAAATGGCACCCTTCAAGTGACAGCTTTGTGCCCTGGAGGAGAAGAAGGAATGAACGACTAATATGGTCAGTTAGTTGGAAATGAAAAGACTTAACAAAGGAGAGAGTATTCACTTGTGCATTCAGAAGCTGAAAATACAGCCACAATTAGAAATTAATCAGTTGATATGTTACACCAAATATCAGAAAATTTAGGAAGGATTAAGTGATGCCAAATTCTTACTGCAGTGGCAAATGATCATTAATAAGATGAGGCTATTAAAATTCAAGAAACGACACATCAGAGAGGGAAATGTTAATTCTGCAAGTAGCAACATGTGGTCTTAATCACTTGGAGAAATTATAGGTATGAATGGAGCATCAACACTGAAGAATGGAAATGAGCAATGCGACAGAAATAACTTGGTCATGATCTCAACAGTGCTTTTGTAGAAATTCGAGGAGCTTACAAAGACCCTGCACGCAGGATAATGAATAGTTTAACCTCACTAACGTTAAGTCTGCTCAAAATTAATGAATTTACAGAATTCTGTGTGAAATGTTAGCTCATTGTTTGGCACAATGCCCCATCCATATGTGAAGAAACAAGAGATGACCTTGTGGGAATTAGCTAAACTCTAGGGATTACTTTACCAGAAATTCTATCTGGCCCTGCTAGTTATTCTCAGTATTTTTTCTTGCTTGTGACCTCTTGTGATCTATAACCTTTCTAAAGGGCTAACTCTGCACACGAGAGCTTCCAAAGAAAGGACAAACAGAAGCTCTCCAGGGCTTATTATTGCTTGTATCGTTCATTACATCTCTTTAGAGTACTGCTTTTTTTCAAATCTCAATGTGGAGGGACTGGAAAGTGATATCAAGAATAAAGCTCTCTAATAATACCTGCTAGGGAACATAAAAAGGGAAAGAATTCCAGCAGAGATACCATAAATCATTATACAACAAAACTGTGGATGTCTTTTTACTTGATGGTTACTGACTTGAGGTCATCCCCAACCCACCCTTCCCCCCCCGCCAGATATTTAAGAGGAATGAAATCAAGGAGAATACATTGATTGAAGCTGAGAATGGATATACTGAAGCTGAAAAAATAATAATAATCTAAAGGGCTTTAGTTGAGAATAGTAATAAGAGGTAGGTATTACAACTTTGATAAAGTGTCATCTTTGAGACCACAAACACATCCTTACAGTTCAGTACTGCTCTGAGCTGGAGAATCAGGTATGTAGTCTTTAACTCTCCCCAAATACTACCTATCTGAAAACAGGTAATGGCCTCCATGCCAAAGATGAACTCATGCTACCATAATGCAACTGCACAGAAAGATGACATTTGTATCTCTCAAGTTTGAGTTGAAATGAATAATAAGGAAACCAGAAGAAAATTTAAGGAAAGCAAAGCATAGTGGTTGAAGTGCTAGACTTAGAGTCAGGAAGAATTGGGTTCAGATCCTGAATTGGACACTTATTATGTGACCCAAGGCAAGTCACAACCACTCTGAGCCTTGGTTTCCTCATCTGTAAAAATGAGATTAGATTTAATGGCCTCTAAGGTCCCTTTTGGCTCTAAATCTTTAATCCTATGATCCTCCAGGCCTTGGCCATTTAATAAATACTTATTGACTAACTATTAAAACCTGATATCAGCCAAGGGGCACTGACCCAAGATAGTAAAAATAAAAATAAAAAGCACTAAGAGAATATTACGATGCTTCAGAGGAAAGATCAAATGGAGATAAAGCTAAAACCTGGATCAAGAGACAATAAGACCACTCAGGAGGCTTTATTTTATTTTATTTTATTTTATTTTTTGGCTAGGCAATGGGGTTAAGTGACTTGCCCAGGGTCACACAGCTATGAAGGCCCCATTTAAACTCAGGTCCTCCTGACTGCAGGGCCAGTGCTCTGTCCACTGCACAATCATGGAGTTTTATAGCCACTATTAGATATGAAACAAGGGAGAGGAGATCTAAAAAGAGCCTGTATCAAATAGCCTTGAATGTTATACCAACTAATTAAATGTGAGTTACATTTAACAGCTAACATTTGTCCCTCATATTGTTCTCATCTTTCATTCCAGCCACTTTCCTGCCCTCCCATTGTTACTTTTCAACTTCTTTTTATGTGTTATCTTTCTGCATTTGAAGGTAAGTTCCTGAGAGTGGTTACTGTTAGCAAAATGCTAACAATGTAGAATATGCTTAAAGCATGCTTTATCTATCTATCTATCCATCCTCAAATGTCCTATTCTAGTGCCTTATTAAAGGATGTGTCTGCAGGAAATAGGCTCTAGTAGGCTCAAAAAGTCTCATTTAAGTACTTATCTGAACACTAGACTAAGTACAGAGAGGTTAATTACCAGGAAGCTATTCCCCAGACAATATTGGTTTGAGGCACAAGCAATTCATGCAACAGAAAAGTACACAAACTAGCTCTCATTATTATGTGGCCCCCTTTACACTTCTGCAGAGAGAGGACCAGAGGGACATAAAAGGAGGCAGAAGTTTAATTTAACTTTTGGTATTCAACATGTGTTGAATTGTGTCTAATGACACAAGTTAATACACAAGAAAGAGCAACGCCTCCACATGGACAGTTTTGCTATAAAGGAAACAAGAAGAAATAAAGAAAATGTTATGGAAGAAGAAAGAGATCAAAAGGGAAAATAATTCATGAGAACAAATAAAATAAGTGAGAAAATACACTTCAACCTGCATTCAAAGTCAATTAGTTCTTTATCTGGATATGGATAGCATTTTCCTTCATGAGTCCTTTGTATTTGTCTTGGATCATTGTGTTGCTGAGAAGAGCTTTGTCATTCATAATTGATAATCAAATAATGTTGCTGATATTGTGTACAATGTTTTCCTGGTTCTGCTCATTTTCCTTTGTATCAGTTTGTACAAGTCTTTCAGGATTTTCTGAAAATCATTTCGTGTTCATCATTTCTTATTGCACAACAGTATTCCATTACATTTACATACCACAGCTTGTTCAGCCATTTCCCAATTGATAAGCATCCCTTCAATTCCCAATATTTTTCCGCCACAAAAAGGGCTGCTATAAATATTTTTGCACATGGAGGTCCTTTTCCCTTTTTATGATCTCTTTAGGATAAAGACCTAGTAGTGGTTTTATTGGATCAACAGGTTTACACAGTTTGGTTGTTCTTTAGGCATATTTCCAAATTGTTCTCCAGAATGGTTCAATCAGTTCACAACTCCACTATCAGTGCATCAGTGTCCCAATTTTCCCACATCCTCTCCAACATTTATCATTTTCCTTTTTTATCATATTAGTCAATCTGATAGACATGAGGCGGTATCTCAGAATTATTTTAATTTCCATTTCTCTAATCAAAAGTAATTTAGAGCACTTCTTCATATGCTTATAGATAACTTTGATTTCTTCTTCTGAGAACTGCCTGTTAATATCCTTTGATAATTTATCAATTGGGGAATGGCTTATATTCTGTGACTCAGTTCTCTATATGTTTCAGAAATGAGACCTTTATCAGAGACATTTGCTGTACAGATTGTTTCCTACCTTTCTGCTTTCCTTCTAATCTTAGTTTCATTGGTTTTGTTTGTATAAAAATATTTTTAATTTAATATAATCATAATTATCTATTTTACATTTTGTAACGCTCTCTTTTTCTTGTTTGGTCATGAATTCTTCCCCTCCTCAGAGATCTGACAGGTAGACTATTCATTGCTCTTCTGATTTGCTTATGGTGTCACCATACATGTCTAAATCATGCACCTTTTTTAACCTAGTCTTGGTACACAATGTGAGATGGTAATCTATACCTACTTTGTGCCCTGTTGTTTTCTAATTTTCCCAGTAGCTTGTGTCAAATAGTGAGTTCTTATCCAAGAAGCTGGAGTCTTTGGGATTATCAAACAGTTGATTACTATGGTCACTGTGTCTTGTGTACTTAACCTTTCCACTGATCCACCATTTCTTAGCCAACACCAGGCAGTTTTGGTGATTACTGTTTTATAATATAGTTTGAGATCTGGTATTGCTAGGCCACCTTCCTTTGTATTTTTTTTTTCATTAATTCCCTTGATATTCTTGACCTTTTGGTCTTCCAGATGAATTTTGTTGTTACTTTTCTAGTTCTATTAAATATTTGTGGTAGTTTGATTGGTATGGCACTGAATAAGCAAATTAATTTGGGCATTTTTATTACACTGGCTTGGCCTACTTAGATCTGACTATATTTGTATGAAAGTTGTGTTGTTATTGTGTCATATAGTTCCTGGGTTTGTCATGGCAGGTTGATTCCTAAATATTTTATATTGTATACAGTTATTTTAAATGGAATTTCTCTATCTCTTGTTGCTAAACTTTGTTGGTCATATAAAGAAATGCTGATGATTTACGTGGGTTTGTTTTATATCCTGCAAATTTGCTAAAGTTGTTAATTATTTCATTCAAGTAATTTGTAGTTGATTCTCTAGGGTTCTCGAAATATACCATCACTTCTGGGGGCCACAGTGGTCTGGCAGCTTACCTAGTGCTGAGCTGGGGTCCTAGTGGTGGTGTCTGGTCTGTGCTGAGGCTGCTGGGGTGTTTCTGCATTTCCCCAGGGTGACACCTGAAGCATGTGGTGGTCTGTCCTCTGGAGGCTGCTTTGTTGCCTGGGGCTACGCTAAAGCATGTAGTGATTCTTGTAGCTGTAATCTGCTGGTTCCCCTGGCTATACTGAGGTGCACTGGGGGTCCTGGTGTTGGTGTTTGCCTGCTCCGTCACAGTGGGATTCAGAATGTCCCGCTGGTTTTGCTGAGTTGGGGCTTGATGCTGGCTTGCTGGGATGCTTCCCGTCCTTGACTACACTCCCCTTTTACTGGAGTGAGATGACCTTTCCTACTGATCTTCCGACTTTCTTGGGCTAAAATATTGCTTCACCCCGCCTTTTTGCTGGTTCTGCTTTTCTAGGCTTTGTTTTGGGGTGTTATTTTATGATAGTTTGGAGGTGAATATGGGAGTATTATAGCAATTTATAGCTCACTCCACAATCTTGGCTCCCAGAAGTTGTATCCCCTAGGCATCATTCTTAAGGCTGAATCCTCCCTCTTTACTCCCACCCCATACTCGATCAGTGGCCTGTGATTATTTATTCTACCTCCTAACCAGTTCTTGCATCAATCCTCATACTGCTCTAGTTCAGGCTTATATCAGCCTCTCATCTGGACTATTGTAATAGTTTCCTAATTTTTTCCTGCGTCTAATACTTTTCTTCACTAATCTACTTTCTTTTTTTTTTTTTTGCTTTTTGGTGAGGCGATGGGGTTAAGTGACTTGACCAAGGTCACACAGCTAGTAAATGTTAAGTGTCTGAGGCTGGATTTAAACTCAGGTCCTTCTGACTCCAAGGCCAGAGCTCTATTCACTGCACCACCTAGCTGCCCTCTTCACTAATCTACTTTCTACACAGCTACAAAAATTCTATTTCTAGACTGCTGGTCTAACTATAACTTTCCCCTGCTCAAGAAGCTTCAATAGTTTCTCACTGCCTCTAGAAATACAAAGTCTTTTGGCATTTAAAGCCATTTCTAAGTTGGTTCTAATCTTCCTTTCCAAGCAAATTATAAATCATTCTCCCTGTCCCACCCACCCCTTTGCTCTATACCCCAGCCCAATTGGCCTATTTGCTATTCCTTGTATATGACATTCCATCTGCATTTCTACCTGTGTCTTTGTCCAGGCTGTAACCCATGCCTACAATTTTCTCCTCCCTCACCTCTACTTGTTGGAACTCCTACCTCCTTTAAAGGCTCAGCTCAAGTGTAACCTCCTTTGAGAGACCTTTTCTGATCACACAACTGATAGCACCTCCCTTCATCTCATTGTATTAATTTTTTATCTATCCTGAATTAAGTTATGAACATATTGTATTTTCTCTAACGCTTATGAAAATGGAGCTGGGAAGAACAGCTGCACCTAATCAAATCTGTACTAGAGACAATGAATATTTTAAGACCTTAAAGGAGTTAAGAGCCCAAGAGGATGGAAAAGATCAAACATGTTGCTCCTCTACCTCCAGAAATAGACAACATCAAGGTCGACCAAAAAGATTTCTACTCATATGTTTGCTTTACCTAAAATCTTTATGAGAGTGGACTATGAAAGCATTAATAGGGATCATTGATGAAAAGATGAAAAGAGACTAGAAGAATTTCACAGATAGTTTTCAACATCAGACCATATCTTCACCATCATCAAGCTCACTGAACAGGGTAAGCTACTGCTTTGTCTATTATTTACTGAACTTTAACAAACATTTGACTTAATAGAATATAAAGAAACCTTGACAGTTCTTCACAAACAATGTATATGCACATATGTTGAAATTGTATAAGAAAGACCATGACAAATATGAATATGGAGATAACATTGTTCTCTATTGGCAAAGTACTGACATCAAGCAAGTAAAATACAGATATTTACTCACCTGTGATACTAATGGTGTCCTTCAAAGAGTACAAACAAGAGATGTATATTTTATTGATGACTATATTCTCCAAATGTTTCTATTCACAAATATTTCAATCCTACAAAGTCTCTTCATTTAAATCCACCTTTGGGCTTTGGTATCACTTTCATTATCCACACTGGAAAACAAATCAGATTGCTCAGCAGGAACAAGCACCCAGATGAGAAGTTTATCAATACAAATATAGAGTCATAGGCATTGCATATGGGCAATGTGTTGGGGTCAGGGCTGAATAATAGCAAGAAACAGGGCTAGATTGCAATAGGAAAAATATGTAGTGGTTTCATTACCACCAAACTATTCCTTGCCACAAAAGCCCGTCTTTAATGAAAATATTATCCCAATGATTTTATATGGAATCTATTGCCAAAGGGCAATAGAAAGACCAATCAATAATAATATATTAAGCAACTACTATATGTCAGCTGCTGGGAGTACAAAGACAAAAATAAAACAGCCCTTACCTTCAAGAAACTTATATTCTGTGGGGGATGGGCAAGGGACACAATTAAATATCTGTATTGAATGTAGGCCAGGCCCCACTTGTGCCATACTCACAAGTCCACATTATAAAGATATGTTCATAAACATATAAAAATATACGCAAACTAAATCCAATTTGGGAGACAGGGCATTAGCTGCTTGGGAAAGGGGTCAGAAATCAGGGAGAATCAGGAGGGGTTAATAAAAAGTGGTATTTAAAATTCATTTTAGAGGAAAATTAGAGATTTTAACAGATGAAGCTGAGGAGATAAGTACATTCTATGCATGAATGGTAATAGAGGCACAGAGTTAGAAGATGGAATATTGTATATGAGGAACAAGAGAAAGCGACGTGGCTCGGTGGATAAACAGCTAGACTTGGAGTCAGGAAGACCTGAGTTCATATCTACCTTCAGAAACTTACTAGCCGTATGAATCTGGGCAAGTTATTCCACCTCTGTTTGCCTTAGAAGGAAATGGCAAACTACTTCATTATCTTTGCCAAGATAATTCAATGAACAATATTGGTTCATTGGGGTCACAAAGAGTAGGACACAACCAATCAACTGAACAGCAATAACAAGGTGAGGAAGAGCAAAAAAACAAGTTTAGCTAAACCATAGAATTCAGGAATGGAAAAAATGTATAACACAGCTAGAAAGATACCTTGGGGCCATCGTGAAAGGCTTTAGAGTTAAGCTCTTTCTAAATAGAGATTGTTCCATTCTTCATATTTGTTTCACTAGCATCTAGCATTGTGCCTAGTGCGTAGCAAGTGTTCAACAAACATTTGATTATTGATTAATTGATTGATGCCCAATGAGCATGAACTATGCTATCTATTGGAGTAAAAGATATCACACCATCAGGAGAAGTCACTAGAAGTGTGCAGCAATTAAAAGGACTAAGAAGGTCCAAACAATTCCCTGACTTATTAGGAAATTCAGACTTGTGTACTTCATTGATTGTACAGATATCAGGTGAATATAAAATATCTATTGAGAAATCCTACAAAGTTGTCTTCACCTCCTGAAAGAGTATGATAGATGATGTATTATTGTTCCATGTTCTAAATATGTGTTATATGTACTTATAAATCTTTTATATTTTGTACATTTCTTTCCCCACCCCAAAATTTGACTCTTCTCTTGTAAAATATGAAGATTAGACTAGATTTTTAAGATTTTTTTATAGCTCTAGAACAGTTATTAACCTTTTAGATAGGCTATGGACCCCTTTAGCAATCTGCTGAAGTCCATGAATCCTTCCTCAGAATGATAGTTTTAAATGTGTAATCAGTGGAAAATGTGCATCGTGTTTCCACTGATGCCTCTCCAAAAGGAGGATGCTGGGGCACCTGCTTCCAGGAGACTTATGATGACATGGAATGGAGGTAACTTGGTAAGACTGTGGGGCATGTGTAGACATTCTGCAGCTGGTTCCAATTGACTAACCATGTGATTAAGAGAAAATTCTTTGATTGATTACAAAGGCATTGAAAAAGGCCTGTTAAGCTCGGCTTAGAGGAGACCTTTTAAGCTATTATTTTCTTCTGCTGCTCCGGCTTGGTGGTTCTCTTTCTTGTGGACTAACTCTTTCACTGATATGTCTGGTGAAAGGAGATGCTGTAAGGGGAGAGGCCTTGGTCCTTCTCTTTTCTGAGACTGGCCTCATAAAAACAAGGCTTCTTCTTTCTTTGGTGTTTTTTCTTTCACATGAGAGGAAGGAGATTAATCTGGATGTTCTAATCTTTTGAGTTTCAAAATGTCAAGAGAACAAGCCTCCAGGAATCCAAGAATCTGAGAGTCCAGGAGTTAGAGTACAGTATGGGTTTTGCAGTCAACCCAGAATCAATGCCCTGAGGAACAAGGTATGACCTTCATGACTCCTCCCCAGTGGTAGCTGAGCAATGATTCACCTATCAACAATGCTACCATTGGATTTTAACTTAATTGAATCAATTCTATGTAGGAATTGAGCTAAATTGAGCCTGCTTCCCCCAGAGATGGAGGAGGCATAGGGGAGAGCATGTCACCAAAGTACTAGGAAAATATTTGTATGTTTGTTCTTGCTATAATTTCAAAGTAAATATCCCTTTGTAAAAGCTAATTGATGGAAAGTGGTTAAATGTAATGGTTTAAGTCACTGGGCCCTAAAAGTAGGGGAACACAGTTAGGGCTCAAGCAAATGGCAGAAAATAAACACCCCATGCACACTTCAGAGTATCCTAGAATCCTGAAGGACAGATGTCAAAATTTGACTTTGAGACAGAGAGCCCCAGATTACTTGCTTAAAATAATGCATTAAAAAAATTGGATTGTAAGCCAAGATGATGGAGAGAAAGCAGGGATTCACCTCAGCTCTCCTCCAAGTCCCTTCAAATACCTCTAAAAAGTGACTCTGAAAAATTCTAGAGTGGCAGAACCCACAAACAGACAGAGTGAGGCAGATTTCCAGGCCAAGACAACCTACAAGGTTAACAGGAAAGGTCTGTTGCACCAGCCAGAGAGAGGAGTGTCCAGGTCAGAGCACTGAGCTGGCCTAAGCAAAGCCAGAGCAGGCCTCGGGGAACTGGTTCGCCAGCAGCAATAACAGTTTACAGTCTTCTCAGCTCACAGACACCAGAGACAACTTAGAAGGTCATCAGGAGGGGTCTGTCAGAACTAGGTGAAAGAGAAGCATAGTCCAGCACAGGGCTGTAAGATGTGCCATTACAGCCTGAGCACCAACAGATCAGGAACAGGCCTTGGGAGTGACTGAATCATCATCAGCTGCAGCAGCTGTTACTGGAGCTATTAGCCCATAGACTAAATATTTGAACGTCACCTATTTTGAATTTCAGGAGCCAAGATGGTGGAGTAAGCAGTAAGTCACTCTTATCTTCTCTTATTGACCTTGAAAAACTCAGAGAATATTGCCCCAGGAAAAATCCTGAAATAGTAGAGTCAGCAGAAAACTAGCTCATGGAGCTAGGGGGTTTAACCAGAAAGGTCCCACTTGCTGTGACTGAAGAGAGGTAGCCCAGGTATGGGAAGGGAGGTGTCCCAGCAAGCCAATGGCAAGCCCCACCTCATCAAGCCAGTAACCAGGCCCCTAACCTCCAGCACAAGAAGCCTAAGAGAGTTCCCCCTGTGCCCCAGAAGTTAAGATCAACTTTAAAGGCCAGAAAAACAGACAAACATGAGCATAAAGCAACATAGAAAAATAATGACCATAGAGAAGTATCTTGGTGACAGAGTAAGATCAAAACACAAATTAAGGAGAGGACAACATTGTCAATATACCCACATCTGAAAACTCAGAAGGGAATATGAACTGATCTCAAGCCCAAAAAGCCTTCTTGGAAGAGCTCAAGAAGGATTTAAAAAATCAAATAAGAGAGGTAAAAGAAAAATTGGGAAAAGAAATGAGAGGTATACAAGAGAGAGTCAATAGCTTGGAAAAGGAAGGACAAAAATTTACTGTAAAAACAAGTCCTTAAAAAGTGGAATTGGCCAAATGGAAAAGGAGGTCCAAAAGCTAACTGAAGAAAACAATTCATTAGAAATTAGAATTGGGCATTTGGAAGCTAATGACTCTATGAGACATCAAGAATCAGTCAAACAAAATCAAAAGAATGAAAATAAAATAGAAGAAAATTAAAACACCTCATTGGAAAAACAACTGACCTGGAAAACAAATCCAGGAGAGATAACTTAAGAATTATTGGTCTACCTGAAAGCCATGATGAAAAAAAGATCCTGGACAGCATCTTTCAGGAGATCATCAAGGAAAACTGCCCTGAGGCCCTAGAACTAGAGGGTAAAATAGTCATTGAAAGAATCCATGGATCACCTCCTGAAAGAGATCCCAAATTGAAAACTCCAAGGAATATTGTAGCCAAATTCCAGAATTATCAGGTCAAGCAGAAAACCCTGCAAACAGCCAGAAAGAAACAATTTTAATATAGTGGAACCACAGTCAGGATTACAAAGGACCTTGCAGCTTTTACATTAAAATTACAGAATATGATATTCCATAACACAAAGGATCTTAGATTACAACCAAGGATCAGCTACCTAGCAAAACTGAGCATAATCTTTCAGGGGAGGAGTGAAATAGGGGACTTCCAGATTTTCCTGATGAAAAGGCCAGAGCTCAATGGAAAATCTGATCTTCCAATACAAGAATCAAGAGAGGCATAAAAAAGTAAACAGGAAAGGAGGAAAAACATGTTATTCAATAAGGGTAAACTGTTTATATCCCTACATGGGAAGATGATACTTATGACTCTTGAGAACTGTGTCTTTACTACAACATTTAGAAGAGATATACATAGACAGAGGGGGTGGATTTAAGTCGACTTTGATATGATGATAAAAAATGTAATGAAGTGGTGAAGAGGAATTGTAATGGGAGAAGAGGAAAGGAGGAGGCAGAAAAGGGTAAATTACATCACATGAAGAGGCACAAAGAATATTACACTAGAGGGAAAGAAGGGAGGGAGATGAGTATTGTTTGAACTTCAGGCTCATCAGATTTGGCTCAAGGAGGGAATAATATGTTCAGGTATAGAAATCTAACTTGACATATAAGCAGTAGGAGAGGAAAGAAAGAAAAGGGAAGGGGGGATAGAAGGGAGGGAAGAAGTAGTAAGGGAAAAGGGAAAGAAAAAGGAGAGGGCTGACAGAAAGGAGGGAAGATTGCAGGAGGCAGTGGTCAAAAGCAAAACTCTAGTGAGGAGGGAAAGGGAGAAAAGGAGAAAGAAAAGCATAAATGGGGGTGGGTTTGAATAGGATGGAGAGGAAGACACAGATAGTAATCATACCTGTGAATGGGATGAACTCTCCCATAAAACAGAAGCAGATAGCAGAATGGATTAAAAACCATAATCCTACAATATATTGTTTATAAAAAACACATTTGAAACACAGGAATACACACGGGGTAAAGGTAAAAGGCTGGAGTAGAATATATTATGCTTCATCTGAAGTAAAAAAGCAGGGGTAGCAATCCTGATCTCAGGTAAAGCAAAAGCAAAAATAGATCTTATTAAAAGAGATAAGGAAGGAAACTACATCCTGCTAGAAGTCACCATAGGCAATGAAGTAATGTCACTATTAAACATATGTGCACCAGGTGGTACAGCATCCAGATTCTTAGAGGAGAAGTTCAGGGAGTTACAGGGAGAAATAGACAGCAAAACTACACTAGTGGGGCATCTTGATTTCCCCCTCTCTGAACCAGATAAATCTAACCACAAAATAACCAAGAAAGAATATGGTAGACCTCTGGAGAAAATTGAATGGGGATACAAAGGAATATACTTTTTTCTCAGTGGTGCATGACACCTACACAAAAATTGATCATGTACTAGGACATAAAAACCTCACAATCCAATGGAGAAAGGCAGACATATTAAATGCATCCTTTTCAGATCATGATGCAACAAAAATTATATGTAATGAAGGGCCACAGAAAGACTAAAAATTAATTGAAAACTACATAATCTAATCCTAGAGAATGAATGGGTCAAAGAACAAATCATAACAACAATCAATAACATCATCCAAGAGAATGATAATAACGAGACAATATACAAAAACTTATGGGACGCAGCAAAAATAGTTCTTAGGGGAAGTTTTATATCTCTCAATGTTTACATAAATAAAATAGAGAAAGAAGAGATCAACGAATTGGGCATGCAACTAAAAAAGCTAGAAAAAGAACAAATTTAAAACCCCCAATTAAATGCCAAATTAGAAATACTGAAAACCAAAGGAAACAGTAATAAAATTGAAGTTTAAAAAATAAACTAAGAGCTGGTTTTATAAAAAAAAATACAATAGATGAACCTTTGGTAAATTTAATTTAAAAAAAAAAAGAAAGAAGAAAACCAAAATACCAGTATCAAAAATGGAAAAGGGTGAATCCACCACCAAGGAAGAGGAAATTAAAACAATAATTAGGAACTATTTTGCTCAACTGTATGCCAATAAATTTGACAATCTTAGTGAAATGAATACATATTTACAAAAATATATATTGCCCAGATTAACAAAAGAGGAAGTAAAATAAAACACTAGAGAGTATAGGAATAAATGGAGACTTCCTTAAAATGATAAGTAGCATCTACCTAAAACCTTCAGCAAGCATTATATGCAATGGAGTTAAGCTAGAAGCATTTCCAATAAGATCGGGGGTGAAACAAGGATGTCCATTATCACCACTATTGTTCAATACAGTACTAGAAATGTTAGCTTTATCAATAAGAGAAGAAAAAGAAATTGAAGGTATTAGAATAGGCAAAGAAGAAACAAAACAATCACTCTTTGCAGATGATATGATGATATACTTAGAGAATCCTAGAGTATCAAGTAAAAAGCTACATGAAATAATAAACAACTTTAGCAAAGTCACAGGATATAAAATAAACCCACATAAATCACTGGCATTTCTATATATTACCACCAAAGCCCAACAGCAAGAGATAGAAAGGGAAATTCCATTTAAAGTTACTGTAGACATTATAAAATATTTAGGAGTCTACCTGCTGAAACAAACCCAGGAACCATATGAACACAATTACAAAACACTTTTCACACAGATAAAGTCAAATCTAAATAATTGGAAAAACATCAGTTGCTCATGGGTAGGCAGAGCTAATATAATAAAAATGACAATTCTACCTAAGCTAATTTAATTTTTCAGTGTCATACCAATCAAATTACCAAAAATTATTTTATAGAGCTAGAAAAAATAATAAGATTCATTTGGAAGAACAAAAGGTCCAGAATATCAAGGGAACTAATGAAAAGAAATGCTAAGAAAGGTGGCCTAGCCGTTCCAGATCTTAAATTGTAGTATAAAGGAGCAATCATCAAAATTACTTGGTACTGTCTAAGAAATAGAATGTTGGATCAGTGGAACAGGGTAGGTATGCAAGACACAGTAGTTAAGGGGGTATAATACAACTTTTGGACTCAAATAGGTGTCACTACATCTCCAGGCCTCATGATGGAAAATGCTATCCACATCAAGAGGAAGAACTATGGAGTTTGAATGCAGATCGAAGCATACTATTTGCTCTTTTCTTTTTTCTTCTATTTTGTTTTGTTCCTTCTTTCTTGTGGTTCCTCTTGTTGTTTCTAATTCTTCTTTACAACATAACTAATGTGAAAATATGTGTAATAGGAATGTATATGTAGCGCCTATATTAGATTGCATGCTGTTTTGGGGAGAGAGGCGAGGAGGGAAGGGGAGAAAATTTAAAACTCAAAAGCTTATGGAAGTGAATGTTGAAAACTAAAACTAAATTAATTAATTTTAAAATGCATAAAATAAAATGCTTAAGGAAACTAATTACATTGAAATAGATGTAATTTTTCCCCCCTATCCAAGTTCATAGGGTCTCTGGATCCCCATTTGATAGTCACTACTCCAGAGCCTACGACTCTACAAGTCCTGTAGAAGTACTCTCAGAAAATGTCATTGTTCTACTACTTTCTCAAGACAGAAGTTGTGGGTTCCTTTGCAAAAAGGGCATTTTCCTCTTCCTGAAAAGATTTACAACCATGCCCATCTTACTGAGGAGAGCACAAGGAGATAAATTATGCACTTGATTGTAATTCAGCAACTGGAAAGGACACACAGTCAACATCATGCATAACACTTAACCTGAAGTAATTTCTTTGTTTTTGGTTAGTTGCTTTCCCATTTCCCATAAATCTCAGCCCATTTAATCACTTACCTAATGCCTGTCACAAGACTTAGGCTCTGAAAGGATAGAATGTACTAAAATGAGATAGGATTAGAGAAAAGGATGAATCTTAGTAACCACATTGAGCATAAGAAAATCATCACCTTATTTATTTTTAACTACTCTTGTCACTGACAAAATTCACCCTCTTCTTTTTCAGAAGGAGACATTTCAGCTTAGAAACATCCTTAGTTTTTTTAATGCTCCATATATAGGATGAGGCCCTGGGAGAGTGAATTGCTACACCTCAGTTCCCAAATCTGAATTTAGGCAATCATACTCAGAAAGAGAACGATTTTCCTGGCTTCACCAGCACCACAATGAATAGGGTGGCTGGCTGGCTTCTTACTATGGCTAAAAGAGTATACAAGGAAGTCTAAGAATCACAGATTCAGAGAAGGCATAATATCATATTTGTCAAAAAAACCTACTTTTCTCAAAATCATAATGGCTCTCATTACCCTTATTCCAGGGGAATACAATTAATCTATAAATCAGTAAACATTTATTAAGTGCCTACTATGTGTCAGGCATTGTGCAAAATGCTATGTATACAAGAAGAGGCAAAAGACAGTCCTTGCCCTTAAGGAGCTTATAATCTATTGTGGAAGACAACAAAGCAAGCTATATCCAGGATAAATAGGAAATAATTAACAGAGGGAAGGCCCTGTAATTAAGAGAGGTTGGGTCAGGCTTCCTGCAGAAGGTGAGACTTAAAGGAATTCAGAGAGGTCAGTAGCCCAAGCGGAGGGACAGTGTTTCAAGTAAGAAGGATGGTCAGCGAAAATGCCTGGAGCCAAGAGATTGAGTGTCTCATGTGTGGAACAGCCACAAAGCCAGTATCACTTGATCAAAGAATACATCATGGTGCAGTGGACAGAAAGTTTGCCTAGTCATCAGAAAACCTTGATTTCAAGTGCCATACCTGACTTGTAGTGGCTTTGTTTCCCTGGGCAAGTCACTCAGTCTCCTAGTTTCCTGGACAACTGGACAATAAATGGCAGAAGTGCTGCCAATCTGCACTGGCAGAAGAAGTTTCCTGTATGGAGAAAAGGGTAGGGGGATGTCCCTATGTTTATGAAATCACAGGTCAAAAGCAAACAGACATCCTCACTTTCTAGAACCTTAGAAGCAGTGTAGTATAAAATAAGCTATAGATCTGGAGGTAAAAGACCTGGGTTCAAATACTGGTTCTTCTACCTGGATAGAATGACCTTGGGAAAATGATTATATCTTTATAACATGGGAGCATCATATCTTCATAGTGTGCAATTTCCTCATCTAGAAAAACAACAGGACTCGAATAGATGAACTCAGTCCAATGACGGTGATTCAGAACTAGAAGGGACTTGAAGTTCATCTGGTCCAAGCCTCTTTATTTCATTTTTTCTCTTTTAGAATGTTTTATTGATGTTCTTTTCTTCCTTTATTTTTACCTCTCATTTTTACAGATGAAGAAACTGAGAATGAGAGAGGTATAATGACTTGTGCTCAGTTAAATGGCATAAGCAGAAGATGGGACTAGAATTCAGGTCACAGAATCATAGAATCTCAGATTAGTAAACACCCTTGAGGGCAATCCAAGACAACTCATACCTAAATAGGGATTTCCTCCTCTATAACAACCCCTAAAAGTGATTATCCAATGTCTGTCTGAAGACCTCCCCTATTAAGGAACACACTACATCCTAAGACATCCCATTCCGCTCTGGGACCGCTCTAATTCTTAGGAAGATTTATTCACAAGAAGTGGATCATCTGTTCCTCTGCACCTTTTAGCCACTGTTCCTAGTCTCCTCTGGGGAGTTTCCTGGCTCCAAGTCTATTTGTCCACAAAGACATCAAGGTTTCCTTCTCCCTTCTAGATATCTAAAATTCTACCACTAAATTCTTTCCTTCAGTAACTGATGCTTTGGGTATTGAAGGCTCTTCTGTCTTGAAGAGTCCCCTATGAAAATGAAAATGTCCCTGAGTGAATAGCATCTTAAAAAGTTATCAGATAATTCCTTAGCAGGGATTAGATCACAGCAAGCTCAGAGCAAACCTACAAAGGAAAGAGACATAGGATGAAGGGCACAGGAGGGGGAAAAAGAGAAAGGCCCTTAGAGTTTTGGGGGCTCCAAAGCCAAATGTTGCCTTCATCACAATTTTACTCTGCCAAATGCTTTAGGAACAAATATAAATGCTCATAGTACCTTTTGTAGATAAAGACCCAGGAAATTTCTCTGAGTTGCTGAGGTGCCCATAATAAATGCTGCTGGCAGCAGAGATGACTAGTCAGACTCAGAAAGAAAGGCAGCCATTTACTCCACTAGCATGGGGAAAAAAATAGTCCTCACTTGATTCTTTAGGAAATGGCTCGAAGCCCTCTGCCGGGCTTTCCAAATGTGAGTGGAAAACTGCCATTTATTTCCATGAATTTCAATCCACATCTTCATGTATTTCTGCCACAGACCATAGGTGAATCTCTGAGATTGCAAATTGTTCCCATGGGCATCTGTTGAGGCAGTCTTTCTACCAAGACATATAAGAAAAGGCTTATGTTCCACTCACTTATTGTCTTAAAATGATGTACTATCTGGGCAGTGGCATTAATAGTTCTCCTCAGTTCCCAGTATGCTGTTCATTTATAGTAAGTGGAATAATTAGGATTTCAAATTTGGGCCAGAAGAAGAAAAGTATTTAAATTTACACTCCATTATGTGACCTCCAAGGAGTACTTACTGGTTTGAACTTTCCCGAATAATCATTTGTAGGAGCCTATACTACTCTTGAGGTTGACCATGCATATTTAAGATTAGGAATAGAATTGATTATGGTTGTAGTTTAAACAAACCAAATCTACTTCAGCTAGAAACCCTTCAGACAAGCTATAGGGAGATTGATTCTGAACTGCCCTGGTAAAAATCTTCTATAGATTATTATATCTGGTACTGCTGTCATATTAGTGAAAAGAAATTGAGGAAAGGGGGGAAGAGTAGGATTTTTATATAAGTCAAATAATAACATGAGATGACTAGTTGAAGAAATGTGGATATTTAGGCAAGAGGAGAGAAAGCTTGGGTAGACATGAAGGCTGTCTAAATATTTTGAAGTTTAACCTTTGGAAGAAAGATTAGACTTGTACTGTTTGGCCCCTAAGGAGAGAACTAGGACCAAGAGTCAGATGTCACAGGGAGGCAGATTTTGATTCAACATAAAAAAAAAAAAACTTCCTAAAAATTATAAGTCCATAAGATTTATAGCATGAAGGGATTTTAGAGAACATGTAGTACAACCCCCTTATTTTACAGAAAAAATAATACAATCTCCTAGGTGATGAAACAATTTGTATAGGTTAACTTTACAAAAAATGGAACAGGTTGCCTTGAAGAACATTGAACCCTTTGTCCTTACAAGTCTTCAAAGGGAGGCTTGAGGATTTCTTGTCATTTATATTGTAGTTGGGATTATTGCTTTGGGTATAAAGAGATATTTGGCATCTTTTCCTATGAATTTGTGAATATGTAAGAGAGAACACACATACCTTAGAGTAACTGGGCTAACTTAACAAATGAAAAACAGTTGGCAAGTTCGTGAATGATGCATTTATGATTCAAATAAGAAATACCATTTGCTTCTTCACCCAGCAAATCTTACTTTATAAAATGAGGACGTTGGATCAGATGATCTCTAAATTCTCTTTTAGCTCTAACATCTATGATCTATATGACTGAGTGTAATTCACAGGACATCAAAAGATGTGGTAATTACATTCATAAGTTTGCTTATGAAATCCTTCTTTGGGTCCCCATAGGAAAAGAGTGCTTCAGTACAGATTATTAGTTAAATCTAGGGCTTAAGTTAAGTTAGGACTCTTGGTTAAGTACAATATAGGTTGTTTTTTGTTTAGTTTAGTTTTTGTGTTTTGCCCTCATAGCATGGTACACTGTTTACAGCAAATATTGTCTCAAAATGCAATAAAAATAACTTATCTTTAGCTGGAGACAAAACCAATTGTAGAAGTTGTGATATTAAATAAGCACAATTTAAAGTGAGCAGGAATGTCTATTGAGGGTAACTGATGTCAGTTTGCCTGGCATATGTGAAGCAGAAGAAGAGAAAGAAATGGAAAATGGTTTTAGTGGGAATGTCAGGGAAACAACAAATTCTGTCTAGGCAGATCATTCCTTAAATGTGTCAGTGACCATAGAAATTAACAAAGCTCCAATTGCTAATGATTATATTCCATTTGGTTTTGTTAGAAGACCTCCCCTTTCTAAAGGCTCTAAAGTCACAGAGCTTCCAGGTTTCTGCCTCCAAAGTTCCTTTAGTCCTCCCCATCCCCCAACCATCAGAATTTCTCTAACCATGTTCCTTCAGTCCCTCTTTCCAAACTGTGAGAATTCACTTCCCATCAGCTCCCTTGCCAATAAGAAGCCATATTTAAATTTCTCAAGTCTTCATTTTTCACAGCAAAGTTTCAAGTTCAGTAAATATTTCCATTTGGAAAAAACTTTATTCCCAAAAGAATAAAAAAGCAGAGTTTAATCCAACATTTTAGAGCCTTTGAAAATGAAATAGAAAAAGATTACATCTGAATTTGCTAATGGTCTCTCATTGCTTCTGAGGCATTTTTCTAGTAATAGTCACTCAAATGGATTCATCATCTGAATCTGGATCCCCCTTCCCCAATGATGCAGATCACAACCCATCACAACCCATCTTGTGAAACTCTCATTCATATCCTCCCGAAAGTAAAACACACAGAGAAATAGGAATGAGCACCCAAATCAAAGTCAGAAAACTTCCCTCTCAAAGTTTCATTCGTTATCATTCACATTCCACATTAGCCTTCCTGATTCAGCCACATTAATTTTCTTGTCCATTTCTGCTCATTTTCAGGTCCCCATTTCCTATGTCTTCACTATTGCTACAGAAAATAAAAATAAAAGGGCACATGGATTTGAAACAAGACTAAGCTCTGTCAGAAGGTGCAGAAATCACAAGGTTGGCAACTACATAAAAGTTCAAAATTAACACACTCTCCCTTTAAGATCAAAATTCCAGATAATGTAGATTTAAGAAATGAGCCCTCATGGACTCTGACTACTAAATCAGTGGAAGAAGATAAATCTGTGAGTCAGCTCAGCATAAGTCTTCCAAGTACAAAGTCTCCAACCCTGTGGGCTATTGTTAATTACCATCACCAACAGTGAGATCATATTTAAAGATGTGATCAAATACCAAGCAGCCAACTCAATCTGGCATGAAGTATTGAAATACAATTACCAAAAACATATGACCAAGTATCAGTGGCTTCACTTAATAGTAGCAACATTATTATTTTTCTGGGCCACTGAGATTTTTAACCTATTCCATTTGGAGGTGAGACAATAGGCGGATTCCAGCTGTGGTACTCAAGAATCAGGCTATAGAAGCTTTAAAAACTTTTGAGGATGAGGCTAGGTGGCATAATGGATAGAATGCTGGACTTGTGGAATCAGGAAAGCCTAAGTTCAAATCCAGTCTCAGATACTTAATGGTGTGCCCCAGACAAAGTCACTTAAGCCAATCTCCCAGCCTCAGTTTTCCTCATCTGAAAATTTTGGACAATAAAAGCATTTATCTCATAGGGCAATAACATCTAAAAAGTATTTTATAACCTTGAAAAGTGCTATATAAATTATTGTTATTATTATTATCATTATTATTATTATTATTTAGCACAGTGGATAGAGCACTGGACAGAGTCAGGAAGACCTTAGTTCAAATTTAGCCTCAGACATGTACTATCTGTATGATCCTGAGCAATTCACTTAACCTCTCTGTGACTCAGTTTCCTCATCTGAAAAATGGAAATAAATTGTATCATCTACCTCCCAGGATTGTTTTAAGGACGAAATGACAAAATATATGTAAAGTACTTTGCAAACTATGAAACAGATATATAAATACTAGTTGTTAAATTATCATTGTCTAGAAAACCACCGGAGCTCCTGGGAACTAATGAGACCCAGATAAATACATTACCTAATTTAAATGCTGCCTGCTAAAGGTTGGGAGGGGGGAAGGGCAGCAGAGCTCCCAAGTAAGTCTCCATTGTTACTAATAGGAATATTGGAGCAGATGGCCAAGCTGATCAGTCAGCTTGGCTGTCAGCTCTCCCAATCAAGTTCCCTGGGGACGTTGTGGTTTCTTTCTCTCTCTCTCTCTCTCTCCTCTCTCTCTCTCTCTCTCTCTCTCTCTCTCTCTCTCTCTCTCTCTCTCTCTCATATGTTTTCTCAGAATGAAAGAATACTCCCTTTCTTTTCATAGTTCCTCTGGTTTAGACTTGTCTTGGTGTCTAATTCACTCCTTTATTTCCTTTCTCTTACCCTATAGCCCCAAGACAAGACCTGATACTTTTGAGCCTCCAAAAGCTGACTCACTAAAGAGAAAACCAAGTGATTTCTTTTGCTTTCTATTAGACAGAGCTCCCCTCTTGTCTAGCTGCTTCTGACTGGCATGCTCACTCTGTTATTTAGCAAATTACTCTGCTGCTCTCATTAGGACTATTGACATTTACAACTAACCAGCCCCTACCACTTACTAATGATTTTGCTAAGGGACTTTTCTGCTTTTTCTTAACTCCTTTTTAAAGAATCATTTTATAAATGGGGATGACAACTGCTTGGATGATATAGGCTTTCTACAATCTGCATAACCTTATCTTAAAAGCAAGAAAGAAGCTGAGACATTGAAGCTTGGCTGCACCTTCCTTAACATATCCAGGTCTAAGTGAAATTAGCATGGGTGATCAATATTATTCTTATGTGCATCCTTAAGGGATAAATAGTGAGGTGGCACTTCCACAGATGTCAAGATCAAAGAAGTATTAGTGCTTTGACAGAAATTTTGGCCTCAAAACACTGTTTCAAAAATCCCAATGCCTTGTGCCAAAGCTCTCTTTCTGCTTTTTCAGTCAAAGGTTTTTAACACTTATGTTATTGGTAGATTGGTTGTACATTTTATATTACACAGATAATCTAGTCCTTGATTATGTTTTCTTTATGTCAGGTAATTAATACAAGTTCAATGGAATCCAATGGCAGGCCTGGAAACTGATGACCATGGAAATTGAAAAGCATATCATGATTTCTCTTCTCTTTTCCCAGGAATTGGGAGACACACAAGTGAGTCTGAGCGTAGCCTTTATGACCAATAAAATTTTCTGCCCCTCCACTGGATGTGATTTCATTAGTGTAGGGAACTCCCAATAAATAACTCTCTCTACTACTGTAGACTTGGCACATACTCTGCTAAGTGATTTTCCAAGGTCACACAACTAGTATGTATTAATAGTGAGACTTGAACCCAAATCTTCATGTCTCAAAGGTTAGTTCTTTGACCACTGTAACAGAGGTTCTTAACCTTTTTTGTGTCAAGGACCCCTTTGATAGTATGGTTAACCCTACAGACTTCTCAGAATGATGTTTTTCAAATGCACAACATAAAATATGTAGGATTACAAAGGAAACCAACTATATTGAATTGTAATAAAAATATTTTTAAAAATACATTATCACAGGGGCAGATAGGTGGCACAGTGGATAGAGCACCAGCCCTGGATTCAGGGGAACCTGAGTTCAAATCCTGCCTCAGACACATAACACTTACTACCTGCGTGACCTTAGGCAAGTCACTTAACCCCATTGCCTAACCCTCCCCCAAAAAAACCACATTATCTCATGGGGCAACTAGGTTGCTCAGTGGATAGAGCACTGGCCCTGGACTCAGGAGGACCTGAGTTCAAATCTGACCTCAGACACATAACACTCACTAACTATGTGACTCGGGGCAATCACTTAACCCCAATTGCCTGGCAAAAAAAAAAAATCCAAACAAACAAACAAAAAAATACATTATCTCAGTCCCCAGGTTAAGAACTAAGCCATTCTATTATCACCAAGTATCACACCTGTCAAATGTCACAACTCCACCACACCACCATCACCACTCAGATGATGACTACTACAAATATTCCTGATGTCAGGATAGGTAACATCTCATTATATAATCCCTTCGAAGTAAAAGAGTTATAAAAAATTGGAGCAGGGGGGAAAGTGGAAACATGGCAGAGTTGGCATCTAAAACACTAAAGGGTTCTGACTGCCTCAGCTAGAATATACTACAAGGGAAAGTTTTACATCCTGCCCATGGTAGGAGCACTAACTGCAGAGCTTCACACTCTTTGGCCATTCATGGCTCATTTCTGCACTCTGAGCAGCCCTGAGGAAAAAGATATGTTTGATCAATGACAGACATTCATGGTTACTCCTAGAAAAAACAAACACAAATGCATTTTTTATTCATGGCAACTAGAATGAGCCCCAGAAAACCCATCTTCCACAAAGATAGCCCTATCACAGTGATCTATTTAAATGTGCCAGAGAAGCCTTTTTCTTTCTCATTCCCCAAAGTCCCCTTCAAGGTAGAAATCAAAGAATGAGTCACAATTGGTTACAGGAGAAATGATAACCAAGTTTGTAGGGGCACCTGGGGAGAATAAAGTCCTTTCTTCATGACCACCCTCTTCCATGAGTTGGTGACAGAAAGCACTTTATCTCACCTTCTCACCCCCACTCTGTGGTAGGAGCTTTATATCATCTTTATATCACAGGTCTTTTCTCTGCTTGTTGCTAAAGGGAAGTACTATTCATCCTAGGCACTAAAACATCTTCAGGTCATCAAATGTAAAGACCTCCACTGACCAGGAGTTCCTGATTAGGCTATTTTTCAACCACCAAGAATGTTAGTGATAGGATCAAAATAAATAAAATGTGTACACTCTGGATCAGGGGTAGATGTCTCTTGTTTTTCCATCATTATAACAGAAGTTCTGATTTGATTGTACTACAATGAAGCTTCTTCCTTTCAGTTCCAGAATATTCTCCTAGATAGGACTCGTTTCAGGTGTTTCATTTGGCTGCAGGGTCACCAATAGAGTGAAATGGGTTAACACTTAGGAGAATAGAATTTTATTCAGGTTCTGTCACTACTGACTATAATGTTGGGCAAAATTTCTCTTCCATGGGCCTCAGTTTTACCATCTGCAAAATGAAGGGATTTGACATGGTAACTTGTAAAATCTCTCATGCTACTAAATCTATGGTCATCACATGGAGCTGGGAGAGATCTTATCTAGTCCAAGCTCCTCATTTTAAAGATGAAGAAATTTAAACTTAGATCAAATGAGTTGTCTAAGGTCACACGCATAGTGATGTAGTAAAATCAGGATTTGAATCCACATCTTCTGACTCCAAATTTAATATTCTTTCCACTCAACTATGATGTCTTTTAAGAACTTCTCCAACTCTCATAGTCTACTTCTAAGGCAAGGGCTGGTCCTTTGCTTATATAGATAAGCAGTAAGCCCCAGAGAGTCCCTAGTGTGGAACTTACCACTAGCCTAACTCTGCCTTATGAATATTTGGTTAATTAATGGTTAATTGGTTAAATGGTTAACTGATATAGGCCAAATACCCATGAGCATCTGGAGCAAGGAGGGAAGTCCCTCATTTTAACAATGAGTAAATTAAAATTCAGAGGGGTTCACCTACATAAGGTAGTGTAATGGTACTTGGCTTTTGCAGAGTTTTGGGGATTAGGGAGCACAGGAAAGGAGGTAAAGAATAAAAATAATAATAAGGGGTCCTTAGGGCCTCTTCCTGGTATTTCCTCTTTTTTTCACTGAAGTTTAATTTTATTATTTTTTCTGATTATTATTTATTTTCTCTTCCTTCAACTTCTCTTCCTAACTCCCATTCCTATCCCCTATCAAGAACTTAAAAAAAAAAACACAACAAAACCCTCCAAACAAATATGCATAGTCAAATGAGACCAGTTCCCACACTGGCCATGCCCAAAAATGAATGTTTCATTCTGCATTTTATGCCCATCATCTCTTCATTGGTCCTCAGGAATCACAGTTTGTCATCGAATTGATCTAAGTTCTAAAGTCCTTCAAAGTTGTTTTTATTCATAATGTTATTGTAATAGCACTAAGCTCATTTCACTTTGCCTAAGTTCATAAAGGCTCCTCTGAAATTGTTCTTTTCATCACTTCTTATGGCACAATATTTTGTTACTTTCATGCACCATAATTTGTTTAGCTATTTCCCAACAGGTGGAAGCCTTCTTAGTTTCCAGTTTTTTTTCTACTACAAAATTAATCCTACTATGGATCCTTTTTTCTCTTTCTTTCATCTCTTTGGGTTATATGCCTAGCACTATTATCACTTAGGTCAAAAGGTATGCATTGTTCAGTGACTTTGGGAGCATAGTTCCAAATTTCTTTCCAGAATTCCTGGACCAATTCACAACCCCAGCAACAATACATTATTGTACTTGCTTTCCCAAAGTTCCTTCAACATTTTTCATTTTCTTTTTTTGTTATCTTTACCAATCTGATGAATGTGGGGTAGAACTCAGAATTGATTTCCTTTGTATTTCTCTATTAGTGATTAGAGCATTTTATTATATGACTGTTCATAGCATGGATACTTTTCTTTGAGAACTGTCTGTTTAAATCCTTTGACCATTTATCTATTAGGATATTATTCTTAATCCTATAAATGTGATTATATCACTTCTCTACTCAATAGAAAACAAACAAGGCTGTGAAGGGCCTTCTCAAGGAAGCATGACTGGCAGTAGGTAGATATTTTAAACCAGGAGTAGGTGAGATTACCACAAAAATTACTGACAGTTATCTCTGTGAATCAACCGAGATAAACCATAAGAACATGTGGTATTTTGTATTTCTCTTCTAAATAATAAAATTCCAGTCTCTCTGGCCTAACTTCTGACACCTTAGTGAGGCAAACAATGTTTGTGTCTCTTTCTCACATCAACATGCCCCCCTCTTTACTTGCACTAAGAGGAAAAACCATGCAATAAGAATAGAAGCCTTAGTGGGGAGGGAGGAAGGCTGATTTCACTTCACCAGGGTATTGTGTCCAGTACAATGAATTCAGGGGATCTTGGAAAAGGTGACAATGACCCTCATCAAATCATACCTTAGAATCACATGACACTTTAGGAATATTCAAGTTCATTCAGCTAACATGTCTATTACAAGTTTTTTTTTAATCTAAATATGCAAAGTTCCTTTATCCCTTCTTTATACAGAGTGATATTAAAGTTTTTTGCCATTCTTGTCACCCTATTCTGGAAACTCTCTAGTCTTTTGCTAAAATTTGGCACTCAGAACTATGCATAATACTCAAGATGTGTTCTGATTAGATCAGAGTTTTATTTTTTTGATCCAGACCTATCACTCCACTAATGTAGGTAATCCCCCAGCAAGTAAACTGACTCTACCAATGCAAATCAGTAGTCGTTCTGCTGCTCATAATCTTAGAGAGCTGTCTAGGGCACTAAAAGGATAACTGACTTAATGTGGGATCACATAGCCTATATGTGGCATGTCACAAACCCAAGTCTTCTTGATAGAGATGCCAGCTCTCCATCCTCTTCCCTACATAGCCTTTCACATGGTTGAGCATAGAGGCACTATCAGCAACCTTGTGTTGGATGCCAGCTTCTTCATTTCTGACCAGACTTCACTCCAGACTTCTCTATCATGGCCTACAAATGTTTTTATTCTGGAAGATCCCTTCAGCCCTGGAATTCACATCTCAAAAGAACCCTCAACCTTGAGTTCCTGCCCTCTGACTTAGAGGGTCCTGCCAGAACCTACCTTCAAAGAGTTTGCCCAAACCATCTCTTCATTTTTCACCAGGCTACACTATGGACCTCCCCATTATACCTGACACCTCAACCTCCCCAAGCACTACCTTTTCCACTTCTTTTTATGTGTTGTCTTCCTCTATTAGAATATAACTAAGAAACAGAAAGATAGATCAATGGAACAGAGGAGATATATAATTTACAGCAGCAAACAAACATAATAACTTTGTATTTGACAAGTATAACAACTTAAGATTTTGGAATAAGAATTCATTATTTGCTAAAAAAAAAATTGTTGGGAAAACCAGAAAGCAATTTGGCAGAAACTGGGAATGGACTAATATCTCACACCATTTACCAAGATAAGATCAAAATGAATATATGACCTAGATATAGAGAGATTTTACAAGAAAATTCAAACGGGGAATATATTATTTATCAGACTTATATACAGGTGAACAATTTATGAATAAATGAGACAGCAAACTTAGGTATAAAATTGATAATTCTGATTACATTAAATTACAAAGGTTTTGTACAAAAAAGCAAATATAGTCAAAATTAGAAGGAAAGCAAAAAATTGATGGGGGGAGTTTTATAGACTATCAGATAAAGGTCTCATATCTAAAATATATAAAGAACTTTATCAAATCTGTAAGAATATGAGTTGTTCCCCAATTGATAAAAAGGTCAAAGGATATGAACAGGCAGTTTTCCAATGAAGAAATCAAAACAATTTATAGTCATATAAAAATGCTCTAAATTATTATTGATCAGAGAAATGCATATTAAAACAACCATGAGATATCATTTGAGATATCATTTTATATCTACCAGATTTGATAAATGATAGAAGGGGAAAATGACAAACATTGGAGAGGATGTGGAAAAATTGGGACACTAATTATTGTTGGTGGAATTGTAAAATGAGCCAAGCTTTTTGGAGAGCAATCCCAAAAGAATTATTAAACTACCTATATCCTTTGACCCAGCAATACAAATTAACTATAAAAGACATGTGAAGAAAGATGGTATCTGGATCCAGAGAAAGAACTGATAAATCAAAATATATAAAGAATAATTTTACATTTACATATATATTTATATATATATATATAAAATGTGTGTGAGAATATTACACACACACACACACATATACACACACACCTATTTGTGTCTAATAGTAGCCAACTCTAGGGTAGGGGTGGGGGAGGGAAGGGAAGAAAAAAAGGGAAAATATTGTGTTATATTTGAAAGGAATAGCAAGTTGTGCATAGTAGATTTGCAGTTTCATGTACAATCATCTTCTTTATTGTACTATGTTATGGAAATGTTTTTTATTACATAAATTAAAAAGAAAATTTAAAAAGAAAAATAAATGTTCAGCTTGTTATTGTTTAAAAAAAAAGAATGCAAAGTCCTTGAGGGCAAAACTTTGACTTTCCTTATAATTAATTCCTATTCCTTAGCACAATGCTTAATAAATGTCTGATTGACTGACTATCAGTGCTCACTAAGGTTACATTATGGGTTTTTTGGGGGGAGAGGGAAAGGGTTGGGCAGCATTGTCATACTGCTGGCTGATATTGCTTGTGATTCATTAAACTACCATAATTTTTAAAAATAATTTTTATCACTTCCTTTTTTTAAATCATCATGATTATCTTTAATATACCTCTGACTCCCCCTCCCACAAAGCCATCCCATATAAGAATTAATATTTTTTAAATGCAAAAAAGAGGAGAAACTTCTGGGAGCCAAGATGTTGAAGTAAGCAGTAAGTCATTTTGACCCTCCCTTATTGACCTTGAAAAACCCAGAAAATATTGCCTCAGGAAAAATCATGGAATAGTGGAGCCAGCACCCAGACAAGGTGCAGCCATCTTTTAGCTCAGGAGTCTTGGAGGAATAATGGGAAAGGTCCCTCTTGCTGTGGTTGAAAGGACCGGTACAGGACAAGAGGTGTTCCAGCAAGACAGCAGCAAGACCCAGCTGAGCAAACCTGTGAGAGATCCTGAGCCCCAGGGTGGTGGAGCAGGCAAGCACCAAAACCAGGACTCCCCTCCCTTCCCACCCCCCCTCTGCCCATGTACCTTGGCAGAGCCAGGAGACCTGGCAGATGCCAGCTCAGTGAACGATGAGCAGCTGAACCTACCCATGCTGTAGTACAGCCCCTCACTTGCAAATTCATCTGGTCCTGGGGATATTTTTTTCTTAGATAACTCATTTATGGCTTTTTCATTTTATTTTTCTAAGATAAGGTTATTAAAGTATTCTGTAATCTTCTGTTAATCTGGGCAATTTATATTTTTTGTAAATATTTATCCATTTCACTTAGTTTGCTAAATTTATTGGCATAAAATTGAGCAAAATAGCTCCTCAAAATTACTCTAATTTCATCTTCATTAGTGGTGATATCACCCTTTTCATTTTTGATGCTGGTAATTGGTTTTCTTCTTTCTTTTTTTAAACCAAATTAACCAATGGTTTATTTTTTCCCACAAAATTAGGTCCTAGTTTTATTTGTTAGTTAAATGGTTTTCTTGCTTTTAATTTTATCAATCTCTCCTTTGATTATCAGGGTTTACAATTTAGTGTTTAATTGAGGAGTTTTAATTAATTATCTTTATAGTTTTTTGGTTGCAAGCCAAATTCATTGGTCTACTTTTTCTTTATTTTATTAATGCAAGTATTTAGAGATATGTATTTTCCTCTAAATACTGCTTTGGCTGCTTCCCACAAATTTTGGCATATTGTCTCATTGTTGTCATTCTCTTTAATGAAATTACTGATTGCTTGTATCATTTGTTCTTTGACCCACTCATTCCTTAGAGTTAAATTATTTAGTTTTCAATTAACTTTTAATCAATATTTCCACAGCCCTTTATTAAATGTAATTTTTATTGCATTATGATCTGGAAAAGGACGCATTTAATATTTTTGCTTTTCTGTACTTGACTGTGAGCTTTTTAAGCCCTAATGCATGGTTAAATTTTGTGAAGGTGCTATGTGTAGCTGAGAAAAATTTGTATTCCTTTCTATTCCCATTCAATTTTCTCCAGAGGTCTATCATATCTAACTTTTCTAAAATTCTATTCATTGCCTTGACTTTTTCCTTGTTTATTTTACAGCTAGATTTACCTAGTTCTGAGAGGAGAAAGTTGAGGTCCATCATTAGTATAGTTTTAATGTCTATTTACTCCTATAACACATTTAACTTTTCCCTTAAGAATTTGGATGCTATGTCATTTGGTGCATATGTTTAGTGTTGAATATTACTTCATTGTCTATGGTGCCTTTTAGCAAAATATAGTTTCCCTGCTTATCTCTTTTAGTTAGGTCTATATTTTGCTTTTGCTTGATCAGAGATCATGATTGCTAGCTCTGCCTTTTTTACCTCAGCTATAACAGATTCTGCTCCAGGCCTTTATTTTTACTCTATGTGTATCTCTCTGTTTCAAGTAAGTTTCTTGTAAACAACATATTGTTGCATTCTGGTTGTTAATCCATTCTGGTATCCACTTCTGTTTTATGAGCGAATTCATCTCATTTACATTCAGTTATGATTACTGTATATTTCCCTCCATCTACTTTTTCCCTGTTTATCTTTCTCTCTCTTTTTACCCTGTCCCTCTTCAAAAGTCCACTTTGCTTCTGATCACTGCCTCCCTTAATCCATCCTCCCTTCTATCAGCCTCTTAACCTTCTCTCATTCCCTTCCCCTCCTACTTCCCTCTAGCCTAAGATAGATTTCTATAATCAACTGATTGTGTATGTAGTTCCCCAATTCTGATGAGAGTAAGGTTCAAGCATTACTTGCCACCACATCCCTCTCCCCCACCACTATAAAAGTTCTTACCTTATTGCCTCTTTTACATAAGATAAGTTTCCCCATTTTACCTCTCCCTTGACTCATTTTTCAGTGCACCTCACTTTCTCACCCTTTCATTTTATTTTCTTGGAAGTCATCCCATCATTCTCAAATCACACCCTTGCCTTCTGTTTATGTATATTTGTATATTCTATCAAACTGCCCTATTAATGAGAAAGTTCTTAGGAGTTACAAGTATCATTTTCCCATATAGGAATAAAAATAGTTTAACCTTATTCAATCCCATATGATTTGTCTTTCCTGTTTACCTTTTTATGCTCCTCTTAACTCTCATATTTGAAAGTTAAATTTTTATTCAGCTCTGGTCTTTTCATCAGGAATGCTTGAAAATCCTGTATTTCAGTAAATGGTTTTCCCCTGAAAAATTATACTCAGTTTTGCTGGGTAGGATATTCTTGGTTGTAATCCTAGCTCCTTTGCCTTCTGGAATATCACATTCCAAACCCTCTGAACCTTGAATGTGGAAGTTGCTAAATCTTATGTTATCCTGGCTGGCTTCTTGGTATTTGAATTGTTTCTTTTTGGCTGCTTGTAATCTTTTCTCCTTGACCTGGGAACACTGCAATTTGGCTATAATATTCCTGGCAGTTTTCATTTTGGGATCACTTTTAAGAGATGATTAGTGGATTCATTCAGTTTATATTTTACCCTCTGGATCTAAGCTATCAGGGCAGTTTTGCTTTATGCTTTCTTAAAAGATAATGTCTAGGCTCTTTTTTTGATCATGGTTTTCAGGTAGTTCAATAATTCTTTAAATATCTCTCCTGAATCTATTTTCCAAGTCTGTTGTTTTTTCAGTGAGACACTTCACATTTTCTTCCATTTTTTCATTCTTCTGACTTTGATTGTTATTGCCTCATAAAGTCATTATCTTCCAGTTTCCCACTTCTAAATTTTAAGGACTTCTTTTCTTCAGTGAGTTTTTGTACCCCTTTTTCCATTTGGCCAATTCTGCTTTCCAAGGTATTCTTCTCTTTGTTGGATTTATTTAGCCAATATTGCTTTTTAAGGTATTATTTTCTTTAGTATTTTTTGTGCTTCTTTTACCAAATTATTGATTCTCTTTTCATAATTTTTTTTGCATCACTCTCATTTTCTTATTTTTCTTCTACCTGTTATTTAATTTTTAAAATCTTTTTTGAGCTCTTCCAGAAATTCTTGTCAGGCTTCTGTCCAAATCACTTTTTTTTTTAATTTGAGATTTTGCTTGTAGCGTTTTGACCATGTCATCTTCTGAATTTGTGTCTTGGTTTTTCCTACCACTATTGTAGCTTTTTTTACATTCAAATTCTTTTTTTGTTGTTGTTGTTTGCTCATTTTTCCAGTCTATATCTTGCCTTTTAATTATGCTAAGCTTGGGTTCTGATCCCGGGGTGGAGAGAGAGGGTACTGTCTCAAGCCTCACATTTTTCCTACTGCTGCTTTCAGGGATAGCTTTGGGGGTCTATAAGGTGGTATGATCTAAAGAGAGGGATGGTCACTGTTCTCCTTGCCTATGCTCTGATATTTACCCAAGAAGGAACCTTGTTCCCCTGCAGTCACAAGTGCTATTACTCCTTTTAGCCCTCAAATTGTATATGGACAATGCAACAGGGTCCTGAAATTTGCACCAACAAAGGATCCCCTGTAATATGTTTCTGACCAGTTGTCTGACACCCTTGCTGCCTGTGGGCTGAGAATTCCTGAAGCTGCTGCTGCTGCTATTGCTGCCACTTCCAAGGCTTACTGCAGGCCTGGCCTGTACTCTGGACCCAACCACCACCCTGGTGTGACAAACTTTTCCTGCCAAATTCCAAAGTTGTCTTGGGCTGTAAAATTGTTTCACCCTGACCTTTGTCTGGCTTTGCCACTCCAAAATTCATTTTGAGGTGTTTTTTAAAAATTGTTTGAAGAGGAATTTGGGAGAGCTCTGATGAGTTCCTGCCTCTACTCTTCCATCTTGGTTCTGCCCCCACCACCATATCTTTTTTTTTTTTTGGTTAGGCAATGGGGTTAAGTGACTTGCCCAGGGTCACACAGCTAGTAAGTGTCAAGTGTCTGAGGCCAGATTTGAACTCAGGTCCTCGTGACTTCAGGGCCAGTGCTCTATCCACTGTGCCACCTAGCTATCCCCTTACCACATCTTTTTAAAATAAACTGCTGGCCAATCATCCTATTACATATGTGAAAGTTGATTTTTTTTAAACCTAAAAGTAATAATCTAAACTTGTCTAAATAAATTTCATCAAGTCTGATTTGGCCTAATGTACTAGCTGTTTAAAATCTTTTTGGATCCTGATTTTGTCAACCATTTTAGCTCTCTACTACCTTAGTGCCATCTATTAATTTGATAAGCATACTATCTATGCCTTTATCTAAACCCTTGATAAAAAAAAAATATTAAACAGCAGAGTACCAATCACATATCACTGCACCAGAGCCACTATAATAGCAACATGCCAATCTATCAATTCACTTGCATGTGGATTTGACTAAGGCAGTTGTGACTATCCTAGGGCACTCCTTTAGAGACTTTCCAAATTAACTTCAACTCACTGCTCCAGCCACCACTGTAAAGTGTCTACCTGCCACCAGTGGGTTTTCCTAAGATCAATAATAGAATTGTAGAATTTAGATTTAAAAGTACCTTAGAGATCATTTACTACAACTCTCATTTGAAAGATAAAGAACTCTAACCCCATGCTGATTGAGGGACATTTTCTATTTACTCGGGAAAAGCTATTGTAGCAGTATAAAATATTCTGAGTGGCAAAATGGAAGGCATAGGAAGCAGCATAATGTAATAAAAGAGAACTTGATTTGCCATCAGAATATCTTGGTTTGAATTGTGGCTCTGCCATTCATTATTAATGTGTTCTAGGTAAGTCACTTTGCCTCTGTGAGTCTCAATTTCCATTATTTTTATAGATATATGAGCATGATGGGCTAGATCAGCAGGTCTCAAACTTTTTGGTGTCAGGACTGCTTTACACTCTTTTAAAAAAGATATTTATTTATTTTTAGTTTTCAACATTCATCTATACAAGGTTTTGAGTTTTAAATGTTCTCCCCCTCCTTCCTTTCCTCCCTCCCCAAGATAGCATGCAGTCTAATACAGGCCATACATGTACTATCATATTAAACATATTTCCACATTAGTCATGTTGTAAAGAAGAATTAGAACCAAAGGAAAAACCATGAGAAAGAAAAAAACAAAAACAAAGGAAAAATAGTATGCTTCAATCTGCATTCAGACTTCTCTGGAAGTGGATAGCATTTTTCCATCATGAGTCTTCTTGCATTGTTTTAGATCATTTGTATTGCTGAGAAGAGCTACGTCTATCAAAGTTGGTCATTGCACAGTGTTATTGTTACTGTGTATAATGTTTTCCTGGTTCTGTTCACTTCACTTAGCATCAGTTCATGCAAGTCATTCCAGGTTTTCTGAAGTCCACTTGCTTCTCATTTCTTTTGGAACAATAGTATTCTGTTACATTCATATACTACAACTTGGTCAGCCATTCCTCAATTGAAGGGCATCCCCTCAATTTCCAATTCTTTGCCACCACAAAAAGAGCTGCTACAAATATTTTTGTATATGTGTGTCCTTTTCCCATTTTTATGGTCTCTTTGGGATATAGCCTTAGAAGTGGTATTGCTGAGTCAAAGGTTATATACAGTTTTATAGCCCTTTGGGCATAGTTCCAAACTGCTCTCCAGAATGGTTGGATCAATTCACAACTCCACCAGCAATGCATTAGCATTCTAATTCTCCCACATCTTCTCCAACATATATCATTTTCCTGTTTTGTCATGTTAGCCAATCTCATAGGTGTGATGTAGTACTTCAGAGTTTTGATATTTGCATTTCTCTATTCAATAGTGATTTAGAGCATTTTTTCATATGACTATAGGTAGCTTTAATTTCTTCATCTAAAAACTGCCTGTTCACATCCTTTGACCATTTATCAATTACCTCTTTACACTCTTAAAAATTATTCAGGACTCTACAGAATGCTTGTTTATGTGGGTTATATCTATTGCTATTTTCAATTCAAACTGATCATTTTTTTAAAGAATCTTATTAACTCACTTAAAATAACAATAATCAACCCATTACATATTTACAGAAATAACATATTTTAGGAAAAACTATTTTTCCAAAACAAAAAAAATTAGTGAGAAAAAATGGCATTGTTTTACATGATCTTGTATTTCTCTTTAATGTCTTAACGGAAGACAGCTGAATTCTCTTATTTGCTTCTGCATTCAATCTATTGCGATATGTTGTTTTTGTTGAAGTATATGAAGAAAATCCAGCCACACATAGGTATGTAGCTGGAAAAGGGAAGAATATTTTAATCATCAGTGTGCTGGTAAATGTTTAACAGCTGGCTGGCTGAAGAAGTATAAACATAATACACATGATACATCACTTTACTAAGACTAACCTAGAGTTGGGCAAACTATAGAGGAAGGCCAAATCTGGCCTCACCTATTTTCACATGGCTGGCAGCTAAGAATGTTTCTATTTCAAATTGTCAAATACAATATATATATATACACACACACACACACACACACACACACACACACACACACACACACACACAATAAAACAAAAAAACATTATTTCAAAATGTAAAAAGCATTCTCAGGGCTGTACATAAATTGGGGTGGATACTGAGGAGGGGGTACTAGATCTGGCCCTCTGATGTAGCCAAAAGGCTGTAGTTTGCTGACCCCAGTCTAGATGATTAACAAAAGACTCAAATAGGCCATCACATGAATTTTGTACATTCCTAAGGTATAAATGCTCACACTGAAAATTTTATAATCAGCTCTCTTGAGCAGGTTTCAGCTGGCTCCAGCATACTTCTGATTTTCATAAGCAAATAAAGTCTTAGTACAAGGTTTCCCAAAACAATTAGTGAAGTTTAAACACACTGAGACTTTTAGGACACCTTGTATCATTACGAAATTAGATTTGACTTCACAGACTCCATGAAAGAGTCTTGATGTCTCCCATGGGGCCATGGACCAACCTTTGAGAACCTCTGGAATGGGTGATCAGGAATGCTCTTTCCAGCTTTAAATGCTATATTCCCATAAGTATTTACTCCAGTTAGTGTAGACAGCAGACCTGGGCCTCGACCTTGAATCTCTGGTTCTCTGCCCTCTTCCAGTACTACTTCTTAATTATCTATGTGCAAAGGACTCCATGATCTTTGAATATGCTAAAGCTATAGGATTTTAGAAGTACCTCAATCCATATTAGGAGAAAAGGAAGTAACTTTTAAACCTTGATCAAGGACAGAAGAAAGAGTACAGAATATAGATGCTATGTTGCTAAACCTGAGAAAGCTAATACAGTGTGCAGGTTTTCTTTGTATTTATATCTCACTGTTATTTCCTTCCACACTCAATGCATATTCAAAATCCTGCTGAGTATACAGAATCTTACAGTGCACATATCCCATCAGTAGGCAAAGCAGGGATAAGCATTTGCTTTGATTTCTCTCTCTCTCTTTCTCTCTCTGTCTCTCTCTCTTGTTAACTCTTTGGAGAATAGCAAATTTCAATAGCTTTAATCAAATTTAGTATAAGCAAGTGTATCAATGGACTGGTCAGCAACTACTTTTCTGGCTCAGATACAGTGATGAATATATACATATGGATTGAGAGACATACATGTAATCTATTTCTTTATGCATATATAGAAATATACCTATGTGTGTGTTTATATATTTCTAATTTTACATACCAGTATTATACTAGATAAGAACACAAGAATTGGAGTCAGAGGACTAGGTTCAAATCTCAATTCTTCCACTTAAACTTGAGTGACATTGGGTAAGTCACTTCACTCGCCTGCATCTTGTTTTCCTTATCTATAAAATGAGGGATTTGGATTGTACACCCTTTAAGGTCTCTTCCAACTCCAAATATAAGATTCTATGATGTTTCATGGCTTAAGTAGGGCTATCATTAAAAGGGTGCCAGGCCAGGGTAGATCAAGATTTGTGTCTCTTTCCCTTAGGTTGCCCTTATATACTGGGGATCATTATCCCAACTGTGACTTTCATTGATGAGTCAAGTCCCTCAGATCAAGGATAGCTTCACCTTCCCCTCAAGGTTTTAGTGGTATCCTTGAGTGTTTGGGAATGTCTTTCTCTAATGCCATCAGCTCAACCTCTCATTCTGGAATGTTTCTTTTCAAATGTTAACAGCTACTGATTAGTTCCCTGGTTATCATTCATCCAATTAACATCAACTAGATTTTACAAATATCAGCAAATATCACTGAGAAGATAACAAGAACAGACATAAAAACCATCCCCTCAAACCAGGACACATTCTTCCCTCTACAACCTTAATCCATTGGGAAAGTGCACTTAATCTTAATGTAGTTGCTACAAAGAATTTACCCCCTATAAGTTCACTTTTTAATGCTGCATGGTAGATGGATAAAGAGTCACAGTCACTCCCCTCTGTTGGCTGTCTTCAATATTCTATTATGCCAGGTCAACCAAATTGCTCAATACTTTATTCTTCATCTGGCTTGGCTGTCTGTAAAGTCTGATGTGAATTCCAGGTCCCGGACCTCTAGCAGGTCATTCTCCTAACCTCACAAGGTCAAATGTAAAGAAGCCAAACTACAGAGTCCACTATTCACTGACCATTTATTGGCCTTGGGTGGGAAGGGTGGCCTATCTTCACCCAGAGGCTTACAGCGTGTCCTCTCCCCTTGAATTATTTAGGCAAAGAAGAGAGACTTCTGGTTAACTAACATCTGGTTAGTGCAGTTAGTTCTTATTTGTCCCCCCTTTCAAGGTGTCCATGAACTTGGATGAGAAAAAAAAATAATACTTTATTTCAACATAATTGGTTTCCTTTGTAATCTATGTATTTTAAAACATTGTTCTAAAAATAGAATATTCTATTCTAAAAACCCTTTACCAGGCTGCCAAAAGGAACCATGACACACACAAAAAAGTTAAGAACCCCTAGGTTAAAGCCTTTTATAAATATTCTTAATTATGACTCAGCAATCAAAAAAATTCCTCTTCTTCAGATATTAAGCAAACCAGAAATAATATTGGTGCATGTTGTCTGATCCAGGTGGGAGATTGCATCTAGTAAAATCCACTGTGCATGCTCAAAAGGATACCTTGTCTTCTGTCACACCTGTTTCTTAGACACTTTTACACAAGTGAGATTCAACTGAAACACAAGGGTTGGCTTTGAAAGGAAGGAGATTTTTGTCATACAATGGTAACCTACAAGAATGGTGTCAAACTCAAATAGAAAATGGGTCACTAATCCATACATAAAGATCCCTGCATGCTGAATATTGACTTAGTTTTAAAATGTAATATTATATATGTTTTATTGTATTTTTATTATTTCACTAAATATTTCCCAATTATATTTTTAATCCAGTTTGGACCGCATTCAAGAGTGTTGTGGATTTTGTATTTGATACCTCTAACCCACTGCATGAGAGAGAGGAGAGTGGAGCATAGCAGAAAAAATTACTATCAGGTATGATCATTGTTGTTCAGTTGTTTTTCAGTGGTTTCCAATTCTTTGTGACCACATTTGGGGTTTTCTTGGCAAAAATACTGGAATAATTTGCCATTTCCTTCTCCAGCTCATTGTACAGATGAGGAAACTGAGGCAAAGTTAAATGACTTGTTCAGGATCACACAGCTAGTAAGCATCTGCAATCAGATTTTAACTCAGGATGATAAGCCTTCCTTACTCCAGGCCCAGCACTCTATCCACTGAGCCACATAGCTTCCCACAGCATGATCATTAATTATCACAAAATCTTGGGTTGGACAATATCACTGAGATCAATGTAGTGCAAGGGAAAGAATGCTAGATTTGGAGTCCAAAGGGTGTGGTTTGAAACTACTACTTACTGCCTGTGTGAACATGCGCAAGTCACAACCTCTCTGTGTCTCAGGACTTCATTTGTAAAATAAGGAAGTTAGACTAGACAATCTTCAAGATCTCTTAGAGCTCTTAATCTGTGATCTTATTGCTATCTAGTCCAACCTTCATCAGTGCCTCAGTGCCTTCTGTAATATCCCTGCCATGTGGTCACTCAACCTTAGCTTAAATATCTTCAATGGTATAGCATGGGGATGGGGAGGAGGGAAGATGTCACTAAACCATACGTAAGGATCCATTTGGGTAGTCTATTGACTTAGGAAACCACATATTAGTATTATCTGTATTTTATAGTATTTTTATTTATTTTGTTAAATATTCCCAATTATATTTCTTCTGGTTATAGTAGTACTGAGGAGTATTAGGGGCAGCATTGCCAGGAGTTTGACACCTCTAGTGTAGAGCCTGCTCAATGTTACTCCAGCAGTAATAAAAGTGATTGCCTTAAAAAAATAACCAGCGCTTACACATCCAAGACAACATTTGAGCAGTGGGATTCCATAACAGCATTTTGAACTTAGAATTGGAAAAGCCTGGTTTTAAAATCCACACCTGCTACTTACTAGCTGTGTTACTATAGGCAAGTTGTATAAAGTTTGAATATTAATATATGTATTACTGACCCAGTAGTATTGTTGTGACATGGGATCATAAAATGTGATATTTCATGTAAAATGCTTTCTGACCTTTGAAGAACTACATCAATTTCAATTACCATTACTAGTAAGTGTACACAGTGGTATTTCTGGATGGAACATTTAGGTTGAAATCAAGAATTGAGTTCAAGTCTTACCTTGACTTGTATAACTGGGAAAATCATTTAACCTACCTATTGCTTATGGCAATTCTCTGAGATTAATCAAGTCAGAGAGTCACAGATGGGTTATAATTTGCATTGGAAGGAGTTTTCATGCTGATTAAATCATGGATTTTATTCATTTATTGAAAGAGCATCGTTCTTCAAAATAGCAACTTAGGGAGGCAATGCTAATTTCTCTCAACTGTGTTATTCATCAAAAATAGTCTTGGAACTCCTTCGCCAGGACTAGAAAAAATGTGACACCTATTTCTTTTTTTTAAAATTTTTAATTAATTTATTTATTTTTAGTTTTCAACAATCACTCCCATAAGCTTTTGAGTTTTAAATTTTCTCCCTCAACCTTCCTGCCTCCCTCCCCAAGACAATGTGCAATCTGATATTAGGCTCTACATATACATTCCTATTAAACATATTTTCAATAGGAAGAATCACAAAAAAGAAACAAAACAAACCAGAAGAAAAAAGAAAGAGCAAATAGTATGCTTCGATCTGCATTCAAACTCCATAGTTCTTTTTTCTGGATGTGGATAGCATTTCCCATCATGAGGTTTGGAGATATAATAACACCTATTTGAGTCCAAAAGTTGTATTATACCACCTTATTAATTCATTTAGGCAAAATGACTTTGGACTGTTTCCAAAAGTCAACTTCACCTTCAAAGAATAAAGACTCACCTCCACCAAGAATGTCTAAAAATATTGATAGGGTCCTTTACAGTGAATCCCAATACGCTTCAAGTAATAATAAGTTTACAATGTTTTAAGGTGACTACTTTGAAAGGAACAACATGCATTTGATTTTATAAGTTTGGACATATTTGTTAAGTTAAATAAATATCAACATCCCTTTTGATCTGCTGTCTCATCTTTAAAAATGAGTGGTTGGTGGTATGGCATCATAGAATCAGAGACTGTTAGAGCTGGAAGGGTACAAAGAAATTCTGTGGACAATACCCTCCACCCCTCCACCCACCCCCACCTCAGCTAATTTTGCAGGTGAGGAAATAAAGCCCAAGAGAGGTTCAGAATCTTGCCCAAAGTCATATAGCTAGGAAGTGGCAGAACAGAGACTTGGACCCAGGTCTTAGACTATATGGACTTTATCCAGTGCTTTTATCTCTAAGGGCCCTTATAACTCTAAAACGGAATTGTTTTCTGGCTTGTCTTATACTCACACCTTGTGTATTTATATGACAGCCTTGGGTGTTTTTATAGCACCAGATGGCCACCACCTCCTTTTATACACACCCACTGCCTCCCTGAGGTAGTTCTAGCCACCTGGTCCTAGCAGCAACTGTGGGTCTCCTAACAGCTATGGATGAGGGCAATTGTCCCAATGTGCTATTCCCTGGGGATGCTTTGGGGGCTTAGGATAAGCAAGGTTCTCTTCAGAAACTCATCAGTGGTGTCAGGCAAATGTTTATACCAGCTGTCTGACATATGTGTACCCTCTCAGTCTAAATCCTTGTGACATACTATCTTGAATGTCCAGACACAGAGCATGTGCTAAAGTGGTAAACACCCCCAAATTATACACTTTACAATCTGTGAAAGCTGTTTTGTGGGTCTATAGGTTTTTTTCCCTCTCCTTGACCTGAGGCATTATCATGGAGGGCCAAATGGACATTTAGTTTTGGCAATCTGTCACCCTCCCCCAAATGCAACAGCAGCAACAGTACCTATATACTCCACCCTGAGAGCCACGGAAAACCCAACAAATGCTTTTGCTTGAAGCTGTTGTTCCATTCATTATTTCCTGGACAAACAGCTGACTGTGTGGCAGTGCCCTTTATTTACAATAGCTCCCCCTGTCCCATGCCAGGGCCTCGAAGAGTAGAAAGAGCTACTGTTTGAGTCAGAAAATAGGCTTAAGTCCTGACATTCAATACAGGTAATGTGACCTTGGGCAAGTCTTGCAGTGAAAATAGTGCTGGATTTGCATTCAAAGTACCTGCATTTGAATCCTGGTTGTGACACTTACTACCTGTGTAATTTAGGGCAAGTGAATTAGCCTCTATGACACTCAGTTTCCTCATCTATGAAATAAGAAGGATAGATTAGATGGTGTTTAAGGTATTTTTTAACTCTAACATCTATGATTTTGGTAAAGAATTGTGTTGGGGAGTAGATGGAATGTCACATCTGGAATCAGGAAGGCTCATCTTCCTGAATTCAAATCTTACCTCAGACCTCAGACACTTGTTAGCTGTGTGGCCCTAGACAAGCCATTTAACCCTATTTGCCTCAGTTTCCTCATGTGCAAAATGAGCTGAAGAGGGAAATGGCAAACCATTCCAGGGTCTCTGCCAAGAAAACCCCAAATAGGGTCACAAAAGGTCAGACACGACTGGAAACAACTGAAAAACAAAGTTCTTATGCCACTCAGGCTGGAAGTGCAGCACAACTCATAGGTTCCATACCAATATTGATTAGAAGAGAAACGTTGCCATTCAATGGCCAGTTAGTCCCTTCATAGGCAGCCTCATGGTCTTCCAGTCCCTAGAGTTCATCATATTGGTGAGCCTGGGCTTAATGCAGACACCTGATTGGTTTTTAACCCTAAGTAGCTTAGAACTTTTGAATCAAGTGATCCAGTAGCCTCAGCCTTCCCAGCAGCCAGAACTTACAGATGTATGCCACTGTGCCCAGCTTTACTTTATTTTCAAAGGCTTGATTTAGGATCCTAAATCCTGGAATGAAGAGCTAGCATAATAAATCCTTATTGACTGACTAGTGTCTCTGGTGAGATTACAAAATCTTGAAAGACCAAATCTATCCTTTGCTCTTTTTTTTTGAGCTGCAGCTATCTCATGCGTGGGAGGATAGGGACACATAGTCCCCAACATCAATATATTTCTACACACTGAATGCCAGGCAAAATTCTGCCATCAGTGAAGCTGGTATAGTGAAAAGGGCAGTGAATTTGGAGTCAGAGGACTTGTTCTTGGCTACTTGGTGATCATGGGCACTTTAATCCTGTGGATTTTAATTTCTTTATCTGTATAATGAGGGAAGAAGACAAGATGATTTTTTTTAGGCAATTTGGGTTAAGTGACTTGCCTAAGGTCACACAGCTAGTAACTGTCAAGTGTTTGGTCTGAGGCTAGATTTGAACTCAGGTCCTCCTGGCTTCAGGGTGGTGCTCTATCCACTGTGCCACATAGCTGCCTCAATAATTTTTTTTTTTAGGCAATTGGGGTTAAATGACTTGTCCAGGATCACACAGCTAGTGTCAAGTGTTTGGTCTGAGGCTGGATTTGAACTCAGGTCCTCCTGACTTCGGGCCCAGTGCTTTATCCACTGTGCCACCTAGCTGCCCAGACAAGATGATTTTTTAGGTTCATTCCTGATTGAAATTCTAATAACCTGTAAATTTGTCTTTCATGCCCATTTTGTACACTTCTCTGCTTAGTGGCAAGTTGAAAAACATGCCTTAAGTTAATATTCAGCAAGTAAAAGAAAATGCCCATTTTATTTTAAATATCTTTACATTAATAAATGGGTACAATAGTTATAGGGACTTTTCATTGGTACTTAACAACTATCTATTGATCTAGTGTTCTGAAACATGGGTCATTTGCCTTTCATCAAAGTTATTAGTGCATCGTGTATAGAGCAGGTCTTGTTGGATCTTCTTGAGTTCAACCTATTTTCTTCATTCTCCCCCTTTTAAAATTTCTATAAACAAGTATTTGTTATGGAGAAAATAATGAGCACTGCCAGGAAACAAGCACTAACATTGCCTTTCTATGGCATGGGTGGAAGGGAAAAACAAAGCAAAACGGATGTATGGTAGGAAAAAGAGATTTCAGTTTCAAATTACCCAGAGACTGCTATCAAACAAAAGAAGGAATGTTGAGAAGTTATAAAATAAGCTTTGATCATGTCTTGGGACCTCCAGTATTCAGGCAGTCCCTTCACTTTAGATGCATTTTATGTTGTCTCTTGGGTGTCAGGATGAAAGAGTGGGTAGCTGGTCTTCCCTTTGTCATCATACTACTACCAGTACTGCTATTACAAGCTGATATTTCTATTTAAGATTTCTACATGCTATTTTATTTGAACCTTGCAACAAACCTGTGAGATAACTACTACAGGGGGAGGAATAAACATTTATGTAGCCCCTACTATGTGTCAGGCACTGTACAAAACAGTTTTACAAATATTATCTCATTTGATCCTCACAGCAATCCTGAGCAGTAGATGGTGATATTATATCCATTTTACAGTTGAGGAAACTGAGGCCAAAAGAGGTTAAGTGATTTGTCCAGGGTCATACAGCTAGTAAGTATCTGATGCTAGATTTAAACTTAGGTCTCTCTGACTCTAGGACCAGTGCTCTATTGACTATGCCACTTAGCTGCCTCCCTATTATAAAGATTACTATCTTCATTTTATAGGTGAGGACACTAAGACTCAGAGAGGTTTGCTGATTTCTTAAAGGACACACAGCTACTAAGTGTTAGAGGCAAGATCAAAACCCAGGTCTCTCCTAATTTCAAGTGCAAAGGTCTTCCTGGTATACCATACTGTCTCACCATGATGACCTAAGGTTGACATTGCTACTTGTCCCTTCACCAACCAAGACCTGAAAAACATATGCTCTCTCCTTTAACATAAACTTAAGATGCCCTCACTCAAAGGTCCACATGTCTACATGTCATTCAGTCGACTGTCTATCAAGCTCCTATTATGTGCCCAACACTTTTCTGGATATTGTGGGGAATAAAAACAGTATAAAGCATGATCCTATCTTCAAAAAGTTTATAGTCTAGTATGAAATACACACTTGAACCAATAATGAATAGCAAGGGACAGCATTTATTTAAATATTCAAATGTTGGAGAGTGGTCTATAAAACTGCTATTGGAATTTAAAGAAGTAGAAGATTAATAAGGGCTCAAACAATGAGGGGAGAGGGAAGATGGATGAAATTATGGGAAATGTTTCAAAGATATGAGTTCAACTAGATATCCTCCATCCACTCCCAAGATTTTGTCTTTTCCTGCCTGCAAGGTCTTTACAACACTTCCCACCCTCAATCTAAATTTACTTTTATTGTGAGTTAACATAAAGGTATGGAGACATGATGAATTGAATTAGCATCTCTTTTCCTAAAAAAGTATTTGAAATAAAATCAAAGCCTTAAGGTAACAGAATTAAGCTAGAGTTTCAGGCATCAGCTTGCACGTAGGGAAACTGAGAGGGTGTTCTCCCTTCTCAGAATTCCTTAATCCCCCTGAAATCGTACTATGTAGGCAGTCAACACTATTTGCAAAGCTGTTGATGGAGTCATTTGCTTACTCTGAAATAAGCAACTGGTGAGTGTGGAAGGGGTATAGGGTAAGGATAGGATTTCACCCAAAGAAATTACAAGTAATATCATAGAACAACATCAGATAAAGGCAACAACCAAGTAACAGTGAGTGACTGGAAGTAAATCCAAACCTACCTTTGTAAATCAAGCTTGGCAAATGGCCAGGCCACTAGACAATGTCCAGGGATGCCAAGCCAGTGCTACCCCATCCCATCCCTGATTGTCAGGTGGGGATTTATGAATGCTGCCCCTTTGGAAGTCCAGCCCTGGCTACTGTTACTATGGATCCCTTTACATTTTCTGTCTGATTGACAGAAACAATTATGGTCCAAAGCAAATGCTGTGAAGAAAAAACCTCTGGCTTCAGGTGTGAGTTCAATTCTCCCTCTAAAAGTTGTTTTTTAAAGAAGTGTATATACGCACACCCACCCACACACATGTCACACTGCAGAAGAGTGTGACGGGGGGGGGGGAATAACCACACTGACTGCATGTCCTTTTCTGCCTAATGACAGCTCAGAAACTACATGTGGGCAGATTACAGTTAAAGATAAAAACAGCAATTATTTTTCTATAGCTTTCTCATTTCTGCTTCTGGGTTCCTTCAGCTTTAAAGACTATTGTGGTGTTTTATGTTAGGCTGTGCTTTCATGGTTTCTATTGTTTGCACCTTTGTGGAATTCAGAAAATATTTCCTCTGAACAGTACAGCTATTGCTTTTGTGTGTGTGAGCCTGAGAGATAGTAGAAAAGTAAGGCAAGCAACAGGGAAAAAGGGAGAAACAAAATGAGAGGGAAAAGTGGTGGGGGGCAGGGACGGGGAAGACAGAGAGAGTGAGAGAGAGAGAGAAACATGAGAGAACACTGGTAAGATAGTGTGCCTGTGTGTCAATCTGAATGGAGCGGAAATTGATACAGCTGTTTTTGTTTATCTGTAACCATTTATAGAGTATGAAGGAAGTATCCAGCTTCCAAACTAGGCCATATCAGCCTTGTGATCAAACATAACCACAGGTGTACAGTGAATCAGAGTGTTTGTTATGTAATTACAAAGTTTAGTGGCATGGCCAAAGTCATGGCAGGCTGCTCAATTTATGGTCATAATTCATCCCATTTTTAGACAGTTTCAATTCTGCAAAACATTTAGAGGAGGACACAGAGTAATGGAGTGGAAATAACAGTGAGCTGGGAGTCCAGATACCTGTCTTTGCTACTAATGAGATGTGTGACCTTGGGCAAGTCATTGCTCCACATTGGGCTTCACTATACTCATAAGAAAAGTAAGTAGTTTGAGGCCCACATTCCCTTAAGCTATGATTATTCTAATCACTTAATAATTTGTCTCTCTGCTTCCAGTCTGCTCCCTCACCAATATACACAGATGCTAAAATAATCTTTTTAATGTATATTCCTGATCTTGTCACCCTCCTATTCATAAACCTTCAGTCAGTCAACAAGCAGTTTTTAAGTACCTATGTTCAGAGCACTGTGCTAAGCATTGGGACCACAATAAGAAGAAGGAAAGACATTTCCAGCTCTCCAGGGGCTTACATTCTAATGGGAGAAGACTACACAACACATAAAAGGAAGCTGAATGGGGGGAGGAAGGGTATAAGGTATATAGATATAGATATAGATATAGATATAGATATAGATATAGATATAGATATAGATATAGATATAGATATAGATATAGATATAGATATAGATATAGATATGGATATAGATATAGATATAGATATATAGGTGGGAACATGGTAGGGAAATTCTAGAATGCAGCTTGGAGATGAATGAGACATAGCTGATCGGGGGGTCTTCCTTAATTGGAGTTTCTAGAAGTCACCTAGTCAAAGAGAGAGGCTGCAGAGGTGAAGGGAACTTTCCATCTGTGAATTCTGGTAGCCAAACTGAGGCTTTAGGATAAAGAGCTGATGCATGGTGAATAAGGCTCCAGGATGGTAGAAGAAGTTGGGAATGCAGCCCGGAGACAAATAAAACATGGCTGGCTTTGGGGTCCTCTTTAAGACTCTCTCTTGTCTCTAGGATAAAATAGAATTTCCCAAGCCTGACTCTGAGAACACCTCACAGTCTGGCTCCCATCTACTTTAAGAATCTCATTTTGTATTACTCCCCTTTTCTTCACTTAATGATTCAACCAGACCAAACTACTTGCTGGTTCCCAAAATGAACATTTTACTTCTTGCTTCTGAATTGCATTAGACATACCTTATGCAGGTTGCATGTGTTCCTCCTCATCTTCTCCTTTCACCTTCATTCAAGTATCAGTTCAGGTGCCACCTCTTTCATCTCTTATGAAGTCTTCCTACATCTCCCCAATTTGTTAGTGTTCTTTGTTTTTGCTGTATTCTGCTAATAGAATGTAAACTCCTTTAGGGTAGGGACTATTTCATTTTTGGTTCTGTACCTCTAAAACCTGTCATAATGCTTCACTCTGAGTCAGGGTTGAGTAACCAGTGTTTGCTGAATTGAATTGTAGTAAATGATCTTTAAATTCCCTTCGGTATCCTAACATTCTTTGATTCTATTATTCGGTAATCCTGGTGTAACCAACTGCATATCATGTCTAACCTCAGTCCTTCATATCCTCATAATCACCAGTATTCTTCTCAAAATCTTTTCCAAGGATTTACTCACCCTGAAGGGGACTGATTTCTGCATTCAAAAGTATCTGTGGATCATGCTGCTTCCTCACCTTTCTTTTGTCAGCAGAGGTGCTTTCTGAAGTTGGCACAGCAAGTGGCACAGATGGCCCCATCATCTGAGTGCACATGCATGGCCAGACTCTATTATTTAGGTTAGGAATCATGGGGCCCCTTGGTGGGAATAGACTATGGGAGTGTCCGATAGCCAGCCATGCACCAAAGGACTTGCGTTGAATGAGCTATTAACCCCATGATGCTCACTTAAAAAAAAGAAGAAGAAGAAGAAGAAATTGACTTATTAGCAAAGGAAAGCTATAAAAACATGAAAATAAATCTAGCTAGCAATCACGGTTTTTCTGTCTGGGGAGAACAGAAGGTACCTTTAACATCCAATCAGCCTTTCTCTTACTATTTTCACCACCTTGATAAGGCTATCATCAGTTCTTGACTATCTGTCTTTCTGTAGGTGAGCAGAAATGGAGATAATCCCAGGGCAATAAAAATCTTAACATCATTTGTATTTGTCTTGGAAATGTGAAGATAGTCAAAGGTATATACTATATACTGCTAGCCCTGATTCCTCTTTATATTCTCCAAAGCACACCCCTCTAAGCAGGCTGGAATATAGCTGTTGACTACTCCTTCCTCTGAACATTATTATCTATAATATTCATTTAGTTTAGCATTCCTTAAACACTAAGTATAGGCTGCCTTCAATTGTTACTTATCTTTGTAAATCTGAAAGCACTACACGACTGTGAGTTATTATTATTTCTTTCTCTTATTCATTGATTCAGCAATTTTCTTGTGGAGGACCTAGTACAGACGAGGTGCTAATATGCTAAGGATACAAAACTAAACAAAACAGAACCTGCCTCAAGGAATTTGTTGGGGAAAAACAAAATGTAATAAACAGATAAATAAATGAAAAAAGCATATATGTATATGTGTGTATGTGTATTTGGTGGGGGGTTGCTAATGGAGGGAAGCAATGATAACAGAGAGAATATGAACTGGTCTTCTATAAATAGGAGGTAAACTTCAAACTAAGCCTTTCTGTTTCACATCTCCATGAGGCCCCTTCAGTAAGGCTTTTGAAGCTAGAGATCATGCTTTATTCCCTCATACCACTACCTCCACCACCTCCCACAGTTCCCTACACATAAGCAATACTCGATTAATTTTTGTTGATAATGAAGGTGGCAGAGAGAATGTCCACTTGCAGATAAATCAAAGGCTCTGCATCTTTACTGCAAATATTTGTTTAAAAGACTGAGCCTCAACAATAAGACATGTAAGACTCTAATACTAAGCAGAGTTGTATTTCTCCAATTTACTGGGACATGTTCTATTAACAACCCCTTTCCCCCCCAAAGAAGGAAGAGAGATGGGGGGAAATTTTGACTTTGGTTTTGGGGGTGGATTTTTTTTTCTCTCCAGACAGAACCTGAGGTAAACAAACACTCAGTAAGTGCTGCCACAGCACTAAGCCTACACGATGAATTCGGCAGCCAGGTGCTGCCTCTCTCCTTTCGATAGCATTTACACACAGCTGCATCAGCTTTTCCTTTCCATTTTGGTCAACTAAACTACAAATTCACTTTGCTCTACATGAAGACTCCCTTAAAAGAAATGAAATGCTGACAGCATCCCAACAAAGTGCAATGAATAGGGGAGCTCACAAGCACTGGCTTTTTGCTTTGTGAAGAACTAGCCTGAGAAAGGGACCACACAAATGTAATATGGATGCCATCTTTTTGGTGGGATCCTGATGGTAGTAGCCCACCACTATCTCTAAGACATGGGTTTAAAAAATTCCCCCTGCTGCATAGAGTAGGTTTCAATACCTCAATGGATCTGGAATTAGTGTTGATATTTTCTACACCAGGGAAGATGGTTTCTCATTTATGTATTCACATCCTGTGAAGTTCAAGTTAATATTCTCTTGCTGATCTTTCACAGAGTCACCTTAGGTACAGGAAGTCAGCCTCTAAGCTTTTTTATACTTCTTCTTTTCCTAATCACTTAATTTCTCCATGGTATTACTTGTGTCACTTCTTGAACTTAGGTTATCATTGAAAACATTCTGCAGCTTACTTGCATCTACTTCATGTCTCACCATTGGCCTTTGGGTCATCCTCAACTTTTATTTCTCAAGGCTGTTGTCTTTACTTCCTGGCCACCACATCCAAAACCTGATACTTCTACTCTGACCATCCTTCCAGACTACCCATTTACCATTCTAAAAAAATTTATCAATCAATAAACAACTAATCATTGAGCTTTTGTTGTTATTGTTCAGCTGTGTCTGACTCTTCATGACCCCATTTGGGTTTTTATTGGCAAAGATATTGAAGTGGCTTGACATTTCCTTTCCCAGGATATTTTAGAGATGAGGAAACTGAGGCAAACATGGTTAAATGACTTGCCCAAGGTTACACAGCTAGTGAGTGTCTGAGGGCACATTTGAACTCAGATTCTCTGTCCCTGGAACTGCGCTAGGGTCAGATAGGTGAGCTTTTTCATCTTGCCTGAAACCAGGCCTCCACCTCACTTTCCTGCTACCAGACTCAAACAATGCCAAATGGCATTACCTGTGTTCTGACCCTTTCTAGTTTCCTTTTATATGCTGTCTTCCTCCATTAGAATGTAAGCTCCTTGAAAGCAAGGATGTTTTGCTTACTTATATTTATATCCTAAGCACTTAGGATAGTGCCTGACACATAGTAAATGCTTTATAAATATTCTACTTAAGATTTGCAAGCAGACTATATTACAAGGAAAATATTTCTTTCTAAAAGACAAGTTTTGTCCCATGGAGTAGCTTAAGATCATTAAAAGTGTTGCTTAATTTTACAAATGCAATCTAGCCTATTCCCTTTTCCCTATTGAATTCTGGGTTCATCTATAGTGACTGAGATACAGATGGCACTATAATAACTCAACGACTGGCCATCTAACTACATAATCTAATCTGGACAATTTTTTCTAGACATTTCTGATTGATTTAGTTTTTCCTATATGGATTATTAGGCTTCTCTTTTGTTTAGTATTCATAAATCTATTGAAGGGGCCCTATAGCGTTCTGAGGTTTTCAATACATTTGCATCTGTAAGCAGGGGCATCTGGAGAACATCACTATCTATAAAGAATTCACCACAAAGATATTTTATAGCTCTAAATCTATGATTCTATTATTCTTTCCCATTTTGACATTAAGTAGGGTCATCCTTCCAAACAGCTGCACCTTTGACAACCAAGTATCACTCTGTTTTACACCTGTTTAACCAGAATCAGAGGGTCATTGAACACCATTATTTCTGGGGTTGCATTTATCTAAGAGTCTTGACACATGCATGGAGGAATCTCTTTGGAAAATCTTTAAGGCTTTGTCTTCTCTACTTAGACTGTTGTACACTGTTTTAATACAAAGAAAACTGAAGCTAAGTGAGCATTTTTTCATGAGATGAAGATGATCTGAATACATCAGTTCTTTAACTGTGTTGACTTCCTTTCTTTGCATATAAGAGGCTATTATATTTATTTATAACCATGTGTATCAATAATATAATAGTCTACTTAGTAGTCTACTTCACAGGAATGAGGATTAGACCTCATACCTCCACTTTTTCATGAGATGATGATAAGGGAAAGAATGAATATTTTTATCCAATAAGATCTTCATTAAATGCTGAGCATGTATCAAAAGTCCCTAGATATGGAGCCAAGTTAAGAAATTTGAAGGCCAAATAGGCACCATGGTCCAAAATAATTGACTTTTTTAAAAGGATTAAATAGAGATTTCAGTATTCATCTCCATATCAGAAAGATTTGCTCACTATACCTGGGTTTCCTCCAAAAGGGAGGAAGCAAACATCTCCTCTAGCTAGTCAATGATAAATTTAATTTACTAATTATTTATTAAATAACTATTTTATGGAGAATATATTAAATGGATCTGCTAACGCTCTCAGTGAAAAAGATGTTCAGTTCAGGAATGCATATCTTGACCCATCCATGAATACCGATATTGTAATACACTTGTCCATGTACTCCTAGAAGTTTGCCCCATGGAGTTCACCCAACATTCTAGGAACTTTCTTTACTTTACACTGACATCTCAAGGTTACCAGTGGAGTCCTTAGGTTATCCAACCAACCCCACCCCAATTTTCATTTTCACTTCTACATTTCTCTGATGACTATTTGCTATGGGATGCAGTCTGCTTACAACAACCATGTACTAATTTCTCCCCCTTCTGAGTGAAACACGATTTTAATTCCCCAGAAGCTGTAATCTTCCATGGCTGACAGTCATGAAAGAAATCTGACAGAATATCTGTATTAATATTTTTAAAAAGATAGGTCTTTGTATCTAGAAGAAGTCTAGGGTCATTACATATGGGGTCTTTAATTTCCTGAAGCTTACCATTGTTCAAAATATTCTGATCATAAATATTAGATGGGGCATAACACAGGGAGATGTATGCTTACCAAAAGCATTTGCCATTATCATGGAGGAGAAATGGCACAAAGTCCAAATCGAGGAAGGATTACCTGTGGATGGTAAAGTCAGAGGTGGGATTTGAACCTTGGTCTTTCTTTCTCTGAGGCTAACTCTACTCACTATGCTAGGATAAACCAATTAGGAGACTATTACAATAGCCCAGGAAGAAGATAATTGGGAACTGGACCAAGCTCATTGCAATGGGATCAGAAAGAAAAGGATGGGTTCACAAGGTACTGTGGAAACAGAAGTAATTAACTGATTGGACACGGGTGAGGCAAAAGAGATGGAGAAGTCAAAGATGACTCTCAGATCTGTGTTGGGTGGCTGGGAGATTGGTGGTGCTACTTACAGAAATAGTAAAATCAGAAGGAAGAATGGATTTTGAGGGAAAGATTATAAATTTAGTTTTAGATATGCTGATTTTGAGGTATCACATTGCATGTACCCAAGAACAGAAATAAAGTATAGTCCATCAGGAAGCCATCTACAGTTATTGTATACCACTAATTGGGGCACAATTTGGCATTGATGGCTCCACCAGACACCAATCACTGAATTTTCATGTTCAGCTCTCTGATTTAGGCCTTAACAGGTGAGAGATCACTTGTCAGTTTTGTTAAGTGTGACTAAATTTAACATAGACCTGGGGTCTAGGAAAGAAGCCAAAACACGCAAGAATAGAAAATACAGTAATAAGACGAACTACAGGCAAGACCTTTTAGACAGCAGCTGCAGCAGCAGCACCTGCAGAGATTGCAAGCCCACAAAAAGAAGGAGCTCCCTAGGGTGTATGTCAAAGACACAACCAAAGACAGTGGTGTTTGGTCAAGTTTTGCTTGGAGACCCAAAATTAAAATATATGCTGCTGGGATAAGCATACTCTGTCAGTGGGAACTTCACAGGTAGGGTATGTATGCCAATCAAATCTTTATGTGCTCTTTTATAATTGTTTATTTAAAGGAAAGAGAGGTTGGGTGAATGGGTGGGGTGAAAAAAATCTACAATATGCAAAGTGAAAATGACAGTTATAAAATTACTATATAAGATCCTAATTAAAAATACCCAGGAGGTTGGGAAGTTAGAGAGGAGAATTTCCCATCCCCACAAAAATCTTCTCTTATACCCAGTTTGCTGCTGCCTAAATTATAAAATTAAAGCTACATTATGTGGGTTTACAACAGAGGCTTTTGCCAATGGTTGAAATGTTACAAGATTAGGTTTTATTATTCATTTACACTGTAATACAAAGGAGCTCATAAAATGCAATAGAAATTGATTTGGACTAGGGTCTGCCAACCTTGGACAATTGGTGACCTCTCCAAGCCTCAGTTTCCAAATGTAAAAATATTTTGTGAATATAAAGTGTTATGGTGTTATTGTCACTATTGTCCTTTCCTAATAGCAATTCTGTTGGAGGTTTGGTGGGATGGTGAATAGGGAGAAAGGAAGAAGACTCTAGTAGAGAGAGAGGTGACTTAGGTTCCCAAGACGTCTTTTAAAAGGTACATAAAATGGACGTCAGGGGCAAGAAGTGAAGAACTTTCAAATTTGCCCATACATGTAATGTTTGAGCTTCACTTTCTATCACCTTCAATAATTTTCTGTCTCTTACCTCCCTTTCATTTTTATTTTGTTTTTCATTGACATTTTATACTTCATTGGTAGAAACTCAAAAAGCTAAACTAGGAGAGAAAAAAGAAATTGATTGAATAAGTTCTTCATTCTCAACAATGATCAGAGAAGAGGCTAGACTGGCATTTTTAAATGCATCACTTTTTAGAAGACTGGACTAACCTTTCATTTATCAGTATAGTTTTCTCATTCCAGAGATAATTTATCTCTGTGATAAATACTTCCCTGTATCCAGGTTCTCTTATCATCTTGCCTACCATTCTATTTTACATTTAGAAAATCTGCCTGCATTTAGACAAAGTGTTGAAGAGCCAGTGAAAATTTCATTTCCCTCCTCACTGCAATGACTGAATTAGGGCCAAAGTTCCAGGAAAAAAGTGGTTATTTTGTCTTCTTTGTCACGTACCACCCAAGTCACCCACCCCACAGGCTAGTTCCACCTACTAATTTATAGAATCCTAGATATATAGAATACTTGAGACCTTAGAGATTATCTATTGACATAGCAAACTCCTATAAAGCTTCTACTGTATGAAGAACACTGTACTAAGCAATGAAGGAAGTAAAAAGTTTGGGGAAGATACAATCTCTGCCCTCATGAAGTTTATAGTCAAAGAATATGGTAAGATACAAACAGGTAGCTATAATACAGTGTTGCTTGTCTATGTACCTTAGAGACTTGCTATTTGAGCTCTGAAGAGATAAGCTCATTATCAACCTCCTCATTTCACACATGAGGAAACTGAGGTCACAGGGGCTAGTCACTAGTCCCATTGGTTTGCGTATGCTACCTAGCGATTAAATAAGAGTTAAGTCTACAGAATACTCTGCCTATGAAGACTGGACTGGCGAATTTCAGTCTGTGCTGAAATAGAATGTCCCTTCTCTCTAACCACAGGTTTTCTCTTAAGATAGGTAAACACACACAGCAGCCAGGTAGAATCAAGAAAAGCACAAAAGAGGGACACCTCTAAGAATGATACATTAAGCCATTTCTGTGTTTTTGGAAGCCAGCAGTGTGGGAGGAGAATGGCATTTGAGGAGATTTTGGCAGTGTGCCAACTTGAGTAATCTTATAACTGGTTGATTCTGATTCTGTGTTTTCAATGTGCCCTCCTTGTACTCAAGAAACTACTATTTCCAAATATTAAGCAGACTTAGAAATTCCAGCCTCTTGACCTAGCCCTGCAAGGGACTGAGAACAAACCCAATTCCAAGAAATCTCTCGTGGAGAGACAAGGTAAGGGAGCGTAGGCAGAGTTGATACCAGCCATTCCCCGTACTTGATTTCTATCAACTAGAGACAGTGGGAGCAGTACTTATCACACAATACACAGTCCCTTCTCACCTAATTGCCTGTCTTCACCACTGGTGCCACAATGGCATAAATAGAACACTTCTCCATGTACACGAGGACTCTTCAGTCCCATATGCTCCTCTTGCAGTTGGGCACCCTCTCAATATGCATCACTGGTGCAGTCACAAAAGCAAAACAATCATCCAAAGTCATAGAGAAGTCACTCTTGATGGAGTGCTACTCCCTGACCCAAATCAGTCTTTGCCTTTGAATCCGTTTATGTGACTAGTTATTTAGCAGACTGATTGCTACTATGGCAACTGCACATCCTGCTGCACAGAAGGAGGCATGAGTCCTTGATGCATTCCCTGCTCACATAGCTTCCCTGCTCTCTTTCCTCCCCCCGAATGCATTCTGTGCATGCCAAAAATGAGGGGAGTAAACCCTGGAGAATTAGTTGTGTATTACACTATAGACACCATGGCTATATTGGTATAGAGAAGATGAAATGAGGGACAAAAAGCTAAATGATATTTGTGTTTATCCCAGTGGAAGTTTGAGGTTAGAGGGTTGGAGGTAAGAATGGGGGTGGGGGGTTGAGGATCCTGAGACATGCATTGCCATGACTGCTCTCCTTATCATTAGTTTTTTAAAAAATTCAGTCAAATGTCAATCCAGGATCATTCAACTTGATATGCCCAGAGATAATATACACTATTTTAAGTGATTCTGGAGCATTCTGGATAGCCCTGTTTTCTTTCCCCTTCAATCCTTGTACCAAAATGGGAAAGACAGATGGAATTAGGTCTCCTAGTTTTATATGAGTACTGCTGGCCTGCAAGGAAGCAAGAGAGCGATCCTTTGGGGCAGCAATTCAAAACTAATTTGTCCATAAAACACTTTTAAGCTTGAAATACATTGACAGAACCCATAAATGCTGGGCTAGGGGTTCATGAGTTTATGGCATACCCCAGAGATAAGAGTTGGAAGTTTTGGCACAAAGCAGAGAAATTAAACCTATTTTCATACTGAAAAAATTCCACAACATGTCTCAATATATACCTAATTTTATATTTTGTATTCAGTAGAAGGAAAATATTGCAAATGTGGAAATTTTGTTATGTCACTGTGCTTATATTACAGAACACTAGCACTCCACTAAATACAGTTTAGAAAACACTGTGTTGCTCATAGCCAGAACACTGGCAGATTTATGAAAGGTAGTTTGGGGGACATGCCCCACTCTTCATATTTACTAACTAATCCATGATAAGTTTTGGTTGGGATCCTTAAGCCCCATCCAAGAATTAGGATTCCACCAAAATGTGTCCAATGCTTTTGTATCTGCCCTGTTGAGTTAGTTCAGCAATCAGAAAGCAGGTTATTAGGAGTGGAGGGAATCAGGCAAGACTTTATGTAGAAGGTGATATTTGAAATATGCCTTGGAGGAAGAGAGGAATTCTGGGGAAGAGGAAGGGAATAAGCATTTACATATAGCACCTACTATGAGCCAGGCACTATGCTAAATGCTTAACAAATATCTCATTTAATCCTCACAACAACTCTGGGAAGGAGGTGGTGTTATTACAGTTGAGGAAACTGAGACAGAGAGAAGGTTTAGTGACTTGCACATGGTCACACAATTAGCAATTCTCTGAGGCAGATTTAAATTCAGATCTTCCTAACTCTAGGCCCAACACTATCTATTGTACCACCATAGCTGCCAATTTTTTTTTCTTTTGAGTTGCAAGTGAGGAAGAAATGCATTCTAGGCATGGGAAATAGCCAATGAAAATAAATGGAGAAAGGAGATTGAGTAGTGTGTGTACGAGGAACAAAAAGACCAGTTTGGTTGGACTGTAGAGCACAAGAGGAAGAATAATGTCCAATGAAGCTGGAAAGATAGGTTACGATGAGGCTTTCTTTTCTCTTATTTTTTTAATTCTAAACTTAGCAAATGCCAGTTAAAATAGAAGAGAATTGTGTGTGAAATAGTAAATCTCTATTATATAGAGCTTGTTTTAAAAAATACATAAATTCTACATGTAACTTTCAGATCTATCCTGCTTGTTTGTCATTCCTTCTGGAATTCTTTCTATTCTCTTTTCATATAAGGATGGAGGGGAGAGAAACTATCCACATTTTCCCTCTCTATCCTACCTCCTGCTGCCCCCACTGGAAAAAGAAAACAAAATCTCTTTAACAAACATCTATCTGTCTGTCTGTCTATCTATCTATCTATCTATCTATCTATCTATCTATCTATCTATCTATCTATCTATCTGTCTGTGTGTCTGTGTGTCTGTCTATCATATAGAAAAGCAAATTACAATATTAACCATGTCCAAAAATGTATATCTTATTTTCCATCTTGAGTCTATCACTATTCTGTCAGCAATTGAGTAGCAGCCTTCCACATCAGTACTCTGGAGTCATAGTTGGTCTTTACATTCATCAGAGTTCTTAAGTCTTAAGTTGTTTATCTTTACATTACTGTTGTATTTGTTATTGTTATATTGTTGTTACATAAATCATTCTCTGGGTTCTGTTCATTTCATTTTGTATCAGTTCATATTAGTCTTCCAAGGTTTCCCTAACACCATGCCTTTTTCATTTCTTAAAATGCAATAATGTTCCCTTTTATTAATATAATATGATTTGTTCAAGCATTCCTTAATCAATGAGTCCTTCCTTAGTTTCCGGTAATTTGCTATTACAAAAACAAAGTGTTAAATAAGTAAACAGGCAGCTAGTTGTTAGACATAAAGATCCTAAAGCCAGCATCCAAGCATGGTCCCAGGCATTTACTAGCTTTGTGACCCTAGGCAAGTCACTCAACTTCTCTAAGCCTCAGTTTTCTAATTTGTAAAATGAGGATAATAATAGCATCTATCTCTCTGGGTTATTGTGGCTTTAAAATGAGATAATATTTATAAAGCACTTTGCAAACCTTAAAGTATTACATAAATGTTGGCTATTAATTATTATTGTACATATGGATCCTTTTCCTCTTTCTTTGATATCTTTAGGGTATAGACCTAGTAGTGTATTGCTGGCTCAAAGGGCATGCAATTTCATGATTTCATGTGCATTATGTTGAAGGTCTTCAGAACTAAGAAGAATTTTTATCCTATCCTACAGGCAAAAGGGAACCACTGGAGTTTACTAAATAGAGTAGAGACATGGTTAATCTGTGCTTAAGAAAAATGACTTTAGTAGCTACGTGGATGATAGACTTTCTTGGGGAGAAGTTTGAGATAGACAATTAAGAAGCCATTGCAATAATCTCAGTGAAAGGGAATGAGAAGTGTTGGCTAAACTAAGACAGTCGCTGTGTTAGGATAGAAAAGGGGCTCAATTCAAGAAATGTTGTAGAAGTAGAAATAGCAACATTTTATAACTTATTGGATATGTGGGATAAAGGAAAATGTCAAGATTACAAACCTGGGAGACTAGAAGAATGATGCTACCTTCAATAGAAATAGGGAAGTTTAGAAAAGGGATGGGTTAGGAAAAAAAAATTTTGTTTTAGATAAGTTTAGTGTGATATGTCTCTAGGACGTCCCATTTGAAATGTCCAATAGGTAGTTTGTGATATAGGACTAAAGCTCAATAGAAAGAAAAAGTCTACAAATATATTTATGAGTCATCTGCATAGACATGATTAAATTCCTGGGAGTAGAAGAGTTAATCAAAAAGGACTATTGAAAGAGAACAGAAGAGGGCATAGGACAGATCTTTGTGAACATTCAGAGTTTAGAAGCATGATATGGATTATCAGCCAGTAATCAAGACTAAGGAGGAATGATTAGACACATAGAAAGAGAATCAAGAGAGAAACTCAGAAGATGAAGTACACAAGAGAAGAGGGTGGTCAACCACATCAAATACAGCAGAATGGCAAAGAAGAATGAGAACTGAGAAAAAAGGGATTTGTCTATAAAGTGATGTGGATGCATAAAGAACTCTCTAACCTATTTAGATTTTTTAAAAAATACATACAAATAGGTATGAATGTACTTTTCCAGCTATTTGAGTGACCTCAGGGAAATTATTTAACCTTTCCTAGTCTATTTCTTTACACGTAAAATGATGACTTAGATGACCTCTGAGGTACCTTCCAGTCCTAAATCTATGAAGATGGCTAGTTGGGAAAAAGTGAATGCATACAACATTAAATGAAAATGCTCCCCAAATCTCTAGGAGATAAAAGATGCTTCATCATCACTATTAAATACTATTACCCTTACAAGATCACCATGTATCCATTTTTATGTACCATTGGGAGGCATGGCCTTGGATTCTGGAATGATCACTTGCTTGAATCTCATTAGTGCTTACTCTACACAATGAAAAACTGGTATATTGTGTTAAACTGACTGACATAAACAACTATGCTTTGTCTAGAAATAGAAAATGCAATTTTCTTTAACAAAATAGAACATGGGAAGTGGCAGGGGGAAATGTCATGTTCAAAATAAAGGTTTGTCAAGGAAGAAAGGTTAAAATCAATCAATCCCCCAAGGGAAAAAAATATGTAGTTTTCTATAGCAATTATTCATTTCAAGTCATGGCTGTAAGTCAGGGCATTAGATTCTGAAACCTTAAACTTCTTTAAAAATGAGGATAATTCATTATTCAGATTGTTAACAACATGATGCGACATTCTCTGGAGTTGCTTAAAAGGAACATAGATAGCCTATTGAAGCAAAATTAGTAGAACAACAGCAGCTTGAAATTATTTTCTCCAATTAGAATTAGGTTGGGAGGTATGATAGAATTCTCAACAATGACCACCTGTGATATAATTGTCACCCCAATTCTCTTCCTATGATATGAAAAGACAAATTTCATTAGAATAAAAAAATTAAGTATTAGCCCCTTCTTATAACTTGTAGTTAGTAGCCCTTTCCACTTCTTAGTTTTGGGTTTCCTCAGATTACAGAATTATAGGGATGTCTTGCCTATAGTTAAAGTCTCTTGAATTCCTGATGATATCCCTGATCTTCTTAACCATGGTGTTCTATCCAACAAAGCTGAACCATTTAGGTAGCAAATAATAAGAATTCTCCTAGTGAGAATACTGATAGTAAGAGATTTTCTCCTAAAGTAGTTGTGGCATTTCTATTTGTAATATGTGCTTTGTTATACTATATTGTTGGTATTACACACACACACACACACACACAAAGCCAAATATGTTTAGTGAACTACAGTCTTGCTATAGACTTAGTTCTAATGCCACCTCCTAGAAAAGATTGTTTTTGATTCCTCTAGTTATTGTACTCTCTGACTCCAAAATTACTTGTAGTTTTGGACTGGAACTATGATTTTACTAGTATAGAGAATTCTCAGTGAGGGAAGTCCCTCTACAAATACATATCAATAACTTCTCTGCAGTTTATAGTCTTAAAGAGTGATCTGGAGGGACTAAGAGTTAACTTGATGAAGTTAACTTGACGTGTAAGAGGCCAAGCTGGAACTCAGGTCTTCCTGACTCTCAACCAGCCATATCCACCATGCTATGGTTGCCTTTTACTTTGTAGATTCTCTATATGTATTATGAATTTAATTTTCTGTATTCATGTTATTCTTCACCACCTCTCTCCCCGTAGAATATAGGTTTATTGAGGGAAGAATGGGGCTATTCTGTTTTCATCTTTTTATCCCAAGCACCTAACACAAAGTAGGTGCTTAATTAATTTTGTCATAAGAATATACTTAGAAGAGCAAATTGGAACATGTTAACACATCTTTCATTCATTCAAAAACATTGTTGAAGACCTGGGTTCAAGTCCTGCTTCTAGCACTTATTAGCTCAATCACACTAAGCAAGTTAATTAACCTCCTAGCCACTCTCTATGTTAAGACTCCCAAGTGCAGAGTGGTAGAGTGATTTGCCCCACTAGGAGTCCCCTAGGTCAACTATAATTTTTTTAAAGATATCATTCATTCAATAAGGGCATTGAATGAATATAATTTATTAATATATCATTCATTTATTCAATAAGAGTACTGAATGAATCTATCCTAATAAATTATAATTTAATCTTCTAAGCATATCATTATAATGAAGTGAATCATTTTCTTAATTTCTATAGAGTTCAAGAAGATAGATTGCAACGGTGATGGTCCAATTGTAAATACGGAAGGAAATGTCAGGACCCAATATATGTAACCAATAGACCTGTTATAGCAAGATAGTGCTCTACAAAAGCAAGCCTATTATCTAAATGGATAAATAGATTCACAATATCAGGATTCATTAGTAGGAACTATGTTGATCTTTTCACATTCAGCACTGAAGAGGTCCCAATATGGAGGACATACTTAGAGGCCTAGTTTATGGGATCATATATTTAGAACTGGAAGTGATCCTAGAAACCATCAAGTCCAAATCCCTCATTTTATAAATGAGGAAAATGAGGTACAGGGAGAGATTAAATTACTGTCACTTGTCACACAGTTAATGTAAGTCTGGAGTACGATCTGAACTCAGGTCTTCTTGCCTCCAAATCCAGTGTGCTAACACTATGGCACTATTCCACAACTAAAAAAAGGCAAGTCATTATCCTGGCTTGAAAAATCCTCCACTTCATACTGTTTTTCTTTATGTATTCTATGTTATAGGAAGCTAGGTGACACAGTGGCTAGAGTGCCAAGTGTGAAATCAAAGAGTCATTTTCCTGAGTTCAGATCTGGACTCATACACTTACTAAGTGTGTGACCCTGGGCAAGTGACTTAACTCTGTCTCAGTTACCTCATCTAAAATGAGCAGAAGAAGTAATTGTCAAACTACTCCAGTGCCTTTGCCAAGAAATCCCCAAATGGAATCATAGACATCGGACATGATCGAACAATAACTTTATGTTACAGTTCAACCAAATGACTAGCTGTTGCTTACTTTTGTCTTACCTAAGTAGAAAGGGCATTGAATTTGGAAGCCACAGACCAAATGTTCAAATCCTAGTTCTGTCATAATATCTATAACCTTGGAGAAGTAACTTTACTTTTTGTGTACCTCAGTTTTTTCATTTGTAAAATGAGGAATTTGCATTACATGACTTTCTAACTAAATTTAGAAGGTCCCTTCTTACTAAATTCTATTGTTTTTACTGATAGATTTTATTTGGTCATATTAACTTAATTTTCTGTGTATTTTTGCAACTTCCCTGTCCATCTCTATATATTTTTATAATGAAGTATCTCCTAGTATCTATGATTTACACAATAGTTATATGCACAAAGGATATGAGTTAGATGTAAGTCTTTTTTTTTTTTTTGAGGCAATTGGGGTTAAGTGACTTGCCTAAAGGCACACAGCTACTAAGTGTCCTAAAGCCTTATTTGAACTCTGTTCCTCCTAACTCTAGGGCTGGTGCTTTATCCAATACACCACCTAACCCCAAAGGATATCAATTGCTGTCTTTGTCTCTAATGTCATTCTCTCACCCTTCAAAATTGTAATCTCCACATTTTACAAATACAAAATATGACTTGCTTTATCTTATCTTATAAGAATGCCTTGAGATGTAAGACTGTTGAGGAGGTAGAGCCAAGATGGCTGAGAAAGGGTAGCTACTCACCTGAGTTTTGCCCAAAAGTCCTCCAAACACTTTAAATAATGGCAGCAGAACCCACAAAAGGACAGAGTGAAATAACTTTCCAGCCAAAGACCACTTAGAAGATTGGCAAGAAAAGTCTATTGCACCTGGGTGAGAGTGGAGCACAATCTTTCCCAGACTTTACCATCATACACTGGGCCCCAGCCACCCAGGAACAGGCTTCAGAGTCACTGAATCAGCAGTGGCAGCATCTGCTTTAGGAGCTTGTATCCCACAGATGGTAAGGGGATCCAATAATTGATCAGAAGGAGATTACAGAGGTCTCTTGCTGGCATAGGGGGCAGGATTCTGTTGCTTTGCCCATATTCAGGTCCAGGTCATAGTCTTGGGTGGCAATCCCAGGGCAAGGAAGAGAACTAGCATACCAGAGCTTGTGGCTACAGTGGACCAAGGACTCTTGTCACAATCCCAGGGCAGAAAAGAGTGCTTGTGGTCACTTACAGACCAGAGCACAGGAAAGTAGTAAACACACTTCTCCTTAGATCATACCACCTTGGAAGAACTGAAACTTGCAGATTCCTAAAAATATCTCTGAAAACAGCTGCACAAGGACCCTGAATCTTGGGAAGTGCCTGCTCCACTTGGAAAGCAGAGCCTTACTTTAACAAAGAGTTAAAAGTCAAGAAATAGACTGGAAAATGAGCAAACAACAGAAAAAATTCTGACTATAGAAAGTTATTATGGTGACAAGAAAGATCAAAGCACACTCAGGAGAAGATGACAAAATCAAAGCTCCTATATCCATAGCCTCCAAGAAAAATATGAATTGTTCTCACACCATGGAAGATATCAAAAAGAATTTTGAAAGTGAAGTAAAACAGATAGAGGAAAAATTGGGAAGAGAAACGAGAGTGATGCAAAAAAATCATGGAAAAAGACTCAACAGCTTGGTAAAGGAGACACACAAAAAATACTGAAGCAAATAACACTCTAGAAAACAGACTAGGACAAATGGGAAAAAAGCCAATGAGGAGAAGAATGTCTTGAAAAGCAGAATTGGCCAAATGGAAAAAGAGGCAAAAATAAAAAATCACTGAAGGAAAAATATCCTTTAAAAGTAGAATTGGCTAAATGGAAAAGGAAGTACAAAAGCTCACTGAAGGAAATAATTCCCCCAAAATTAGAATTGAGCAATGTCTTTATGAGAAATTAAGAAACATAAAACAAAAGAATAAAAAAAAAGACAATGTGAAATATCTCATGGGAAAAACAACTAACCTGGTAAATAGATCCAGGAGAGAGAATTTAAAAATTATTGGACAACTTGAAAGCCATGATCAAAAAAGAGCCTAGACATCATCTTTCAAGATATTATCAAGGAAAACTGCCCTGATATTCTGGAACCAGAGGGTAAAATAGAAAGTGAAAGAATTTACCTATTGCCTTTTGAAAGAGATCCCAAAATGAAAATTCTAAGGAATATTATAGCTAAATTCCAGAGTTACCACATGAAGTAGAAAACATGGCAAGCAGACAGAAAGAAACAATTCAAGCATGGTGGAGCCACAGTCAGGATAATAGAAATTTAGTAGCTTCCACATTAAAAGATCATTAGGCTTAGAATATGATATTCTGGAGGACAAAGGCACTACAACCAAGAATCACCTACTCAGCAAAACTGAGTATCATCCTTCAGTGGGAAAATGGATATTCAATGAAATAGAGGACTTTCAAGCACTCTTGATGAAAAGGCCAGAGATAAATAGAAAATCTGACTTTCAAATACAAGAATCAAGAGAAACATGAAAAAGGTAAATAGGGAAGAGAAATCATAAGGGATTTAATAAAGTTAAATATTTACATTCTTACATGGAAAGATGACACTTATAACTCATAAGAACTTTGTCATTATTGGGCAGTTAGGACTATATATAGACAGAGGGCACAGGTGTAAGTTGACTATGAAGGGGTGATATCTTAAAAAATAAAAATAATAGGTGAGAGAGGAATGCATTGGGAGAAAGGGAAAGGTAGAATGGGGCAAATTATATCACATAGAGAGGCAAGAAAAAGCTTTTACAGTGGAGGGGAAGATAGGAGAGGTGAGAGTGAGTAAGTGAACCTAACTTTCATCAGAATTGGCTCAAAGAGGGAATAATATACACACTCAATTGGGTGTAGAAATCTATCTTACCCTACAAGAAAGTAGGAGGTGAAGGAAACAAGAGAAGGGAGGGGAAGGGTGATAGAAGGGAGGGAAGACTTGGGGAGGGGGTAGTCAGAATGAAAACACTTTTGAGGAAGAATGGGGGAAAGAAGGAAGAGAATAGAATAAACAGGGGAGGGAAATAGAATAAAAGGAAATGTAGTTAGCAATAGTAACTGAAAAAAATTAAAGCAAGTTTCTCTGATAAAGACCTCATTTTTCAAATGAGAACTCAGTTAAATTTATAAAAATAAGAGTAATTCCCCAATTGATAAATGATCAAAAATATGAACAATTTTCAAACTAAGTAATCAAAATTATCTATAACCATATGAAAAAGAAACTGCTCTCACTATTGATTTGAGAAATGCAAATTAAAACAATTCTGGGTTGCCACCTCATACCTATTAGATTGACTAATAGGACAAAAAGGGAAAATGGCCAATGTTGAATGGGACGTGGAAAAAACGACACATCAATATACTGTTGTTGAAATTGTGAACTGATTCAACCATTCTGTAGAGCAATTTGGAACTATGCCCAAGTGCTATTAAACCATGCATACCCCTTGACCTAGCAATACCACTAGCAGATCTATATCCAAAAAGAGATTTAAAAAAGGAAAGCACTTATATGTACAAAAATATTTATAGCAGCTCTTTTCTGGTAGCAAAGAATTTGGAACTGAGGAGATACTCATCAACTGGGGAATGGCTGACCAAACTGTGTTATGTGATTGTGATGGAATATTATTGTGCTATAAGAAATGATGGGCAGGATGCTCTCAGAAAAACCTACAAAGATTCACGGAAGCTGATTCAAAGTGACATGTACTGTGTACAAAGTAACACCAATATTGTAAGATAATCAGCTGTGAATGACTTGGCTTTTCTCAGCAATACAATGGTCCAAGACAACTCTGAAGGACTTATGATGAAAAATGTTATCCATCCCCAGAAAAAGAACTAATGATGTCTGAACACAGATTGAAGTATACTTTTTTACTTTCTTTATTTTTCTTGAGTTTTTGGTTTTTTTTTTTTTTGGGGGGGGGGTTGGTCTATTTTTTTTCACAATATGACTACACAGGTATAACCTGTATAGAATTGCTTGCCTTCTCAATGTAGGGAAGCTAGAGGGAGGGAGAAGAAGGGAAAGAATTTGGAACTCCAAGTTTTAAAAATCATTGTTAAAAATTGTTTTGACATGTAACTGAGGAAAAATAAAACAGTAAACAAAAATATTTAAATTTTAAAGAGATGTAATACTATCTAGACAATAATCTAAGATCTTTAGAAGAATGAATCTGTCAGAATACCAACGGCTTTATCCAAGGACATAATGAGCACTTAGCTCCAGTCATTGACTAAAAATCTTTAAAGGATCAAAGACTTAGAGGTGAAAGAACCTTGTAGGCCATTGAATCCTACCTTTACATTTAACAGATGAGAAAACTGAGCCACAGAGAAGTAAAGTGAGTTGCTTCAGTCACACAGCTGGTCAGAAGTGAAATTTGAACTCATCTTCCTGTTTCCTTATCCAATGCTCCACCACACAATGCTGCTACTGGGTCTTAACTGTTAGGAACAATAATATTGGAATAGAATTAGCTCTTTTAAGAGACTAGATAATGTAAATAACACTGACCTTGGAGTTAGGAAGTCCAGAGTTCATATCCTATCTCAGACACTGTCTCAGACACTAAACTGTATGACCCTGGGCCAATCACAGATGAAGTGAAACACTTTACCAAAAGTGTTTTATATTAAATTTCAAACTCCATATATGCTAGCTATCATCATTATTAGTATTTTCCTAACAAAAAAATGTTAACACAAGACTAGGCAAAAGCCTACAGAGTAATTCACATTTATATATTATTTTAAGTTTTAAAAATCATAATCCATTCCCATAATGTAGTCAAAGAAATATGGTCCTTCCATTTTACAGATATGGAAATTAAAACTGAGTGCTTAAGTGACTTGTCTACAGTCACACAGTAAGTTCCAGAGCCATAACTGGTGTCCATGTCTTCTGACTACAAGACAACATTGCCTATAATTCATTCCTTTAGAAAGTATTAACCATCTACTATGTGCCACACACTATGATAGGTACAGGATATACAAAAACCAAAACAATCTTTATCCTCAAGGAACTTAATTCTGTTGATGGGAAATAACTTTAACACATATATAGAAATTCACAGGTCTAATGTGAAAGCCAGTTTGACAACAACAAAACAGTGATTCCAGAGGGAGTGCAAAATGTAAGGGAGCAAAGAATGGTTAAGGAATAATAGACACATGGTCTTGTTAACTAATAGGCTGATATTAATAGGATGAGGAGTGGTGGTCAGGGAAAGAACATTCAGCATAGTTAGCCTACAATTTCTAATCAGAAAAATTTCAAGTGGAGCCATAGAGCAGAAGAATGTCATACTATTTATTTGAAAAGAGATGGAAAGTAGAAATAGGAAGGAGGTATCAATGAAGTCCTGGAACCTGGCTAGGGTTGAGGGATGAGGGATGTTTTAAGTAGTCAACCCCAGTCAGGTCCTTACCCCAGAATTCACTCTGATGAGTAGATTTTCTCATTGATGGTAGGGTTTCACAGGAGGATTTTTGTTTGGGGGCTAAGGCTAGTGTGGTTTCACATACCTGTATGAACTTGGCCAACTTAAACCTTTCTCTCCATGCCTCAATTGCCTCATTCATAAAATGAGGAAATTGAGCTAGAGTGTTACAAAGTTTCTTACTGCTCTAAAATTCTTTGATTCTATTCTAAGAAAAAACAAGATTAGGAAGAATGATGTCCTCTGTAGTCAGGTCATTCTTGAAGGAATCATATTCCTTGAAAGAATTGTATACGTTCAACTAATAAATTGGTGTTAATTGTTTGTCCTTTGTTTTCAAAAAGGACCAATGAAATCATGAGGGGGATATCTTGACATGTGAGTGAACTGGATTTAAGTGAAATAGGGCTGCACAAAGTCATCAGCCTCAATCTCTCTTCTGGAGTCAGTGGCAAGCCAAAAGTCAAGATGACTGGTAATGGCTAGGGATGCAGGGATGACCTTAGTGTCTTTAATGCCTGATCAAGCTCTAAGTACTCCACAGTCCCCACTTCAACTGCCTTCATGACCTTTGGAACAAATTGTTTTCATCTGCCTATTCTGCTCAGGGAAGACTTTACATGCTTGGAATAGACATCCCCTTAACTCACAGATAGGTCTGAGGCCCATCAGTTACCCTCAATCTGGTTTATCCCATCTGTCAATAGTTTTACCTAGATGTGGCCACTGCCTACGCTATAGTTTCTTGGAGTCACAGGTCAGTTGGGTAGTGGTAAACACCAAATAGTAAACAGGAGAAAGAATATTCTGCATCTTTTTTTTTTTTTTGCTGTTTATTGGGCAACCAGATCAGAGGTAGAAAGAGGTTAGTCAGATGCTTAGTCCATCTCTCCCCTTACTGTACTCCTAATTTTTCTGGGGGGAGAGAGAGAGACAGAGAGAGAGAGAGAGAGAGAGAGAGAAGAGAGAGAGAGAGAGAGAGAGAGAGAGAGAGAGAGAAATATTCTCCTCCTTTATTGTTCTGGTCAACCATTAAAAGGGATGAAGCAAAGAACAGTGCAACCAGAACTATCCACAGCTTGGAGAAACAAGAAGCAAAAATCTCTTCTTTCAGGTCAAATCTAACTGACATAGCATAGATAAGTCTAAGCTGCAAGGGGAGAGACACTCACGGGCATCTGAAATAAGGGAGAGAAGTTATTTTGGGTTTCTGTCACCAAAAATCTATGACATATTTGTGCTTTGTCATCAGCCTCCTGGAACTCTCTGCTTTTTTAAGACTCTCCCTTGCAGAAAAGCTATTCACTGATTGGCTGAAACAGATTCTGTTTCTTTTCAAAACCTGCTGTCAAAATACTGTTTCACCTGAGCCCTGGGGGCAACCTTAAACAAATAACTTCTTTTCTGATTGTAGCCAAGGAGTTTAAGATCCATTCTGAACTGAGCTGGAGTTATTTGAAAATCTGTTTCCCCTGAGCCCTAGAGCAGTTGCAGAGGGAAAATAGTATGGGACCTGCCACTCAGTATACTGCCTGTTCACAAAAGCAGTGTATATAGCTTGCTTTAGTAGTCTTTCTAAAAATAAGAGTAGCAACTATTTGTTTATTTTATTTTTTACATTCTGTTTTTAAATTTTTGAACTCCAAATTCTCTCCCTCCTTCCTTTTCCCTACCTATTGAGAAGGCAAGCTATATGATATCAATTATTAGTTTAGTCAATTAGTTGTGTTTGACTCTTCATGACACCATTTAGAGTTTTCTTGGCAAAGATACTGGAATGGTTTGCTATTTCCTTCTCCATTTCATTTTACAGATGAGGAAACTGAGGCAAACAAGGTTAGGAGGGACTTATGGAAGCCAAGATGGCAGAGTACGCAGTAAATTGCTATAGCTCTCCCATATTCACCTCCAAACAACCATAAAATAACACCCTAGAACAAATCCTGGAACAGTGGAGCCAACAGAAGGATGGGGTGGAGTGGTCTTTTAACCCAGGAGACTTGGAGAATCAGCAAGAAAGGTTAGTCTCACTCAGGCAAAAGGGGAGTACATTTGAGGACAAGAAACATACCAGCAAGCCAGCAGCAAGCCCCACCTCAGCAAGCCAGCAGGTGATCCTGAGCCCCAGTGTGGTGGATCAGGCAAACACCAACACCAAGACCCCCAGTGTGCCTTAGCATAGCCAAAGGAACCAGTAGACTTCAGCTCTGAGAACCATCACATGCTTCAGAGTAGCCCAGGCAGTCAGGCATCCTCCAGGGACCAGACTCCCAGGTACTTTAGCAGAGCCCAGAGCAAACAGGCACCCTCCTGCAGCCAGACCACCACATCCATCAATGTAACCCTGGGGAAACATAGAAAAACTCCACTGGGCCTCAGCACCAGATACTTCAGACACTGCCACTAGGACCCCAGCTGAGCACCAGTTAAGCTGCCAGAAACCTATGGCCTCCAGCAGCACCAGCCACACCCTGTATTTTACCCCTACAACACAGCACCAGGCATGAGGATACCCTGTAAGACTCAGGGCAACATCAGCATAGCACCAGGTAAACAGCCTGAGCCTATAGCCTCTAGCACAAGAAGCCTGAGATAGAGCCCCTTCCACCCTGGGAACAGGAAAGGAAAAAGGCCAAAAAAAAAAGATGAGCAAAAAAAAAAAATCTGACCACAGAAAGTTATAATGGTGACAGGAAGACCAAGACACAAACTCAGAAGAGGACAATATGGACAACACCTATGGCAAAACCACAAAGAAAAAAAAAAAGAAGTGGCCTCAAACCCAGAAAGAGCTCACAGAAGAGCTTTAAAAGGAGCTTAAAAATCATATAGAAGAAGTAGAAGAAAAATGGGGAAAATAAATGAGAGTGATGTAAGAGCATTATGAAAAAAGAGTCAACAGCTTGGAAAATTACTTAAAAAGTAGAATTGGTCAAATGTAAAAGGAGATACAGAAATCAACTGAAGAAAACAACTCCTTGAAGAGTGCAATCAGCCAAATGAAAGAGAAAAGTACAAAAGATAATTGAGGAAAACAACACCTTAAAAGCTAGAATTGGGCAGATGGAAGCTAACAACTTTATGAGACATCAAGAATTAATCAAACAAAATCAAAAGAATGAAAAAATGGAAGAAAATGTAAAACACCTCATGGGAAAAACAACAGACCTGGAAAATAGATCCAGGAGAGACAATATTAGAATCATTGAACTATCTGAAAGCCATCATCCAAAGGAGGACCTGGACAGCATCTTTCAAGAATTTATCAAGGTAAACTGCCCTGATGTCCTGGAACCAGAGGGCAAGATAGACATTGTAAGAATCCACTGATCACCTCAAGGAAAGAGATCCCAAAATGACAGCTCCTAGGAACTTATAGCCAAATTCAGAACTATCAGGTCAAAGGAAAAATACTCCAAGTGGCCAGAAAGAAACAATTCAAATATCAGGTAGTCACAATCAGGATTACACAGGACTTGGCAGCTGCTACATTAAAATATGGGAGGTCACGGAACATGATATTACAGAAGGCAGAAGAGCTGGGACTACAACCAAGAACCACTTAGCCAACAAAATTAAGCATCATACATCAAGGGGGAAGAAATGGTTATTCAACAAAATAGAGGGATTTCAAGCTTTCATAAGGAGAAGACCAGAACTAACTTGACCTCCAATATCAAGACCCAAGAGAAACATAAAGAAGGAAAAAGGGAAAGAAAACATAAGGGATTCAGTAGAGCTAAATGATTTAAATCCCTACCTGGGAAGATCATACTTGTAATTCTAAAAAAAAAAATGTATCACCAATAGTAAAGCTAGAAGGAATAGACAGAGAATATGGGTGTAAGGTGAATTTGAGGGAATGACATAAAAAAAAAATAGGGGACGAGAAAGAGGAGTACAATGAGTGCACAAGGAAAGCAGAGGAAGAATGGGGTAAATATTCACACAAGAATGGGGCCCTAAAGACCTATTACAGTGGAGGGGATGATGGGAGAGTGGAAAATGAACATTGCTTGAACCTTATCCTCATAAGTATTGGCTCAAAGAAGGAATAATATGAACAATCAGTTGAATATAGGAATCTATCTTACCCAACAGGGAAATAGGAGGGAAGATAAGGTCGGGGGAGGCAGAGATAGAGACTGACAGAAGGGAGGGCAGATCAGGGAGGTGGTAGACAGAAGCAAAACACTGGTGAGGAGGGAAAGGGTGAAAAGAGGGAGGACAAACAGAAGGAAGATTAGAATGGAGGAAAATACACTGTTAGTAATCATAACTGTGAAAATGAATGGGATGAACTCTCCCTTAAAAGGGAAGCAGATAGCACAGTGGATCAAAAAACAGAATCCTACAATATATGGTTTACAAGAAACACACTTGAAGCAGAGAGAGAGACACACAGAGTAAGGGTAAGGACTGGCGCAGAATTTATCATGCTTCAACTGAAGTTTAAAAAAAAAAGCAGAAGTAGCAATTCTAATTGCAGATAAAGTAAAAGTAAAAATAGACCTAATTAAAAGAAATAAGGAAGGAAAATATGTCTTGCAAAAAGTACCATAGACAATGAAACAATATCAATACTAATCATATATACACCAAATGGTATAGCATCCAAATTTTTAAAGGAGAAATTAAGTGACTTACAGGAAGAAATAGCACAATTATACCAGTGGGGGGACCTCAACTGTCCCCTCTCAGAACTCAATAAACCCAACCAAAAACTAAACAAGAAAGAAATTAAGGGGGAAGATTGAATATCAGAAAAATTAGATTTGACAGACCTTTAGAGAAATCTGAATGGAAACAGGAAGGAGTTTACCTTTTTCTCAGCAGAATATGGCACCTACACAAAAACTGACCAAGTAATAGGGCATAAAAAGCACTACATTTATGACACAAATGTAGTGCTGATAGCTAAACCAAGAAGACCTAAGAGAAAGAAAATTATAGACCAATTTCTCTAATGTATATTGCTGCAAAAATTTTGAACAAAATACTAGCAAGGTGATTATAGCAGTCAATCACAAGGATTACACACTATGACCAGGTGGGATTGATACCAGGAATGCAGAGTTGGTTCAGTATTAGGAAATCTATCAATATAATTGACCATATCCATAACAACACCAACAGAAATCATATGACTATCTCAATAGATGATGAAAAAGCTTCTGACAAACACAGCACCAATTCCTATTAAAAACACTAGAGAGCACAGGAAAGGGAGCATTCCTTAAAATGATAAGCAGTATCTGTCTAAAACCATCAGCAAGCATTACCTATAATAGGTATAAGCAGAAGCCTTCCCAATTGCTTCGGCGGTGAAGCAAAGATGTCCATTATCACCACTATTATTCAATATGGTACTAGAAATGTTAGTTACAGCAATAAGTAAAGAAAAATAAATTGAAGGAATTAGAATAGTCAATGAGGAAACAAAACTATCACTCTTTGTAGATGATATGATGGTATACTTAGAGAAGCATAGAGAACCAACCAAAAATTATTTTAAATGATTAATAACTTTAGTAAAATTGCAGGATATAAGATAAACCCACATAAACCATCAGCATTTGTTTATGTGACCAATAAAGCCCAGCAGCAAGAGATGGCATTCCATTTAAATTAACTGTAAACAATAGAAAATACTTAGGAGTCGACCTGCCAAGACACAGGAATTATATGAAACAACAAAATACATTTCACACAAATAAAGTCATACCGAAACAATTTAAAACATATCAATTGCTTATGGATAGGTTGAGCCTAAACTAATTTATCTTCCATACCAACTAAACTACCAAAAAATCATTTTATAGAGCTAAAAATAAGAACAATAAAATTCATCTGGAAGAACAAAAGGTCAAGAATATCAAGGAAATTAATGAAAAAAAATACAATGTGGCCTAGTCTTCCCAGATCTCAAACTATATTATAAAGCAGTAATCATCAAAGTTATATGGTACTGGCTAAGAAAGAGAGTGGTAGATTAGTGTTAACAGATTAGGTACATAAGACACGGTAGTCAACGACCATAGTAATCTACTGTTTGATAAACCCAAGGACCCCAACTTTTGAGATAAAAACTCACTATTTGACAAAAACTTCTGGGAAAACTAGAAAACAATAAGACACAAACTAGGTATAGACCAACATCTCACACGATATTCCAAGATAAGGTCAAAATGGGCACATGATTTAGACATAAGTGTGATACCATAAGAAAATTAGAAGAGCATGGAATAGACTGCCTGTGAGATCTATGGGGAGGGGAAGAATTCATGACCAAACGAGATAGAGAGCATCACAAAATGTAAAATAAATAATTTTTACTATATTAAATTAGAAAGCTTTTGTACAAACAAAATCAATGCTAACAAAATTAGAAGGAAAGCAGAAAGCTGGAAAATGATTTTTATAGTAAGTATTCTAAGAAAGCCCTCATTTCTCAGATACATAGGAAATTGAGTCAAATTTATAAGAATACAAGCAATTCCCCAATTGCTAAATGGTCAAAAGATATGAACAAGCAGTTTTCAGATTAAGAAATCAAAACTATCTAAAAGCATGTGAAGGAGAGCTCTAAATCACTTCCGATTAGACAAATACAAATTAAAACAACTCTGAGATACAACCTCACACCTATCAGATTGGCTAATATGACAAAAAAAATGGGAAATGATAAATGTTGGAGATGATATGGAAAAATTGGGACACTGATGCACTGTTGGTGGAGTTGTGAACTGAACTAACCATTCTGGAGAGCAATTTGGAACTATGCCTAAAGGGTAACCAAACTCTGCATACCCTTTGATCAAGCAATACCACTACTAGGTCTGTATCCCAAAGAGATCATAAAAAAGAGAAAAAGACCTACTTATGCAAAAAATATTTATAGCAGACCTTTTCATGGTGGCAAAATATTGGAAATTGAGGGGATGTCCATCAATTGGGGAATGGATGAATAAGCTATGGTATATGAATGTAATGGAATGCTATTATGCAATAAGAAATGATGAGCAAGCGAACTTCAGAAAATCCTTGAAAGACTTGTACAATCGAATGCAAAGGGAAATGAGAAGAACCAGGAAAACATTGTACACAGTATCAGCAACAATGTGTGAGGATCAACTATGAAGGATTCAGCTCTTCTCAGCAACAAAATGATCCAAGACAAGTACAAAGAACTCACAAAGGAAAGTGCTATCCATATCCAAATAAAGAGCTAGTGGACTCTAAATGCATATCAAAGCATATTTTTCTACTTATTCTTTTTTGTGTTTTTTTTTTAAAAATCTGTTTCTTCTTTCACAACTGTGACTAATTTGGAAATAGTTTTTACAAGATAGGATGTGTGTAAACTATATCAAACTGCCTACCATTTTTAGAAGTGGGGAGGGGAGGGAGAGAGAGAAAAAAATTTGGAAGTCAAAATCTTGTAAAAATGAATGCTAAAAATTTTCTTGATATGTAACTGGGGAAAACAATAAAATACTATTTAAAAAAGAACAACAATTAAAAAAAAACAAGGTTAAGTGACTTCTCCAAGGTCACACCGCTATCAGTATCTGAAGCCAGGTTTGAACTCAGGTCTTTCAGACTCCAGAGGCAGCTAGGTAGCACACTGGATGGAGCACTGGGCTTGAAATCAGGATGACTCATCTTCATGAATTCAAATGAGCTGAAGAAGGAATTGCAAACCACTCCAGTATCTTTGCCAAGAAAAACAAAAAATGGGGTCCTGAAGAGTCAGACATAACTGAACAATAATAATAACCTCCTGACTCCAGGCCTGGCACTCTATCCACTGTACCACCTACTTGCCCCACATAGTATCCATTATATATGTGAAATGACTAACAATTGATGTAAGTACAGAATCTTAAAGATGGAAAGGGCCTGAAGCCATCTAGTTCCACACTGAAAATTTGTCTAGTTCCTATCTGAACAAGAATCCCTTCTACAATACACCTTACAAGGAGTTTTATATCTTTTGCTTGAAGACCACAAATGAAGGGAAACTCAGTACTTCCTAAAGCAGCCACTTCCACTTTTGGATATCTCTAGTTGATAGAAAGTTTTCCTTTACATCAAGCCAACATGTGCCTCTTTGCAATATCTCCCCATTTCTACTTCATTCTGCCCCCTGCAGCCAAACAGAACAAATCTAATCCTTTTCCACACAACAGCATCAGTACGTTATTGGCTCATATTGCTCTCACAGTTCTAAAAACCTCCAATTTATATAATAGCCAACTAAACGGATTTACTTTTATAGCAAATGCTCTAGACATCCTCTCCCAATCCCTTCTTACACTGGCAGGTTAGATCCCTGGGAGGTAGCTTCTTCTTGTCCCTTCAGAAACCTCTGAGTAGGCTTGAGGGGTTGGGGAACTATTTTCCGGTGGTATATCTCACGAGTCCCTATTGGTGTGTTTCCTCCATGATTGTTGGTGGATATCAGTGAACCAGATTCACTTAACTGTTAGGAAGGGATATTTACTAAGGTGTATAGCCAGAAGAGGTGGTGTAACTGCCCCCCAAAAAGTATCTGACACATTCTCCAACTAGTACATACAGAGTCCTGGGGAAAGTAACTTAGAGAATGCATGTGACAAAGGGTAATTCACAGCCCCTAGTTCTTGGGAGTCATTTTCTCCCTTTCATGAGGTATGCATGAGATTCTCTTTAGCCATGTGTGGCTTCTGTGCTGGTCTCCTTAACTGATTATCTCAATTGACCCCTTTCCCTTATACTTCATTACATATTTAGTATTTTAAAAATTTATTTATTTTTAGTTTTCAACATTCACTTCCATAAGATTTTGAATTTTATATTTTCTCTCCCTCCCATTTCTCCCCCCCCACCAAAGATTGTGTACAATCCGATATAGGTTCTACATTACATTCATGTTAAGCATATTTTTCCATAGTCATGATGTAAAGAACAATTAGAACTAATGAGAGGAAGCACAAGAATGAAGCAATAAAACAGAACCACAAAGGGAAAGGAGAGCAAATAATATGCTTCCATCTGCATTCAGACTCCATATTTCTTTCTCTGGGTGTTGACATATTTAGTCTTTGCAGAGCAGCAAATTTACATTCTCCCCATCACAAGATTAGAGCTAAAAGTTATTTCCAAGCAAGATTGTATCTAAATCACTTATCTACACTGCCTTTACTCTCCAGAAGGGGCTATCCTTAGTAAGTACGCTTTTCCCTTGTCAGGAAATAAAAAGGGTTAAATTTAGAGTATTGTGGTCTCCATATTCAAGGAAAGACACAGAAAAATCAGAGATCATACAGAAGAGAGTATCCAGGAGTGTTGTGATAAAAATCTGCAATAAAGATAGACTGAGGCACCACGTTCAAATCATGATCAATTTATTAGCAAGGCTAGCAATTACCAATAAATGGAATCCATGGTCCCTCAATAGTCAAGGATACCTCTAGCAGCCAAAGCAGCCTTTTTTATACAGTGAAAAGATAATAGGTTATATGAAGTGCCAAAAATAGTTCCGTAATGGATAATAGAGAGGTAGAGCCAAGATGGTGGAGTAAAAGCAGTGACTTACTTGAGCTCTCCCCCAAACCCCTCCAAATATCTGTAAAAATGAGCTGCAGAACCCACAAAAAGACAGAGTGAAACAAATTTCTAGCCAGAGACAACCAGGATGGTTGATGGGAAAGGTCTGTTGTGTCAGGCTAGGAGAGGAGTACAGTTCAATATGGGCTGCACAGGCAAAGACCAGACCTCAGCAAACCTGGAGTAGGCCTCAGGGAACTGAATCACTAGAAGTTGTAGCAGTTTCCAGACTTCTCAACCCACAAACACTAACGTTGGCAGGAAAGGTCTGTCAGACCTGGGTGAGAGAGGAGTGTGATCCAGCCCTAGTCCTGACACAGGCCCAGGGTGGTGGCTGCTTCTTGGCGTGGTGGAGGAATTGAGGAGCTGATCAGAGAGGGATTGCAGGGATCTCTTTGCTGGTACTAAGGCAGGATTCTCTGGCTTTGCCCATGCTTCAGTCTAGGTCACAGTTCTGAGTGGTAGTCCTGGGGCAAGAAGAAGTGTTGGTATGGTAGAGCTTGTGGTAGTGGTGAAGAGTAAATCCTCCTCATATTTCCAAGGCAGAAAAGAGTGTTTATAGTCTCTCACAGACCAGAGTACAGGCCAGGAAAGGAGTAAACACCTCGCCTTTGATCATACCACCTTTGAAGAACTGAAAATTTACAGGTCACTAGAAGTAGCTCTGAAAAGAGCTGCACAAACCCCCCAAAGCTTGGAACAGTACACCCTCCACACTGGAAGCAGATCCAAAACTTAACAAACAGTTTAAAACTCAAGTAACTGGCTGGGAACATGAGCAAATAGCACAAAAAAAAAAACCTCATACTTTGACGACAAAGAACATCAAAACATGCAGCCAGAAGAAGATGACAAAGTCAAAGCTCCTACATCCAAAGCCTCCAAGAAAAATATGAATTGGTCCCGGGCCACAGAAGAGTTCAAAAAGGATTTTGAAGAGCAAGTAAGAGAAGTAGAGGGAAAACTGGGAAAAGAAATGAGAGTGATGCAAGAAAATCATGAAAAACAAGTTAACAGCTTGCCAAAGGAGACCCAAAAAAATACTGAAGAAAATAACACCTTAAAAAATAGATTAGACCAAATGTTAAAACAGGTTCAAAAAGCCAATGAGGAGAGGAATGTTTTCAAAAGCAGAATTGGCCAAATGGAAAAGGAAGTCCAAAAGCTCACTGAAGAAAATAATTCCTTAAAAATTAGAATGGAGCAAATGGGAGCTAATGACTTTATGAGAAATCAAGAAATTATAAAACAAAACCAAAAGACTGAAAAAACAGAAGCCAATGTGAAATATCTCATTGGAAAAACAACTGACCTGGAAAATAGATCCAGGAGAGATCATTTAAAAATCATTGAACTGCCTGAAAGCCATGATCAAAAAAGAGCCTAGACATCATCTTTCAAGAAATTATCGAGGAAAACTGCTCTGGTAGTCTAGAACCAGAGGGTAGAATAGAAATTGAAAAAATCCACCCATTACCTCCTGAAAGAGAGAAATTCCAGAGTTCCCAGGTTAAGGATAAATTATTGCCAGCAGCCAGAAAGAAACAATTCAAGTATTGTGGAAACACAATCAGGATAACACAAGATTCAGCAGCTTCTACATTAAGGGATCAGAGGGCTTGGAATATGATATTCTGTAGGTCAAAGGAGATAGGATTAAAACCAAGAATTACCTACCCAGCAAAACTGTGTATAATCCTTCAGGGGAAAAATAGATATTCAGTGAAATAGAGGACTTTCAAGCATTCTTGATGAAAAGACCAGAGCTGAATAGAAAATTCGACTTTCAAATATAAGATTCAAAAGAAGCATGAAGAAGTAAACAGGAAAGATAAATCACAAGGGACTTATTAAAGTTGAACTGTTAACATTCCTACATGGAAAGATGATATTTGTAACTCATGAGACCTTTCTCAGTATTAGGGTAGTAAGAGGGGGGGAAAAATATATATATGTGCATGTATGTATGTATGTAGATAGGTAGATAGATAGATAGATAGGCAGACAGACAGACAGACAGATAGATGGCACAGAGTGAGTTCAAGATGAATGGGTGATATCTGGAGCATAAAATAAAGGGATGAGAGAGGATTATACTGGGAGAAGGAGAAAGGGAGAGGTAGAGTGGGGTAAACTATCTCACATAAAATAATAAGAAAAAGCTTTTACACTGGAAGGGAAACAAGGGAAAGTGAGAGGGAATGAGTGAATCCTACTCTCATTGGAATTGGCTTTAGGAGGGAATAACATACACACTCAATTGGGTATGGAAATCTATCTTACTCTACAGGAAAATAGGAGGGGGGGTAAGAGAAGGAGGGATGGTAGAAGGGAGAGCAGATTGGGGGAGGGGGTAATCAGAAGCAAACACTTTTAAGGAGGGTCAGGGTCAAAGGAGAAAATGGAATAAACAGGATGGGAGGGGAAATACAGTTAATTTTTCACAACATGACTATTATGGAAGTGTTTTGCATGACTACACTCATATAACCTATATCAAGTAGCTTGTCTTCTCAATGAGGGTGGGTGGGGAGGAAGGAAGGGAGAGAATTTGGAACTCAAAGTTTTGAAAACAAATGTTAAAGATCATTTTTATATGCAACTAGGAAATAAGATGTACAGGCAATGGGGTATAGAAATCTACCCTGCCTTATAGGAAAAAAGAAAGGGAAGGAGATAAGAGAAGTGGAGTGGGTGATAGAAGGGAGGGCAGATTGGGGGAAAGGGTATTCAGAATGCATGCTGTCTTGTGGTGGGGGAGGGGAGAGATGAAGAAAATTTGGAACTCAAAATCTTCTAGAAGTGAATGTTGAAAACTAAAAACAAATTAATTAATTTTAAAAATATTTTCATAATAATATATTATATTTGGCCTCTAAAAATAGTTCTGTAATGAAAACTTAAGTAAGACTGTAATTGGTCTATTGTATAGGTAAAGGATGGGCTTACATTGGCCTGACTCACAAGAGGGCCTCTTCAGGACCCATGTCAATGGGCAAAACACAGAGATGAACAACATTCTTTGGAAAGTCCCTCATCAGGCACCCCTTACACCAGAGTAGTCCAGTGCTAGGCAAAACCTCTGATGACCTGGTTGATTTATCCTCCCTTCCCCCCCACCTTCTTGGGTGAGTTATATTTGAGTCCAGCTGTAGTTCAGAAGAATAGGGAAATTAAACTCTTATAAGCTCTACTAATAAAGCCTGTACAATCAAATCTCAATCTGGTATTGGTTCCAGTGATTAGATATAATTCTCAATTAATAAATAATACAAAAATAAAGTGAGATATCAATTTTTAATTTCACAATTGTTAGGGTAATGGAGACCAAAGCATGTGAGAAATTCAAGAACTGAGGATGTTTAAACTAGAGTAAAGAAGACTTTGAAGTCATATGATGCTTATCCCTCAAGGATTTGCAAAGCTGTCACATGGAAGAGAGATTAGACTCCTTCCTAGCTCCAAGCATTAAAAGTAAGAACAACAGATAAAAGTAGAGTTAAGTTTGGCTTTAGGAAAAATTTTTTAAGTAATGGAGTTTTACAAACATAGAAGAGGTTGCTTCTGGAGGAAGTTTCATTTTGCTAAAGTTCTTCAGGGAGTAGCTGAAAGATTATTTGGGTATGCTGTAGATAAATTAGAGTTCCCTTCCAACTCTCTGATTCTGTTTTAGAGAATCCAGCTGGTTACACTGGCTGAGGGGGGAAGAAGCATGCACATTTCCACACTGCCATGCCAGCTGTGGCTTACCTTGCTCCTCCTTACCTTGTTTCAGGACAGAGCAGAAGGAATATAATTCTTCAATCCTGTGAAGTAACAATGACCTAAGCTTTCAGAAATTGCTTCTTCCCTTGGATGAAAATTGCTTTGGTTCCAAACCAGAAATGAAAATCCTTAACATATGTACATGTGTATGTATGTATGTACATACATACATACCTGTACACAAACATATGTATATGTCTACCTATATAGATATGTACATGTATATATGTGTATGTGCATCTGGATGGCACAGTGAATAGAGTGCTGGTCCTGGAGTCAAGAAGACTCATCTTCCCCAGACATTTGCTAGTTGTGTGACACTGGAAAAGTCACTTAACCCTGTTTACCTCAGTTACCTCATCTGTAAAATGAGCTGGAGAAGGAAATGGTAAATCACTCCAGGATCTTTGCCAAGAAAACCTCAAAAAGGGTCCACAAAGATTCAAACAACAAACATAGACGTGTATACACACACATACACGAGTAAACTTTAAATCACTACTCAGTCTCTTAGAGGCAATGTGAGTTACTGAATAGAAAGATGTCATTAAACAGAGGAAGACAGGAGTTCAAATCCTACCTCTGACACATATTGGCTGTACTTAACCTATCAGTGCTCTATGCAACTCTAAGATTATAAGTTGCAGAGAAAAATGCCAACCTGTATTAGAAGAAATTTTCTTCACCTGGGAAAGTTTCTGCATCAATGCAATAAATGGTCCAGTTCCTAGCCTCATCCCTTCAATCTCTTGCTCTCCATCTATATTTCACAAATGGCATCTTTGATTAAACAAGTCTTATGTTTTAACATTAAAAGAAAGTTAGGGTTAGGTTTCAGCTACTTTTACCACTGATCACAGTATAACTCTGAGTGAGCAACAGTTCTATACTAAATGGGATTCTATATGGTAGCATACAAACATAGGATATGGGATCTAAAGACCTGGATTCAAATTCCAGCTCTGTCAACTTAGGCATTTCCCTAAACATGGACCAAATCCCCTCTAGTTCTAATATTCTGTGGGAATAAGCATTAAAGAGTAATGAAGACTGCCAAAAACTGATGGTGAACAAAACTGAGATGCTTATATGATTGATCTTGATTCAAAGCTAAAACACTTGGTGGGGGAAATAAATTATGTAAATATAGCACATGCACAGAGATCTAGAAAATTCCATCTCTATCTCCTTACCCTTTCCCTACATTCAAAACCATTAGGTAGATGCAATGGTGCTTGACTTGGTAAATGGGAAAGAGTAGTTGATTGGTGAGAGAGAAATCTGTCACAGGAGCACAGGATGCTAACAGATAATCACAGATTTTATTTTCCTCTTTGAGAATAGATGGAGATAAATATAATTAGAATATTGATGGTGATGATACCACATTGGCCCAAATAGTCAGCAGTCTTGTCTTCTGGCTTCAAGAACCCCAGAAACAAGTATCCTAAGTCTGAAAAGACAAACACTCCATGGTATCTTTCTTAGCCTATTAGAAATGAAAGGTCAGGCTGAAAGACTGCAATTTGCCTTTATAAAATCTCAGAAATAAAGACTCAGCATTTTATGATTACTGGTACCCTAAGCTTTGGGTATAATAATACTCAATAACTATTACATAGATATAGAAATAGGATACAATATAATGCAATGAGCTAAGATGCCAGCATTAATTTATTCTCTTTAGATTGGAAATAGCTATACAGTCCAATAATATCCAACATCAATTTGAGAAAGTCAGTCTGCTATTTTCAGTAGTATTTGCTTATGATTCTCCATGATAATGGTAGTGTTACTTATATAAACATGTTACAAATATAATCTGTCTTTTCTGTATGGGACAACTTGGAATATAATTCCTTCTTACACATGGTTCTTTAAAATATATTTGTCATTTTTCCCATGAGCATTTTACTATATGATAATATCAATGAAATAACTGGTTAACAAGCATTTATTAAGTACCTCTTGGTGCCATGCACTTGGCTACACTGAGCATAAAATTATAAAAGTGAAACAGCACCTTCCTCCAAGAACCATACCTTGTAAGAAATCAATAGTCAATTGTCTATAAACATTAACTAAATGCCCACTATGTGCCAGGCACTGTGCTAAGTGATGAGAATATAAAGACAGGTAAAAGACAGTTCCTGCTTTCAAGATTGCCTCTGGGAACCTTCGGTAAATGGATGATCTAGGAGTACTCTAATGTCTACCCTCTATCCTCTCCAATCAGAGGCAGGAAGGGGCCCCAGGGGAAGGAGGTATAAATTTCAGAGCTGATGTTATCTTTCAGGATGATGAGTTTCTGGAGATCATGAAGTCCAAGAGAGCAGCTGTTTGGGAAATGATGACAAAAAATTTCATAGTAGATATAGGATATATGAAAATAAATATAATGGTCATGGGTAGGAAGAAGTCACTAACAATTGAGGGAATCAGGGAATATTTCTTGAAGGAGATGGCACTTGAGTGGAGCCTTGAAGGGAGCTAGGAGCTCTAAGAGCAAAGGTGAGGAGGGAGAACTTCCAGGCCTTCCACAACCCCAAAAGCAAAGATGGAATGACCTGTAGAGGGAAGAGCAGTGGCCCATTCTGGCAGGAGCTCTGAGGGCATGAGGGGGAATAATGTGTAACAAGCATGGAAAAGTAAGCTAGAGCAAGATTAAAGGAACTTTAAATAATAGAGTGGTTTAAAAGTTCTTCTAGAGACAAATGCAAACCATTGAAGCTTTTTTGAGCAGGAGAATAACAAGGTCAGACTTGAGCTTTAGGAATATCAATTTGACAGATATGTGGAGGATGGAATGGAAAGTGAAGAGACTGGATATAGAGAGACTGATTAGAAATCTAATGCAATAATCAAGATGAGAGGTGAATTTAGCCTGAACTAAGATGGTCATGGGAGAATAAAAAGGAACAAATGTTGAAGAAGTAGAATCAACACTTGGCAACTGATTGGATATGGAGGTGAGGGAAAAATAAGAGACAGGGATGATTCACAGGCTGCAAAACTTGTTGATGGAAGGAATGGTAATACTAGGCAAAGAGGAAAGGGGAAGAGGGATAGATTTAAGAGAAAAGATAGTGAGTTCTGTTTTGGACAAGTTGAATTTGAGGCACCTAAAGGGCACTCAAGCAGAGATGTACAGTAAGCAACAGAAAATACAGGACTAGAGCTCAGGGGAAAAAAATGTTTTCAGTCATTAAAGGCCCACTAAATTTTAAAAAGTTAATTTGCACACATAATTATAATGTATAAATTGCTAAACATCTATTTTACTTTCAGCTTATCATGGTAATATGCTTTTAGACAAATGATATTTTTAAATAAATTACTAAACACTTAGCAATTATATTGGCATTCTAATCAAATGAAGTGAAACATTACCCCTGTCTCCCTCATTACTACCTACTTCACAACAAAGGTTTACTATGAAGAAAGCACTTTGTAAATGTGGCTCTGGAATCAGAAGACGCAGCTTCTGTGAGCCTCAGTTTCCTTATTTGTAAAATGAAGGAATTAGTCTAGGTATGTGTTTAGGTCCCTTCCACATCTGCATCCATGATCTGTTGATCCTGGAAGAAATACAGAAATGTGAGTTAACACCATTATAATTATTACCTGTTTGTTGTATCACCTACTAGGTACCATTGAAACCTCCATACTTTGACTTTCTTGCAGAAGCACATGTTGAAGGCAGAATTCATCCCAGATCATACAACCACACTCAATTCCCTCTTTTGCCACCTTCTGGAAAAACAAAACAAAACAAAACAAAATTCTTCCCTCTAGAAAAAATATTTCCATTTTATCAGGTCTTGCTGATGGTTTCTTTTAGGCCCTAAGGAAATGGAACTTACTATCCCTTTGCCTTTAGAGGCATTATTATACACTAGTGTTACAGTTTTTGTTCCTGGCCCAATTGCACTTTGGCAGATGACTTAAGTTAGTTACTCTATATTTCAGAACCTTTTTCCACTTAAAAATGGGACACAAAATACATATTTTTGAGGAGTAAATTTATAGAATGAAAGGGTTGGAAGGAAACTAAGAGATCATCTTGTCTTCTGTTCCACTGAAGGTAGGAATTTACCCTCCAACATCTAGTCATGCTTAAAAATTTACAGGAACAAGGAGATGGCTACATTTTAAGATAGATGATTTCTTTGTTGGACAGATCTAAGAGTCTTTCTTTATGAGGCAGCATATTCTTTGATCTAGCAATACCACTTCTATGTCTGTATACCAAAGAGATCATAAAAATGGGAAAAGACCCACATGTACAAAAATATTTATAGCAGCTCTTTCTGTGGTGGCAAAGAACTGGAAATTGAGAGGATGCCCTTCAATTGGGGAATGGCTGAACAAGTTGTGGTATATGAATGTAATGGAATACTATTGTGCTATAAGAACTGATGTGCAGTGTACTTCAGAAAAACCTGGAAGGACTTGTAGGGATTGATGTTGAGTGAAGTGAACAGAACCAGGAGAACATTGTACACAGTAACAGCCACATTGTGCGACAACTAACTTTGATAGACTTAGCTCTTCTCAGCAACACAAGGATCTAAGACATCTCCAAAAGTCTACAGTGGAAAATTCTGTCCACATCCAGAGAAAGAACTATGGATTTTGAATGCAGATCAAAGTACACTATTTGTTCTTTGTTTTTTCTTTTTCTTCTGTTTTTTTTTTTCTTCTTTCTTATGGTTCCTCCTACTGGTTCTAATTCTTCTTTACAACATGACTAATGTGAAAATATGTTTAATAGGAACATATATGTAGAGCCTACATCAGATTGCACATTGTCTTGGGGAGGGAGGCAGGAAAGTTGGGGGAGAAAATTTAAAACTCAAAAGCTTATGGAAGTGAGTGTTGAAAACTAAAAATAAATTAATTTTAAAAAAAGAAATAGAGTGATGGATCAGTGGAATAGGTTAGGTACACAAGACACAATTATTGTTTGATAAACCCAAAGACTCTAGCTCCTGGGATAAGAACTCACTATTTAACAAAAACTTCTGGTTAAACTGGAAAACAATATGGTATAAACTAGGCATAGACCAACGTCTTATATCATACGCCCAGATAAAATCAAAATGGATACACAATTTAGATATAAAGGGTGATACTATAAGCAAATTGGGAGAGCAAGAAATAGTTTACCTGTCAGATTTACGGAAAACAGAAAAATGTATGACCAAACAAAAGACAGAGAACATTATGAAATGCCAAATGGATAATTTTGACTACATTTGATTCAATTAAATTAAAAAGTTTTTGCATAAACAAAGCCAATGCAGCCAAGATTCGAAGGGAAGTACAAAGCTGGGGAACATTTTTTGTATCCAGTGTCTCTAATAAAGGCCTCATTTCTAAAATATAAAGAAAACTGGATAAAATGTATAAGTACACAAATCATTCCCTAATTGATAAATGGTCAAAGGATATGAGCAGGCAGTCTTCAGATGAAAAAAATTAAAGCTATCTATAGTCACATGAAAAAAATGCTCTAAATCACTAGTGATTAGAGAAATGGAGGTACTACATCACACCTATCAGATTGCCTAACATGACAAAACAGGAAAATGATAATTGTTGGAGAAGATGTGGAAAACTGGAACACTAATGCATTGTTGGTAGAGTTGTGAATTGATCCAACCATTCTAGAGAGCAATTTGGAACTATACTTAAAGGGCCATAAAATTGTGCATACCCTTTGACCCAGCAATACCACTTCTAGGCTATATCCCAAAGAGATCGTAAAAATGGAAAAATGACCCATATCTAAAAAAAAAAAAAGATTTATAGCAGCTCTTTTTGTGGTGGCCAAGAATTGGAAATTGAGGGGATGTCCGTTAACTGCGGAATGACTGAACAAGTTGTGGTATATGAATGTAACGGAATACTATTGCTCCACAAGAAATAATGAGCAGTGGACTTCAGAAAAACCTGGGAAAACTTACGCAAACTGATGCTGAGTGAAGTGAGCAGAATCAGGAGAACATTGTACACAGTAACAGTAACATTATGTGATGACTACCTTTGGTAGACTTAGCTCTTATCAATGCAAGGATCTAAGACAACTCCAAAAGACTCATGATGGAAAATGTTATCCACATCCAGAAAAAGAGCTATGGAGTCTGAATGTAGATCAAAGCATACTATTTGCTCTCTCTCTTTTTTTTTTTGTTTTGGTTTCTTCTTTCTCATGGTTCCTCTCATTGGTTCTAATTCTTCTTTTCAACATAACTAATGTGAAAATATGTTTAACATGAATGTATATGTAGAGTCTATATCAGATTGCATACCATATTTGGGAGGGGGGAGTGGAGGAAAGGACAGAAAATTTAGAACTCAAAATCTTATGTAAGGAAATGTTGAAAACTAAAAATAAATAAATAAATGAAATTTTAAAACATGTACAAAATTATTTCTAAGTTTCCTTACAGCTTTAAATCTTAACGAGGATAAAAACGAGTATGATATTTCTTTAAAACAGCGAGATAACCTGAATCAAAACAGGATATTTTGGTGAAAAGGATTTTATTAAGATGCATGAGAAGTAAAAATATAGAGGTATATTACGAAGTGAGACACATAAACCTGGAAACTAGTAATCAAGAAAATGATGGTAGGGAAATTTCCTAATCAATATAACCAGCTTAATGCTTCTGATGTGAACCTTACCTCTTAGAGATCAATGCCAGTCAAATGTGTAAGGTCTTTTTCCTCCATTGAATATCTATATATAAATGCAAGTTAAAGACACAGCTAACACTGCAGTCACTTTTATATTTCTCCGTTGCCGACCACAAATCCACCTACATCCCTCTTTATTGATGGAGCAAATACATACTCAGAATCCCAAACACTGAACTTTTTAAAAAGAACAGAAAAGCCTCATCACTGAAGCCATTAAACAAGGTGGCAGACATTGTGAGAACACATGATTATGGACTGACTGACTACTAGTGCTCATAGCAGCAGACTGCCAGCCCAAGTCCATCATTAGTGATCTCACAGAGAAAAGCAACAACAGTGAATGGAGTACAGAGTACAGAATGGGGACAGGCCAGGGGTGGGGGTGGGGACAGGACAGGAATTCTCACTCCTGGATGCTTCATCTTTTGTAGAGACATAACTACATTTCTTCAGTGGTGGAGGAAAAGGCAACTTAATAAGAGGCCTACTATGCAGAGGAATTGATTTCAAATTTTTTAACTGGGATTGAAAAATAAAAGAGGAACTACTTAAAGCCCACTTGACCCACCCCAAAAGCTCCATTACAGGACAAAGAGGATGTGTTCTAGATCGAGAGATTAAACAGTTAATCCTTAGATCAAAGCTTGAGCAGCTGGAAAAACAACCCTTAAAAATGATATTTACTGTATGATTTCCTCACTCTAAATGGGTTTCCAAAATTTCTGGTCAGATGAGAAAGTTTATTGGGCATCCTGCTTTATGTAGAGTGCTGTCGTGTGTGTGTGTGTGTGTGTGTGTGTGTGTTGGGGGGGAGGGGTATCAATGAAATAGTACAAAAGAAATGCCTTCTGAGAAAGAGAATAAGTATTTATATAGCACCTAGTGACAGGCACTATTACAAGAGCTTTACAAATATTATTTCATTTGATCCTCAGAACAATTCTTAGAGGTAGGTGTTATTGAGGAAACTGAGTGAAACAGAGGTTAAGTGACTTGCCCAGGGTCACACAGCCGGTGTCTGAGATCATATTTGAACTCAGATCATCCTGACTCTAAGCCCAGTGTTCTACCACTGAGGTTGTCTTCTTAAATACTTATAGCTAGGTCAAAAGAAACATGAAATTAACAACTCTGATAACTGACTTTCTAAAAATCAAAACATATGAGAGAGATTTAAATTCTACCAGATTGCAGTTCTGTTCTACCAGACCACAAAGACCTTGAGGGAAGGCTTTGTCACATTTCCTTTTTGCATTCTTAGCATCTAACATGGGGTCCTTTATATAGTAGAAATTTAGTAAATGTTGAATTGCTGAAATTTTGAGCGTGTTTTTTTATCTCCATAAAATATTTGTATGTGTGATTTAGCATTCCATAGCAACTTTTGCATCTATTTTTCTTTTATTCATTAAAACATTTAAGTCCTATTATATCAAAAACACTGTTGAGCTCTCAAACTATAAACATATACAATATATATGCATATATGTACATATGCATACACAGATATATACACATAAATACAGAATAAATGTAAAGAAAAATATGAAAGGGAGAATACAAGGTAGTTGTGTCTATATAATTACACACATATGTATATATAATACTTGTATAATATTTTATACATAACATATCCTATGTGTGTACATATGCACAATATAATACATATCTATAATGTATATAATATACACACATATACATATACGTGTGTGTATATATGTATATATCTATATCCTTGTCTCCTCCGTTAGAATGTAAGCTCCATGAAAGTAGATACTGTTTATTGTATTTGTAACCCTAATGCCTAGCTTAGTAGTTATATAATAAATAGTTGTTAATTGGTTAGGGTAGGGCACAGAAGAAAGTTATCATTGGAATACTCTTTTTAATGTCCAGTATTAGACAGACTGGTCTCAGCACAAATCGCATCTATGAATGCTGTGTAGCTAGAGTGGAAGAGTTTTAGGTGTGAGACAGATTGATTTTCTTCCTACAGTCAAATTTTTATATTTATTACTTTTGTTAATAACCTCAAAGCCAAAGAAATCTCTGATAGAGGTAATATGACTTAGCAACACTGATAATATGTTGGATTCATCCATTAATATTGTATATCCTGTCCAATATTTACATATACAGCATCCATGACAGGAAAAAGGCAAATTGTATGTTTTTGTTGGGGGTAGGGTGAGCATAATGACTGGAAATTAAACCTTAAGAAGTATATTAAGCAACTAATATGGTACTTTTTTCACTTTCCTTGGCATATTAATCATTGCAACCTATTGTGACTATAAAGCAAATAGTAAAAATATAATCCTAAAATGTTGTGTTTGTTTAAAAGACTGACAGTTAATTTAGTCTTTTTTTCTTTTCTTTTTTAAATTAAAATAAATTTTATTGATTACTTTTGTTCTTTTACTTCACCAAAATTTTTTCCACTGTCCCTCCCCTTCCCCTTTCCAGAGAACGATGTCATATAATAAATAACATTTTTGAAAAGAGAAAAAAATAAGCAAAGCATGTCAATTATGTTAAAGAAGTCTGAAAATATGGACAGTGTACCCACACCTGTGGACATAGTCACTCTACAAAAAAAAAATGGGGTGTGGTGTCTTCTCATATCTCTTCTTTGGAAATATGGAAAATTCTTCAGAAAAAATTAAGGGTTTTAATTTTGCAACCATCACTCTTGATTGTTTTGTGGGTTTTGGGTTTTTTTTTTCCATTTACATTGTGGTATTCATTGTGTTTAACGTTTTCTTGCCTGCGTTTACTTTACTCCTCATTAATTCACGTAAATCATTCCCTGATTCTTTATATTCACCATTTTAAAAAATTGTTTGGTATTGTATTATCCCCCAGTTATATGTAAAAACAATTTTTAAAGCTTTGAGTTCCAAATTCTCTCCCTTCCTCCCTCCCCACTCCCACTCACTGAGAAGGCAAGCAATTCAATATAAGTTATACATGTGTAGTCACGCAAAACATTTCCATAATAGTCATGTAGTGAAAGAAAACATAGACAAAAAAAAAACCTCAAGAAAAATGAGGAAAGTTTAAAAAGCATGGTACAATATATATTAAGACATCATCAGTTCTTTCTCTGGAGATGGATAGCAGTTTTCATCATAAGTCCTTCAGAATCGTCTTGGATCATAGGTATTGCTGAGAAAAGTTATTCACAGGTGATCACCTTACAATATTGCTATTACATTGTACACAATACATTTCAGTTTGGATCAGCTCATGTAAGCCTCTCCAAGCTTTTCTGAAAGCATTCCAATCATCATTTCCCACAGAACAATAAATAGTATCCCATCACAATCACATACCACAATCTGTTCAGCCATTCTCCAATCGATGGGTATCCTCTCAATTTCTATTTCTTTGCCATGAGAAAAAGCTGCTATAAATATTTTTATACATGTAGTCCTTTTCTTTTTTAAAAAATTTCTTTTGGGATTACAGACCTAGTAGTGGTATTGCTAGGTCAAAAGATGTGCTTGGTTTTATAGCCCTTTGGGCATAATTCCAAATTACTCTACAGAATGGTTAAATCAGTTCACAATTCCACCAACAATGCATTAATGTCCAATTTTTCCCACATCCCATCTACCATTTTCCTTTTCTGTCCCTATTAGCCAATCTAATAGGTATGAGGTAGTACCTCAGAATTGTTTTAATTTGCATTTCTCCAATCAATAGCGAGTGAGAGCTTTTTTTTTTTTTTTTGGTATGGCTATAGATAGCTTTAGTAACTTCATCTGAAAACTGTTTATATCTTTTGATCATTTATCAATTGGGGAATGGCTCTTATTTTTATAAATTTGACTCAGTTCTCTATACATTTGAGAAATGAGGCTTTTAAACTTGTTTCAAAAATTTTTTCACAGTTACTATTGCTCCATCCTATTTCCCTCCATTTATTGTATTCTCTCTCTCCTTTCACCCTGCCCCTCCTCAAAAATGTTTTGCTTCTATCACCTCCCCTAATCTGCCATCCCTTCTATCACTGCCCCCCTTCTCTTATCCCCTTCCACTCCTATTTTCCTGTAGGGTAAGATAGATTTCTATACCCAATTGAATGTGTATGTTATTCCCTCTTTGAGCCAATTCTGATGACAGTAAGGTCATTCCCACCTTCCCCTCCAGTGTAAAAGCTTTTTCTTCCCTCTCTTTTATGTGAGACAATTTACCCCATTCTACCTCTCCCTATCTCTTTCTCCCAGTGCATTCCTCTCTCATGCCATAATTTTACTTTTTTTAGATACCACCCCTTCTTAATCAACTCACATCTGTGACCTCTTTCTATATATACTCCTTCTATCTGCCCTAATAATGAGAAGGTTCTTATGAGTTAGAAGTATTATCTTCCCATGTAGAACTGTAAACATTTAACTTCCTTTATGATTTCCCTTCCCTGGTTACCTTTTTATGTTTCTATTGAGTCTTGTATTTGAAAATCAAATTTTCTATTCAGCTCTGGTCTTTTCATTAAGAATGCTTGAAAGTCCTCTATTTCATTGAATATCAATTATTTCTCCTGAAGAATTATACTCAGTTTTTCTAGGTAGGTGATGCTTGGTTGTAATCCTAGCTCCTTTGTCCTCTGAAATATCATATTCCAAGCCCCTTTAATGTAGAAGCTGCTAAATCTTGTGTTATACTAACTATGACTCCACCATACTTGAATTGTTTCTTTCTGGATGCATGCAATATTTTCTCCTTGATGTGGAAGGTCTTGAATTTGGCTATAATATTCCTGAGAGTTTTCATTTTTGGATCTCTTTCAGGAGATGATTGGTGGATTTTTTCAATTTCTATTTTATCTTCTGGTTCTAGACTATCAGAGCAGTTTATCTTGATAATTACTTGAAAGATGATGTCTAGGCTCTTTTTTTTTTTATCATGGCTTTCAGGTAATCCAATAATTTTTAAATTATATCTCCTGCATCTATTTTCCAGGTCAGTTGTTTTTCCCATGAGATAGTTCACATTGTTTTCTAATTTTTTCATTCTTTTGGGTTTTTTATTGTTTCTTGATTTCTCATAAAGTCATTAGCTTCCATTTGCTCAATTCTAATTTTTAAGAAATTATTTCCTTCACTGAGCTTTTTGACCTCCTTTTCCATTTGGCCAATTCTACTTTTTAAGGAGTTTTTTTTTTTCCTTCAGTGAATTTTTGTGCCTCTTTTTCCATTTGGCCAATTCTGCCTTTCAAGGCATTCTCCTACTCATTGGCTTTTTGTACCTCTTTTACCATTTGGTCAGTTCAGTTTTTAAGGTGTTATTTGCTTTAATATTTTCATGTGTTTCCTTTACCAAGCTGTTAACTTGTTTTTCATGATTTTATTGCATTACTCTCATATCTCCTCCTTATTTTCCCCCTACTTCTTTTACTTCATTTTCAAAATCCTTTTTTGAGCTCTTCTATGGTGTGAGGCCAATTCATACTTTTCTTGGAGGCTTTGGATGCAGGAACTTTGACTTTATTATCTTCTGAGTGTGTGTTTTGATCTTCCTTTTCACCATATTAACTTTCTATGGCCAGATTTTTTTTTTCTTCTGCTTGCTCATTTTTCCAGTTTATTTCTTGACTTTTAACCCTTTGTTAAAGTAGGGCTCTGTTTCCAGGGTTGGAGGCACACTGTCCTAAGCTTCAGGGGTTTTGTGCAGCTGTTTTCAGAAATACTTCTAGGGACCTGTAAGTTTTCTGTTCTTCCAAGGTGGTATGATCTAAGGAGAAGTGTGTTTACTACTCTCCTGGCCTATGCTCTTTTCTGTAAGTGACCACAAGCACTCTTTTCTGTCATGGAACTGTAAAGAGGGTCTTTACTCCACTGTGGCTGCAAGCTCTGGTATGCTACTGTTCCTCCTCACCCTGGGACTGCCACCCAGGACTGTGACCTATATATGAGTATGGGCAGAGAAACAGAATCCTGCGTCAGTGCTAGCAAAGAGATCCCTATAATCTCCTTCTGATCAGTTGTTAGATCCCCTTACTGTCTGTGGGCAAAGAGCACTGGAAGAAGCTGCTGTTGCTGCTGATTCAGTGGCTCTGAAGGCCTGTTCCTGGTTTGCTGGGGTCCTATCTGCTTTGCCCTGGCCTGCACTGGACTGTGCTCCATTCTCACTCAAGTGCAACAGACCTTTCCTGTGGACATTCTAAGTTATCTTGGGCTGGAAAATTGTTTCACTCCATCTTTTTTGGGGGTTCTGCTACTCTAGAATTTGTTTAGTCACTATTTAAAGGTATTTTGAGGGGTTTGGGGGAGAGCTTAGGAGAGTCCCTGCCTTCACTCAGCCAGAGCTTAGGAGAGTCCCTGCCTTCACTCAGCCATCTTGGCTCCACCTCTATATTCATCATTTTTCACAGTATATATCTCACAGTACCCTGAATTGAAATGGTGCCTAGCTTATGACACTAAAACTCATGGAGGATATGGAATATGAATCTGATCTAGTAAAGGATTTCATAGATTTTAAAAATATAAATTAAGCCTTTCTTCTTCAGTTTATAAATTGAAACTTCCGTCCAGAATCTCATTTAACCAAGCCCTTCATATGGTAGTGAGCAAGCAAATGCCTCTTCTGTTGCCCACAAGAAAGGGCTCCTGCAGTCAGAAACATCTAACATATAGCATTATTTCTGTGTCATTATGACATCTATATTGACTGTGTTCCTGAAACATCTTTATTTTGCCCCAGTACCTCCCCCATACTCTGTTCTGTTAAGTGAGCCTGGGAAAAAACAAAGCAAATTCCTACCTTACTTATTAAAGACAAACTGAATGAATGAATTAGATAGAAATATTCTTTGAGAAACCTTTGATTTCTTTATAAGCCAAGGAAAATTACATTTCTAACCACTATGTACTCTATCCATCCCTCTTGGTTTCCAATAGCAGGTATTATTCTGAGCTACCCAGATTACACAAGGAAACGAAAGGCAATGACCTATATCAGCTGCCACTAAGCCATCAGGGTAGCAGAACAGAAACTTTCCTTTTTTCTGTTAAGGACATACTAATGAGTAGGCAGAGAGGACAGTCGAACTCTAATTTGGGATCTTAGTTCTTCACAGACAGCTGAAACAATTCAGGTGGTTTCAAACATTTTGGGGCTGCATAGCAGGTTAGTAATCTTCCCTAAGGGTGTCTGCTAGAAGAGTAAGTTGTAATGAAGGAAAGTGCATAGTATTTTTTAAAAAGGAAAAAACCCTCTAAGCTCTGATTCTATGGTGGTATTCAGTTTAAAACTATCCAATTCAACAATGGTTTATTAAACTCCTACCAAGTACAGAGTACTGTCCTAAATCCTACAGAAAGATAAGAAGTTTAAGACACAGTTCTTGTCTTCATGGAGCTTACAGTCGATGGTTTGATATAAAAATTTCTCTCCTTAAGAAACTATCTGTATAGACAACACAAAAAAAATTCTCATAGTTTGGCTAAGTGGCTAGTGACAATTTTTATAAAGACACTTTCAAAATGACTCTTCTTTAATCTTAATGTACAACCTCATTGGAGTGGGCTAAGGCAGGAGTAACAGTTCTAAAAGGAATTGAATTTTGACTTTTGCTACAGGAAAGATATTGACTGAGCTACAGAAAGAGTGCAAGAATTAATGTTCAGTTATGCCCTGGATACAGTAGCAGAGGAAAGAACCAAAAATTAGGAACATCAAGCCTTGAGTTCTACTCTTGTTAAGGACAGACTAATGATTGCAAGCTCCTCAATAGCAGGGACTCTCTTTTGCCTCTTTTTGAATCACCATTGCTTAGGATAGTACCTAGCACATAATAGGCACTTAATAAGTGATTGCTGATTGACTTGATTGATTGTGTAGGCATAGGGGACAGTCCAGCTCAAATTTGGTGGTCTCTTAAATGATTTAAGCTGATACCACCCTAATTTTACCAAACTCAACCCCCACTATTCCCTAAACAAACCCTTTATTCTTGGTAGTGTGTTCTTTCGCTACCTGCTTCCACCCCTAGTACCAAAGGAAAAAAGGCTCCCTCTCCCTTCCAAGGTAAAGAGGTTGCCTTGCCACATGCTTCTCTCTATCCAAATCTTATTTATCCTTCAAAGTTCAGCTCAGATAGCTCCAGGGATATTTCTCTGACAACCCATCTCACATCATCCCCTCTCTTTTCTGAACCCTTGCAACATCTATAGACTATATCATTTATCTGAATATTTAACTCCATGTTCCATGTAGTGCTTTAAGTATGTATGTATGTATGTATTTACATATGTATATTTAAACATTATTTACTTATTTGTTTTTAACATTCTTTTTTTTAAGATTCATTATTTTATTTATTTTTAGTTTTCAACATTCACTTCAACAAGATTTTGAGTTCCAAATTTTCTCCACATCTCATCCCTCCCCCAACCCCAAGACTGCATGCACTCTGAATGCCCTTTCCCCAATCTGCCCTCCCTTCTATCTCTCCCCCACACTTCTCTCACCCCTTTCCTCCTCTATTTTCCTGTAGGACAGGACAGATTTCTATACCCCATTGCCTGTACATCTTATTTCCCAGTTGCATTTGAAAAAAAATTTTTAACATTTATTTTTAAAACTTTGGGTTCCTAATTTTCTCCCTTCCTCCCTCTGTACCCACTCTCATTGAGAAGGCAAGCAATTCAATACATATTATACTTGTGTAGTCATGCAAAACACTTCCATAGTAGTAATGCTGTGGAAAACTAACTATATTTCCCTTCATCCTATCCCACCCCAATTTATTCTATTTTCTCTTTTGACCTTGTCCCTCCTAAAAAGTGTTTGCTTCTGATTACCCACTCCCCTAATCTGCCCTCCCCTCTGTCATCCCCCTGCTCTCTTATCCCCTTATTCCCTATTTTCCTGTAGGGCAAGACACTTTGCCACACCCAATTGAGTGTGTATGTTATTCCCTCCTTAAGCCAAATCCAATGAGAATAATATTCACTCATTTCCTCTCACCTCCCCCTACTTCCCCTCCACTGTAAAAGCCTTTTCCTTGTCTATTTTATGTGAGATAATTTAGCCCATTCTATCTCTCCCTTTCTCCTTCTCCCAGTACAATCCTCTCTCACCCCTTAATTTTATTCTCTGGATATCACCCATTCATCTTCAATTCACCCTGTGCCCTCTATCTATCAATCTATCTATACATGTAATTTTTTTTCCTCCAACTACCCTAATACTGAGAAAGATCTCATGAGTTACAGATATCATCTTTCCATGTAGGAATGTACATAGTTCAACCTTAATAATTCCCTTATGATTTCTCTCTCCTGTTTGCCTCTACGTGCTTCTCTTCAGTCTTGTATTTGAAAGTCAAATTTTCTATTCAGCTCCGGTCTTTTCATCAAGAATGCTTGAAAGTCCTCTATTTCACTTAATGTCCATTTTTTCCCCTGAAGGATTATATTCAGTTTTGCTGGGTAGGTGATTCTTGGTTGTAATCCTATCTCCTTTGCCCTGCAGAATATTATATTCCAAGCCCTCTGGTACTTTAATGTAAAAGTTGCTAAATCTTGTGTTATCCTGATTGTGTTTCCACAGTACTTGAGTTGTTTCTTTCTGGCTGCTTGCAACATTTATTTCTTGACCTGGGAACTCTGAAATTTGGCTAACATATTCCTAGGAGTTTTCCTTTGGGAATCTCTTTCAGGAGGTGATCGGTGTATTCTTTCCATTTCTATTTTTATGGTTCTAGAATATTAGGGCAGTTTTCCTTGATAATTTCTTGAAGATGATATATAGGCTCTTTTTTTGATCATGGCTTTCAGATAGTCTAATAATTTTGAAATAATCGCTTCTGGATCTATTTTTCAGGTGAGTTGCTTTTCCAATGATATATTTCACATTGTTTTCTATTTTTTCATTCTTTTAGTTTTGTTTTACAGTGTCTTGATTTCTCATAAAGTCAGTAGCTTCCAATTGCTCCATTCTAATTTTTAAGGAATCATTTTCTTCAGTGAGCTTTTGGACTTCCTTTTCCATTTGGCCAATTCTGCTTTTGAAGGCATTCTTCTCCTCATTGGCTTTTTGGACCTCTTTTGACATTTGGGTTAGGCTATTTTTTTTAAGGTGTTATTTTCTTCAGTATTTTTTGTGTCTCCTCTAGCAAGCTGTTGACTTGTTTTTCATGATTTTCTTGCATCACTCTCATTTCTCTTCCCAGTTTTTCCTCTACTTCCCTTACTTGCTTCTCATAATCCTTTTTGAGCTCTTCCATGGACTGGGACTGATTCATATTTTTCTTGGAGGCTTTGGATGTAGGAGCTTTGCCTTTGTTGTCTTCTTCTGGTTGTATATTTTGATCTTCTTTGTCACCAAGGAAAGATTCTATCATCTGACTTTTTTTGCAGTTTGCTCATGATCTCAGACAGTTTCTTGAGTTTTAAACTCTTTGTTAAATTATGGGTCTGCTTTCATTGTGGAGGATGTACTGTCCCAAACTTCGGTGGTTTTGTGCAGCTGTTTTCAGAGATACTTCTAGGAACCTGTATGTTTTCAGTTCTTCCAAGGTATGATCAAAGGTGATGTGTTTACTCCTTTCCTGCCTGTGCTCTGGTCTATAAGTGACCACAAGCACTCTTTTCTTTTCTGCCTTGAAACTGTGAGGGGAATTCTGCCTTCACCACCACTACAACCTCTAGCATACCAGCACTCCTACTTGCCCCAGGACAGCCACTCAGAACTGTGACCCAGATCCAAGAACAGGCAAAGCAAGAGAATCCTGCCTCAGCACCAGCAAAGTCCCCCTCTGATAAGCCACTTGATTCCCTCTCAGAAGTTCCAGAAGCCACCCCAGGGTTGCTCCAAGACTGGGCCTGGGACCCTCTCTCCTGTGGTCACAGACTTTTCCTATTGACCTTCTTTGGTGTTTGTGTGTTGAGAAGTCTGGAAACCACCACAGCTGCCCATGATTCAGTCCTCTGAGGCCTGCTCCAGGTTCACTGAGGCCTGGTCTTTGCCTTCATGCATGTACATGCTGAACCGTATTTCTCTCTCAGCCTGGCATGATAGACTTTTCTAATCAACCATTCGAGTTATCTTGGGCTGGAAATGTGTTTCATTCTATCTTTTTGTGGGTTCTGATGCTCTAGAATTTGTTTAGAGCCATTTTTTACAGGTATTTGGAGGGGTTTGGGGGAGAGCTCAAGCAAGTCACTGCTTTTACTCAGCCATCTTGGCTCTGCCCCTCTTTAACATTCTTTTAAAAGAATTTTAGTTCCAAATTCTCTCCCTCTCTCCTGACCCATCTCCACCCATTGGAAGGCAAGTAATATGATAGCAATTATACAAGTGAAACCATGCCAAATATATTTCCATACTAGTCATGTTACAAAAAGAGCAAGAAAAATAAAGTGAAAAAATATACTTCAATTTGCACTGAATTCATCAGTTCTTTCTCTGAAGGTGCATAGTATTTTTTATCATGAGTCATTTGGAATTGTCATGGGTCATTATCTTGATCAAAGTATCGAAGTCTTTCACAGTTTACCATCATTATAATCTTGCTGTTGCTTTGTACACTGTTCTCCTGGTTCTGCTCAATTCACTTTGCATCAGTTCCTATAAGTCTGACTTTTATACAAATTACTTTCTCTTTTTATAAAATGAGATTATTGAACAAAAGATCTCTAAGGTTCCTTCCAGTTCTGAGATTCTATGATACTTCAATTAAATAAAGATTCAAATTTAAAGAATTGTTTCAGCACAATGGAAGTTGTCATGATGTCAGTTTTTTATTCTGTGCCTACTAGAAATCATAAAACTATCATTTTAGAGCATAGAAAACAGACCTTTAGTACTATAATAAAAGAGAATTATTTCCAGTTTCTTTATAATTTCTTAACACTGGTATTCTCTGGGTGTCAGTATATTGCTAAAAATCATACAATGCTACAATATCAAAGGAAGCTAAATTGACCCAAAGGACAAAATGGATTTTCAAAAAAATTTTTTCAAATAAAACAAACTTTCATTGATTTAAAGCTAGAAGACATTTGGAGGCCATCTGGTCCATTCATCTCATTTTGTAGATAAGGTAACTGAGAATTAGGAAGGTAAAGTGGGTGGAATCAGGCTGAAGCATATTATCAGCAATGACATGTGCTCATCTTTATAAGATGGTAAAAGAGCTTTGATTTCTAATATAATCCTAGAGTTTCCCAGGAAGAAGCAGATGGAGTCAACATCTCAAAAGACAGTCAAACTTGAATTGTCCTTATTGAGAAATTAGTTTCTTAATAAGCTTGAATGAAAAAAATGATAATTATATACATATAAATAATTAAAAACCTTAGTCAATAAATACCAATGGTTTTGAAGTTATTGGAAGGCCAAGGTCATCCACTGCATCCCAGGCCATTGCCAGTTGTCTTGATTTTTGTCTTGCCACTGGACTTTGATGACTCTAGAGAAGAAATTGAGACTAAAGACTTGGTGCAGCTCTGCATCACTTAAATCCAATTCACTTGAAAATCAAGACATCACCCTTGTGATGTCATTGGTCCTCTTCAAAAACAAAGAATGACCAACAGAATAACAAGAGAATAAAATAAAATATTCTTTGACTATCTTTTAGTGTTCTATATAACCTGGCCCAAACTTACCTATCCAGTCTCACTGGGCATAACTCAACCTCCAAACTCTGCAATTTGGACAAAAGGTCTTTCTCTCTGTTCTTCATTCAATGACACTCCATCTCTCATTCTGTGCTTCTGCACTAGCTGCCCCACCTGCCTGAAATTCACTTCCTCCTTACCACCACTCATAGAGTCCTTTTCTTCTTTTAAGACTCAGGTCCCATGCAGAGGTGGCCCTTCTTGCCAAGGCAAACTCCTCTACATGCACAAGTGATCCCATTCTACCCTATCTTCTCTAGCACTTGTTCCCTCTCCCATTCCTTCTCTTACAATCATTAAGTTTCTCTGTTTACTATCTAAAGCACAAATCTAACCATGTTACTCCCCTATTCAATTAACTTCAGAGGAAAACAAAATATACACATATATGTAGTCAGGCAGGCAAGTAATAAGAATTTAATAAATGCCTGCTATGTGCTATGGATACAAAAAGAGGCAAAAAAAAACCAATCCTTGCATTCAAAGTGCTCACGGTCTGACGGAGAAGACAATAAGCAAACAAATACGTACAAATAGGAAACAGGTTGTTTCCCTGATGCCTACAAACATATCCATGTCTTGCCTATCCTTGAAAACTCCTCACTTGAGAGAGAGTATGATATCACAAAAACCTAGAGAGGAGCAAGTATCCTGGAGGAGAAGGTGGATAATAGTGTCAAATGCTGTAAAGAGGTCAAGAAGCACGATCTTTTATTGATTCTCCCTTTGGTCCCCAAACTCCTCGAGATGCCATCTACAATCGTTGTCTCATTTCTTTCCTCTCATTCTCTTTTTAATTCTCTAGAATCTGGCTTCTGACCTGATCATTCAACTGAAACTGCTCTCTCCAGTTATCAATGGTCTCCTAATTGCCAAATCTACTGGCCTTTTTTTAGTCTTCATCCTTCCTGACCTTCCTTTAATCTTTGACACTATTAACCACCTTCTCAACACTCCCTTCTCTCCAGGTTTTTGTGACACTGTTGTCTCCCTGTTCTCTCCTAACCTGTTTTACCATTCCTTTTCAATCTCTTTCGTTAGATCTTTATTCAAATCACACCTAATAATCATGGATATTCCCTAAGGCTCTGTCCAAGGCCTTCTTTTCTCCTTTTCTACCATTTTTCTTGGTGATCTCATCAGCTCCCATGAATTTAATTATCATCTCAAGTCTATTTATTCAGACCTAACCATTCTCTAGACCTGTAGTCTTGCATCTTCAACTGCCTATTGGACATCTTGAACTGGATGCCCTATAGACCTTTTAAACTCAATATGCTCAAAACTGAACTCACTATCTCTCCCCCTAAAACCTTCTCTTTTCCTAACTTTCTTACTGTTGTCAAGGGTATTACTATCTTCCCAGTCATCCAAGTTTGCAATGTAGGTGTCATTCTTGACTCCTCATTCTCTCTCACCCCCAATGCTCAATCTGTTTCCAAGCGCTGTTGATTCTACCCTTGTAATATCTCATAAATAACTTCTTTTTATTCTCTGACACTGCCACAACTCTGGGGCAGGCCTACCTCATCACACCTTGACTATTGTAATAGCCTTCTGTTTGGCTTCCCTAAGTCAAGTTCTCCCTAATCTCCCTATGTGATTACATATCTATCAAAGTTATTATCCTAAAACACAGGTTTGACCATGTTACTCCCCTTATTCAATAAACTCCAGAGGAAAACAGCATATGCATTTTTTTTATTTTAATTTTTATTTTTTTAGGCAACTGGGGTTAAGTGACTTGTCCAGGGTCACACAGATAAGTGTTTGGTCTGAGGCTGGATTGGAACTCAGGTCCTCCTGACTTCAGGGCTGGTATTCTATCCACGTGCCACCTAGTTGCCCCCAGCATATGCATATTTAAGTAGTCAGAGAGTCAATAAGCATTTATTAAATGCCCATCATGTTCGAAGATCTATGCTAAGTGCTAGAAGCAAAAAGGAAGTCCTTGACCTCAAAGTGCCCACATTCTAATGGAGAAGACAATAAGCAAACAAATATATAAAAACAAGCTATATGTAGAAAATAGGAAGCAATTAAAAGAAGAAAGGTACTAGAATTAAGAGTAGTTGGGAAATGCTTCCTGGAGAAAATGAGATTTCAGCTGGAACCTAAAGGAAGCTAGGAAAGCAGGAAGGCAGAGATTAAGAGGAAGAATATTCTAGGCTTGGAGGATAGCCAAAGAAAATGCCCAAAGTCCAGAGATGGAGTGTCTTATTTTTGGAACAACAAGACAGCAAGTGTCACCATATCAGAGAGTATGTGATGGGGAATAAAGTATAAGAAGATTGTAAAGGTAGGGGGGACTAGGTTATGAAGAGCTTTAAAATGCCACACAGAATTTTGTATTTTATCATAGAGGTGATAGGGAGCCAGTAAAATTTATTGAGTAGGTGGGTGATATGGCTGGATATTTACAAAGTAATATTTACAAAGTAAATTCAAGGTAATTTACGGAAAGACTAGGAAGATTAGGAATAGTGGCCTTATATAATAGAGCTGAGCTTTTGAAGCAAATTAGAGATTCTAAGGGGTAGAGGTAAGGAGAGAGTACATTCCAGCCATAGGGCATAGCTAATATAAAGGCATATACAGTGGAGATAGAATATCACATGTGAGGAATAGGGAAAAAAAGACCAATCTGGCTGGACTACAGACTACATGAAGAGGAGTCATATGTAATCATGCTGAAAATGCAGGTTGGAGCCAGGTTGTAAGGGACTTTAAATGTCATAGTAATTTGTATTTGATCCCAGGTGTAATAGGGAAAAACTGGAGTTTATTATACAGGGGAATGACAAAAAATGACAGTCTGACCTGTACTTTAGGACTATTACTTTGGTAGATATGTGACAAACCATTTGGGACTGGGAAGAGATCGGAGGAAGGAAGACTAACAGGGAAGTTACTGTAATAAACCAGGTGAGAGGTAATGAATATCTGGTAGTGGTCTTGTGAATGACGAGAGAGCAAGAGATGTGAAATATGTCATGGAGGTATAATGAAAAAGACTTGGAAACTTATTGGATGTGAAGGGGATAAAGGTAAGGGAAGTCAGGGATGGTTCCAAGGTTTTGAACCTGGTTAACTGAAAGAATGATGATGCCCTTAATAGAAATAGGGAAGTCTGGAAAGAAGGAGGGTTTTTAAGGAAAGGTGATAAGATCTGTTTTGGCCATGTTGACTTTGAGATGCCCTATGGGACAATCCAGTTTGAAATATCTAATAGGTAGTGGATGATGCCAAACTGCAGCTCCAGAGAGAGACTGGATCTAATATATAGATCTGTGAGTGATCTTCATAGAAATGATAATGAAAACTATAGGAGATAATGAGTTCACCAAAAGAGCGGGAGTAGAAAAAAAGAAAAGGAGGCCTAGGACAAAGACCACAGTTAGGGGCAGGGAATATGACTATTGGCACAGCAAAGGTCACTAAAAAGGAGTAGTTAGACATATAGAGAACCAAGAGAGAGTATGGTATCACAAAAACCTAGAGAGGAGCAGGTATCCTGGAGGAGAAGGTGGATAACAGTGTCAAATGCTGTAAAGAGGTCAAGAAGCATGAAAATGGAGAACTGGCTGTTAGATTTCACAATTAGGAAACAGCTGGTAAATTTAGAGAGACCCATTTCAGTTGTGTGATGATGTCAGAAACCAGATTCCAAAGAGTTGAGAAGTGAGAGAAGTGTAAACAATGAGCCTAAACAACTTTTTTAGGAGTTTGGATGGATCAAAATCTCTATCAGAGAGGCAAATATATACATTGAGGAGCTTCTGAAACTACTGAAGCATAATAGCGTATGTTCCAGTTGAAGATCTGCATCTAGTAAAATAGATTACCCAGAGTCTGAGGGTTCAAATAAATATTCCCTTTAATAAAATATATATTCAGCTATCTCTAGGTAAAAGCAATCTCCAAGGTGGTTAAAAAGCATTTCATGAAAATAAAAGCAAGTAAAAGCCCTGGGGTCTCAGGAGCTCCCCTCTGGAAAAAAAGAAACCAACACTTTAATATTCTTTTTGCTCAAGGGGCCTATATTTGGGTGCCAAATCTTTCCCTACTCTGCACCATAGCTTCTTCAGAACAGTCCTGACTGGTGTTGTGGGAGTGTGGCTGGGTCAACTTATACATCTCCAGGTCTACCAGTATCCATTCTCACCACAACATAAATGATCCTGCTTCTCCAGTATCTCTTACAGCTAGCACTACCTTTCCACTCTCACTGCTACTATCCTACTTCAGCTCTTCATTACTTCTCATCTGCACAATTTTAATAGCCTTCTAACTGGCCTCTCTGCCACCAAGTAACCTTCCTACCTAATTCATCCTTTCCACCACTGCCAAAGTTATCTTCCTAATGCACAAGCCTAGTCATGTCATTCCTCTGTTCAAAAATATTCACTGGTTCCACAATTACCTAGAGAAATTAAAATGTAAACTCCATATCCTGTCATTTCAGACTTTCCATAATTTGGCCTCAAGCTACTGCTAGTAGCTTATTTCACAATATTTCCTAGCATGTGTTCTAATGTTCTAGCCAAAGTGAATCAGGAGATAGCCACCAATATTGTCCTGCCCTCTCCAGCATTCATGCAGTCACAGTCTCTCTCCCACACCTTCACCTACTATAATCCTTCCATTCCTTCAAGGACCAGCTAGTGTGCCACCCTCTTTTATATAGCACTTCTTTCTTTCCTTCTTTTTTCTGTCTTTCTTTTTAAAAAGAATTTGTGTTTGGGCTTTTCAGTACACTTACAAGAAAAGTTTAGAGACTACAAAAAATAATAGCATTTGTCATATCATCTGCTACACAGAAATCATATTTCAAGTATTTAAAAAAACTTCACCATATATTTAATCGTCTAAATCAAAATCACTAAATTTGCCTTATGTAAATTATTTTATAATCATATGGTCATATTATTGCTTTAAGGTTTCTTTTAAGGAAAAATAAAAAGGACCCAATAATTTTTACAACAAAAAACTGCTTCACATCTCCTTGCTTATTTTATAGGCTAAAAAAAACTATTAATAGTCTTAAGATTTAATATAGATATGAAACATGTCAAACTCCTAAATAATAAAATAGAGGTAAAGTTGACATTTAGAATGTTTAAATCTTTCTAGTAAACACCATTTGTGTTAGTAACTGCAACATTTCAACATTTAGCATTTCCCATAATTAGCCAATAAAGGCTTCTTTTGGTTTTTGTTTTTCTAAGGAAGAGGGGGAGGATTACAGGATGGACAGGGAGTTACCAACAGACTGTCAAACTTCCTTTAAAACTCAAAACTCAAAATCATCTTCACTACATCATGATACAGTTATCTGGAACTTGAAGGATTTTGGCTTTAATCCCATAATTCACCATCTATTGGATTTGGAGCTTATGTAGACAGAAAACCCTACAATGTTCATTACAATGTTTATGCTGCCCTTGCCTTGGTAACTCCTTTGAGTATAAATTGAGGCAAATATATTTCCCCTTGAAGTACTACCATTGAAGCCAGGGACAAATGTACTGAAAGCAATTTCTTCCAACCTTGCAGGACGTCCTGTTGAGCATCTAACAGTACTTTTACTAAAGGTTGTACTGATGGCTATTTGGTTCCAGATCAAAGAAAGAAATAGCTTTGCCAATATTACCACAGTGATGAGCACATCCAGTCTGCTAAACATATTTATCAGTGGTTGAAGGAAGGTTAAAATTAATATCATGTTGAACATTTTCAAAATCTAGCCCTCTGGCAGCTACTCAAATAGCAACAAGGACTGGGCCTTTTTCATATTAAAAATTCCCAAGAGCTTGCTTTCTCTCTCTGTTCCCAAGTACCATGAATATGCATTGATATTTTTTCTTGACAAAGAAAGGTTGTGATAAAATCTGCTTTTTTCTTAGTTTCAACAAACATCATTTTCTTTCCTCACCTATGTTTCATTGAATTTCTTTTTGTTTTGTTTTGTTTTTAGGTAATTGGGGTTAAGTGACTTGCCTAGAGTCACACAGCTAGTAAGTGTCAAGTGTTTGGTCTGAGGCCGGATTTGAACTCAGGCCCTGAGTTCAGGGTTGCTGCTCTATCCACTGCACCACCTAGTTGCCCCCAGTTTCATTGAATTTCAATAAGCTTCTCTTATTTTGAGTATTGGCCAATTTGCAGAACAGTCTCTTGAACATCACCACATGCTCCAGTCACTCATTCAATCACGACAGTCATTTTTTCAAAAATTCTCCAGCCAACCTTTGAATTTATTCTAGAAAAGTGGCACTAAATACCAGGGTTTGGCAATGGTCTTTCAGTGGCATTCCTGGAAAGGAAATTAGCTTCTTCATTTCAGGATCAAAACAAGCATTCAGTTAGCTTCATCCAAGACTAAATATCTGACCTGCCTAAATCTAGTCTTTACTTAAAATGTCCATTAGCCTTCCTGGCATTGTACATAAAATGTTCCAATTGTGTTCCCTCCTAGATTACAACAGGTCTTATATAAGTCCCAAAAGAAAATTTCCTTGCTTCCAGGAAAATCTCATTGATCAACTCTCAAGTTAGAGCAAAAAATAATACATGCTGGTTCTTGTTGATCTTTAAAATGACTAGCAGTTACTCCATCCCACATCATATGAGCCAAAAATGGCAAAAGAAAAGCTGCAGTTTTCTTAGACCTTGACGGTATAATAGGAATACTGTATTTCTGCACAGGAGTAAATTTGGTATAACCAGCTTTAGTAATATTGTTATTGAGTGTCTGACAGATATCTGTTTCTTCAAAAGTGACCATTGCTGGCAAAGCATCATGCCTAGATATTTCCATAAGAATAGTATCATTTTTGTCAAAGTTTATGCCAGTCTGGTAGTGTGCAAAGATGGGATTCTTCATTTTCAGGTCGGGCAGATGGTACATAGTTTACTTTTGGTCCTTGAAAGTTACCACTTTCTCCTTCAGCCTCTGATTTCCAAGTGTTTCTTCTTTATTGAATTCTCTTCCAACACTTCTGCCTCAAAAATTGTTGATCAACTACTTCTGTTCTTCTTGAATTAAAAAAAAAATCCACCAGGGAATTGAGGCCCATCCTCCCATTCAGATTCACTATTGTGAGTTACACCAACTCCTTGAGGGCAACCTTGGAAACTGTCACATCTACCTCTTCTTGATGACCCTGAAGCTTCTGAATCATTTCTGTCTTGATAACCATCACTCCTGGTGAATCCTCTGCACCTTATCTAATTATTTTCATCATCATTAGATTCTCTCCAACAGCTACAGCTATTACCTTCTTCAAATTTGTTACTTGAAAAACCTGTTTCCAAAACCCTTTCTAGGTCCAAATCCACCCATTGTGGATAGATTCTCTCTTTGAAGGCTGATCACTGGCATCTCTGTTTCCCAAACTTTGTCCAGAAGCAAATTTACTCCTCTTGAATTTATCTTTTCAGGTAGTTACATCACTGATTTCTGATCAATCTGAAGCCCTAATAAAAGCAACTCCGTTTGCTCCAGAAGAATACGTATTCTTATCAAATAACAGGGACCAAAGATGGTACATGAGGTTTGAGGGTTCCTGTGTCCCAATCTTCATTTCCTATGTTGGCCACAAGTTCTTCTCTGTAAGACCTTTCTTAAGGATCGTGAATTTAATGTTGGAAAATTACCTCAGAGACCATGTAGTTTAGTCCTCTCGGTATACAGAAGAGGAAATCCCCAGAGAGGTGGTGACTTGCTCAAGGTCACTTGTAAAATAGCATTAAGTAACTGTGCTAGTACCCCTACTACCTAAACTCCTTTCCTAAATCTGTTCTACCTCTGTTGGACTTTCCATGCACTTACCTCATTCTCACTTGTATTATATTTATTTGTATACATATCACTCTCCTCCTACTAGTTTGTAAGCTCCTTGAGTTATTTCTCCTGTGCCTAGAATATTAGAGATACCTAATAAATATTTGTGGAATTCAACTGAATCTAGTGAATATTATTCCCTTGGAAAGAAAAGCTATAATTAAGAATTTTTTTTAAAAAAAGCATCAACACAATGAAGCTTTTGAGACATATACTAGCATGTGGAATTCCTAAATTGGTGTCAAAAGTAATGAAAGCACTAGGAGGGAGGGGTTTTTACCTCCACACTGACAGGAGAGACAGGAGAGACAAGGAAGGGCTAATGTGCTGCTGCCATTTAAAAAAGGTAGCTGTGGAAGAACAGGGAAAACTACAGACCTGTGAGCCTGACCTTTAGTATAAGGGAAATTCTCCAGTGTCTGATGAGAGAAGAAAATAGGACACTTCATAGTAGCAAAAAGTTCCAAGACAGGTGTGTTGATAGCACAAAGGAAAGATTGGCCTTAAAAAGTAGCTGTAGCTTCAGTGACCAGGAGGAAATAAATGACAGTAGGGGAGGAAAAAAGCAAAACAATCAGTTCTCCAAAAATGTCTGTTGCAAAAAGCCTGCAAATGGGGTTAGAAAAGTCAGCATAAGGACAGATTTTGAACAGGGTTAAAAACCTGCTTCAGTAACAGGGGTCAAGAGGATCAGTACAAGGACATATCTTATAAGAGATGGTAAGCTAAGTACCATTGGGACATTTCTAGATTGATCACTATACAATCTAGCTATATCTTTAAGCAATTAGTGTAAATAACTATTATATTTTTAGTATCATCCAAGTAATTTACAACATGTTGACAGTTAAAAAAACTATGTTTATTTGCCTAAACTTTTAAGATGTCTCTGAATGGGGGAAGGATTATTGAATCCAAAACGGAGGGATGGGTATCAGAAAATTCAGGAATAAATGAGGGGTTTGAAGTACAGACTGATAAGTGAGATGCCTTTAATGAGAAAAAAATACACATCAACAAGGATTTGGTTTTTAAAAAATATTCTAAAGAAAAACTGCTTGGCACATTTTTCAAGAAGATTAGGAATTCAAATCCATCTGCTCAATTTCTGACAAACAGCAATAAATTTAACCGAAGGCAGGGACCACTCTAATAGCTAGATAACAATGGACTACGAATTGGAGAGCCTATTCTGGTAGTATGGAGGACATCCTGCCTTCGTTTCAACCAGTGTGAGGTTTCCTATGTAAGGCCAGGGAAGGAGATGAAGGATGTCAGATGACAGCTTTAAGGATAAATGAATTTAAGTAAGAGTGTGAACTTCCTAAATTCTAGGCTCCATCTCTGTGAAACATTTAATGAGAATGTAACCCAGTTACTTGTTGCCCCTTCTCATTTCAGATGCTTACTTGTGCCTCTGCTGCTACACCCTTTTGTGCAGGAGGAAAGTCATCAACTTCCAGGGAAACGAGTCAGATATAAGGAATTTTCCTTTTTCTACATGGGATTAAGTGGTTCAGGTTTAGGAATTAAGGGGAGAATAGAATGTTAACAATTCATATTCATCTCTGCTAGAACCAGTATAAATGTAAAAGAAAACAAATGCCTCCTTTCTTGTTACCTCTTCTAGATTACTACAAGTTGCTCCAGATACCACCTTTTCTTTACTTAGGAAATGGCACTTAACAAAGAGAATCCTCGTTTTCTATCTCTTAAAGTTGCAGGGAATTTATTGAACCAGTTTCTTGAGCTGACATCATGCTGGTATAAAAAAAATCTGGTGAAAGGATCATAAGATCATAACTTTAGAGATGAAAGGGACCATAGAGGCCATTTAAGCCCCAATATCAATCTCATTGACGATTGGTTGAAGGAGCTGGCATGTTTAATCTGGAGGAGAGAAGATTTAGAGGAGGCATGATAGCTATTTTCAAGTATGTCAAGAGCAGTCATGGTAGGAAAAGGATTAGATTTGGTCTTCTTAGCCCTAGAGGGAAGTACTAAGAATGATGGGTTGAAGTTACAGAGAGACAAAGTGAAGCCTGATGTTAGAGAAAATGTCATAATAATCAGAGTTATATAAATGTGAAATAGGATACCTTGGGAGGCATTCAGTTTTTCCTGACCTCTAGTCAGGTCACTGTCAAGTAAATTGTAAAAGAAATTATTATTTAGGATTGAGTGGTCTAGATGGTCTCTGAGGTTCCTTCTGACTCCAAAATTCTGTTAAATGGAATAGATCAAGTCACAAAGTTGTAAAAAATGGCACTTAACTATTTATGGTATCAAAGTAGATGCCCATAAATGGAGGTGTGCCTAAACAAATTGGGTTGCATGAATTGTGCTGAAAGAAAGGATGCTTATGATGAAGAGAGAGAAGACTGGGGAGACTTATATGAACTAATACAAAGTGAAGTAAGCAGAACCAGGAAAACAATATACGCAAAGACTACATCAATGTAAATGGAAAGAATAACAACCACAAAACAATGAGTAATGAATTTTGAAAGGTTACAAAGAACAAGCATGATCTCCAAAAAGAGTTATGAGATGACACAATCCTTCCCCCTCACTCCTCTGCAGAGGTGGGAGTTCCACAGGTACAGAACATTGTATATGTTGTCAGATTGTTTTGATGTGTTTCACTGTTGTTTTTTTCTCTTCTTTTTCTTTTATTAAAAAAAAAACTTTGTTATATGATTATATGAGATGGTGTATGGGAAAAAGAAGGGATATATGAGGAAATACAGCATTATAAAATAAATGATTAATAAACATTTATTTTTTAATATCAAGGTTTACAAGTTATGCACATTTAGTTGAAATTTGAGCAGAAGCAAACCAAAATATCAACAGTAGTCCAATTCATAGTTTCCAGAGAGGGTCAACAACTTCCTTTTATGCCTATACTTTGTGAATAAAAATAGTTCACTACCAAGAAATTCTTCCTTAGAGCTAACTTGAGTTTTCTGTGCTTCACTCTGAGACCTTTTTGCTCCTCAATGGAAATTGAGGGCATCTTCTTCTTACCATCATATTTCCTCCTTGCCATGATGAACAAGTATCAAGCATGGACAAAAGTCAAATAGGATGATTAGGAATGGATGGTTCAGATCTATACCACTGGAATGAACATCCAAACCAAAGTGATGCAATCAAAAATCCTTTTGAGTGTATATATAATAAAATATCATCTCTCCTTTTTGGTTAAAAAGAAAAAAGAAGCATCTGCCCCAATGAAGTCTTTTATATACCTGATGACTGCATATTATCCATCAGCCTTCTATTTTCTAAAAATATTCCTTTTAACCTTCTTACGTATGGTATATTATTTTCCAATTCTAGTTTCATTTGTGGTTCTTTCTTTCACCATCTTAAAATTGCTTTCATAGTCTGGAGACCAGATATGTATACAATGATAAGGTTCTGATCAGTTCCACATAGTTAATGCCTCATGTATGAGTTTCCTTTTGAAAATGAGTGAGGTGGGTTAGGGCCAGTTACTGAGAATGAAGTAGCATAAAAGATATTATTTAGAATATGAAGGACTAACAAAAGAGGTGGTCTAGACATGTACACAAAAAGTGAGCATTATGATTGTCTCTCTAAAACACTAAAGCAACAGGCAGAATGTCTTCAAACTATTAGTCAGATCCCATGGAGGATTTATAGGAAACCACTTCATGGAATGCAAAGGAACATTGCAATCTGCGTCAGTGGAGGTAGTACCCACACTAAAAATATCACAGATCCATTAAAGCTATAATAATAAAACTATATTGCATTTAAAGGTAAGCTAAGAGCTTTACCTGTTTTCCCATTTGATTTGATCCTCACAACAATACTTTGAGGTAGGTACTATCATGTTAGAGATAAGAAGCTGAGGCAGAGAGAGGTTAAATGGCTTGATGAGGGTTACAAAGCTGACAACAGTTTGAGGCAGGATTTGAACTCATTTTCCTGACTCAAAATTTGACACTCCATCAAACGCACGATCTAACTGCTTTTAAACCAAAGTAGGACCAGTTATAGTATGGTGCCAATGAGAAAATAATGTATTTGTTTAGAGACAAAAAACACACATTCAGTTTGCATATAAACCATTCATTTCACATGGACAAAATATTCATTCTTTATTGCAGACCATATATATTTAGCTTCTGTTATTCTATAAAACCAATGGTCCACCCAAGCCTGGCTGATTGATCTATTCATTATATCCTATATGACAGAGAGAGAGAGAGAGAGAGAGAGAGAGAGAGAGAGAGAGAGAGAGAGAATTACTACGACACTTTGGTTCACAACACACACACACACATACACACACACACACACACACACCCTTATCCTTCCTCTACACCTATCTAATTATCCAATTCTTAAACAAAACTCCCAGGCCTGCCTAAGGCCTACCTCCTTTATGATGGATTATTATGAAATCTTTGGAGGAAATTGAAAACCTTAGGCATATAGGTCATATTCTTACCATAGCTGTCAAATGAAAGTAAGGGCCTCAAAAAAGAATTTAGGATATGGGGAAAGGGAAAATAAACAGAATTCTGACCAATTAGATTTCTTCAAAAAAGGAAAGGACTGCTTTGAGAGGTAGTGAGCTCCCTACCAGTGGAGGCAGGAAGTTACTCACTTGCCAATAATTTTGTAAAACACATACTTGTTCAGGTCTACATTGGAGTAAGTGATCAATAAATTCCCTTCTAACTTTGAGCATCTGTGATTTTTATGCTAATCCTTTATTAACTACTCTGAACCATCATGTTATCCTCCTCTAAGTGCTCTTAGAATTCATTATCTGTAGTCATATTTTTTATTGACTAAAGAATGAACAATGAACAAAACTCTAACCATAGCCAGCAATCTTTATAAATGTAAGTTGTTTGATCACAAATCTAACTGGAAGAAACTGTGACTGGAACATATTTACTACTATTAAAGATCATATTTCTGATCACATCTCTCACCTGGGGTCATTAGCATCCCTTTCTCATGCAAAGGAAGCAACATTATAAAAAGAGCTTTTATTTACCATACTCTTATCCACATATATACAATATTTTCTTTTTAAACTACAGTGCTGCTGTATTTCTGACTAATGGCCAGTCTGTCATCAGTCTGTCATCCCCTACCATTCTCTGATGATAGTAAATAGCTCTGACTACAAATGCAGACTTCTCATTACTTATCTGGGGAGGAGTAAGTTGGTGTATGTAGAAATATTCATTAATTAATAGCACTTTCTGCTTACCTTCAGGAAACACATCTTATGGACAAAGTTCCTGTCAATCATGTTAAAACATAGTTTTAGTAAAATCTGCTACCTCAGCTGCTTTTATTCTGACAGGACAGTCTTTCATTTTCAATGTTTACTGAAAGATAGAGACATTATTCTTTGTTATAGTCTATCAAATGGAAAAGAAGAAATAGCAAAATGGGTGGAGAAGGGACAGTAGAAGAAGAATCCCTAAAGATAGCCGCTTTACTCCCTTCAAAAAATCACCATGAAGAAAACACGCAAATAAATACTCCTTCAGAGAAATGTAATCTCCAAATAAATTCCCTGATCTATGATTCTTTCTGCAAAAGCCATGTAGTTTTACTCTGCTTGCTTGGGTTCCAAATACATGTAGAGAAAAATAACAAAACAAACTACTCCTAGCATAAGTACCTGGAGCTTCACATTTTGATATACTTTTGGGACTCAATTTTGCCCTGAAGAAGCGTCAACTAGGAAAGAAACAGTTTACTTACCTCAAGAAAACCTAGGAGCCTGAAGAAAGTGTATAACACAATATCAAGGCAGATAATTTTCCATTTTGTCTTCCACAGAGTTGAAGCTTGATTTCTGGGGGGTGGAGCCAAGATGGCAGAGTGAAAGCAGTGACTTGCTTGAGATCTCCCCCAAACCCCTCCAAATACTCATAAAAAATGGCTCTACACGCATTCTGAAGCAGCATAACCCACAAAAAGACAGAGTGAAATAAATTTCCAGACCAAGACAACCTGGACGATTGATCAGAAAGGTGTATCTCGCTGGGCTGGGATCATGAGCAAACAGTGCAGAAAGAGTCAGACTATAGTATCTTACTTTGGTGAGAAAGAAGATCAAAATAGACAACCAGAAGAAGACAACAAAGTCAAAGCTCCTACATCCAAAGCCTCCAAGAAAAATATGAATCAGTCCCAGGCCTTGGAAGAGCTCAAAAGGGATTTTGAGAAGCAAGTAAGGGAAGTAGAGGAAAAACTGGGAAGAGAAATGAGAGTGATGCAAGAAAATCATGAAAAACAAGTCAACAGCTTGCTAAAGGAGACCCAAAAAAATACTGAAGAAATTAACACCTTAAAAAATAACCTAACTCAAATGGCAGAAGAGGTTCAAAAAGCCAAAGAAAAATTGGCCAAGTGGAAAAGGAAGTCCAAAAGATTACTGAAGAAAATACTTCCTTAAAAATTAGAATAGAGCAATTGGAAGATAATGACTTTATGAGAAATCAAGACACTGTAAAACAAATCCAAAAGAATGAAAAATTAGAAAACAATGTGAAATATCTCATTGGAAAAACAACTGACCTGGAAAATAGATCCAGGAGAGAGAATTTAAAAATTATTGGACTATCTGAAAGCCATGATCAAAAAAAGAGCCTAGACATCATCTTTCAAGAAATTATCAAGGAAAACTGCCCTGATATATTAGAACCAGAGGGCAAAATAGAAATTGAAAGAATCCACAGATCTCCTCCTGAAAGAGATCCCAAAGGAAAACTCCTAGGAATATTGTAGCCAAATTCCAGAGTTCCCAGGTCAAGGAGAAAATATTACAAGCTGCCAGAAGGAAACAGTTCAAGTACTGTGGAAACACAATCAGGATAACACAAGATTTAGCAGCTTCTACATTAAAGGACCACAGGGCATGGAATATAATATTCTGGAGGGCAAAGGAGATAGGATTACAACCAAGAATCACCTACCCAGCAAAACTGAGTATAATCCTTCAGGGGAAAAAATGGTCATTCAGTGAAATAGAGGATTTTCAAGCATTCTTGATGAAAAGACCAGAGCTAAACAGAAAATTTGACTTTCAAATACAGGACTCCAGTGGAACATGAAGAGGTAAACAGGAAAGAGAAATGATAAAAGACTTATTAAGATTGAACTGTTTACATTCCTGCATGGAAAGATGATATTTGTAACTCATGTATGTATTTGTGTCAGTATTGGGTAGTTGAGAATTGTATGTATGTATATATAGATAGACAGAGGGCACAGGGTGAGTTGAAGATTAAGGGGTCATATCTGGAGAATAAAATTAAGGGATGAGAGAGGATGATACTTGGAGAAGAAAGGGAGAGGTAGAATGGGGTAAATTATCTAAAAAAAACAAAAGAAAAGTCTCTCACAGTGGAGGGGAAACAGGGGAAGGTGAGAGGGAATGAGTGAATATTATTCTCATAGGATTTGGCTTAAGAAGAGAATAACATACACATTCAATTGGATATGGAAATCTGTCTTACCCTACAGGAAAATAGGGGGAGAAGGGGACAAGAGAGCAGGGGGGTGATAGAGAGGAGGGCAGATTGGGAAAGGGGGTAATCAGAAGCAAATACTTCTGAGGAGGGACAGGGTCAAAAGAAAGAATAGAAGAAATGGGAGGGCAGGATAGGGTTAAGGGAAATAGAGTTAGTTTTTCACAACGTCTACTAAGGAAGTGTTTTGCATAACTGCACATGTACAATCTATATTGAGTTACTTGCCTTTTCAATGAGGGTGGGTGGGGAGGGAGGAAGGGAGAAAATTTGGAACTCAAAGTTTTAAAAACACATGTTAAAAAAATGTTTTCACATGCAACTGGGAAATAAGAAATATAGGAAATGGGGTACAGAAGTCTATCCTGCTCTACAGGAAAATAGAAGGGGAAGGGGATAAGAGAAGGGAGGGGGGAGAGATAGAAGAGAAGGCAGACCAGGGGAAGGGGTATTCAGAATGCATGCCATCTTGGGGTGGGGGAAGGGGGGAGAAATTTGGAACCCAAAAACTTGTGGAAGTGTATATTGAAAACTAAAAATAAATAAATTTATATTTTAAAAAAAAGCTTGATTTCCAAGATTTCTTTACTTAGATTTTCCTTACTTAGTCCCTAAAACTAGTGTTTCTCAAACTGACGGTCAAGGCCCCCAGGAAGTATCAGGATAATTACAAAGGTATCAGAGACCAAAGATTTTAAAGGCCATTTTGTAGCATGGCAAGCATAATCTGCTGATTACATAAATCGGATTAATCTGCTTCTTCCACCTTTCAGTCTTCTCCTATACTTAGAATCTACTACAGCCTAACCTAGTTAGGCACCTAAGTGGCACAGCGGTTACAGTGCTGAGCTTAGAGTCAAGAAGACTCACTTTCTGAGGTCAAATCTGGCTTCAGACACTTACTAGCTGTGTGTCTCTGAGCGAGTCATTTAACTCAGTTTCCTCGTCCATAAAATAAGTTGAAGAAAGAAATGGCAAACCACTCTAGTATCTGCCAAGAAAACCCCAAATTGGGTCATGAAGGGTCAGACATGGCTGAAAACAATTGACCAATAACAACCTTCAACTAAGCAACTCTGTCAAATAGCCTTTCTGTCAAAAACAGACAAGATTTGCTAGTATATAAATAGTTCAATTTCAACTACTGTTAGGCCTAAACCCCAGAGAGATTAGGGAAAGAGGTAAAGAACAAATATGTACAAAAATATTTACAGTGGTTCTTTTTGTAGTAACCCTTGAAAACTAAGGAGGTGCCCATCAATTAAGGACTGGATAAACCAATTGAGAACAGGGACTGTCTTTTGCCTCTTTGTGTATCCCCACAGCTTAACACAGTGCTGGCACATAGTAGGCGTCTAATAAATGTTTACTGATTGATTGATATTTGAGTGTCATATGATTTTTTTGGACCATACATAATGATGAAATGAACAGATTTAGAGAAAAATGGGATGATCTGTATGAACTGATGCAAAGTGAGTAGAACTAGGAGAACAATTCATGAAATATAAACAGCATTATAAAGAAAACAAATTTGAAGAACTTGAAAATTCTGATCAACATAATAACAAATCAGGATCCTGGAAGAACAAAGCTAAAGCATGCTCCTTCATGCTGAGAGAGAGGAGATGGACTCATGACACAGAATGAATCAAATGCACATTTATGGACATAGTTTCAATGCAGAAATTTTCTTTTCTTAACTATACATATTTTTATAAGAATTTTATTTTTCTTTCTTTTTATGTTTTTGGTTCAATTCAGAGGTAGGAGGAAGGAAAGGAGAAAGAAAAAATCCTTCTTAGTTTTAAAAAATGAAAATAATTCATTTTCCCTAACCCAACTTTGAAGAACAATTAGCTATGTTGCATTAGCAAGAGTTAAATAGCAATATTATATTGCTACCTTCCAGCAACTATATAAACCCATAAGAAAACCACAGTGTCTTCTAACCAGTGACCAGAGCCATGATAAGATTGTCTCAACACTCCATTAAGAGGGCACTAAGGCAGAAGGGAGAGGTTATTTGCTTTAGCATTAAGAGAAGAAATGTAAGGTTTTTTTAATGTCCTAAAACACTTCTCACACAAATAAAGGCAGATCTAAACAACTGGAAAAATATCAGTTGCTCATGGGTAGTCCAAGCAAATATAATAAAAATGACAATTCTACTTTATTTATTTAGTGACATACCAAACTACCAAAAATTATTTTATAGAGCTAGAAAAAATAATAACAAAATTCATCTAGAAGAACAAAAGCTTAAGAATATCAAGGAAATTAACAGAAATATGCAAAAGAAGGTGACCTAGCACCAGATCAAAAATTACATTATAAAGTGGAAATTATCAAAACTATTTGGTACTGGCTAAGAAACAGAGTGGTGGATCAATGGAATAGGTTAGGTATACAAGACACAGTAGTAAATGACTACAGTAATCTACTATTTGATAAACCCACAGACTCCAGCTTCTGGGATAAGAACTCACTATCTGACAAAACTGCTGGGAAAACTGGAAAATAGTATGGCAGAAAGTAGGCATAGACCAACATCCAACACCCTATACCAAGAGAAAGTCAACATGGGTACATAATTCAGACATAAAGGGTGATGTGATACCATAAGAAAATTCGGAGAGCAAGGAATAGTTTACCTGTCAGATCTATGGAGAAGGGAAGAATTTATGACCAAACAAGAGAGAGAGACAATTATCAAATGCAAAATGGATAATTTTGATTATATTAGATTAAAAAGTTTTTGCATAAACAAAACCAATGCAACAAAGATTAGAAGTAAAGCAAAAAGCTGGAAACAATTTTTACAGCTAGTATTTCTGATAAAGGTCTCATTTCTCAAATATATAGAGAACTAAGTCAAATTTACAAGAATACAAATCATTCCCTAGCTGATAAATGGTCAAAGGATACGAACAGGCAGTTTTCAGATGAAGAAATTAAAGCTATTTATGGTCATATGAAAAAATGCTCTAAATCACTATTGATTAGAGAAACGTAAATGAAAACAATTTTGAAGTACCAGTTCACAACTATCAGACTGGCTAATATGACAGAAAAGGAAAATGATAAATGTTGGAGAAGATGTGGGGAAATTGGAAGACTAATGCATTGTTGGTAGAGTTGTGAACTGATCCAACCACTCTGGAGAACAATTTGGAAGTAGGCCCAAAGGGCAACCAAACTGTGCATACCCTTTGATCCAGCAATACCACTACTAGGTCTGTATCCCAAAGAGATCAAAAAAAGGGAAAAGGACTTATTTGTATGAAAATATTCATAGCAGCACTTTTATTAAGGAGATGCCCATCAATTGGGGAATGGCTGAACAAGTTGTGATATATTAATTTAATGGGATAGTATTGCGCTATATGAAATGACGAGCAGGTGGATTTCAGAAAAACCTGGAAAGGTTAACATGAATTGGTGCTGAATGAAGTGAGCAGAATCAGGAGAACATTGTACACAGTAACAGCAACATTGTGCAATGATCAACTATGATCAGCACAATACAACTATGATCAACAATACAATGATCAAAGACAATTCCAAGACTTGTGATGGAAAATGCTATCCACATCCAGAGAAAAAACTATGTCTGAAAGCAGATCGAAGCATACTATTTTCACTTTTTTGTCTTTTGTTTTTCTTTCTTGTGGTTTTTCCCTTTTGTTCTGATTCTTCTTTCACAACATGACTAATGGGGGAATGTGTTTAACATGATTGTATATGTATAACAAATAACTATATCAGATTACTTGCTGTCTTGGGTTGGGGAGGGAAGGAAGGGAGTGAGAAAAATTTGTTACTCAAAATCTTATAAAAATGAATGTTGAAAACTATCTTTACAAGTAATTGGAAAAAATAAAATACTATTAAGTGCAAAAAATATCCTGGTGTGCCACATGGAATAGAATTTTCATTTAACATTTATTTTCTTTCTACTCTTTGGTTCAATACTAATTAGTTTGGGGAGCTCAAGTGTTGGGGGGGACATTTATGGGGTAACATCCGAATCAACTCTATGTTTCTTGGTCTAATATTCTTATAGAGGTATAATAATTATCCAGAAACAAACTGTTTTTTTAACATTAGCTGGAGAGTATATGCTTTTCACTGGGCATATTGTTTTTCTCTCTCATCCTCTTTCTCATGACAGAGGGTGTGAAAAAAATTTTCACTAAATTCTGAACCTGAGAGAGGCAAGCATATGGAGATGAAAGTCACAGTGATACTAGACTCCATCTCCCAAACACATGGTCCATTAATATGCCTTCTCTTTCTAGAACTACAGCAGAATTAGATGACTAAAAATACCCAAACTGCAGTGATCATAGAGTCTGGCCTAATAAGCTGACCATCATGAACATGACATGAAAGGCATGAAATGAAAACAGATCCTACTGCATTAGATGCCATATGATCAGTCCCCCAAAATCTCTCCAACTTCATAAAAATGACTTATCTGGATTGGACTTTGCTCCTTTGCAAAAGTTGATCAAATAACAGAGGAATTGTCTTCAACAATCAGATTCCCCAAAAAGAACTGGCCTCTAGTGGCTCATCGTTAAACAAAAAGCCACAGAAGTACAGCATTTGCTATTTCATAAATCATTGAATAAGAAAGGTAGAACAGAAATGGGCCTTAGAAATTCTTTAAGCCAAACCCCTCATTTTACAGAGAAGTAAATTGTGGGCCATATAAAGTCACTTTCCAAAGGTCACACAACTAATCAGTGGCAATTAGAATTGGAAACCAAATCTCCTAAATCTTTCCTAGTACAATTGTCTTTCCATACTGAAAAAAATTCTCTAAAACTAACCCTTATCTAATTATCAAAGTGGCAGGGGTCAGGAAAGGAAAGAAACAAGCAATAGGCATCTACTATGTGCCTGGCACTGTGTTAAGCACTTTATACATATTATCTCATTTGATCCTTACAATAACCCTGAAAGGTAGGTGCTATTATTATCCCCACTTTACAGTTGAGGAAACTAAGGCAGACAGAAGGTTAAGTGAGTTTCCCAGAGTCCCACTGCTAATAAGTGTCTGAGACCAGATTTGAACTCAGGCCTTCCAAATGCCAGGCTCACCAGGGAACTTAGCTGTCTCCAAACAGTCTTTCTCCTTTCTTCTGTTCCATTTATTTGGAAACAATGACCTTGATAAGTAGTGTATAGACACCTTTATCAAAGAAAAGGAAAGAGATATGTCAGTGAAATCAAACACGATAAAGTATCAATGCCATCATTTTCCAATGCCCTTAAAAATGAACAGAAGTGCTCTTCAGAATCCCCACAAAATCCTTCATCTACCTTGTTCCCTAATTAATTCAGCTTTTCACTGTAGTAGATGCCAAATACTGAATATATTCACATCATCTAGTTGGCATAGTGGATAGAGTGCCAGACGTTGAATGAGGAAGACCTGAATTCAAATCCATCTTCAGATTTATATTATCTCTGGGAAAGTCTCTTTACCCCTGTCTAACTCAGTTGCTATATCTATAAAATGATAATAATAAGAACACCTACCTCCTAGGGTAATTGTGAGTATAAAATGAGATAATGTTAGCAAAGTGCTCTGCAAATCTTAATGTTTCTAAATGCTAGCTATTATTAGCTATTATCTCAGAGTTGTAGGGACTCTTCTACATCAGCTAGTCTAATCTATAAAATAGCTAATATATGTGTGTGTGTTTCATCATCTTTTTCTGTTTTAATTACTAATGCAAAATAATTTTATATCATTTTCATGAGCAATGCATAATATTTCAGTTACATTAAATAGATAGCATGGGAATGATCATGTATAACAGTGTTTCTACAAAAGAATGTACTCTGAGTTCCAAATAAGACAAACTTTCAAAAAAAAACTCCAACTCTTTGTAAATTGGAAGTTGCTATTTTTTAATCAATTAATGCTCTGATAATTGTCAGAAAATGAAGCATCCTCTATACTCATAGGTTCACTCCTCACTCTCACTAGGCTACACTCCTCTGAATTTTTCCACCATGCCCCAGACACATCTTCATCCTGAAATATCATTTTAGCCCTGTAATTCACATCCTACAAGTACCCTGGGACACTGCCTTCTGATTTTATGGCTCCTCCTAGAACCTCAAGAGCACCCTGGGCAGCTACCTCTTTATTTCTTACCAGGCTGTACTGCAGACTTCTCTATGAAACCCCAGAACTTTTCCTCTTATGTGTTGGTTTCCCCATTAGAATGTAAGCTCCTTGAGGGCAGAGAGTGTCTTCCTTCTATTCCCAGGATTTAAATCTTAGTAACTTGCTAAGTAACTCATACGGACTTGATTCTACTAATCAAAGGGTAGAGTCATAATCACATTGGGAGTATTTGGAAGAATGGACATTTCTGTGTCCCAATATAAAATATTTCTGGGACCCCATTAGCACAAAATTTATAGGAAAACTCAAAAGTGTTTCAGGGTGAATGTGGCAAGAAAAATGATAGGTATCTTGTGCTACAGATGTCTCTAGTTACAGATTGTTCTGTTTTCTTTTAAGCTCCACTCTACCATATCCAGGTACTAAAGTAGCCTTCCTTAAGGAATACACACAAAGGCTTCGATGGAGCTGTGCAACACTCATGATTCTATTTAAAATCAAGTGGCAGATACAGTTCTATGCTTCCTTTCAATTTGTCATTTCTAGGCCATACATCAGGTGAGGGAAGTTTCAGAGGAACTCAAATATCATACCTGAAGGGAATGGGCCACTGATATACATATTCCATGGCAATGTATTTTTAACCAGTGAAGTCCCAGAATTGCCTTAATTTGCTTGTGACCCTATAACTATATTCAAGCCATGATGAAGTTTCAAATATACCATTCAATATTTATGAACTGTCCTGTTCCCACAAAAGTCATGGTGTTCATTAAGTGTCAACTTTTTACATTTTTCGATTATTTAGAATACAAAATGGAACAAAGAAAAAAAAAACTTGGGTGATCCTCCCGTTTCATAATTCTTGGGAAATGAAAGGAATTTTTGGATCTGTACCAACACCAACGATATTAATAAATAAGGCAATAATGTAGGACACTCTTTATATGGAGTAACATACTCTACTCTGCAGAAGTATGACTAGCAACCATATGATAACCTATATGTTGATTCTAACATCTGTGAGCAAGACACAGAAATCACTAAAACACAAACTAGAGTACAAACTGCACAGAACAGCTTTAATATCAGTATCTAAGCCTATTTTATGTCTCATTTAATCTACATTTTTTTTCTTTGAGTAGGACTATGAAAGCTCATGAGTTAGTGATTAACCATATTTATATGCATATAACACATAAAGATTTTTTCCCAGTTCTTCCATCTTCTCTTTCCCCAAACTGGAAATATCGTGAAGTGAGGGCCTATCTATTCTCTCTTCCCTGGCTTCTTACAACTAAACTAAACTAAAATCTCACTTCCTTTTTATTTTATTTTATTTTTAATTTACAGAATAAAACAAGCATTTCTATAATATAGTACAATAAAAAAGATTATTGTACATGAAACTGCAATTCTACTATGCACAACTTGCTATTCCTTTCAAATATACAACAAAATTATCATGTAAATTTCTTTTTTTTCTCCCCTCCCCCCAAAAAACCCCTTACCTTCTACGAGATTTTCTTCATCCTCCTTAATGCTAATACTTTCCCTCTATAATTAACTCCAATTAATCCTGTATATATCTGGTTTGTACTTAGTTTTCTTCGTGTTGTCTCCTCCATTGGATTGTGAGCTCCTTAAGAGCAGGGATTGTTTTTGACTTTCTTGGTATACTCAGTGCTTAGCACAGTGCCTGGGGCACAAGTAAGAACTTAATAAATGCTTGTTGACTGAATGACTCTACGTAGTTGCACCAAATGGCTACAATGATGTTATTTACCAAGTGAGTAATTACCCCCAAAAAATAGTACTAAAAGAAAGAGACACATGAGTATTAAGCTTCATCCAAAAGACTAGAAACCATGAAATATGATGCATCCTATTCACTCTCTTGACAAGGAGATGATACAAATTGAAACATACATTTGGGGGGCATGGCCAATTGGGAATTTATTGCTCTTGACTATGATTATTTCTCACAAGGATTTTGTTTTTCTTTTATCTTTTTTCAACTGGAAGGTGTGGGTGGAAGATAAAATAAATGCTTATTAATTGGGAAAAAAGGAAAATAAGATGAAAGTTACAGTTTCAAAAAAGGATTGATGCTGAGTCTGGAGAAAGGAAGATCAGTGAGGGTAGGAGGACAGAATCAGACAAGAAAATGATCACAATATTCAAATAATTTAAAGGGTAGTTAGGTAGAAAAATTAGATTTATTTTATGTAGAATGAGAGGGAAAGATCTAGGATCAATGGATGAAAGTTATTGGGAGACTGATTTGGATTTATTATAAAGAACTTTCTGACAACGACAGCTGTCTGACAATGGAACAGACTGCCTCCTGAAGTCATAAGCTAGAAATGTTCAACAAGTTAATGGAAAATCAGTTCTTAGGGATACTACATAAAAATGTCTTTCAATGGGCAGGAGGTTGAACTAAAGGTACACTAAGGTATCTTCTACTTCAAACATTCTGACTGCATTCTTGACATTATCCTTGTTCCATCTGAATTTTGAGTTTAGGGTACTATAAGGACAGTGTGGTACTACTAAGTACTACATACATAATGCATGCCTAACAAATATTTGTTGAATGAATGATTTGGGAGGAGACTCGGAATATTCTGCATCAGCCTCCAAAAACTTATAACCTTAAAGACCCAGGAAGATGGCAGTTGAGTACTATATAGCAAGATCTTGAGTTTGTTTCTGTTCTAAATCCCCAGGGTCTTCCATTATCCCAAATAGAAAATAATAACAGCAACAGACAGGGGAGGAATGAAACCAATTCTACTATCCCCATATTACTTGGCTGGCTCAAACCTTGGTGCCAACCCTTATATTATGGGGGTTTAGGCAAAAATGGATTAGCATAGTGCCTGGCACAAAGTACACAATAAATAAAAGCTTATTGATTGATTGGCTGATTGATTCAGAAACACAAAGAGCAAAATGTCATTCAGTTAATAAGATCTGACATTGCTGGACAGAAATCATATTGGGCTTTAGATATGGAACTAAGCCTTATCCAGCTATGTTCACTAATGACTTTCATTAATTTATTATGTGCTTTCTTTATGGAATGAATCCATCTTTTTAAATCCTGGAAATTGAGACTCTTTCACTATATCAATTCTATCTTTAGCAAACATCACAGGAAAAACATGGAGGTATTTTATTCCAGGGATGTCCTTTGAACGATATTCTTTTGTTAAGTAACTCTCATATAATCTTCAATCTGAAGTCTATCATTTATGGACCATGGTGAAGACAGCATAGTAGGAAAGGGGTCAGAAGCTGTTATTTCAAAACAACATCTAGTTACAAATACTGGTAAGGGAGGTCTTTTCCATTTGTCTTTTCATATACACAGTCCTCTGTCACAGTTGCATTCATGTCCCTAATCTGATTAGCTAGAAGGGTGTCCAGAAATCCCTGGGCTACTATAGCCATTTTCAAAACCCAAGTAAATCAAAACAATGATTAATAAAGTATCTACATTTGAGTGTTTATAATCACACAGGGGAGAACAAGGGGGAAATGAAATAACAGCCCTTGCAGGCGCCTCTCCTCTGGAATTCATAATTTATGCATCTTGTCTGTCCTGCTCCCTGTGCAGATACAATCAATTGCATTCAATGTCAGATTCTAGTACAGCAGTCATTTGTGCCTACGCATCTAGCTACACAGGCTAAAAATGCTGCAAATATTTCATAAAGATTGGAGCTGTGTACTTGGAACTCCTGGGGAAATTTAACCATTCCTAAGACAGGTACTTTGATTGCTCATCCCCAAGGAATCTTTAGAGTGAATCTAAAGTAGACACTCTTAGAAAGAGGTCCTATTTACCTTATATTGACCTTCCCTCACTCGCCCAACCCCACTCTGCTCACTCAACAACATACAGAACTACTGAGGGAACAGTGTTGTTTTCTCCTGGGGTAGGGGTAGGAAACAATTTTTTTGTTCACTGGCACGGATAATAGACAATTGGCCTTAAAATAGTTCATAGTCACCATTTTTCATCTTTCCAGGTAGCTGGTTAAGTAGCTAACTGGTCAGGATGGCATATGTATGTCCAGTTTCCTGAAAAATGTCATCAGGAGAGTTATTTAAGAAAAGATAAGAGATACTGGATTCAATGTAGTTTATGGCTGCCGCATAATACCATAATGCTCTTTGCTGTTGAATGAGGAAACTTTCCCTAGGCTGCCATATCTCTGCTCATTTCATACAATACAATTACATACAATTTTGCACAACAATCCACAAGAGTAAGAGGATCCAGAGAAGACTTAGTTGATGAAAAGCATGATAGCTACAATAGTCATTTCTACTTAACCAACACAACACTCAAGCCATTGAGATCTTTGGTCTCACTTGTGTTCAACAAATGAAACTTTTTTTAAACATGGGCTGTCAATGATGGTCATATACTTTATTAACTTTTCTTTAAAACCATTATTCCTTCATTCTGCTATTTAGCATAAGAGATATAGTTTCTTTGGCTCTAGATTTCAAGGTCAGTAGCAAGATATCTGGAGAGGATACTCAGCAAAGTTCTATTTTTCAAAGACATGTCTTCCACTCATTTTCCAAAAATCACTGGGGAAACAGGAGAACCAAAGTGAACGACCTATTTAGCCTAATGAATGAAAGGGATTGAGGAAAGGGAAAGACAATTAATTATAAGCATTTGATTAGCTTATAAGAAAACTGTCTATGAACCCACATTGTAAACATTTGGTTAGTTCTAAAATTTTGAAATTCTGTACATACTAAATATACCCAGTGTTATAGAACCAGCATTTCCCTGATACAGTTTCTTTTCTCCCACCCACAGAATGGGGAAGCTTTCTAAAAAGAAGACAAAGCTCTCCCCTGAACTAGATTAACTCCAACTTCCCTGACAGCTTCATGGTCATCTGGGGGCACAAAAAGTACCAACCAAGTAGAGTCTACTCCTCTCAGACTTGGTGGATGCCTGAAATCACACCAGTAGACATACCCTGACGACCTGCTGATCAGGTGCATTTCCTGAGTTTAGCAAAACTGGAAGATAAGTACCACTGCGTCCTTTCATATCCTTCCGTTAGGGCAGAATAAACTTCCTTTTGTTAAACGTTCTATAACTCATAAGTACCTCATTTAACTCCCAAATTGAAAGGGAACTAACAGAATGCTAGCATCAAAGCAGTCCCCACCCCACTTTCCATAACCATAGCTTGCTATTTGTTGTAAAGTTGCTTTTCCAGTCATGTCCAACTTACTGTGACCTCATTTGGGGTTTTCTTGGCAGATATACTGGAGTGGTTTGCCATTTCCTTCTCTAGCTTATTTTTATAGATGAGGTACTGAGGCAAACAGAGTTAAGTGATTTGCTCAGGTTCACACAGCAAGTAAGCATCTAAGATTTTAATTCATGAAGATGATTCTTTCTGGTTCCAAGCCCAGTGCTCTATCCACTGCACCACCTAGCTGTCCCAAGGACTGCTACAAAAAGCTGTTAAATTGTTCCATATGAAGTGAGTGCAATTTTCCTTTTTTCTATGATATCCCTCATATTCTATCTCTGGATCCAGAATTTTCAAGTTAAGCACTTGAAAAACATTATTGTTTGTTTGCTTCTTGTTGTTTTTTTTTTTACCACTTCTAAAACTATTTTTTCTAATAAATTTCCACATGCAAGCTTCAAGTCAAACAAACACACAAACATAAAAGGCAAGGGCAGCTATTGCCTGCTGTTCCAGCTACCACATTCAAAAGTGGTTTCAAGAGACGAATCTCCTTTGAAAGGATACAATAGAAATTAGTCCCTTTATAGAGGTTTCATGGATGTAATGAGTAAAGGGAGTCTGCTGCATGATTTAATTATCATTATCCTATACTCAAATAGCACTTTCTATGTTGAAAGAGTTTAAAAGGGTTTACAATCTACAGAAACACACCAGGACATTCCACCCAATAGAAGAATCCCATTAGTTTCTGGCAAAATATGGAAACCGTATAACTGGGATGGAAAAAAAAATGTAGAACCAACAATGGAAGGATGAACTGTCCTATATAGGCCCTAAGAGTCTATGAATGCTACTGTCTAATTGGGTTTGGGTTAAATATAAATTTGTGTCCTTTGTCTGTCTTTGTCTGTCAATATTTCAGTCCCTCTCTCCTGCTTCTGTCTTTGTTTGTTTTTTGTGTGCCTCTTAGCATCTCTTCTAAGTTTTTTTTTTCTTGGTCTTTCAACTCAGTTTCTTTCTCTGCCTTACACACATGTTTATGTGACAATTAATTTTCTGCATCCCAGATGCTAAGAGACATTTGGAAACTATTAGACTTCTGCACTTGTACTTTAGAACACGTAGACAGGCTATTTAATAAAATGATGAAAGAGCAAGGTCAAAAGATACCTTTCCTTATTTCTCAGTGTATTTAAAGTACAGTCTTGCACAAGATAAATACTAGAAGTAGATTTTTTAAAAGCAATGTTAAGCCTTATACAAATTCGCAATACTATTCCATTCCATTCCTTTATTCCCAATTCAAATGGTTCTCCATCTTCCAAGAGCCAGTTTAAATCATAACCGCTTCTCCATATAGCCTTCCTTGAACACTACAAACTGCAATTTTGAATTTCTACAGCACCTACCTCATATACTATTTATTTGATTTTGCATATTATTTAATCATTTCTCTTTTTCTACATGTCATGTAGCCCCTGTGAGATTACACACTCTCTGAGGGAAGGCAATATAATTTATTACTTATTATGGCCTATATCGTCTCCATAAGATTCTATAGAGAGAAAGAGAAAGGACCTCTGAAGCCATATAGCCTAATCCCCTTATTTTATGAATGAGGAAACTGAGGCTCAGAGAGGTTAAATGACTTTTCCTCTAAGTTATCAGATGTGGGACTTGAAACCAGTTTGATTCCAGGTTTGTACCAGAGTAATATTGACACAACAGTTATAAATATTCTTTTGTTTGACTGAAACTCATTGAAGCAATACATTTACAAATACAGCTATTTTACTCTGGGTACATTTATGTGATCTGGTATATTTTTTTTTTAAATTTGCACACAAAGACTTAGTGGGTTCATCACTGCTTGAGTCGTGAACAATGTGAAGAATGTGCCATTGTTAAACAGAGTCAAAATATTACACTTTGAGAGTCAAGTAGAGGGTATGTAGCTATTATGTAACTTTGGCATAATATCAGAGCTAACTCCCTTTCCCCTTGCCTTTACTATAGATGAGCAAGCACCTGATTTTCATTATCTCCACAAATAAAGCACAATGCATAGTATAAATGCAATACTGTCATGCTCTAGGGATTCAGACTAAATGACCAACACTGAAGGTGTCCTTTTGGTTCACAATGCTCAGGCCCAATTCTGCCTGTAGAACTAAAAGCATGGCTAAGTAGGCTTCATAGGAGCCTGAGCTGGAATTGACCTTTGAGATCATTTAGTCCAACCCTCTTATTTTATAGGTAAGGGCCAAGTCCCTGACCTTGTCACTTGCACAAGGACACAAGGTAATAAACAGCAAAACCAGAATTGGAAATGATGTTCTCTGTCTCCAGATGCAAGGTTCTTTCTACTCTACTACTCCATATTTTCCTGTGGCAAGCAGGTCACAAACAAGGAGAAGATGCTCATCTTTGCAATTTTTTTTTCAAATCATTTCCCATTTCACTTAATTGAAGGTTTACTGTTTCAGGTTAACACTATCATCACATCATGGAAAAAGCACTGGATATGTAGCAAGGGGACCTAAGTTCAAATCCTATGTGACCTCTTTTCTTTTCTTTTCTTTCACTGCCTCGTCTGTAAACTACTTTAGGTTAGATTAGATGACCTTTAAGATTGCTTTTAGATCTAACTCTTATCCAAACCAAACAGAAGCAAAGCAAAACAAATAAAAAAAAAACAACAACCTTGCTCAGTCAAGGTGGTTGAAGTACCTGAAAAAATTGTTTAGAACACATCCCTAGGTTACTGTCAAAAACCACTCTCTGATTAAATGTAATAAACTGGAGTCAATGCTAAAATGTTAATAAAATGTTGCTTTTCCCCTAGTCAGTGCCATCTAATAAAGGTGGTTTGATCCTATTTACAAAATAAATCATATTACTTGGTACCCAAGGGTGGTATTTTGGCCATGGGAGGTAATCATATTTTAATTTAATGGCAAAAAGCAAGCATGACTAAAATATCTATTATGCTGGCTAGCTAGCTCTAAGTAGATTGCATATTGTGAAGGGCTGCAGACATGCCAGTGCTTGTTAAAGTATTAAAATTAACATGTTTAAATTTTTTCATTTACTGTATGTGCAGTTTGCAGCCTTCTTCCAGAGTCTATAAGCCCACAATGATTTTCTAATGAATATTTAATTTTTGTTTTTTTCCCCCCTGAAGAAGTTAACTCTACAACCACTTCTACTGGGGAAAAAAAAGCAACAACTGCAAACAAGGGTGAGGTGAGATGGAAAAAGGGGAATGAACCAAAAGAAAAAGAAAGATCGATGGGACAAAGAATACAAACTACACCTGTGGTTAAAAATCCTGATGTCCACAAGAAATAAACTGATTAGCTTGGGGGAAAGTTCCAGTGCCTTCCCTAAAGAGAGAAATCAGTTCCAGTCTAAGGCAAAAAAGATGCTTATGAATACTTAATAATCCTTGCATTCAAGATTTGATGTCAGCATTAATGGATCCCATCTTATGGGTGAGTAAACTACTCCCTGGTCAGTGGTTAGAGATTTTAAATGCCTTCCCTGAAGCAAACAGTCTACTTTCTAGGGGCAGCTGGCTCACCAGAAGAATAAAGTCCATTAAGGCAGACATAAAACCTTTAATGAAAGAATTATAAAGTGCTTCATAAGCATTATCCTGGCCTTCGAGTACAACCAACCTTCGTCTTTCCCGACATTTACCACACCTCTCAAAAGCCCCTGATGGCAAATTATTGGGAATATTTTGAAGATGAGTCAAGAACTAGTCAGGAATGGTAAAATGGTTCCCATCCAAGGCAGAAGATCAGAAGCTAGGAAAATAAAAGACCCCCAAAATATTTGCTATTTTGTCTCAAGATGGAAATTAAGCCTCTGTCCATTGGGTATGCAGCACAATAGTTGCAAATCATCCTGTCCTTCTGAAAGTTCCAATAAATCCTGATTTCTAGAGTAATTTCTAAAGTAAATAATTTTTCTTCCCAGGGTATAAGACTAATTCAATGTAATGCTCTTTTAATTGCTCTAGGAAACGAGCAGTTTCTCTTCCTAGAGAAACTTTCCCCTCCTTGCCCTTTACACTAAAGGCAAGTTGGCCATCTTACTCTTGCTTATCCACAATACTCCTATGCCTTTTTACTGGCTGTCTCTGTTGTCTGGAAGGTGCTCCCTCTTCACCTCCATCTCTTGGAATAACTAGAATACCGAGTCTTTTCTGGTCCCCTCAGCTGTCGGTGGCTCCCCCTAGTCAAAGTGATGTATTAGATATGTGTCTGAAGCAAGATTTGAACCCCAGTTTTCCTGAATCTAGCTGCAGAATTCCACCCCTTATCTCCATATTGCTTATAAATCTTTTCAATACTAGAAGCTGAAAAATGCCTTATCATTTAACTTTAAAGCTAAAGAAATTAGCTCAATGACTTTTCAAAGTCCAAGCAGCTACCAAGTAGAAGGGCTTGGATTGTAAACCTAGGCCCTCCTGGCTCACAATCTGGTACATTTGTGTGTATGTGAGTAACTAGCCAGTTAGATAACTGGTGTCTCTATTTCACCATTTAGATCATGGATGAAAATGATTAACTCCTCCTTGGGATCCTGGAGGGACTCTTGTTAAATAGCAGTTCTCATGCCCCTTAGTACCTTCTTTCTGGTCATATCTTTCAAACCAGTGGTGTAGCTAACTAATCTTTGTGAGAAAAATATATTTTTCCCTCCTGTATAAAAAGATTATAGCAAATTTTTGTTCAGTCCCTTCCTTGTGCAATCAATGAACAAGCATTTATTACGTACCCACTATATTTCAGATACTATGCTAGGTGCCAATGATACAAAGACAAAATTGAAACTCACCTCTCAGGGGGAAACAATGTACACACATACAATAGAAAGAACACAAACTCGGGAGTCACACGATCTCTGCCACTTAACTACTGTAGGACCTTGGGTAAGTGATTTAACTTGCCTGAACCTCAGTTTTTTTAATCTACAAAATGAGGGGGTGAAGGCAGGTAGCCTCTGATATCCTTGCAAGGTCTAAATTTATGATCTTATGAAAGGACTGTGAAAGGGAAAAGGTGATATTCAACAAGTATTAAATGCTTTCTGTTTGTGAGACACTGTACTGAGGAGATACAAATCAAAGTAAAAAAAAAAAACTGTCCCTGTCTTCAAGAAGCTTACATTCTAATGGGGAAACAACATATATATATATGAAGCAACACATACAATAAAATATAAATATAGAGTAAATGAAAAATAGCCTTAGAGAGGAAGGTACTAGCAGACAGTAGTGGGGGGTTTGGAGGAGGCCCAAGAAAGATTTTCAAGAGGAGGTGGTACTTGAGCTGAGTCTTCAAGGAAGCCAGGAATTCTAAAAGGTAATAAGGATTAGGAGTGAGAGCATTTCAGGAAGTGGGGTTGAGGGGTGGGGGGGGGGGGGCAATTGAGTTCTCCACTGAAATTAGTTCACATGCTAGGCCAGTATTTCCTTGGCTGCCATGCCATTTTACTTGTCAAGACAATTAATCATTTTGTTATTGGGTAGTTTTGAACTCTTTTGACTTCCTGATTTGGTGATTGCTTTCTTTCATTCTTTTGAAGATGGACATAGTGCCATGTTGATGTCCTTTCCTTTATCTATTTTCCATTTTTGGAATCAAATATCTTACTTGAATAGACCCAGCTGGACTTTTTATAATTATAAGAAATGGATTCTTCTCATCTTTATCTTTTATTCAAATATGGTACTGGTTTTGACATTTGATCTACCTAGCTGGTGGTCTGACAATACGAATTTGGAAATGATTCCCACACTAGTAATTAGTCATTTCTAATTTGTTAAAATATAGTTAATTTCATTTTTATTTGTTATGTTTTTCAGTGCTCTCCATGTCTTAGGAATTAAGATTTCTAATTGGGCTTCCTACCTCAAGGCTCTATCCCTCCAATCCATTTTACACACAGCTGCCTCAATGATTTTTCTAAAGTACGGGTTGACCATACAGTCCACCAAACCCCCAATAAGCTTCCATGGCTACCTACTGCTTCCAGAGTCAAATATAAACTCTTGCATTTGGCTTTTAATTCCCTTCATAATCTCGTCCCAATTTATCTTTCCAATTATTCCCCTTTATGCACTTTATATTTGAGTCAAACTGGCCTTGTTGAAATTCATTACACACAACACCCCATCTCCCATCTCTACACATTTGTACTACTTCAGAGAATCCCTTACTTCTTTCAAAACTCTAATCAAGAGCCACCTTCTACATGAAGCTTTTCCTGACTCTCCCCACCCCGCCAGATGCTAGAAGCCTCCACTCCCCCCAACCCTTCCTCCTTCTATTAACTTTGATTATACTTATTTATATTCATCTTGTTTCTCCTTATAGAATATAAGCTCCTTAAGATCAAAGATTTCTAATTTTTTTTTTATCCCCTGCCCCTAACAGGGCCTGCAATACAGCAACATAAATGATTGTTGATTAAATGATCAATCTGCAAAGTATTAATTTTCATCCATTTTGGAGTGAACTGGACAGTCAATAAGCCTTTGACCTCTTTTATAACTTAGTCCTGAATCATATTTTCTAACATATTATTTTTACTATGGCTACTTTTACATAGAAATTATAGGTTACTGAAGTACATGTTGATTTGATCTACAGGACAGTGTCTTGTACTTAATATATTTTGGTACAGTAACTGCAATTATATTCATGGTAATCTTTTTGCTTCTGCTTATGAACACTGCAAGGTAAGATGACCAAGAAATATCTCTTGCTGCCTTTGAATATACAATACAACTAGCTTTGCCAACTTCTTCATTTAACACTTCCAGGAAAACCTGTAAACCATCTTCCATTCAGCTGCAACTTTCTTTTATCTTCTGGTGGCACAGTACATAGAGTCATGAAGGACCTGAGTGCAAATACCAATTCCAATTATCAGCTATGTGACCCTGGGCAAGTTACTTAATCTTTGTCAACCTATTTCCTCATCTATAAAATGTAGATAATAATAATGACTACCTCACAAGGTCATTGTGAAGATTAAATGAGAAACAATATATAAAGAATTCTGCAAACTTTACAATGCTATATAAATGCTATCTACTACCATTATTATGGAATTTCAATGATATGATTACAGCGGTATGCCCACTCACTGATCATTGGACAAGGATGTCACATGTAGAGTAGCAGGTTAAATATGGATAGACAAGATAAAAGCTGTGGTTCTAAGTACCTTCTTTTCTACTCTCTATCCTACAATCACTGGTCACTCCAGAAGCAGTAGGGGGCTGCATAGTAGTAAGGCTAATTTTGTATTCTCTGTTTCACTAGTTGCCAGGGCTAAAGAGTTCATCAGCAACCAACTGGTCATGATAGTCATTATATTTAATTAGGTTGGTCTATGAACAACAGTTTATTGCCATAACTATGTCTGAAGCTTTTAGTAGGTACTGAATAAATACTTATTGACTGAATTTAGTAGAACTTCTTAAAGCTGGTACTTCACTGGCATAGACCCAGGGTTAGCTCCTTGCCACAATGAAGCAAGACTTTTGTGGAGTATTGAGTATACTATATAATTACATATCTGCATACATGTATGTTCAAATACATATGTATAAAAGTAAACCTCAAATAAATGTCCAGCACCTTAGACAATACAATTCAAAATATCCAGGATATATTAAAATTATCCAAAACAAAATAGAATACAGCTCAATAAGGGATTGCTACATTAACTTTTAAGATGTTTTCATGGCATCATCCTCTCCTGTTAACATTTGGGAGAGAGAAAAATGGAATCATTATTGGAAAATTAGCACCAAGAAGTTAAAGAAAGCTTGAAAAAAGAACTATCTCCATCTTACATATTTATTGAATAAAGATGTGTGTGTGTGAGAAAGAGAGACAGAACAGAGGGAGAGAAAAAGACGTGCAACATATGCAACAACTGGGACAAAATTTAACAATGCTTTTCAAGTATATGAATGGCTTTCAAATGAGGAAAAAAATCTCTTCATCTTTACTGATGATCTGGTAGGGCTTTAGAATAAATTTTCTGACATGCAAGATCATCTCCATGGAGAGTAAGTCATGGAAAATATCATGGAATTTTTTCTTCTAGCAGTCCTTAAAAAATAGGACAGGCTTTTATCTAGCTAGTATAGATTAGGCACAAGTCTGCCTGAAAGTAGAAAAATAAATTCAATGACTGATCAATATCCCTTCCAATCCTTTCATTCTATTTATTTCATAAACTCTCTTGATGTAACATCTTAACTTTAGAGTTTATTTAGTCAATTCCTCCTATACCAAGAGATTCAATTATTTAAGAGTGACTACTCCATCTTATAGAATTTTTGGATAAAGATGGGTTTGGGGTATGTGCGTCAGAGGTAACGTGTGGAGGTATAAGAGACAGAGAGAGAAAAAGGGAGAGAAGGGGAGTGGGAGGGAAGGAGAGAGAGAGAGACAGAGAGAGAGAGAGAGAGAGAGACAGAGAGAGAGAGAGACAGAGACAGAAAGAGACAGAGAGACAGAGAGACAGAGAGAGACAGAGAGACAGACAGAGAGAGACAGAGACAGAGAGACAGACAGAGACAGAGACAGAGACAAAGAGACAGAGATAGAGACAGGGACAGACAAAGACAGAGACACGGAGAGGAAGGAGAGTTCAAAGCAGCAGTTTCTAACCATTATCTATCCTTTGATTTTCAGTAAACCATACTGTATTTGCCATTAATATGAAAATAAATAAATTCAAATAAATTTTAGGGTTTATCATGCACATAAGAAAAAAATAAAGATTGTTTTTTCATAAAGAAAATTTTATTTGGTACATAACCATTTTTAGCATCATAAATGTTGTTCTCTCTCCAAGCCACATGTTTTTATTATCACAACTAAATAATATAGTTATTTATCAAACATTTCCTGTATCTCCTAAACAATTTTCTTGTACCCCTGAGGCTATGCCTATCCCATTTTGGGAACCCTGATGTACAGCAATGTTGGGATAAATGAGGCTAAATTACTTATCATTGATAAAAGTATTACATTTGATATTCCCTCAGTATCCTGGATGTAGCAAAGAGCAAAAAACAAACAAACAACTTCTAAAATGGCTGCCTGCTGAAAGTCCTGTCCTCAGTGCAATAATCTATTTTTAGATGTCTATTATAAACAAATACACAAACAAACAAAAAAGCAGCAGCAGCCACATTGTTTGTTGCTGTTGGTGGTGGTGGTGATGATGGGTTTTTGTTTGTCTGTGTTTGTGTTTACAATATATCTATTTGTCCTCCAGAGCTATAGCTCCAGCTTTGAGCATGAGTGAAGATGGAGTTAAGCTGCGTGGCTCTTAGTGGAACATAGAAACCAAGCTTTGATGCATGCGGCTGTCAACAAAAGCAACATGTTTTCTTTAATGTTTCAGTTCGATAAATGCCTTACAGAAAATATCTTTGCTTTTTGAGCCCTCTTCATATAACAGTTTTCATTTTGAATCACCTCTTTTCACCTAAACTTGTTTCTGATGCTATAAGAAGAGTCACAACACTAGATGCCTCCTATCAAAAAATAAAAATAAAAGTAGGCATTAGCAGATTGTATCTGTCCTAAGAAAGACCTAGTGACATAGTGGACAGAAAACCTACTTTGAAACCAGGATGTCCCACCTCTGACATTACTGACCACATGATGCAAGGCAAGGTCCCTTAATCTCACAGTGGTCTAGGCAATGCTAAAATAATGAATTACTGAGAAGGTGTTAGCCTGCATTGATGGGGAGATTTTCCTCACCAGAGAGTTCCTGTACTAGTAAAATCACAAAACCAAACCCTGTCATATATTGTATGTGTCTATAAGTCTGTCTTCAAAAAACATGTTGTGTGGGGATTGCTTTGGAAGGGATAGCACATATATAATTTGATTGTGCGGTTTAGTAACCAAACCATTTGGTAAGTAATCTGCCTGCTCAAGAATCCTGGGAAATAGCATAGGTATCTGGAATGGGGAAGACACAGAATCATACTCCTTTCAACCAACCAATCAAAGCACTTACTATGTGCTAGGCACTGTACTAGGTGATAGAGATTCCCTCCAAAGCTCACCTTTTTCAGCTTTTGTTTTGGGCAGAGTAATCAAATCAACAGCACCATTGCAAAAGCCATATTAATTGACTGGCCCAAGGGTTCAAATTCTCTTCCCTGGCTGCCATTACAGATAGATAGATAGATAGATAGATAGATAGATAGATAGATAGATAGATAGATAGATAGATATTATAGATATAGATAGATATTTGTTTTATTTGCATAATAATAAGCTCCTATAGGAAAGAGACTCTCTCTTTTTTTATATTTGTTTCCCCAGTGCTTAGAATAGTACTGCACAGTTGTACACACAAACAAAAACAAAAACAAAAAACCCTAAGATACTGGCAATTGGTCCCATCAATTTCTGACAAATAGAGGGTGAAGAAATGGGAGCAGCATCAGATTTTATATGCTTGGGCTCAAAGATCACTGCAGAGAGCAACTGCAGCCATGAAATTAAAACATGCCTGCTCCTTTTTCCTTGAAGGAAAGCTATGGCAAATCTGGACAGCATATGAAAAATTAGAGACATCACCTTGCCAACAAAGGCTCACATAGTCAAAGATATGGTTTTCCCAATAGCAATGTATAACTGTGAGAGCTGGGCTAATAGGAAAGCTGAGTGTCACAGAATCGAAGCATTCAAATTGTGGTGTTGGAGAAGACTTTTAAGAGTCCCTTAGACAGAAAGGAGATCAAATCAGTAAATATTTAAAGAAATCAATTTAGGTTTTCACTTGGAAGTCAAATACTAAAGCTGAAGCTTTAAATACTTTGGCCACATAATGAGAAGATGGGAGTCACTGGAAAAGCCCCTGATGTTGGAAAAGGGGACGGCAGAGGATGAAATGAATAAATATGTTATGAAACAATGAACATAAACTTGGCCAAACTTTGAGAGATAGTGGAGGATAGAAGGGCCTGGCCTGCTATGGCCTATAGGGTCATGAAGAGTAGGACAAGACTGAACAAGTAAACAATAATAGCATCTCATTCTTTTATTCATCCATTCATTCATGTACTTTACGATTGACATTAAATCTCTTTCTCAAACAAAATTCAGTAGGGTTCAAATCACAATGTGATTTTTTGGCCTTGGGTAACAAGGATCTCTAGTTGAAAAGACTTGGGGTATTGTAGCCTTCAACAGATAAACTCTGGTAGAAGGATGTAGATAATGGGTGAAAAAAAAATTTCAGTAGTCTTGTTTAAACATTACTGTTAGGTAAGTTTTCAAGATATATAGGATCATAGATTTAGAGCTGGAAGGGACCTTAGAGGTCTTCTAGTTAATATCTTCATTCTACAGATGGGGAAACTAAGGCCCAGAGAAGTCAAATGACCTTGCAGGGCCAGCACTACCCAGTATTATAGGGTATCACACTGCCTCAATCTGCATACCATGTTTTGCTCTGATAAAGCTTTCCCCAGACTCTCTTATTCTAGTGCTTCTCTGTTAATTATTTCCTATTTATCCAGTATATAGATTGCTTTATAATATATTTGTTTACATGTTGTCTCCCCCATTACAGTGTAAGCTCCTTGAGGGCAGAGACTGTCTTTTGCCTCCTTTTGTGTCCCCAGAGCTTAGCACAGTGCCTGGCACATAGCAGGTGCTTAATAAATGCTTATTTATTGACTGACAATAAGAATAAGGTGTTGTTTATACAAATGATATGGAAAAGGCAGCATGGTGTCTTGGAGAAAATGCTAAATGAGAGGTCTGGAAATCTGGGTCATGTTAACTGTGATGTTGGATGGGTTTTTATATTACCTACCCTCTTGTCTATAAAAGATACTGAACGTCCTTTGTAGCCATAAATTTATTCCTAGTTTCTTCAATAAATGAGCCCAGTCAAATAAGTAGGTTGTTGTTCAGTCATTTCAGTTGTATCCAGTTTTTCAGGACCACATTTAAGATTTTCTTGTCAAAGATACTGGAGTAGTTTGCCATTTCCTTCTCTAGCTCGTTTTACAGATAAGGAAACTAAGGCAAACAAAGTTAAGTGATTTGCCCAGAGTCACGAGGCTGGTAAGTGTCTGAGGCTAGATTTGAACTCATATCTTCCTGGATCGAGGTCCAACACTCTATCCACTGAGCCACCTAGCTGTCCTAAAAAAAAGAAGTATACATACTTATTTACATACATATATACAAAGATGCATATATATTCCACAAAGAAGGTAGATTACTGAGCCTAAATTGGAAAAAAATACAATGAAGGGAAATGATTATAAGTATTTATATAGCACCTATTATGTGATAGGCACTGTAATAAATATATATATTTTTATGAACAGTATCTCATTTGATCGTCACAACAACCCTGGGAGGTAGGTGCATTATCCCCATTTTAGAGCTGCAGAAACTGAGGCAGAGATTATGTAACTTGCCCAGGATTACACAGCTTGTAAGTGTCTGAAGCCTGATTTGAAGTCAGGTCTTCTTAACTACCAAGCTCAGTGCTTTGTCTACTGTGCCACCAGTTGACCCCTATAGTTATCATTTTTTGTTACAAAATGTACTGTACACTGTACATATTAGGCTTTTAATATGTGAGAATGAATTTGGAATCCAATCAGAATCCTAATTTCTCCACATTCACACATAACCCACGTAGTAAAACATTTCTGGTGAATAAAAATGTTTCCAGCTCTACTACATTTAAGCATGTGTGAAACTCCTACTTTCTCTTGGATAAAATATAAATTCCTCTGTTTAGCTTTTAAAACCCTTCATGAGCTATCTCTAACCTGCCCTCTCAGCCTCACTGGACATTACTCCTCTTCCCATACTTTATGATTCAACCAAATAGGCCTTCTATATTTTCCTTACCCAAGACACTCCATCACCCATCTCCTATGCTGTACTAGCTGTTTCATATGCCTGGAATGCACTCCCTCTCTATCTGTCCTGCACCCTAGAATCCCTCTATTTCTTTATGAGATAACTTGGGCACCACCTTCTGCTTGAAAGCTTTTCTGATCCTCCCCACTGCTAATGTCCTCCCTCCAAGCTATTTCATATTTAACTCTGTGAAAATGTGTGTATGTATTTATTAGTTTGATATTTAAGCTGTATACACTTTGTCTCCCCCATCAGAATTCAACCTCTTTGTGAGTAGAGATTGTTATCTTCCTTGTCCTTATATCCCCTACACCTAGCACAGTGTACATAATAGTACATAGCACAGTAGGCTATTAATACGTGGTGTCCCCAAAGTCACAGGGCAGTTTTAAGCTATTAAACCTTAGCTGTTGAAGCTTAAAACTGTCCCAAGATTTTGGAGATATCCTGTATTTGTTGATTTTTTTAATAAAGTTTCACACACACTTGTGCAATAAAGTTATTGTTCAGTCATTTTTTTTGTCATGTGCAACTCCATGATCCCATTTAGGGTTTTCTTGGCAAAGATATTGAAGTACTTCTCCAGCTCATTTTACAGATGAGGAAACTGAGGCAAACAAGGTTGTGATTTGCCCAGGGTCACACAGCTAGTAAGTGTCTGAGAGCATCAGGGAGATGACTCTTCCTGACTCCAGTCCAGGTGGTCTATCCACTGTGCGACCTACCTGCCCCAATAAAACTCTGTTGACTTCCAAATAATCGCTCTGAAATCCATGAAAAATTGTCTCAAATCTTTTTTGAAGAAAGTCTTATTAATTCCTGTTAACAGCAAGTAGTCAAAAGAAAAACTTATGGTCACATCTCATGACCAGAACAAAGCTAAAAGATGCCAATCAAAACCACAACTGACAAATTACCAACATGTTTCAGTATCCTGTACAAGTACCTGTTTGAGAAGCTTCACGTACCTAACAGTCAGCAAACTAAATTAAGTAACAAGCGAAAATGTCTTACAAAAATGTAAATCAATTTAACTAGGAAGATGAAAATATTCCTGTCTCTGGTTAAATAAAAATGATGCATCTTTTCACATTCTTTTTATCCTAAGTGAGACTGAGAAGCTTGCCAAAGTTACTGTTTTTAGCTCACTGTACTTTTTATCAGTTCTAATTGGGACTTACTTGCTGATAAAGCTTAGCATTTCCTTTTAAAGTATTACTTTAATGGCACTTACGTTAAGGTATTCATCTAGTGGGTCTTATAACAGCCAACTAAAAATGCACAGGAGGGAAAGAGAGAAAGAGAGAAAGAGAGAGAGAGAGAGAGAGAGAGAGAGAGAGAGAGAGAGAGAGAGAGAGACAGAGAGACAGAGAGACAGAGACAGAGAGACAGAGACGACAGAGAGACAGAGAGAGGTACTGAGGATGAAAGGGAGTGGAAGGGGAGAAAGAGAACTGCCAACTTGCCTACCCCCAGTGTATAGATATTCCTGCTGATGCCTGCTACAGTTACATTAGCCCAGCGTGTTTAAGGTCTGCTGAGAGTTTCCCTACTGCCACCTGGTGAGTAAGAGCTCAAGAAGGAGGAGCTGGTTACCTTCCATTTTGTTTCACCTCACAAACAGCGACTTGCACATCCCCATCTCAGAGGATGCAAGGGCAAAAAACAAAGCATGCTGTAAAGCAGATTCTGTCAGCCCTTTCAAAGGTGGTACTCAAGACTGCTTGGCAGCTGCATGTCAATGCAGGAATGTCTGCATAAACCTTGGACCCAAAGGAGGAAAGGAATCTTTGTTAAGAAAAAGAAAGTGAAGCATAGGGGATGAGCAAGCCTACCTTTTCTGGCGTTACCTACTACTAAATGCTTAGTCCTGAAAACTGTAAGATAAGTATATAGCAGAGGTTCAGTGGTATAATTTTAAAGGCAAAAAGATCTGGAAAGTAAACAAGGCACATAGCAATTCACCTACACACAGGCTTCTGAGCCATTTATTATTGTTCCGGATGTAAAATTTCATTGAGATGAGAAACTCAATTCAGCTTGACAAACCACCTGTGACTTTTTTCTTGGAGTGTTGACAGTTGAATGTTTCGCCTATGGTCAGATAACATGTATGTGTTAGATTCAGGCCTCGAATTCAGGTCTTCCTGACCCTAAGGCTGTCCCTTCATCCTCTGTGCTAAAGTGGTTTTTTTTCCTTCTAAACCATGTTCTTTAAATCAGATGTATCTCCTAAAAAGTAGGTGACAGAGTCTGTTAGCCTTTGTTCTTTTATGTCCTACTAATTAACTTATTCATCCAACCAAACATTTACGAAGTACCTAGTATGTGCAAGCAGGTGTGTACTAAACTCAGCTCTAACCAACTTGTAAGAGCTGATTGTTAAATATTCGATGTGAACATTTATTGTTAAAAAATTATCAATTACTCCAAATCAGGAATTGATTTGTAGTTTCACTGATTGTCTAGACTTAAGAAAGTGTTAATAATATAGAAAATGTTAAAAATTTGTGTATTTTTTTTTTTGGAGAGCCCAGGTGATAAACATTTATCAGGATATTCCAATATTACTCTATAATCATTACTTGAACTAAGTACGAGTGCAGCAAAAGGCTCAGAGAGTAAAATTGTCACCAGATTGGACAACTGGTGACTGTAGGCTGATAATAATATCTGACATTTATATAGTACTTTAAGGTTTACAAAGTGCTTTACATCCATTATCTCATTTGAGTCTCACAACACCTTTGTGTGCAAGGCATTCTTCTAGGTTGGGGACAGATATTAAGATACTATAAAAAGTCAATCCCTGTCCCTTAAGATTGTACATGGAACTGAGCTCAGGGTATACAAAGTAGAAAGTGGACAGGAAAGAAACATAATAAAATGTTTGATTTTTGCTGAGAGTGGAACAGAGGAGGGGCAATTGGGGGAAGAAGACAGAATACATACAGTTGCTACATGCAAATTAACTTATTTGGAATTTTAGAATTCTACAATGCAATTTGTTTTTTGAAATACATCTTTTCTGAGTTTTAAAATTTTTTGTTCATATTTTACTTTAAGGTAACTCAGGCATACTTTCTGTGAGTCTGAGAATCCCTATTTTGTAGACAAAAGGAGGGATCTTTTACCTAGTTTGTCTCATCTTTTGAGGGTACACAAATATAATTAGCTCATTACAAAGAGGCAGCCAAAATTGTTTTTGAAGTGGAATTTTGCGGTGATTGATGAATTTAAGAATGCTTATAAATCACATTCAATGTTTGCTTAGAGCTGATGCCCAGCCTACCTCTTAAGTGGTCAGTAAATTAGTAAGTGATAAGAAGTATTCAGTAGGCTTAAGGGTAGGAGTATAAGGGGAAGTTGATCCATAAGCTTTCAAGATGAACACTATTAGCTGGAAATAAAAATGCTTTTACGTTGTCAATGGTAGGCCCAATTTAGATTACACAATGGGGAAAGGAGAGGGGAGTAGAGGTAAAAAATGGAGAGAGAAGAAAGAGATTGGAGTAAAAGAAAAAGAAAACAGTTCTCTCCAGGGTCTTTGATTGCCTACCAAAAGAAAGGAAAAAGACAGTTTAAGATCTGTGATTTCAATGGATAGGGAACTCCTGGGTAAGGAAATTCCCTCTACCAATGCAAGTTGGCACCTTCTCTGTGACTTAAAATCTAACAGAGTTGTCTAGAGCACTGAATGTGAGGTGAAACTGAAAGTCAGGTCTTCCTTGGTTTTAAGGCCAGATCTCTATTCACTCATAAGGACAAGAAGAAAATGTTAGAAACGTACCCTTTACTACTACCAGATCCAGCTGTGTGACCCTGGACAAGTCACTTAACAAATCTACCTCAGTCTCCTCAACTGTAAAATGATGGTAATAATAGCATCTAACTACCAGGGTTGTAAGGATCAAATGAAATAATGTTGTAAAAGTGTTTCAGTAGGTGCTTAATAAGTAATTCCTGCTTCCAGATTCATTCTCCATGCCCTTGGATCTGGTTGTGCATGTATGTTGCTTTGGTAAGAGTATGAGAAATTGGCATTTGCAAAGGTTGAATGGATCTGAAAGTTAATTACTGAACAAATGCAGAGAACAGAGTTCATATTTAGCTCAGGTCTTCTAAAACCTCCACAACCAAAGTTTTAATTTCCTCAGGAAACTAGCAGAAAGGAAGAGTTCTGTGACTTGTTGCATGGACAGCAACTGCAGAAATCATTTGTTATATCAATTTTTTCATCTGAATAATTTCTTAATATGGCTACAGCCACATGCTATTACTATATACTGTTCAAAAGATATAGAAATAGCTTTACTATAATCCTTCTTTGTAATGATGTCTGATTTAAATTTACCTATCCCTGAAGCACCCCAAATACAGTACATATCTCCTCACTATTATTCTTTCTTTCACCTTTCATTTCAGTTATCTAGTGCTACAAATTTAAAAAAATTGACAAAACAGCTTGGTGACTGCAGAGAATACTAGATTTGCAGTCAGAGTACCTAGGTTTGAATTCTAGCTCTGTCACTCACTATGTGTGTTGGCTTGGGCAAACCATAACCCTGGGGCCTCAGTTTCCTTATCTGTAAAATGAGGGAGTTAGTCTAAGAGGACCTTTAAATGTTTTTCCCAGCTCTAAATCCTATTATGCTATGATTTCAAATGTATTCACTGCAACAAATAAAATGTTATATGACCTTGGGCAAGTCATTGAAGCCCTCTAGCACTTATTTTCCTAATCTGTAAGATCAGAGGGCTAGACTATATGATCTCTGGGTCTAGGATTGCATGATTCTATTGACATTTTTTTTAAAAAGCATGAATTTTAAGGGATGAACTGAAATATTAATTGAATCCTCAGCACTAGGTTTTCAAAAGGTCACAGACAGAATCTCTTCCTAATGCATCTAAGGGAGGAGGGAGAAACCTGATTTCAAGTGACATTTGCAAATAATATCCCATGACTGGTTTGCTATATTTGGCCATATATGAGTACAATAGATTTTCCTATTCATCAGAGAGAGAGAGAGAGAGAGAGAGAGAGAGAGAGAGAGAGAGAGAGAGAGAGAGAGAGAGAGATGGAGAACAAAAGAACAAGAAAGAGAGAGTCTTTGAAAGTTATCTATAGGTAATATATGGAAAAAATTATAAAGAAAAAACCACATATACACATCACAAAGGATTTATGGAACACTCACCATGTGGAAGAAACCAGACAGAATCAAATCAGTGTATTAGTAAATTTATTCTCAATCTTTCTAATCCATTAAAATGCATTCAATCAGATGCTGCATAAATCATAATATATTACTAAAATTAAAGTTTTTTTCAGATTATTGCAGACTTCAAATATTCATGATGAAACTATGCCAATTAATTTCCATGCAGTGTCAGACAGAAACAAAACAAGACTTATGAATTTTTGACCAAAGAATCTACATATGCTACAGAAATTATAGACCAGTGTTGTTAATAAAAAACAAACCACAGCTTGAAACATAGTTTTCAATAGACCTTTACAAGTCTGCCTCATTAGATATTTTCCTTTGTGGCATGTAAAATTAATTATTTAACACAGGCAAGGGCAGCTCACTATTTAAAGGAATTCTGTGGCAGATTTTTTTGTACTTTGAAGGGCCTCTGTTCTTAAAGAAAAGAATCATCCCTTAATTTGTTATAAATCTAGGTTGGTATATATAAGGTATTCTTCAAGCATCTGCTTCAGGCAAAGTACCCTTTGGAATTTATTTACAAGAAAGAAAATGTCAGTAGGTGTGTGCATGTGTGTTGTGTACACAGATATAGAAAATGGATATGACAATGTCCCTTAATCCCACAAGTTGTGTTTCTCAAAAATTAATGATGTTTATGCCTTCAGTTTAAAACATCAGTGTACTAAGATCACAGATCAAGAAGCAGAAGAGATCTTACAAGTCATCTAGTCTACCCTCTTTGTTTTAAAGTTGAGGCAACTGAGTGAGGACCAATTGTTTTGACTTTCTTCCGTCTATGCATTAGACTACTTAATCATTTTTATGCTTATACCTATTAATATAAAAAAAAATCTTCAGTTTCTCTCTATTATCCACCTAGTAAGATTCAAGCCCAATAATATGTCATTCAAGGCCTTCCATGACTTGGTATCCTTGTACTTCATTAGCTTTCATCTCACATTACTCTCCTCCAAACACTATGTACCAGCCAAATTGGGCCACTCACTGCACCTCACCTCCGCCAATACATCTTGCACATTTCCACTTTGATACCTGTACATCTTGAATGCCCTTCCTTCCACTGTTTCACCTGCTGAATTACTGTTTATGCTTTAAAACACAATGAAAATGCCCCTACTTTCTCAATGAAACCTTCACAGTTGCTTCTTATGAGGGCAATATGGCACAGTGGATACTGTGACTTGGAGTAAAGAAGAACTGACTTTCAATTATGCCTCAGAGGATTACTAGATGTTTGACCTTGGACAAGTAACTAAACCTCTCTGTACCTCTGACTTCACCTATAAAATGAAGCAATTGGACTTGATGCCAGTAAGGTTCCTTGCAGTTCTTATTCTATGATCCTGGGGACTTTTCCCATCAAACCTCACACACCTCTGTTTTACATCTCTCTAATGCATTTACATAATAACATGTGTTAATAATAAAAACAGAGACCACTTACACAGTGTTTTAGAGTTTGTGAAGTTCTTTATATTATCTCCTCTGAGCCTCACAATAACGTAAGTGCCACATGAATAATAATCCATTTTATAGATGAAGAAACTGCAGCTCAGAGTAATTAAGCGATTTGCTCACAGTCTCAGCTAGTAAATGTCAGAAGGAGGATTTGAAGGCAAATTTTCCTAAGAGACTTGAGCACTCTATCTGTTTGTACCACTATTATCTGTGTTTTTGAGTTCTTTCTTTCTAAACCACAAACCCCATGGAGGCAGAAGCCTTATCTTGCTTTCTGTCCTTTCCAGAGAATAACACAGTGCACTTCATGTAACAAACGTTAAAATAGGTTGAACCTCTTTTTGTTTCATTTCTATATCAGAGAACTCCAAGTCACTTTCTTTAACAGTGTCTGGTGAGAGCCTGGTAAGGGGAAAGGTCTCAGGGTCTTGTTATGTCTCTGACACTATTTGGCCCCCCTGAGAAATGGTCTTCAGTCCTTCGAATTTCCATGTGTCCTTTTCTGTTCTTGGTGAAGGTAGTAAAGTCTCTGAGACCTTGGGAAACTGAGGGATCCAGAGAGAACTTTAGGGTACCAGTGCTCCTCACTGGATTTTGCAGGTCAGGGCAGTGTCGATGTCCTAAGGAACAAGGAGTGACTTTCTGGACCCATGCCAAAAGCTGAAACAAATATTCTTTCAGTAGTCATGCTGCATTTGGACATGAATTTGTCAGGAACTAAGCTAAGTTTTGAGCCTACTTCAGAGATTGAGATGGTATAAGGGAGAATATACCCTAGAGCTCTTGGGGAAAACGTTTTTACATTTGTTCTCACTATATATTTGAAGTAAATATTCTTTTGTAAAAGCTAAAAATGATAAAATTGAAAAGTTTACATGGGCAAACCACAATACTGAAAAAAAGTAGTTTTACTAAATAATCCAAAGTATAAAAAATTTCATAAATCACTCTAAAATATAACCAACTCACCTCTATTTCCAAAGTAGATCAACCTTTCAGTTTTCCTACAAAAGGATATAACTTCAAAATACCATCAATAGAGGTATTACAAATGGTTTCTGATCTGGAATATAGTTGGCCCAAACTGTAGAGGTCAGGCAACATTTCCTTTTTATTATCGATGAATACTGCTCGCTCTCTCTCTCTCTCTCTCTCTCTCTCTCTTTCTCTCTCACTCTCGCTCTCGCTCTCTCTCGCTCTCTCTCTCTCTCTCCTATCTGTGTCTCTGTCTGTCTGTTCATTTCTACTCCTTCCTCAGAGTTTTTGGGAATACTATGCTAAACTATGGTAACATCTTCAACATCGCCCCCATTCTGCCGTGCATAGAAGTTTCAGCCTTTAGACTAAATGTACACTGTGATGTACCACTGAGGCACAGGGGCACAAGCCAGGTTCATAAGCTAGCACCCAACAAATCACTTGCAAGGCAAACAGACATTTAAAGAAAATTTGTTTAAAATAGATTTCAAGTAGGTGAGTCAATTCTTTCCCACACAACCACTGTCTCAGTTTGAGACTAAATAATATGAGATCATCACTTCAAATTCAATATAGAAAAATCTATCTATGAAACTCTTATTCATCTGTAAAGTATTATGTTGTGTCTTGAACCCCTTTGGACCTCTTCTCAGAATAATGTTTTTTTTAAATGTATAAAATAAAACACATGGGATTACACAAAGAAAATCAATTATGTTGAAATATAGTTATCAAAATATTATTTTGAAAAAGTTCACAAACCCCAGGTTAAAGAACTCCTGACCTAGTTCAATTACCTCATTTTATAAATGAGAAAACCAAGGTTCAAAAGGTGACTTTCCCCAAGATCACAGAGTGGCAGAGTTGGAATTAGAATCTAAATCCTCTGATTTCAAAGGCAGCAATCTTTCATATTGTTTCCCAATTAGCTCCCGAAGATGATCATAGTTCTTCATTTCTTTGGGCCATTATGGCCCAAACATTTCTGAAAGGGATTATGATTATGAAAAGATTCCTTGTTTTAGATCAGGGGTCAATGAAATATTTGTTATCAGGATACACCATACTTATGGTTTAATGCTTTCTTTTAAAAAAATGTTCGTAGATGTTGAACCCATTATGGAATCAATTGTACAGACCCTTGGATGCTACTTTCTCCAGTTTTCCTAAAGTGGATATTGCACTTCCAGAGATAAGTCCTAATCATCCTGTGTTTGGGAAGAATAGGACAGTGAGTACAACAGGGCAAATAGTTACTTGTATTTTAGCAAACTCAATCCAAAAGTCTTTTAGGCAGAATCCTAATTATAACAGATACATCCATGAAAGAAATTCATTAAATAAATCCTAATTTCACCAAGCTGGTCAGTTTAGAGGCTGGGATTCAAAAAATTTTTTTTTGTTTTTTCATTTATGCTAATGACTCAGGTAACTCTTTAAGATTATAAATAGCAAATTTTTTGCCAATTAGCTTTGATAGAAGAATTTTCCACATGGGGAGTTCCCTACTCCAAAGAAATCACAAATGTGGACTTCTTCACTAATCACGCTCCCTATATCTCCCCCTAAAAATAACCTTAAGTATACCTTTGGTGCTGGAAAATAATAACTTTTGCCCTTCCATGGAGCATGGTGTTACTCAAACTCCAGTCCCATATTCCCAAACTGTCAATTGAACATTTACACTTGAATATCCCTGACATTTCAAATTTAGTGTGTCCAAAATGGAACATTATCTTTCCCCCATAAACCAGCTTCTACATTCAACTTCTTTATTTCTGTCCATGGCATCACTATTCCAAAACCCTGAGCATTAGGTTTTACTCTTCCTTTTTCTTCATCCCTTATATCCAATTTGTCAACAAGTCCTGTTATTTCCTCCTTCAAAATGTCACCAAAATGACTCAGAAAATCACCTAAACCTGCCCTAGAGGTTTTGGCTTAGCAGCATACAAAATGTTTTGAAGAACATACCAATTTTGACTAAAAACTCTTTGTGTTTGACTTATGACTTACGGAGCCATCAAACCCTTGCCCGTGGCACAGTAGGAGAAATAGTGGTGAATTTGCTCTCAGAGGCTCTGAGTTCACTTTCCTACTTGTCACTTTCCCTCACTGTTTCTCAGTTTCCCCATTTTTAAAATAAGGCAGATGAACTAGATGATTTCCCACGTTCTTTCTAGTTCTAGATCCTAAAAAGCCCAATCAAAACAGTTCATTGCTCACTTAAGTAAAACACGTAAGATGAGAATGATACTGGATCTTAACAAATGTAACCTAACTATTGACTGTCATTTAGAGGCAGCTAGATAGTGTAGTCAGTGCACTGAGCCTGGTGTCAGGAAAGGCTGAATTCAAATATAGACTCAGACACTTGCTAGCTGTGTGACCCTGGGTAAAGTCACCTAACTTCTGTCTGCTTCAGTTTCCTTAACTGTAAAATGAGGATAATAGTAGTGCTGCCCTCACTGGGTTGCTGTGAGAATCAAATGAAATATTATTTGCCAAGTGTTTTAACATAATGCCTACCATATAATAGGTGCTTAATAAATACTCATTCCCTTCCCTTCTATCTATTGGCCATAGACAATAAGTCACTTGGCTTCTTTGGCTACTTGCTGCCTTTAAGTAGTGTCCAGCTCTTTGTGACCTCATTGGAGTTTTCTTGGCAAAGATATTGGAGTGGTTTGCCATTTCCTCCTACAGCTCATTTCTACAGATGAAGAAACTGAGGCAAACAGGGTTAAGTGACTCACCAAGGATCACGAGCTAGTAAGTATCTGAGGCTGGCTTTCACCTCAAGAAGATGAATCTTCCTGACTCCAGGCCCAGAGATTTATCCACTGTGCCACCCTAGCTGCCCTACCTTCGTGGCCTCTTTGGCTACTATCAGTGGCCTATTCTATAGCTCTAGCCTCCAATTTTAGCAATCCAAACTTTGCTGTCATGCAAAGGGTTTTAAAAAAAATCAGTTTTAATTTTCCCCAAAGCAGCAATTCTTAAGCTTTTATGGTGCAATGACCTCATATTGAAGTCTCAGAGTATGTTCAGAATATATTTTAATTCACTTGGTGTTTTAAAACAGGAAGCAAGCTATTTGGCTTCAGAAAAGAACTATATTCAGTGTAGAGATGTTTTCTAGAGGGTATTCCAGGACTAGGTGACCTCTAAGGACTCTTCTACCTCTGAAGTTCTATGATTATAATTTAACTAGATTCCCTAGATATTTATTGAGGGTTTCCTATGTGTGATGCTAGGTGCTGAGGGGGCTATGTCATAGTTCTGGTCCTCAATGGACTTTCAATTCAGTAGGGAAGATATGAAACAGAAACAAATTACCAAACCTCAAGATAGAATGTGATGAGTGCTATTTGGGAGATATAAAAAGCTTTGGAAACATGAGAGAGAATTTTTTTTCTGCAAGATACAAGGGAGGGATTCAGGGAAGAATTGACTTCATGGTAGAAGCTAAATTTGAGCTGGGCCTTGAAGAATGGGTAGGGCAGGTAAGTGGCATAGTAGATAAAATACTGGGTGTCTTGGAATCAAGAAGACTCATCTTCATGAGTTCAAATCTGGTCTCAGACACTTACTAGCTGTATGATCCTGGGCAAGTCACTTAATCTTGTTTGCCTCAGTTTCCTCATCTATAAAATGAGCTGGAGAAGGAAATTGCAAACCACTCCAGTATCTTTGCCACGAAAACACCAAATGGGGTTACAAAGAGTGGGACATAGGGGCAGCTAGGTGGCGCAGTGGATAGAGCACCGGCCCTGAAGTCACGAGGACCTGAGTTCAAATCCGACCTCAGATTAAACACTTGACACTTACTAGCTGTGTGACCCTGGGCAAGTCACTTAACCCCAACTGCCTAAAAGCAAAAATAAATAAACAAACAAACAAACAAACAAACAAATAAATAAATAAATAAGTAAATGAATGAATGAATGAATAAATAAGTAAATAAATGAATGAATGAATGAGTGAATGAATAAATAAATAAATAGATAAATAAATAAAGCAAAGAGTGGGACATAACTGAAATGGCTGACCACCACCAACAACAACAAATGGAAAAATGGGTGAGAGTTTGGCTGGCATATGGAGGGATGGAGTGAGAAATGGGGCAAAGGCAAGAATGGAGAGGACGGATGGATGGATGAAGTAAAAAGCATGTATTAAGTGCTTACTATGTGCAAAGCTCTTGGTAAGGTCTGGAGATACATATAGAAAAGCAAAACAGTCCCTGCTCTCAAGGAGCTAACACTGTAATGGGGGAGATAACACGTATGGGAGATAACACAACTGCAAAACAGATGGATGTATAAAGAGTGATGGCAGTTTTCTTTTCCTGGAGTGTAGGCTACCAAAAAAGGGAAGGGGGAGAATAAATACAAGGATGGAAAAATGGGATGGGTCAGATCATAGAGAACTTTGAATGCCTGGCTAAGAATTTTGGATTTTTGTTCTACAGTCATCAGAAGCCACTACATGTTTCTGAACAGGAAGTTCTACATTTTAGCAAGATTACTCTGACCACAGTATATAAGGGGAAAATTTGGAAGCAGAGGGACAGTGATGAAGCTAATGCAATAAGCTAGGTAAGACATAATTAAGGCCTGAACCAGGATAGCAGCTGCTAGGTCGAGATGGTGAAGGCAGGGCAGAAGGAGCGAGAAGCTGATTCATTTTGGACATTCTGAGTTTGAGGTATTGATGAGACTATAACAATCTAGAGCTTGAGAGAAGTAAGGGATTCAGAAAAAAATATGATAGTGATACATATAGACGTAAAGCCATGGGGGTAGATGAGATCATCAGACAATAGAGTGAAGAAAGAAAAAAGGTAGAAAAGTTTCTTGTCGTTGATGCACTTAGGCTTTGAGTCATTTTCTTCACCTCTTCAGGGAAATCCAAATGATAAATGTGTCCTCAGATATCCTCTAGTGGCATATTAGTTGCAACAAGAAATCTTCCATCAATGTTTAAAAAGAACTCTACACTTTTACACTAAAATCTTTATGGCTAGTCCTATACTTCAAAACTAGATTTGACGTCAATTAGTTTCTTGCAAAACTAGAAGCAGCTGGGCATTTCTCAGTGGCTGAATTTCACTGCATGGAATGACTCTTGTGAATCTATGTAAATGATAATAAATCATTATTTGTTCATGAAATTTTCTTTTTTTTTTTGAGGTGGGAGAATAGGGGAAGGAAGAATGGTTGACAGTACAGTCTTATGATCTCAGTGTGGGGACTCTAGTGTGGAAACTTCCTCCACCAAAATATAGCTAGGATATGATTAGTGTAAACAATGAATCCTTTGAAGTGTCCACATCATTCGAATTTGTACTGCCTATTTCCATTGGGCTGTAACCAATTACCATACTTCACAAAATTATAACTTCAAATAGTGTGAATTCATATACATGCAACCACACCAGGGGAATTCATTATTTGTATTAATCAGGACCTATAACTTAAGGTCTTAGTTATCTGGGATACTTTAGAGGTTTGCCTTTTGTCATACAGTTGGCAGGTTTAAGTAAAACTTAAATCTAGATCCTCCTAATTCCAAGGTCATATAATTGCTAATGATGATGATGATGGAAATAATAATAGCTAGCATTTACAAGCAAAATGTCTCACAAATATTATCTTATTTGATCACCTTCACAACAATCCTGGGAGGTAGGTATGATTATTATTCCCAGACACTGAGAGACACAGAGATTAAGTGATTTGTCAAGGCCACACAGAGCTAGTTAGTGTCTGAGGCTCAAATGAAACTCAGTTCTTTCTTACTCCAGGTCCAGTGCTGTATCTACTATGTCCCCTAGCAGTCTCTCACTATACCTATGTGTGTATATTGTGTATGTATATATGTATGTATATGTATATGTATATGTGCATGTATGCATATACACATATACCTCTTACCATCTATATACCATACTATTTCTCTTAGATGTAATTTGATCATTATCAATAGCTGAGACTTTTTAAAACACTTTTTTTCTTTTTCATAGAGCATTGCATTGGTCTCTTTCCCATGAGAAGATAAACAGTTCAGTTCAGTTACTTTGGGTGTCAAGTTTGCACAAACTGAAAATATCTATAATATTAACATGAAGCTAAGGCAGGATATACCACTTCCATCAGAGTACTTAAAGAAACTGCTTTCCCGATGCTCAGTGATGCCTCCCCTAAAACATAGCAAAATGGGTTGTGAAATTTTAGAGTTCACAGCACAACAAACACTAAGGCTAGCTCTGTCCCAGTGGACAGCTGGCATTGGTGCTACTGGTTTGTTTTCTCTCTCCTTCAATTTTGTGGATACCCTTTTCTGAGTTAAGAATGTTATCTCTGCTGATGAATGTAGCTCATAAGTAGAAAAGAATGTGTACAGTAATAGAAACAATACAAAATAAGATAGGCAATTTGTCAGATGAATAGTATGGACACTATATGCTGTAGGACTTCAGAGGAAGAAATGAGAGCTGGAGTGGTCAGGAAAGGCTTCTCTTTCTTTTCTCTTTCCTTCTCCTTCCTGTGTTTAACTAGTCATCAAGCCCTGACAATTCTTTCCTAATAACCTCATTCTCTTCTCTCCTTTCCTGCCCACTCCCACTATAAAAACCCTAGCTAAAGCTTTCACAACCTCATACTTGTATTAATACAAAACCAAAAACCAAAAACCAAAACAAAAAACTAATGTTTTCTCCAGTTTTTCCCCCTCTAAAGCATCATCTGTACCAGAGATGACAAATGTGACCCACAGGCTATATTTGTTCCACCACCCTCCCAAATTCAGCCTAAATTCAATTTAAACCAAATTGAAATTAATTGGATAATGTTTAACAAATGAATAAAAATACAATAAAACCTAGATACTAATTGTATATGGTTTTCAGAGTCACTATGTGGCTTGCAAGGAACTTTATGCATGGCTTGGTGGCCCTTGTTTCTTTTTGTTTGACACCACTGCTCTGCATAAATGCTAGGCTAATTCTTCTAAGAGTTCAAAGTTCTCATGTCAGTGTATTCTATGGTTCAGCATCCTCAAGCTCTTAGTTCACAGAAAGTGGGTTCAGTCTTGGGACCTACCTTAAAATATAACACTCTCTCTTTGGCTCATCCCACTCAGAACTTACTCAAGGAAATCTCAAAACATAGCTCATGTCCAGGTCCCTAAGGATGAAAATAAGATATAGCAAGAAAGCAAGAAAAAAAAATAAATTAATCAGTAACAAGACAGCCTTAATTTTACCCCCACAGAATATGTAGAAGATGCAAAGGACTCAGAAGAATCCATAAACAACATAAAAAACAAATAATAGACTCCAAGTAGTCCAAAAATAATAAACACAATTCTTCTCCCTCTTGTGGTTTCTACTTTTCCACAAGATTCTTAAGTTTTCTAGATATAGTACCAACCTGTGGTTTGGCCTCTCCCAGAAAGAATTAAACTTGTGACTAAGACAAGCAACACTGACATATTCTGATGGATCCTTCCTTAACCCTAAAGAAGTTGTACAACCTTATGGAACAACTCTAAGACTTCAATTCCTTCCAGAAGGTGCTTCTAAATAGGCAACCCTCCACTGAACCCACACCATCTGAACAACTCAGCATAAAAACACAACGTAACATACATCTTCCTCATTGCTCCACATTGTGGTTTTATGTCTATACTATTGATCCCAGCACTGGAGGTCACATGAGTGATCCATTTCTATGCAAGAGGCATACTGCTAATGGAAGACCAGATTCCCTGCTTCTCAAACATGGACTTTGCCATTTACAAGGCAATTCTTGAGACTAATACTGCTATTGCTAGACTAGATTCTGGGATTATGCTGCCAAGAAAATATGATTTCTCTTAGGAGGCAAGAATCTAGTATTCTAAAACTTGGGATTGCCAGAAAAGTAACACTCAGAAATTTCCTAAGAAACCTGGGGTGTGGTTTTTTCAGGAGGGGCAGAGCCAAGATGGCAGAGTAAAAGCAGTGACTTGCTTGAGCTCTCCCCCAAACCCCCCCCAAATACCTGTAAAAATGACTCTACACAAATTCTAAAGCAGCAGAACCCACAAAAAGACAGAGTGAAACAAATTTCCAACCCAAGACAACCTGGATGATTGATTGGAAAGGTCTATCATGCCTGGCTGGGAAAGAAACACAGTTCAGCGTGGGCATGCACACAAGCAAAGACCTTGGCCTCAGCAAACCTGGAGCAGGCCTCAGGGGACTGAATCACAGGTAGCTGTGGTGGTTGCCAGACTTCTCAACCCACAAATGCCAAAGAGAACTTAGAAGGTCAGTAGGAAAAGTCTGTGACCACAGTGAGAGAGGAGCTCAACCCCAGACCCAGTCTCAGCATAGCCCTGGAGCAGTGGTTGCTTCCAGAACTCATGACCCACAGAAGGAGAAACTGAGTGGCTGATGAGAGAAGGATTGCAGGGATCTCTTTGCTGGTACTAAGGCAGGATTCTCTTGCTTTGTCCATGTTTGGATCTGGGTCACAGTTCTGGGTGGCGGTCCTGGAGCAAGGAGGACCATTGGTGTGGTGGAGCTTGTGGTGGTGGTGCGGAGAAAATCCTCCTCACAATTCCAAGGCAGAAAAGAGGCTTGTGGTCACTTACAGACCAGAGCACAGGCAAGGAAAGGAATAAATACCTCGCTTTTGATCATGCCATCTTGGAAGAACTAAAAACTTACAGGTCCCTAGAAGTATCTCTGAAAACAGCTGCCCAAAACCCCTGAAGCTTGGGACAGTACATTCTCCACACTGGAAACAGACTCACAACTTAACAAAGAGTTTAAAACTCAAGTAATTAGCTGGGAATGTGAGCAAACGGTGAAAAAGAAACAGACCACAGAATCTTACTTTGGTGACAAAGAAGATCAAAACATACAACCAAAAAAATACAACAAAGTCAAAGCTCCTACATCCAAATATGAATCAGTCCCAGGCCATGGAAGAGCTCAAAAAGGATTTTGAGAAGCAAGTAAGAGATGTAGAGGAAAAACTGGGAAGAGAAATGAGAGTGATGCAAGAAAATCATGAAAAACAAGTCAACAGTTTGCTAAAGGAGATGCAGAAAAATACTGAAGAAAATAAGACCTTAAAAAGTAGATTAGACCAAATGGCAAAAGAGGTTCAAAAAGTCAATGAGGAGAGGAATGCCTTCAAAAGCAGAATTGGCCAAATGGAAAAGGAAGTCCAAAAGCTCACTGAAGAAAAATACTTCCTTAAATTTTAGAATGGAGCAAATGGAAGATAGTGACTTTATGAGAAACCAAGAAATTGTAGAACAAAACCAAAGAATGAAAAAATAGAAGACAATGTGAAATATCTCATTGAAAAAAACAACTGACCTGGAAAATGGATCCAGGAGAGATAATTTTAAAATTATTGGACTACCTGAAAACCATGATCAAAAAAAAGAACCTAGACATCATCTTTCAAAAAATTATCAAGGAAAACTGCCCCGATATTCTAGAACCAGAGGATAAAACAGAAATTAAAGAATCTACTGATCATCTCCTGAAAGAGATCCCCAAAGGAAAAACACCTAGGAATATTATAGCCAAATTCCAGAGTTCTCAGGTCAAGGAGAAAATATTGCAAGCAGCCAGAAAGAAACAATTGTGGAAACACAACCAGGATAATACAAGATTTAGCAGCTTCTACATTAAGGGACCAGAGGACTTGGAATATGATATTCTGGAGGTCAGAGGAGCTAGGATTATAGCTAAGAATCACCTACCAAGCAAAACTGAGTATAATCCTTCAAAGGAAAAAAATGGAAATTCAGTGAAATAGAGGACTTTCAAGCATTCTTGATGAAAAGACTAGAGCTGAATAGAAAACTTGACTTTCAAATACAAGACTCAAGAGAAGCATGAAAAGGTAAACAGGAAACAGAAATCATAAGGGACTTATTAAAGTTGAACTGTTTACATTCCTACATAGAAAGATGATATTTGTAATTCATGAGGCCTTTCTCAGTATTAGGGTAGTAGGAGGGAATATATATATAGACCGAGGGCACAGGGTAAGTTGAATATGAAGGGATGATATCTAAAAAAGAAAATTAAGGGGTGAGAGGATTGCACAGAAAGAAGGCAAAAGGGAGAGGTAGGATGGGGTAAATTATCTCAAATAAAAGAGGGAAGAAAAAGCTTTTAACATGGAGGGGAAGAACAGGGAGAAGAGAGGGAATGAATGAATCTTACTCTGATTGGATTTGTCTTAAGGAGCAAATAACATACACACTCAATTGGGTATGGAAATCTATCTTACCCTATAGGAAAATAGTGGGAAGGGGATAAGAGAGGGGGGATGGTAGAAGGGAGGGCAGATTGGGGGAGGGGGTAATCAGAAGCAAACACTTCTGAGGAGGGACAGGTTTGAAAAAGAGAATAGAATAAATAGGGGGTGGGATAGGATGAAGGTAAATATAGTTAATTTTTCACAACATGGCTATCACGGAAGTGTTTTGCATGACTACACACGTATAACCTGTTTCAAGTTGCTTGCATTCTCAATGAGGGTGGGTGGGGAGGGAGGAAGGAAGAGAATTTGGAACCTAAAGTATCTCAAATTGTTTTTACATGCAACCAGGAAATAAGATATACAGGCAATGGGGTATAGAAAACTATCCTGCCCAACAGGAAAATAGAAAAGGGAGGGGATAAGAGAAGGGGGGGGTGACAGAAGGGAGGGCAGATCAGAGAAAGGGTTATTCAGAATGCACACCCTCTTGGGGTGGGGGGAGGAGAGAGATGGGAAGAAATTTTGGAACTCAAGATCTTGTGGAAGTGAATGCTGAAAACTAAAAATAAGTTAATTAATTAAAAAAAAACGGAAGAAATCTGGGGTTGGATGAGTACATGTCCACCACTGTCATGGGCTTCTCCAAATCAACTATTAATAACTTTTTGTAGGGGAGGTTCCTTCTATCTAACCCTAGAACTGCTGTTGTCTCAGGATTTCTCTGGAAAAAAAATTTAGAAAGGGGGAAAGAGAAAAGTTAAGCAACTCATAGGCTCTCTTTAAGAGTCCAATATAAAGGCTCCTCCAACAAGATTCTGCCCTGCCAAGAATCCAAGACAATCACTTCATCACAATGGGCATACCTCATTAGTGAAACTAACCTTCCAAGAGGTACGAAGGATATTCCTATCAATTTTACAGGTATCTGAGATCAAAAGTTCCAAAGAAAGGCATAGTGCCCTCTAAGCTTACCAATACACAGATTATCATCATTTTAGCTTTTCAAGCTGATGAAGGACATCACCGCTTTACATCAACATTCAAAGCTCTTGACAATTCAGTCCCTTCTAGGCTTTCCAAACTATATCTCAACATGAAGTCTCCATTTTTAGCCCAATAGGTCTAGTCACTATTTCTGGGTAATCTAGTTTTGAACTTATTGTCCTGGGACACTGATGTTTAGATCACTGCATCAGTCAATACAAAAATTCAGCTATATCTAGGCAGCTCTAGACTTCAGACCATACTTCATATCCAATTTGATCACCTTCCAATATCCCACATTTCCAATTGCCTGTTGGACATTTTCACTTGGATATCCTTCCAATACTTCAAACTCATCATTTCTCTAATTGAATTCATTGTCTTCTTTGCTAAAGCCAATAACAACCACCATAATAACAACAAAAAACCCTTTGTCTCTTTCCCCAATTTCCCTTTTTAATTGATGCTACCCTCAACAGAGTTATCTTTGATTTATTCCTCTCACTCCTCCATATATAATCAGTCTCCATTTGATTATTTTCTTCTATGTATCTCAAATCTGCCTTCTCGTCCCCATTTACACTGTTACCACCTAAAAAAGACCTTCCATTAGGTTTCATTGTCAGGGCTTTTATATTAAGCATTTAATAAATGCTTTTTCAATTGTATTAAATTGAATAATTTGATAAGAGAGATAGACACATAATTTCTGCTCTATCTCTAATGTAACAATATTGGAAAAGGGATTCTGACTACATCGTCTTGAAATATAGCATTTAACTATACAACTATAGTAATTACATGGCAGAATATATACTTCTGTATCCTTTGAGATAACACAGGAGACTAGTGAAATGCTGAAATGTACAAAAAGTTCAAGGATGTATTTGATGGAGCAGTAAATAACCCAGAGGTATTCTTTTTTTTTCTAGATTACTAAGAACTATATTCCATTACTATGGACCTAGTCAATGAAGCAGTACAAGAAGTAAAATCACAATGTGCAGAATTGCTTGCCTTAATGCAATTGAAGACTTGAGAAATGAACCAAAAATCTCCTACTACCCACCTATTCCATGCCTACAGTCAACATCTCAGCCTGAGGCTTTTCTCTGTCATGGAATTCTTTGGTTGGTAACATATAAATTCTTAGTGAATAAACGTTAGAACAATAAGAATTTCCATACAGCACTCTAAAAACACATAAGCTGCAAATGCAAAGATAAATAATAAATTCATGCAGTCTATGCAAATTGTTCTCTTTACAGAGGCATCAAGCAGAGATTGTACAAATTGGAGTAACCAAGAGCTTCCACCTCCAAATGCCAAAATAGAAGGGCCACACTAAGAAAGGATTGTATGAAAACACATTTGAAAGAGTGTGAGCCCCAAAGAAGCCACTCCCACTTCACTCTTTTGCAGAGATGGGGAGTCCATGGGTATGGTACACTGCATATATTTTTCAGAGTTATTCAGCATATTGATTGATTTTGATGATTTTTTTCTCTTTTCTTCCATTTCTTTAAAATATTTGTTAATAATAACAGCTAGCATTATATAGTGCTTCAAGGTTTCCTCATGCTACCTCATTTGATCCTCACAACAACCCTGTGAGGTAATTGTTATTATTATTCCCATTTTACAGATGAAGAAATTGAGGCTGAAATAGCAGGATCACACAGCTAGTAAGTGACTAAGGATTTGAACTTGGGTCTTCTTGACTCCTCGTTCTCATATGGCATGACTCTGGGAAAGAAAAGAGGCAAAATTCCAATGATACAAAAAACAAAAGAAATCAATATAAGTTTATATTTAAAAAATAAAGAGCATGTGTATGTGAAAAAAAGCATATGTGGCAGTTCTAAAGTCAGGTTATTTCTGTATAATCCATTATTTTATATTACCTGCTATCCAGAAGATAACAAAAATTTTGACAATATCCTTAAGATGATGATGATGATGATGATGATGATAACTCACATTTAGTCAGTGCTTTAAGGTTTACAAAGGTAATCTGTAAAGTTTGTATACTGCCTTGTTTGATCCTCATAACATGTGAGGTAAGTACTACAAGTAACTTCATTTTTACAAATGAGGAAACTAAGGCTAAGAGAGGGTAAGTTACTTACGCAGTATCAGAAATCTAGTAGGTATCTGAACGCCACATTCGAACCTAGGTCATCCTGACTTCAAGCACTCTCACATGCCACTTCTCATTTTACAGATACAGAAACTAAGCCACACATAGAGTGATTTGTCACTTAGCCCAAGGCTTTCAGTGCATTTATGGATCTAAATTTAGTCTGAATGCAAGTATTAAATGGAAAGTTAAGGCTACTGCTCTGACCAAGCACTTAAATAATTACATGTTAACTGCTAAACACTGATGAATAATTCTGTGGATTGAAAATCTTAAAATGGTTTAAATGAAAAGCTAATTATTTTCTTTAAAAGAACTGTTGCCTACCAGGATGAAATTCTTGCTTTTTGACACTTCCTTAAAACTTATTTTTCACAGCAGTTAGGACATAGCAGAGATTGGTTCTGATTTAATCAGAAAAGTATAAACATCTTCAGGCTAAGATGGTGCCTGGTACAGGGAGGTTGGGAACTTATAGTTTAAAAAAAAGTAATATAAATCTATTTCACTATTCCTCTTGAATTCTTGATCTGCTTGGTATTATTCCCAAGATTTTATTCTTAATTCTTCAAAGGACTGAGAAATGATACTAAGTATATTAGAATGGTCCACTTGCTCTTTTCCAGACACAACATTCCATCTCTTGTCTTTGTGCCTCTGCATACCTTGAATGCTTTCCCTTCACACATCTACCTTTTGGAAACTTTAGCTCCCTTTAAGATTCAGCTTCTGGACAGCTAGGTGGCCCAATGGATAGAACAGTGGGCTTAGAATCAGGAAGACTCATCTTCATGAATTCAAATCCAGCCTCAAACACTCATTAGCTGTGTGACCTTGGGCAAATCACTTAATCTTGTTTGCCTTAGTTCCTCATCTGTAAAATGTGCTGAAGAAGAAATTGGCAAACCACTACAGTATCTTTGCCAAGAAAACCCAAAATAAGGTCACAAAGAATCAAATACAACTCAACAACAACAAAGACTCAACTCATATGCCATTTCCTTCAAGGGGTTTCTCTGATCTCCCCAATACTAGAAAAACCAGGTATGTCAATTGATGCAAAAATATATAATTTTGCTTTGAAACTATTTCTTATATTTATTTCTTATATTATGTATCAAGATTTTTTTTTGCTCATAGCTTTCAAGCAGTCCAATTATTCTTATGTTTTCTCTTCTTGATCTGTTCTCCAGATCAATTGTCTTATAAGATGTTTCACATTCTCTTCTATTTTTTTTCATTCTTTATATTTTGTTTTATTATTTCTTGATCTCTCATAACTTTGCTGGCTTCCCCTTGCCCAATTCTGATTTTCAAGAAGTCATTTTCTTCCTTAAGATTCTGAATCTCCTTTTCTAATTGGTTGACTTTCTTTTGCTAATCTCCTTGTTTTCCTTGGATTGTTCTTCTTTTGTTTGCTTTGTTTTTTAGTTTTTCCTCAATCTTTCTCATTTGATTTTTAAAGTCTTTTTTAAGTTCTTCTATGAATTCTTTTTGGGCAGGTGACCATTTGATGTTAGTAACTCTCTGTGGTTGGATTGTTTCTCCTTTGCCTGTGCAGTTTTAAAAATCTGTGGTAGCTTAGTTTTTGTAATCACCTCTAATCCTGGTGTATGAGGGATGATACCTCTGGCCTCAGATCCTCCTCTCTGGCCTGGAACCTAGACCAAGACCTCCAGCCTCCTCTAAATGCCCACAGCCAGTGGACCTGCTCCTTTTGTACCCAGGCTGTACTGGTTCCTTCTCTCCCTCTCCCCCCCGGCCCCGGCCCTTACATCTCTGCAGCACATCTGGGTCTGGTATTCCTTGTCAGCAGAGGTTCCCTCAATCTTCCCAGGCTGTGCTGCCCAAGTCCCCTCACTGTCCCTGGGGGTAAAAGTTCCTGTGCCTGGAGCCAAGGCAGCCTCCCAACTCAGCTAACCTCAGGGCTTGCCACTAGTTGTTTAAGTGGTCCTAGCCTGTAAGTGTTTATTTTTCACAGGGACTAAATTTCATCCTGGGATTCATCTTCAGATCTTCTCAAATTATCGCAGGAGGACCCCTGTTTTACCTGTACTCTTATTTATTTTTCCTGCTTTATGTTTGCCCTGAGGTGTTATTTTATCTCTTTTGTGGGGGAAAATCTTGAGAATTTGGAATTTTCTGACCTTCTCCACCATCTTCCCAGAATCTTCTCCCAACATCTTATACTTTTTAAAATATTTTATTTATTTTATTCTGAACTTAAGAAATAAAACAAGTATTTCTATAACAAAGCAGAATAGAAAAAAAAGATTGTACAAGAAACTGTAAATCTATTATATACAACTTGCTATTCCTTTTAAATATCGAATAAAGTTATCATGTAACTTTCTTTTTCTTTTCTTTTTTCTTTCCTCCCCTCCCCCTCCCAAGAAATGACTATATGACTATCATTAGACACAAATATGTATATCCATATATATAACATATGTACACACACACACACACACACACACATATATATATAGATATAGATATATATAGATAGATAGATATATAAAACCACTGTATACATACTTCTATTCATCATCAGTGCTTTCTCTGGATTCAGATAGCATCTTCCTTCATATGTCTTTTGTAGTTAATTTGGGTATTTATAATAGTCAAAATGACTTAATCACTGCAAGTTGTTCTAAAAATAATACTGTTACTGTATACAATATTCTCTTGGTTCTGCTTTTTCTTTTAAACTGTTTTGATATCAGTGGAGAAATCGAACGGCTCATTAATCTCGTTCAATGACCAGTCCAACTAAATATTTCCTCGAAATCATTCATGTCTCTTTCGACATGCAAGTCACTGTTCATAACATTTTCTAACCTAATTATTCACACATCATGTATCTTTCCAGTGCCCTTTCAGTCCGTTGAAATTGTGATTCTTCTGAATCATGGTGCTCCATGATTTTCAGCATTAGCACTAGAAGGAAACTGGAGTTTTTTTAAAAAGGCAGGCTTTTTAGAGCAATTAACCACACGAGATCAATGGGAAAAAAACTGCATGATTTCCCAATTAATTACACCTATTACACAAAAATTTCCTGGGGTTCTGGGTTTGTGCTTTAAAACTTTTCCTAAGACCTTAAAATAATCTTAAAAAAAAATCCTAACACTAAAGAAAAACTCCACACACAAAAAACCTAGCAAACCTTTCAAATTTGAGAGAGACAACTGAAAATGAGCCATTTCACTTACCTTAGTTATTGATTAAACTTTGAAAGAGTAAAACATATACTGTAGAAAACACCAGCTATTGAAGAGAGAAGAATTGCTGTACTTGTAAATCAAATTCTTTCCACTTAAGAGCTCCATTATCTCCCAGTAGTACCAAAATTGAAAAGAGAGGTAATTGCTTTTAAAGGCTTAATTTGAATCTAGGCCCTTGAACAGCAACTTCAATGATTTATAACACTGATCAAATTCAAATTTTCTTACTGTTTTGAATTCCAGGAAAACAATTCTTTTTTAACACTATCACCACTGAGACACATGGGATACTTGCAATACCTCCTTCCTGCCCCTCAAATGAAAATTTTAAAAAAAGACAATGTTATCTGTATAACATTGAAGGTAGTGTTACTTTTTCTATGAATACAAAAATTTATATTCTTATATATATACAGAGAAATAGTAGGATTTTTTTTTGCTTGTTGTAATATAGGACTAAAACGAGTATTTTTTACAGACAGATATGAACAAAAAATACGAGACCGTGAGCCAGATGGATGGAGAACAATGAACTTGCCTCCTTAGTTTACCTTTTGCTCTGGCTCAAATTTATTTGCATACTAAACCAGATTGGATTTCCGGAGTGTCTAACTCTAAGTGAAATAAGTTTGCTAGAGGGAGAAGTTCAAAAGACAGTCTGAGAGAACTCTGTGAGTAAAAGGACTTCAGCAGGAAAAGGTTTATGCCTTAGAAGACTCTAGTTGAAATGGCCAGAGAGGTGCTTGGCAACAGAAAATGGGGGTAGGAAGCAATGACCATGGGAGCCTACTGTATACATAGCCACCATGAGACCAGCAGAGCAATGCTCAGCTGAGACTACCTGCCTCTGCTACAAGGCCAACAGAACACAGTTACATTACTAGAAGACACTGTCAGGCCTCTGGTGTCCAAGGCATGAATTGTTTCATTGTGTGACCCCTACTCATATATCCCCTACATAGATATCATAAGTGATCACTATGCATGGTTATTCTCCCAATCTCTACTCGAACTGGAAGGCTTAGACTCAGAAAGTGGCTATTATGACCCCTTCATGGATCTAGAATAAGCCTTGAGGGACTGGGACATTATCTTTTCTAGTTATTATAGCTTATAATCTCCCAAGGGCATGCTCCCCAACCCCAATGATTACCTGCTGATAACAAATTATTAGCCAGACTTAACTTTTATTAAGAAGTAGTTGCTAAGGTAGCATAGGAAAAACAATTGATATAAGAAATTAGCACTACATATTTGAAACACACTCCCCCACATTTACATGCAAACTCCAGGGAAAATGGGTTCAAGTTTACAGCACATGTAGAAAAGGGGATAACTCATAGCTCTGAGAAGCCCTTTTGCTGGAGTCCTCAGGATGTTCTTCATATGTATGGTATAGCTTTCTGCTGGGCTCCTTCTACAATTCTGAGTGACCCTTCTCTTCAGGGTGCCTAGTTTGTCCTCTGCTCCCAATGCTCCCACTGCCATTGCAAGGAAACTTTTAGGATGCCAAGAAGTCCAATTACTCTGGTCCTTTAAAGTTCACAAGGTCATGCTCTGGTTAAGGGCAAGGAGAGGAGAACAAAGCTCTATTCCTTTCCCCTAATCTGTCCCACCCCCACCCCAAGCAATTCTTTGGAGCTTGCCTGGAACTGCTGTCTTTGATCATCACTGAAATATCCTGGATTCCAAACTGATCTGCTATTGTATACAAAACTAAAATGGAGTAATTAACTTTCTTCAACCATCGCAATGACTTTCAAGGATTTATTGTGCCTAGCTCGTTGATTGGTTAGTTGACTCAGTAGACATGTATAGGACACGCTTAACACACCTCTGATTGACTGACTGACTCAATGAGGGGTGAGGATGGTGATCTCAGTGTGGTAACTTTTAGGGGGGTGGAGTAATTGATTCAATGAACTCTCAGTTTTACACCCTCCTTTGTTTAATGTTTGCTATAATCAGCAAATCAACTGGAGTATATTTGGCAAAGTCAACAGTCCCAAATCCTTCATAGTTCAATACCCTTGATTGAATTAATAGAGAAATCTAGACATGGTCCATACTTGGTTTGTAACTGGTTTATGCTTCTGGTAGACTCAGTGAAACTATTCTTACTTGACAAAAGTAGTTCTCTAAATGTGGTGGGTGATTGATTGGACTCATAACCTTACATTAAGAAGGCAATAAAGGAATAATTTATAAAACAGTCAATATTTAAGTAATTTTAAAAATTTATTAACAGTACAAAAATATTTTGCTCTAAGTGAGAGCATGTTATTGAATATATTTCAATGCTTTAAAAATTTTTAAATCTTAAACAATTCAGATGTGAGGACGTCTGAAGCTAAGTTCAATTTGTTTTCATACTTATTTTCTTTTTTTTTTGTGAGGCAATTGGGGTTAAGTGACTTGCCCAGGGTCACACAGCTGGTAAGTGTTATGTGTCTGAGGCCAGGTTTGAACTCAGGTTCTCCTGACTTCAGGGCCAGTGCTCTATCCACTCTATCCACCTACCTGCCCCCACACTTATTTTCAATGGATATCAGAAATGAAACATATACCTCACAAAGATACATAGTTCCCTATGGAAGAGTTGTATCAATAACTGTGCTTATTAAATCATGATACTTATTTTTCTATTCCATCCACCAGTTATGCTAAGGTTTTGATGAAATTTAGCTGGTGAGTTTCAATCTTCTATGATATGAATCAGTCGTTCTGGAAAACTAATTGAGAAGTATTGCATTTGGATAAGTTTAAAAAACGGGTTCAAAACCCATGGATACTTCTCATTTTAAAAGGTAAGTTTAAATAGGGTAGAAAATTCTGTTTTTCACGTTTTTTTAAAGTGTGCAGATGGAAGTACTTATATTTAATACATCATTTTATCATCAAAGCTTATTACAACATCTTGCTAATCATGATGGCTTTATACTGTCATTAGCTAATACCTCCAGACACAATAGACATTTAAGGCAAGGTTCATCATTAATGATCATTGGTATAATTCCACATTTTAAATATCTTTATAATTTCTAATTTGGGGGAAGGACAATTTCTTGTCAGAAATGATTAGATGATTGTTTTTACTTCATAAAACATACCTAATGTGGAGCTTATACCTAAAGTAAACGTTTTAGCTCTGTGACTTTTTTATTTGCTTATCTTCTCATTATTAGTATTATCTTCAATATGTGGTTTCTTTTTATTGTAGTTCAGTTGTTTTCAATCATGTCTGACTCTTCGCGATCCCATTTGAGGTTTTCTTGGCAAAGATACGGGAATAGTCTGCCATTTCCTTCTCCTGCTCATTTTAGAGATGAAAAATTGTGGCAAACAGGATTAAGTAACTTGCCCAGGATCACACAGCTACTAAGTGTCTGAGGCTGACTTGAATTCATGAAGATGAGTCTTCCTGATTCCAAGCCCAGTGCTCTATTAACTATGCCACCTAGTTGCCTGATTTCTTTTTAGGAATCTTTGAAAGTCACATGTCTATTTTAGGAGGGCAAATTTATTTAAAACTAGATAAAATAATTCCTAAGGAATAGGATCATTAGACTAAAGATCCAAAGTTGGAAGGGACTTCAGAAGCCATCCATTTCAATATGCTCTTTTATAGTTTAGGAAACTTGGGACACAGAACATTAAGTTACACAACCAAGATCACAAAAGTAGCAAGTATCCAAGGTAGTATTAGAATTCAGGTCTTCTGACTATTTCTGAAATACATAAATTGCAATGTCACAAGACAATGAAATCATGAGTGAAAATGTCCTTGCCAGTTCCTCTGCAGAGTCGATACCTTTAAAATGTATGTGACATATACGTATCTAGCATAAAGATAAAGACAGGGCATTGGTGTTGATCCATATATTGAATGTTTGTAAAGCTTTTCACTTTTCTTTTTTAGATAAAAATATAAATGCTCTAATATTTTCTTTCTGTGCCCCAAAGGATTATTCTGCATACTCCTAGGGTGTATGCACACTATTTTGGACACCACAGATCTAGATATTGATTTCTGTGTGCCTCTGCTATCTTAGCCAGGTGGGATTTATAGACCCTAGGCCTAGAATACAGTAGGAAGAAGCAATGAGGCAGGGTCTTACTCACCAAACTGTACAAGGACTTTCTATTTTACCTGACTGATCACTGATCCAAAAGCCCAATCTCTTTAAAGCCATTATTTTCCTAATAATGCCCTATGGCCAACAATAATGGAAAACCAAAATCTTGGAAGAATTGAAATTATAAGTAATCACAAGGAAAATGGAAATTGGCATGGTGGATGTAGATAGCCTGCCATGTGTTATCAATGTCTTGCATACAAGAAGAAGGAATATATTACTGAGGAAATGTATGACCAGAAAATCAGGTAGGCCAATTATTTGTAGTGAAAATAAGAACAATAAAATGATGGATCTCTTTAGTGCTACGAGAATACTGAGACATATAACATATTATATAATATTGTGATATTATATAATATGATATAATATAATATAATATATAATTATATAATATATTACTAGAACCAGAGAAATATTAGATATATTGTTCATTAGAAATATTATCTATAGAGCAGGGATTCTTCATCTTTTTTTGTACCATGGACTCCTCTGGAAGTTTGGCTGCTTTGTGGACCCCTTCTCCAAGTAATGTTCTTAAATGCATAAAATAAAACACAGGATTACAAAAGAACACAATTACAGTGAAATACAGTTATCAAAATATTTTTAAAAACAAGGTCATAGATCCCAAATTAAAAACCTGTGCAATAAAGGATTCACGGAAAGCCATTGACAAGAATGGCACAAGACTAAAAAACAAATGAAGAGTAGAAAAGCTTTTATCTTAATTGTTGGAGAAAGTACCTACACTGATGAAATCATGAATTCATCAAAACAGACCATGTGACAAGTGCAAAGAAAAATGAAGAACATATTAGTGCTCCAGTGTGGTGCTTTCACCCTTTTCCTTCTATATGCCCTACAGATAATGTCACACCCCACACGTCCCTTCTGCCAAGCTCTTATATAAGTATATGCTGTTTCCATTATCTCTTGGAATCACAGTGGTTCTGAAAGACTGGAAAAGAGAGTAACAAGGTGGTAAAAGAACTGGTTCCCCCAGTTCCCTTAATGAACATTTTATTTCATTGCCACCTAACAACTGTTTGGTGACCCTTATGGCATTCTCCTGCAAGTCTCCTCAAACCATCTTATGAAACAATGCACGTGTACATGTTAAGGCACTATCTACTCTGATCTCTGTTTTCCACATTCTTTCATTTGGCAGAAAAATAGCCTTGACCAAGCACACAACCGCTGACATTAAAAAAAATCTTCTTAGAAACCTGCCAGAGTTTCTTTTAGAATAACAAATATGACTGGACATAAGAACATAATATAAGTGAGAATAGTGGGAATTCTCGGCTTTTATCTACATGTCTGAGATTCACTTGGAGTTCTTTGGAAGAAAGTTGCTATGTAGGAAAAAAAAATCTAGTTTTGGTTTTTATAATTTAAAAACAAGAGGTTCCAGTTTATTTATATTTATTCATTGAATTAATCTAATATGGAAGAAACAAAAGTTTATTTTTATTTATAAAATTTCTTTATATTTATTTGATGCATTCATCCAGTAGGGAAGAAACAAAAGCTACTAAGAGAAAGCCTCCTTTAGCTGCCTGTCCTTTCAGGGTCTTTCTGATTTGTCACTCAGTAAAACTGTAATTAGTGAAATTTAGGCTGAATGTTCAAGGTATGTATATACAGTGACATTACAGGATCCTTAAATTCCTTTTCAGCTGTATCATTTTATGATTACATGAAGTCAGGCAATTCTTGATAATCCAGAGCCTAATGACTAGCTCATTGATCACCCAGGCCCATAGTTTATTTTACTTATTGATATCTGCCTTTTTGCCATTTCAGTATCTCTTACAATTTCTCTAGGAAGATGTACAAGAGACAAAGAAAAACTAGTTTATCTTGTTCCTTTTTCAGCAACTCTGGTCAAACTGTTTAGTTGAGAAGGTTCCAGAGTTCTCTATGTTTCAATCATGCCTATTCCATTTGATATGATCCTACTCTGATGTGACTTAAGGTGAGTGATGAAGGTGAAGTGCATATTCTATAAGGTTCCACTAAATTTTAAAGGCTTTGAACAGGAAGGAGTCAGTCAGCAGCTTATACATTTGTCATCTAAAGGCAAGTTCAGTATATGATTTTGAACCATGGAATATTACAATCTCAGAAGAATCAAAAAGTATAAATAATACAATGAACAATGGGCCAATGTTTAGTAGTATATTTAGACTGTAGAATAGCATCAGTTATGACTTGCACCAAAATGGTTAACACAAAGAACATCATCATGGCCAAAACATGACGAGAAAATCACGTGGCCTGTTTATGTAGTGAGTAGAAGCTTAATGGAGGCTTAAAATGGAAGCTCAAGAGTGACAACAGTTTCATTTTTGGTGGCCGTAGTTCCCATGATTTTTATAAATAGCATGCTATGGTAGAGAGAGATTTGTTCTTGGAATCAGAAAGATCTGGGTTCAAATCCTACGACTGACTTACTGGCTGTGTGACCCTCAGCAAGTCACCTAACCTCTGTGTTCTTTTGCTGACTGCCTAAGACACAAAGTTGCATAGAAACTGCTGTTCAAAATTGGTAGAAGGAATTAAAATTCTCTATGTTAATGAAATCACAGGTTTACTCCTATCTCAATCCCAGTAGTCCTAGCCCTAGCATGGTGTCGCAATAATGATTTTCAAATTGGACTTAGAGACATTTATATGTGGACAGCCTGAGTCGAACACTGGTGCTTCCAATACATAATAACATGAAGAAAGCCTTCAGCATGGTAGGCAGAGAAAAAATCATAAGACAGGTGGTCAGAGAACCAGGGTCCAAATCCTGGCTCTGCTATGTATACCTTGTGTGGCTTTGGGTGGTGGTAATAATAGGATAGGGGGAAGCTAGGTGGTGCAGTGGATAGCTTACTGGGCCTGGAGTCAGGAAAACTCATCTTCCTGAGCTTAAATCTGGCCTCAGGCACTTACTAGCTGTGAGCAAGTCACTTAACACCATTTGCCTCAGTTTCCCCATCTGTAAAAAATGAGACAGAGAAAGAAATGGCAAACCACTCTAGCATTTTTGCCAAGAAAACCCCAAATGTGGTCACAAATAATTGGATATGACTGAATAACAACCACAACAGCAGCAGCAGCAGCAATAGGACAGATATAACTGGCATAAGGAGCTCCCAGTGAGGAACTTCCTTTGCCGCAACAGGTCATCATTTTCTCCAGAAGACACAACACTGAAAAGTTATGTTGATTTGTCCAGGGTAAATCACAGCCAGTATGTGTCGGGGCGGGGAGGGACATGAAACCTGTTTTTTCTGGCACTGAGGCTGGCTTTCTATCTGCTACACCACACTGCCTTTCAAGTCATAATAATAACAATGAAAATAATAAGAATAATAGATGACATTAATGTGGCTTTGTAAAGTTCATAAAACACTTCACATATATTTTCTCAGCTGAGAGTTACAACAGCCTTGTAAGATAAGTACTATAGTTAGGCAGAACAGTGGATAGAGCATAAGACTTGGAGTCACGAAGACCTGAGTTCAAATCTTGCTTCAGATATATATTAGCTATGTGATGCTGGCCAAGTTATTTAACTTCTATATCTCAGTTTCCTCATTTGTAAACCGGAATAATAATAGCACCTACCTTGACAGAAATATTGTGAAGATCAAATCAGTTACATTAATAAAGTGTTTGCAAACCTTGAAGTTCTATCTAAATGCTAGGTATTACGCTAGCTATTAAAGATGTGGAAATTGAGAACTAGGGAGGTCACTATATAGCCAGTAAGTACCAAAGGAGGAAATTCAACTCAAAACTTCCAGAAGGCAAGTCCAGCAGTTTTCTGATAATTCTATGTTGCTTCTTCATAACCACTCTACTAAGATAACCCAAGTTATCTAACCTCTCTTTGCTTCACTTTCCCTGTCTAAGAAATGAAAACATTTGATTAGATGATTCTTAAGGTTCCCCTCAAGTTCTAAATGTATTATTCTATGGAAAATACTTGCATGACAATCAACTTAAAATCTGGACAACCTGTCCAACTACAATGAAAAAGTGTGACGGGAAGTATTAAAGTATGTCTATCATTTATGCCTTTAATCAAATCATTATAACAGTAAACAGAATAGGGCCAAGGACAGAGATGTACTTAACTGGAGACTTTCCTTCTGATTGATACCAATCCATTAATCTCTAGATATAGGTAGTTAATAGGCTTTAAAATTCAGTCAAGTCTCTTTGTGTATATAATGCCAGTCACAAGACCAATGTGTTTTTTTTTAAATTAGATTTCCCTTTTAAGGCATGAAGATTAAGAGAATAAACAGAAGTTTAAAAAAATTAGCTACTAGATTAAGTATTATATAAAACATCAAGAGATATAATCTTTACTGTATTCTGGTTTACTAGGACAACTTTGTGCCTTTGGCTCTATGCTTAAGGCCTAAGCCCCATTTATGCTATTTCATACTATCAAAGCTATAATATATTTTCCTGACAGCAGGATTCTTGCTCCTATGTCGATAAGAGTAAACCAATGAAGAATGTACATCTTACAAAAGGATCTCTCTAAAGATTCTCTCAAATTATGATGTGGCTTTCCCAACTGATCAAAATATACATTTTTCAGTAGCTGTCACTAGTAAATTTCACAGGTAATTTTAGGAAGTTGTCATGGAGAGCTAGAGGTATGATAACTTCTAAATACAAAGGTGGTCTCCCACAATTGTTGAATGGAGCCTATGATCTCATTGTATAGGGAATTCCCAATTAGGAAACAATCATCTACCAACATAGATCAGTATCTCCTCTTCACAGCCAAGATGGTGGAATAAAGGCAGGTATTCACCTGACCTCTCCCCCCAAACCCTCCAAATATCTTTAAAAATGACCCTAAATAAATTCTAGAGCAGCATAATCCACAAAAAGATAGAGTGAAACAAATTGCCAACCAAAGACAATTTGGAAGGTTGGCAGGAAAGGTCTGCTGCACCACAGTGAGAGAGGAACAGGCCATATCAGCACGGACCAGACCCCAGTAAACCCAGAGCAGGCCTTGGGGCAAATGAATCACTGGCAGCCATGGTAGTTTCCAGAACTCTCAGCTCACAGATGTCAAAGACAACTTAGTAGGTCAGCAGGAAAGGTCTGTTGCCCCTGAGTGAGAGAGGAGGGCAGTCCAGCACAGCCCCAAACCCAGGAAACAAGGAGAAGGCCTTGGGAGTGACTGAATAAGCAGTAGCAGTGGCAGCAACAGCAGCTGCTTCCAGAGCTCTCAGCCCATAGACAGGGGAACTGGTCAGAAGGCGGTTACAGGAGTCTTTTTGCTAGTACTGAGGCAGGACTCTGTTACTTTGCCCGTATTCAGATCCGGTCACAGTCCTGGGTGGTAGTCCCATGGGAAGAAGCACTAGTATAGCAGAGCTTGTGGATGCAGTGGAAAGGGAACCCTCATCAGAGTTCCAGGGTAGAAAAGAGTGCGTTGTGGTCCACTCATAGACTAGAGCACAGGCCAGGAGAGAAGTAAATATCTCTCCTTAGATCATACCAGATCATACCTTAGATCAAACCAGAATACAGTAAAGATTATATCTCTTGATGTTTTATATAATACTTAATCTAGTAGCTAATTTTTTTAAACTTCTATTTATTCTCTTAATCTTCATGCCTTAAAAGGGAAATCTAATTTAAAAAAAAACAACAACAACACATTGGTCTTGTGACTGGCATTATATACACAAAGAGACTTGACTGAATTTTAAAGCCTATTAACCTACCCAGCAAAACTGAGTATAATCCTTCAGGGGAAAACAATGGATGCTCAATGAGATAGAGGACCTTCAAGCATTCTTGATGAAAAGACCAGAGCTGAATAGAAAATTCAAATTCAAATACAAAAAAAAAAGGATGTTCAATGAGATAGAGGACCTTCAACTTGGAAGAAATGAAAACTTATAGATCCCTAGAAGTAATTTCTGAAAACAGCTGCACAAAACCACTGAAGCCTGGGACAGTGTGCCCTCCATACTGGAAGCAGAGCCCTACTTCAAAAAAGAGTTAAAAAGTCAAGTAACAGGCAGGGAAAATGAGCAAACAATGGGGAAAAATCTGACTATAGTAAGTTACTATAGTGACAAGGAAGATCAAAACACACACTCAGAAAAAGATAATAAAGTCCAAGTTCCAACATTAAAAAGCCTCCAAGAAAAAATACGAATTGGTCTCAGGCCATGGCAGAGCTCAAAAAGGATTTTGAAAATCAAGTAAGAGAGGTAGAGGAAAAACTGGGAAGAGAAACAAGACTGATGCAAGAAAATCATGAAAAATAAGTTAACACATTGGTAAATGAGACACAAAAATACTGAAAAAAATAACACCTTAAAAAACAGATTAGGCCAAATTGTAAAAGAGGCCCAAATGGCTAATGAGGAGAAGAATGTCTTAAAAAGCAGAATTGGCCAAATGGAAAAGGAGGTACAAAGGTTCACTGAAGAAAATAATTCCTTAAAAATTAGAATGGAGCAAATGGAAGCTAATGACTTTATGAGAAATCAAGAAACAATAAAACAAAACCAAAAGAATGAAAAAAATGGAAGACAATGTGAAATATTTCACTGGCAAAACAGATGACCTAGAAAAATTTATCCAGGAGAGGTAATTTAAAAATTACTGGACTACCTGAAAGCCATGATCAAAAAAAGAACCTAGACATCATCTTTCAAGAAATTATCAAGAAAAACTGCCCGAACATTCCAGAATCAGAGGGTAAAACAGAAATTGAAAGAATCCACTGAGCACCTCCTAAAAGAGATCTCAAACTGAAAACTGCCAGGAATATTATAGCCAAATTCCAAAGTTCCCAGGTCAAGGAGAAAATATTGCAAGCAGCCAGAGAGAAACAATTCAAGTATGGCAGAGCCACAATCAGGATAACACAAGATTGGCAGCTTCTACATTAAAGGATGGGAGGGCTGGGAATATGATATTCTGGAGGGCAAAAGAGCTAGGATTACAACCAAGAATCACCTACCCAGCAAAACTGAGTATAATCCTTCAGGGGAAAAAATAGACATTCAGTGAGATAGAGGACCTTCAAGCATTCTTGATGAAAAGACCAGAGATGAATAGAAAATTCAAATTCAAATACAAAAAAAAGGATGTTCAATGAGATAGAGGACCTTCAAGCATTCCTGATGAAAACACCGGAGCTGAATAAAAAATTTGACTTTCAAATACAAGACTCAAGAGAAATTTTTTAAAAAATGGTAAACAGAAAAGGGAAGTCATAAGGAACTTAATAATTTTAAACTATTTATATTCTTACTTGGGAAGATGATATTTGTAACTCATAAGACTTTTCTCTTTACTAGGGCAGTTAGAAGGAGTATATGTAGACAGAGGGTACAGGGGTGAGTTGAATATGAAGGCACAATATTGTAAAAAATAAGATTAAGGGTTGAGAAAGAGGAATGTAATGAGAGAAAGGGAAATGTAGAGATAGAATGGGGTAAATTACCTCACATAAAAAAGGCAAGAAAAAGCTTTTACAGTGGAGGGGAAGAAAGGGGAGATGAGGGGGAGTGAGTGAACCTTACTCTCATCAAAATTGTCTCAACAAGGGAATAAAATTCACACTCATTTGGGTATAGAAATCTATTTTACCCAAAGTAAAGTAGGAGGGGAAGGGGATAAAAGAAGGGGGTGGGTGATAGAAGGAAAGGCAGATTTGCGGAGGGGTAGTCAGAAGCAAAATATTTGTGAGGAGGGATAGGGTGAAAGGAAAGAGAGAACAGAATAAACTGGGGGGATAGGATGGAGGCAAATACAGTTAGCAATAGCCACTGTGAAAAAAATTTGAAGCAAGTTTTTCTGATAAAGTCCTCATTACTCAAAGATATAGGGAACTGAGTCAAATTTATAAAAATAAGAGCCATTTCCCAATTGATATATGATCATTTTTCAGGTGAAGTAATCAAAGCTATCTACAGCCATATTAAAAAAAAATACTCCAACTTACTATTGATTGGAGAAATTCAAATTAAAACAATTCTGGGATACTACCTTATACTTATTAGATTGGCTAATAGAACAGAAAAGGTAAATGACAAATACTGGAGGGGATATGGGAAAAATAAGACATTAATGCATTGTTGGTGGAGTTGTGAAATGATTCAACCATTCTATAGAGAAATTTGGAAATATGCTCAAAGGGCTATAAAACCATGCAAACCTTTTGACCCAGCAGTACCACTACTAGTTTTGTATCCCAAAAGATATTTAAAAAAAAAAAAAGGAAAAGGGCCTATATGTACAAAAATATTTATAGCAATTCATTTCTGGGGGCAAAGAATTAGAAATTGAGGGGATGCCCATCAGCTGGCGAATGGCTGAACAAGTTATGGTATGCGATTATGATGGAATACTATTATACTACAAGAAATGATGAGCAGGATGCTCTCAGAAAAACCTGGAAAGACTTGCACAGGCTGATGCAAAGTGAAATGTACTGTGTACAAATAACAGCATTATTGTAAGATGATCAGCTGTGAATGACTTAGCTATTCACAGCAATACAATGATCCAAAATATCTCTGAAGGAAATGAAGAATGCTATCCATCCCCAGAGAAAGAACTGATGATGTCTGAATACCAACTGAAGCATAGATTTTTTACTTTCTCCATTTTTCTTGAGTTTTTTTGTCTATGTTTTCTTTCACAAAGTAACTACTATGGATATATTTTGCATGACTACACACGTATAACCTATACCAAACTGTTTGCCTTCTCAATGAGGGGGATGGAGAGGGAGGAAAGGAGAGAATTTGGAACTCAAAAGTTTTAAAAATGAATGTTCAATATTGTTTTTATATGCAATTGGTGAAATTTTTAAAAATAAATGAATGGGAAAAAAAAAGAAAGAAAGAAAGTAGTCTGGGACACTAAGAAGTTAAATGACTTGAACAGAATCACAAAGCCAATATTGTGTGATTGAAAATTGGAAATGTATCCAATTCAGTTTGAATTATAACTGCCAATGTGGAGTGACTGTGGAATACCTTTTCTACTCCAAGTCTAGAATAAGAGTTCAAAACTAGAGGTCTATGAACTTGTTTTGTTTTTGAATATTTTGCTAACTGTATTTCTATATAATTAGTTTGTTTTGTAATTCTTTATGTTTTATTTTATGTGCTAAGAAGAGGGCCTATAGGCTTCCTCAACTACCAAAGGCACCCATGACAAAAAATGTTAAGAACCCTAGGAGAAAGAACTGGAAGATCCCAAAATTCTTTTTTCTTTTTTTTGGCTAGGCAATGTGGTTAAGTGATTTGCCCAGGGTCACACAGCTAGTAAGTGTTATGTGTCTGAGGCCACATTTGAACTCAGGTCCTCCTGAATCCAGGGCTGGTGCTCTATCGACTACACCACCTAGCTGCCCCTCAAAATTCTTTCATCTGTCAGCAGAGGATTTCTCATTTGTTGAGAATTTCCTTAACAAAGAAAATTACTTCACCAAACTATGAGGTAACAAAGGGAAGGGGTGTTCCTTAGTTTGAATACTGATGATTTTCTTTCAATAGTAAAACGCTTCTTGTTATAGAGTCATTGATCTTGCATTTTTGCTAATTATAGAATACTACCATCTCCAAGGAAGTGAAGTTGCTAGTGATCCAAAAGGCAAAGGAGAAAGGCATAATGGACGTAAATAAGATGCAGCAAACCTATTTCTAATCATGTTTGTTGTTGCTGTTCAGTTGTGTCTGACTCTTCTGTGGCCCCATTTGAGGTTTTCTTGGCAAAGATACTAGAGTGGTTTGCCATTTCCTTCTCCAGTTTACTTTATAAATGAGGAAGCTGAGGCAAATGGGGTTAAATAACTTGCTCAGGGTCTTAAAGCTAGAAAGTATCTGAGGTCACATCTGAACTCAGGAAGATGGGTATTCTTGACTCCAGGCCCAGCACTTTATGCACTGTGCCACCTAGTTGCTCATTTCTAATCATCACCTATATGCAATACAGGACGTCAATGAATAAATGTATGATGAGAACAGGAAATGGGATGATCACATGGAGACTGAAGGTTCTATTAATACTCATGAAATGTCAAAAAAACAAAAACAAAACAAAAACAAAACCCTAAACAAACCAAAAACTGGATGGATATCCTCCGTGGAAGACGAAAGAGCACAGGATGAGTAGGTATGGATGGGTTACAACCTATGCTGATGTGGCTACAGACACACTGAAGTAGTTAAGTAAACCACAAGCCTAATGTCTGACAGGTGGTCACAGAATTCTTTAAGTCCTCCTGTGCCCAATAGCTAAATCAAATCTGGAGCCAAATTCCTGGTACATTTATATTAAACAAAGAAGGGAAAAGGGGACCACAGTGATTATCATTAACATGCCATTCTTTTTCATCAGACTTCTTATTTTCCTAGCTTCAAGTCACCCAAAGTTTTGCTATTTGTTTTTCCTTAAGACACCTGCCTGGCTGTCCCCTCCTATATGAGAGATGAAATATATGAAAAGTTCTCATAGCAAGAGGCTTGGTTTGTAGTCACTCATTACCTCTATAATCTCTTTGCTTCATATGAAGCAGCCTTAATTGGTCACTGGAGAAAGTCCTAATGCTACAGGAAATAGATTTGGTGCTACATTTACAAAGTCAACATAGTAGTAGCTTAGAGCTACTTTCAGTATAAAATCAGAAAATCCAATAGAAATTTATGCCCAGAGCATTTCTACTCCCCTTTGTGACATGTGGGTAGCCAGGGTTAGACTGAAAACTCTGAATACAGAGTTATTTGTTTATTTCCTCCCTGAAAAGCCTAGAGATAAGACAGATGATGACTGCCTTTAGTACCATAGTACAGAAAATGAGGTCAGTGGAAAGTATGCTGGATTTATACTCAAAGGACCTGGGTTCAAATCTTGGCTTTGTCATTTTCTACCTGTGTGGCCTTGGAAAAGTCACTTAACCTTCTTTGGCTTCAATTTCCTCTTCTGTAAGGAAGGAAAGGAAGAAAAAGAAGCATTTATTGAGCACCTAATAATACAGGTCAGGCATAGTGCTAAGTACTTTACAAATATTATCTCATCTGATCCTGACAGCTATTATTAACCCCATTTTGCAGTTGAGTAAATTGAGGCAGACAGTGGTTAAGTGACTTGCTCCAGATCACACAGTAGGTAAACTATCTGAGGTCAAATTTGAACTCAGGTCTTCCGGACTCCAGACGTAGCCCTCTATCTCCTGCACCACCTTGTTGCTACTTCAAAATGAAGGGATTGGACTAGATGACTTATAAGGTCTTTTCTGGCTCTAACTAAATGTTCTTATGATAAAACTATAAAATTCAAAAAGAAGAACCTAATATGTACACCAAGTACATACTATCTACCCCATAAAAAATGTAAGCTTCTTGAGGGCAGGGATTCTTTTCACACACAGCAAATACTTAAGAAATTCTTCTCAAATGACTGAGTTCCTCTAATTGATCTTACAATTTGCATTCTTCTCAAGGAGGCATCAAACATCTTTCATTTGCTTTATTTATGATCCTCCTATAGCAAATGGAATCCTCTTCATTAAGGAATTGTCTAAACAAATAAAAATTGTTCTTTATGAGGACAATAATTCATAGTCATTTTTATCTCACTCTAGGGGCAAACTACTATAGAAATGTTTCCATAAGAGTGCTAGTTTACTACAGAGGAATATAAAGGGAAATGAAAAATAATCAACTCTTAATTATCTAAGCATTAACATCGTTAACTCAGAATAGGGTTAAGAAGCTACCATTGGGAAGGTTTCTTCCTCATACAATAGCTAGCTGTTTTTATTGCCATTGCAAAGGACAGATGTGAATAATATTGTTCCCAAACTGGACAGCCATAGCCGGCTTGATAATGTATTTCTAGTCTATGACCTCTAGGAGAGGGTAAAGAGAAGGAAATGAAATAATGAAATTTAATAGGGATAAAAGTCTTATACTTGGGTTAAGAAAACCAACTTCACAAGAACAGGATGAGGGAGGTGTGGTTAAACAGCAAAATCTGAAAAAGATCTGAAGATTTTACTAGCCTAAAAGGTCAATATGAGTCAACAATGCGAGATGATAACCAAGAAGGGGAAACACTGTGGAGAGGTAGCATGATGGTTTCCCAGTCAGAGAGATTCTGGTTCAAATTCTACCTGTGAACGCATTGGTTGTGTGTCCTGGTTAAGTCATCTATCCTCCAAGTCCTTCCCTCTCCCCACTATCCCCTGCCCAGAAATTTTCTAATTCTTCCATTCAGTGACATTGGCTATTCTATGAACAAGACACTACCTCTCAGTATTTTTACATTTTCAGAATGCTCTCCCTCCTCATCTTGCCTGTGGCTTCCTTTAATTTCCAATGAAAATCCCAAAGGAAGCCTTTTCCAACCTCTCTTAATTCTAATGCCTTCCCTCTTTTATTTCCTTTTTATCCTCAACATAGCTTGTTTGTACATATTTGTTTTCCTACTTATCTCTCACATTTGATTGTGAGCTCCTTGAGGGCAGCAACTGTCTTTTACCTTTTTTTTTTAAGGTATTCCCAGTACTTAGCACAGTGCCTGGAACTTAGGAAGCGTTTACTTAGGAATGTTTACTACTTGACTATCCCATGAGTTGCATGGTATCCACACAGATGAAATTATAGCTCTTTCAAAGTACCAAATAATTATTTGTCCCTCTATATATTCTAAAAAACAATTAATCTTTTCTCTCTAGGGTGTGATCCATGTTATTCATGGTCTAGAAGGTTAATTTTATATAGTTTAAATTTTAGAAATAAAAATGCTATCATTTCTACCCTTGCCCCAATCACAAATTGGTCACATTGGGAAATGGTAAGTTCCATAACTCTGCCTAGAAAAGAAATCTTGCAAAAGATCCTTCTGCCATAATTATTTTAAACGTGGGCATTTTTTCCTTAAATTTAATTCCTCTCACATAGCATCTGAAGGTGTAAAAGTCAAAACCACTACCAGAGCAAGACTGCAGACATTACTCTTTCCCAGCTAAAACATATTTTAGTGGGGGCTGAATGTTTGTTTTGCAGCTTTCAGATATAATGTTTGGTGATATGTCTGTCATATGACAGTAAGAAAACCAATTGTGTGTGTCACACTATAAAGTGATTAAGTGCTGGCCTGAGAGGCTGGGGCTGTTTTTGATTCACTATGAATGCATTTTCCCAGTCCCTCATTTTTACAAAACAATGTACTTCAGTTCATATTGCAATCCCTTTCATCAGCTATTCATTAGAATCAAACTGCATATTTGTAAGATATTGCTAAAAGTCACATAAGGGAGGCTAGGCATTAATCGATCATGTGTTGCCTAAAGCTCTCTTTTCACAACACATGATAATTCTTAGAAAACAGAAATGTTTCAATTGCCCGAGAGCCTACAAACAAGATTTGGCACTCCTTCCTAATAAGCAAACTTACAGGGGACAACCATAATAAGATATTTGATGGGTAAAGACTCCGATGGTTTGTTGCAAGACTACCCCTCTCTTCCTCAATTGGGTTAGGGAAAAGACTCTGACCATAAGCATCCTTTATTTTCTGGGTTTATGCTTTTGTTGTTCTCATGATAAGATGGTTTAAAGTTGAAAGCCATGAGGAAAATAATGATAAGGCTATTAATAGAACTAATCACTTCCTACTGAAAAACCACTCCATTATACTCAGGCTATTTTTAAAAAGTAGTCTATATCGGAGATGGCAAGGGTGTTTTGCCTTTGTGGCTGACATGGACTATAAACGGGCAGGAGCTGTGTTGTCACCTTCACAAAAGCTGACAGAGGATAATAAGAGATGCTCATTATAACAATTAGAACAGGCTGTTTGAAAATAGCCAAGCTATTCCACCAGCTTTTGTTTCTCTTTCCTCCTGAGTACTCTCGGCTATGAAATAGAAAATATTGTTCAGGGGCTGAAAAAGAGTCACAGTCAAATCAACACATTTCTAACTAAATCTGAAAAGCCAAATTTGCATTGTTAGCCTGATAGTTCCTTTTAAGCAGAAACAGCTGGAGTAGGATCCTCTTCCCCCTGAAGCCTACAGCATGTTCTGGAAAAAGCATGAATGGATGGAGTGAGGGGGTTGTACAAAACTGGTAAGGATAAAAACCAGTAAGCAGTATATCTTTTTTTTAGTCCTCCTGTCACTAAATATTCAGAAATAATGACAAAGAAATGTAGTTCATGTGGGCAAATGAAACAGAGGTGCAAATTAGAATCGCACCTCCCAGGCTCATTTTGGTATCACTTTTTGTCTGGATAAACAACACTTAGTCTCACTTTCTTACACATGGCAAGTAGCCACTGTTAACACTTGCATTAGGGATCAGTCACAACAAATTACGGTTAAGTTCCATCCTGCACCCAAAGAAGCAGCTGGGCCACAAGGAGAGTACTCAGCCAAGCTTAGGCTGCATTACCAATTTTGAAATGAAAAGCAATTCTGCTGAAAAGGTTTCCATGCCTCAGCCATATGAAGTGGTTAAAATTCTAATGCTTTAAGTACTATCTTAATATTTCTGTGTATGGTAGTTTTATTATTCTCTGTAGAGCACAGTGGGGGGCAGCTGCTTGTAAAAAGGGAGGTTTTAATCATGAATCATTTTCAAGAACATACAAAATCAGTGGCACTCAACTGTGAGAGCTTTATTATAATATCAAACTGCTTTTGTGGATTAAAAACACAAAAACATTTAATTTCAATATGCTTGTGCTATGTTAGTTTTCAGGATGCTTGGGGGAAAAAAATCTATGTCCAATTTCTGTCCATTTCAGCTGGTGGGTAAGAGAGGGGGTGGGGAAGAGAAGATAAGGCAAAGAGAAACTTAGATTGAATTTATTCTCAAAGACATACTATAATCCGAAGGTAGACAGCTGCAAAGTTTTATTATTGGGCTTAAAAGCCAACCAAGTTGGAGGTTATGTAATTATTCAAGGTATTAATGAATACATGAAACATCATTTATTAAACACTTTTATATATGTCACTATGTTAAACGCTGGGGATACAAAAAAATCGAAAGTGAAGCAGTTTGTATCCTCAAGAAGCTTAAATTCTAATAGAAAGAGACAAATTATGTGGTGGAGTCCTGCAAGAGAAGAGTTCTGGTTTAGGGAGTCACATAGACGCTGAAAAAATCCCATTGGCAAAGTGAACTTGCACATACTTTCCAGGGAAAAGGGTGGTACTGATTTGATTACTTAACAAAAACCACAGTGCCCCTTGGACACTACTCTCCTGCATGTGTTTACCTCCTTTCCTCTTAGAGTATAAGAACCTTGAAGGTAAGGACTTGTTTTTTAATCTCCAGAGCTTAGCATAATGCTTGGCACATAATGAGTGCTTAATAAATGCTTTTTCATTCAATAATATGTTCCACATATAATAACACTAGAAAGGCACAGATAGAGAGTGGGCCTCAGAGTCATGATGATATGGGTTTAGGTCTAACCTCTGACACATAACTCTTAGTACTCTCAGCAACTCTCTAAAGACCACACATAGGGGCAAAGGCACCATCTGCTTTAGTAGGAGTTCCCTCACTTGGGATTTCATAGATGAAATCATGTATCTTGGGCCTTTAATGGTGGTGGCAGTAGTAGTAATAATGATAATTTTTACTATTATAGTAAATACAAATTATTACAAAACTGACTTTTGTATAGTACCTTAAGGGTTTTGCAAAGTGTTTCATTTGATCACCTCAACAACCTTGAGATTGTATCCCCATTTCATACATGAGGAATCTGAAGTTAAAAAGAGGCTTACTTGTGGATAGATACATGGCTTAAGTGTCAGAGGAAGGATTTTAAGTTGGGTCTCTCCTGACTTCCTCTCTGGGGCTCTTTCTTTTTTACCTCAAACTTAACATGATTTGCCCTTAAGTTTAGTTAGTTTGGGAATTTTATTCAGTACACTCACAAACACTGCTTTCAGAGGGATCACAATCGCCATTTCCTATAGAGAACCAATAGATTGGTAGCACGTAATTTTCCCAGAGCACACAAAATTTACTTCAAAAGTTAGATGTTTTCTGTGTTGAGCAAACGAAAATCTGATTGGTATGACTGCAGAAATGCTCAGATACTCAGTAAAATATGACTGGATTGATAACAGGTTGTACACCCTTCCTCTGTTTTCAGTTGAAAAGCTTTAGGAATCTGCTGACTCTTATTGCGGGTGTGGGGGTGTGTGTATGTGTGTGTGTGTGTGTGTGTGTGTGTGTGTGTGAGAGAGAGAGAGAGAGAGAGAGAGAGAGAGAGAGAGAGAGAGAGAGAGAGAGAGAGAGAGAGAGAGAGAGAGAGAGAGAGTAAAGGGAGGAAGGAAGAAGAGGGAGACAAATCATTGTTTTATTGTCCATTGTCTGAAATTTGCTTGATTCATCTGTCCAAGGTTGCCTATGCCACATGGTTTCATTCCAAAGCAAATAAGAAGCCATATATAGTCTTTCTTATCTACTTATTCTTCCAAAGATTTAGAGTAGTTTAAAAATACACTTTGGTGGGCCTATATGAACATTTTTTCACAAATGCAAAAGAATATTTAGTTCATTTTGGATCCACAGAAAATAGGTTCAAGAAGCTTAAAGAGCCACCAATTTGATTCGAAGTTTAGGGCAGGACCTGACTGAAATGTGAACACACAACTGACTGGTTGATTCTTATACTGCTCTCCAGTTCATTGCCCAACATTGCAGTTCTTCCCAGATAAGGCAATCTCATCTCATCTTTGAGTCAGAGGTGATCAAACTCAGTGTGGGTAGCATTTCATAGATTAAATTAAGGGGAAGCAATGGCTCCCCTTTTCTGCTCCCATTTCTGTGGAGAGTGTGGTGGGATGTTTTCTGAAATCCTTACTATCATCTCATTTAAAATATCCCCTCATTTAAAAATGCATTGCCTAGGCCAAAAGAGGCCACACTGAGAGACTGTTATTAGAAGCAGCTGGTGAGATAATAATAGCACCTACCTCCCAGGATTACTGTGAGGATCAAATGAAATAATATTTGTAGAAGCCCACAGTAGGTGCTATAAAATGCTTATTCCCTTGTCCCTTCCTTTCTCTGCTGGAAATAGAAAAAAAAATCTAAAAGCACAATCTTTCTAACCTATAGTGGATCTACTGTTTCATTTGCTACTTAACTTGCAAGCAATTCCTCAGTGCCATGAAAGCCCTTGACCAGAAACACCAGATTCTTGTGGGACCTCAAGCATATCACCTAACCAGGGGAAGGGAACCTGGGGCCTCAAGGCCACATGTGGCCTTCTAGGTCTTTAGGTGAGGCTTCTTGACTGAGTCCAAGTTTTACAGAACAAATCCTTTTCTTAAGAGGACTTGTTCTGTGAAGTTTGGATTCAAAGGGCCACACTTTGATGACCTAGAAAGCCACATGTGGTCTCAAGGCCACAGGTTCCCACCCCTGAACCCTTGTAGGCCACAACTTACTCATCATGAAATTAGATAACCTATCAGGTCCATTCCAACTCTAACATTCTTTGGTTCCTTATTACAAATATTTGAGAAAATAATACCCATTGAAATTACAACAATACTAATGATAATAGTAATAACTAACATACAGCATTTACTATGTGCCAAGCACTGTACTAGGGCTTTACAATTATTATCTCATTTGGTCCTCACAATAATCCTACAATGGAGATTATTATCCCCATTTTACCAGTGAGGAAACTGAGGCAAATACAGATTAAGTAATTTGCTCAGGGTCACCCAGCTACTAAGTATGTGAGGCTGAATTTGAACTCAGGTCTTTCTTATTCCAGGCCTGGAGCTCTACCCACTGTGCCACCTAGCTACTCCTAAAATATTTTCGAGCAAACTTCATGTAACAGGTAAAATTTGATTACTGAAAAAAATCAGCTCATAATTCAAGTGTCAGTGGCACCTGTTGGCATCTGGTTAGTACCGTGTGCATAGCATGAGTTCTGGAGTCAGGCCTTGGCACTTGCTAGCTGTGTGACCCTGGGCAAATCACTTAACCTGTCTGCCTTGGTTTCTTCATCTGTAAAATAGGGATAATTACCATAGCTACCTGCCAGAGTTGTGTGAATGAAATGAAATAAGATTTATAAAATGCTCTGCAAACCTTAGAACTATGTAAGTGCTGGCTATTATTATTATTGTATTATTATCAGTCCTATCCATGCCCAATGCCAGAGTTATAGAGAAACTTCATTAGATAACATAATTTAATATCACTCACAACACAACAAATTGATATTACTGTATACATGCACACATTCCCAACCTCCCAATACTTATTCCCTTTTCTCCCCCTAATTTTGAAAATAAAAAATGGTGGGTTTTGCTTGTTTTGTTTCCCCCACATAATTTTTCCTGTTGCACTTTTATTTTTTTCTGCATTGAGATGCCAACCATAGCTGCTAGCAGAGTCTCTTTGGGGACTTGAGGAGCATCAATCAGCTTCACAGCTGGAAGAAGAGATGAGAGTGCAGCAATTGCTTGCTTAAAATACTGTTGTTGTTGTTTTTTTCCTGTAATATATTTCCTCAATTAGAGGACACTTTTCACAAAGCAAAGTATGCTCTGTCCATGCCACAGCAAACAATTCCACTCCCACATGGATGGAATGGGAGAAGGGGTCAAATTAGCCCACAGCTGCTCCTCTAACCCCATCCACTTGCCTTTCCTCTTACTTCTCTAATTTCTCCTTATCTTACCTAGGCCCTCTAGCACTGAGTTCTGCCTAGAGTAAAGTGTATTATCTGCCACAGAATATACTCAGCCAGGGGATTAAGTGAATGGTAGTTTCTCTGAGCATTTGAGGTTTTAATATACCTTTCAACCCTATGTGGAGATGTTAGCATTGAGCTGGCACTGCTGGTTCTTTTCCCCCTTGGATCAAAGATGTTTAACTCTCAAACTTAAATCTTGAAAAGACATTCTAAATGTAAACACTAGCTTTCAATCCTTTTAAAAATCATACTCTTCCTGTAGGCTTCTTGATCACAAAGGTATATTCTCTCCATTATAATTTTCTGCTTAAAAATTTTCTCCCAAACTGAGGATAACAAGGGTGACTGGGTGATTGACCAGAACGCCAAAGCTCCCATAATCTCCTATACCTTTCTCATTTTAGAATTAAAATATTAGGAGAGAGGTTATGCAAGAGAACACAGTATTGTTTCACTGATTAATTATTCATATTCTATCTTGTCAACAATACTGTGTAAGTTTGTAATTGCTCATTTAAATTTATTAAGTCTAGAGAGTTGTCAGTCTGGTTGGGAAGGATCTAAGATGTACATCTAATAGCTCAATGATGGGGCAAGAACCAACTATGAAGTCACCACTATGAGTACATCAATTCCAGATCTATTTTAATCTATCACATCTATACTATCTTTGCTCAGTTGGTGTTCTTTGTGGCAGTAACGAGAAAGGGGTGGGAGCTTCAAACAAACAACAATATCACTGTATATTATGAGATCTGAGAACAAAAAGGTTCCAACTTAAGAACTTTTATTTTCTAAGTTTGAGAACAACAGTGCTGATAGGAGGCATCGAAGTGATAAAGCAAACAGCAAACATGGGCAACACGACTGCAATCTTTTCAGAAGTCCTGGCTTGGGAAGCTTAATGGAATAATTCAAAGATCACTAGATTAGGAGCCCAGAGATATCTAGTTCTGCTAATAACTAGGCAATGTCACCGTATAGAGGAAAGACTCTTGGATTTGGACAAAAATACCTTAGTTCAAATCCCAGCTCTGTCACTACCTGTGTGAACTTGGATAAATTATTTAAATCTCTGGGCCAGTTCCTCTTCTGAAAAATGAGGCAGTCGGGCCAGATGAACTTTAAGGTCCCTTACCAACTCCAAATTTATTGTTGCATGAATAGAAGTCCCTTACCCATTTATTCTCTGTCTCCCTTCTCACTTTCTTATTTCTTTTACTCACCTGTAAAGAGTAGGGTTTGGACTCTAGGATGAACTCTAAGGTTAGCCCCAGGTCTATGATGTGAAGAGCCATAGAACAGAATATCATATGAAAGCTAATGGAGTGGCTGAAGGAGGCTTACATCAGCAAATATAGCTCTACTTTATATTTTCTGTAAGACAATTAGAACTTAACATCAAGGTACCATGTCTCTATGTGCGACACCATACACTATCCTCTGCTAGAGACATTTGTTAAATCATGATGAAATCAAGTGCTGCAAAATGATAAATCCTCATTAAAGCCACTGAGGACAGAAAGTAGGCATAAAACAAACCTTAGAGGACTGAGGTTAAACTGTTGGGGGCTTTTGGTCCACTGCAATACAGAGCCCCCCAAATATCCACATGTACTTAATTCCTATGGTCTTGACAGACTGGATTTTCATCAGTCATTTTACCATAAACCTCAGGTCAGAAGCAAAAAATACTTTTATTTAGTTATTACCATGAGAGCCCTGTAACTTAAAGCTACTTTGGGGCAGGAAGATAATCAACCCTACATGTGAAAACACTATATGGGAAGATCTCCAGGTGGCAGTCCTGCAGATCTGAACAGATGCCTATTTTCCTTGTGCCCATGAGACAGATGGTCCTCAGAGAGGGGTAGAGTGTCTAAGCCATCAGAGTGAAGCCTGTGTGCTGGACTAATTTTGGAAACATGTCCGTGATCCATCTGAGCAATGAGGATTCCTTAGGATTACCTTTGCTATTCAAGGTAGTTTAACTGGCAAGAAGGAATTCCTGTGTTACAGAGAGAGAACTCCAGATATTGACATGCTAAAATGTCACCAAAATATCCCATGCTTTATCCTTGAGTACCAATGCTATTATGGGTGAACTACTAGGAACTGAAATTCCTAAATGAGGGAGTGGATGTTTCTGTTCCTCCTCAAAGTAAGATTTTTTTTCTTCATGACAAAAATTATTCCATTCTCACTTGAAAGATACATATTTTTTTTTTAGGCAATTGGGTAAAGTGACTTGCCCAGGGTCACACAGCTAGTAACTGTTTCATCTGAGGCCAGATTTGAACTCAGGTCCTCCTGACTTCAGGGCCGGTGCTCTATCCACTGCACCACCTAGCTGCCTCAAAAGTAAGATACTATTACAAACAGAGGTGAGGAAAACCAAGCCACGTGTTCGTTACTATTGCTGTGTTGGCATTAAATGACAACATCGTTATAAAAATAAAATAACAAAAATTATTTCTATAACATTTTGAATATTATTTTTAAAACACTGTAATTCTTTTGGCTTTAATTCTATGAGACATGTAAGTAAAGTATTATTAGTATAGATGAGGAAACTGAAGTTCAGAGACGCTTTCCCAAGACAACAGAGCTAGTAGATGGCAGAGCCAAGACTCAAAAGTCTTCTGAGTCTTTAAAACCAGTGTTCTTTCCATTACATGTTGCTCCCCCTGAAAGGAAAAGAAAAAAGAAAACAAAAGCTTGCATTTTTATAACAAAATGAATAACTGAAAAGCCAGAGGACTCTCTGGTCCTACTTTTTTAGGACTATCTCCTATTATGCAATTCTGGTATGCTTAGGGTTTAAACTACACTAAGATCTAGTTAGATCTGGCTGCTAAAATTCTTCAGCAAGTTTGCTGATCTGGCATAATTTTAATTCCACCTTCTTTATCCTGAGTAGGCCTTCCTGGTTAATTTTTAGAATTCTTCTCCCTCCCCAACCCCTCTTGCTAATTGTCTGTGCTCCCTAATATCATCACCCCACCAGTGATGTGACAGATGCTATGCCTGACCCTTCACTGGAAAATCCTATGTAAAAGATTATCTCTTTAGACTAGAGAGGACACCTCCACTACTCAGTCACACCACCACTAGGGTTGGTAGAGCCCTAACTGAGCTGCTGCACCCTCCCCTATGCTGAAAGTATCAATAGACCATCCTACTCTAAAACTGCAAAAAATAATTATAGCTAAATCACTTTTGCATATTATCTTATTCAACTATTGTAACAGCAAGTACAAGTACGGCTTTGCTCCTTTTAAGATGAAAAACTGAGGCTCAGAGGAAGGTCTCAGAATCAAGTCTTCAGAACCCCAGTCCAATGAGCTATTTATTTGTATGGGCAGAAGCAGCAGTACTTATTCATAACCTTTTTTTCCTTTTACTCCATGATAAATTCACCCCTCCACACCAAGGGTTGGTGGGGAAGGGAAATATAAGAAAAGGGGAAATATTATGTGTGCATGTGCGCTCTATGGCTTGCCATCCTAACATTCCAGATATGTTAAAAAAAAAAAAAGAGCCAGCCTATTCTTCAGTAATTTTTGACAGTATGCGAGTTTATTAAAAGAGAGTAACTCAGAATTATACAGAAACTATGGCAAAATCTACCTAAACTTTCCCTCTTTGGGATTTAGTTCCCATTGTAAAATGAAAGTTTTAGGGTTTTGTCTCTAAATTCTACAGAACACATAGATTGTAGGCCTTCTAATATATATATTTTTTCTCTCCTTCAGTAATTCCTCTGTGTTTAAAGCACAGGGTTCCTTCTAGCTGAGTTATCATTATATATGATCATGACAGAGGTGGCAAGAAAGGGAGGATTTCTGCATAAATGAAATGTAGAACATTCAGGCTTTCTTTTCAAGTTACTGACTACCATGTAACTCTGAGTAGAGTCAGTTTTCTTTTTTAAAGGGCAGAGAAGAAATCTCTAAGATTAATGAAGGTCAGCTGAAGTAGTAGCATGGCCCTTCTTAGCTGACTGGGCAAATAAAAATGTACAACCCCAGGTTATTGTTCCCATCACCTCACAGTGTTGAAAATAAATGAAGAACCACCACCCTTGTGCTGGCAACCCAAAAGGAAGGAAAGAAAGTTAAGGAAGGAAAGAGGGGAAGAGGCAGCTTAGAGTCCAAGGTGAATAGAGGGTGAGAATGGACTCCTTAGTCTCTCCTCATACCCCAGAAACTCTAAAAACTCAATCTTTTATCTGCTCTGAAAGTTCTACTTATAGAAATCTCTGTGAGCAACCCAGCTGCTATTTCAAAGCAGATACAAAAGTCATTGGGGGAAATTATTATTTGAAAAATCATTTTTTTCTCTAGATTTTCCTCCTCAAAATATTTCATGTGCTCAGATGTGGGCTAGAGAGGAAGGACAGTTATATAATGGGGGAAATATGAGTAAATACTGTAATACCATAATAGATACGACCTGGGAATTGCTCTTTTTCTTTTCAAGCAATAGTACATTGCCCTGAATTTTTACAAGGATTAAGAGGTCCAAAACCTTTTGGTGGGGCAATTTATGAACCTGATGAACAACCTTGGAGTCATCTTTTTTCAGCAGTCTGAAGGGAAAGCACTATCTGCAAAAATAGCTTCCGATTTTTTACATTCAACGCTTCCCAAGATAGGTAGTCTCGTCAGACCAGAGCACCTCTGTAAATGATTTTCATGAGTTGCTACACCTGAAAAAAAAAAATCATCATCTAGTGGTTAACCTTTTGATGATAAGCCTTTCCAAACTTAACTAGGTTTCATAGTACCTTTTAGAAGTAATGCTGTGTTTGTTATAGCCTTTGTGAATCCAGGGTCACCTTTATACTTCAGCAAGGGATCCAAATAGGACATTAAGAAAGGCCATGAAAATATTTAAACTGTGCTACAAAAATAGAATATCAATTGTTTCTTAAATATTATTAAATACCCAACATTTGTGCTGAGTGCTAATAGGAGAAAATATGATACAAGAGTTTAAAAGTGTGTGTATGTTTATGTATGTACACATACGTGTTAGGGAAAGACTCCACTTAAAAAAAAAAAGACAAAAGGACTTTATAAAATCAATACCTTGAATTACATCTGGAAGCAAATGGGTATCCAGTGTAGGCCCAAGTACATAGTTCCAATGCGTTTTAGCTTCTATTAATCTAGTAAACTTCACCTCTGGAGGAAATGAATATATCTTTTTAATTCCCCAAAAGGATATCAAGATTATCCCTGTCACTCTCACCATATGCTTCTTTTCCCACCTTTCTTTCCCCTTCTCCTAGGCACTGGTTGTCACTTTCATTCATGTTACCCCCGCCAGGTACAAAGAGTATCAAGAACTATCAGCATGAAGAGGGTAACATTTTATGACAATCCTGTTGCTTAAGTATATCATAATGTTGGAATGGAGAGAAAGACTGTGGAACGTGTTGGTCAGGGAAGAACAGGTAGAAGGAGATTGCATCCATCATCTTTCACTCAACTGTCAAATTGATCTTCCTAAAATGCAGGTCTGACCATGTCAGTCACCTCACTGTTCAACAAACACCAAAGCCTACCTATTACCTCCCAGATCAAATATAAAATCCTCTGTTTGGCTTTTAAACCCTTCATAACCTGGACCCCTCACCTACCTTTGCAGTCTTCTTAAACTTTTCTCTCCTTTATGTACTCTGACCCAGTGATATCATCCTCCTTGCTGTAACTCGAACAAAACATCTGATCTCCCAGCTGTGCATTTTCATCAGTTGTCCCCCATGTCTAGAATTCTTTCTCTTCTCATCTCCCCCTCCTGATTTTCCTGGCTTCCTTCAAGTCTTAGCTGAAGATGAGAAGCCTTTCTCAAACCCCTTTTATCATAGTGTCTTCTGAGACTACGCAGTTTATCCTCTATATATGTTATTTGTGCATAGTTATGTGAATGTTGGCCCCGGTATTGGAAAGTGAATAGGCCAGAGTCAAGGGAATTCTCCATTTGCTGAGAGTCAAAAAGAACTCTTTTTCCCCTCACTTTGAAAATCCTTCAAATGATAAGCAGGAGATGACACAGGAGCTAACTTTTTAATGTACAAGATAGAAGGTTAAAAGGGCATACCCTATATATATTTACAGGCCAGCTGCATTTTTTTACCTGCATTCCTTGACTTTGGTTTCCTGTATAATCGGTGACCAACTGAATATCTTTTATAATGTCATCACATGCAAATAATTCATATTTATACAACATATTAAGGTTTATAACGCACTTCCCCACACAACAGTTTGATGAAGTTAGGTAGTCCAAGTATTACTGAGGATAGAGAGCCAAGAAGACTTAGGACCCAAGTCTTATCTCTGACACATATTGGTTGCTTAACCCTATGTCTTATGTTTTCAGTGCCTTTTAGACAGTTTTCCCATTGGGAATTTCCTATACAATGCAATCATGGTTGCTCTATCTTCTCTCACAATTCAATCCCTTCCCTAATTTATGATCATTGTTTTATAAATGAATTAACTACAGGGCAGCTAGGTGGTGCAGTGGATAGAGCACTGGCCCTGGAGTCAGGAGGACCTGAGTTCAAATCCGGCCTCAGACACACAGCACTTACTAGCTGTGTGACCCTGGGCAAGTCACTTAACGCCATTACCTAGCCAAACACACACACACACACACACACACACACACACACACACACACACACACACACACCCCAATAATAACTGAATCAACTAAAGTCAAGATCAAATAGCTAGTAAGCATCAGAGCTGGGATTCAAATGTAAGTCTTGTGATTCCTAAATCTAGTGCTCTTTCCATGCTTTCTTTGTATTTTTGTTTGTTCAGAGGTGATGAAAACATACACATACTTATGAGGAACAAGGTATGGGTATCAGTTTACTGGGACACAAGCCTTTGGTAAATTAAGGCCAAGGGAGCCTTTTGCTAAGGTCTCTTGTGGGATCACTTTAAATTCCCTGGCATAAAGTCTCCTTGACCAGGAAAAACTGTCAGTAGACTTTCCAACACTATCTTTTATGGTGACATACTATGACAATGGTCATAAGTCAGGAAGACTTAGGTATAGAGAATAAAAAGGGCAACTTTGTGTGATGCTAGTTCATTTCACTTTACCCAATTATCCATATTTGAACTATACAGATCTTTTGAAGACATTTAATCTGTGTGAATCCTCTGCAGATATAAATTAACAACTCCTGCATGACTTAGAGAGTTCCATGAGCTGCACTGGCTTAAAAATATATTATTACATGCCTTCTAGCAATGAACCTTTCCAAAGTGATCTGGACTGGTTAACTAGTTAAGAGACCATTGCTAGGCCAATTCTTTAAGTATGTCTAGCTTGGGAGAACTCAGCAGAGCTTGTAGTCCATTGGCATAGCCTTTGAAAACCCAAGTGACCCCTCTATGCCACAGTAAGGAAGAAGACTTTAGGAAAGATGCTGAGTACCTCCAAAATAGTCAAGGGAAAAACAAGTGTACTATTAGATCTCAAACTTGCATTTTCTGCAAAAGGAAATTATAATTTAATTTTTGCCTTAACATCCTATGGCAGGCAAGGATAAGTTCAATCCCTGACTCCACTCTGAAGACTAACCTGCATCTGATATTGCCCAACCGAGAAAGGACCTAGGAGCATTCTCCTCAAGTCCACTGCAGTCCATGTGGTCATGACAGTACACCTGATAAAGTGCATATGCAGAAACTGTTCAGGCTGGCCTTTTACTAAGTGCTTCATATGCAAATAAAACTGCAATGACTCGTGAAGTGTCCCCATTTAGATTTTATCCCCTTCTTGTTTCAAATTTCTGTTTATCACGATTAAAAGGCACATTGGTTATGAACCTCATTTGCCAGAAGGCTGGTCATTTTTCATCATTAGGTACAGGGGTGGCTCTGAGTTTTGTTCAACCATCTGTTCTCCCTTAGAAGCCCGAGGGAATCACAGCAGGGCCAGAGAGAGCTTTCCAACCCTTGTAAACACACCATTCAGACAGGGACTTACAAAAGAGTTACTGAGCTAGTATTGAGCAGATAGAATGACAGAGAAGGGAGATAGAATATACATATATGGATCACAGCCATACCCTAGGGTTTCACTGAGTCACAACTTTGAAGCAAAATAACTTTCCCTGTGCTTTTATATTCTGCCATGAAAAGAAACATCTGCGAAGTTCACTAAATATCTAGGCATAGGTCCCCTCAAATTGGAAATTGCTCTCCAAACTTCCCTTCTATGATAAGACTAAAAATTACCTTCCATAAAAGAAATTACCTCCTGTGAGAGTGGGAAATTATACCGATTAAAACTACAATACAGTGTGAAAGCAGATGATGTGTACAGAAGCCAAGACGAGAGCAAGGGTACAAAAGGTTTACGGTTTTCCAACCCACCAACCTTTCCACCAGCATAATCGGAACATTAAAGAGGAATGACTGTCCAGCTGGTGAAAAAGCAGACTTCGATTTCTCCTTCACAAAATTAAATTTGGGAATTATGGGTGTTTAGTACAAGTATAACAGAATTTCCCCCTCCCAATGTGTTTCATTCTAACACGGATTTATTACAGGCACCATATATTATGTGGGGAAGGGATGTGAAGAAGAAGTTATTATGTATTTTATAGGCCTTACCCTTGAAGGAAAAGGTCTTGTAATATCTGAGATGGACAGATATCAATCGCCCAGCAAGGCTAAATGGCTTGCCCAAAGTCACACTGGTAGTGTCATAGATAGGAACTAAACCCAGATAGATCTTCTTCTTTGAACCATACTACACTGTCTCCATTTTGCTCCCCTTTTTTTCAGCCACTAAATAACACAAGCCCATTTGGATGTCACAACTTTCTCCTACCTAACGTCACCAGCTTCTCCAACAAATTCTAGATTACGTGGGCAGAAAACGCACTTGGAGAGATCAAATTAATTGATTTCTCCTAACTCAGAGGAAAGCCACACATAAACCATCCTACAGTACCATACTCTTTGTAAACAACTTGCAGGACTAACTTCAGAATAATATTTTCAGAAATGTGATATAACAACAATCAAAAATAACTACAAAGAGACAGAAGACCCGAGTTTAAGTTTTCAAATCTAATACTTATTATCTACGTGACCCTAGGTGATCCACTTACCCTGTCTGAGCCTCAGTTTCATCATCAATAAAATGGAGGTAGTGCTTATAGGATCTTTCTCCTAGGGGTGTCAGATCATGACATAATGTGGGTTATATAACCACAATGTATTATTAATGTGAGTTACACAAAGCCATTCTGATTGCTAGCAATCATTTGTCCCATTACAAAAAAGTATACATACACAAATTAAAAAAGCATTTATCAAGTACAAATATGTGCTCAGCAATGATAATTCCTGGCTTTAGGAGCTTATATTCTAAAGGGAAAACAATGGTGGTGAGTGGACACTTCAGTTCGGAAGTTAATAGGGATTGCGAGTGGGGTCATAAGGATTGACACATCCAGCCAGGTGCCACAGCAAGGCTGACTTTGATAATGGTTCATTGTTGTACAATTTGGGTGGGAGGAAGAGGGAATGGTCAAGGAGGGGACAGTGGATTTTGGAGGGGAGGAAAAGGCATACTGGACAGTTTAAATGAAGGAGCTGTAGAGGAGGCAGTTATGGAGAAAAGAGTGAAAATAAACCCATTCCCTTTCATCATATTTCCACTGGATACAGAAAGTAGCAACTCAGAATCTAAGAATAATTGTTATCTTTAATGTTCAAATGTATCCCAGTACAGTGCCTGGCACACAGCAAATGTTTAAGAAATACTTATTGATTAATCAAGTTAATAAAGATGGCAACATTACTGTATATCTAAAAAGTGCTTTATTTTTTTTCCAAAGCTTTTTCACATGTTTCACTCCAGTTGAGCCTGAACACAGCAAGTTATCCCTTGTTGGAATTGTAGTCCATTTCAAATAATGCTTTATTTCTGTAACTTATTAAGGCTGTACTTTTCAAAATTCTTAAAATTGTACTTTAATTTTACAATGATATAAGGTTATTTTGGATGATAGAAAAACTCTTAACAATAAAAAGGCAAAAGCAACATAAATTGCTTTTGACTTTCTTAAGCGCTTTTCCCAAAAAATATTTCTAATCACTTTATTTATTTTCTTTGACTTGATCTTCAAGTTCTGCTCTCTGAAGGCCACACATGGATAAAGGAAATAAATAAAACAAGCTCAACAGTATTGTGTATGATAGTTATAAGTTATCAGTCTTTTCTTTTTCTAGTCATACCAGTATCATTTAAACAAATATTTACTACTACTAACAGCATTAATATAACACTTTAATGTTTGCAAAGTGCTTTAGAAATATTATCTTATTTTATCTTACAATTTCATTAAACTGCCTAGAGGCAGGTGGCACAGTAGACAGAATGGTAGTCCTGGAGTCAGGAAGGACTGGATTCAAATCTGGCTTCAGACATTTACTAGCTGTGTGACCCTGGGCAAGTCACTTAACCTATATCTACCTCAGTTTCCTCAACTGTAAAATGGGAAAAATAATAGTACAGATTAGTGAGAATTAAATGAGATGATATTTGTAAAGCTCTTAGCACAGTGCCTGGAACATAGCAGGTGCTAAAGAAAGGATCTTTTTCTTCCTTGTGAGGTAGGTACTCTTATCATCCCCATTCCATAAATTATGAAACTGAGGCTGAGGCAGGGGCTAAGTGATTTAGTCAGTGTCTAAGGCAAGACTCAAACTCAGGTCTTCCTGACTCCATATCTGGAACTCATCCACTGTACCACCTACCCACCTCCACATGAAAGGCACTGGGCCAGATAACAGGGATACAAGATACTCAAACAGATCTAGCTATCAAAACCTTACAATCTAATATGGGTGTGGAAAACAGAGGTTACTCAAATGACTAGGGAAAATGTGGTAAGAGCAAGGAACAGGTCCAAGCAAAGTGCTATGAAAAGTCTGAGAAGGGAGAAAGCACTTCTATCCTGGGAAGGAAAGAGAGGGTTAAGAAAAGCTTCGAGATGAGTATGACACATGAGTGGGACATTGAAGAAAGAGAGGAATTTTAATAGGCAGATACAGATATGCAAGAAAAATCTGCCACAGAATTTTGCTCATATTGGGGTGGGAGGATGACTACAGCTAGAGAAAGTCCAGTTTTGCTGGAACGTACAATATGTCAAGGGCAGAAACAGGATAAAATCAAGTTTAATAGGTTGGAACCATGTTGTAGAGGGTCTTGAATTACAGGATAAGGAATTTTATTTGGGAAGATTTTTGAGGAGGATAATGATATGGTCTCATTAGATCACTACATTAGGAAGTTTATACTGAGAGGAACATGAAGGATAGAGGCAAAAAGGACAGTGAGGAAGAAAGCTAATGGTGTGAAGGAGATGAGAGGAAATTCCAAAATAGGATGCTGCTGCAAAAAGGGAACAATGAGGATTGGTATAAGAGACGCAATAGAACATATGCTTCTTGCGAGCAGAGGCTATTTCACTTTTGTCTTTGTGTCTCCAGCATTTACTATGTGCCTGGCACGTATTAGGCACTTAATGAATGTTTAATGAATTGAATTAAAATAGTGCAGGGTTTTAAAAGTAATATCACACTTGTCCTTTGCCCAAAATTAAAAAAAAAATTCAAACACCACATGATGCTCTATTATCCACTTTCACCTATACATGAAGCAAAATTCTTAGAAAAGATCTCTATTAGCCCTGTAACCCCCTCAGTAGAATGTGTTACAATAAGTAAAGACTCCTCCCAAAATTACCTCTAATTTACTTTGTGCATATTTTGTATATTCATATGCACATGCTATTTCCTTCCTGCCCCACCCCCAAGGAATATAAATTCATTGAGGGCTATTTCATGTTTTTTAAATTATTATATCAATTTATTTATTTATTTTTGTTTTGTTTTTTGGCTGGGCAATGGGGGTTAAGTGACTTGCCCAGGGTCACACAGCTAGTTAAGTGTTATGTGTCTGAGGCCAGATTTGGTGCTCTATCCACTGCGCCACCTAGCTGCCCCAGGGCTATTTCACTTTTATCAGAACCCAGTGCTTAGTCCAATCGTGGACACATTGTAGGTGCTTAAGAAATAATATTTCTTTGTGACTGAACACAAGATCGCAATGAGTAAGAACATTATTTTAATATGAACATGAGGTCATTGGGAACTCCAAATATCAACACATAGTCTTTCTTTCTTTCTTTTTCTTTTTTTTTTTTGGTGAGGCAATTGGGGTTAAGTGACTTGCCCAGAGTCACACAGCTAGTGAGTGTTATGTGTCTGAGGCTGGATTTGAACTCAAGTCCCTCCTGACTCCAGAGCCAGTGCTCTATCCACTGCGCCACCTAGCTGCCCCAACACATATTCTTAAAGCCCTTGTAAACTTTAACGGAGGTACTAGGACAGGGGAATATTTATATAAGCAGCTACTATGTGCCAGGCACTGTACTGAACACTTTACAAATCTTTACATCTCATTTGATCCTCACAACAACCCTGTGAAATAGATGCTATCATTATCCTCATTTTACACTTGAGGAAACTAAGGCAGACAGGTTAAGTGACTTGCCCAGGATTGCATAGCAATATGGGTTTGTGGTTGGATTTGAAATCAGATCTTTCTGACTTCAGGTTCAAAGCTCTATCCACTATGTCACCTAGCTGCCTCTAACTACATAAAAAGTGACCAATTGTTACATTTCATAAGCAGAGATTTTGATAACCAAAGGAAAAACAGAAAAGAATTTTAACTGACTAGGCAAACAAAACTCCATTTTCCTAAAATTGAATTACATAAATCAGGAGCTGAAAGGTGACCTACTATTAACAATGAAACTACTGATTTTTTTCTATTATCAGGAAAAAATATAGTTGGTATTTAATAACTGCAGTGGCAGATCAACATTGGCTTATTGTAGCAAAAAATGAAACCTTTAAAAATTGGTCTTTTGGCATGGTTAATTTCTTAGCGTCACTGCCCTGGGGCAGTGTCACAAAGGACCTGGGCTGTAGCTCACTGCTCAAGCTATAATCCAGACCAAGTTTTTATCTGACCATATTACTTACTGTTCATTTTAAAAACACCTACCTTTATATCACATAAGAAAGAAAAGACAAACTCCATGATTTAGAAGTCTCCGGAGTGAGTACTATGTTCTCCAGAACTCTTGACTGATAGATTTGTTTACTGGACAGCAGAGGTGCTAGAACTGTACAGAAGAATAAATGGGCCTTTAACCCAACATAGCGGGAATCACTGCTGTTGACCCCCATGGGGATAGGTACAATTATATTAACTAGATACTTGAAAAAAGAGACTAATGGTTAGCTTGTCAGTTGAGTACTGATTTTTGTTGGGTGGGGGAAATAATAAGACAACATAGAATATCAGAACTGAAAAATGTCTGGGACAAAAGTTTCAAAGACTCATAGGATTTCAGAATTGGAAGGATCCATATGGGGCATCTAGTAGAACCCACACCTGAAAAATAATTTACTCTGTAACACCCAGTATTACTTAAAGATCCTTCTTCAATGAAAGTGAACTCACTTCCTTCAAAGGCAGCCTATTTCATTTTGAAATAACACTACTTGTTAGAAAGCTTTTCTTTATGTTGAGCATAAGTTTTTCCTGTTTTCAATTTCCTTTGCTCCTAGTTCTGTTACTTTGCAGAATAAGTCAAATCCCTCTTCCATATAACATTTTCCCCCACTTAATAATATTTTTTCCAATTACATGTAAAGACAGTTTTCAACATTCACTTTTATAAGATTTTGAGTTGCAAATTTTTCTCCCTTCCTTCCCTCCCCCTCCCCAAAATAGCAAGCAATCTGATATAGGTTATACATGTACAATCATATTAATCTTATTTCAACATTAGTCATATTGTGAAAGAAGAATCAGAACAAAAGGGGAAACCACAAAAGAAAAAGAAAAAAAAAAGAAAGAAAAAAACAAAAGACAGAGAAAGGAAAAGGAAAAAAAAACAACGAAAAAAGTGAAAATAGTATGCTTTGGTCTCCATTCAGAAGACGCCATAGTTCTTTCTCTGCATGTGGATGGCACTTTCCATCTTGAGTCTTTTGGAATTATTTGGATCACTGCATTGCTGAGAAGAGTTAAGTCTATCATAGTGGATCATCACACAATGTTACTGATACTGTGTACAATGTTCTCCTGGTTCTGCTTACTTCACTCAGCATCAGTTCATGTAAGTCTTTCCAGGTTTTTCTGAAATCTGCCTGCTCATCATTTCTTATAGATGAACAATATTCCATTACATTCATAGACCACAACTTGTTTAGCCATTCTCCAATTGATGGGCATACCCTCAATGTCCAATTCTTTGCCACCACAAAAAGTGCTGCTATAAATATGTTTGTTACCTATATAACTTTTCAAATACACAAAGACAGCTATTATATACCCCCTGTCCCGTCATTTTCCCTCCATTCCAAACATCACCATTTCCTTCAATTATATGGTATGAACTTCATCATCCTGATTCTTTTCTCAGGACATTCTCCAGTTTAATGATGTCTTTCCTAAAATGTGGTACCCAGAACAGATTACAAGGCTCCAAATATGGGCTGACTAAAGTAGAATAAAAGGGGACCATCACATCTCATTATTCCTGGACTTCTATGCCTCTATTAATGCAGCCCATGTTGCATTAACTTTTGGGAGGCTACCATATCACACCATTTGTTCACAAAGACCTTGAAATCCACTAAAACTGCCAGATCTTTTTAAGGTAAAATGTCATCTAACTACACCTTCCCCTTCTTGTACTTGTGAAACTGATTTTTTAAATGCCAGCATAATACTTAACATTTATTCCTATAGAATTTGTCACACTAGATTCACTACTATATTGTAGGTTTGTCAAGATACTTTTGAATACTGAGTCTCATCCAGTGAGTTAGTTATCCCTCCTAGTTTTGTGTTGAATGTAAATCTGATAAGCATGACACCCATGTCTTTATTCAAGTTACTGATAAAAATGTGAAACAGCACAGGGCCAGTACAGATCCCTGGGGAATTCCACAGAAGACCTCATGTTCAACCTGACATAAAAATCTTAATTTTGTTCTTGAATTGTGTCTGTCTCTGTGATCCTATTTTGGGCTTTCTTGGCAAATATGCTGGAATAATTTTCCATTTTCTTCTCCAGCTCATTTTACAAATGAGGAAACTGAGACAAACAGGTTTAAGTGACTTGTCCAGGGTCACACAGCTACTAAGTTGTCTGAGGCTGCATGTGAACTCAGAAAGATAAGTCTTCCTGGTTCCAGGCCTGGCACTCCACTACACCACCTAGTTTCCCCATTTAAAAAAACCTAATAATTAGTTCTTAAAGTTGGGTTATTCAACCAAGTCTTAACCATCCAACTATACAACTGTCTAGCCAACATCTGTCCATCCATTCCACAAGATCACCAAGACAGTAATTATTAAATAATTAGCTAAAATCTAAGTCAGCTATATCTATGGTACTAACCTTGTCAAAAAAAAGGAAATAATCTCTTGTTAACGAAGCCATATGCTGACTCTGTGTGATTACTGTTCACTTTTAGAAATGTTCACTAAATGTATCTTAAATCATACTTCCAAAATTTTGTCAGTAATAAAAATTAAGCTAACTTGGTTGTCTACAGATTCCATTTTAGTCCTTCATGGAAAATCAGGATACCTGACCTTATGTAGCTCAACAATGACATCCAAAGTTTGTTATGCACCCAAGGATGAAGAGTTCTTCTGGGATAAGTGACCTGAACTCAAAGGCAAAGAAATACTCTCTCACTATTTACTTAACTATCCAGTGCCTTTTATGAATTTTTTATTTTGTCTTTTTCATTTAGAAAATCGATTTTTCTGAAGCAAAATTGAGTAGATATGCTTTATGTCATCAGAAATCATTATCCCATCTATCCTGAGGACAGGTCCTGTCCCTTCCTTGATCCTCCTCTTTTCTCAATATTGCTAATTGTCACTTCTGTTGTTCCCTGCTTTCCTTGCCAGTCAAAGCTCCCTTTAAACTTTAGTACTCCTGAAGCTACTCTCAAAGTGTCAAGCATTACTTTTATATTCCTCCTTTGTTGCCTGCTTTTGTTTCCATCTTCATAATGTGTCTAACTTGACTGGTAAATTGCTCATGCGTCCACATTGGTCTCTTCAGATCATTCCTATTTTTTCTCCTTATTGGAATTTTGTCTTTGTGTCTTCAAAAATTCTATTCTTGAGAGATTCCAACTCTTTCTGGGTGCACTTCCTCTGCAGAATTTTGTTATGTCATGAGATCCTACCTACCCTTTCTGAACACTCTGAAATCTGTTCCCTAAAAACCAGAGTACATGTCAAACCTATTTTCAAGTCTCCTCTCCTTCTCTATAAGAAACTCTAAGAAGAAGCAGTCTTTTCACATCTTGCTTCTATCCTCACCAAGGTTCCTATCTTTTCCAATTCATCAGTTTCTCCTTCTTAACGAGAATAACAACCTAAATATAGTATTCCTATATTGGTTTCTCTACCTTTTAAAGATAATATTATTCAGGTAAGTAAAAATTATATATTAACTGCTCTGCTTTTGGCATTAAGAATTCAAGCATATGTCCAGATAACTGAAGTCCCCTATCACTAATGTATTCTATCTACATGTAAGGCTTGTGACATGTTTCCTGGTTTCATATATTTCCTCTTTCTGCGTAGGTATGACAGTAGTGAAAATATCACTTTTCTTTCTGCCTCTTTTGACCTTTGCTTCCAAATGTTCTGTGCCATGCTTCCCTTCTCCAGTGCCTAGATTTTCTTACATGAGCTTATCTTCTTAATATACAATGTTTCTCTGCCATGCCCCAATCCTTCACTTCCTCCAATTCTTTTGAGTATTTCATATTGTTCCACAGCCAAGTCTCAATGATACCTATTTAAGCCAAATTTGCTTCCTTTAATTAGCACATTTTGTTCATCTCACTTATTGCCTATATTTTGTGCATTTAACAATAAGAATAACAATGCTAATAATAATAGCTAACATTTATACAGTGCTTACTACATGCCAGACACTTTAAAATTATCTCTTTTGATTCTCACAACAACACTAGGTGGTATGTGCTATTATTATCTACATTTTATAGATGAGCAAACTAAGGCAAAAAGAGATTAAGTAACTTGTCCAACTTGTCACATAGCTAGTAAATATCTGAGGCCACATCAGGTTCTACTTACTCCAGGCTCAGAGTTCTATCCAATGTGCCATCTAGCCCCTTCAATTTGTATACAGATACAAAGGTCAAGGATTTTACCACTAAATCCATTCTTGGATTTCTGTTTCATTAACTTCTGGGTACTTCTGGTACTTGCTTGTGACTGCTCTCCATGGGATCTAGCTTAATAGATATACATAAGCAATTTTCCCCTTCCCCATTCCCTTTCAATTTAAAGCTCTTTTGACTAGATTTGCAAGACAACACACAAATACATTCTTCCCAAGCCCTTATTAGGTACATTCCATCCTTGGCCAGGAGTGTATCATCCCTATATTTTGTCATGGTACAGATATTAAAATTCCACTCTCAGACATCCTCTTTGTTAACCTACCATTCACTCCCCAAACTGCTTTTCTCTTTGCATTCCTTGCCTTTAATGGATGTGAGTGACAAAAAGAACACTTGTGGACCTATTTTCTTCAGTTTCTTGCCCAAGACTTCACAATATTTGGCACTGATTTCTAGGTTCCTTCTGGTAGAATACTTTGTGTTCATTTGAATCAAGAAAAGTGGGTAGTAGTCAACCCTTCTGACAAATCTGGGAAAGTTCTCTGTCAAATTTGGATACATACTGTGGGAAGACAGCAGATTTCCCTATTGTTGCTAACAGGTCATCAAATAGTTGCCTCAGGGAGTCACCAATCAACACTGCTTTTTTCTCTTCTTCCTCTGACCCTTACTGGCTAAAACCTCCCATGACAACATCTATGAATCTACTTTATCTTTTCTTGAAGGGCAAGCAGCTGCTTCCTCCTCAGTGCATTCAGCTAACCTTAAAAAAAAAAACAAAAACAAAACCAAAAACAAACCAAAGAACAAAAAACTTTATTTCTTAGCTCTAGGAGTTCTGTTGTCCTTCTTCCTCCCTTCCTTTGTGGGATACTATCTTACCCTATAATGTCCTTACATAGGAATCCCTGTGCTTCTGCAGATCCTTTTTCCTTCCTTCATAGCTCAGTTCAAATGCAACTTCCTTCAAAAGGTCTTTCCTGATTCCTCCTAGTTGTTGGCACTCCCTACAAAAATCAGTGTATATTTTTTATATACATATATGTATGTATATATGTATATGTATATATGTGTATGTGTGTGTATATCTATATATCTATATCTATGTTTTTACTTACCTGTAAACATTTATCTCTTCCCTCCCTGACCCTTTTCCCAAATTCAATAGAATCTTAGTTCTTTGAAAGCAGAGGCTATTTCACATTTAAATTTGTATTACCAGGGCAAGTAGGTGGTATAATGGATAAAGGGGCAGCCCTGGAGTCAGGAAGACACATCTTCCTGATGTTTACACTTTGTAGAAATTTAAATCTAGCCTCAGACACTTACTTCCTAGCTGTGTGACCCTGGGCACATCACTTAACTCTGTTTGCCTCAGCTGGAAAACCACTCCAGTATCTTTGCCAAGAAAACTCAAAATGGGGTCACAGAGTTGGACACAACTGAAATGACTGAACAACAACAACAATATAGTAGGCACTTAATCAATACTTATTCATTAGCTGATCCTTAATGATGGTAGGCATGGCAGATTATCCCTATTTTTCAGATGGGGAAAATTATATTGAATACGATATGACCTTTATGTGCCTGGAGTTACAAAGCAAGGCAACCATAAAGGTAGAGCCAATGCCTTCACTGTCCTAGTTTAACTTGTTATTTTTAACCCCCATCCTACAACGTAGAGGCATTGGTGCTATGTCCACTGTCGCATCTAATCTTTTTACATCTTTATTTAATCTATAATCCCACCAAATTGGATTTCTCACTGTCCTACAAACATATGTTCTATTTTTCGTATGGACTGTTCTTTAACTTTGTTCTATTAACAATAAAAAAAAAAAGGAAAAGGGGGCAGCTAGGTGGTGCAGTGGATAGCACCCCGGGCCTGAAGTCAGGAGGACCAGAGTTCAAATTTGGCCTCCTTCACTTGATACTCACTAGCTGTGTGACCCTGGGCAAGTCACTTAACCTTACCATTGCCTATAAAAACAAAAAAACCCAAAAAACCTTTGTTCTGTACCTGCAATGTCACATATCCTTATTATTAAATTGTCCCATTAAAATCCTACCTATCACAACCCAGTTTATTCAATTCAAGGTCACTCCCAAAGCCTTCACACAACCAGTGCAGATCACAATTAGTCAGAAGTGATTCTTCTCTCCAGGAAACTCTCATTGTTGTGTAAATCCACTAAGCACTTAGATTCTACATTATATTATAGTATAGGTATAGATGTTCCTCTACTAGACTGTAAGTTCTTTGATAACATAGCTTGTCTTATTTCTTGGTATATCTCTGCCAGAACTTACCTTACAGTACCTTTTTGTATATGAGGTAAAAAAAAAAAGTTAGGTGAATTTGAGTAACTCATAGCATTTGGCAGAAGAAGGAAAAAAAAAAAACACCTGGGTGTTTTGGTATACTGCAAGCTCAGTATGAATCAGCAGTGTGATATAGCATTCAAAAAGCTAATGCAATTTTAGGTTGCATTAAGAGGCCCATAGTTTCCAAGAACAAAGAAATAATAGTCTCAGTGTCTTCTGCTCTCATCAAACCTCAGTTATATCAGGATGGGTTAAAGGAATTAGGGATGTTTATCCTAGACAAGAGAAGACTTACAGGGACATTATAATGGCCTTCAAGTATGTGAAGGGCTTTCAAACAGAAGAAAGATTTGCCTTGTTCTATTTGACCCCAGAAGTTAGAACCAGGAACCACAGGTAGAAGCTGAAAAGAGACAAATTAGGTTTGATGTCAGGGAACACTCCTGAACAATTAGAGCTGTCCAGAGTGGAGTAGGCTGCCTGTCTTAAGATGTGGTAGGTTCTCCCCACCCCCTACCAGATATTTTCAAGCAAAGGCTGGATGATCACTGTTGAGTAGATTATAGGTACAAACTCCTTGTGTATAGGGGTTAGTTCTAACTCAGATTATGTGATTTTTAAGCCATTTTATATTTTATATGAGAGACTATGTAGCATACTAGAAAGAGAGTTGGCCTCCAGGAACTTGACATATAGTGGTTGTTAAGTAATGGGAAAGTTATGATCTCCTAGTATCCTAGGGTGCCATTATTAGAGGGAGTTCCTCGTATCAATGAAATACAGATCTAGTCTCTATCCCTGGTATTTTACAATGTGTATGTATATATGTATGTATACATATACAACACACACATACACCCCCATCCACCATATGATACAGATGAGAGGCAATGTAGCATTATGAATAAAAAGCAGGCCTTGAAGTAAAGAAAACCTGGGTTCATATCACAATTCAGACATATATTAGCTGTGTGATCATGTACAAGGCATTTAACTTCTTAATATCCCAAGGAAATCTAAGACTGTTATGGATGAGCTGATGAATGTCAACAGTGCAGAGAGTGTGCAAAACCAGGAGTTCCCTACACTGCTGAAATCAGAAGTCCAGATGAAGAATATTCACCAATCCTGAGCTTATGTAGAGAAATACCAGGATACATATGGAGAGGCAACAAAGATACCATATAATCAGATCCATTTAGCTGCAAAAAAAAGCTGCATACCTCAGAACATGTCAATTCATCAGCCACACTTGTTTTAAAACCATCTATTGTTAGCAGCTCTTATTTATGTGAAAATTTTATAAATTGTAAGGGTTTAATTTATCAGGAAGAGATTCCCATGATGATTTACAGTAGCTGTGAGTATAACTATTAACATGTCATCTCTATTCCCACACTAAATTTCAAACGTCTTTCTTTAATAAAGGCAAATCACTCCTTGCTATGAATGCAGTCCTTCTCAAAGGATGCATTATTTCTGAAGCTGATTAAAGCTAATTTAAACATGATACAAACATTTGAAAACCATAGTATGCATACTAAGGAAGTTATTTTAGAGACTACAACCTTCATAACTTCATAGGATATAGAAAGTTAACGGAGAAAGGAACCTTTGAAAGCATCTCTTCTATCCCCAGTTATCTTATCAATAAGAAAACCAGAACCCAGAAGGTTAAGTGACTTTCTAAGGTCACATAAGTCATGCCTCCTATTCAGGCAAATGGGACATTCAACAGACAAACCTAAAGTATGTGCTGGCTATGCTTTCTTACTTTACCAATCTTCATCCCTTGGCAAACTAATTCAACTCTCCATCATTGTCTACAGTCATATTCCTTGTTCCATTTTCCTATTGCTATTCATGCCTCACCAAAAACCTGAACCCTAAGTAACTCTACACCATCCACCTCCTTTATTTCTACTCATATGCTACTAGAGTTGAAAGAATTCATGAAACTATGGATGTACTACAAATTTATGTTATCTAACCTCAACCGGCCTTCACTGCAGCAACACAATCTTTCTACTACTCTTTAGCTAATTCTTTCCTATTCAACACACCATTCCTATCCATGGACTCTTTCAATTAAAAGCAGGCATGATCAATAGTGCATATGCTTCAAGGACTGTGCCTATTGAACAGTCTTCCCTACATACACATACACACACACATACATGCCCCACTTCATCATCCCACCCCTTGCCAAGGCCAACCCCTCTAGACATAATCTTCATCCCATCTTTTCCTGTCTTCTCCAGCAGATTGACTCCACTACCAATTCACTCTCATTCTCACACTCACTCACTCTCTCTCATCTTCAATCTCTCCTTATCTGTTGGATCTTTCTTTGCTGCTTACAAACATGTCCAACTTTCTTCTTTCCTTAAAAAAAAAAAACTCCATCAGATTCCACTATACCTGCTCGCTATCATCCTACATATCTCTCTTCTTCCCCTTCTCATCTTAACTCCTTGAAAAAGCTGTCTCAACTCAGTACCTCCACTTCCTCTCCCCTTGTTCTCTTAAGCCCCTGCAGTCTGAATTCTAACCTTATCATTTAAGTGAAATTCCTCTCTCTAAAATTTCCAAGTTAATTGTCCAATACAAAGAGTTCTCAATCCTCAGCATTTGACATTGCTGACCACCTTCTTATTTTAGATACTTCCTCCACTCTGGATTTTCATGAGTCTACTCTCTCGTTTTCTCTCATACCTAATCTGACTACCCCTCAGTCTTCTCCGCTAAATCTTCAATCAAGTCATGCTGAGCCTTTATCTCCTTCTCTCTCTCTTTCTCTCTCTCTCTCTCTCTCTCTCTCTCTCTCTCTCTCTCTCTCTCTCTCTCTCTCTGATGCTATTAGCTCCTTTGGGTTCAATGATCATCTCTATATGGATAACTACCGGATCTAAATATCAAACCCTAGTTTTTCTCCTGAGTTGTAGTGCCATATCACTCCCTGTTAGATATTTCCAATTTGATAACCTGTAGGGATATTAAACTTAACATGTCCAAAACAGAATTCATTATCTCCCCAGGCCCAAACCCACCCCTCTTCTTTTACTGTCAAAGGCAATAGTCACCTAGCTTCACAATCTTGGTATTATCATCTTCTCATTCTCATTTACCCCATATACAAAACCAGTTCCCAAATCTTGTTTCTATCTCCAAAACATCTCTTACAGATACCCCCTTCTATACATTCATATAGCTACCATCCTAGTTCAGGCTTTCATCTCTCTTTTGCCTGAACTATTCCAACAGCCTCCTATTTTGTCTCAGCATCAAGTCTTTCCCCCATTCCAACATGTCCTCCATTCATTAACCAAAGTGATTTTTGCCAAAGTGTAGGTCAGAAACATGTCGATTTTCCCTACTCAATAAACTCCAGTGGTTCACTATTACTGCTCCTCTGATTGGCATTTAAAGTCCTTCACAATGTGGCCCCTTCATATCCTTCCATATTATTCCTCTCTTCACATGACATACTTAACTACTTGCTGTTGCTACAACTGGGTTGTCCCCCATGTCTGATAAGCATTTCCTTTCCAGCTCTGCCTCTGAGAATCTCTGGCTTTCTTCAAAATTCAGCTCAAGGGTTACCTTCTGTAGGAATCATTTCCCAATCCCCCTAAGATGCTAGTGGTTTCCCTCTCTAAGTTTACTTTGCACCTAATTTGTAGGTATTTTGCATGGTATGTACACATATATACATATTACATACATATATGCATATATACACACATCTATATAATCTATACAAACATAAAATATAGAACTTGAGAAACATACAATTATGTATATAAAACTATATAGAATCCAAATTAATATATAATCTATAGAAATACATAATCTATATAAATTTTTATTTTCTTTTTTTCTCTCTGGGTATCCTCAGAACTTAGCACAGTGCCAAATACATAAACGCTGGATAAATCTGTGCTGATTTATTGACTGACTGATAAGCACCCTACCAACCAACACACCATTAGGAAGATTAGGTGGGTAGATGTACCCTTTCCATTAACATTCCTTCTCCTCACGCATACTAAGTATCCAGCTAGTGGACTTCCTAGTTTAAACTGAGGCTAAATTGTTGTAGGCTAAATTGTTTGCACTGTTCAGACCATGTCCACATCAGAAAGTACAAACTGAAAGTGAAGACTTGGGTTTCTAGTTTTGACTGCCATTTATTTTTTAGCTGTGTAACCTTAAAAATTCAACGCACCTCTCTGGGCCCAAGTTTCTTGGTGTATAAAATGATAGTGCTAAATTAGATGATCTCTTAAGCTCTGATGATTTATGAGTTGCAAGCTAACCCAACAAATATTTAAGTACCTAATATGAAGGGGTCTGTGCTAGATGATCAGAATATAAGAAAAACACAACAAAGTCTTTACCCTTAAGAAGTTTACCATCTGCCTTGTTCCCAGTTTTACCGTTTATTGTTTTAGCTCTTCACTCTAATTCTGTCTGTATCCTGCCTTCTGTCAAACAATAGCTTCCCAGTACTATAATTACGGAATTAAGTTTATTTGCTATTAAGAGAAAAAAAAAAACCTTTAGAAAAGACATAAAACCCATGTTTTAAATTCATCTGTAATTCAATACAAATAGTGTATACTATTACTAAAGGTATCTTAATACTCTAACCCTTTCATCTGTGTTGCTCAGTGGTTTGAATCACAGCCTGGTACCTGGGGGTCTGTAGGTTCTAATCTTGCATCTGCTAGGTGCCTGGTTAAATTGGTTAATTCTCCTTCACCTGAGTTTCCTGAGCTGCAAAATGAAGGTATTTATACCAAACTCTTGCAGTGACAATAATTACAAAGTATTCAGCCAACACAAAACCAACAGAGAAACTGTGCAGATAAGAATTTTCTTCATAAAGAAAGCAGAGGGGAATCTGCATGTCACCTTATTCAAGAACAACCAAAAAAAGCAAAAACTCTTTCAGATTAAAGTTGTCTTTATTTTTCTACTTTTTGCAAGATTAGAGACTTTTCATTCAGATTTAGAAAATTGTTTTCATTCAGCCTTGCAGGCTCCCCATGTCTTAATTATACACATACACAAACATATGTGTGTGTGTGTGTATACACATGCATGTATGTATATGTATGTATGTGTATATATATATGTATGTGTGTGTATATATATGTATAGATAGATTTGAGCTTAGAAAGAGATGGATTGATGTTCTTGTCTCAATTTATTTGTGTGTGGGGGGGGGTTGTATTTCTAATTCTAGCCTCATATAAATCACTCAATAATTCTTCTTCCTGTCTATCTTTTCCTTCTCTCTCCTCTTTCAATGGGGGCAGGAATGTTAGCGTCTGGGTCTGTGCTTTCAATGGTGCAGATGAATAGGAAACTGTCAAATGCTGAATCTTACTTTCAGGATCAATCTGTATAGATGGTAAATTCTTTATACTGTATATACCTATATTTACTGAAGAATTCACAAAATGAATACTAAATTCACTAGAATTATATTGAGGAATCCCTTTAGACCTGAACTTTGGCCTAGTGGTAGAATTAAGACTATCCAATCCTACCTCAGACACTTACTAGACGTGTGACTCTAGTCAAGTCACTTAACCTCCGTTTCCTCATCTCTGTAAAATGGTGGTAATAACATCTACTTCCCAGGACTGTAGTGAGGATCAAATGAAATGAAATATGTAAAGCATTTGGCAAACTTTAAAGTGCTATATAAAGGCTAGGTGGTGGTGGTAGTAGTAATAGTAGATAATCTATAAAAGGTGTCCCAAAAGTCTTAGTGCAGTTTTAAGCTGTGATAGAATTTTGGGGACACCTTGCATACCTAACCCTGGTCTCTCACAGGATCCTAAGATCAGAGATCTAGAGTTGAAAGGAAACTAAGACATCATTCAGTCCAATCTTCTCACTTTATAAAGAAACTGAACACCAGAGAGATTAGGGGACTTGTCCACGGTCACAAACCTAGTGACTGAGATAGGATCTAAACCTAGAACTTCCTTACTGTAAATCCGGCACTCTATCCATTACAGCACACTGAACTTCATTATCTATCCCAGATTGTGGGATGTGCTATAGACAACTTCAACTCAGTATGTACAAAACCGAACTCATTATCAGTCCACCCTACCCACATAAATCTGTCTTCTGAACTTCCCTAGTTCTGTTGAGGGTACCATCATCCCGTCAGATCACAGGCTTTAGTATTAGCCTTGACTCCTCACTTTTCCCTTCATTTTCTTCACTCCCCATATCTAATCAGGTAACAAATCTTTGGTGTTTCTATGTCTATTCTATCTTTCCATTACAATCCCTTCTTTATACTCAGCCACCATCCTAATTCAGGGCCTCATCTTTTGCCTGGGCTACTTCAATAGCCCCCTAATTAGCAACCCTAGCTTAAGCCTGTCTCCCCTCCAACCTGTCTTATGTACAGCTGTCAAAATGATTCCCAAGTTCAGGTAATGATCACATCATTCCCCCATTTAATAAACTCCACTGGCTTCCTATTACCTGTAAGATTAAAAACAAGTTCCTCTGTGCAGCTTTGAAAGTCTGTCACAATCTGGACCTAACTTAACTTTTTGCCCTTATTATTCATTAAATCCTTTCCCATACCCTATAGTTCAGAAAACTATCTTTGGCCTGGCACACAGAAGTGCTTAATCAAGGCTTTTTCTTTCACTCATTCTTCACACATGATATTGTCTCTCTTTCTCTCTGTCTTTGCACTAACTCCACCCCCTCCCAAACACACACCTGTAAAGCACTCTCATGTCACCTCTGCCTTTCAGAATCTTATTACCTTCAAAACTTTGCTCAAACTACCGTTTTTTACATCAAGCATTTCTTGATTCTCAGGTACTAGGATCCTCCTCCTAAGAATTTACCCTGTTTTTATTTTTATATGTGTTGTATGTACTTATTAGGTACATGTTGTGTCCCCCAACAAAATCTTAAGGCAGGAAGAATGTTTCATTTCTTTCCTTATATAGTTTTGTATGGTTCTTAGTAGGTGCTGGGTAAATGGTTTTTGACTCATTCATTGAATCTAACATTCTTAAAAGAAGACTCATGGAAGAAAAGATACTTTCTTTTTTCGCAAACACATCCTCAACAGAGTCAGAGTAGTGCACATCATAAAAATCTAGTCACACAAATCGAAGAGAGCTTTGCCAAATACTACTCTCCCATCACTACTTTCGAAATGAAACTAAAGGTATTTTACCTTTAGAATTCTTCTTTAGCCTCACTCATTCAGTGATAGAACACTCACATTTCATCTGAGAAATAACACCTTTACTATTCCTATCCGCAACTCAAGTAAAGCCTCTACACTTAGAAAAGGACTGCATTCTCAAAGCATACAGTGCGATGAGATTTAAAAGATTTTGCTGACCCACATTCCACAGTCTATATAATATCCTTTTCATGTTTCTTCTGGAGATCAGTCAAAGCAGTCAAATTAAGGGGAATACATTTTGATAACTGACCAAACAACCTAAGACGTTCAAGAAAAAAAAAAAACACATATACAATTTATTAGTAATATGTTCTGCCTTACTGATGAAGTCAATTATAAGATCAAATGAAACCTGGATCAGCATAATTAACCCCAATTCCTGATAAAGCAAAGTTAGCAGCCCCTCAAACTTTAGAGGACTTCAACTCAGAAGGAACATTAACAGTCATCTAGTTCAGAGGTTCCTTAACCTGGAATCCATGAACTTGTTTTCATAAATATTTTGGTAACTGTACTTCGGTGTAATTGGTTTCCTTTGCAATCTTATATATTTTATTATATGCATTTAAAACATTCTGAGAAAGGATCTATAGGCTTCACCAAAATGTCAAGAACCGTTGATCTGGTTCAGCTGTCTCATTTCTTGGGTAAGTAAAGTGAAGCCCTATCCACTGTGCTACCTAGTTACCTCTGGTATGTCGTATGGAGTACATAAAAAGGCATAGTCAGGAGTCAGAATGTCATATCCAAGGACAGAGCTCCTTCAGACCAGAAACTGTCTTTTGCCTTTCTTTTGGTGCTTAGAACAATGCTTGCCACACAGAAAGTGTTTAATAAAAGCTTGCTGACTGACTAAAGCTACATCTTAAAAAGTCCATGGAGAGAAATAAAATTTAAGAGGATTAGAGAGGTTAAAAAAAGGGTTAGGTTGAGAAGGGCTTTAAATATGAAACAAAAGATTTCATATGTGCTCCTAGAGGTAACAGAGAACCACCACTGGAATTTTTTTTGGTATGAAGGTAACAAGGTCAGACATGAGTTCTAGGAAAATCAATGGGGCAACTGAGTGGAGGATGGATTGGACAGGGGAAAGATTTGACATAGGGAAACCACTGAGAAGGCTATAGCAATGGTACAGGAATGAAGGTCTACACCAGAATAGTGACTGTGTGAGTGGAAAAAAGGGAACTTGAAGAGATATTGTAAAAACAGACATGAGAAACCTTGGCAAGAGACTCTAGAGGTGGGTTGAAGATCACATCAAGACTGCAAACCTTAGTCACTAGGAAAATGGTGGTAGCCTCAACAATAATAGGAAAGTTCAGAAGATGAAAGGGAGGGAGGGAAACGATTGTGATTTCTGTTTCAGAAATACTTATAGTTTGAGACATCTTTAGGCTATTCAGTTTGTAATGCTCAAAATTTAGATGATATGAGCCTTGAGTTCAAGTAAGAGGCAAGGACTGGATGTACTGTATAGATCAGGTAGCTGAACAAATGGGAGTTGATGAGATCACCGAGTGAAATATATAGAGAAAATAGAAGAGTGCCCAGGACAGAGTCTTCAATGACACCCAAAGTTACTGAGTATTATCTCAATGAAGATCCAGCAAAGGAGACTAAAGGGGAATGGTTTGATAGATAGGAGAACCGGGAAAGAACAAAGTTAAAGAAAATTCAAAGGGAGAGAACATCAAGGAGAAGAGGGGGACTGGCAGTTTCAAAAGATGCAGAGAAGTCAAGAAGGATGAGGATTGAGAAAAGGCCAGTAGATTTTATTATTAGATCACTATAACTTTGAAAAGGGGAGTTTCCACTGAATGAAGTTACAGAAAGTGTAGAACTGAGTAAAAGAAATCTGTGTAGTTTTCATGAGAAAAGGAAAGATAACAAATCCTTCACTAAGATATCATTTCCTTTAGGTTGTTTTTCTATCAGAAGAGATATATTTACTCCACTCATAGGACTGTGGGATTACCTATATATAACAGCAAAGGACCTCAGTACTAAAATTGTCAAATCATCTCATTTTACATATGAGTAAACTGAGGCCTAGAAATGCTAAATGGCTTATATTAGTCACATAGAGGGCAACATATTTAAACCCAGAGACTATGAGAAAGAGTAAGAGCTCTTTCCTTTACAGGTTATATTCAAGGCACTCCCTTCAGGCCAGCAGCACATGTTTTGTGAGATGACTGGCAAAGTTTTAAAAGGAATGAGCTTAGTTTCCTCATATATTTTCAGTTTGAGGGTAAATGGACGTAAAATTTTTGACTGAAACCTAAGAAACTTGAGTCCCACAAATCATTAAGTACATAAAATGGAGTACCACCATGGGTTCTAATTCCAGTACATTTTTCCATGTAGGAGTCATAGTAATAGAATCAATTTTAAGACCTCTTCTCCCATTCCAGCATTCTGTTACAAGGCTCCATGTTAGCAGCTAGGAATATGAACTACATCCTCAGGTCTTCAAAGGTTGGGTCATTTAGTTATATTTGAAAGATAATGGAAGAGGATGGAAAATGTTGCCCTGGTCCTCTGAAAAGGGAAAGGAATAGTTTCCCAACTATAGACCAGTAAGCTTAACTTTGATTAGAGAGAGGGACAGTGGTACAGGAAGGGAATTCTACAATGTGTCATTAAAGAGATGGTTGGTCAATACTTAAAAAGAAAAGCAGTGATATATAGAGGCATTATGGCTTCCATCAAGAACAAGTCATGCCAGACTAACCTCATGTCCTTTTTCTGACAGGATTACTATACTAGTAGATGAGGGGAATACTATATTATGGGTATACTTCACTAAAGCATTAGCAAAGTTTTTTCATAAAGCTTTATTCTTACAGAGACGATGCGGACTACACAATAACAGTCAGATGCAGAACTAGTTAGTTGGCTGGACTCAAAGAACAGCTGTTAATGGTTCTATGTCAGTAAGACAGGAGGTTTCCAATGAAGTAACTAGAGATCTATGCATGATCATGAGCTGTTTTTAACAACACTATCAATGATTTGTAAAAGGGAATAGATAATGTACTCTTCAAATCTGTATATGGCATTAGCTGGGGAAGGTCGACAAACAGAATCAGGATACCAAAAATGATCCTGACAGGCTAGAACACGGGGCTGAATCTAAAAACACAAAATTCAATTAGAATAAATAAATGTAAAGACTTGTACTTGGGCAGAAAAAAACAAACTTGGTAAACAAAAGATGGGAGAAGACATAGATACATGGGAGTTACTTTGAAAAATATCTGGGAGTTTTAGTGAATAGCAAGCTCAACAGGAATCATCAGTGTGATGTGGAAATCATGAAAAACACTATCATCTTAGGCTACATTGAAGGCCCCTGTATTGAGAAATAAAGAGGTGATCTAGAACTACGTTCATTTCTGAGCACCATGACGTAACAATGATATCAAAGAGCTGGAAAGCGCCCAGAGGAAGAAACCAGGATGGTGAAAGGGCTTAAGGCTAAGGATTGGTTGAAATAGCCAGGGATGTTTACCTTAGAGAAGACTCAAGGGAGGTATGATAATTGTCTTCAAGTATTTAAAGGGCAGTCATGTGGAGAAAGGTTTGGACTTATTCTCTTTGGTTCCACAAAGCTGAACCAGGAACCAGAGGTGGAATATGAAAAACGACAAATTTCAGTATGATATAAAGGAAAACTTCCTAAGAATTAGAGCTGTCCAAAAGTGATATGAGTTACAAGGAGAAATGGTGGGGTTCCCCTTCTTTGGAGGTCTTTAAACAGAGGTTAGATGACTACTTATCAAGTATGTTAATTTGGGAAATTTCTTTCATGTATTGGGTTGGATGACATGGCTGCTGAGTTCCCTTCTAATTCTCAACTTCCAAAATAAAAACCAGTCACTATTCTCAAGGTACTCACATTTTCCTGAGGAGACACACATGTCAACAGATACGTATATACACAAAAATGTAAGAAGAGAGAACACTAGTTAAAAAAGGGGGATCACTAAAGGTTTCCTATAGGAGTGGTCCATGAATCTGGCCTTGAAGAAACTTGGGATTCTAAATGGATAACGTAAGGAAGGAATACATTCTAGGTATGGGAGATACAAAGTCTTGGAAGCTGGAGACAGACTACCAAGATCAGGGAACATCAAATAGTACAATTTGGAACTGCATTCTACTATAGTTTGCAAAATGCAATAAAGTGTAATAAGCCAGAAAAGGCAATTTAGAGTCAACTTGTGAAGGGCTTTAAATACTAAGCTATCATTAGACCAAAGCAATTAAAAAAAGGGGGAAAAAAAGATTAACTTCCTTTCAGAGCTTGAGGTGTTACATTTCCAAACAAAAACTGATGTTTCAATGTCACAGTTGTACTTGTATACCAATATGAAACCTTTGCTCATATCAAACATTCCCTTTAGTGGGTTGTCCTAGTGTGTGTGTGTGTGTGTGTGTGTGTGTGTGTGTGTGTGTGTGTGTGTGTGTGTGTGACTTCCTATATGTGAATGAAGGACTGAAATTCTAGCTGAAGAACCAATTAGGACATTAGGACAATCCACTAAAGGGAATCTTTCATATCTAGTAGGATCCAACTTTAAGGTTCTTCTTCACAAAGAAAAGTGGGGCTCACTGTTCTCCTGATAGTGGAGTCAGGCCATACTTGGGAGGGTGACACATTGGTTACAACACAAAATGGGGGCTGGGGCGGGGCACGCGAGAAGAACACCTATCTCACAGGTTGTAAGGATAAAATAACATGTAAAGTACTTTGTAATCTTTAACATATGTATGTATGTGAATGTCAGCTATTATTAGCATCAGCATAAAAACAGTCCTTCTAGTCAAAATTAAGCAATACAGAATCTTGGAGTTTTCTGAAATCTTTAGAAGGCATCTAATCCAAAACACATCTGAAACAGGAATTTCTTCCACAATATCCCCCTACAAATCCTTCATTTGAAGGTGTGACATGGAGAACTCATTGCTTCTTCCAGTAATTTAGACAGCAGCCAAAAGACAGGCACTTAGTCTCTGTTACATGAAGTTTTCTATAAGTAGAATTCCAAATTTAGACAGCCCTGGAAAGGTTTTGCTCATATTGAACTGAAATTTGCCTCTCTGACTTCCACCCAATGGTTCTCATTCTACCTTCCAGGGCCAAGCAAAACAAATTTAATCTCTTCTACATAAGGATCCTTCAAGTATCTGAAGGTAGCTATAATACACCCTTCCAGTGTCTTCTCTTCTCCAAGTAAAATATCCCCAGTTGTTTCAAATGATCCTCATGGGATATGGTTTTGAGTCATTTCACCAAAGTAGATGTAACCCTAATTAAGAAGGTGATGCAGCTCATCTGTTCGGCAGAAAAACAGCAGCTGTGGCCAACGGTTCTAACTAAGGCACATCTCTCTTATACTGCAAAGATGTCTATATATGCAGTATAAACAAGCAAGGAGAGACAATATCCTCTGTGCTGTCTTATTTAGCCTGGCTGATTTTAGTACTGCAGTTTTAGAACACGGCATGTTATAAGGCGTTAAGAACAAGAAACTCAGGTAAGATCTCTTCATTGCACTTAGATATTTGGTTCACCTGGGTTGATATTATTGCAATATTATGTGTCTCTGGAGAAATGTTATGCATTGGGATGTGCTATAAATCTCCTGAAATCTCAAGTCCAGTGGATCATTGAAAGGCTGGGTAACAACTCTGTCATAAGAGAAGTGTAATGTTAAGCCTGACATCATCTTTTGAGCCCTTGCCAGTTCTCTTAGAAGTACTTGTGTCAGAGGTCACAGAAACCCAACATGCTATGAAGTCAGCTTCCCTTTCGCCTGTCATATTGTAGGGTCTGGAAGAGAACAGAACTTAGGGGAGCAAATGTAATAGAAAAATGTGCTGACTGTGAGGTCCTATCCTTAAAAGAAATGCCCTGGACTCATTATGTTCACAGAACCTCTTCCCCACTCCAAAGCCTTCTGTAACAACAGAGCCACTGCTGTCTGAATCTATGATTTTATCCCTGTCCATTTTGTGGAAACAGTAGGATATTACCTTTCCTTGGGGAATGTCAACTATCTTTTGAACTCAGCTATGTAATTTTTTCAATCAGATCAGGCCCAGGTGGCAATAGCCACTTGGAAATTAGGAAATATAACACTACTACATTGAATCAGAATCAGAGCAGGAAAGGACCTGAAAGACCATCTAGCTCAATCAATGCCTGGTCAAAAACCCCAATACGGGGTCAGTTAGCCTTTGCTAAAAGGTCTTTATTATGTTCTAAGCCAGCCCACTTTTGGAAAGCTATCAATTGTAAGGAAGGTTTCCTTATAAACCTGTACCTGCCTCTCTTAAATTGCAATCAATCAACAAGCATTTATTAACCACCTAATACATTAATTACCAGGCGCTGTGAGAGGCGCTTAGAAAAAAGAAGAAAAAAAAGCCCCACAAAATAATCATTCCTCTTGAGGCATTCCATCCTGTCAGCAAGGACAGCAAAAGAGATCCTTGTCAAATGTTTTGTAGAAATCTAGGTAAAATATACTTTACAATATTCCCTTAGTCAACATGTTTAGTAATCCTGTGAAAAAGAGAAGCAAGTAAGTTAGTCTGGAATGACCTGTTCTTGATGAAGCTATGTTGGCTCAATCGACACTTTCCCTTCTAGTTGCTAAGAAATTTATTCTGTCAGTAATACCTTCCAGAACTTTGTGGAAAAAACAAGGCCTTTCCAAGGCAGAATATGGAAAGATGGAGGAAGGTATGGATTACTAGGGCTGAGTTACAGGTTATTTGTCCATTGTTGTGAAATGAGAGGCTATAGCTTTGATGTCAGGCATAAAGCAGGGAAGCGAGTGAGCCCTTTGCTTACCTGATAAGCTGTATTGTATCATATCCATTTGAGGCTGGGGAAAGTAATGCAAACAGGAGTTTTTAAGATGTGTCCCATAAACAGTTCCAAGAGCAACTGGTAGGAAATCCCTTCCCATCATAATCCAGATGTTCTAATAGGTAAGCTTGTCCAAATCAAGGATCCATTAAAAGAGCAGATAAAGTTTTAGGTTTATGACCAAGGGGAGTGGGGAGATTGAGACACTTCAAGCTTTGCAGCTGGAAACCAGTAAGCTACAGTAGGATTGGTAAAAGCTTTCTTGACATGGACTGTGCTCTGGGTGTGTCACATTTGATCATCTAGTGTCTGTTATTGCCTGTGATCTAGAAACTGAGATATAAGAAAAGAACCCCTCATAAGGCATAAATCAGTTTTGTTTAGGTAGGCACATAACTTCACTATTATGGAAGATGTAGATGTACCAGGCCCATTAAGGCCTATGTTTTGGTGCAGTGGACCTAATCATCTTGTCCAATGATACGGTTAATACAACAGCTCCCACAAGTACATATACAAATACTGCCCCCCAACAAGAACAATGCATTTTCCATAGTTAAGGTTCACAGAAGTAGATGTGGCATGAGGCCTCCATCACCAAAGTTAGGATTTCACTATACAGGTAGGGACCCCCAAGGCAGAGAGAGGTCCCAAAATGTAGCTTTAAAAAAAAATTGCCTTATTGAGTATCCTACTGAATGAGAGCAAATAGGCCAAGAGGTCTTGAGTATGGGAATGAGGAGAAGTACACCAGACTATAAGACAGATTCAGCCCTCTACCCTGAATGGAGAGAAAATGGAAAAAAGGGGGGGCAAGGGTCAACAATTCATTCGCAAAAGCTCAGAGAGAAGTAAGAATAGATGGCATGGCCTTCAGTATAACAGCTTTCCAACAGAAACACGAGAAAGATGAGCTATACAAAGAAGGATGAGAAAATTAGAAAGGGAAGCACTAAGTCAAGCTCTACAAAATTTTGATTTATATAGAAACAATTACGGTCAAAAAAAAGGGAGAAATATTTGCAAAGGACTAGAGAACATGAAGGGTCACTCTTTCCATTTTCTCAAAGAGTGTGAATGTGGCTACCAAAGTTAGGCACGGGAGGTTACTTAGAGGATCCATAAGGCTGAAGTGCAGCAGCAACCTACTCAATCAACAAATATTTATTAAGCTCTTACACTAACCCAGAGGAGGAAAAAGTCTCTCTTCCATTTTGAGGTTGCCTATAGGCAGCCTGTTAAAGCAGAAAGAGCCAGAATCTCCAGGACTGTTTTCTTCAGTTTGGTCCCCTAGCAAAGTGGTCTGTTAGAAGATGGGAGTGGAGGGGAAGGAAGAGAAGGAGAGCTATATGTGTGAGATCACATAGGGACAGATAAATGTGGTACTTCTGGTGGATTTACCTGTGTGTCTGTATTTATGTTTCTCAGCTACATATCTGCCTGAGGAAATCTTCTTATGAACTCAACTGCTATAAGCAGTCCAAAGTGTTAGGCTGAGTTACACCACCTTCTGAAAACACTATTCTCTCAGGAATGTTTTAGTCAGGTCAGTTGACTCTGGGCTTGAAGGATCCTAAGAGTAGTCAATGTCCTCAGAAGAAGTCTATAGCTTACTGACGACCCTTCCTAAAATATGAATAAAGCTGCCAGAATCCTTTAGGTTTTTCTCCCCCCTCTACAAAAATGTTTCATTTCTTCATAAAGATCAGGTGAAAAATTCTGATAATTTATGTTTTATTAAAAAACCACCCTTTAAACACATCTTCTAAGCACAGAATAAATAGCAAGCTATATTTCTTTAATAAAAACAAACCAACCATCATATCCTCTTCCAAGAAGGTGGACTAGTAGAGCAATAAAAATGCATCAGAAAATTAAGCATTTATTCCTACTTCTACGAAATAAATGTGGAAATACTTTAGGAAAGTAGTTACTTCCAAGAGCTGAACAGCACTTAATTGGCTTCCTTAATAAAATCTAGGGCAGAAAGCAAGTTGATTATTTCTATATATAACAGGCTGATTGCATAACACACCTGTACAAACACACATGATTCCATGCTCTTACCTTCCATCAAAGCTCTAGACTCTTATAGTTTCTCTGTAGACACTTATTAAGAGCCTGTTATATGCTAAAGGAAAAAGAATGTCATACAAAGAGAAATGTTTAGGTGCACTGTGGATGATAGATGGTAAGCCCTTTGAGAGTAGGGAATATTTGAATCTTTGTATTTATATGGCCACCACTCAGCAGAATGGCTAAAAGTAGGGATTTAATTAATGCTTAATTTATTGAAGCAGGCTGCAGTGTAATACAGAAGAAAATTTTAAAAAATAAAAGTAAAATGTGTTATCAGAAAAATGTGCAACAGAAGATGTGACCAGCAAGATGGAGGACTCATCACTTTTTCTAGACCCTTTTAAACTCTCTAACCCTCTAAAACTTAATTTTATACCAGATATTAAATGGTTGTAAGTGAACCCACAAGACAAGAACAAAGTAAACTGTTAACGTAAGAAAACTTTAATCATTAAAGTGCTCACTCAGCACTACTGTCCCACCAGACTCCATCTCCTATTGAAGAAGCACAAGCTAATACTCAAGTTGGAACTGGGGTCACTTCAAGTGGGATCACTTCCTACTTCTCTGCTTAAGAAACTATACCAGAACTCATCCTCCTTCCCCTACCCCTGCCTAGCCTCATAATACTGAAGAAGGGGAAGGGGTAAAAAGTGCTGCATTCTGACTAGGGAGTATTAAGGACTGTTAAGGGCCCCCTAACTTGTCTTCTTGAGTTTCTTTATTTTTCCGAAACACTTTAGACAGGGCATGCAGGAGACCCTGAATGTGTCAACGACAAAGCCCCCCACCCCCCCATGATTTATTGTTTTCATTCCAAACTGGACTCCCTGTGTGTCCACAGATGCCAGTCAGTCTGCTCTAGGTTGAGAAAACTGCTTGTGGAGCTAAGATCCATGTAGACAAGCAGACCATCCTATCTTCACAGTCTAGCAAGTTCCCAAAGGAACCAAATTTGCCTTTTGCCTTGCTCCTCCCACTTGGGAGGGCTTTTGTCCTTTTCCCACATTCTGCACCCTTCCCTCTCCCATGCTATTCCCTTTTAGGTAGACCTTTCTGGTATCTCCTCCTTCCTTTTTCCTGCTATTATAAAAATGCAAGCTTCTGTATGGACTACGAACTCTTTGGGTTCCATCCATGTGTACTTTAATATCTCTTGTAACAAACAAGTTCTCACCTAAGTTTTGTGAAGCTGTGAATGCCTGTTGATAGCAGTGACCTTATATCAGGGATCTCTGAGACTGCTCAAAACATTCTGCCCCACTCCCTACTCAGCATAAAGCACCAATGAGTTATTAGCCCAGCCTCATAAGGAAAGGAAAAGAATCTTGAAAGAATTGGAGTGGAGATATGACTGTGCCAAGCCTAAAGCAAAACAGACTGAAACCCAACTTAGGTGAGTTTTTTCTCCTGAGTATCACATTTAAAAATGTGTTAAAAAAAAAAAAAGCCAACTCTTGAAAGTATTCAAGGAGGGGCCCAAGCAGACAAACTCAGTAACTCTCAATGGAAGCAAGCTAACTCAGTCTTGCTGCCCTGCCTCTGTTGTCAGCAAAAGAATCCAGGAAGGGAAACACAAAATTCGAAAGCCAAATTTCAAGAGAAAAACCTAAATAGAAGTTCAAATTACAAGCACATTAATCAACAGGAAGGATCCTAAAATTAGCAAAAAAAAAAAAGTTTCAAAGAGATCACTTACACAAATGTTATAAAGGAAAGTGAACCAATACCTGATAAAATACAGATTCCTGTGAATTCCTTCTTGGGAGAGTGGGCCAACAAGAAACTCTATAATGATTCAAGAAATAAATAAGATCCATAAAATAAATTAGGAACGATATAGATCAGAACATAGAGCTCTCGATGCAGATTGAAAAAAATCAACTAGCAGATTGAAAAAAATCCATGTTGGAGTCTCTCTAAGGAAGTGAAAGGCATTTAATATATTCAGAAATAAAACACCAGAGTGGAGAAAAAGCTGGCAAAAGAGAAGCAAAACAATGCTAAACTATATGAAGCCAAAATGGTTGACCCTGAACACGGTGTACAAAGGCAATTTAAGGTTCAAAAAACCTGAACACAACAATAAATAAAATGAATTAAAAAGCATTTATTAAGCACATACTACCTGTGCCAACATTGTACTAAGTGTCAGAGATAAAGTTACAAAGATTGAGACAATCATTACTTTCAAGGAGCTTATATATTAATGCCTACCATAACGCAAGAAATCATAATTCCAGAAAAAATGCCCAGAATGAAGAGACAGACAGCAAAGCACTTTTTGAAAAAATAGAGAAGGGGACTGCAAGGAGGCAAAAGAGCATACCTGCATAAAGGCAGTAAGACCATGCTTCAAACTCCAAGATAAAATAGAAGTTAACCTCAAACATTTTAATAACAATGAATTTTGCAAGTGGTCAGAAGGCCTTCAAATGCAAAGGCAACAAAATCTGAAAGACATATTAATCTGTAGACATGAGAAGTAGCAGAAAAGAACAAAAATAACATATTTCAAAAAGCAAACCAAAACAAGCAGCAACCCTAACATAACTCAAAAACTGATGCCAAGTCATCAAGAAAAAAGATGGAGGCTCAACAAAAGAGGCTTTGAAGTATTCCTAAGAAAAAGAAAATAAAAGAAAAAAGAAAGCAACAAGAACCCCAAACAAAAACAATGAATGCGTGAGCAGAATATTGACTTCTTAATGCTTTAAATAACAGAAACAAAAAATTTAAAAAAGAAACACAGAAGTCAAATCAACAAGCATTCATTAAGTGCCAATTACGTGCCAGCCACTATGCTAAATATTGTAGGAGGCATAAGGGAAGAAGCAAAGGGATCATTAAGGAATAGAAAAGAACAAAAGGGCATAAGGATGTAAGAAACTTAAACAGGAGAAATAAAAAATTATGGACTAAACCTGGTAGACTTTCCTCATCACTGAACAAATGAATGAATGAATAAATAATAATTTTAATAAATTTAAGTGCTTACTATGTGCAAATTGGAGAAACTAGGTGAAGCAGTAGAGGGCTGGCTCTGAAATCAGGAAGATATCTCCCTGGGCAAGTCACTTAATCTTGTTTGTCTCAGTTTCCCTATCTGTAAAATGAGCTAAAATAGGAAATGGCAAACCACTCCAGTATCTTTGCCAAGAAAACCCCAAATGGGGTCACAAAGAGTTGGATTCAGCTGAAAAAACGACAATAAAAACAACAATGTGTAATGTACTGAGGATACAAGAAAATTTTAGGGAACACAGTTCTTGAAAAAACTGTCAAATGGTCCAGCATCAGAAATGGATATGGTTTTATAAATAAAATGATACTAAAGAAGATGCATTGTTATCTGCTTTGCTATTATATCCTCAGGATATATGACTTGCAACTGAAACCTATGTAAGTTGTTTGCCTCTATTAGAATATAAGCTCAACAAGAAGCATGGTGAAAGGCTTAAAGGGACAGAAGAAAATGAATGATGAATTATTATCTAGTCTCTGTACATTACATACAATGTCCCTTACATGCTGGCAAGTGTTGCCGAACTGTATTTTTTCCTTTCTGTTATTTTCTCCTAGAAGGGATAGCTCTCTGGAAAGGAAATATTCAAATCAATGAGGTCACAGGTCCATTTTTGAGAATCTGTGTGTGTGCCAGGGACTTTACTCAGAGAACTCAAAGGCAAGAATGAAACAGTTCTTGCCTTCAAAGAGTTTATACCCAAAAGTTGAAAAACGCAAATTGAAATATTTATCTATATATCTATATCTACATATCACACAATCAATAACTGATTTAATTCAACAATACTCCCAGCAAGTAAAAAAACAAACAAAAAACAACCTAAAGGGGATGTAACAAATTTAAGAAAAATAATAAAAATTATTTATAAGTTAACAGTGTAAGTGCCTTGGATGAGTCACAGGCATAAGGAAGACATCAAGGACCTGTGCAGGTTACTTGAAGCCCAGGTCAGACTCATCTGCTTAGGATTCAACAAGACTGCTGAGTGTCTCAGCTACAATGGTCAATATGTCATGCTGATGCACCAAATCAAATGTACAATGCAATCAAGATCAAATAACAGCAGCTAGTACAGCGTCATCCAAAGAATCATCCATTAAAACAAATCCAAATAGAGATTCTAAACGTGCACAAGGCCTCTGGTAATCTCTGCTGGAGCTTATAGTATCTAACAGCTGCAACTGTGACTGTTCTAGCTAATTGCTCCCAGCAACAAAAATAAACAATCACTACAGGATGAAAACTGTAACTCGCCAAATATTAATGGAATTTTCAGTCAGCCATCTCAAGCCTTGGTTAATTAAAAAAAAAATTATTAATGGCAAAGAGATCTCAAGTGACAGGTTTTTTTTCCCCTTTCCTTTTCTTGGGGAGGGGTGGGTAACTTGGGGGTACCAAGCACTAAAATAGCTGCTTTAAGAAAAAAAGAAAATTCTTGAAATTCAAAACTTCCAGATAGAAAATGAAATGTACCCCAAGTGTAGAAGGATTTAAAACATCTGAGGAATTTAAACTTGTGTACAACTTTTAACATATGGAGAAGAGAGTCACACTGATTGGTGCTATTTTTAAAGTGCAGTTCAACCATAAAAATAGACATTTACTCATAAGGAAGCTTGAATAGAGAACAAGTCCAATCTGTGTGTCATTGTTAAGAAAAGGGGAAAATGGGGCTGTGGCTCCTTCTAGACAGTCATTTGTGGCCTGCCTGTGATGTCACAGGAGGATCCAGGTGCACGATAATGAGTGTCTTTCAGTTTCATCCGTCTTTTGTAAAGTGCTCTCTACCATCAGACACTTTTCTGAGTGCATGCACATAAGGAGATACTATTTACCAAGACCCTCAAAGAATATCACTGCAATCAGAGACCCTATGAAGCAAGGAGGAAGGAGAAATTACTCACCCATAATTTAGATCATCATCTCCTCCTCTTCCCTCATTCAGTGGCAGAATGCTATTAACCTTACTGTAGCATAGGACAGAACAAAGATAAGATGAGAGGAGAGTTGGCTATTAGTAATGGCTACTCTCCCCCATGGAGACAGGAAAAATTGTTACCACTCACCACTGTGGACAGGGTTGCCAAACTCCATCTTCCCATACAGTGAGAAAAGGAAAGTGAAGCCCCTCCTCTCCAAAAAAACCCAAAAAACAAAAACACACAAAAAAATTCTGACTTGGAGACATAGAAGATAAGCACTTCGGGACCTCAGGGAAATTGTTATAGGATTTTCTCTTTTTACAGAGAAGGAAATTGAGGCCAGATGAGGTTAAGTAGTTTGCCCAAAGTCATATTGTCAGTAACTAGGTTCTCTGACCAAAAATCCACTCATCACATTCCCTTGTCTTTTCTCATTTATATGAAAACTACTGACCCCCTGTGGACTTCACCCTTGACCCATTTGTTACTATTGTCTTAATGGCACATTACACATATTACAAAGAATTTAAGTGTTTCTCATTTGGGGTACCTGCATGATAAAGCAAAAATAAAATGAGCCTTCTGAGGCTCTTGAACTGGCTGAGATTTACTCGTGAGGACTCTGGAGTCAATTTTTTAATTATTATAAAGCATATGTTGCCAAGAAGCTCTCAGTGAAAAGTATAACTAAATTGTTTTGGCTACTTCTGGATAATAACAATAATTAAGCCCAAAACATCTTTTCTCTATCTTTCAATGGCAACATCTTATTACAACACACAACACCAAAGAAAGAACTTCCTCTTATTTTTTCAGTGCTGGCCACTTTTTTTTTTAAGTGCAGGCTTCCCTAGAGTCAGCATAAAAAATAAATGGCACCTTAATACTATTTTAAAAAACAAAAGAAGTTTGAACATGGCAACTATAAAAGTTATGATTCACAAGGTTTAATGAGAAAATGCATTAAATGTCACTTCACACAATTTAATAAATTAGTCTATTTCCACCTCTTAAAAGTCCACCATTTTAAGACCCTGCAAATTAAGTAAAAACGAGCTTTTAATTTCCCCCATTCCTTATCATGAGATGTGTCCTTCAACTCTTGATGCTAGGTGCTAGGTAATAACCATGACAAATACAAGATGAACTTACCTGTAATGAGTCTTTAATGACTTATGCATCTAGCAAGTTTCAGAACTCTGACTGTAACAAAAAACCAAAGGGCAGAAGGTTTAGGAACACAAGCATCTCTTATTTTTAGTATTTCAGTGGTGGTGTAGCAGTGGGAGAAAAAAGGCACTTACTGGTGAAATCTCGGGCAAATTACAACCTCCCTGGGCCTCAGTTTCCTCAAGTATAAAATTAGGGGAAAAGGCTGGTCTATATGCTCTTGGAGGCCTTATCCATAGCCAAATTTGTTTAAATCCATGAGAACTAAAATTAAATAAAAATTTGTTTGGAAATATGCATGGTAAAAAATGAAGAGTCAAAGAGTTAAAATTTCTAAGCCATAGCTTTCTAAAAAGAAGTTCATTATACTTCCATGCCAAGGTAATGAAAATTTGATTTAGAAAAAGAAAAAAAACACATTTGCCCTTAGATCCAAGACAAGGCAAGTAGTTCTTGTGAACCATCCTCTGCCAATTAAAGCATGAATAAAACAGAGAGGCAGGACATTCTCTTGAAAAGAGCAATGAGTATGGAGTCAGAATATCTGGATTCAAAAGACCTTTATGACTTGGGATAAATCACACAACCAGTTTGTTTCCTCTTCTATACAATGAAGGAGTCATAATGAAGGAAGCAAGTTGGAACAGGATAGTTTTCTCAACTTCACAAGGGTCCCCAGAAGGGATGACTTCAGAAACAGGTATAGTATCATACAGGAATGTGTCTTCATAGTAACGAACCACAGAAACCCTGAACCATCTTTTAGTAGAATTGTAGATGAGCACAGACCACTTTCCACCAACAGCCCATGAAATAATTATGACCACTGTGGTCTATTTTCCAAAGAAATTCTGGCTGAAAATTTTCTTCTCCCTGTTGCATAATTTCTCATCCAACGATAAAGAATAGCTATTTTCCTAGACTCCAAAAAATAAAATAAAATGTGTGTGTATGGAGTGCATAATGTTGGGAAGACCTAAATCTATGATATTGAAAATGAATGAGAAACATTTAGGTTTTACAATTTCCCCACAGCTTCTGTGTGAGTTATGCTTGAGAAGTCTGGGTAAGAAAATAACAAAAATGAATATCTAATAATATAGCATACTTATATGCTAAGGTACCAGGAACTATATAAATGCTAAATAGGAAAACTTTATCATTATGATTTTAAATCACTTGGTCTGAAAGAAGTGAAAGCACTGAGAGCAATACATGGTTGGGTGGGGGAAGAAATGTTGCTACCTAATACAATGCTCGTCAGCCAGAAATATCTCTTGTATTAAACAGGAGGGTTGTGTTCTCTTTACACCAACATGTTATAAACCCCTGATAGCCTTTGATTTGGGATATAATCTCCACAGTGAAAATGTAGCAGCAATGGGAAGGAAGGACAAAATTTTAACTTAAGTCATAAATCCATTTTAGTTTATTTTTTCATGTATAGAGTTCCAAATTATCTAGAATTCAAAAAACCAGAAAATTCAATTAAGATTTTTCTTTATACACACACATATCCTTCATTTCTCTGTTAAAAGAAAAATTATTAAAGGTCTCATTTTATAGCCACTTCTAGGATGTGGCATAATGTCAGAATAAATTCATTCCAAAGTTTTATAGTTTTTACATCTATAGTATTCTATTATGAAAACTAACATATATAGTTCTAACACTGAGGCATGGAAAGGTCTTAAAATTCCTACTAGGTAAAAAACAGATTAAAATGGTATAGTTTTAGAAATAAGTGTATTTTATTATTACAGTATTAGTACTTTGAAACCATCATATATGTGCATCTATTTATACTTAAGTTATAGAAGGAAGCATGGCATAGTGGATAGAGGGGCAAGCACTGGAATCAGAAGATACAGGTTCAAATTCTAACTACTATCATAAGCTGCGGGAATATGGGCAAGTCACAGCCTTTCAGTACCTGCAGGCAAATTTCTAAAGATGATCAGCGTGGTACAATAAAAAGTAGGCTATATTTAAAGTCAGCTAGTTGGTTCAAATATCAGCTCTGTCATTTGTCAGTCACCTTGTGAAAGCAGGCAAGTGTCTGGGCCTCAATTTCCTCATCAGTAAAATAAAGGAGTTGGATATCAATTACAGCTGATTTACTGATCTGAATTAGTAGAGAAAATTTTTAAGGAATTCCTTACATAGATGAAATCATTGATACAGACTAAATAGATAGATAACGATGTTATATATAACACCTCACAAACTGCACCAAGAGATAGTGTCCAGTGTCATTGAGAGAGTATTAAGAGTAAAGAAACCCTAAGTTAAAGTCCCTCCTCTGAGAAATATTGGTTGTGCCACTCTAGACAAGTTAATTCCCCAAGCAAGTCTCTAAGACCATAAAATTACAAAGTGGGTATTTAATACACACTCATAAAATGGATTTTAAAAAAAAAACCCTAGAAAGAATCTAACATTTTGGTCAGATCACCTGGAGAAATTATGAGAGAATATGGACAAGAATTATACAGGAAAGAGTGGTTGTGATTTGTTTTTAAGTACCTACATCAGTGAGATTACAGACCAACCAACTTCCTGAAGTATGTATGCATGTGTGTGTTTAAGATATACCCAGAATAACAATTTTCTAAGAACTGGAACATGGAACCGTTAGATGGTACAGTGAATAAAGTGATGGGTGTGGAGTCCAAAAGACCTAAATTCAAATTCAGCTTGAGACACTTTTTAGCTAGGTGACCCTGGACAATTCACGTAGCCTCTGTTTGTCTCAATTTCTTCATCTATAAAGTGGGAACAATAATAGCACCTATCTATGTTGCAGGGTTGTTGTGAAGACCAACTGATGTAATTATAAAGTACTTAGCACAATGCCTGGCACATATATAAATGATAACATTATCATCATTATGCAGTGTTCCAAAAGTCTTACTGAAATTTTAAGCTTATTAAAACCATTCAAATTTAAAACTGCAATACAACTTTTGAGACATCCTATATAATATCGATGCTATAGTGTTTATACACACACACACACACACACACACACACACACACTTTTTTTTTCTCTCTCTCTGTTGATCTCAATCACATTAATTTGGCTAGCCTATTTCCCAAATAATCATTCTGAATAAATTTTGTTGTTCGGGGACAGCTAGGTGGTACAGTGGATAGAGCACTGTCCCTGGAGTCAGGAGGACCTGAGTTCAAATGCGGCCTCAGACACTTGACGTTTACTAGCTGGGAAAGTCATTTAACCCCATTGCCTACCCAATATATAAATAAATTTTGTTGTTTAGTCATTTACAGTCATGTCTGACTCTTTGTGATCCCTTTTGGGGTTTTCGTGACAAAGATACTGGAGTGGTTTTTCATTCCCTTCTCCATTTCTAAATATTCTGAATAAATGGGGCTTTATGTTGTATTTGATGCCACACTGGTTATTTGGTTTAGAATAGCTGTTTGATTTAACTAATTCTTAAGCTTGTCTCAAGCTCACACTAATAACTCCTGACACCGATACCAGGCTAAGAAGATCAATGAGGAAAATCTCAGATGTTCAATACAAATCTGTTTTTCAGTGGCATACTGTTATTCAAACCTATACACTTTAACTTAGGAAAGATAAGGACAAAGACTCACCTCTAACTTTGAAGAAGTGAAACAAGGTTCAGAAATAAGTGGATATATGTTATAGAATTTGGCCTATTGCTCTATCTTATTACACACAACTGGACAAACCACTGATTTCCATTTCTGGTTTTCATGAATGGGTATTTTGACAAGGTTGACTTCTAAACATTAGAGATATACTCTAAAGTAACACTTAATTTTTTCAAATGTAAAGAGTAATAGTCCTCTTTTGGGGGGGTGATTCTGGAATTCCCTGCCCTACCCCCACCTTACAGTGATCTTTTGTGGGCATGTGTTATATATTTAAATCAAAATTTTTAGAAAGACAACAGAAAAACAAAACAGGTAAATTATTGCTCTAAACTAATACATGTAAGGAACCCCTTTATAGAAACAGCCTATTAAAAATCTGGGCAAACTTCAGAATATTAAGATATTTGCATTTTAACACTTACTTCCAGGCCTTTTTTTTAAAAGTAGAAACTAAATTGGAAAAAATTTGCAACACCAATTTTTTTGTTATTATAACAATAAAAATAAGAAAGTTCTAAAGTTACTTTAGCTAAACTTGGAAAACAAACTTAAAATGTTTACTTTTAAAAATCTGGGTTATTAGATAAGAATAAAATATTCTAATTAAGGTAACAAATTTGTACCCTGTTTTTTAAAAAACTTTTTTTGCTAATTTATTGGAATGAGGACAGCCTGAACACAAGCTATTGGGATAGGGGAGGGGGGAGATTAGAATGCTTTCTCCAGTGGTTCATTCTTAAATTCTTTACTGTGTGATACATTTGCCACTGTCTGAATGAATAATCCATCAAAATATTGATCAATTACAAAGACAAGAAAATGAAATGGAGGACATTAACACTAGAAAATTTTATTATTAGATTTAGGTAATAAAAGCAGAAGAATTAAATGTTAGATAATTAGCTCCATGTTGGAGGAGAGGTAATCGTATCACTTAGCTATAATCTTTGACTACTGCCAAAGGGGGCTTTACTAAAGTCCAATGATATGAGAATGGTTTACTAAGGAGAATGCTACAACAAAATTAAATCTTTTAATACACAGATATGATTATAATCCTTAATTATCAAACCAAATTTTCCTCAATCCTAAAGGGAAAACATCCCCCCCAAAAGACATTCAAGATGCATCTTTAATAGGAGTGGTGATTATGCAACAAAAATTCGAAATAAATTTGAAATCCTAGCATCACAATTTTCATTCATGTGCAAAATATAACTAATCCTTGACATGAATGGGGGAAGGTGTGGCACTAGTTCTTCTAAAGATGGGCTCTCAATTTAGAAAGTTTGGCAATGATCTCAAACTAAGCCATTTTACTAAGACCAATATTAAAAAGAAAAGAAAAGATAAACCCTACCTCTGGAGGTCAATTAAAGCTCAACTTCTCAAGTGTATAATCTGTCTTATCCTCCCCTAAAGCAAACAGCATATTGCTCCCCTTTTAAGCAGTAAACGGAATTCCACTATAGAATGAAACATTAACACATGAAATCATCATTGCAACAGTGTTACATTTCTACAGATGGTTTTACTAGGTAATGATGGTGTGTGCTCTTATAAAATTATCCATTTGCTGATACTTAGGAAATTACTAGTCAGAGGGCCAAATTCAATTGTCTTTTCCATGTTTCATTTAAATCCACTTGCCTTGGAGACATCTGAGAATCTCACATTTGATGATACTGTTTTTAAAATAAACTTTTGGGAACATACTTTCTCAACATTTGAGAAAGCATCCCTCCACCCCACCCCTCCACCAGGTGCGTTTAAAGACCTACTCACCACACTGTTCTTTCCCTTCAACTTTGTTTATTGATGTACTGAACATGAAAAAGTACAAAGGATTCAAACACAAAAGAAAACATGTACAGCCTCTTAAATACTCAACAGAATATATTTTCTATTCCAACAGATGTGAATTAAGTCATACTGTACAACTTCAAATAAATACCAGCCTTACATTTTATTAAGTGCTCTGATAAACACCGTAAAGTGAAGCACAATTTACATGCCTTCTCATCAATGCCTTGGTTTGCTACAATAGTATAGGAAAGAAGCATGTAGCTACTGTTTTCCCATGTGGGAAATCTTATTTTTTTTTAAAAGTATATACATGTTTTTTTTTAAAGTTTTTTTTTCTTTTAATGCAGGTTAACTTTGATCATCTAAATGCACCTAAGGATATGAGAGAGTGCTAAGCCAATTGATTTCTGAATAGCATTGAGTGGGTCAGCATGAAAACCCGCTTATTCACTTTAGCACGCGCTTCACAGTATATGTACTATACTATACTGAAAATTTTATAACTACCATTTAAATAATAAAAAATAAAAACTCAAAGCAACTGCAATGATAATGTACAACTATGTTATGCATAGCACATTGCTTGTTCTAAGGGGAAGCATATGAGCATCTCAGTTTATACAAAAAGCAGGACGTAACTATAGAGTTGTCAGTGCATCCTGGAGAAGGCATTTTGCCCTCAGCTTTTTTGAAAATTTATTATAAGCTAGATGCTAATCAGAAAATATTTCGTATTTTTAAAATTTCTTCCATACATGGTAAAGACTTATTTTATTATTTCCCCAAATAGTGGTTTAAGCATCATACAAAGTTAAATTTCAATAGCATACAGGTATTTATGATTTTTGTATGAAAAATGTAAGGAAATTTGTTCAAAACCTATGGTTATACTCATTTTTTTTTACCACAAACATATTTATAAACAAAAATGTAGCATCACCATAAACAGCTGAAGCTAGACTATCTACAGACAAAATCAGCAACAAATCTGATGCATTGTAAATTCAAGTCCCCAGGACAACAGAAATGAATAAGCAAGACCTCAAGTAACCATGTTAATGCCATTTACAAAGAAAAAAAAAAAACAGATACAAAAACATTCAAAACCTGAACATCACTTGGCATGTAAGGAAGAAAAAAAAAATTAGCTGAAAGGTTCATAAACACAAGGTCTTATTTACATTACACAAAGCTCAGGTGTTAGCCTTGAACATAACTTTCAAAACACCTTCAAATATCTCCAACCCAGATCACGTCTGATGATTTGCCGCAGTACAAATCGTGTGCAACGTCTTTTTTTTTAAGACAAAACAATTCTTCAAACAATACTGCAAGTACATCACTAAACACCAAGAGCTCTATCTGAAGGGAATTCTTTAGGAAGAACAGATTTTTTCCCCCATCTCTTGGTAATTTAAATTTCTTGCCTGCTCTTATATATTCTTTTTTGTAAATTTTTATTTGTTTCAAAATCACAAATCAACGTGAGCCACCTATCACATAATAACCAGGATGATCGGACGCTCCACTGATGATTACAAAAATGAAACCAACAGTGTTCCCATTGATTCAATTTCTTTAATACAAAGATCTCCAAAGTTATTTTCCTACATCATAAATCTTTCTAAATTTTCCAACCACTGCAAATTTCCTGGTAAGTTTTAAAAGCTCACTAGGTGTCATATGAAGAGATTTCTCAAAGTATTCAAGTCAAAATATTTGTTCCAGGACCAGTAAAAAGTTTCTCCAAATTTTCTTTTTTATAAAAATAGATGCTTTTTTTTAAACCCACATCAAAGAGGCTCTTATCTCTTTGGCAAGGTACTGCTTTACGAAAAGTTCTCCAGTATTCTTACAATAAGCGTTTATAATGTAGCCCCCCCTTCCCCAACCCAAATCATAATTACAAAATAAATACTGTTTTAAACTTTATAAATAAAATGTAAACTTCAAAATACTTTTTTTCTTGAACAGACATAACAGCAATGCATTAAATGTAAACCAAACACAAAGCAAACTGGGAAAAGAACGGAAAGGAACATAACCAACTTAAGAGTTACAACACAAAGCCTCAATATTTACTCACATGTTCAAGGCAGTTACGTAAAAGAAAAGAAACTTCTCCCCTTAGCTGAAACACTTTAAAAGGTCCACCTTCTTCAAAGAAGGCAATAGAATGCAATGTGACAGGTAAAAACCCTGTACCTCTTGTCCATATTCAAACATAAAGATATTAAGAAGTTTTAATTCAAATACTAGCAATAAAAAACTCACATATTTCTTAGGATGCTAAGTAGTCATTTTATCCCCATCTCAACACTGACTTACAAAGACATTTACTAATGTATAAAGTTTCTCTTAACTTGCCTTTGTTGTATAGTTTTCATATATAAACGGACTGAGGACAATAAACTCATTAGGCTTTGTGCGTTTTGTTTGTTTTAAAGGACACCTGCAATACTCTGTCTCCCAGGCGATATCCATTCAGGCTAGCTATTGCCATGGCGGCCTCATCATAGTTTGTCATAGTCACAAATCCAAAACCTTTGCATTTATTGGTATTAAAGTCACGGATGACCTTCACGTTGGTGACAGCTCCAAAGGGCCCAAACATTTGCCACAGGATACTCTCATCTGCGTCCGGTGCCAAGTTGTACACAAAAATACACCACCCTGTTCCTGCATGCCCTGGGATATTAATTCCAGCCAAACTGGTCATTCCATCAATGGTCATTGGAGAAAACCTACTAAACAAATCAGGAAACAAAAGTGAGAACAAGAAAGGAAGCTGGTTACAGTCATCTCCCCTGTTTTCCTCCTTACAACCCAACCCTCAAAGTTCTTAGCCATCTCCCCAGCTTCCTCTGCCCTCAAACCCCAACACGCACATACACACAAATACTGAAGTTGTCGAACAAAAGATAATCTGTAGCTTGCAATAACATGCTATACAGTAGAGGTAATTTTGAATCGTAAATAGCTAAGTGAATGATTGCCAGACTCAGTGTTGAACCCTATTACCCACAACAGCCATGAACATTTTAGAGCTGATGGATGAATTAAGCAGTTTTTAAAACCCACAAACATGCTACGCCGCCGCAATGCAATACATAACAAGTAATGGTGTTTGGGTTTTTTTGGTTTGTTTTTTGAAGACTCAGTGGCACCCAATGGTATGAAAACTTCCCTTGAATCAGATATGCTTCGAAAGAAGCATTTCATTCAGTTGAACATGCAAAATAAAACCCAACACAAACCTTATGGACAAATAAAAAAGAAATAAAAAAATAAAGGTAAACCTTTTTCTCCAAAATTAAATGCAAACTAATCCAATTAGGGTGGGGACAATTATGAATATTATGAACCTAATGCGATTCTTCATTACCTCTTTACTCCATAAGCCATATTGAGCAGATTGTCCAACCTGCAAAACACACATTTAGCAAACTGTTCAGTCTTCTATTTTTTCCCCCGTGTGCTTAAGAAAGCTTGGCTTGTTACTGCCATCATCTTTGAATGCATTTTTACAGCATGTGTATGCAAAGCCTCAGAGCAGCAGTAAACACAGTGGTGACACGCATTACAGTACCTTTCATGTGACTGTGAGAACAGGTGCACATTCCCACACATCAGTGCCCATTAGCACTTCCAGCAGACATTGTTTCCTACAGAAACAACAGTTTCCGATTACTACAAGTCAGTGCAACTCTGCATGTGACACTGCGCTAGTAAGGGAAGTATCACGAGTCACCACTGTAATATTCTGGTCAAAATCCTCCAGAGAGGGGGAAAAAAAGTCTGAGACTTTACTCATCTTCCCTAAGATTTAATTGCGATTTCAACATTAACGACACCTAAAAAGAACAATTAATTTCTTCTGTTCAACCCCAAATTTAGGGATTTGAAAGGAAGACTAGTCAAGGAATGTTGCATTGTAACTACTACAGTGCCTCAAGTGAAAAGATTTTATGGTGACAGCTCATTCCTGAATAACAGACTCAGGGAGAGGAGTACACAGGGAAGAGGGACAGAGAAAAACAGAATTTCTAGAAGCTTTGGATGACTTTCACTTTACATTCCCAATTCTGGGCTGTGCTTCTGATTTTTTAAACTTAGTACCATGAAAATAGAATCTCGGGTCTGTAAGGGACCACCTAGTACAACCCCCACCCCCCATCATTTTACAAGCACGTTGAGGGCCAACTGGTCAACTGATTTTCCTATGATCACACAGCCAGTTAGTGGCAGAGCCAGAAGTAGAATTTTCACATCTCAATTTTCCTAACGTTCTTTCTACCACATCATGCTTCTTGGGGATAAAGAAAACAAATAGCTTAAAGCTTAATTAAGATTTTGGAAGTTATATGATAGAAAATGAGGAGGAAGGAAGAGCATAGACTTTGATGATAGCATTTGAGATTTTCCTTAATATCAAAGATAGGGGACTAAAATGTCATGACATTTTTTTCAATTAAATTCAAAAGCATTCCATTTAAATTTTTCTCTTTTGCTTAAATACAGCTTGTCATGATGCTTTTTACATAATTGTTTCCTCTTATTTTGTGTTTATTTTGAAGAAAAGTTCAGTATATCTCCATATCTGAAAAGGACAAAGCTAAATAAAATAAGCGACACCTCTAACCTTGATACTACTGCTATATTATCTTCCCAAATAAGATATTCAAAATCATTTCTCTAATTGATTAACCCCAATTCATTAGATTCACATTTCTGTGTTTTAAAACTGAAAAAAAGGCATGTTAAATTTTCAACCATTTGCAGAATAGGGAAGTATTCACTCTAATTCCCTGGTTGGCAAGGGGGAAAGGGAGGCCAGATTTTCAAAGCCCAGATTCAGGGACCAGACAATATACACTGCCTTCAGAAGCAACAAATGGAACTATATTTTGTTTTTTTTTTCCTCTCTATGGCTATGGAAAGCATCTTCCTGTATTCTCTGGCACAAAAGAGTAGAATTGTAGAAGAAAAATGTAAGTAATTATTCTTATTACCTTAAGGAAAGAATGAATACCTCAAAGCTACTAAGTTGTCAAAATGCATTGATTCCCACTGACTTAACTATCTAATCTAGCATGAAAGGTTTTTGTTGTTGTTGTTGCTGTTGTTAATCTGCTTAATAGATCATTAATATGACCAAAATTAGTGAGTTTGTGAAACTAACAATGGAAATATTTTTATGAGGCTGTTTCATTACATGTACCCCAATCAACTGAATTTAAGAAAGTTAAATTAATTGATACAAAAGGAATTAATCTGATGTTTGTTACCTGAGCCTCTGTTCCCTTCATCATCCAATGCATCCTTGAGATACTGGGATGACCCTGAATGCTTTTGCACCAGGGCATTGGAAAGGCTTCAAGTACTGATGCAGCTGCCAATTCTGTGTCTGCCTTTTGAGAACCAGCTTAAGGCCATGAAGGCTAATGAAAAGGATGTCTGCTATTAGATTAATTTTTTTTTTCAGGCAGAACAATGTATGTGTGTTGAGGAAGCACCTACACCAATGAAATGACATCTTTCAAAAGCTCCAAAAATGTTACCTTATTTACTAAAGTTATAAAAATTGTAGGCTCCTGCTCCTCTCAAAGAAACCTTTAAAAGCATGATTCTTCAAATGTGTGCTCTAGCTTTCAATTCACTCAAAATAGAATCTCACCATCCATATGCCACAAAGACATCTATGCCAGAGATTCCACTGTACCACTCTACTACCAAAAGCAGCACATTTAGCAACCGGCATCTTATCATAACTACCCAAATCAAGGCCATACAGAGAAAAAGCCTGCTGCGTTGTGGATCAAATCTCAATACAAAGATTCTTCTAGTCCTACTAGGTTCTATACTCCAACAGCCTAAAGTCTCTAAGTTCTGGCAAACAAGGAATCATTTACCTCATGACTTTTTGAGGGTCTTCCTAATGGTGTCTACCCCCCAAACTCCATTGCTTTAATATTGACAATACAACTCCCTAGACCACAAATGTTTCTTATTTCAATTATCTCTCCTATATTCAAATGGACAGTAACCCCATGATGCATGAAACATCCAAGTGGATGTTGATTCTCAGTGGGAAGAGGACACAGGCACTGTGGGGGAGAAGCTGCCCTAGGATCCAGAGATACCTACCCACTACCTAATAATGCATGTGCCTGGGAAACAGGTAACAGGAAATAGAGAGGCAGAAAGGGCCAAGGAACGACATAATCCCTAAGACTGGAGGAACCTAAAGCATCTTGACATACCCAATCTATCTAATGGTTTAAAAAAAAGAAAAAGAAAAAGAAAGACAACCCTGCCCTATTTTAAAAATGGAAGTTAACAGGGTGGGGAAAAGATGTTTCACATATATATCAACTTCAAAATGATTTTCTATATTAAAGGATACCAGGATTATACCATCTCCATTTCTAAATGAAATCTGTAGTTGAATGTCATGATATATTTCTAAGATAAACAGCTGGAAGCTTACTGTAGAAATATCAAGACTACTCAAAAGCCATTATAATTCCCTCCCTTCAAAAAGGGGGTGGGACGATACCACCAGCACTCCAATCAGCTGCAATTCTTATTGGCAAATTCAGTTAAAACTAAGCAGCTATTCAAAGGTTTTTAAAAGTAAATATATGGGACTAGTTTTTGTGTACACCCCCCCCAAAAAGGACATCAAACTGAAGAAAATTAAGACTGCCTTATGAGAAGATAATATGGAAAATCTAACTGAAAGTTAATTCAACTACCATTCACTATTTCTCCAGAAACTCATCCTGGGACTTGAATTAGATTTTTGATCCAATCAAATACACTTACCTTATTTTCTAAACTGTGGGCAATAAAATACTCACGTCAGGACAGTCAAGTAAATTATTCCTATTAAAAGAATTTCTTTCCTAGCTTTTCTTCAGACGACATAACAGACTAAATTGTAAATTCTCAGAGATTAAAAACATAAGCTTGAAATAGATGTTTTTCATTTTTTAAATTTAAAAAATAGAATAGTTTGTGTGGATCATGATAATTTTCTTAATGTAAAATGTTTCATTTCATTTTCACTGCTCTTAAAATTCATAAATAAAATTTTCCAACAGTTAAATATTTGAGGGTACTTTATAACCAGAAAAAGGCATTGCTCTTTTAAAAAAATCTTCTAAGTCATAGCTGCTAAAAGAGCTGTTTTTATTAAAACAAAAAACAAAGATGAAGAAAATGGAGCCTCGATACTGGGACAAGACATTTATGTACATGATATATGAAAAACAACACAAATGCTGAAGAGAACAAGTAAGCACTCAATTTGAGGATCTTGAGGAAATGACTTTTCTCATGTGATAAGGTAAACAATGAGATAAAATAAAAGTATTTCAAAAAAAAGAGAAAAATTTAAAAGTTTACAAGTTAAACGTTAAGCCCTAGGAATTCGAAGCATCTGCATGGTACCCAGTGTCTCCTTAAGCGTGTGTTAATCACTATCAGTTGTGTCTTGTCTAAGATAAGAATGTGCTGAGAGAGGTGTAAGACAGAGAAAACAGAAATAGGGTTAAGACAAGACAAGGACAAGACAACATTTCTTCCTAATGAGGGAGATAGGTAAGTTGCTCAACACAATTGATCCCTTTGTCACATGATCCTACTGTCCTTTTACACACCAGTTTAAGGTAGGGAATAACAAGTTGATCACAATTCTAACTTCTGAATTAAGGATCATAGTTGGAGTAAGGCAGAATAGAGGATTCAGCTGATTTGTAAATATATCTTTGCTCTGTAAGATCCCTAGAATCACCCCCAGGAAAAGCCCTAATTTGCCTTCCTGTCCTTTTAACTTCTACAACAAGGTGTTAATCTGACAGAAATTGTACAGGACTGTATTTTATTTTCTGATTTCTAAAATTTCTTAAGATGTACCTCTAAAGGTATCACTTTTCTGAGGAAATATCTATTAAAAAACATCTATTAAAAATAGCTTGAATGAGGAAATTCAAAAGTACCTCAAAATAATTATGTTTATCTTCTAGCAAAACTCCTAAAATTCATATTTGTAAATCTGAAAAAGATGCAGTAATCATCTTTAAAATGGGAACGATAAGATCACCTGCCCCCTAACCCAACTGTTGGGATGATAAAATCAAACATTTGTGAAGCACTTCGTAAGCCTTAAAGAGCTATATCAATGCTAACTACTATTAAAATGTGGATAAAAATATAAGGAGTCTCCCTCCCTCAATAACCCAGAACTCTGCTAAACCCTAGGTCCTTTCTCTACCCAGAAACTTCTGAATAGGGACCTTACCTGGGAAAACGGTACAAAATTCTTTCTACTGCACTCCTTCACAATGTGAGGGATTCTTCCTTTTTAATCTTACAAAAATCATTCTTTAGTTTAATGCTATGGAAAGAAATTCACTGTTCAAAATCTGACTCATAGCTATGATGCTATCAGGAATTAAAAAAAAAAACACCACCAAACTCTTTCTTTTCTTTCCCAAAAGAAAAGGCTGAGGTATAGGAAAAAGCAAACACTGAGTCATCATGTCAAAAGGCAGGTTTGGGGACCATTCTACCACTTCAAGAGGAAAAGGTCTATTTGGAAGGACTTCCCCTGTTACAAATAAAAATCAGATGTTTTTATAAACATAAGAAATAATTCTATTCTATCTCATAACTCACAAAGCATTTATTTCCATTAAGTTTTAAAAGAGAATATTAAAGCCAAGCTCCAAGAAAAGCTTAGAATGGACAATCAAAAACACTCACTAGTTTTTCCCCCTCACTCATTTCTCTCAGTCCTACATATGTATTTAAATTTAGTACTATATAATATTTCTGTATATGGGACAGCTGTTTGTGAGTATATTTTTATAACCAGCTCATCCACTCTAAAAAAGAAAAGAAAATCAATATGTACTTGTAATCAATAAAGCTAGAGTGAGGGTGGGTGGCACTATAGTTAGCAAATCCCATATGGCCAAGTGTATTCAACTTGCTCAGACAAACAGAAAATGCCTTACTCATGAAAATCACAAGGATGTCTCCATTCTTTCACAAAAAAAGATGTACATATGCAGACACGGAAACACACACACACACACACAAAGCAATCTTGGTTTAACTGTCCATTTAACATTCAGAAAGAACAAAAAATTTTGATTTTATTTATTGTTTTGGTAAATGATACTCATCAGAATCATCATTCTAATAAAAGCTTTAAAAAAATGAAAGGAAAGAACTCCAAGTCCTACCCATAGCTACAGATACAGTTATGTCTATATAAGTAGATTAATAGACTAAAGGAAAGAGGCCAAACTCAAAATAGGAAGAGGCACAAATGAATTAAAACAGCAATGGAGATTAAGTATTCTATTGGTTAAGAATGCCTAGGAACAAAGAGTGCTTTTCTTCTACCCCAGTGTCTAGAAGATGCACAATGCCCAAGTTTGTTGTCTAGTCTCTGTTCTTCCATGACACAACCTCTACACCCCACCAAAGGCAATAATGTCATTCTAAGTCTGGAATTTGAGAACCCAAGGGATATACTGCCCGTTGGAAGAAGTGGCCAGGAAGCCTTAAGTACCTTAGTGTCAATAGCTGGGCCCAAAATGAAATAAGACTTACCTAAAACGTTGAGCCTGCTGAGCTAGTGGTCCTGGATACCTTCTGTTGGGAGACTGGTATAGCTGAGAGAGAATGGCCTGATTGGTTTTTTGGCTTGGATTGTTAGCAAACTTGACAGTGATTGGCTCTGTGGCACTTGGAGGTTTCTGGCCATTTAGACCTTTGATCGCTTCTTCTGCCTCGATCCGCTTGTCAAATCGAATAAACCCTACACCCCTTGACACTCCTGTGTTGGATGGGAAGGGGAAAATACATTAATTTCCCTCCCTCAAGAGCATGTATTTTGTCTATTAAATCCCATCTACCTTTACATTTTCATATTCAAAGAAAATACAGTCTATAATACTTCTTATGTTTGCTAAGAATAAATTCGAGTAACAAAAAGCTACCTCTAGATCAAGTGAATACCAACTATTTTATTATTTACTACCTTTAAACATGTGGATCCAATGTAACAGGCCAAAAGTAGTAATAACACCAGAGTACCTTTCGGAAAGTTTGAAAGTGGCTCCTCAAAGAGTAACTGAGAAACTAACTCTTTGTTTTTCAGTTGTTTTCCAGTCGTATCTGACTCTTCATGACCCCATTTGGGGGTTTCTTGTCAAAGATATCAGAGTGCTTTGCCATTTCCTTCTCTAGTTCTTTTTACAGATGAGGAAACTTAGGCTAACATGGTTAAGTGACTTGCCCAGGGTTACACAGGTAGTAAATGTCTGAAGCCAGGATTTGAACTCAGGAAGATGAATCTTCCTGATTCCAGGCCCAACACTCTATCCACTGCACCACCTAGTTGCCGCCCCAAGAAACTAAACTAAGGCAACACAATTATTTCCCTTTTAAATAAAATAAAATAATGTTGAAAATATATACACCCTGGTAACAAAAAGGTACTTCAGGACTGATTCAGTGCCATTTAGACAAAACTATTACTTTTAAAAAATGATCCAAAAATCTGACTTTTAAAAATGTCTTCACATACTTCTTGTGTTATATTAACTGAGCAATGTATGATGGATCTCTTACCTCAGCTTCTTCAGATTAGTGGTGTTAAATTAAAGAAATCTGGGCCAATAAACCATACATAACGATTCCTAAGGGTATAAAGTGAGTTAGAAAACCCTATCATAGCATTACTTATAGTTTAATGTATTTCTATTTATTTTGGTAAACATTTCCCAATTACATTTTAATTTGGTTCAGCCACACTCAGGAATGTTGTAGACTACATGTGGCCCACTTCTGCTTTAGATTTTAAACAGTTAAGACAGATAAAAAGAATAAAACTGAAGGAAACAATATAAAAGGAAGATCACCTGAGTATGAGTGCTATAAGAATATTAACAGTTATTATCAAATTTTGTAGTTGAAATCAAAATGAGGTGCACTTTAAGGATATGCTCCCAAATCAAAGCCTATCTACTTGAACAATGCAATTGTCATTTTTGGTTAAATGAAATTGTGCTCAAATTACTTTAAGATATGAGGCAGGCCAAAATATTCTGGACATAATTATTACTGCCCTAACTGTGAAAATGAAATGAAACATTTTACATTAAGAACAGAACGCCACAAGCTCAAATTCTCTTCTTCAGCTTTTTAGCTAAGATTAAGCAATGGAGCAGTTAAACAGCTAATGTGTCCTCTCTCTGGGGATATTACTCTGCTTCCTCACAGAAGGAATAGGAACTCTTAACAGATATCATCAACTTAACTGTCTCTAAGCTATGAACTTTCAATCTTTAAGTGTCTGTCTATTTCTATTATAACCATCTATTTCATTTGGAACCTCTCTTTTTCCAAAGTAAGTTTAACACAAAACACTTATCTTCCCTAAACATGGATTCTTTATATACATGATGTTCTTTGAGTGCTCGGGGTATCTAACAACCTAATGTCATGAATGCCTTAAGAAGTGATTATTAAAAACCACTATAAAGAACTGATGATGCACATTAAACCTAATATCATTTGCTGGAAAATAATGGAAGATAAATAGAGGAAAAGAAAGATTTATCAAGATTTTACATATTTAAAATTCCAATAGCTAATTGTATGGATTGCAACTGCAACCCCTACTCTCCCCCCAGCAATGTGCTGTAAAGGTTATCATACCATGAAAAATGCTTCCCAAAATTCTACACCTTCAGACATTACAGAATTGTTCCAGTAAGCTACTGCTTTCAATATCACCAACTCTTTAGACATGTGCATGTTGTATTGAACTCCACTGACTAGGAAATACCTTGTCAAAGTGAGCATGTTTGGAGATTCTGCTGATGAGAGACAATTTTACTGGACAGAAGAACAGTCAAGAGTTGAGAAGACCTGCATTCCAGTCCTTCTTCTGATATAAGCTAGCTGTGTGACCATGAGCAAATCACTTAAGTTCTCAGCACCTGCCCTAGTAAACACTATAAACTATAAATTGCAATGCAAATCTCCATTTGGTAGGAGGAGTTTCCATACTGGGAGTTGACCAAGTCAATGAAAAACAACTCTTCTGAGAGCTAAAGATAAATGATAAAGACATGGAACAGTACCATGGAAATGTTCCACCAGTTTTGTGATTTATCGATTACTTCAGTTAACTCTTTCACAAACAGAAATTATTTTTTTTCATATTTAAAATTTAAAGTTACTATCCAGTTGGTATGAATATCTCATAACACCACCTGGTGGTAATATAATTAAGTTAGATGGGGGAGGGGGGGGAAGGGAGGGAGAGGGAGGGAGAGAAGGGGAGAAAAGGGGAGGGGGAGGGGGGAGGGGGAGAGAGAGAGAGAGAGATTAAGTCAGAGAGAGAGAGAGAGAGATATTAAGTCAGAGTGAGATACTAAGTCCCTTTAGGAAGCTAACATTCTAAAAATTTAAGTGGCGGGAAAAAAACAGCAAATGGCACTTCTTTTTATAAGGTAACACCCCCCAGAACTTATTTAATAATTAAGCAAATAAAATTCCCCCTCAAATGACACTGGGTTCTCAACTATGCCAACAGAGCACAAACTTTAGTATGTCCTACACCAAGCTGGAGAAGTTTCAAGTTAAGACCCAGTGAAAGACTGAGATTTTCGTCATCCAAAGCAGCATTAGCTGCTTGATTTTTTTTTTTTGACCATGTGTCAATCAGTATACAAACATATGGAACGGTTATGGTCTATGTCAAATGAGAAGAACACCCAAACTCAAGCTATCATGGATCATCTGAAATGCTGAGGCAAATCACTGTTTGCAGAATAAGCTAGCCTATAATCTGAATGTATTAGAGTACTCTTCATTGGACCTTGGTTAGTTGACAGAATTCAGCCTAGCTTTTCCCATATGAATACTATAAGTCATATTAAGATTTCAATTAGTAAATACTTTCCATATTAGAATTATAGTTAACTCTTTCCTTCACCAAGGACAGATTACTAGAAGAACTAAATGAAATGTACAAAATGACACATTAACTCTTACTCTAAAAGATTGTGTAAAGATTTCAGGGATTACATTTACTATTTAACCCCAGCAGCAAGAGAATGTATTTCTCACCATAACTGTGAGATATAAACAGTAATAAAGAGGATTATAAGAGAAGTAAAAGGAACCAGGAAAAGAAAATTAGACCTTGGTTTCACATGCATAACTATCAGACAATTTTCGTTTTCCCTAATAAAGTGAAACCCTGTATCCCACAGAATTTTTTTCCTAAGTCATCTACTATGGTGACCATTCTTTTCATCTAAAGAAGAGCAAACTTAAATAAGGTTATGCATAGTATGAACAAAACAAAAATAGTTATTTGGGTAGCTGTTGATAAGACTCATATCAGGCAGACTGATGTTCATATGAAGAAAGAGCACTTGTGCCAATATTTTATTCAAAATCTGTTAATCTAGAATTTTCTTTTATAGGATTTTTGGATTTAAAACCAGAAGGAACTTTAAGTCACCTAATCAAATCCCCTCATTTTACAGATAAGGAAAGAGACAAGGGACGTGAATTTAAGATGCCTGAAATAATTTTTTCTAGCTCAAAAAATAACTGAAGGTGTCAAAAAACGTCTCCCTTAAATTCTACCTCACTACTTAAAAATACATACGACCCTGCCAATTCCCATTTTGTTAAAAGTTACATTAAAGCAGACTGCATCTACTTTTAAGTGTTTAGCTCCACAACCTTGGATAACAAGCTCATGCTATGCAGAATGCACCTTGAAAACAACCCCAGTAATAACAATGACCAGTTTGGGTCCAGTGGAATCCTACCCTTGGAGGACCAGCTGTGCATTTCTGCATTAAATGTTGCTTTTTTATAGAAATAAGATTGTTTATTAGTATTTTATAAGAAGCTATTTTCACACCGCAGCTTGGAAAGGAAGATTATAGCAGCTGTAAATTTATTACAAGGCATGAAACAGGCTTCAAACCTGCACCTTCAGGGTGGAAAGGACTCAAGCTAGCTCACTACATACCACAATCTATTTTTGTCCATGCATATTTATGAACAATTCCAGCAGAAAATTGCATTTTCTGGCCCACATATACCTTTGATATGTTCTGGAGGCAAGACTGCTGTATTGGAAGACGGAATATTTCATAATCTGCCAGCCCAAGAGAGTGAAAGATACTGTACAGAGAAGCTACTTGTCTACTTACCAGTGACTTGGTCAACTAGAATACGGGAAGTAATAATTCGTCCATATTGGGAAAAGAGCTGTTCCAATTCCTTCTGGGTCATTGTTTTCGGAAGTCCACTGACATACAAATTTGCATCTCTGATTGATGCCGAACTTGGGCGAGCATAGGAAACCTTGAAAAAGGCAAGGAAAACCAAAGTAGATAGGTATGTCATTCTCACTACCCTCTTAGTAAAAGTTGAAGATATTCAAGGGGTATTCCATTTGAAGAGCATCCAAGCTCATGTTTAATCTAGTGTTAATTTGAATTATGATTGATGATAAAAATGTGGACATTAGAAATATCATGGAGGGCAGGGGGAAGCAGAGAATATCTACTTACCCACAGGGTTCAGAAAAATAGTATAATAGGTCAGCCTTTCAGAAATTCAACCTCCAATGTTATCCCCAAACATCCCTAGTTTATAATCTGTTAGTTTATTAACTTTCCTCTACAACCCGTATAATTTTTTGGGATGTTAAGTTCCATAGTTAGCCATATAACTCCTTTTACTTGTAGCCAAATGCCTCTTTCAAGCTTTTCTGGGTACCCTATAAATCTGGAATTCTTATATTCAGTCCATATTTACTATAAACATACCTTTTCAGAACAACAATCCTGCTCTCCTCCACCCCCACTCTGTCCCCCCAAGATATCAAAGAAAATGATTTTGTTTGCCTTTACTACAATCAATTGCCCTTCTCTGGCACTTCTGAGACTTTCCTGGCTTGCAGAGATAACAGGCCACTCCATGATTCTGCATGAGGTTAAGGTAACACCTTTAGCTTAGTTTCCTATATCAATGATGTCTGGCATCTTGTCCTTTTGGTTCACAAAAAACACGTCAGATCAGATGTTTTTAACCAAGAATCCATGGATCATGTATCAGGGGACACATGAATTTGGAGAGAGAAAAAATTACATCTAAGTTTGATTTCCTTTGCAACCCTATCGTTTTATTTTATGCATTTAAAAACACAGGCTTCAAATTTCCAAAGCATGACACGAACAGGACTAAGGCCCCTCTTATTAGCTCAATGTTTTCAATAAGCCTACTAAAAGACAGAAGTTGTTATCCTAGTTGTAAATGATAAGATCAGGCCCTATCACTCTTAATCTTATACATTCACACTAAAGTTTTTCTGCTATGTTAAGCACACCTACGCTAAGTCTCATGAGAATTTCCTGCCGTTTATCCCCACTGGCTTGACTCTAAGGTCTACAGGGTAGTAAAATGTGATCAGCAAATTCTGCACAAATACACCATACATCTCTTCCACATTATTATGGGGTGTGTGTGTGTGTGTGTGTGTGTTAATCCTCGACTGGGGAACCACAAAATAAACATGCTTCTTCACTCAGAACACATTGCCAATTTGTCATTACCTTTTGTTTCCTTTGTTTAAGTCAGCTCTCTATCCCTAAGACAATACTCGTTCCAACCCATTAATTTAAAAAAAAATTTAATGTGTAACATTGCTAAAGGCCTTTTTGAAAGTCTAAATTATGTCTACACACTTGCCTACATGTTTATTTAACCTTCCAAAGAATTCTAAGAGATTAGTCAGGCATGATTTCCCCTTACAGAAATAATTTTGCCTTTCCCTTCAATAGTTTAAGTATTTTGGTTGCTATCTGTTAGAAATTCTATCAGGACTCCCTATAAAACTGACACTCAGACCCAACAATTTGTACTTCCCAGACCCTTCTCTATCTAGAGGCCTTCACAGGCATGAGAAACACTGGAGAATATGATTATTTTCTGAAATGGTAGTCTTTTGCAACAGGTCACATATTTAGATTAAAAGCTGCACAACTGAATTCCTAAATACTTTTACCTATTCCTTAGACATCATGATTACCCATTTCTGGACTTCCTGAAACCAAATATTTGGTCAATAAGGTTGTATAAGCCTAGGATGATCAACACCCACCCCACGCCCCTTTTTGTTCTATGTGAAACAACATCTCTAGAGCCTCTACCAAGTACTCTAAATTACAGTTGTCCACATATTCTCCATGTTGACTGGTGGTAGTTATAGGGAGCAGGAATAATTTCGAAACTGTGTGGAGGGATGTTAAATTTCCAGTTCTGGGGAATTAAAAGAGAAGTAAGATGTACCTGCCTATATTCTCTGAAGAATGACCTGGGAGGTGGCCAAACTGGACAGTACATCCCACCCTTTCCATATTGTGATAGGTAGTCATGAATGGGATGCTGTCTATATCAGTGGAGAAGACTATCCTAAGTGTTGCGTTTTTCATACGTGCTTGTTGCTTTTGAAGGCTTGGAAAAGCTGTTTCTCCTAAATAGTCCAAACATTCCTGAAATGTCAGAGTTGAATACAAGCTCCCTGAAGGGAGGTTATCATTTTCATTTTTGTCTTTGCATATCCAATACCAATCAGCATTCAGTAGGCATATGATGCTTGCTATATTAAATCATATCAGTTGTACAGAATCCAAATCTCCCCATAATTCAGAGAATTTCCTTCTTCAAAATGAACTAAGGCTTCATAAATAGCACCCAAGTTATGCATTAAAGAAAGGGAAAGACTTTGGGATAGCATGAATAACAGCAATTACAAAAGGAGAGGGCACAAAAGGGACAGATAATGAAAAGTAGTTCACTTTAGCTTAATTTTAGAAAACATGAAAGAGTGTACATTCAGACGGTACCATTTAATCCCTTCATGGTCCAGGTCCACAATCAAGAATTTATTTTCTTCAGTAGGCAATGGGGAACTACTTAAGAATTCTGAGTAGATTATTGACTTAATCATAGTGATGCAGTAGAAAGAATAGTCTAACTTCTGGTTCAATTGACAAGAGGGAAAGCTAGACATTTTCCTCAAATCTTCACAAACTCTTAAACTCTTCGAAGGGATGCAGAAATTGATCCACAGGCTTTCACAAGAACTCTGCCTCCCACCCTTCCTGTGACATGGAAAACCAAAAGGCAGAATCTTGTTCTGGCTGGAATTGCAGTATTACACAACTGTGATGTAACAGCACTCAGGTAGTGAATAGACAGAACGGGGGGGGGGGGGGGGGGGGGGGGCAGGATGTCAGGGTGTGTGTGAATTTACCAGTCTCAAAGCAAAAGAGACTGGCATCTATCTGAAGCCAGTCCTCCCACTATACTCCTGGGGCTGAGACTGAGGTCAGTGAAAAGTGAATTGCCCAATTTGGGAGGATAGCTTTGAGGCTCAGGCCCTGGGGAAACAGTTCAGGATAAAGAAAAATATAAACCGACAGGGCACACATTACTAATTAAAGGGAAGACGGTAATAGGAAGACTATTCAGGCAGCTGTGTAGGAGACCTATTAGTAAAATATTATAATGGGCTAAGCAGGAAAGATTCGCTATTGACTCACATTATGCCAAATTCTGATGTATAAGACTATAAACTCCTTGAAGTTCAGAGATTGTGTTTAATTCTTCTACATGTCTCCCCAGGCAAAGTGGCTTATAAACAGTAATGAAAAAAGCTGACATTTACATAATATTTAATATTAAGTACTTTATGCTTGCTATTTTATTTTATTCTTAACAATTATGCAAGGTATGTATTGCAATTTTTAAAAATTAACAGATATGAAAAAACTCATAGTTTGCCACAGTCAGTTAAGTAGCAAATCTGGGATGTGAACCTAGGTCTCCTGATTCTAAATGCAGTTATTTCCAATACGTTACAGTTGCTTTAAGAAATATTTGTTGAATGATAACTAGAAACATCATAATACAGTAAACCTCTTGCGTGTTTTCCACTGGTTGAGTGTGAAGAGTATCTTTCTTCAAGCATTAAGTTCAGACTTCCTCTCGTGTGTGTGTGTGTGTGTGTGTGTGTGTGTGTGTGTGTGTGTGTGTGAGAGAGAGAGAGAGAGAGAGAGAGAGACAGAGAGAGCGAGCGAGAGAGCGAGCGCGAGAGCTCCCTGGCGCACATGTGGAATGAAAAATTGGCCTTTTTTCCTTAAAAAAAAATAATAAAGGCTTCTACTGCTATTTCAACAGGTAAGAATACTTAATGCCTAAAGATCAAGGTTATGAAATGTCAAAACTACTAAGCAAAGGCTCTAATTTGAGAAGCAGACAGAAAAGTCTGCAATTTAAATATTTAAAGATGATACAGGTAGTACAACACTGAACACCCTGCTACTCCAGAGATACCAATTTAAAAATCAGGTTTCCTGGAATTTTCCACTGCCCTAACAAGCTGCACAGTAAACAAAGACAAGTAATACTGGAATTACTTGGAGAGGGAGGAGAGAGAGTTCCATGCAAATGAGCACTCTTACCTATAGCTTTTCAAATTGCTCTTCACAAATTTCAATGAGCAAATGAGATTAGAATGGATGAAAAGAACAGGGATGAAAATAGATTTATCCATTATAATTATGTGTCTACAACCTAAGAGCTGGAGGCTGGCTAACTGCAAATGAGATAGCATAGTTTCTGTAGTTGGTATTTCCTCATCACCATCTAGAAATACATAGCACTTTGTGTTTAATGGGTGCTTCTCCTGGCCTAAAGATCAACTGAAAGTTATGTCCAGATCCATGCCCTCCCCCTCCCTCTTCTTAAAATTCTGCAAAGCCACACTGAAAAGACAGTTAAAGACAGTATCTATGGTTACATCTCTACGAATAATAAAAGAACTTGACACTAGTGACATGAAAGCCAGTTTCTATTTCAGTTTTGGGGGGATCCTTTCACCTCAAATGGGTGAGGTTCCATTTAAACTTGTCATTAATTCTTTATATCAAAAATGTGGTCTTTTATATGGATACTTCAAAATAAGAAGAGTTGTATTATGGTTGAAAGAGTAGGAGAGTCTGAGAACTTGGGTTCAGATCTTAACTTAGTTCTTGTGTAAATTTGGGCAAGGGAGGAAAGGAAAGGAAAAAGCATTTTATTAGGCCTATGTGTGCCAGGTACTGTGCTAAGCACTTTGCAAATATTAATTATGATAATAACTAATACATATACTGTTTACTATGTGCCAAGCACTTTACAATTATTATCTCATTCAATGCTCACAACAACCCTGGGAGGTAGGTGCTATCATTACTATCCCTATTTTACAGATGAAGACACTGAGGCAAATAGAGACCAAGTGATTTGCCCAGGGTCACAGAGCTCGTAAGGGTCTGAGTTCAAAATTGAATTCAGGTTTTCCTGACTTCTGGCAGCTAGGTGGTACAGTGGATAGAACACTGGGCTTGGAATCAGAAAGACTCATCTTCATGAGTTCAAATCCAGCCTCAGATATTTCCTAGCTGTGTGACCCTGGGCAAGTCACTTAACCCTGGTTTGCCTGTTTCCTCATCTATAAATGAACTGGAGAAAGAAACTGCAAACCACTCCAGCATCTTTGCCAAGAAAACCCCAAATGGGGTTTGGAAGAGTCAGATATAACTTAAAAGACTCAACAACTTCTTAACTCCAAGCCCAGCACTCTATCCACTGTGCCACCTAGCTGCTTCATTTGAGTCTCACAACTCTGGGGGCTGGTGCTATTATTATCATCCCTATTTTGCAGATGAAGAAACTGAGGCCGAAGGAGTGAGATGACTTGCCCAGGGCCTTAGCCTAGGAAGTGTCTAAATGCTTGAGACTAGATTTGAACTCAGTACTTCCAGACTCTAGGTCCAACACACTATCCACTGAATCACCCCAGTGCTATAAGAATAGCAGCTACAAAACACTCCCCTATCAACCTGGCACTCTCCCATAATCACGCACTTGACATCAATTAGGAAGAGTAGGCAGATATACATGGATTTAAGGTAAACAAAAAGCAAGTCACATCACCAGCCCTGATGCCTTTTCTCTTGTTATCCCCATACTACTCTCCTAGGCATAGTATTCTCTGCTGGGCAGGCCTCAGCCTGGCTCCCTGTACCTGTTCCTCTGCACCTGAGACAGATTAGAAACCTAAAAGCTGTCTCCTGCCTCAATTCTCACCTGGTTCCTTAGAGAGTGTTTCCCTCACTAGCTGCTCTCTACATTGATTTTGATGAAAGAACTTCTATACCTTAAAAGTACAGTGTAGGCATTTAGGTGCTGCAATGGGTAAAGCGTTGATCCTAGAGCTGGAAGACATGAGTTCAAATCTGACCTCAGACACTTACAGCTGTGCGACCCTGCTGGGCAAGTCACTTTGCCTCAGTTTCTTCAACTATAAAATGAGACTAATAAAAGGCTTACCTCTAAAAGTTGTTGTAAGGATTAAATGAGGTAATATTTGTAAAAATCTTAGTAGGTACTTACTTATGCCTTACTTTACTTCCTCTCCCACCCTTTTAAAAATACTGTACTTCACTTAAGAACTTAATATTGCCCCTTTTTAGTTGGGTCTCGGGGAATCAATTGATTGGAAGAGCCCTGATCATCATCTCCCCTATATTTTTCTAATTATACTATTTTTAATACATTACAGATAAGCTCGGGTTTCTTCCCTGTTTATATATCTTAGACCATTAGACACTTACGTCAGACATTATATATGGAAAGTTCCCTACTACTTCCTTTAAGTTCTACTGGCAGGAAGGTTTAAGTCATGCCCCAATCTTCTGAGGCTCCTAACATTTCCACTAAAGATTTACAGAGATTAAAGGAAATTACTGCAACCAGTGGAAGTTCACATTTAATCATTCAAACTGATCACATTAAACATTACCCAGATGTCTACTTTAAGTCCTCAAACTGTGGGAAGGACCTACCCTCTTCAAAGATAATGTGATTGTTAGCATCATTATTAGCAGACAGAATTTAAGCCAGGAGGAATGAAAATAAAGACCCTCATTTTTAAAATGAAGAAACCAATGCCAGACTAGTTAGTGAACTACTTAAGGTCACATAGCTCATTTGGAAAAGAATGGGACTAAAACATCCACCATACCTTTTTGTTCCTCCAGAAACATAAGTTTTCCCAAGTACAAAGTTTCAACAACATAAATGATATAATACTAAAGGCTCAACAGTAGATTAGGACAAGGAGAAGCCTCAAAGATAAAGCAAAAAGGGAAGAGCTTTCATTGGTAAATAAAATTACATTTTGAAAACTACAAAATCAGTCCCAAAATACTCAAATGACCTAGTCATGTCATTAAATTGTAATAAATGTTAACCTTCACAAATTGAAGGCTAAATTTATTTAAGGTTATATCAAATGAAAATATTTACAACTTGCATTTCTATAGAAAGCACAAAACACTTTCCAACTCTAAGGCAGATGGGGAAAGGGATAGGGACTAAAACTGTGGTTGCACTGGCACAGGAAGGGTACTCTGGAGTGAGAAAACTCTCTGCAGATCAGTAACTTCTCTGAAAGTGGAAATCTTATAGAACAGCCTAAATCACTAAGGTCACTCATCTAGTACGTGTCAGAGCCAGGAAGTGAATGAACTCAGTTCCTCCTGGCTTCAAGATGAGCTCCCTATCCTCTACGTGCTATCTCTCACCACAGGTATTACAAGCTTTATCATCCCCATTTCACAGAAGTCAAAATTTAATGCCGTGCCCAGGTTCATACAGTGCTTTTACGTCTATACCACACAGAATTCACTATTAAACGTCCAGATCAGTCTTCCTAACTAGTGATTTAAGCTGATTTGTTTAAACTTAGGCCCTGAACCCTCACCATTTCTTTAAAACAAACAAACAAAAAAAAAACCCTTTGGTATTCAAAGTTCTCTATCTTCATCCTTTACAAAGACATACTACTGTTTAAGACAGTACACAAGACAGGGAAAAAAAGAAGTCAGCAACACCATGCTATTCTGTAATAAACCAAAATGATACTTTCCAGTCTGACTTCCATTCCAAAAAGTACAGATTTCTGACCTAAACTTCCAGGAAGCAAAAGACAGAATTTTAAAATGAAAATGCAACAGTAGCATTACCTAACCAAATTATAAACAATGATTTCTTGAATTTAGGGGCAAAATTGCAATCTCCTACTTAAGGTGAAAAAACAGTCCATATGTCCCAGGAATAAGCTGCTTGCTTTAAGAAAAGGGACCCTTAAAATCTCAGGCTTTTTTCATCAACTATAAATACAAAAACTCAATGTCCCTGGGTGGGGTAGGAGGGGGAAAGAAGGTAAATTCTTTCTCTTAAGGCAACAAAGAAACTAGAGACATGACAAATTTGATTTCTTTCCTCACAAGTCATAAACTCAGCCACTGAAAAAGTATACTGAGTGGTGTTTATTAAATGCTGCCTTACACAGCACCATCCATGTGTAGCTATTAAATGAGAGTTGAAATAGACTGTGCCCTAATAGACATCTTTTTATTAAAGTATTGCAGCTGGCAGTTCATTTCTATCAAACCACAGTCGAGGGATTTCAACTTCCCTGTGTTTTTGTTTGCTGATGTTTAGTTTTGGTACTCAGAGGGGTCAGGCAAATAATTATGGATAAGAAAATAGATAATTCAGGATAACATAGCAAATATTTTCTTGAACTGCCACATGGAAAGACCATAGTCACCTTCGTTGCATCTCTAAGACTGGAATTTAATATCATTCTGAGGTTTGAAAAGTAGCCTAATTATTGAGATTTTTTAACAGTTAAATTCATCTCAAATCTTTTAAATGTTTACCTACACTTTGCTACATATACTTCAAAATTATGCATTTATACTTCCCTTCAACTTGTCAGATTACAATCCCTTTAAGAAGGGTGGGCAGTGAGTTGCTAGGGCTAAAGAAGGATTAACTTAATTGCTAATATTCTAGCGAGTATCCTATGTAAATTTGGCTAGGCTGGGCCCTCAGATGTAACATCCCAACCCCCAGCTCCCCATACCTGCCGAGCTATACTCAAAACTCTCCTTGTTAAGACCAGAAGAACTTCTCCTCCACTGGAAAAACCTTCAAGAACTCAGGGTCACCTGGACCATGTGGAAGTATCAATGTAGAATTTTGGAGGAGGTTATTTTATTATTTTAGAAAACAAGCCCATCTGGTCAAAGTAAAAAAAAAAAAACTACACACAAGTTTTACTATAGTCAAATAGTGTTTTTCTTCCTTCCCATTATGAAGCCATTTCAAAAGCCAAGATACTCCTTTCTCAACATGGAAAACAAAATAAGCTATTCATTCAATCCCCACATTCAGGAGAAGGGTTAAATAATTTAAAAGAACACGTAGCGTAAAGAGCACATGGACTTCCTCTGACCTAAACAGTTTAGGTGTCATTTTGAGAAGACTCAGCAAAAAAGACAGTTTACTTGTGGTTTTTGGTGGACTTCTGACTGCTGTAATGCTTCACAAGAAATACTCATCAGAGAGTAGTATGTGTCATGGAGCCAACCTCTCCTTGAGGATGATGGAGAGACAGAGAAAAAGACTGATGATAGAGAACAATAAACAGGAAAAAGTATTTCCAAAAGGAATGGTTAATAATTGTGTTTTTCATATCTATATAGTGCTAAAATTCCAAACTGAGGATAATTTGTAGGGATTTCTTAAGTTGAAGGGAGATCATGCAGTCCAACCACATTCTGCTGACAAGCAAACTATAGCTCAGTGGTCTGTCTCAAGTCACACTGGAAATTAAGGGCCAGAACTAGGATTCAAACCCAGGTCTCCTGATTCCAAATCTGGCATTCAGAATAAGGTACCTTGAGGTCTCCCACCAATAAAACCAGAAGTGCAGTAAGATTTAATATCCTCTCCAAACAAAGCAATAGTAATTCACAATACTTATTTAATACTGGATTATAAACTAAACTGTGAATTCCTGAGAGAAAGGGACCATGTCAATCACCTTTGTATTCCCCACAGTACTTCACAAATAGTAAAAAGGCAGTCAAGTATTTGCTGAATAAATTTGCTCCGACTATGTCCTAGAACAAACTGTGACTACTAAAGGAACCACTTCAGCAAGATTATTAAAGGTTAGACTTGTTTGCTCAAAGAATCCTTTAAAATCTACAATGCATGAAATATCATATAAAATAGTAAAACAAATGAAAGTTCATTGGGTTGGAGTTGGGAAAAATGGGTTCTAGGTGGTGCTGTTACTAGTTAGAAGTAGAAGTGATTTCTCTTCTTTGATCCTCACTTTCCTCATTTGTAAACTGGATAAGACTTAATTATTTCCAAGGTAACTTTAAACTGACATTTATTATCTGATGACCCAGCTAAATCTTAGGCCACTTTAATAGAAAGAACTCTTATAAAGCAGTTACTGAAACAGTAATAGAAAAGATCATAAGAAGAATTCATGCACAACCCATGCACACCCAAGAACTGTTTTATAATTTCAATATCAATGCACCCACTTAAAATTATACTCAATCTAAAGAAAGCACACTTCTGTGCTCTACATAATACTGATTAGAATTAAAAACCAAACTCAATCAGTACTGATGATACTGGATTATTTAACAAAAATTATTTTAAGACCTAAAATATTTAAAGTCTCTTTCCCTCCCCTAAAGAAATAACCTATAAAAATAGTAGTCTTCATTCACTCTCTCTATTCCTCAATCCTATTTACTCCTGGCAACCTGGCTTTCTTCCCCAACATTCTACTGAAAGGACTATTTTCAATGACTAATGAGCTCAAGGTTGCCAAAACTGCAGGTTTTTTTCTCAGTCCTCATCCTTAACCATGCAGCAGCATTAGGACTCTATTAACCACCAGTTCCTTTTCCCATAACATCCAGGACCCCACACTCTGTTTTTCTCCTACCTCTAACTACGCCTTCTTGGTCTCCTTTGCTAGTTCTTCCCCACATACGGCCTTACCTCTATCCTTACTGCTTTATTTTTCTTTTGCATTAACACTCTTAACTGAATTGATTTTGTCCTTATCTCTAGGCAAATGATTTCCAATTCTTTCGTCCCTCTAGTTCTACATTCCCAATTATCAACAGAACAAAAGGTATAAGAGACATAATGGACAGCAAGTTGGTCTTATAGTCAAGATAGCTTGAATTCAAGTCAACTTTTGACTTACAATGGGAGGACAGTAGAGAACAGGGGATGGGACAGAAGAGAGGAATTAGAAAAAAAAACCTATCAGTATTATGGTGAATTCAAGTGCTTAAATATTTTCTACCAGTTAACTGCTTTAAAAAATCCTTAGTAAGCATATTTATTAAGAAAGCTAGCCAAGATATTGAGAATAGAAAGTCAGCCTCAGAGTCAGGAATGAATAAGCATTTATTAATAAAGCATTTACTATGTGTACAGCACTGTGCTAGAGTTGAGGATACAAACAGAAAAAAGGTAGTTTTTGCTCCAAAAGAGCTCACATTCTAATAGAAGCAGACAACACATAAAGGAGGTTTCAACTGTCATTCAGATGGAAAAAAGCCCAGTGGTCTTTGGGGTATAGCAGCAAAGGAGATGGTAATACAACTTCTTAAATGTCACTTGCACTGATAAAACAATATTCATTTCTGGTGTTTAACCATTTGACAATGCCTTTAAGACTTTGGTGTTAAGTACTTTCTCTTCAGAATCTTCAGTAGCTGTGGCTGTTGAAGAAGTTAGTTACCAGGTCACATCTCTGCAAGGATTTCTCTCTCTCAATGATTGCAAAGGCCAGGATGGAACAGGGCCAGGTGTCTGGGTGGAGCACTGTTACTGACAAATTAATGGACTCTTGAGCTCAGGGTCCTGGACTGTCTCCACCTGGGTCTGACGTAGCATCAAGGTAATAGTTTGACCAACTTGGCTCGTATTGTCTCCTCTATCTCCTTCAGGATGTCTTACTACTTTAACCAGACTGCTTCCTTGCCCCAATAACACCAATTGATTGGTTCTAATAAAGTCTAGAACTGTATTTCTGTTCCCTAAGGACCAAACTGGATAAATCAAACAGGTTCATCACCAGGTTAGCTCCAGGGTGATGAAATTTTCAGCCAATGGAACTCAAAGTCCACATATTAAGTCACAGAGAGACTAAAATGCGAAGCATTAGAGAGAACATACACAATAAGGAAATCACATATATTTGAAGCATTGTCACAAATACTCACATTTATAAAGCACTTTAAACACAGAGCACTTTCCATACACTACCTTGCTTGCTTCTTACAACAACCCTTTGACCTAAGTATGGTATGATTAACCCCATTTTGCAGATGAGGAAATCAAGGTTTTCTATGACTTGCCAATTAGTAAACGTCGAGGAAGGATTCTAACCCAAGTGGTCCTAATTCCCATGGTAGTCCAGAATTCCATTCAATAGGTCATTCTAAGAGAATCTCTATAGTTGCCTAGGGATTCAAATTTTTTTTTAAAAAATTCAAACATTTTAAAGTCATTTTATCTGTCTCTATCTTTGGACATTTTCCCCAATATCAGCAATATGACACATTTACTAAAATTATTTGATTAGACTATGTTAATGAAGTGATTTTCACACATACATACCACATAAACATATATATTGTTCATATGAGCAATTTTCCATAAAGGGAAAATTGCAAGGGAAGAGAAAAAGACATTAAAATGCTCATTTGAACTTTTAAAAATATTTTAATATATTTTAAATGTTATTACATTATCCTACTCCATGGTAAGACAGGCAGCAATGAACGTGGCCTGGGCCTAAGAGTGAGGAAGATCTGGGTTCGAGTCCGACCTCTGACATATACTAAAACCAACAGAGAGCTTCTAGAATTTCCCACACAAGCAAACTTACAGCAGTAGATTACTACTACCTCTACTCCTACTATGAATTTCAAGACTAATGACCTAGACAGATTACAGAGGAGGTATCAAATTCAAGGACCTCTAGCCCCTTACTCCCCAATAATGACCATATCAAATGAAACGTAATTGGGAAATGTATAACAAAATAAACAAAAATATTGCCACACAGATAACATGGTTCTAAGTCATCATATGGCTGTAGGGATTGTGTCTATTTGATTATGGCATCACTGGCCTTCAGCACCAGTTGTGTTAAAAAAAAAAAGAAAAAATAATTAATGTTATAAATATGTCCTTAAGCAAAATCAAAATAGAAAGCATACTTAATTCTCCAAAGAAGGTAGAACCAGTAGCTAGATCAGGAGTGGGGAACCTACAGGCTCCAGGCCACATGTGGCCTTCTAGGTCCTTGGGTGTGGCCTTTTGACTCAGTCAAAAATTTTTTTATAGAACAAGCCCTTTTATTAAGGGGATTTGTTCTGTGAAGTTTGAATTCAAAGGGCCACACTTGAGGACCTAGAGGGCCCTATGTGGCCTCAAAGCCACAAGTTCCCCACCCCTGAGCTAGATCACTATAGGAGTTTTGGTAAGCAAACTAACAGTGAGGATTTCTTTTTATCAATCACGTGAAGAGAAGACAAGTTTTGTCTATCATTTCACAGACTGAAAGAGAGGGTAGTCAAAACAGGGGCTTTTTACCCAGAGTCAATGAATTTCTCTTGGGGGGGAGTGTGTGTGTGTGTGTGTGTGTGTGTGTGTGTGTGTGTGTGTGTGTGTGTGTGTGTGTAACTACTGCAATGCTATGTACTTTATTTTATGCATTTAAAAACCATTTTGAGAAAGGATATTTAGCTTTTACAGACTCCCAGAGGTATTTCTGACCAAAAAAAAAAGTTAAGAACCCCTGAGTTAGAAGGAAGTTAATTCATGAAGACATCTTAACCAAGGCTACATACCTACAATAGTGTTCTTCTCTCTTCATTAATTATGAAAATCCTAACTTCTGCTAGGTATTTTAATTTAACTATGGCTCTCAGAATTTCATCATATTGTTTTACAATTACACTAAAACATGAGTTGAACTGCTTGGGCGGAGGAGGTCTTTTCTTATTCAGCAAGTGAACTCTAGATCAGAACCTCTCGACAAAGAGATGCCAATATGTCTGACAGATGTGACTGAAATATAAACTAAGTGGTTTTCTTCTACAAAATCTTCTAGTTTATCAAGACAAAGAGTATGACTACATGACATGTGGTGAAACCTTGGTATTTAGAAACAGAACAAGGACCATAGTGAGGTAGTAAAAGTACTTGGTTTTGAAGCCCAAGGACCTGCATTCAAATTGTGCCCCTATCACTTGTGACCTTTGTGACCTTGGATTTATCATAACCTCTCTGGGCCTGAGCTTCCTCATCGGTAAAATTGGGAGGGGGGGTGTTGGGACTACATGGCCTCTAATATCCCTTCCAGATCTAAATTATTCTCCTATAATTGACATAATGGTTAGAGATGTTTAGAGGCAGCGAGGCGGAGATATTCCACAAACAAGAAGACCCTGAGTTCAACGATACACTAAATGTGTGACCCTGAGCAAATCACTTAACCTTTCTTTGACACAGCTCTCTCATCAACAAAATAAGAACAAAAATAACAACACCTGCCTCCCAGGACTGTTATGAGGATAAAATAAGACCTTGTAAAGTGTTCTGCAAACTTTAAAGCATTACATAAATGCCAGTTGTTATTTCTGATATAATCTTAACCTTGGCCAAGTGTGGCAGACAAGAGAGCCTAAGGCACCATTCCCCATCTGGACATAACTTTAACAAGGAAACAACCTATTAGAGAAGGGGGAAAAATAAACAAGTAACTCAGTAAACTCTACTGCCAGTTATTCGATAGGTAGTTGCATGACCTTAGGAGTGTGGATGGAGAGAGAGAATAAGAATATTTTTCTAGGCATTGGTTTCCTCTTAGTAAAATAAGGGGATTAGATTAGTTCCAAAATTCTGAGACCTCTAATCTTCCCTTTTCCAACTTCAATGTCCTATTGCTTTATCTGTCTTATAGACAAACCATTCAGACTGTAATGCTTTTGGTGGACTCGATTTGAATCTGGTATACATTGCTAAAATATCATCAAAATTGCCAAGATCCTAGAATCACTAAAGGCTATATACTTCCTTAAAAGTAAGAGATAGGAATTGCTTTTTAGCCTTCAATCTATACCTGTTGAGTGTTTTGGGAATAAAGTAACTATACTGAGTCAGGGATAAGAAGAGAGGATAAAAAAAAAAGCAAAAACCTATTCACAATCATCAATCCATTTCTTACAACAATTTAAGATTATATTGGCTTATCTCTGGCACTCTTGATAGGAGTTTGTGCTGTCCTTCCCCCTTGTAACTTTAATAAATTAAAGAAAAAAATTACAGAGAAGAGCTTAATCTTAAAAACAACACAACTTTAAAGGAAAACGTATGTATTTAGATAGGGACCTGCCAATTATAAAATTTATATTTAACACACTTAATTACAAAGAAAGAAAATTCTAATCTTTTCTAAGCTTCAAACCTATAAATTTTTTCCCTCTCAACTCAGACAGAATAAGATAACCTGATGTGTGTAGTTCAATGAAATAATTTGCAAAAATGTCTTTAAAAGTACTTTTAGAAACAATCTTCCCCTTCCAAATATGACAAGACATTTGAGCTTAAATCTTCTCCCTCCAAACAAAGCTAACAAAAATAATTACTGTACTCCTAAAGACCTTTTTTGACAGGTAGAAAAATTTTACCTGTAAGAAGGGGTTTATAATGGAAACATTGACCAAACTTTAACTATAGCACAGCTAAGAGATCATATAATTACCATTTATATAAACACTACAGAAATTTAAGGGGTGGGGGAGGAGAGTGTAGGCAAAGAGAAAACCACCTTTACACCTTTGTTCTAAGACAAACCCTGGTAGTGCTTTAGTTTTGCTGAAGCACCTCACACTTTATCTTGAGAATCCAGTCCTGAGGTATTTAATTACCCTGTCAAGAGCACTAAATGGTTTGGCACCATGCCCTTTCCCTCAATCTCTGCTGATTGATAGCATCAATAAAATTCACTTGCTTTAATTAAACCTCCAAATAGGATCCCCTTTTGCCACTTGCTAGATCAATGTTCGTTAATGCCAGAAGAACAAAGTACAAAGACTGGGGGGGGGGGGTGTTTCCCTCTCCTACCACCTACCCCCTTCACCTTCACAGTTCATCTCCTTAACCGCTGGGTGAAGAAGTTTTTACACAATAAATACATGTCTCACTGTTCTCTGGAGACACTGGTTAATGGAAAAGATCACTATTATGAAAAAGCTGCAAGCTAGGAGAAATTCTTTACTACTAATACAATCTCACAAATATGAGAATAAGACAGGTACATACAAAGCAATTTGGCTGAAATCACAACCATCACTGCTTCACCTGTACTAGACAAAAATTACATTAAGGAACACTAAGTCTGAATTAAGCCTGTGTATTGCTGGCTTTTAAAGACTATTACGTGTATATGAAAATCTGTTGTAAATGTATGTGGGGCATAGTAATCAAAGGGCTCTTAACAGTACACAGCAAATTCATATTTATCTAGATGGCTGAAATAATCCAGAGGTTTTTGTTCAGGGAGGAGAGGTGTACATTTATTACACATTTGGGACAAGTATAAATTAAAAATGTAATCACTAGGGGTTTTGTTTAGAACATGCAGAGAAATGAGTATCTCATACCTTCTTAAATATACAGATTCGATCCTGAGGGATCCAATGAAGATATGAAAGCACTTTCTCAACCAAATATGTTCAAAACAGCTTGGGTACTGGGAATTTAATTTTAACATAGTTCTCTGAATTTCAACGTAATCTAAACATTAAGCACCTACTGTTTCTAGGTAGTAGGTGAAAATACAAGGCTTCTGCAAGGTATGGCCTCTACCACAGAGTCTAAAAGTGATCCATGACTCTGTGAACAGGTAATTACAACATTCAGTTATAATATGCCTATTCCCCAGCAATTCAGGATAAATGGAAATGTGTTACATGTATAATTTATGTGTCATTTTATATACGTCATTTCCGATCTCTGGGCTTCAAATGCCTCTTATGTCCCTGATTTGTACCTCCTCTGCAACTCAGAGTCTTAGAGAAACATCTAAAGTATTGAGAAGGTGAGGAACTTGCCCAGGATCACAGAGCCAGAATAAATCAGTCAGTACTTGCACCCAGATCTTTCTGGCTCTTTATTCACTATACCATGCTGCCCTTGATCCCATGGTGGAGCACCCTCATACATACATATTTTGTGGGGGGGGGTGTACATACACATAGACATATGACAATTTGTAGTTAAGCTAGCCTTTCTTTGTATCATAGCATTTAGAATTATTAGTGTCAAAGAACATAAACAGATTCAGAGAGAAGTGATTTTGAACCCCCGTTTCTGACTTCAAACTTAATATGGCTTTTCCCAACACACCATTATAAGAGGAGGCTTTTAAGGGACATTCAGAACCAGTTAAATATTCATATCCTCTAAAAAGGCCTCAGATCCCTACAAAAGTGAAATTTACCACAACAGTCTGTTGTAGACTAGAAGCAAATACGGTAGAAACTATACCCTCTCTTCTCTCTCTCTGATTAGACTATGAGCTTCTTTGAAGGATACTCATTTTCTATCTGCATTTCCCTAGGGCTTGACACACAGCAAACACTTAATAAATGCTTTTTCATTCATTCATTGAGGGTCAAGCAGAGGCATTGTGGCATAATATAATGAGCACTGAGGGTCTTCAGAAGTTCAAACCCCAGGTTTGACTGTTTGACCTTGAGGAGGTCACACATTAGTCCTTGGTCTTTGTTATCTGTAAAATAAGGAGAGTTGGGATGGGCTATAAGACCTTAAGCTCTCTTCCAGCCGTACATCCTATTACTATCATTTTTCATCTTGGTATCAACAGCACAGATCACTGCACACAGATAATAAACCAGAGAACTTGTGACTCAATCAGTATAGGGAACCTCAGGTGGCAACCCCTCTGAAAGAGAAACGTTAAGTACTAGGGAGGTACGTGACATATATACGGATTAAGTGACTTGTCCAGGGTTATTCAGCTATTAAGTGTCCAAGGAAGGCTAAGGCCAGCTGGGGCTTTCCAAAAGACACCTGACTGTCTCATACGTGGTAGGCATTTAATAGATAACTAGTACATTAAATTTCCTGTTATTTGGGCAGGAATAATTAGTACAGGTTCAAAACTGGCCCATTTTTCTGGTCCTTTTTCCAAAGATTGGCCTTTAACCCAAGTACTGTCCTAGTTCAGGTTTGAGCTGATCTGGTAGAAATGGAATGCTAAGAGCCACAATATTTAAAACTGTTGCTTTTACTGAAGGACAAAATCCCCAACAACAACAAAATCCCCACTGAGCAAAGTTCCCCTTTGCCTCCCATTATCCACAAAGTCAGTAACCCCTGGTTTGGGAAAGGGTCCTTAAATTCAACCTCAAGAGCTCTTTAGCAGCAGGTAAGGTAACCCTCAGAGAAGTCCCTCCTCTCCACACTGGGGCTAGGGCCTACCAATTCACTTTAGACCATTCCATCCCCACACCAAGGCAAGTTCCTTATTTGCTGCCTACCATATAATTGTTCAAGTTGGTTAAAGCCCACTCTACACCAGAATTATAAACTGAAATTGTGGATGAATTTTAATTTCACAGGTAACATAAGACATTTTCCTTTTCTACCTCATTTCTGTCCTTTCATCACTTTTGAATATTCCTCATTTAGCACCCCCAGAGTATAAATAGGGAGAAATGAAAACCCTTCAGTTCAACTAGCCGTAAACACTGACAAAGATATGATATAATCCAAGACACAAAAAACTAAGGCATCATAACTGGATTTCCAGCAATTTCAGTCCCCAGGCAACTGTATAATCAAAAGGTATCTATAATAAGTTTCCCAAGAATTTAGCAATATAATTAAATAATTCAAAAGCTCTATCATTTTCTCCAAATTTGGTAATTTCTTCCACCCATTTGGTCTTTTATACACAATTTTCCCATATATATGGTTGAGCATAATTTTTTAAAAAATATTCTAAACATGTTAATTTTTAAAGAGGACCAATGACATCATATGGGCTGGTTTCTTGACTTTCAGGTGAACTGGATATAAGTGAGGCAGACCTGAACAATGTCATCAGCCTCACTCTCTTCTAGAGTCATCAAAGTCCAGCGGCAAGACAAAAATTAGGATGCCTGGAAATGGCCCAGGACACAGTGGGCTTCAGCTGACCTCATGGCCATTGGAATAAATCATTCTCAACTGCCCATTTTGTCTGGGGAAGTCTTCACATGCTTGGGGTAGATATTCTCCTAATTCACTGACATAAACACCAAATAAAGAGTATCTCCAAACACATAGGAGAGAACTAAAAAGGATTCATATGAAATTGTGAATCTTCACTTAATACCACCTTCCTAAAAAAGTGTATAATGTCCCCAAAATCACCCTGTATAATTCTATATGTTACTTTCAGTACTGTCCTACTTGTCTATGCTTCCTTCTGACTTTCCTTCTCTTCTTTTAATATTATAGTGCCTCCCTCTTGGGGAGGCATTTACTATTCTTAAATGCAAACTAATTAATGCTTCTTGATCTAAGTTAGCTTTCAAAACCCCTGGCTTGGCGGCGAAAGGGGGGAAACAGAACTTATTCTCTATTTCCACATAGCCAATGCAGGCGTTTTGCATCTTCAAGCTTGAAGATATGACTTTTCCAACAATTTTCATATCTTCTTAGGCTCTCTGTCCAAAGTATCCTTATTAGAGTTATAATAAGGAATCATAATAATATGTAGCCTCTGAACTATAAACTCACAAAATTACTCCAGTGACTGGTTGGGGTTTTTACTGCAGAGTTTAACTGTACATCTGTTTACTTCTTTTCAGGTGACTTTCTGAATCTCAGAGTTTATCCATTATATCAACAACCTATTAAGCAAATAAAGAATGACTGAAAATTCAAATACCTAAACAGTGGCAAATGTCTATAATTCCTCAGGTTTAGGAGTTCTGACCTGCAGTAAGGCTAAGCCAATTAGGTGTCAACACTAAGTACTGAACCATTTGGTGAACTCATGGGAGTAGAGAACCAACAGGCTGCTTTTAAAATAGGGGCAAACTGGATCAGATCAAAAATGAAGGTCAATACTTCTGTGCTGATCAGTAGTGTGACCAGCCTCGCTAGTCGCCTGCCCATTTCCAGCATGGGCAAGATAAGGAGAGACCCAGTCTCCCCCAAAAAAGAAAGGAAAAAGAACAAAGGAGGGAAAAAAATTAAAATAAATGATAGCAGGGAGATGGGTATGGAGGTGTGTGTGTGTGTGTGTGTGTGTGTGTGTGTGTGTGGCCTTTTCTGTTTGTTCTTACCAACATCCAGTGAAGTAGTATAAAGGGTTTAGAGTAAGGTCTAGGGTCAAAAAACCTTCAAGGAAGAAAAGTACAACTTTTGGGGGAAATTGCACCATAATATGTGTGGGGGGTTTTCCTCCAAATGACTCCAGAGAGATTTCACACAACATCTATCTGTACTGTTTTCTGCATTTGAAATTTACTTTATAAAAGATGTAAAAAGACCAAATAACTATTGGCTTCAGAAGGCCTGGGAAGATCCAATTAGGATGTTAATTTTCCAATTAGTTCATTTGTACAATGAAACAGACTCACTGTCATAAAGGACAGAGCTAGAAGGGGCCTTAGATCTTCAGGGCAACCCTCCTCATCTTACAGAACAGGTTGGGCCTTGCCCAAGGTCATGTCAACAGTGAGGCCCAAACAGTGATTTGAAGCCAGGCCCTTGGATTCCAGCTATTCAGCTCCATAGTTATTCAGCTATATTACAATGAGTTTATCAGATTATCTAACTATCATGATAGAAAGCAGGGGCAGCTTAGCCCTCAGGAAGTGAGCTATAGGAGAGAAAGGAGCTGAGAAAGGAGAACTGTTAGGAAAAGCATCCAAGTTCTTTCTAGAACTAAACTCTAGTCTCTTCCCAAAGCTAGAGATTCTCATTAATAAAGTAAGTCAAAACCGGTAGAAACTTATCAATTTATTATAATTAAAACAGCAAAATACATGCTACTTAAAAGATCCTTATGCCACAAGCTCACACTGTTGCTAACCCCTGACTTAGTCCCAAAGCTCTAGGGCTAAAACCTAACCATGTGATACTGGATAAAATCATTTAATCTTTCTGAGTTCTGTTTCTTTATCATCAAAAAGGTGTTAATACCTTACCTCACAGGCAGTCTATGAGATATGCTACAAACTGGAGGGAGAAGCATGTTGGAAGGAGAGAACTGGAGAGAAAATGAGGCAGAAGGAGAGAGTGACAAACAGAGGAAGAAGGAGGCAGAGACTGAGAGGTCAACAGAGAGACTGAGAGACACAGCAAGAGACAAAAGGAATGAGACACCCAGATGGATAGATAGACACAGGCAGATACAGGGAGAGAAACATCGAGAGAAATGACTGATTCACAAAAGATCACAAAGGGATGATATAGTAGTGATAGAGGAGATCAAGGAACCACACATCTGTCAGAGCTCTATTTATGATAAAAGCAGACGTGAGTCCTAACTTGCTTAATTTATGATTTCATTCTTTAAAAGGGAGGAAGAAGTTGAAAGAGAAACAAATATTCTTTGGACCTAGTTCTGACCAAAGAGGAACCATTAGCTAAAAGAGAACTCATGGGGACTTTTCTGGGAAGTGAATATTCTCTTTTGGAATCTGAGATAGCAGAGTAAAATGTTTGGTATAATCCCACATGCAGCTTAGATTTTAGAAGAGTAGGGTTCAGTGAATTCAAACGAAGGACAGAGAGGATCCTGTAGATTAAAATGCTATAAGGAAAAGCAGCCTAAGAAGTATCAAGAATGAAATTCTACCACCACAGTATGGAATATTTTTTTCCACAAAAATAGGATACAAAGTGCTGACTACAGAGACAGAAGTGGATATACAAGTAACTTATAAACCAACCTGGATATTTAAAATGAGTGTCTACAAGATAAAGGTCCCATAAGAGAAGATGAATAAACAATATGGCACTGTCAAATTAAAAAGTAGCAAAAATACTAAGATAAATCTTAGTTATTAAATTAAGAAGATTTTACTATACTAATTCCAGCACCAGATGATTATCATCAAGGATATATTCTGAGATTATTATGAATTAATCAGGACTTCCTGACAAATAAACCCGATTTCCAAAGGATAGCAAAGCATCTTCCCTATGTAAACCGAGTTATTTCTAAACAATTACAACTAAAGAGCCAGTTGCCAGCACAGCTAATTTCTTCAAGGCTGATAAGTTTCATTCATTAATGTATCATCATGTAGAAAGAAGACCAAGGAAAGCTCTCAGCAGAATTTTTTAACTTTTTTTTTCTTTTTTTGGTGAGGTGATCGGGGTTAAATGGCTTACCAACAGTCACACAGCTAGTTAAGTGTCAACTGTCTGAGGCTGGATCTAAACTCGGGTCCTCCTGACTCCAAGGCTGGAGCTCGTATCTACTGTGCCACCTAGCTGTTCCAAGCTTTTTAACTCTTGCTCCAGAAACACCTCCTTCTGCATAACCCTGAATCTCCTTCTGCAACCTAGAGAAATGTCTTTCCCCCTGTCCTGACTGGAGGCTGCCTCAGCCCTGTTTTCACCTTACTCCCTGCTCTCCAGCAATTTCCTTGTAAGCAGCCTTTTGCCAACTTCATTTCTGGAAGGGGCATGAGAATTGCTACTTACAGCTCCACTTATCATGTCTATGACTTAAATGATTAAATCCTCTTCCCTGGCTACCACTCCCCTATGCCTGTTTTTCTCCCAATAGAATTCAGACCCCTTGACAACAGCTTGTACAATGTCCAAAAATGGGGAATCAAATGCCAAGTTTGGGAAACAGTTATCTAATAGAATTCAGTTTAGCTAAAAGAAAATAAAAAGAGCTTATGAAGGGGAATAGTATTGTTGTGATTGTTTGTCCTTCCTTCTCAAAGAGGACCAATGACATTAGGAAGATGATGTCTTGACTTGCAAGTGAACTGGATTTAACTAAAGCAGGGCTGTGCAAAGTCATCACCCTCATTCTCTCTTCCAGAGTCAAGAGTCCAATGGCAAGATAGATCAGGACAACTGGTGATGGTCCCAGATTGAATGGGCGAGCTTGGCCTTTTTAAGCTAAGGTCTTTCCCAGGTCTCCGTATGTCTGAGGCAACATTCAGTAGTTAAAAGGCTAGGTAAAAATTGAGGCAAAAGATAGCATAGTTTACCTTCACAAAAGAATCCAGGAGAATAGTATTAAAATAAGCTGGAGAAGTAGGTGGGAACCAGGTTATGGTGAAATTTAATGATCAGTTAAGGATCCTTCTGTAAGATTTATGAGCAGGAAGTGGAATGGTTAGGCCTGTGCCTTAAGAAAAGTATTTTGGCATTTATATAAAAGATGGATCACAGTGGGGAGATTTTGGAAGCACAGAGACCAATTAAGAGACTTGTACTCTAACCTAAACTAGCGAGATAAGGGCCTGAACTAAAGTAGGCTTGAAAAGAGGCAGACATGAGAGATAGAAAACATCTGACTGGATATTGAGAAAGAAGAGTTAAATATGAACATGAACAGCTGAGAAGTTGGTGGTACCCTCAACAGAAATGAGAAGTTTAAAGGAAAGGCAAGTTCAAGGGACAAGACTAATTCACAAAATGCAAAGACTCCCAAATCATCAGAGGTTTCTACATGAAAATACCTCAAGTATATGTACATATATACATATGCGTGTGTGTATATATAGTCTAATAAAACTATCCTCAAACTAGAAAATATTTAAAAAATAACACTAGCCTAGGCTTGTCTGAAGTATAAAATAAGTTCCATGTGTCCCCTTTTCTCCAACATACTATGCTCTTAGGAAAAAAGTTTCTTCTATCCTATACCAGATATGAAATTAAATACACACACTATTGGGGAAAATGGAAATGAACATGACTCTTCCGGTGCGCCCCCCCCCCCCATTGGCAGGCTCAAGAATCATTTGTTGAGTTTCCAGGGAGATCAATAAACAATGATCTCTAGGAATCTGTATTTCGGAATGTAATGAAGGAAATTATCTTAGATCTCCAATTTCTTTAACTTTCCATCTGATACCCGCAACAGACTATGTTTTAATTATAGCATACACTTAGTGCTTATTTATTATCTATATAACTACAGGGCAGCTGCAACCTCTCTGGGCTTTCATTTCATTATTTGTACAATCGAGAGGGCAGAATCACAATTAACCATGGAATTTATTTATTTGATAAATCTGAACAGCAACGTAATGTCAAATGTTCCCTGATTTCTAAGACACTTTTTTTTTTTAAAGGGAGGAAGGGTTATGGGGATGAGACCAGACTTGTGGCTGAGATTTCATTGGGAAATAGAAAATAAAACTCCTGATGAGTTTGGTACTCTATCTGTACAGATCAGCACCTGCTCTGTAACTCATAGCAATGTATTTTGTATATAAGGTTCTATTAAAGCTCCATTTAAAATTTACAGATCTCTATAATATTCTTGTAAACTCTACTCTCTAACATAATCAGAAAACAGAACATACTGGTTTAACTAAATAGCTTAATGAAAAGATTTTGTATATGGATTACCAATTGTCAAAACTGGAAATAAAATAAGCTAGCTTAACACAAACCGTATGCAATATCGTACAATTTGTCTAATGACTCAGAAAGCCTTTCCAAATTTTACAATGAATCAGGTCATCATTATGGACATAAATCAATATACTATATGTAAATATATACAACGAACTCTAGTTGAGGACACTGCAGATAATGGAATGTCAGATATATCCATTTTTACCGTATTGCAACAGGCAATTTATCATATGCCCAGCACTGTGCTAAAAACAGAAAAGATATAGTCTCAATTTTGAGGACTTTATAATCCAATAGGAGATAAGGCTAGTTATCTGGTTAATAAAAGTTACAGAAATAGACATTACATAATTTTTCACTAAATTGCACAGTACAGACTACAAGTACTATCAGATTTTAAAGACAGCACAAAGATGAGTTGAAGTGATAGACAAAGGCTTAAGGGAAGAGATGAGACTTGAGCTGGCCCCTCAAGTATGGGAAAAAATCAGATCAATGAAGATGAATAGGGAGGTCTTTCTAGACAGCAGGCACAGCATGACCACAGAAGCAGGAATTAATGTGGTATATGGCCAGAAGATTGTGAAGAGACTTAACTGCACCAAAACGTTAGCATTTTAAGAGTATTAGAAAGTAAGGTTGGATACACAATAAAGGGATATTGGGGAAAAGAAGAGGGAAAGAATGGCAAGGGGAGAGGATTTGAAGTTAGGAGCTTAGACAGTATGGTAAGCACTATGGAAATATTATAGATTCTTGGGTAAGCAAGTAGCATAATGAAAGTGATGTTTTAGAAAGATAAGTCTAATTACAATAAGCCAGATGGATTGGAGGGCAGGGAAGAAAAATTTATGGAAGGATACCCTCGGGATCTAAAAGACAACACAGCTTCCAGAAAGTACTGAGAATCAAGGAATAGACTGGGCACTGAAAGAAGAAAATCTGGCTCGATATTTTGTTTTAAAAGAGAAAAAACTACAAATCATCTCTAATTGAAACCAAAAATTTGAAAAAAATAAACACACAAATAAAATATCATATAGGATTGGAAAGTGGTTGTGCTTTTCCTCCCAAAGAAATCTGGGCCAAATTGGGGGTACCAGCTGTTATCTGATATTTTTGCAAGAATTGAATGGGGGAAGGGAGAGCAAGAACAGCTTGTTGTTACTTCCTCCTTTGTCTCAGAAAATCAAAAAGGAAATAACAGATTCAGAATGTAAAAGTCACTAGTCATTATTATCCTTTATTCTACTCCTTCAGCCTTAGATTCTTTTTCTTCACCTGTTGTAGAGGCTGAGTCCAACTAGGGATAAAACCTTTAGTCATAGTCAGTGAAAAGTACCTCACAACAATAGCTTGTCTCTTGTTCTTTGTAGTTTTGCCTCCCCTCCCCCACCATCACGCCCTGTTCTTCCAACACTCCTCACTTTCTCCCCCCTACTACTACTTCCAGTCAGGTCATCTAGTAAAGTTGGGCTATCTGGAGAAGTATAACTAATGAGACACGGATTTTCTTGGAAAAGAAATAGGGAAAAGGTTCACCCTTCCACTTTTACCTACCTCATTCCATTCACTTATTTACTCAAGATTGTAGGAGGCAAACTACAGTAACAGAAGTTTCCAGAAAGCAATGATGGAACCAAGGATAGAAAGAAGAGAAGAAGCCATGTACACATCTAGAAACATTATGCTTTTCGTCTGTTGTATTTGTGTTGTGTTTGTGTACGTACAAGTGCATGTGCATGCATGTATGTATACTATGAGTACACCTAGATGTGCTACTACACATTCTGATCTTTTTATATAGTATCACAGAATGCACACAAAAATATGAGTAATTAGAGAAGCCACTACAAACTTAAAAGTCAATATAGAATGATTTCTTAATTTTCAGGTAAGAAAAAATTTTAGGTAAAAAAAAAAAATTCTGGGTAAGTGTTCTGGTGCATATACAATTCTCCTCTATAGAAGTGGTTGGTTTTTAGTTGAAGGTTGAATCTCTCCACAAGGCAAAATCCTTAAACTCCTGGAGGCCTTCAGGCCCTGGATATTCATTTGCAAGTTTTAACAGGCTATTCCTATTTGATTGGATAGACCTTCTAGGTGATTTAAAAAAAAATTAATACTATTATTATTAGGCAATATAAAGTATATAAAATGGCAAAATAACATATAGACTAACAAATACTTTTAATGGTCCTGAGGGAAGCAACTTCAAGTGCTGATAAAGTAGGTTCCAAAAACCTGAATGAAAACAAGCAGAAGCTCATTCCAAATACCTAACAAAACCATAAAAAACTTCCAGAAAAAGAACTATTGCCATTCCTTTGCATCTCATCTCTCCTTTTCACTTATTACTGCCTTGGCTGTAGACTAACTTACTAACTCTGGAAGCAAAGGCTCTTTCTCCATCTTAAAAAGAGAGAATCTATGTTATCTACAGACTAGAGAGCTTCTTATGCTACACAACAGAGTCAGCTTTCAGAGACTTACAAAAATGTGGAATTGTGTTGTTATCCCAAGCATTCCAAAGCTAAAAGAACACATACCATTGACATATGAATGGAAAAAATTAAGTGGGGAAGCCCTCAAAATTCACTTAACCAAAAGCAACTGGATTTGCAAAGGGAAAAATGATTTTGTTTTGTTTTTTTAAGTTATCAGGCAAAAAAGTATCATAAGGGAAGACCTATACTTAAGTTTCTCTATGATGTTTACTGTAAGCAAATCTCAATTACCACTCATTAATAAAGGTAAATGTAGCACTTGTGAAGGATTGATTTCTCTTTCCCACTTCAAGTTTACCTATGGCACTAAAAAAAAAAAAAGAAAGAAAAGAAAAGAAAAGAAGAAAAAAGAAGCCTTAACAGTTAGAAATAGGCAGAGACCAGATTAACTATAACCAACTTCAAATACATACCCACCCCACACACCCCCATCAGATTTTTTGTTTTGTTTTAGTACTTAAAAAAACCAACCTATAAAGCTCCAATCAGCTACAAAAATTGACAGAAAAAACACAAACATACTTTTATTGTTTTGGTTTGAAGTCTCAATCCATTCAGCGTGTTGATAGCTTTTTCTGCATCCTTAGGGTCAATGTAGTTCACAAAGCCATACCCCAAGCTCTGCCCTAATAAAGGGAGGGGAAAAAGAAGACACACATTAGTTCCACGGAGCTGCCAGGCACTAACTCAAAGTCTGGTGTATAGTTTTGCTTATTGGGCACTAGCACCAATCCATCTGTGTCAAAAATAAATCCCTCTATAATATCATTCCTGAAATTAATGCTTTTATGATCTTCCAAAGCTTTTCAGCTCCTGTCATGTAAGTTAAAGTGAGAGACAAAGAAAAATAGAGAGAGTATGTCAGTTCTAGAAGAGAAAAATTATGTAGATTCATAAAGAACCTGCTCCTAGGGCCACTGATCTGGAGCTTGAAGGGACTTTCAAAGCCACTTAGCTCAACTCTCACATTTTTACAAATAAGCGGACCCTAGGAGGTTAGATCTCTTCCACTGTCAGACAGGCAGGATTTAAATCCAGGTCCTCTGACTCCGAAGCCAGTGTGCATTCCACTTTATATAAGGTTAGCTAGTTATACAATCATTCATCTTTTAATACAATAGGCATTTATTTAATGTCTACTACAGGCCAATCACTGTGATAGGGGTTTGTGGATATGGACACAAAGACAGGCAAGGTGCAGCTCACAAAACATGCTTAGTGCAGGTTGCATGTAAGTGAGAAGGAATGTTCCTCGTTTCTTTAATAGATATGGGGCATAGTGGATGATCTGACCCTCCCACAAGGTTTTATATTAGGCAAGTTCAAGGTCTACTGTAGAAGAAGGAAGAGAGAAATGAGTGCTTACTATAGCAAGGAAAAGAAGCTGCTCAGTGTTTGAAATCCTTTCCAAAGCAGTCATTTTGCATATATCCAACTTTCAGTCTTGGTTCAGGGATACTACTAGTTTCCTAATCTGAAGGGGGTGGGGGAACAGCCCAAATGGGGTAAAGTGGAACTGAAAATCTGATCCTAAGAATCTTTACTTTTGAAATGACAAAAAACATTATTAAGACTGTTTGAGAAATGCTTCATCCCTTTATCCTAAAGGGATTGAAAAACGACAGTTTATCCAAGACTAAATAAGAGAAGTATTAATCAGAACAAGGACAAAAGCAAAGTTCAATTACCTGGAACACAGTAGGTACACAATAATAATAGCTGCATAGTGCTTTAAGGTTTACAAAATTATGGCTGTGTATGTGTGTATATGTACTATATGTATATACGTACATATATATAAAACCTTATTTGAAAAATACAAATAACCTGTGAAATAGATGGCATTATCCCCATTTTACAAATGAGTAACTGAGGCTTAGAAAATGATTTGATCAGGGTCCTGATGGGGTTGGGATCTAGACCCCAGAAAGGAAAAACCCTGGATTTTTCCATATGGCCAAATCTCTGGAGTTAGCCTGAGGCTATAAATCCCATCCACTAGCCTTTTATTGTGGCTATGCCTTGTCTCCAATTCTCTGTTACCCTTAACCTAGCCTAGCCCTCCATTGTCTTACCTCTTATGCCTCCCCCTCTCCCCTCCTCCACCCCCCAAGCCACTTTCCACCCCTATTCTTAGCTAGGCCCCGTTCTCCCTTGGCCACATGGTCCAGGTCCCTGGTCCCCCCACAGTCCCTGCAGACTACTTGGCCACTCCTAGATCTCTCCCCACAGTTTTTCTGTATATAAGGTCCATCTTGTAAGGTGCTCAGATTCTTAAAGTCTAGCCAATAGCTCACTAACATTCAGATTCCTTAAGAGTCTGGCCAATACGAGGATGTTCTAATAAACCTTGTCTTTGGCTCAAAGAAGGCTTGGGTCAAACTCTTTTGGGCAGGACCTGCATGTTGTGATTTTGGGGTCCCAGCACTCCTAAACCTCAACAGTCCCATAGATAATACCTAAAACAGAATTTTTAACTTGAGTCTCCTCAGCTCAAAGTCCATCACTCTATCCACTGGTAAAGGTGAGCTATTACTAATGTCATCAAAATCGGGGGTGAGTGGAGAAGGAGAACTTTTACCTTCTCCACTCTAGCCAGTCAATTCCTGCCTCACGACTCAGGACCAGTCACCTCCATTAGTGCCCACCATGGGGAGCAGAGGACCTTCTCCTTCTGGATCCTTATCTCTGATGGAAATATCCCAGAGTTCCACTCCCACTCCACTTTATCTCTTAAATATACTATCTTCTTGTTAAGGGACTTTCCTGTCATTATTCCTGAAGATCCCCTGGACCTTGCCAGCTGTCCTGCTTCCTACCCCTCCATACTACTCTTTTTCCACCTACCATGAACTGAACATAAACATCTTTTCTAGGTTGTCTCCCCCAATTAGAACATGAAATCCTCAAAAGCAGGGGCTGTTTTGATTTTGGGTTTTTTATCTCTCAGTTACATTGTGTTTAATAAATGCATTTCCACTACCGATGATCTCCTTGCTGCTTCTTGAACGACACAATACATATCTCTTGGCTCTGGGTATTTTCATTGGCTATTAACTGTGCCTCTAGAATTCTCTCCTCTCCTTATTTTCATTTTCCCTGGCTTTCTTCAACTTCAAGCCCCAGCTAAAACACCACCTTCTACAGGAAGCCTTTCTCAATCCCTCTTAATTCTAGTACCTTTCATCTGTTGATTACTTATTTCTCTTTTATATAACTGGTTTGTACATAGTTGTTTGCGTATTGTCTCTCCCATTAGATTGTGAGCTCCTCAAGGGTAGGGACTATGTTTTCATCTTCGTATCCCCAGAGCTTACAATAGTGCCTAGTACGTGGTAGGCACTTCATAAATGTTTACTGACTGATTGCATACAAAATTTAAAACAACAATTCTCTTTGGGGAGATATCACACACTAAAAGAATCTGTAATGTGCTGTTAACAAATTTATCCCTTTTAGGTTAAGTATTTTTTTTTCCTTCTAAAATGAAGCTAATGGACTCAGGACATGACTTAAAGAAGTACATCTTAAAAGTATGTGACCAACTCCTTTAAAAAATAAGTTTCGGGGCAGCTAGGTGGTACAGTGGATAGAGTACCAGCACTGGAGTCAGGAGGACCCGAGTTCAAATCCAGCCTCAGACACGTAATACTTCCTAGCTGTGTGACTCTGGGCACACAACCCAATTGCCTCCCCCCCTCCACACACAGAGAGTTTCAATTTAACTATTATTCTAAATACAAAAGTGCTATGAAGCAAGCTTATTCATCCTCAGTATACAATACTCAATCTATAGAACCAAACAAGTAAATATCAACTAAATGCTATGGGGGAAGGCAGAAATGAAAATGTATTACTTTGACTTATATGACAAATTATTCAAATATCCATTCTAACCAAAAACAGACTAATTCCATTTATTAATGGCCCTCTTATTTCATCCACAAATTCTACACAACAGTAGAAACCTTTAAATTTATTCTAATCCTTCTTTATTAATGAGTCCTTGTCTTTCTAGAGACCTTTTTCTTCCCATGCTGCACATAATACCAACCAGGTGAAAGAACCATATAACATTTATGGCAATGGCAAAGACAGACCTTTTAGCAGCCAATGAAATATTACAGCTCCCGCTACTCTCAAGTGTCACAGAAAACTCATGAGTGGGCAAAAGAATTTTATTTCAGGATACCATATATTACAGTGTATAAAAGTTGACCTTTTAAGGTTTAAAAAAAATCTTACTCAAAATTGGGGTCAATTTTTATATTCCATATGTTGGCAGTTCATGCCTTCCCTCCCACGCTCCTACAAGCAGCTGCTCAGGGTCAATGATTATTCTACCCCAAAGCAACAGCACCAACTCCCCTGCCAGGTAGGGCTGATTTCTGTCCATTAAAAGCTAATTAAGTAGTGTAGCTGGTGAAGTGGCTAAGCAAAATAGGGTCATTCAAATCAACCTACACACCAAGTCAATGACACATCCCACATTATTCATTGCCTATGTGTATATAAAAACAGTGAAATCTTTTTATCTCAATTCAATTAACTAACTTTTAATATTCTGGTACACCCAAGCTAGCATAAAATAATATAGAGATATACACCAACAGAACATACTGCATATAAATCTGAACCCAGAAATCTAAGTCAGTTTAGACTCAAGACAATTCTTAAGAAAACACAGTCTATGTGATAATGCAGAGGATTGACCAGATGCTTTCCATTCATACAGCTAACAAAAGGCAAAGCAAGTTAAGCCTTAGTGTTCTGGTATTTACAATAGATATTTTAAAGGATCTCAAAAGCCTAGCCAAGTGCCCCTGTGATAAGTAGGCTGTGAATTGAGTGTAGGACAATTTGAATTGATAAGAGTTAATTAGCACTTTCTAGTGGGTACCAAAGTAGGTACTAGAATCCCCTTCTCAGAAGGTCTTTAAAAAAAGCATACATTCTGATTTGTTTAGGAAGGTGGATCAGATCATTTTGGATTTTGCAATTTAAGCTTATTAAAACTTGAATAATGATCCTTGACTTTTTTTACATAGCACTTTAACGTTTCCAAAATTTGAAATATCTCATTTGAGATATTCCAACAACCTAGATAGGTAGAGGGAACTTCAGGTATGATTATCTCCATTGTTCAGAGGTACGAAGTCTGATGTTATTTTACTTGCCCTAAACACACACAGCTATTAAGTGTCAGGATGAAGTGTGAACCTAGGGTTTTTCCAATTGATTCTATATCCAGCACTCTATCCACTGAACCACTGCCCCTCTAAAACAATATGACAATAAAACTAACTGCCAAAAACATGTTTTTTCTGGCAGGATTCTGCTGTTGTTTTTAAATCAGAGCAAGAACATTGAATTTTGCATCAAGGAGTGCCTGAACTCTAATGCCAGCTCTGCCATGTGATACCTGCGAAATCTTGAGCAAAGTGACCTCCCCTGGACCTTGGTTTCCTCATCAGCAAAAAGGAAGGGGTTAGACTAGATCAGGGGTCATTACAGCCTCAAGTCCACATGTGGACTTCTAGGTCCTCGGTGCAGCCTTTTGACTGAGTACAAGTTTCACAGAACAAATCCCCTCAATAAAAGGATTTGTTCTGTAAAACTTGGGCTCAGTCAAAAGGCCACACTTGAGAACTAGAGAGCCACCCCTGGACTAGATGATCTTTCAAGGTCCTTCCAAACTCTAAATCTATGATATGATCAACTCTCGAGAGAAGAAACACACTGGATACAAAACAGTAATGACAGAGCACCATCAAGATTTATGGTAGGTTAAACTATAAACTCTTCTGTTTTGCTTTTGAAAGCCTTTCATAGCTTCACCTCAACCCCAATGTACACATTTCCCTTCATGCACGATATAATTTGGTCAAAACTGGTTAAAATCTATAACTTACCTCGATATCTCCTATCTCTTTGCCTTTGTCATACCAGCTGGTTATCTGCTATATTCACTCCCTTTTCATCTCCAGATCACAGAATTCCTTGATTCCTTTAGGACTGAGCTCCCCCACCTTCTACAGGAAGACTTTCTTGCTCCCCAACCTTGGCATTTAATTTTCATATAATGTATATACTTACATTTGTACACATTGTCTCCTTTAACAGAATATAATCTTCCTAAGGGCAAAGACTATTTAATTTTTTTTATCTTTTTTCCCATCACCTAGCATAGTACCATTCAGTCAGTTTTCTATCATCTATCTGCATCACCTACATGATACTTGCTCCCACTCTCTATATTACCATCTTCTCCTGTGTCCCTGCCCTTTGCCTACTAGGAAATGTTCTGGAGGCAAGATTAACCTAAGCAAAATATAATAAAAGGATTAAAGCTGCTTAAAGTAAAGACTTCATTCTAAAATCAGAGTAGGACCATGTTATAAGCTTTGGTTTTGGAGGGAAGTGGTTGAGGGAATGGGAATACCAGTACCTGCATGGGCTGTCTAGTGAGAATCACCATGTACATATTGTATATACACAACAAGAATGTGCTGAAGTACTGGGCATTTTCCTATAACACTTTCTGGATTAGTAATTGATTTAGTTATAGGGAATAGGCACTAAATATAATTTCACTGTTATAGGGAACTAACTCCTGGGTAAGAAGCTTAACAATGCAACTTTCCTGCTTCATTTGCTCTAACTTTTAAAAATGATCCAGATGAAAAAAATGTCTTGTATCTATGCAGGCCAGAACCTACTCTATAACTTCCAGCCTCAGAAATATATAGAAAGCTAAATGGCAAGTGACTTGCTCTGAGACATACATGTACTATGTGCCTGGGGCAGAATTTGAACCCAGGCTCTCCTTGGCATTATGGTACCTCTCTTAGAATTACATTCCCGGGGGCAGACAGGTAGAGCAGTGAATAAAGTTCCGGCCTTGGAATCAGGAGGCCCCGAGTTCAAATCTGACCTCAGACACTTGACACTTATTACTTGTGACATTGGGCAAGTCACTTAACCCCAAATGCCTCACAAAAAAAGTTACATATTCCTTCTCAGTCCATGTCACTTCTTCCACTCTCATCAGCAGATCTAGCTCCTAGATATGCACAGTCATAGAACTTAATCCTAGATAGGGCCAGAGAGATGTTCTGATCTGAGCTCCTCCTTTCACAAGCAAAACAACTGATGTGTTATATATGGCTCTGAACAAGTCATTTGAACTAAGCAGAAGCAGAATTCTCATCCAGGTCCTCTGATGCTCTTTCCACTATAGCTACCACCTCACAACATAGTTCTAAAATTTTAAGTTACTACACTGTCCAAATGCAATATGCCACACATAGAAAAAGAGTGGTCAGATGTGTTGTGAGTCTTCACAAATAATTGGCTTGATAAGGAAGGGTCTTCCTAACATTAGGTATTTCACAACCTAAAAATTCCAATTTTCACAATTATCATAATAAAATGAAATCTCAATTTAAAAATCATGTCCTATTTGGAATTTGATAGATTTACATAAATCTGTTTCACAGATTTACAAGTATGAATTATGAGGTGTCAGCATGTAATTTTGTTTTAAGTGCTTTTTCACTAATATAATTGAGTCTGCTGAGACTATTCAAATACAGTCAATGAAAAACGCAGGTAGTGAATTTTATAAAACCTGATAATTGAATTAACAATAAAAAGTGTCTACACTGACTGATTTGTATCTATTATTTCATTTAAAGAAGTAGTGATGTTTCAAGAGATAGAAAGGTACAAAGCAACATTTATTTTTTTAAAAATACCTCTCTATTCCTAGAAACAGGTCACCACAACATTCTCTCTCTGACTGGCAGGTTCTCCTGAGTTCTTCAGGTAGACACAGGAAAATGAGACCTTGTGAGAAAAGAAAAAATTTAAGCATTTCTGTGTTTTCAACACTGTGAGCCTGAACAAAAAGCACAGGCATCCGATTTTGAATTATCTTTATTTCAGGGAATTTCCCTGTTTTCTCCTCCTCTTCCATTTTTTTTTAAAAAGACTCTTTTTTCCCTCATCACACTGTTCAATTCTCATTCCTCAATTCCACTGTGTGTCTACAGACTATTAAGTTCCTAACACTTCAGATGGAATTCTGTTCTTGAGCATTCATTGTGCTTCTCTAGTCAGAAAAGCTGTGTGAAATCGTTTCTCCCTTCCAGCCTCAAGCACCAGAAACAAAAGAGGGCATATTAAAAACAGATCTAATCTGTAATGAAGCCAATCAGGCACAATGTTTACACCAAGGGGTCTAGTTAGGGAGAGGACCTTAGAATAAGAGTGGTATAAAGTACTCAGTATTCCTTTCTACAGTATTCAGTAAACAAATCTTAAATATTCAGTTCCTGCCAACTTTAATTCCTTTCCTTCTGTAAATACAGTATGCCATTTTTAGAAAGTCATCCATATTAAAAAAAGGCAAGCTATGAATATGGGTCTCTGTATTTTCTTCTGATTGAGCAGGACAGATTCTCAGTTTGGGGAACAGGAAACCCTAGAAAGGAAAGTATAATAGGATAGCAGAAGAGTTTCCCCGAAAGCCTCTTAGGCATTTTAACAAGCTTCCACAGGACATTACCAGGGATTATAACAAGGATAGAAAATTCAACCTATCCATTCACATAATGCAGAAAACAGATGGCTCACTAAAGATCCCTTTCAAACCATGAAATTGGCATAAATAGAAAGGTATCTGGAACAGATTTTTTTAAGGACATTAGAAATTTATTTAAGCATATATTAATTTTGGTTGAAAATATAAGTTTTTGGTCAGCACAATATTTATAAATGAATACTAACTTATGATAAGCAAGTATCCATAACAGTCATGCATTTTCCATTCAAGTTAATTAGCTGTCCCCATTGATTACACAATAGCGCTGTATATTATCAACTTTATAGCAATGCAGTATGTATGACCTTGCATTAAGTTTGGGGAAACTGTGATTTCTCAATAGGTCCCAATTTGCAATCCACTTTAGGAAATCTTAAGTCTCCTTAGAAAAGCAGCACCAGACAGCACATCTCATTCCGTACAGGACAAGGTGAAACAGGGTAACTTGAAACTGAAACCTAAAGAAAAAAAACCAACCTAACACTAGAGAAGTAAATAAAATAAACTGTCTTACTACATAAACTTGTGACTAAAAACTACTTTTGAGATCTAATCTGGAAAAAAAAAAGGTGAAAGACAGATATGAAGGGATTCAAAGGTTATGGGTTTTAAGTCCACCCCCATCCTCCACCTCTCACTGAGAGGCAGCATGGTGGAGCAAAGAACATGGTGGATTGGGAATGAGGGGACACAGGTTTAAATCTCAGCTTTCTGCAAGTCCCTTTCCTTCTCTGGGACTCAGGTACCTCATCTGCAAGACCTCTTCCTTGTACCTAGCATCATAGGGTCTTCAAGAGACCAAACTTCTTACTATGTGGATTTTATATCATTCCTTTAAAAAATAAAAAATTCCATCATCAAAACCCAAGAGGTCTCCATGATAAGCTAAAGTCTAAACAGGTACATGAGGAGAGACCTTTTTTTTTTTTGAGGACAGACTCTTTTACTCAGGATAAACAGATTCTGACTTACTACACTTTAAATAATCACACTGCATGTGTGCGATATTATGCTTTATAATTCTCGAAGCACTTTCATTAACAATTTCACAAGTCCTTAAAAACAAATCTGGTGAGGCCAGCATCATCATCATTATTTTAGAGAAAAGGAAATGGAGACTCAAGCTAAATGTAGCAAGATCTTCTGAATTCTAGTCCAGTGCTAATCATACTATGCTTTATTCTTGCTAATCTGAAACAAATATTCTGGCCAAAAAAAAAAAATCTGTTGAAATATTCTAGTTTGTTTAGTGAATGCCCTTTAGTTTGTCATTAAAGGTGTTTTTTGCTACTTGCCTTTACCTCGAAATACTTAAAATCAAGGAGTTTATTTATGTTAACTCTACTGGGGATAGGGACAGAAAATAGAAGACTGTTCTTTAGTTCCTGAAATACTGAGTGCTGAGAAACAGGGGAAAATACACCAGCAACTGTGATAGTAAAAAAGGGCATCTGTTGCTGGCCTCTACCACCAACCAGGTCACCTTTCACAAAAAAAGAAAAGAATAAAGAACAACTAAGCAGCCATAGAACAGCAGGGCAGCTTCTAAACATGTTTTTTCTCTTCCTGCCAGTGACCTTTTTTTAAAATTCAGAACTGGCATGAAAAATCAAAGAAGCACTAAACATCATAATTATAACTTTACTACAGCAAAATGATTTCTCAGTTCATGTAACAAATCTATTTGGTTTGATGTGTCACACTAAATTACACAGTTGTGCCTAAAAATAGCTAAATGTCATTTGCAAAAATCAAACATGTCCAAATTTTCTGTAGAGCTCTAAACTCTTCCCTGTTTTTGTCCTGAAGAATGGGAAACACACTGACCATGAAATTCTACAGTACATTTACTTTATAAAGGAACTCCACTTAGAAATAAGTAAATTTACCTCTGCACATAAAATTTAAGGTTAGACCAACTGAAAGCCTTAGAAATCAAGAGGCTTCTTAACCAACAGCTTCCAACACAAAATCTGAAAAATTTATGGGAAATTCATTGCTCCCTGGGATGTGAATGTTTGTTTTTGGTTAACCAAAAACTGACAGACCAAAGCATAACTCCTAAGTATTTAAATGTTACCAGCTGAAATCACAATGCCCAAGGAATACCAAAGTTTAGGTCTATGTATCCACATCATTTATTAAGTGCCTACTACGTGCTAGGCACTAGTACAAAGGAGGAAACAATCCCTTCTTGCAATGAGCTTGCTCAGACATGAAAAATGTTACCTTTGATCGCATTACTCTTATTCCAGAACAGCAATTCATCAAACTTAGCCTTCTGCTCTTCATTCAGCATATCAAGCACAAGGTGTTGTACACATCAAGCGTTCACGCAATTTTAACATTCAAAAGCAAAACTATATCAATGTACATGGCTGTGATATCCCTAGATAAAAATCCCACTTTATTAAATAGATGAATTAGAGATGGATATCTGAAGTGAATTTAAAGAGAGCTAGCACTGCATAATACAGAGAGTCAACGATGGAGTCAGGAAGACCAGGGTTCATTCTGCCTGACACATTCTGGCTGTATGAGGTTTCATTTCAAAGGCAACTCTGTAACACCAAGTTAAAGATGAACTGCCTATCTGCATTGCTGGAGGAAGTTTTCATTGTTTGGAGTACTCTAAACTGAAAAAATTCCAGGTATGGGAATAGGAAGGAAAAAACAACATAAATTTAAAACAAGATAAATTTACACGAACTCCTTTTTTTTTTTGTAAGCACATAAAACAGTTTCTTATCTGGCCAAATCTTAGAGCCAACAGTGATTGCTAAGAGATGTTTGTTGATTGCTGTCAAAATTTTGTTTAAGATAAGCCATTCCTATCTTACCATCTAAAATATTCCAAAAGCTTTTGTGCACCTGATATTGTGCTACAAAATCTCCAAAATAAGATGGGCCCTTAAGGTGCTCGAAATTTTAACACTGAAACAAAGAGCAAGCATATTCGAAGCATCTGAAACAAGTTCTCACTTTAATGTCTGATAAAGTGAAGTCAGAGGTATTGTAGAACAAACATAGTAGGTTGCTGGAATAGAATTAATTAGATTCACTGGATTTTCAAATTTAATCAGGGTAGAATTAGAAAAATTAGTCTATTTCTTCCAATCAATTGTAAGATCTTCACAGTAGAATTTTAAGAACCAAGTTGGTTCTAAGAGACTGAAGAAAAAGGACTCATTCCAAGTATAGAAAGTAGGCTTATAAGCAGGAATAAGGTGGTCAAATAAAGGGATGAATGAACATTTATCTTCCTGAGAATAGCCAATGAGAAGAATGGGAAAACAGAAAATATCACAGTAAGATCTCGAGGATATCCTAATGAAGTCTAGACATAACACGTGAGGATTTTTAATATGTTACTGTGTTGCAAAAGGAAGCCACAATAAGGGATTAGGAAAGCAAAGCCATCCATATAGCATCCTCAAAGTACTAAACAAAGGCTGCTAACTTTGGCAGAAGCACTGAACACTGACTAGAGAGAACAGTCAGGGAATTCATCAAGCAGGAGGTTTGCAAGAATCCAGAATGTGACGAGGGTTATTGTAGTCTTCTACAAGTCTCCTGGCAGTTTCTACTCTCTAGATCATTGCATACTTTTACTCAAAGGCTAAGGGATCTTTTATAAGTGACCTCCATCCTATTTTATTACCTATCCCTGGCTGAATTCCAGACCCAAATCCTGATGTAATAAGGCAAGCATTTTTGTTTCAGCTCTTAGACTTCCCAGTCCCCATACTTCCCTAACTTTTGTTGGTAATATACTTCAAATTTAGATCAACTTCCCAACTTTTCTTCACCAAACTATGTTCCTCCAAACATCGGGGGCTTTAATTAAGAGACATCAACACCATTCTAGGAAGCCTGTTACATAAGATAAAATCCTACCATCAAATCCCTAGCTCTAAGTCCCAAAATGTTAGTACTCAATAGTAGCATATGTAAGCTACCATTTGCATGATAGCCAGCTTAATCTTCCCAATCAAATGATGAGTAACTGGAGGGAGAGAAGGAGAGAGAGGGGTTAAGGGGGAGTGGTGGAAGGGGGGGGATAAGGGAGAGGCCGGATAAGGGGAGAGAGAGGGAGATGGGGGAAAGAGAGGGAGAGACAGAGACCATGCCCTTAACATGCAGAAAGAATAATACAGTTGTCATCCATCCGTCAGTACTTGTTAAAGGGAGTTATAAGTACAACTCTTGGCTACAAAAAAAAATATGGATAAAGTTAAAGCTTCAACATAGACTCTTCATTACAAATACTCTGATATATCATCAGAGCACAAACTACGGAAGGATCTCTATCAAGCTATAAAAACTTTGAGTAAAAGTCTATTAACAGATGGTAACTCAAGGACCAGCTACAGAAGGACCTATTAAGCTAGAAAAAAAATTTTTTTTCAGTAGAAGTCTGATAACAGGCCATAACCCAAGGACCAGTTCTGACTTAAAAACAGGTTCAATAATAGTAATAAGTAGTTTTGCAGTTGATGTTGTTGTTGTTTTTTAATAGAGGGGAGGAAGGATGAGAATGGCTTCAATAACTCATGGAAGGACATTTACTAAGGAAAGGATTCGTGTGTGTGTGTGTGTGTGTGTGTGTGTACACACATATGCGCACATTGGCAGTTAGGAAAAATCTATAGAGACTCTGATTAATTATAAAATCATTCATAAAATAAAGTACACTGGATTACCAAGGAAACAAATTCTATTATAATTTAGCTACAAAGTTTTTTTTTTAAAAAACAAGGTCACAAACCCAAGATTAAGAACACATAGTAAGAGATGATAAGATTGCAACCTGCATCTGTGGAGCTTTTAAAAGCCCAACAGACTTTTTTGAGATACTGAAGGTTAGCTGTGTAATGCAAGACTGTTCTTTTTCATATCTTCATTTTATATAGGCTCAAAAATGAAGACTAAAGCCATCCTTCCTTTATCCATAAAAGTTAAACATCATAAATCAACTATATTTTTGAATATCAATACAGAAGAAATTATGATGGTGAATTTTCACTTTTCCTAATCATCATTTACCTATAAAGTACACATTGCCTACATGCCCTTATCACTAAATCTGAATATGTACTTCTCAAATTCTGCAACATAAATTTCAAACACTTCTGTTCTTGTTTCTGAAATAACGTATTTTGAAGAGATGCTTAGCCTCTCCTTAGTTACTGACTCTCCTCTTGGGAAACTGCTTACAGATGATTCCCAAAAGTATGTGCCTGAAAAAGAATGCACTTAAGTTTTCATTTGTAATATGAAGAAACAATGAATAAAAGGGCCTATAAAGGGTCAAGTGGACTGAACTGAATCTGGGTTTAAGGGGAGGGTACTGAGTATTGGAAAACTGAAAATCTCACTGGTTCTGAGATGTACATGCTTAACTGACACAACATACCTCACTAGACACGAGGAAGGTTCTTCCTAGGCATAAGCCACCAGTTAAACTAGGAATATTTCAGAAAACACAGTACAAAAACATAATGTTAATGTTTAAAAGGAAAAAGAGAACAAAATTATTGTTCAGTTGTTTCAGTCGTGTCCAACTCTTTGTGACCCCATTTGGGGTTTTCTTGGCAAAGATCTGGAATGGTTTGCCATTTCCTTCTCCAGCTCACTTTACAGATGAGGAAACTGAGGCAAACACGATTAAGTGACTTGCCCAGGGTCACAGAGCTACTAAGTGTCTGAGGCCACATTTGAACTCAGGTCTTCTGTCTTCAGGCCTGGCACTCCATCCACTGCACCACCTAGTTGCCCCAACAAAACAAAACCACATAGGGATTAAATGCCCCCAAATAAATTCTATACATTTTGAACACAAATGATATAATACAAAACCTCAGCAACCAAATATTTTAGTTCTGGACTTTCTATAAGAGGGAATTTTTGTTTGCTTATCTTTATTGCAAATAAGGAGTCATCTTCTAAATGGTATATGAAAGGTTTTCTTCTACTTTAAAAACTGTATAAAGCCCTGATTCTTGTAGTTATGAGAAATCCTCAAATGAACCAATTCTATTACAGCAGGTTGGTACATAAATGCTGACTATAAAAGGAAGACTATTTAAATACTGCAGACACAGCTAGAAGAGACTCAGAAAGTCTTCTACTAAGCAGTAATGGGGAAAAAAAAAACCTACAACCATCCCAATGGTATGTAATCCACAGAGTAAGTTTAGCAGTTCATGGTAAAAGTTATAAAAATCTATTCACAGTGGATAACGTATGACCTGCAACCTAAATCGGAGAAATGCTGGGTAAGAATAAGCATCCATTTTGTTTACTTATTTATTTTTCCTGTTAGAGAAGAGCCTGTCTTACAAAAGTTCTGTCAAATATAGAACACTGTGTCCCCTTAATTAACAGATGGCTTCTAAAGAAAAATACAAAATGGCCTAGTTCCTATATTGGCCACTCCATACCATGCAAACAGTCTTTTCAAATACAATAAATTTCTTAGGCAGAACATTTATCCATTTCTAAGTGTCCAAATTTAAATTTTATTACAGGTATGCTGAGAGAAATAAGAAATACTTAAACAGATTTTTGACCAAAGTAATTTTTTCTTTTTAGAAAAAAAAACCTAGCTTATTCCTACATAAACTAGTATGATAATACAAAGTAAATGTGTAGTTCTCTTTTACTATAAATGTACATGATACTTGACTTTTCATAGGTATCAGTACCTATTCAGTTAAGTGCCTCAATTACTTATCAAGTAAATTTACTTTACTAGTTAATTTCTCAAGCAACACAGTAATAGGGCAGCACAGTGGAAAATGCATCAGAATTTACATGAGATGATCTAGGTTCAAAACTTGCCTGTCATTTATTACCTATCTGTACTACCTTGCACAAGTCATATAAAATTCCTCTTGGTCTAAGTTAACTCATCTATAAAATGAGAAGGTTGGACTGGAAATCAGGTGTTCTCAACTTGGGGTCCATGAATGTTTTTTTTTAAATAAATACATTTAGATAATCATATTTCAATGTAATTGGAGTCCTTTATAATCTTATGCATTTTATTTTTCTAGGTGGAAATACATTATTCTGGAAAAGTGTCTATATATCTTTACCAGACTGCTAAAAAGGAGGTCATAGACACACCTACACACACACCCCTCTAGACTAAATTATCTCTAAGGTGCCTTTGAGTTCTCAATCTATGGTTCTCAATCTGACATAGACAAAACACTATCTTTCATGTGCAGGTCTCAAAGTGTTATTACTCCCCACCTCAAAAATCTTCAGTGCCCTCACTTGCCTATGGGACAATATTTTTTTTTAAATCTACTTCAAGACCCTCCAATTTGTCACTCATCTTTCTTCCCAGCCTCATTTCATCTCTTCCCCTTTTACATATATTATGTTCTAAACATCTCAGTCTGCCCTCTCCCACTTTTGTGGATTCAGTATATCCATACCTTAAACACACGTGACTTTCACAGCTGTGGAAATATCACTTCATTTAATACCTTGCTTAGGGGCTACTTTTTCCACAAAGCCTTCAGGGGCTCAACCTCTCCACAAATTTCTTAGAACATCTTGTATAGACTTGCCTTTTCCCTTATCATACTGTGTGCCCTGTGTTACATTTCTGCACAGTTTATTCCTCTCACCCCCAAACCAATGGACTATAAACTCCTTGAAATAGAAGCTAACATTTCTCATCTTTTTTTTTAAATACATGGCACCTAGCCCAGTGTCTATATACTGCCATGAGTCTGTGATTTAAGTAATGTGGGTGATCCCTTCAACTCAGTAGATTACTACACATGCACTTTTGTTCATCCTAGGAAATGCTTGCTTCAAGTCCTCCTTTATGTTTGCCACAGGGGAATCCACCCTTCCTCTAGTTCTTTTAACTTCAAGGCATTACCAATGGAGCAACCAGGTAATATCTATCAGTTATCCTTCAGTCTTTCAATGGGACCAGTCCATTTCCTCTTTTAATCATACCTTTATTTGAAATAATCAATGAACATTTATTAAGCATCTACTATGTGTCAGGCTTCAAATTGAACTAAGTGCTAGGAATACAAACGGAGATAAAGACAGTCCCTGTTCTCAAGAAGCTTACAATCAACTGTTAGAGACAACATACAAATATATACAAATCAAAGTATATAACAATTAAATAGGAAATAATTACAAAAGGAAGGCACTAGAATTAAAAGAGGTTGGGGAAAGTTTCTAATATCTGACACCTACTGCAGAGTAGGTACTTAACAAATGCTGAATTGAAAAACCAAAAAGGGCTCAGATTCTTAAAATCTAACCATGGGCTCTGATCTTACAATCTAGCCAATAGTTGACTAATGTTCAGACTCCTTAAGAGTCTGACGGATGTTCTAATAAACCTTGTCTTTGGCTGAAAGAAGGATTGGGTCGAATTCTTTCAGACAGGATCCGCATGCTGCGATTTTGGGGTCCCAGCACCCCTAAACCTCACCATTTTGGTGGCCCATACAGAGAAACCGCTTAACCTCAAGTTCTTCTCTAGCCAAGACTGGAAGGTATGTAAGTCGTCGTCCCCCACCCTGCTCTACAGTTGGTTGCTCTCCAAGTACCAAGGCTTGGAGGTGCTTTTCAGGCAGACAGTTACAAGGCTATCTTGCACTCAAGCCTGATGCTCTCAGTCCATTGGGTTGGTTCGAAGCCATGGACCTGTGTACATCTTCTGCAGCACAGAGGACAAAGACAGACACCCTATCCAGAAGTATATGCCCAATTCTGTTAATTCTCTTGAATTAAGAGAATTGGGGAAAATTGCAGTTGCTTTTTGGTTCCCTGAGGCTTATTTACTCCCTTCCTTCTACACCCCAGAATGATCCTTCATGGAGGTTACAGGGAAGTTAGAATGCTAAAAATATCTTGGCAGATTTTGGAGGTTTTGTGATTGATCATTAAGGAGTCTTGAAACTCCTCCTTAGAACCCTGGTCACTCCTTTCTCCTACTCCCTTTCCCTTGAGTCAAGAGGGTATCTCTCATAGGATAAGAGTTTCACCCTTACCCCTCTCACCTTTGATTTTACCCTCCACCACCTGGGAAAAGGAGGGGGAGGGGCAGCAGGTACAGCACACCACGTGCCCCCCTCCCCCCCACACACAATGGCCTTGAGCCCTAGGGCAACCTTTGCCTGGATGCTTCACCACATCCTGTTCAAGGTAAAGAAGCTAACCTCTGAACTTGCGTAAGCATGCTCTTTTAAAATTTGTGTAAAGTAATTTGGAAATGAATTTGACAAAACTGAAGTCACCTGATAATGGGTTTGTTTCAAGTTTCAAACTGCTGAACTTTTTGTATCAGTTACATCAAGTAACTTTTCATAATTTGGTTACCGCTAAAATAATTTGGCTATTGTTAGCCGTTGTTTTAATGTGTAAACTGTAGAGGGGGCGCTGGGTGGCACAGTGGACAGAGCACTGGCCCTGAAGTTAGGAGGACCCAAGTTCAAGTCCAGCCTCAGACCAAACACTTGACATGTACTAGCTGTGTGACCCTGGTCAAGTCACTTAACCCCAATTGCGCCACCGCGCCCCCCCCAAACCATGTAAACTGTGTAAGCTTGTTTGGGTTATGGCTTTCTGAGAATTTGCAAGTGCTTAGAAATCTCTAATGATTGGCTTTTTACACCAGGGCAAATTTCAGTTTGAGATGTAAATCCTGGAAGTTTTTCATAAGCTGTGATTAATAAAACTTGCTATTTGACATAAAAGCTCATAGGATTTTATTTTGAGTGTCTGATGGATCATAATCCAATCCAATTGATAATCAATAATCCATCTGACAGAAATGCCACAAGCTACTCAAGAGAATGTGATACTGGTGGGAAGTCGGCATCAGGAAAAGGCTGAGAGAACAGTTTTAGCCTCAGTCTAAGATGGGATCCTCCTGGCTCAGTTTCCCCATTATGTTCCTTTGAAAGGGAATGTTACCCACTTGGCTATTCCTGAGTCCGGCTATGAGGTGGATCTGATACTGCATGGTTGGAAAACTGAATTATCTGAATCTAAACAGAGCTAAGGATGTTTTATCCTCTCAAAGTTGGGCTTTAAATCTAGTACCTGCTGCATATCTGGGCCCTGCAGTTTCTTCTGTCAGATTTGTGTCTTCCAGACTACAGGTATTCACCTACAGTTGGCAGCAAACAGGCGGTACCAGCCAATGTACCCCCATTGTTCCCTGGATGCAGCCTGTGCTCAGTTTCAGTCAACTTCCTCTTTGGGACCCCCTCAAGGCAGGGGCAGCTCTACACCCCTTGCCAGCAGGAAGTAGTTTCAGAAGCTGAAGCCTTTGCCCCTTACACCAAAAGTATTTGGGTCCCTTTTGTTTTGGGGGGCAATGATGAGGATGGGATCTAGACCCCAAAAAGGAAAAACCCTAGACTTTCCCACATGGCCAAATCTCTCACGTTTCCCTGAGGCTATAATCCCATCAACTGGCCTTTCATTGTGGACCTCCCTATGGCCCCAGGCCACTTCCCACTCTTAATCATATCTAGGCTCCATTCTCCCTGCCCCATGTGGTCCAGGGCCCCGGAATTCTATTACCTCTTAGACTACTTGGCCACTCCTAGATCCCTCCCATAGTCTTAATGTATAAGACTCCATCTTGTCTCCATTAAGGGGCTCAGATTCTTAAAATCTAGCCAACAGCTGACTAATGTTCAGACTCCTTAAGAGTCTGCCCAATATTAGAGATGTTTTAACAAATCTTGTCCTTGGCTGAAAAAAACAAAACAAAACAAACCAACCAACCCAAAAGGATTTTTAAAAGTAGTAATTTAACAACATGTCATCATCTCGAATTTTTCTTTACCTTTTCTGTAAGCTACAAAAATGTTTTAGTAAAGCTAAATATATCTGACTCTAAAAGTGATTCTTCCTAAGAATCCTACACATATGGCTTTTGGGCCATTTTTGATGGCAGTTTTATTCCAAGGTTAGGTCAAAACAGGAAGAGATTAAGGGAATAAAGGGAAAGAGCATAGTATGAGGGGAAAAGCAGCTCAGGTACTAATTAGATGTGATAATCTTAGACAAATCATTTCTTTTTTCTGGGCTCAGTTCTCTCATCTATAAGATAAAGGATTCAAATTACATATGACTTAGAATCAGAGTCCTTTACAGTTTTCAGGAAGAGATCTGAGAAGTCTCTCTAGGTACAGGGGTTTTAAACCTTTTTTCCCCCTAACTTTTTTTTGGGGGGAGGGGCATCACGGACCCCCTTCTGGCAGTCCAGTGAAGCTTATGGACCCTTTTTCAAATTGTTTTTTGAATGCATAAAACAAAACACAAATGGCCATAACTAAAACTACAATGGATATAAAAAGAAACTATTTAAAACCTAAGTTCTCAGACTCCAGGTTAAGAACCCTTTCTAATCCAATCTTCTCATTCTATGGGGATAGGTGAGATTCTTGAAAGTGAAGTGATTTGCCCAAAGCTATCAGGGATACAATGATCCAGTAAAAAGAATCCAGGCCAAATACTCTGACTCCAAGTCAGTGCTCTACTATCTCACTGTGAATAAGGCCCTACCTAGCTCTAACATCTTGTTTCATTTCCCTACTTCATGCCTATCTCAAGCAGGCTCTCCATTTGGAGTAGGAAGACCTTAGTTTAAATCCAGGTCTGTCATTTTACTGCCCGTGTTACTTCAGGCAGGTACTTTCAACTTCTTATCTGTAAAATGAGGCAGGCTGAGGAAAGGTAGGATAGGAGAGAGATGAGAAAGTTGGCCTAAGGACCTCTAAAATTCTTTGCAGCTCTCCAGAACTGTTTTCAGAAACAGGTATTTGTAAAGCTATAAAGGTTATCTTTAAAATGGCATACTTTGCCTTGGAAGCTCATCTTCTAATGACCCTAACCAAAAGGGAGTTCTCACTTAAGAGATAATCTAAATCCTTCTTGTTATGATTAGAATTTATTTCCTTCTCTAATTCTGAGAGAAGAATGGATTCTCAGCATGTTCCATATATTAATCTCTCATTTTTGGCAAAATCTCAAAATTACACACATTTGCCTGTATCACTAATACATATAGTCTTAAACATATTAATGGTCTGGTATAACCACAGTCTAAAAAGTTGATGATGTTAATCATGTCCCCAGCATTATCATGAGATTCTATAATTGGGTATTGTTAATAGAGTATCCCTACTCTTAGAATAAAAATATTTTCCAACTAGAAATGCCACAGCATCTCTAAGACTATGTTTTTCAATAATTAATTAGGAAAGGGCAGCTAGGTAGCAAAGTAGATAGAGGATCTGCCAGAGTCAGGTGGACCTGAGTTCAAATCCAGCCTCAAACGTTTACTAGTTGTGTGACTCTGGGCAAGTCTCTTAACCCAATTGCCCCCCACCCCCCGGCCAAAAAATTTGGGAAACAAAAAAAAATGCCATAATGTATTTAACTATTGTTCATCTCAAGTAACACTATATTACTAATAGACTAAAGAAGGCAGCCTTGTGAGTTAAACTTCACAACTATGAGAGCTGCTTCTCTACTGATATGTGTGTGTATAATATGCATATCCTGTGACATATATACTATATATGACATAGATGATAGATAAATGGATATCCTATTAACTAAGAACTTTGAATATTTGGACAAAATTAGTCTCATCAGTCTCATGAGCATGGTTATGTAACATTCAGAGAACAACAATTTTCTTAAAAAAAAAAAAACCTAAAACCTTTATACCGTATAAAAAGCATTTTGCTAATATTCAACTATTTTTCATTATTTGACCACATTTGAGTTTATCCTATTATTCTCTAAGAAATGAATTGCTTATAATTATTCAGAAGGCCATTCCCATTAGCACATACTTATCTTATTTTAAGCTTAAAATACCAAATAAAATGAGCATTTTTCATACACACTGTAAAACAGGAGAGGACTGTATATAAAATTTAAGAGTCTCTGTAATGTAGATCTTCTTTGGTACAATATTAAACATTTTAGACCAATAGTTCTCCTAGGACACACCCTCTTAAAGATAAGATCACACTGGCAGGGATTCCAAGGGATGCCATCAGTTAAAAAGAATTACCTTGACCAGATTAAATCATTTGTCAACTACATTTTAGGTCCCATTTGGATACCTATCTACTTATCACTTCAACTATCAATCTTTGCCCCTAACACAATCTTTATATTTTCCCCTAGTTGTATAAATTTCTTTTTCATCACTCAGTACCCTATAAAAGAGCCACAGCCAGAAAAAAGTAATAAAAAAGCAAACCCTCTATAAAGAAACAGTGATGATACGTGATTACTGACATAATTCAAGTTTAATAGTTCTAAAATGGGATTTCCCAATGAAAGATCCTTTAAAATTAAAATCTTACTTTTATATTGCATTTTAGAATGGACCAATATGTCCATATACATTACATATCATTGTGTGAGATTAGAAATATTCCCATTTTGTGAGTGAGAAAATTGATTCTCAGAAAGATTAAGTGGCTTGGTTGTCCACGGTCACATTGCTATGAAGTAGCTGCCTCAGAATTTGAACTCAGGTCTTTCAACTCAATTTAGTAGTCTTTACACTATACTATGATTTTCTCCTTTCATTGGTTAGCGAAATATGTAATAAAGGTTTTATTAAAAGACATTTTTCTATATTAATTCTGGAAAATTAGGTGTCATATCAGCCAAGACAATTTCTAGTTCTTCTCCCTAACGTAATCAGAATAAAAGCATGAAATCTGAATCCTTTAAGTTTACAGAAACGCCTTAAGACATTCTTATTCTGTGTAAAAGGCTATATGAATCTAAAGTGGACTGATTAGTAAGGTGACTATAGTTGCATTTCTATATAACATGATTAGAATAACTAGGAATTAAAGTATTTTTAATATGAAGAATTAAATTTGGTCTTCCAAGACAGAGCATGGGGCTGCTGCTGCTAAGATCTAGCATTTATTGTGGCTACACAGAACACTGACATTTCTACTACTCCAGCAGAAGACAGACCCTAATTTTTCACCTATATGTGGATTTTAATTAAAAGTTTGAAAAGTTTAGACAAATAACAGTTACTCATTGACATATCTGCACTTCTAAAGATAAATAAACATATCATTGGCTATACCCAGTGGAGTCTCCATATATCAGTGTACTCTGGAATCTTGAGAATCTAGAGGTAAGATGTTCATGCAGGCAGGCCTGAATTACTGTAAAATAGAGCGCAAGTACATCTGCTGATCATCTGATTTCTTCCACCACATTTTCTTAATCACTCAAAAATCAAGGAATAAAAGATAAAAGAAGATACACATTCCAAAGGAAAATGAATATTTCCAATAAGTGTAAAAGATTTCAAATAAGAAGATCTGAAGGACTAAGTAGCCCCACTACTAAAGCCTGTTAAACAACCATAAGCATGGAATTACTTTTGAAATGCACAGTCTAGATCTGGGCTTATTAAACCTTTTCCACTCTCAAAAACCCCTTTTCACATTTTTGCAGCATTCTTGTAAGTGTTGCATGGCCTAGGAGCACGTGAAATACAAAGGGTATATGCTCTGTATTCAGAACCACAGATGCAGTGAAGTTGTAAGATGCAACACGGGCAAGCTCTGCCAGAAATACCTCTGATTCACTATGCATTTCATTTTTAATTAATTTTTGATTGTTGCACATTCAGAAACCTTTTACTGCGGACAAATTTTTCATGATCCAATGTGGGGTTGCAACCCACACAGTTTAAGAAGCAATGGTCTAGACCTTTAAACCTGGAAGGATCATCAACCAGACACTTTGCATTTATTTTGTATAGCTTTGCCATACGTAGATTTCTCAGAAACTAGAAACATCTAAAACCTTGATTAATAGAACAAGAAAACACAAAGGCAGAGGTACAATAATCAGACAGTAATTTATCAATGTGGGTGAACTCTCAAGAAACTTGGAGAGACCCTTCAGGCCTGAGTATTTTCCTGAATGAGGAATACCACCTAATAGACCAAATCATAGCTATAATAAATAGATTCATCATTTAACTTTTGAAAGTCCTATGATACTAGATATCAAAGAATTTTACAAATCAAATGTAAGATACAACCCCATTATGCTACTTCCTATAATAAATACATAGGCATTTATTCTAGACAGTCCTATAAATTACCCTGCAAAGAGATTTATCCCTTAAAAACTAAAAGGGTCGAGAAATAAATCTAGTTCAAAGAATCTTATATTTGATGTTAAATTATATGAGAAAAATAGTAGCTTTTTCAGCAACTTAAGTACATTATTTGAATGTATTTTATTTTTTTTTTGAGAATGTAAGAGAAAGGAAAGAATCTTAAGGCAGAAGATAATCAATAATTCAGGTAATACTTTCAACATGGAGTGTGAGAGCAGCCAAAATATGTTTTGCAGAAGTGGAGAAGCTCAAGACGGCAGTGCAGCATATCAGGAACTGTATCATAGGCAAAAGAACTCAGGAGAAAGTCCCTTCAGGAACCACATTACTATAATGGTCTTTCCATTATTTATAATATAAATATAACATATATTCATGATATAATACTGCTTGCCTTCTCAAATTGCGGGGGGGGGGAAGGGCTTGAGGGAGAGAAATTGGAATTTAAATTTTTTAAGAAATGAATGTTAATTTAAAAAAAAAAACAACACAGTACCTAGTCATTAGTGGCTTTTAAAGTTCAGACTAAACCACTGGCATCTACTGAGGTAAAGGAAAGGCTCCAGTGACTTAAACAAGAGTTCTTTGCCTTTCTTTTAACCTGTTTACACACAACTTTAAAAGTCCCTTTTGAAACTCTTGGCTATGTGTCAAAGGTGAGAGAGAAATTTGCAACACTAAGTAAGCAAAGCATTGGACCTTCACCAGAGTTGACATAGAAGGTAAAATTTATACTAAGAAACCTGACCTCTAGAAGGTATAATGATGGGAAGAATGTGTATTTAAGAGCTAAAAATAAGATCTAAAATACAACCTATATGCATTTTTAACAGGAAAAAATTTTTAGTAAGTAAAAATGCATCATTTAATGTATCAATGGAACTTTGTTCTATTTACAAAATGAAATCTACAAAGAGACATTTATACAGCATTTTAAAGTTTGCAGAACACTAATAAATCTAATTTGTGCCTCACAATCATCCCATGTAGTAGGAATTTTTGGTAGTATTACCTTCTTACAGATGATCAAATAGACTTAGAGATCATATGGTCACAAGAGTTCCAAGTATCAAGAGAGTGGATTTGAACTCAGCTCTTCCTGATTTCAAGTATTTTAGCCATTAGAACACTGTCTCATAATTTTTGACCATTGAATGGAAAAATACATTAAATGTGTGCAGTACTTAAGATGAACAAAATATGAATAGGGCCCATAATTCATCATCATTTCCACATCCCACATTAAATAAAGTCTCTGAAAATCCCTAAAAGTTATTCTCCAATAATAATAAAGATGGTTAGCATTCAAAACAGATTTTAACCTAATTAGCCCCAGCTTGGAAATGTCTTCACCTTTACAAAAGTTGGCAGTCTAGTAATAAAATACAAGTCATTTATATCATAGGGATATCAACCTTTAGGATGTCAGCTAATAGACATAAATGGAAACAAACCTGACAGTGTTCACTGAGACAGTTCCTCAAAAAATAAGCAATTTGGAATCTGGAACTTTTGTGGAAGATTTACTTGAAGAAGTGATGAGAAGGTCTGGATAGTTTCTATCTGTACTGCTAGAGAGAATAACCATGAGATCTCTAATATAAAGAAATATCAAAAAATTTGTGAAATTTTAGGCCTTTTTAAAGTAGTCTCTAGAAATAATTATCTTAAGATATTATTTTTTAAATCCAAATTAGTTCAATCTAAACAATATTCATGCACTATAGGGTAACTATTATTACTATAGGCTAGGTGGCACAGTGGTTAGAGTGGGCCTGAAGACCCCTCTGTCCTGAGTTCAAATCAAGCTGTATGACTAGCAAGTCGCTAAACCCTGTTTGCCTTGGTTCCTCATCTGAAAAATGAGCTGGAGAAGGAAATGGCAAACAACTCCAGTATTGTTGCCAAGAAAACCCCAAATGGGGTCATGAAGAGTCAGACATGACTAAAACAACCAAACAAAAACTCTTACAGCTCCCCATTATAGTACCTCACCAATGAAACACTAAAGAATCAGGAGGGAGGGCCCAGCAGAATCACTTCTTCCCTACCCAAGGTGGCCCCCATCTAACCTTTGGCAGTGGGCCCAGAGGAGCAGGTGCTATGGGGAAGCCCATACCTTCAATCTTCTTGCCAGCATCTACCCTTTTCTCCGTCCACAGACCCACCCCCCTTGTCTTGTCTCTGCCCTCACTCCCCAGTTCCCAAAGGTTTTTGGTCAGGCCTCTTCAGCCTTACCCCAAGCATTCATGCTTGTTCATAACACTGGACATGCAGAGAATCATCAAATACAATCTTTCCAGAGAGAGGGAGGTCCACTGGACCTTACCACATGTGCACTAAAGATACCCTCAGACATTGTGATTTGCCCATCAACATACTGTCACAGGTGGCCTCCAGTTGAACCCGCCTATAATGTGTCATCTCTGTGATAAGAATGAGAGCTCCTTAGGTACAAAGACTATCTTCATTGTTCTTTTGGGGGTATATTTTTATATGTGTGTATGCATATATACACATATATAATTATACATCATATATATGTGTGTATATATATGTGTGTCCCAAATGTATAGCAATATATAGCTCATAATAGCTTAATACATGCCTTTTCATTCTTTTAAAGAGCCAGTATATCATATCAACTTCTACATGTCTTCTATTTCCCTTCCACCTCTTTTCTCTTCTTACCCTACCAAGAATGTCTTATTAAATGCCAATCTTCCTTCAAGTCAATTCTGCTTCTAGCTAAGTTCCTAGTTACCGAATCTTCCCAGAACTTGAGAAGTTTAACTAAGATTGATTGAAAGAAAATTTATCAGACATCAACTTGCTCTGAGAAAAATCCATAATGTTAGTTAATAGTAACTAGGAGAACAGCCTGTGCTTTACAGGTTAGAGAGGAGGTTGCCTTGAAATGGCGACCTAATTTAAGTTCAGATAACATCTTACAAATCTCAAGATGACCATTTCATGTTAAGACTTTAATCTCAAGAAATTCAGTCATACAAGCAAATACTGATCACTTATGTTAAAAACTGTTGTTGTTCAGTTATGTCCAACTTATCATGACCCCATTTGGGGTTTTCTTGGCAAAGATACTGGAGTAGTTTGCCACTTCCTTCTCCAGCTCACTTTATAAATGAGGAAACCGAGTCAAACATGGTTAAGTATTTGCTCATGGTCACACAGCTAAGTAAGTGACTGAGGCCACACCTAAATTCAAAACTTCCTGACTCCAAGCCTGGAACCTTCTACTGTACCACCTGATTGTCCTACGTAAAAATAAGTAAAATTAAATATTCAGAAGACTTACATTTCCAAAATGCCATGTATTTGTTAACCCTGTCTCTAACCTTCTCCAGAAATCAAAGAGTAATTCTTTAGTGGCTACAATTAGTGGGCAGAGAGTGTAATTGTATTTAAACAAGATTTTTCAAAGTTTAATGGCAAAAGAAATAATATTGAACAGCAAGAAACACTGAGTCACAGTGTCATCCCTAAGAGATCAAGTCATAGGTAAAATACTCATATTCTAAAAAATTTAACTCTTGAGATGGACTATTATGCTTCTAGGGACCTAAAAACTTTGGAGAGGAAATAACCTGAATAAGTAACATAAATGTACATCATTCTATTCAATGAAACACATAAACTTGAATTTTTCAGGGCCAACTATCTTGCTACTAAAAAATAAAAGTCAAGAAATCTGCATGTTAGCTCTGGCCCTCAGCATCAGAAATTAAAATGAAATAAGATCAAATCTATTCGGTGATATTTCAATACACAAAGAATCTGTGATTCCTATGTATACTTTCTCCCCACACAGATCATGACCCTTCCATAAGTCAGTAGGTAGTCTTTGAGTATGGCCAAAACATTACTTTCCTTTGGCTAAACTCATGAACAGCTAGGAGGGTCCCTGAAGAACAGACATTATAGGCCCATATACTCCAATGATATTTAGTCACAATCATGCTTTTTCTTGCACAGTAATAGTTTTTAATTTTAGGCAGCAGAATTAAAGCCAAAGAGAACTTCGAGAGGTTCCAAAATTTTTTTAAGTTAAATTGCTTACGTTTGGAATTAAACCTTTTTAAAGAACCGTAACAAAAGTGAAGGGAGGAAAGTTTTCAAAGGAACATGAGATGGAACATCAACAGTTATTCTGGGCTCCACTATGGACAGAGAACAAAACCTTTTAAAATTGCAACAGCTGTTCTATCTCCTCCTGGTAGGAAGAAGTTCCTGACAGTTAAGACAGGCATCCTTCTCAGGGTGATGAAGGGCTACATGAGATAAGGCACTATGTGAAACAGGCCAGGAAGAGAAGGAAATTATACGTTTTGAGAACAGTCATAGGCCCTGCATATTACTCAGGGTTCAACTGCAAACTCTCCAAGGATTGCAGCCCCCTTGCAAGACCTGGCCTAGATTCCCTTAAATCTGAATCTAGACCTTAGCCTACACCCTGGTGAACCCTTTTCCTTGATTGGTTTCACCTCTTCAATGGGCTATTAACTATCTACCAGAAAAATCCAGTAATAAAAACACCCATTTCCCAAAACATTAACATTAAATGTCAGGTTATAGTAATACTCAGGGGTGTTCTGACTATGCTCATAACATAGTGCTCACTTTCTTCCTCTAAAACTTTTCACTGGCAGAACTCTGAAGTACATCCAAGATGTGAGAAATTGATGCCAACTCAACTACACCAAAGGTAACCAATTCTCAAGTTTCATAAAATATGATATGTAGGGCTAGGCAGGGCCCAAAAGGAAGATAAAGACATACCCCCATGATAAATAGATCAATTTAGGATAGAAAGAGGTTATTGTATTTATCCTAAGACTTTTTGCATTGTCATAGAAGAATTTATTTTCAAGAAGCTTTTTGGATACATCAAGGGTACTTAAGTATTTTTGTACCTGTTCCAAAATAAGAATTACATATTCCCCCTTTCATTTTTTTGGAAGCAGAACATTGGGGGGGGGGAGAAGAGTAAAGTCCAGCGATTCTAACTATTTAACAATTTCCTTTGCTTTATGTTGTTATATTTCAAATAATAGCTTACATTTATGCAGCGCTCTGAACTCTGAAGGCACTCTTCTCTTTGTGGGGCAACCTCATAAACTAGCATGATGGTATTTTTGTGTATTTTGTATAGGATATGAAAATTTATACAATTATATGTCAAATTCCAAGTCAAGACAAAGTAACAGATGTTGACAGAATCCCTAGCTGTACCCTTGAGCTTTACCTAGGAATACCTATTTATGTGCTTATGTACTTTTGATATGCTATTATATTATTTTGTTCCCTGAAAGGATGGAGGGAAGCCTATATACAATCACTTGAGGGTTTGAGAAAAACAAGTTAGAAAAGGAAAACTTAAATACTAAAGAGAATTTGAGGCTTGTAGCAAACTAAGAAATTTTAGTGGGAAAGGGAACAAGTATTTATTAAGTACCCACTATATGCCAGTGACCTTGCTAAGCATTTAATAAATATCTTATTTGATCCTTACAACTCCAGGAAGTAGGTGTGATTATCCCCATTTTACATTGGGGAAACTGAGACAGATGAGTTTAAAATGAATTGCCTAGTGTGAAACAATTAGTTAAGTGTCAGGAGCTTAATTTGAACTCTAGTCTTCCTCACTGAAGACTGTGTGTGTGTGTGTGTGTGTGTGTGTGTGTGTGTGTGTGTGTGTGTGTGTGTGTGTTTACTTTGGGCAAGTTACGGTCAAACTTCCCTGGACTTGTTTTCTCACCAGAAGTATAAGGAGGGGATTAAACTAGACAGCTGCTGAGGGCCCTTTGGACTATGTTTCTATGAGCCATTACTTTAGTAGTAATTGACATATATTGCTTTAGAGTGTGTGAAACATTTTAGGTTTAGCCCCATGATTTGGATACATGTATTACCTCCATTTCATGGATGATGAAACTGAAGTCGACTCATCCAAGGTTATACTGCTCGTGTTGGAGGCATGATTTGAACCAAGGTCTCACTGACCTGATTCCAAGTCCAGAACTCTATCTACCATCCTACGCTGCCTCCTCTCTCACCCAACTAGTTAATACCACTAGTTAAGTCTGTAAATGTTTAAAAAATATTAACTACATATATTATTGGTTTCCAATGCAATCTTATAGGTTTTATTTACGCATTTAAAAACATTATCATAAGTAGCAGTTTATAGATTTTACCAGACTGCAAAAGGTATCCACAGTACAAAAACTTAAGAACCACTGAATCCTGCACTAGAATTGTAGAAGATTCTTATAAGTAAGCCCATCTTATAACTAGCTTTTGACTGAACAACAAGAGAGTTGAGAGGTGACATTTCATGATTTAACTACACAAGCTATGGCAGGTAAGTATTGGAAGGACTAAGGTATGTTAAGTGAATTAATGGCACCGTACAGAATAATATCAACAGGAAGTCCCCAATTATCATGATTATATGTCTTAATGCTCATCTAATAATACCAAACACACACACACAGACTTCAGTTCTCACCACTTTTACCTACTCACCTACTCTTGACCTTTTGTCCACACCTGTAGGGAAAAGTAATTCCCATATGCTGGTCCTTTCAGTTTTGAAAGACTACTCAGGTTTCCTTGTTCTTCACTAATTACCCATTTCTGCAACATGATACCAAGTAAAATAGCCTGACAGCACATATGCAGTCAAATTTTAATTTCTGGATGGTCCAGGCTCACAGAATCCATTAAATCTAAGAATATGGACTACATATGGGGGACAAATTTACTTCTACAAAATAAATTGGGAGCCACAAGGACCCCTTTCCCAGCACCTGAGTAGGCAATTATGATATTAATTTTGCCCCTCCACAAAAGTAGTTATTGCCCTCTACTGACTAAACAGAAACCAAAAATAATCAAATGTTAAGTTGATAAGTGACAAACAAGAAAAATTATTAGAGAATAAGAGCAGAGGCTTTAAAAATAAATTAGCAGCATAAACCTGATGGAAGTCTGATTTGATTTGTATCAGAGGCTGTATATACCTGCAGTGGTTCACTTTCTCTCTGAAATATTTTCTCAACTCCATTCCTTCCTTCTATTGCGACTATGTCTGAAATTTTAGCATCCAAGCAAACGATATAGAAACATCATAGAGTCTCCACACCCCAAAAGCTGAAGTTTGAATCAACAATGGTCATGTAACCCTTCTACCACCTGTAGGTTGTAGTTCTAAGAATATATTCCCCAGTGCTGGGTCCACTTACAAATTGCAAGTTCCTCCATTAGACTGCAAGATTCTTGAGGGCAGGGACTGCCTCTTGTCTCTCCCTGGTGTTTAGCACAGTTTGTGACACATAGTAAGTGCTTAACAAATGTGTACTGACTGACTGATTGGCATGATCCACAATAGTATCTCATATAAACCAAATTCATCTGGCTATTGTTATCTATGTTACAAATTCCATGAAGCCATTGTTGAATCAGGAAGAAGCTTTATCAACAACCTGGAAAGGCCAAGCATCCCACATGTGTGAGAGCACACATGTGAGCACATGGCAACAGATGCACACCTTTTTATTCCCTGTTTCCCTATTGGCTGGGTATTATAGCCCATTCAAAGTGCCTAATTTCCCTATATGAGTCTCCACCCTTAATTACATCTCCCACTCCCCACAATTCTGCCACCCCAGCCCTTATTTGGGTATACCCACACCCTTTCTGCTTGGGATACAGATGTGTTAATCTATACCTAATCTCAGAACCGGTTTTTGCTGGTCAGTCCCATTCACCCACCAACTCTACTTTATGGCTTTCCTTTGTTCAATTTCCACCTAGCCCACAGACTGCAAGAGACACAAAACACCAAAGACCTTCTTTCTGTATTTTGGATATAGGCATTACTAAATGGTGATGGTTCATGAGGTGGAGTCCTCATGAGTTAAGTTTTTTTAGGCATTGCTTACTATAACACCATAATTTTGCTTTTTCGAAAAATCAAAACAATTTAAAAACTTTATGACATAAAATTTTAACAAGTTTATATTCTATAAAATAGTTACAATGAGATCCTGACTTAAGGGCACAATTTAAAGAAATACAAGCCTAAGACATCTTGGGATGCCCCTATTTTCTTTAATCTTTTTAAAAAAATTTTACTGATATAGCCAACTATCTTTCACTATTAGCCTTATTATCAATTGCTATTTTAAAGAATCTTAGAGTTAAGAAGAGAGCCTGGAACAACTCTTACCTGAAGCAGGAATCCCTTTTTAAGAATCCCTTTATTAAGCCTCTATCAGAAAATCTCTTGAGATAATATATTCCATTTTTGCATATTTCTAATTATTATCTTTGTTGAGCTACACAATATGCCTCCTTGTAGCCTTGATCAAGTGCATCATGGGCTCTAAGGCTTATAAACTCGTGATAATCTTTGTCCTTACATGCCCCTGTATCATTTTCACTTTTTTTTTAAATATGAGCTCAGCCTTGCTTGTCACTTTAGACCCCAACTTCACTTTCTTATCATGTTCATTCGTGATTGTATTTTTAGAAAATCCCTCATCTTTTTGAGTTGTCTTTTGCACTAAACTCTCAAGTTACAGAACTATACCTATATCTTTCCTCTGAATTTTGTGAAATCGGCTTTCCTGAATTTGGGTTATCCATCTAAAACTACATCAAGAATTGTGAAGTCTGGGATGATATAATCATTTTCTTCCTATTCTTATTCCTTATACTTCACCAAACAATTCCTCCTTTTGGAAAGAATCAGTTACAGAGTAAAAGCTCTTCTTACTACTACTTCCTTGTGAGACGAATTAGCAAGGACATGTAAGAATTTGTTAAATATTCTGCTTTTAGCAGAACTGCTAACAAACCGGTCCCATTTCATTAATACATCTTGTTTTGCATTGGTGTTGAGATATGCATCAAGAACTCATCATCCGCTTCCTTCATTTGAACATATATTCTGTGGCATACTCTCACAGTGATGTTACTTCTGTTTTTAAATTTCCTTTGACCTTTACCCAAATACTCCCCTCCCCATCAAAAGTCCTTCCTTTAAGTTCATTAGTGAATGAAGAATGCATGATAAAGTATTAAGTACTTATTCTATGTGCCAGTAACTGCTCTCACATTTAAATACAACCAAACAAGATTCTCCCTACACCAAGACCTTACATTCTAATGGCGTAAGATAACACTTGAGTGAGCCAGAAAGTTTGGGGGAAGAGGATGCGGAATAAGATTGTGCATGGTACCAAGGCTGAGAAATTAAGTGGAGGCTTGGTTCCAGGCCAAAAAAGGTAAAAGCTTACCTATCAGAACCCCAAGGCCCCATGGGCAGAGTCAAAGGTCCCTTAGGAAGAGGATAAGGATGGCTGGAATGAAAGCAGCATAATTTGGAAATGTCTATAAGTGACAAGAAGCCTTGTTCTGGCCAAGATGATCTGAAAGCTCTGCTATTATACTCTAATATTTCCTTGCAGGCATCCTGACATACAGAACTACTCTTGCCTCTCCCATCAGATGAATTTCTTTGAAATAAGGTATACTCTTTCATTTTCAAGTATGAGCTGTGAGTTTAACCCTCAATCTAGGGTCCTAACAGTTAACTCAATTTAAAAAAAAAGCTGCTGCCATTTATACAGTGCTTTAGTATTTTTCTAAAATGCTTTATATACATTAACCTATTTGAGCTTCACAAAATCCCTGGGAGTTGTTACTTCAGGCAGTATCCCCACTTTAAAGATGGGAAAATAGTCTCAAAGAGATTAACTTAAGAACAAACAGCTAACAAGTATTGGAATCAAGGGAGATCTAGGTTCAAATCCCATTTCTAAATCTAGAGCAGTAGGATTTCTTTCTACTTAATTAAACAACTGTGTCTACAGATTGCCCTGCATCCCTAGGCCTTAGAAACATTTTCCTCCTAATCTACCTGTTCTTCCCTACTTTAAGGTTTGTCACATTAGATATTCCAACTATACTCTAAATCACTTCGTGCTCTCATAAATGGAAACTAGCTTCCAACGTAATGATGCTAGCTTGGGCTAGAAGGACAAATAACAGTAGGATCTATGATAGGATAGGAAGAGACTACTTTTAGCTAAATTACTTGTTCAAGGTCACAAGGGCTAGTAAGCATCAGTCATGATTCAAACCCATGTCTTCTGAATCCAAATCTCATCCAACTGCTGACTATTTTCCAAGACGGGGATACCTTTCCCTGTCTACAATCTACCTGAAAGAAACGGAATTAACAATTACTCTCCCAACATGATAGCTCTTCCACCGTTTCTTCAGCTTTTATTTGTGTGTGTGTGTGTGTGTGTGTGTGTATATGTGTGTATGCATATATGTGTGCATGTATGTATATACACATATGAACCTATTCGTTTCAAGTCACATCTCTGTGCAGCCTGCAGGCAACTAAGACTATATAGATGCAAAAGAAGATGCCTCCTTGGATTACTAAATAGTTTCCTCATCGTGGATTTCCTTATTAGCAAGGAAATCCCCAGGTCCAATTCTTAGGGCTATCCCATTTGCTATATTACTTAACAAATTTATGTAGTCTAGTTTTTAAAAAGTCACAAATAAAAAATAACTGTTTTTAAACCTAACCACTGGACAGATTGGAACAGATTATTTAGGAGAGCAGCTAAGAGCAAAGATGAACACATCTACTTCACAGTCACGGACAAGGACCCTTCATAGTTGCTCATATAATGTGACAGCTATCATACTAGGTCAGACTTAAGTCAAGTACATAAACAAAGAGCCTTCTTTATCTTCAGCTACTGATAAACCAAGTGTTTCCTGATTATCATAACACCTAAGATTTGAAGAGATAATTTTACCAAGCCATTCAAAGTAATGGATACATTTAAACTTCACCCAAAAGCACTTGTAGTAGCAAGCAGGGAGGGCTGTGCAGGGAAGTAAAATATTATCTCTGGTTCAATGAGCTTACAATTCTACTTGGGAGACAAACATAGGGGAAAAATTAGGTAGCAAATTATGGAAATGAAGAACCAACTACTTCAAGATGAAGAATTAACACCATTGTTACTTATTCTTCTGCTTCTGTGGAAGTCCCAAAATGGGCCATCGTCAGTGGGTTTGGAATTAGGGTTCTTTTAAAAAAAAAAAAGTTAACATGTGTGCCGAGATTATATTCAACTGTTAAAATCACTGACCTTTTAAAACTTTTGAACTATAATCTGAGTAAGGGAGATTAAGATTTAATGAAAAACAATTATTAAGGACTAAAATGTTTCATTAATATCCTCATTATATTAATATGAAAATTCTTACAGGAAATCGCGGTACCTGGAAGCTTGTTCAAGCTATCTTTCTAATACAGAAATATCATATATAATTACCATATATAATTACCTAATACCAATGTGAATCATTTTAGTTAAAATATTTGATTTTTTAAAAGATTCTTATAGATGAGGCCTTTATATGAAATATCTAGGAGAAAAAAATTAGACCTAAGAATCTTTCAATTCAGGTGGAACTTAAGAAAAACTACCTTAACTGACCTGACTCTTTAGGACAATTTTGTTTTAGATAAACAATGCATCTTCTCCAGCATGTAACATACTTCTCTGCCCACAGAAGGTGCCCAATGTCTGTTTTAATACCTCACTGAACATGCCAATCCCAGAAAGGCATCACTTAAGCAAATGACAGTCCCTTTTAAAGTGTTCAGTAGCTACAAAATTGTATTAATGCAAAACTTTGGGTTGTCATTATTTTAAGACAAAACACTCAGCTATTACTATACCTTCCCCACACACCTCATCCCCTTGACTACTCCAGCCTTACAAAAATACCTGATCTATCTTCAATAGAAATTAACTATTCTGAATAAGGGTATATTCACATTGTTCCCATAAAGAGATTAGCACCTCAGAGAAGTGAGTAGGTAACTTGTGAAAACATATCATACTTGCACTATTTCAAGAAGGATGAGCAAAATGATGGGCTTTAAAAACATAAGAAGGCATTAACATTTTTTTTCTACATGAAGAGTTAAGAGAAAGAAAAAGACAACAGAGAAAATGACTTAATTGCAGGATAAAAGATTTAAGTTAAAGTTTTATGGTCTATAATATTTTGTAGAGACTTTATATATATTTGTTACAGATTTTGTAAAATCAGAACCAGAAGAAACCTTAGAAATCTAGCTACTCCAACTCTTCCCCCCCCTTTTTTTTAATTACAGAAGAGGAAACTGAGAGCGCTAAATTAAGAGTTTAAGTGATCTGTCCAAGATCTCAAAAGCTAAAAGAACCAGAAATAAAACAAAATGATATTTAAGATTCCCATTACCATTACTAGGTGAAGAATTTCTATCTCTAATGAGATACTTTTAATGACCTGAATCTTTACCTACATAGGATAGAAAGGACTTAATAAATCAAGCAGACCTTGAGGCTACTTCTAATTCTAGGATTCTCTTATTTTTGAAGTTATAATCACTATTTTAAACCAGTGCCAAAACTACCTAATGATGTAATAACTCTGCAACTGAGTGCAGATAAACCAGACTACCAAGTCTTACATGGAATAGAAAAGAGGTCTCCAAAAGGATAGCGTGTACCTCATATATAATTTTTACTACTTTTCTACAAAAGTTGGTCAACCTCAGTCTTCAGAACACATGTAGAAATAAACAATCAGATCTAGAAGGTAATTTAGAGGTCCCTTATTCTAAAACCATCACTTTACAGATATAGAAATGAGATTAAGAGCCTTGCCCGAGATCACCTAGGCGAAGCAAAGAACAGAATTCATGCCTTTTGAATCACAGTCCTGTTTTCTTGTACCTACTTTTTGTCTTTATTTAACCTCTCTCCCTTATCTATATTTCTCTGAATTTGTTCTATTTATTTTTATTAATTCTATTTATTATTATGGTAGTATTTATTTGTTGAACCTCCTGATAGACTGTAAGCTCATTGAGAGTAGGGATTGGTTTTTTTTTCTTTATATTTGCATCCTAAATGCCTAGTAAAGGGCCCGGCACATAGTAGGTTTAATAAATGCTAATTAATTGATTTCTGCTACATATGGAACTATAGAAACACATGCCTTAATTAGGGCGGTGGCTATGTGAACAGAAATAAGGAAGCATGTGACAGATGTTGTAAGGTTGTATACATAGAAATAGCAAGATTCGTCAAACAGGATTTGTGCATTGAAAGTGAGGAATCAAGTATAACAAACCTGGGCAATTAGGAGAATGGTAGTGCCTTCAACAGAAATTTAAAAGATGTGGGATGAGGAGGAAATTAATGAGTTATGTTTTAAACATTTTGAGTTCGAAGTACCTCTGGGCCATCCAGTTTGAAATGCCCAATAAGCAGCCGGTAATATGGGACTGAAACTCAGGGGAGTGTCAGGGACTGGATATATAAATCTATGAACCATCTGCATAGTGATAATTAAACCCAGGAGAGTTGATGAAGTTATCAAAACAGAAAAGATAAGGAAGCCTAGGAGAGAGCCTTGGGGAATACTCTTAAGTAGGGGGTATGACACGGATGAGGAGCCAACAAAGTAGACTGAGGAAAATATGAATTACCATTTGCAAATATACTGATGATGTGATTAAAATTCCTCTGAGCATACTAAAATATTAAAGAGATTTCACCGTAAATAAAACACGGGTGTCAATTCTAAGAAGTATGATAAATGACATAGGTATTAACATTTTAGAGAAAAAATTACAGAACTCAATGGAGCAGACTGTCTTCAACCTTTGGTCTGGTTCATCAACTCTGTCCTTTTACAGATCACAGGGAACTAAGTGCATCTAGGGGTAGAAAATTCAAGCTTTAATATCCAGGTTCAAGGTTGACATGTCCATTTATCCATCTGTGCTGCTGTTATCTCAGTATGTATTTGGCTAGGATTAACACAAACTAGGATTAGGATTGGGAATAGAAGAGGAGGAAAAAGTAGAAAGTTACTTTCTTTACATTTGTAAACATGGAACATCAGGTTTCTCATGTGTGATATGACTGTCCTACCCCAACTCTTTGCTTATGTTATGAAGTAAAGGGTGTAGACCAGTCAATTGGAATGGTATTCCTTTTATGGCTCATCGAAAGGCCAGAAAAGCAAATTAAATTTCTTAAATTCACAGATGTCAAAACTGCTGCCCAAGGACTTGGGAACCAGTTTATAACGTAATTGGGAAATGTTTAACAAAACAAATAAAAATATAATATAGCACAGATAATGTTACACCACGGTTTTCTAAGTCAATGTGCAGTATGGGGATCTTTTCTACTTAAATTTAATACCACTGAGAGTCAAAATTCATTTTAATGTATAAACAGGGATCAATCCACCACCTGTGATTGCTGAGGCAGCTGAGGAATTTTTAGCAATAAAAGAATGTAGATCAAGAACAAACTATGGATGGGGGAATTCAACTTCAAGACAGAATGTGTCTATTTCATCTTGAAGCCTAATTCAGTCTGGAGATAAGATCAGGATTAGCATAAACTGTGATTCAAAAGTTAAGGATTAATGTGGAAAAGGACCCAACTGTACCTGAGACTTCTTTGTTTCTGTTACCTGTAAACCTGGTATTTGGTGCTTTTTAAGTTCAACTCTTTCAGGAATGACATTGATAAAGTGGAGAATATCCAAGAAGCTTGTTCAGAATAATAAAAACTTCAAGATAAGGACACAGAAGGATCTTTTGAAGGAATAAAGGTATTCTGCTCATGAGAGGAAAAGTAGATTCAGGTAGAACATGATGGCTAGTCCTCAATTATTTTGAGTACTGTCAAGTGGAAGAGAAATTAAATTAAATTAAATTTATCCTGCTTGACCTGAGAGGGCAAAACTAGGAGCAAAAGTAGAAGTTCCAGACGTTGGTCCAAATATAAAGAACTGAAGCTACCAGAAATGGAATGGGACTGCCTCTAGAAGGAGTGAGTTGCCCTTCATTTTGTCATCTGGCTAAGATGGATGACCATGTCCTCAATGACGCCACCGAGAGGATTCTTACACAAGTATCGATTGGACTAGATGACCTCCAAATTCTATCCAACTCTGATTCTTTTAGAAAGCAATTGGAGAATTAATGATTTATAAGTAAACCTGGCTTAAACGGAGACAGCTGCCATGAAAAATCACAGGACCAAGCATAAACTCTGAAATTAGGGCCACATAAATCAATATATCTCCTGACTCCCAATGGTAGTATTTCTTTCTGTTCTGATGAACCTGTTTGCCTCAGTTTCCTCATTTATAAAATGGTAACAATAATAATAATAGCACCTGCCTCCCAGAGTTGTTGTAAGGATGAAGATAACAACTGTAAAGTGCTTGGCACAGTGCCTGGCACACAAAGTGCTACATAAATTAAATAAAAGCCATTATTATAGCTATTGTAGACATAAACATATTAAAAGCTATTGTCATAGCTGTTATAAATATAAACAAAGTAAATGTTATTATTTTAGTTATTATTTTGGAGTAAATGGTAACAATGTTGGAAATGTGATGGTTAATTTACTTAACTTATTAAACTAGTAAACTCTGTTTTCCAGCATGGCAAGATAAATTTAATACTGAAACTACATAGATTATTGTGGAAACTTTGAGATGTTTAATGTCTTGGGTAATGGAAAATTATGATTAAGAGAATGCCAAATAAAATACGTAATATTAATAAAATGAGAAGGAAGGGGAAGTCAGGTAAACTTCATAAATGACAAAGAAGCCTCCCTTTTCTCCCCTCCTTGACACAAACTCCTTCACAAATTGGAAAAAAAAAGCTGTCAAATCTTAAACTATGAATCCTCTCATGCTACAGGGAATCTTGTTATCTGTATAAGAATAATTTCCTAATTATTTCTACATAAACCTACTAATATCCCCAAACATTTCTTGCAACCCTATTTTACCTGTATCTCATTCCCTATACCCCCCCACAAAAGATTCCAAGGTCAACTGACCTGTATGTATCTCAAAAAGAAGAATAAGATTAAAAGACAGGACTAAGTTAAAAAAAAAAAAACAATAAAGGGAAATGTTTAAAATGCCATAGGAGTAATTTATGTCCACATTTTGCAGTCCTCCCTCTACTTCAAAAACATGGAACAAGGTCATGGCTCTCTTAAAGTCTGAAAATTCTCCTGAGAGTCTGTTAGTATGTTTCTAGAAGAGGCAAAACTCCTAATTTGAGAACTGCTAGCAGAAGGCAAACATCTTCAGAAAGCTACTCTTTAATAATTCATTTTATTAGGTGTTACATGGTTACATGTTGAAAAATATCCATATATTATTTATATATATACACATATATATATACACACACACACACACACATACATGTATGTGTGTGTATATATATATATATATATATATGTATATATGTATACACACATACACACACACACACACACACAAACACACACAAAAGAATTTACTCGGGGATCAAAGCACAAGTATTTCTAAAGGCACTTTTCATTGGCTATATTAAAGCAAGTTAAATGGCTCCAACATACCACCAACCTGAATAAGGATCTTTTGGCTGCCTTTTCATCTTCCATTGTATTATAATGTACATTCTAGTTACAGCGAATATGTTCAATCCTTGGCATTGAATTAACAATGCTACTAAAGCTAAAACTTTTGAAAGCAACCTAAGACTACAGAATAAGAACCACAGTAACTGTACTGTCACGTGTGTCCTAACTGGCAGAGAGAAGGGGGAAAGGGAGTCAGATTTGAAACTTAATTTTCTGTCTCTTTTTTTAAAGGCAGATTTAAGGAAATTCAGATCTTCTATTTTTCCATTCACATTGTTCATTTTGATTTCCTTCTGCTTTGGTCAGAGGCTGATAGGAAAAGTTGTTTTGGTGGATTATACCTTACTTCATCATTTCCTCTTCCTTCTAAGCATCCAAAAGAGAAAAATAAGTAAAAGAAGAGAATTAACTCTCAATTTATTTGGAGTATGATGTAGTTTCAAGACACTCCATGCCCTTGACCTATTTCTCATTCCTACTTCTTATTGCCAACGTTTTGATTGCTTTATTATTAACAAAAACACAGAAAGATAGACATGCAAAAAAAAGTTAAAACATTTTTTCATAACTTTTTAATAATTCAGGTAAAAGTTTTAAAGATAATTTGAGGTAACTGACAAAGAAATCTTGGGGATTTGGGGACTTTTTGATGATTTCATTCTTGTTGCCCCCTCACACTTGGTTTTAACTCTTAATATTCCTGGTCTTTACACCTTGTACACACGACCCAAATAGAAATGGTAAGAAAGGATTAATTTGGCTAATTTGGTTTTCCAGCTCTTTATTTAAGCTAGAGGAAAAAGGAAGCTAATTCCTTGATGGCTTGCAAAATTCTATCCTCTTTTCTTGCCCTTTTCCCTCTACTACTTCCTCTTCCTAAATTAATAGGGGGCAAAAAGTTAAGACCCTCAGGAAGTTTAAGGCTAGTACTAAGAAGCCACAACAGTCACAGGACTCAGAAATACAGAAGTGAAAAACACATGAAGAAAGGAATGCTACCTCCGTCAGGAAGTGGTATACAGCTACATCTGTTCCTGCTAAATAATGTCTGAGGTGAGAGCATTCATGCAGCATTTTCCCAGAATTATGTCAAGCATTTTTTAAAAATGTGACAACTAAAGAGCTAACTAAATGCAAATCAAATCAAATTAATATTTATTGTTCAGCCACTTTACACAAAAGCAAAATAAATGTTTCCATATGCTTTAGCCCATACATTACCAAAAACGAAAGAGACTTCAAGAAAGGATAATTTAGAGAGAGAGAGAGAGAGAGAGAGAGAGAGAGACAAAGCATGTATGCCCTTCCCTTAAATGTTCATATTCCACTGCACTAAATAGGAAGCGTAAATCTAACCTGCTAAGTTCAAAAAGAAAGTTTGGGTGATACAGCAACTTTCTCCCTTTTAAGCATATTTTTAAATTATTGATCTTAAAGGATATTAAGATCTAGTTAATAAACATGTGGCTCAACTTTGACCCCCTTACAAGAAAAAAAAAAAAACAAATTGCCACTCTGCTGAATTTGATGCTATTGATATAGTCAGGAATGAAGAGACTAGCTAATTTGTGTAAAATTTTAGCATCAGTTGATTTACAAGCAGGTAAATCTAATGTCAACCTGTGTCCTCCCACCTCCAAATATATTCTTCAACAGGGAGCAAGCTATAGAACTACGTACCTGTTATTTTGTCTCTTACAAGCTTACAGGACTCTATTTCACCAATGCTTCCGAAGAGGCTTTTCAGCTCTTCTTGTGTCATGTTCTGAGGAAGGTAGTTGACTATTAAATTGGTCTTGCTGTCCTCTGTGTTCCCAGAGTCAACTGGTGATGAGCAGTTGTTGTTTATGGTGGTTGGACCATTCGCTGTGTTATTGCAAGTTGGCCCATTAGACAGTTGTGTTTCCATGGCAGCAATTACCTGCTAAAAACAGAGAAAATAAGAAATGTCAGAATTCATATTTCACAATCTATTAAAAGAGATTCCAACCAAGAATTTAAAGACATGTCACTAAACACAAGTTGTACTGTCAAAATTACAATAAAGCCTGTACTAAACCACAGCACCCACACTTTTCCCATCAGCTATGGAAATATACTTTTAACATTACACATTACTTACAACATACATATGTGCATTGCTGCGCATGCATATAAGTACAGAACAAATTCCCAAATTAAACATTCTCTATCACATTCTAGATCTATTTAGATCCCCCTACTCACCTGGGACTTCCATGGACTTCAGGTTAAGTTTGTTACGCTTAAGCACACAGATTTGAACCCCATACTACTGATGGGTGGTATGAGGTGATACAAAAAAGCCTCCTAGCTTAAGGAGAATTGGATGTACTCTAGGATTTTAACTTTTAAACACTAAAAGCTATAAGCTTAAAAATCAAAGTAGAAATAAATGCACATTTTTGTCAAGATGTACTGTTTTGGTTACATATTGAAAAGTTTTTGAATGACAGTATGCTATAACTATCCTGCCTGTGATTTGAGAGGAAGAAAAATCATGAATGTCACATCAGGCAGTGGAAGAGCATTTGAATGAAAGTTTGGGAATGACTATGAAACACTGTTTCCACCTAGCCCTCTCTCTTCACCATTTGAGCTAAGGAAAAAAAAATACCACCTAGCAAATCCACCAGGCTAGTGTCAACTGGTCTACAGCAGCAAAATAAAATCTCTACACAATTAAAGTTGGCATTTTGGTTTAACACTGGTAAAACTGTGTAGCTTACACACGCACAAAAAAAGCCACAATGAAAACAAATTTTAAAAATGACCAGCTCAAGTAATTCTAACTTGAGCAATACTTACAATAAGAATGTGAGTAAAAGGCAACTACAGACTTTAAATATGCTAGACAAATATCAATGTTGGCCAATAGCTTTCCAGCCTATTAAAAATACTCTAAAAATTAAAGAGGTCTAGCATTCAGAGCATCCAACCTATAACTCTTCATACAGAAGAGCAACAAACCACATTCCTAAGTTTTCCAAAAAAGTCTTTAGTCACCCTAAAACAAATGAATTAAATTTTTAGGGTTTTTAAAATCTGAAGCTTTATTGCAAGCATGGCCCCTCCAAATACATTCAATAAAATCTCTAGTCTCCACAGAGAAACAACCTCTAAACAGACAAAGTTCTGAATTAGTGGGGATTTCAATTTGCAACAATATCTTAATATTAAAAAAAAGAAATGGAAGTCAGAGAGGAGGCATTAGAGCAGGAGAAGGAAAGATGAAAAGAGATAAGGGGAAGACAAAAGTAGTTTAAAATTATAGTACCTATTTTTTTTTAAGGGAATACCAATGAAAAACATTCATATCCTAGTAGGCCTTAAAGGAGGCCACATGGAACAGTGGACTGGCCTAGAATCAATAATACCACAATTAAAGAGACATTGAAACCAGGCTACTTCTGTGACACTGGACAAGTCTCAGCACCTCCAAACCTTTGTTTTCTCTTCTCCAAGAAGGGAATTCTTTTATCTGTTCTATGTACTTCCTTCACAGGGATGTTGAGGGTAGGGAAAAAACAAATAAGATGCACCTTAAACATGTTGGTGAGAAGGGGATACTACTACTACATTAAGGATGTTGTGTGTTTTAGTATAAAATATAATAAATCTGAAATTTGGAAAGTTATGTTTGTCTTAAGAAATCGTAATCAATACAGTTTTGCAGAACAATATTGTCATTCCGAACAGCCCCTACTTTTTCTACCTACCACCCACCTAAAAAAAAAATCTTTTTTAATGGGCTAAACCCTTTCCTTTTACCTATCAAAACAATGCACTTCAGAAAGAGTGACCAAGGCCAATTAAAAAAATAACAACAAAACCAAAAAACAAACAAAAAAACCACCTGCTGTTCTTGTGTTAGTTTATATGAAAGAACTATGGGGCCCCAAATGTTAGATTCTGTCTAAAGCTCACTGGGACAGTGTTTAAAATATAAAGTATTCATTGATTGAAATTAGCAGGATTTAGCAAGGACAACAAACAATCTGTACTTAATTGCACAATTATTTTCACGTTCAGGTGGCAAGAATGAGATCCTAAGCCAACATTCAAGTGAACAGCTGCAGTAGGCTGTGCACACTGAAAATTACAGCATTTCTCAGCTATAGAACCATCTGCTCAGAATAAAATGATACTAATGTGCTATATTTTACAAATAATGCATATTCCATTGATAGGCTCAACACAACTGTTCACAGAATGAGAACTTGTTCAGCAGTTATTGGGCAAATGATTTTCAGCCAGAAATTTTTTTTAAATAATTTCAACAGTTTTAAACCATCAAGATTTGTCAATAACCTCAAAATTAAGTAACCAAAAAAATACATAGTGAAACAGAATGCAAGTTACTGTAACTTAGTATTCAGACCATACCAAAACTTTTTTGTTTAAAACTTTACACTCTTTTCTTTGAATCTGCACCAAAACCTAATTCAGATTACAAGTTATACAAAGTGTGGTTCTAATTCTACATTTATCACCATATTAAAAATTGCAATGTGCTCAAAATGCTAAGAAAGGCCATACAAAATGGGCTGAAATGTAAGAACATACATAGTATGCGCCAAATGAAAGATTCAAGTGTTTGGTATGGCCTCAGCACTACTGCAACATGCTAAAAAAAAAAGTAGCCTACAGAATTTAAGAAAAATCCCACAGACCCCAGTCCAAGGCTCTGCTGCCCACGAACCACTTCTAAGCAGAGAAGCCACATCACACAGTCTGACTGCCATGTTAGTTTGGAGTTGCCGTCTGCAATATGGACACAAAAAGTACCGTATGTTAGATTAGCAAGATAATGCAACAAATCAGTTTGTACAAATTTACAGTAATTGTATTTATATTCCCAGCACGTCCATGCAGTGTGGCTTAATTGAATTTGAGGCAATTCCAATCTAATCTTTCCAAATTCAGTTTAATGTGTACTTTTCTTGCACAAAAATAAGCATTTTAATTAAGAGCCTGATTTAAAAGTAGTATTAACTAGTTATCTTGGCATCTATCCTGACGCACTATCTTAAAACAACATCTAGAGAAATATCGTGCGCTATTCTTTACATTTTTAGAATGTAAAAGAGGGGAAGGTAACGTGCATGATCTAATTTTATAATGATGAAAGTGGTTGGTCATGCAGTTTTGTAAAGTTTCTCTGTAAAACATTCTTAAAAGCACTCCTGCTTCTCCCCCAAATACCGAAAGGGTAATTAAGAAAATAGTTACGGGAAGAAGGGGCTATATTGTTCCATTACACAACAATCTTCTTTTTGTCCTGGGACTTAAAATTAAAAGTGAACCGAAACCCTGTGAAGACATTTTGCCACTATAATCAAACTGATTTCTTTTAACAATTTCACTGAGAATTATTCACATATACCAAGAAACAGTAAAACCAGCATCTTTCAATTGGAATAACTGGACCAAAAAATAGGAATGTTTAGAGTAGTACTTGAATTGGATAGCAGCTTTGTCCCTCAACGCACCAAGTGATCATTTTTTAATATGTAAATTGCAAACCCAGCACGATCGAAAATTAGCACTGCTATGAGGCCTCCAATAGAGTTAATGGGCCATTTACAACTTATTACAACTTTCCCAGATACTAAACAGAGCCACAATATTGACACGAAATCCCAACTCTACTCTCTTTTGGCCACCCAGCTATTCTAAAGCAGGCCCACTTTTGACTGCTATAACTCAGAAACAATAACCTAGGAACGCAAGGGCTTAGCCCAAATGAGGACTACAAACTTTCTTCACATATATGAGCATATAATGACTTGCCAGTGCATACATATATAAACACACACAAAAATACACACAATACACACATATAGAACATGTATTAGTGAAAACACATATGCAATGAAAAATTACAGCATACGCGCATGTGCACCCACACACACTCTTTTACTACTACTCAAAAATATTCTCATTTAACACTTTTTTTCTAGTGGATTTTTAACATAACTTTAAAAACTATTTTTTCCTGGAAATATGGGAAGTTTTCTTAATATGTTTTACAAAGAAGTGGCCTAGCATAATAGATAGTTAACCTCAAAACCAGGCAGCCCTGGGTTCAAGTCCTAACACAAATTGCCTGTGTGACACTGGGCAAGTCACTTAACCCTTTAATGCCCCAGATAACTCTCTAAGTCTCTCTCTATATATATTGTAGAGGAAATAGAGTGGTAGGGGGAACTTCCTCACAGGCACCTATTTTTATGTTTGATATAGGTATAAGGGATATCATGAAGAATTTTTAACATTCTTTTCCTTCTAAACTCACATCTTCAGAGAACTATGTCTGATCCCATGGTATACAAAACAAATTAAAGCCTGAACCTGTTAAAAAGAACTGTAGAAAATGCTAATTACATACATAATGTGATAAAGTAAGCATTAATTGTGTTAGGTTGCCTATTAGGCACATGCTGATATCTAGAAGAGTAGAACAAAGAGATTCCAACTCCAAGCTTAATAATACCACTTCATATTTGCTCAATGTTTTATTATTTTTGAAATGTATTTACATCAACATTACACTTGACCTTGACGAGATTTCTTTTGGGTAGACCATTCTGAGGATCAAGGAAACCAGGCCTTAGAAAAGTTAACAATTATCTCAAGATCATAGAGTTAGATAAGCGAAAGATCTAGAAGTATAACTAATTCTTCTAAATTCTCAGCCTCATCTCTTAATGTATAACATGCATAGCCTAAACACCTATAGAAGTTAAAAGCCTAATTATTTGACAGTAAGTTTCAAGGAACTATGAAATAGAATTGGATTAAATTTAGGACCCCCAAATCCCATTCCAGAGGAGATAAAAACTAATGAGCTAATTTTGTCACACCTCTTTTGGAAGGGTCAGTATACATAAAAAAAAATAATTCCATTGCACCATATGAAGGCTGTGAAAAAAGGATTTTGCCATACTTATACGTTTTATGCATACCAGACAGTCTTTCTGATCTAGTTAGACCTGTACCTTTATTGGAAGTTATAAATAAATTGCTCACATGAGTCTTACCTTTATTCTGGGCAAAAATTCTAAGTTACTAAAAATGCAAAGCTCTGTCCTTTTCATGAAAGGACATGAGATTTCATTCTCCTGAATCTACCACTGGCAACTTTGCTGCATGGCCTATATATAACTTTCTTTGGCTCTAAAATTCTTTGCAAGAAAGAACAGCTGTATTTTGAGTTTATACTTAAATGTTTTAAGGAGCTGGCTATCATCAATGAAAGAACTATACTCTACCTAAAGAAAATAAAAATGTCCCCTAATACTTTAATAGATGGATTTCTAATTTTTATGGCAGGATAAAGAAAAAAAAAAACACCTGGTAGTTGATACACCTTTCAAGGTTCAGCTATATTAGTCCTTAGATAATAGCTACAGAATCCATCACTTGAACAGTGCTTCTTTAAGTGATTGCAGCTTCCTTACATTCACAACACAATACAGTATCAGATTAAGACTTCAGCGTCTGATTTCACTTGTGTATTGCCATTAAATTTTTGAAAACAACTGTTGAAAAAAGTATTTCCTTTTTAAAAAAATTATGTCAATTTTTGGGGGGAGGTGAAGTGGGGGGTGGGGGGACCAACGCTTTCTATATCCTTCTATCTCCCTCAACACATTTTCACGCAAAGCAGTAGCCTAGACTGAGCCTAGGGCATTTGAATATCGTCAAAAATGACCATTTGATTAAAAAAAAAAGTGTGTTTTGAGTAGAAGGAATGCTGATGGATGACTGACTTTGTCCAATGAGAAAGAGAAAGATAAAAGGGCTGCATAGGTTCTAATGGATCACCTATGTCTAAACCACTTACTTTTCACATAAGGAAGCTGCAGCCTATAGAAGTTAAATGAACCACCATAGGTATCACAGCTAGCTAAGTGGTAGAACAGGACCCCAAAATAATATACAATTATCCCTTCCACATCTGGGAGTTAGGGGCATGGCACCCCCATAATCTGGAAACTCCCCATAAAAATTTTTGTCACTCTCTCTTCATACCAGAGAAGAATTCTGAATTTTTTTCTTCCACGGGGTTTCTGCAGTAGCTTATTGTAAAATTTGGATGAAGTATTTGGTCATTGGCTCTGTGTCATCTGCAGCCTTCACAAAACTCCCCAAAAATTCCCATTTAATTTCTTATCACTACCTGCAACGTATAGAAACCTCGATGGGGAAAGTCATGATGTGGAGAGGATAAGTGTAAGCTCTTTAAAGGAGCTGCGTCTTGGCCTTTATACCTGTAGCAACTAGCCCCATGCTTGGCACGTTGTAGGCACTTAATAAATGCTCAATTGATGCCTTAAGACAAGTGTCTCTCCTTCTTTTCTAAATTTAATTAAGAAAAGTTAACTTTATAAAAAATCTATATATGATGCTATTATTATAATCCTGTAAAATTGCAGGGGAGGGGGAGAATAACTATTACTTGGCTTCCAATACATAGAAGCAGAGAAACATGGGACAAAGAAATATAATCCAATTTAAGTGTGAATGGGATGAATAAGTGCAACAGACATATCATTTGCTAAGCTTCAGATGGAAAGTTCTAGAAGTCAGACAAGGCTCTTTCCTATCTTACTGAAATGAGTAATGTAAAATGTAAATTAAATCTAAATATAAAGTAAATGCCTTCAAAAGAAAATCAAACTTCTTAAAAGAAAAAAACAATGAATAGGCAATTGAGTTTCAAATTCACTAATTCTACTACAAATTACTATTCTTATAATATCGTTAAATATCAAGGGAAAAAAGTTGAATATTTTGAGGACTTTTTTAATTTCAAAAAACCTCGTCAGTGTTCATCACTCAAGTCTCCTTTAAGTCTAACCAAAATGAATGATGATTATACTTGGAGAAACGAATGATACTCAAATAAATGTTCTACCAAAGTCTTCATTGATTTATTTTTAGTCTATCCTCTAACCTTAGGAAAAATAAGTAAACTTTAATTTTCAGTATACTCTGTCAGCTCCACAGAGATCATATTTGTGGCTAACAATGGAATTTACAAAGGAAATAATTAATCTCTTGGTGTTCTAAGTTGGATATTTTTAATATTCCAAAGGTGTTTCAGATCAGATTGCTCTCTAAAGAAAGAAAGCGGCCAAGGCCAAAATTTGGGGGAAAAAAGGGGGGGTACAATTACAACTGAAGCCTTATCAGTAGTGTTATAAAGACATGCATCAATAACCCACGTATTCCTGTCAGGAATCTGGTAGCAGCAAAGAATGAGAATGCAAGAAAGAGATAAATATCTAATTTCTTTTAAAAAAAACCTCAACTTTATCAACAAAATGAGTGAATCCGAATCCTCTATTCAAAGATTTAAATGTTACAAGAAATGAGAAAGTAAAAAAAGATAACCATTTCTCCAAAAACATTCGTGATAAAAATAAAATGATTATGTGTCTCACAATGGTTGAAATCTGGACAAAATTATTTTACTGTGGTATTTATTTGCATTTACAAGTTCTAGCCAACTTCAATCTCACATTGGGGCAGTAAAAAGTAAACCAGTAAAAAACACCATTCCCACCATCTCCACTCAGCCATCTTAAAGTTCAAATATTATAAGATGAATCAAAGAGAAAAGTCTCTGAATTTTAAAGAACTAAACCTATGCACCTATATATTATCCAGGTGATATATCATCCATCAGAAAAGGAGATGGCTCCATCACACAGCTTAGCAAGAGACAGCCTAAGTGCTACTCTACTAATTTGAAGCAGACACAGAAGAAAGATTTCAGTGTTTTTATGGACAAATTATGGGAAGACATGGAAATTAATACACAGGATACAATGCAAATGGGTTGTTACACATGGTTAAAAGAGAGTACACAGGTCATGGACTCAGTGCAACAATGAAGTTAAAATTTAAAGATCAAATTAACCATATGTCAAAAAGTTGAGTCTTTTGAGAATTATTATTTCTTTCTTTGAGGAGGGAAGAAGCCTCAGCTCATTCATGTGATCAGTATGTAATAGGCACTAATAATGTGAACAAACAATAATCTGAGCAATATAATAAAGTAATTTCCATAGACCTGTATTTTGTCTCTCCATTCAAATTAGCTTGATAACTACCTTTGAAGAAAGTATGCTACTCCTTTTGCTGAACTGGCCAGTAAAGGGTAATTCAAAAAAAAAATTGGAAATATGGCATGGTATCATCTATAAATATATTCCAGGGTGTCTAAGCACCCCTCTTATTGTTTCTAAAAGAAAGTTGGCTTTTTTATAGATTTCAGAACATTCCACTCATGGAATCTCAACCAATCCCTCTAATAGGAGGGTGAACTTTCCGCATTCCTACAAAGTCCTCAATCTTGTATTTCTAGCCCTAATGCCAACAGGGCTAGAATGAGAATGAAGTGGCTTTAGCTAGGTCAAACGGAGCCGAAGTGTATGTCTTGGTAATAAGTGTCACTTTTCATTCAGAGATCTTATCATGTGGCAGTACCATCGTTAACCCACTGAAAAAAAACTCCTGGGGTTTCATGAGCTCCTAACCATAGAAGTGGTACAGAAATGTAGAGAGAGAAATCCTTTAGTGCTCTACTGGGGACAGTATTAGGCAGCAGGAAAGAAGATTCATTTAGAAATGAATCTCATTCAATCTCAGCTGTTTATGAACTGCTTCAGGTCAGCAGTACACACAGGAAGGCAGAAGAAGCAAGCACTAGCAATAGTGAGTTAATGCATGCTCAGGCCATATTCAAAAAGGCATCAGTGATCCAAGTTAAAGCACTGTTTATTTAAGCCTACAGGCTTAAATGGCTTATGGCCCTATAAAGTTCTCTGGCTAGAGGAAGACACCTCTGCATTAAGAAGCTCATGTTTAATGGAAAATATTACATATTATAATATACACAAAATAAAAGCAAGACAAATAATACTACGTCAGGGTTTGGAAGGTTAACTAGCAGCTTGGGGGTAGGGTATGGGGGTGGGTATTGCTCAAGCAGGAGAGGTAGTGCTTGAGCCAAGCTTGGAGAAGAATGAACGATTTTAAGAGAATATTTATCAAAGTCATTAGTGACATGAAGGTTAATCAGAATTTTAGCTCAAGTTATGATTGAATTTTCAATGTACCATCATGGACTGGAAGTGACCCTGGCTCCTTAAAGGCTTATGCTCACAGAAGACAAAATATAGCAGCTTCTTCCAAAGTTGGGAAATCTTCAAATATAGATCTATGACAAAATGCCTGCTAAGGACCAGCCTAGCTCACCAGCAACAGGTGGCCATTTGGCAATAAATTCTTTGGTCATAGCAACACTGAATTAGGTTTTATGAATGTGGTAAGGCAAGTCCCTCAATGGCACCAATACTCTACTAGCAATTATAGGAGAGCTGCATGTACAGTTATCCCTTCTACATCACAACATTCTTCATTGAGGTTTTGATATACTGTGAATCAGCATAAGAAATTACATAGGAATTTTGCAGAAGCCACAGATGACAGGTAAAGGCCAGCAGACAACACAGAGCATATGACCAAATAATTAACTTAAGTTTTACAATAAGGTACTGTAAACCTCCATAAAAGAAAATTCACACTACTTCTCTGGTATGAATGGAGGGCCAAAAAATTTTAAGAGGATTTTACAGCTCTCAGGGGGATAACCTAGCTGAATGGCTATTTCAAATAGGGACACACAGGATATATGTTAAGATCAATTCAACATAGAACTAGTCTGTAAAATTTTAATTTGAGAATCTATAAAACTTTTTTTTGTTTTAATCAAGCTTTGACTTGAACTAATTCATGATAAGTAAAGGCATAAGACTGATTTGTTAAGCAGAATGTCAATTCAATTAACTGTCAAAAGAGAAATGTGTCAGTCACCTGGATCAGAATATTCACGTTTACCACCAGCATTTGATTTTCCTTGGTGGAAAGGCCACTTAGAAAACCAAAGATCAGAAGTCAATATGAGTGTATGTGGAGTCAAAGCAAAATGAATCAGATGCTTTTAAGGGATGCTCTCATAAAGGTAGGGTGAGATACATCTATCTCCACCTGGCAAGCAATCTATTTCAGTCAGTTCTTAAGTTAGAACACTCCCAATCCCTGTATGTTGCTAAACAAAGACTTTCAGATTTCAATCAAACCTTTTTTCTACACTTCATCATGACTCTCACTTTTCTGCTTGCATTTACTATTGCATTACTCATCTTTATTTCAAAACCCTTTTACAACATAATATAATTTCAAGTTTATAAATTATGGGTTATTGATTACATTTCAGTTTGGTTGCTTCCTGATGGCAAACCAGAAGAGACTTTTAATCTTATCATTAAACTGCCTCCAATGCAAAATCCAGGATAAATCACAAATCAATCACAGCTAGTTCGCATATTTCTATGTCCCACATTAGACTATGAATGAGCTCCTTGAGGGAAGGGATTGTTTTTTGCCTCTTTTTGTATCCAAGGACTTAGTATAATGCCATAATGTGTGGCATATAGAAGGCACTTAACTGTGTACTGACTCACTGATAAATTACTTTCAGGGAATTTATTGTAGACAGTTAATTCCATTTAAGTGACAGATTCTGGAGAGCTTCAATATTCGAGGATAGCACTTGTTCATTGTGTATCTAGAATCTTAAAGCTTATTTATGGATCCACAGCTATCCCTTTGTCTACTGCCTATTACATCAACATTATACGTCCTTCAATGCAGTTCAATACAGTAATATTCAGAGTCAAATGGAAGAATACTTATGTCTGTATTCTACACTGTTTTCTAACTCTTCCCTTTTTCTAACAACAAACTTCTCTAATATTCTTAGAGATAAGGTGGCTTAATTATTCTAGTCAACTAGATTACCATCTAATCAGTTTTCAGAAAACAACAAATAATTCCTCTTCTATGATTTAGAAAGCATAAAAACTTTCAACACCTTCAGTCATCATCTTTTACCATACTAGAGCTGCTAGAATTGTCCATTAAAGACAGTTTGTTAAAATGAATTTGGATAACAAAGCTCATATCATCCGTTTAATACTCATTTATTATTTTTTGGGGGGCTAGGCAATGCCGTTAAGTGACCTTCCCAGGGTCACTCAGCTAATAAGTGTTATGTGTCTGATGCTGAATTTGAACTGAGGTCCTCCTGAATCCAAGGCTGGTGGTCTATCCACTGTGCCACCTAGCTGCCCCTTTAATATTTATTTGTGATAGTGACTAATACCACATAATACAAAACACATAGCAGCATATCTATTGTTTACAACTATTACTTCCCACTGGGAACATAAAAAACTTTTAAAGTGACCTCTGTCGAGAGTATTCTGTTAATTACATAGAGTTTTGTCCCACCTTGCTTTTCAACTTAGAATTTAGCAATCAGTAGTCCACAAATATTTATTAAGCATTAGGTACTAATGATACAAAACACAGAAGTGAAAGGATATCTGACTTCACAGAATTTCCATTCTGTCAAAGGAAAAACCATCTACAAGATAATGTAGTATGTATGAAATGTTAAATAGGATGCTGTCAATGTAAATACAATTGATTTAAGTAGTAGACAAAAAAAAAATCTTTCTACAAAAGGTGCAATTTTTATTATATATACTTTTGATGAATGTATTCTATAGATTATTTTTACAAAGCATTATAGTACAAGTAATATAGAAAATAAGTATAGATACAGATAAATATGTATGTTTACATATTATATTTCAGTTTTACAACTACATCAGAAAACTGAATAAAAGTGCTTGTTTTACTTACCAAATCTAATTAAAACTGGTATTTATGAAGTCATTAAGAGAGAAATCACCATTAATCTTAAACATTAACCATGGCTGTTTAGGGAATTTTTTGTTTGTTTTTCCTAATTTTTTAAAATTTTATTAATTTATTTTGATTTTTCAATAATCAGTTTCATATGCTTTTGAGTTTAAAATTTTTCTCCCCCTTCCTCCCCACCACCCTCCCCAAGACAGCACACAATTTGATATATGCTATGTGTTTACATTCCTATTAAACATTTTCACATTAATGAAGTTGTAGGTACAAATTCTCACTAGTGTTTTGCTTTTGACCACTGCCTCCCTCAGTCCCTCTTTCCCTTTCCCTTTTGCCTTACTGCTTCTTCCCTCCTTTCTATTCCTCCCTCCCTTTTATTTCCCCTTTTCCCTCCTAATGCCTATAGGGTAAGTTAGATTTCTATACTAACTGATTATGTTATTCCCTTATTGAGCCAAATCTGATGAGTAAGGTTCAAACGATGCTCCCCCCCTTCTTTCCCTCTGCTGTAATAGGATTTTCTGTCTTTTCCTGTAATATAATTTACCCTTGTCTGCCTCCTCCTTTCTCAATACATTTTCTAAGATCAGACTAATACACTTACTTGGATCCATTTAACCCACTTGATTAGATTTTTTTTTTATCATTACATCAAAGTCAACTAATATCTGCCCCCTTTACGTATACTCCTTTTAACATGGTATAATAACAATACAGTGCTCAAGAAATGTGTCATCTTGCCTTGTAGGGATGTAAACAGTCCACCCTTATTAACAACATTTTGTATCTTTCTGTCCCATTTACCTTTTCATGTCTTTCTTGAATCTTGTACTTGACGATCAAAGTTTTTGTCTTTTTTTCAGGAAGGCCTGGAAGTCCCCTATTTCATTGAATATCCATTTCCTCCCTCGAAAAACCATGCTCATTTTGCAGGGTAGTTGATCCTTGGCTGTAATCCAAGCTCCTTTGCCCTACAGGAATATCATGTTCCATGCCCTGTGGTCTTTTAATGTAGAAGGGGCAAGGTCCTGTGTAATCTTGACTGTGGTTCCATGATATTTAAATTGTTTCTTTTTGGCTGCTTGTAGCACCTTCTCTTTTATGCTGTAATTTTGCTATTATATTCCTTGGCATTGTCAATTTGGGATCTCTTTCAGGTGGTGAGCACTGTATTCTTTCCATGGTTATTTTATCTTCTGGTTCTAGGACTTCTGGGCAGTTTTCCTTTATGATTCCCTGAAAGATACTGTCCAGGCTTTTTTTTTTTTTTTCCCAACATGATTTTCAGGTACTCCAATGATTTTTAAATTGTCTCCCCTGGATTGATTTTCCAGGTTGGTTGTTTTACCTATGAGGTATTTTACGTTTTCATCTATTTTTTCATTTTTTTGTTTCTGTTTGATTCTTGCTCTCTCATAGAGACATTAGTTTCCATTTGTCCAATTCTAGTTTTTAACAGATTGTTTTCTTCTGTTAGTTTTTGTACTTCTTTCTTCAACTGGCCAGTTGTTTTCTTCAGTGTATTTTTTTTCCTATTGGCCAACTGTATTTTTGAAGGACTCTTCTACCTCTCTCATTTGACTATTAAAATCCTTCTTGAGCTCCTGTAAGAAGGTTTTTGGGCTTCAGACCAGTTCATGTTCCCTTTTGTTGCTGCAGATGTAGGTTTGTTGACAATGTTGTCCTCTTCAGAATTTCTGTCATTCTTCTCATAATACGAATCTATGGCATGTTTCTTTTTACTAATGGTATTTCTTTATTCCCTGGCCTTTAAAGAGATTGAGCTCTCCTGCTGGGGAACAGAGGGCACTGCCCCAAGCTTCTTGTGGTGGTTATGTTGGCAACTGGAGGCTGTAGGGTTCTGGCAACTTACCTGGTGTTGGGCTGGGATCAGCAAGGCTGGGACTTTAAGAAGACTTTAGGTTGCTTTCTTCAGCTCCTTTCAGATGAATGGAGCAGGGTGCTTATCCGCCTGGGGCCCTTTGTAGGGCTGCTTCCCTTATTTTTGCTGAGGCACTGGGAGACCAGTTTGCTGGGCTGCTGCACTGCTTTCCCTGTCTTTCTTCTAGTTCAGCTGTTCCAAGGTTTTGGTTTTTGTTTTTTTTTTTTTCCTGGGGTGATATTTTCTGGGTTTTCAAAGGTTGATAGGGGAGGGTGAGAATAACTACCTTTTTACTCCGCCATCTCTGGGAATATTTTTTTTAACACACTATTAGTCAAACTACTATCAACAAAAATAGTTAAAACATTTTATTCAACTAAAGCTATAAGCTTAATTTTTCCTCACATAAAAATACTTATTTTTAATTTTCTTAGCTTTAAAAATAAAATATTATTTTTTTCTTTTTCAGACTACTTCCATAAGGCAAACATAAGGAACTGAAAATAATGATTCAACTATCATAATATTTACTTAACTGGTTAAAGTGACTTATATAAAAACCTGAATTCATCCAATGCTCTTTGTAATAAGCCTGCTTTTAACAGTGGAGGCTTCTTCATTTGGACATATACTATTTTAAGTTGGAAAAGTTGTAACCTGGAAATTTAAAAAGGAGGGAATGTTCCCCCATAAATAAGGAGAGTTAACTGGTTTATCTCAGATTTGCTTTTGCCTCCATATTCATTATAAGACTTTTTTGTCCCTCTCCCTTTTTTCAGAACTCAGTAGGTGGGAGAGAAAATAAGTGTTTATTAGTTGAAAAATAAAATTTAACCAAAAAATCTCATCAGTAAAAATAGTTTTTAAGTGATCTATTCTTTGCCCTGTAATCTTTTAAAGCAGTCATCATAAAGGAATGGCTGCTAGATTCTCATATCATACCTAGCTCTTCAGCAGTTAAGATCTGACCCTGTCATTGATAATATTATCAAGAAAGTAGGATAGGTCACACAATTCCATACATGCCCTCAGTGTTCAGATTTTTATAAAGTGTTTATGAGACTGCCCCTAACACCATAGGATGTAAATAAATTTGAGGACTCAACAACTTTAAAATTATAAACTAATACCACAACATATGAGTTTTAGCATAGATTTAAAATACTTTATATGTAGTACTCAGCCAAATTATCTGTATACATTCACTAAAATGCACTAATACTTTTTAGATATTTAAGGATGTAACCACTTGGGTACTATATAATAAAAAATGGTACTGAATTCGTGTTAACATCTTTGTGTAGCAAAAATCCAATTTAGAATAGTAGAAAATCAGCCAGAAAATAACCAGGATAAAAAGTATTTACTATTAAAATCTGTGCAATCACAAACATCATTTGACGACAATTTAATTCAAATACACTAAGTGAATCAGCACTGCAAATTGGGTAAACCTCAAGTTGTATAAAAACCATTATCAGCATATTCTCCTTCAGTGTGATATAGTCTTCGGAGCTTCATTGGAAGCATTATTACTGACCAGCTAAAAAGGCACAACTTAAATATATTCAACCTATGTTGCCTTTCCATGCTTCGTAATACACAAAGTACTTCAAAGTTCCATAAGGTAAGTATATGTTTTAATCGTGTCCAACTCTTTGCAACCCTATGTAGAGTTTTCTTGGCAAAGTGGTTTGGAGTGGTTTGCTACTTCCTTCTCCAGCTAATTTTACAGATGAGAAAACTGAAGAAAACAGGAAAAGGATTATTTCTTTCTCCAGGCCTGAACTCAGAAAGAGGAGCCTTTCTGACTCCAGGGCTGACATTCTATCCACTGTATCACCTAGGTAAGGTAAGTAACAAAACTTCCTGTTATCACTTGTATGACTGTGTGACTGGGAAGGAAGGAGTAGAGTTGGAAAAGCCTGGATAGGGAAGGTCTCTCACAGGTTTATGCCACCTCAGCTTCCAATCTGCAAAATGGATAATTTCACAGAATAATCACAAAGCATGATGCCTTTTATTATTTGTGCACAAAATTTTAAGATTCTGCATCCATATACATTTGGTTGTGAGCCTGGTTATGACTATCACCATAAATTGTTAGCATACATTTAGGAAGAATTACAAAGAAACTAATTTGTGATTAAGTATTCTATCCACTCTTCCCTCTCCCAGGGTACTGAGAGACTTCCATGCATTTTCTCTCAAAGCTATAGCGAGTTAAATTCAGAGATCAGATCACCAAGCTTCTAATTAATGTATTTCAGGGTGAGAATCAGTGTTCACACTGTCTATCAGATCCAACACTATGAGGTGGAACAATCTGCTTTATTCAAAGAAAGAGTAATTTAAGGGCATTCAAATCTCTTGATTCAACTCCAAAATTTACGAAATAGAACCCTCTCAGCTTCCATCAGGAAAAATACAAATAAAAAGGGGGATGGGAGGAGCATGTTTCAGTAGGGCATTGATTGCCACCTGACAACTGACAGAAATACTCCCCAGAAATACTAAAGAGAAGGATGAATATGTTTTGATAGTGAAACATGAGTGCTCATGAAAAGGAAAGAACAAAATAGTTTCTTCTAAGACTGTCCTAAAAATACTAGGGCCATGGTGACCTAGTACCTGAATGTCAAGTCTCATGTTTCACAGATATGCCCAGAGTAAAGTGAATGACCAATTAAAATTCCTAATAATGACTGAGTTAAGCAGAATTGTTTCAAGATCTTTCTCACTGGAGCTTTTCTCCATTTCAAATCTATTCTCCAAAAAGTTGTGATAGGTTTGTGTATAAATGTGTGGATGGGGAGGTGAATAGATTTTGTCAGATTGTTAATTTGTATAATTCATATTCCACCGGTTAAAGTAACATCTTACCACATACATTTGTTACAGCTTCAATTTTTTTTCTAACTTATTAAGAGATCAGGCTCATAAATCTAGGTAGTATCTAATTATGCTTGCATATCTTCAGATCTTCTGATATTTTTTGTTGATCCCATTGCCAAGATGAAAGAAATCTTCAAAATCACCTCTGCAGTCTATCAGGTTGATGGGGTTTTTTTTTGTTTGTTTTTTTTAAGTTGTCACTAATTTGGTAAGCTGGTTGATAAATTTCTAGTTCCAAGAAAGCTAATAAAAATTAACAAGGAGTTCTCATGGGTTTTCCATAAATATTTAGAAGCACCTTTTTGCTTAAGAAAATACCATAATTAATCTGGTTTTTTAGGGTCACGTATGATAAAACGTGACATAAACAAATCTGGGAGTGTTAAAAGTGTTATCTGCATTTTACACATAAGAAAATCAAAATTCGGAGGAAAATAAGATACCCACATTCATACAACGAATAAGGAGCAAGAGTCAGGACAAACAAAGTGTGAACTGAGACCCAGTTCTTATTCTACTACACTACTACTGCTGCCTCCTCAGGAAAGAGCTCAAGCCATTTGACTGCCTAGCTGTCACTCTAACTATATAATTTAAATATAGCGTTGGAAGACCTGGTTTAAAAATGGTAGCACTTCAGGTGAAGATGGTTTCAAAGTTCTTAGCGTCACCATTTCTGTGTTTACTTTGATCTAAATGCAGCTGCTTTAGAGATCAGGACAAGAATTGATGTTTGTGGCTGAACAATGTGTACACAACACAGTGGTCCCTTTAATTTTAAGGAGCACCATACATCCTTCTGTTTATTTCAGAGCATTACCACTTATTCAGAATGACCACCACTGCAAAGCTTTGACTCAGAGGACAGCAAAAAGCAAAAACATTAAGAGTAAGTATCCCCAAAGGGAAAATGTAGGTATGAGAGGAACAATTTAATTGTTACAAACGTAAACTTCTCTGGAAAATGTGACTTTACAAAGGCTAGGCATTATTAACCCCTGATTTGAGTCACTTACTGCTTATGATTACAGTAAATGCAAAAAAAAAAAAAATCCTGTCACATTTTTGTTTCTAGTTCTGGGAGAAGAGTCATGCTAAAGGCAGTAGGATCCCAGTTTTAATACTGACTAGTATTAAAATTAACTAATTAAACTAAGGTTTCCAAAGTTAAATTCTGTCTTCCTTTAAGAAGTAGGTTAATTTTGCTTGCATATATTTCTTTTGTGCCATCTTTTGCATCCCCAGTGCTGGCCCCAGAGTACTTGAACTACTAGACCCCAACCAGCATAAATGAGCAACTTGCATTAGAAAATTTCTAACTTCTCTCAGACTTTTTGTCTTCCTTCTCACCCCTAGCTGCCGTCTCTCATTACTTTATATTCTCAGCTTGAACCTTATTCATTCCCCTCATGGATCCCCCTTCCAAGATCACAGCCAGTCTTTAAAGTTCAGTCACTCTAAAGAGTGAGCTAGAGTACACTGTTTTCTTTTAAAAGAAAAGTTTCTTATAAACTATTTTATCTATATAAGAACATTTTCCCCTCTCTGGTCTTTTTTCCCTATTCACTCTCTCCCAAATAATCAAACTACCAATATTCAATAATCGAAGGCAAATATCCAAAACACCAAAGTTCTGTTATGAGGGGCCTATCAACAGAAAATGGCCTAAACATCTAAATTCTCATACACATTTTCAGATTCACGCAGTATTTCTTATTGTGGGTAAATCTGCTAGCAAATTGTTAGACGAAAGCCCGTATCATAAATAGGGGAATTTTCAAAAAGTAAAAGGCACCTTCTAGTACAGTGCAGACTCCTTAAGGGAGGGCTTTTGTTTCTCTATCCACATCATTTTATCTCTATATCCCCACTGCCGTGCATTTGATATGTGCTAAATAAGTGTTTGTAGATGTTCTAGTTCATAAGGCACCAATGAGATAAAAGATTGGACATGAGGTTAACAACTAAGTGTAGAATTCTCTGAGAAATGGATGAAAATTCCAATCCAAATGAATTCTATGACTAGAACAAGAAAGGGTGTCATAACTACCAGGGTTAACAGATGACTCAAAGGGATGGAAAGAGAGAACTATTTTTCTGATAGGAGCTGGATAATAATTTATATCATGTTAAAATATTCTGAGAAGGAATGAAAGCTAAACTGATTTTAATATAATTCAAACCTTAAAGTACCTCCTATGTACAGAGTATATTTCCAGCTGGTCAGCTGGAAATCCTACTGGCATCTCTCTATCAATCTTAAAACAAAAATTAGTACCTCTCTACCGGAAAAAAAAAAAGTAAAAAGGCATACTGATCTTACTTATTTCCTTATTTCTGACTATAGTACCATCTTTTTTTCTAGATATATAGGCTCAAAACAGTGTCAACTTTAGCTTCTCCCTTCACCAACAATTCTTCATATATTTAATCAGTTTTGATGCCATCTTCTGAATTCTTCTTCAGTTTCACTGAGTACTCATTTTTCATTCTCGCTATTAACCACTGTAAACATGCCTTTACTCTCTTGATATGTTATATAATAACCTTTTAAGTAATCTCCTAGTCTCTCCTTCCAAACTATCCTTTGCATCTCTTCCTAATGCATAATTCTTATCATTTGACTCCTCTGCTCAAAAATCTTTTAGCTGCTACTTGTCATCCATTAAAATTAAAACTTGAGGAATTAGCATAGCATGCTCTGTTGGGTTTCATCTAAAACATCTTCTAAGAAGGATGCTGGATTAAACTACCCTTAGTGAACCTCTCCAGCCCTAAATCACAGGAACATAAATCTAATTCTAGAAAGGATTTTCCAAAGTCATCTAAGTCTAACTTCTATGATTCTGGTCTAACATTCAAGGTTCTCCACTCATGTCTCATCCACCACTACTCTTTCACGTATGCTATTTTTCAGCCAAACTAGACTTCTTGTTTTTCTTAATCTCAAACTTACACTTTCTGACTCCTCTTAACTTCACCATGGTGTCCCCCTGGCTATTTCCCCTCCTCATCTGACTGTGAAAACATATGTTATTCTGTGAAGGTTTAAGTGCTATCTTCTTCCAGGAAGCCTTCTCTAGTTCCTAACTGGAATTAATCAGCCCTTACTTTCATGGTATTAGAGATTCTCCTACTGACTTATAATCAAATGCATAAATGCTTCATCTACTGTAGTAGTTTAAGACAGATCTTTATATACTCCATAGTAGCTATCACAGAGCCCTGTATATAGGAAGGATTTATTAAATGCCTGTTCAGTTCAACTAAATATGTGCCTTGGGGAGCATACATATATGTAGGCATTAATGAAAGACTCCCAGCAACAATTCCTATGGCTAGTCATTCATTCCACCATTTTTAAGCACCATCTGTAAAAAAAAAAAGCTAATAGCTTTATAGTTTGCAAAGCTCTTTACAAGTGTTATTTCATTTTATCCTCCCAACAATCCTAAGAGGTAGATGCTCACATTTTACAGGTGAGGAAACCAAGGCAGAGTGACTTCCCCAGGGTCACACACCTAATAAATGTCCAAGGTCGGAGCTGAATTTGCAGCACTCTATCCATTGTGCTACCTAGTTGTGGCATTAAATTCTGTACTAAGCTACAGAGGATAAATAATTTTAAGACACAATTCCTACCTTCATGAAGCTTACAATTTATTAAGGGGAAAACATGAATAAACATGTAACCACCACACTATAACGATCTAATAGTTAGCCTGGTACCATAGAAAAAGCACTGACATGCCCCCAGCTATGGGACCTCGTGCTTCCAATCTCTTTAGCATGGCGATGGAAATATTTTTATTACTTTACCACACAGGTTTGTTTTAAGGAAAAGTATATTGTAAACTATAAAATATTATACATAAATGGTCAGCTATTATCACAGCAGAACAGAATAAGTATATTAAAAGTGAGAAGTATGTGTAAAATCTATGTTGAAGTATCATTTTTGATTTCTCTTTTCTCCCTCACAATGAAGGCAGAGGGGGTGGTGTTCAAAAAAAAGGGATGGAGAGGTAAGGTAAAGCAAGGGGAAAAAAATATTCAAGAGAGTCAGAGCAGTAACTCCCTCCCCAAAATTCTTCCAGGGATGATCACTGAAGATTAAGATTGAAGGCAGTAAGGGAGAAAATGGGTTTCTATGCTCAAGGCAGTTTCCTTACTATCTCGAGGATCTAGAAGATTTTAGTGTGATCTCTGAAAAGATAAAAAACAGTATATTATGGTAGCTATAGAAGCCATCACCTTTATGGGGGGGGGGAGCAAGGACATTCTATGCAATTCAGGGGTTATTTCCTACATGTTTAAAAAGTATTTGCTATGGTTTAAGAACATACATATGTACACACAAACATACACACATTTATTTATTTCCATACCTTCATTACCCACAAAGAAAAGCAGGCCAATTACAGATCATACTGATAGAAAGAACCATCCTGGTCATAGATGGGCATTGTACTACTTAAGCATCTCACTTCACTAGGTTTAAAATGTTAGATGATAACGGCCTATGCTCATGGCGTTAGTACTTAATAGCTATTCTTATCCATTAGCTGGTTTTTGTCTTCTTCATACAGAAATTTATAATGGATAAGTATAATCTTCACTCTGAAAAGTGGCAAACACTGAAATTTTCTAAGTTAAAATACTAAAAGCTCTTTTCCTGCTGCAGTTCTTACCAATATATCTTTTCACAAATATGTATAACAAGGGGGTATTTTCCCTGAAATATAAAAGAGGACTACTCCAATCATAGCTAATTTAATATATATGCTTTTCAAGGGCAAGAAAAGGCTTTTAAAATATTAAGCATGAATGGACATTTCATGCATGGTGAAGACCTCTCATTTTTTCCTTAAAAATTAATCCTTATAACCCGTTAAATGGATCTTTTTAACCATTGTGTACTTACTCTGTACCAAATCACAGTTAAGTCACTGAAATTAATTTCTTTCAGGTCTCTCAAAACCTAGTATGTTAACAGAAAGGCAGCAAACATTTTCTCTGTGCATATCATGATCAGAACTAAGAAACATCAAGCAACTCTACAAACATGCCCAAGTATAGGAAACAATGGGAGGAAAATTATTAGTTCAGTTTGACTAGAGCATGGAGTATTTAAATAATGAATAGGATTAGAAAAATTAACATGAAGTCTGCAAGGCAAATGGACCAAGAATGTCAAGATCTTTGAAGGTGAAAGCTGTTAAGTATGGACGTTAAGTGGCATGTAATTGGCAGCTAATTACTGAAAATTTATGAACAATAAGACGGAGAGGAAATGACTTGTCACCCAAGGCTATGCCACAAATACATGCCACACACTTTCACTCCAGCAGTTAGCACAGTGCCTGGCACATAGTAGGCACTTAGTAAATGTTCACTGATTTTATCAGTCTAGAATGAAAGGATATTTCAGTTCAGTCATTTTTTTCAGTTGTATCTGACTTTTTGTGACCCCATTTGGGAAATTTTCTTGGCAAAGGTACTGCAGTTGGTTTACCATTTCCTTTTTTTAGTTCATTTTACAGATGAAGAAACTGAGGCAGAGTTAAGTGACTTGTCCAGGGTCACACAGCTATTAAGTGTCTGAGATCAGATCTGAACTCAAGAAGATGAATCTTTCTGATTCCAGGCCTGACACTCTATCCACTGCACCACGGAGCTGCCCAAAAAGGAAATAAACATTTAATAGAGATGAGAACAGAAGATTCTCCAACTCATTCTTGGCACCTTTGGCTAATTTCTTCTTCCTTATTTCCAAAAATAAAAAGTATAAAGGCAGGCAAACTTCAATTCTCACTCTTTGACATATTCATACTGGAAAGCTCTTCATGGTAAAATCTAGATGAAACCTAAAGTTAGAAAGTGTCCAGAACACCCCATCCCAAGAAGTCACAATTAATGTGTATCTTAAGGGATAGGAACTGGACCTGTGATTTCATTGATGTAAAGAATTCCCAAGGTAAGGAAACTCCTCCTAACAATGCTGTTTGAGACATTCTCTGAAAGTTATATTCTTAAAGACTCAAACATTTATTAGGCACCTACTATGTTTCCAGGTACTAAGGACTGGAGACTGAATAAAGTTTTCTAGAGCACTAAGAGGTTAAAAGCCTTGCCAAGAGTTATACTCACAGTACCGGTCAGAGGTGGAACTCTAATCCAGGTCTTTCCAACTCCCCCAACCAATTATCTATGCACCATTTACCATCATCTCTCATGTAATATAGTCACATATTTAAATGTTTGTATAGCCATATTTTTGGCTACAGATTCACCCTGGCTGCTTATGGTATAAAACATGAAGGATACTCCACTTAAAATAAAAATAATTCCAACTTTTAAAAAAGTATAAATATCTAACTAATTTGCTAATGGCTATTCTTTGTTCTATAAAGATCCTAGAATTTTATAGGAAGAAAGTCAGCATGAAAACAACCTCACTCTCTGGATCAGTCCAGAGAAACAGTGACTTGACAAAGTCAAGGAGCTAGTCAATATCTGAGCCAGAATTTGAATGGCAGTCACCTGACTCAAAAGTTCCATGCTCTATTACAACTCTACACATGAACCCAAATTTATCTTTAGCTATAACATGTAAAAATTGAAATTATACCATACAGGCCTAATTTCATCATTATGAACACAATGAAGTAATCATTGTTCACAAGACTGTATCATGATGCTGCCCCCTCTCCTTCCCTGCCCCATCTACTCCCTGAAAACAGGCTTCACCATTATCTTAGCATAACACAGAATTTAGGGGCAGAAGATAATTTTAGAGGTCCTTCACAAATGATCTTGGGACCATCAAGCCTTGAAAACGTATTGGAGAGAGTTGGTCACTTTTTAGCCTCATTTCCAGTTTAAAAAAAAAAAAGAAAATATCAAAATATAAGTATCAAGTGGGTGGGGGGGAGAAGCAGAAGAAGCAAGTTCAGATTTTACAATGAATTCTATAATGAATATTTCATGATAGTGAAATTAGAATTGTTATTATGAGTCATTTTCCATGCATGTAGCTTCACTATACATGTTTTTTCACTCTAACTTAATTGAATTTATCTTGTCTCATTTGATCTGTCTCAGAGACTGACCAAACATCAACATCTGAATTCTGACTTTATTTACTATAAATGTATCAAACAATATTGCACAGCCTTAAAGTAAGGAAAGTCTGTCACAGTTAATTCACAAAGTAGAAAATAAAGAGATGAATTGCTGTGATCACTTGTCAAATATTTTTTGAGAGGCTGGGCTCTGTAGGTGCTATAGGGATATGGAGCTTAGTACATAAGACATATAACATGTTCCTATGAAGCTCACAGCCCAGTAAGATTTGCATATGCAAATAACCTAATTCAAAACAAAATGTAATTAGCACTTTGTTTCCATTTCTTTGCAACCATAAGATTGCTGTAATTTGGTAAATATGGAATCTTTTTCTTCCTATTATTAAGCTAGGCCTAGCACATAACCTAGGAAGATTTCAGTTAAAGGGTGTGTATAGATTAGCTCATAATTCCAAACTACTTTCCAGAATGGCTATACCAGGAATAGGGAACCTGTGGCCTTCTAGGTTCTAGCATGCAGCCCTTTGACTGAATCAAACTTCAAAGAACAAATCCCCCTAATAAAAGGATTTGTTCCGTAAAACTTGGACTCAGTCAAAAGGTCATGCCCAAGGACCTAGAAAGGCCACATGTGGCCTTGAGCCTGCAGCTTCCCTACCGCTGGGCTACACCATTTCACAGCTCTCCCAATAGGACATTACCACACTTGTTCTCACAGTTTACAAATTTGCTAAGAGGCAAAACACTTGACCTGCATTTCTTTTAATACTGATTTGAAACAATCACATTAACAATGTAATTAGGTTAACAATGTGGTTAATCATTTGTAACTTACTTCTGAGAACTCTTTGTTTTACCTATAACCTACTTCTAATCACTTACTTCACAGACCTCTTCTTGTGGTTTCTTTACAGCTTTTGACATGAATCTCCCTGGAGGCTCTCCCATCCTTTGGCTTTAAAGACACCATTCTCTTTTGGTTCTCTTTTTATCTGTTGTCTTCTTTAATAGTTCCCAATCCTGTTACCAATCTCTTAAATGTAGGTATTCCTCAAAGGCCTGTTCTCATTCCTCTTCACTCCTTTCCCTTCTATCCACATTCTCTTCCCTCAACAACTTTTCATTCTCATCTGCATCTTTGGCCACTTTTATGTAGTTAAACACCAAATTTCCATCTCCAGACCTTTCTCTTCACCTGCTGCCAGGTCATAGTTACCTAGCAGTGTCAATGACATGTCATATTATTTGAATTTTATAGAAATATCTCCATATTCTAAGGAATGTTCTAGAATTATTTAATTCAGATATCATAGGATTCGAGGTAAAGAGATGGAAGGGGACCTAAGAGGCAGCCACCTGGCCCAACTCTCTAATCTTTCAGATGAGGCATATGACACACAGGGAGAATTTGTCCAAGATCACATAAATAGGCTTCTTTGTTCCATTTCCTTTATTTTCCCTTTATTCAGTTTCAGGTATTCAGCACATTTTTATATTTGGTTAACTTTTGGTTTGTAGTAACTGCATACAGCTGCCAGTCACAGCCCACATGTTTCATCTTGGCTGTGTCTTGACTCCTGTTCCGTTGTTCTCCTACTTACCAGATGACTGGCTTGGTCTGATATTCAAAACTAGGAGATTCATGTGGAATCATGTGCCATAACTGTCCCTTTTTTGCTGAGCTGGCTGAATCCTAATAAATAAATTTATATAACAATTTATTTATGTATCTATATGTGTATGTACTTACATTTATTCATTTAATTTCTAAAATTTACAGCTGGAATTCTGAGGTCATCTAGTTCAACCCCTCATTGTACCATAAATATTTTCTTGTGTTTACTCATTATTTTAGCCGTACTTCCTGAATTGGAGTTTTGTGTTGGGGACAGGCTCCATGCACTTCTGGAAGGAACAGTGAGGCATCTTTTGATAGTGATCTGCATTACATGGGGTCTAGATAATAAGTATTGTGCTCTTCAAGGTCCTTATATGCTTGTCCCTCACTTCTTTCAAACCACAGTTCAAGTACCACCTTAAAAATGATAACTGTACTAATTTCCCACCTGCAAAGAAACACTTCCTCACTAACTCATTCTATATTTATTTTGCATTTATTTATATATGTACATGTTATCTCCCCCAACAGAACGTAAGCCCTTTCAAAACAGAGACTTTTTTCTGCATATTTGTAGTTTTCTATATTCTCAGTGCTCTAGCACAATGCCTGGCACATGGAAGGCCCTTAATGGATCCCAATTGACTGATTGTTAGATATAGACAGTCTTTTCAAGGGGCTTAGGAGAAAATGGTAAGAAAGATATAGGTAATGGTAGCTATAAGATACAAATACTGGGGGAAAGGATTGAGGAGAACTTAACAAATTTGTAACACATGGGAAGGAACTAATGAAAAGGTTAATAATAAGCCTTAAGATTCATTCAAGAGAACAGATAATCTCTGGAACAAGGACCTTGATAGGAGAGAATAGTATGGGGAATGCAGGTAGGGTTATTATCATTAGAGAGGAAAAGAAGCAATTACCTCTGATGACCACAGGGAAGCAGAGAGAAAAGGTAATGATATGACTAAGGTTTGAGCAATACAAAGATGGGGCTAAATTTTTTTTCTCCTAAATTAAAGCTTGTTTTTTATTGTAAACTATAATAAACACTTTAATATAGCAAGATTAAAAGGATTGTATAATAAACTAAACTGCTTCCTAGTTGTTGTTGTTTTAACAGAAATGTATATTGAATAGAAAAGTAAATCATCTGTTCTGAATAATAAAAATGCTTAAGAGGAAAGGACAACAAAAACAGGTGCTTGGGGCTTGAAACAGGAAGTCACTAAAGGTGGAATACAAATGCCAAAAAGTAACAAGGGCTCAGCTGAAGCTGTTTAATAAACTTGTAAATGAAGAAGTCGGCTTGAACCCAGTGATTTTCTACTATACTCTACACAACCATGAAACAAAAGCAGAAAAGTCAGATGGTTGAGGTTAATTTCCCAGGGATGAATACTGGCAGGTAGGGACTGGAAGAAGTTCGACGAGGAGAAAGGAGTAGAGGCAAGTAAAAATAGGACAGTAATTACAGATAACATTTATATAGCACTCTAATGTTTGTAAAGCATTTCACATATATCTTTTTTGATCTTTACAACAGCCTTTCAAGGGAGGTGTTGTTATTTTAATATCTCTTTTACAGTTGAGGAAACTGCATGTGAGAGGTTAATTAACTTGTCCAGGGTCACACAGCTAGTAAGTATATGAGGCAGGATAAAAACTCAAGTCTTCCTGACTCCAGCCCCAGGTGCTCTATTTCTCTATGCAAGCTAGTCAGGCATTAAAATGGCTAATTACTGGATCAATGCTAAATACCAAAGCAAGTGAAACCAGATTGAGGGAAATGGACTAGAAGAATAAAGATGGGTCAAAAACAGGTTCAGTGTAAATGAAAGTGAAAAAGGCAGATAAGTAGTTGTGACTAGAAAGTGGAATTTCAAAGTTCTGAATCTGGAAGGTAATATAACTCAGAAAGCTGGTATGCTGCATATGTCAGTATATGTCAGGGAAGGAAATCATTGGTGTTGGGGAGTCTGAGGAATTGAGAGGGCTTGTTAATAGTGGAATCAAAAATGAAATACTGAAATTCCTAGATAGTGAGAAAAGAATTTATAAATTTTATATTAATTTTTATATGTGTAATGAATATATAACTAGTTTTCTCAAGAGCTGACTCTGGCTTGGGAGTCAGAGCTAACACAGCTTAAACTGATTAATCAAATCTCCGACAACCTTGTGATCTAAGTATATATAACCTGTGCTTTTACTTCAACTAAGAGAACATTCCTCACTCTGAAACTGATTAAACTACTTGATTACTGGCACACTGTCTCTAAGCCTGCCTTGTGTGACTCAGAGCACTCTCAGGTTAGAAACTGGCTCAGTAAAAATCCTGTTAACAATGGTACACTAAGGGACAGGGTGGAGAAAACCATAAATCAGATACTAAAGTCACTGAAAAACTTAGTTCTACTCTTTACCCAATAGGCACATACAACAAGGAATACAGGAAATCATTCACCTACAAGTCTGGGGTGCTATATATAGCAAATAACACAGTTAGATAAATGTATAACCTAAACTGAAGACCAATGTGGACACATTATACCACTTTCAGTTTAAAGACCAGTCTGGCTAAATTTGAAGACGCTCCTCAACAGACACTGGTGACCAGGAGAATTTTTGGGAGCTACAACCTCTCATTCAGGATTGCAATGCAATGGAAAGAGTTGCCCACAAGAATCAAATTATGGCTCTTTAAAATAATGAAGACCATAATATCTATATATCTACAATAAATTTTATACTATTTATCCAGGGAACTGAGGAGAAAAAAGTTGAGTTCAAATAAATAAAAATTTTGATACTAGATGGGGGGGGGAATGACTAACAGCTCTCTCCCTCCTGTCATTTGAAACAATAGGATAACCTATAACATGACTTTCACAAAATAGATCTTTTACTGGGGATTATAAAAGGAAGAAATTAAATGAAGTAAAGAGGTAATGTCCCTCATAAAACTAAAAAATAGCCTTGTGGGGGGGAGTGGCTTATGCACCCAAAATACTTGGTGAATTTAAGTATCTAAATCCCCATGTCAGTTTTTCTAAAAATTACCTCATGCTATGTCACAAACTGCTGTTTATAAGAAAAAAGGAGCAGAAAGAAGAGGTCTTACCATCTTCCAAAAATTGTTCTCTACTCAAAAAAAATGGATTCACATGACAGGTTACTTTAAACAAGCCAGGAAGAAAAATAAATAAAGGAGGAAAGAAAATATTTTGTTGCCAGGTATTCTTAATGTAACTTCTAAAGACAAGGCTACAGTACAGAAACCTGACACATCCCTTAATCAATCGTGCCTAGAAACTAGCTATGAATCTTATTGCCCTATGTATGAAGGGACCTGGAGGTGATTTAAGAAATGAACACTAGAGGGTGGTGCTGTATGTTAAGTACATTCTTCTCTTACCCTCCCCTTCTCTCCTTAATTAACCCTTATTCTCAAGAGGTTACATTTTCAAGCATTCGAAAGGCACAAAGGCAGCTATGATTCCGATTTTCTTCTAAGACTTTGCAATGTCCTAAGAGCATCCTGTATCCTGGTCTATGCTTTAAAAAAAGCAATTAACAGTTTTGTTAAAAGTCATAAGTAATTAACATTCATGACTCCTTCCAATTATTATGGGGGGGGAAGCAGGATAATAGAAAATTATTAAAGAATCATGTGGGCAGGCAGCACACACCCTTCATCAATCCAGCTCATCATGATGGTTTCCAACTATTCACTCCAAGGCCATTCCTCAGGGAGGGCTGGCTTAGTGATTCTAGCTACTGGCCAGGAAGAAAATATGTAATTTTTCTCATTTTCTTTAACTAAAGAAGACCTGCTTTAAAAAAAAAAATCTAGCTACAAAAGTTCAAAAAACTGAGTGCTTTATAAAGTGATTAAATTATTCCTCTATCAATTGAAAAGGTGAAGTTATTAGAGGGTTAGAATTCAGCATTCCCTCAATTCTACAAGTTACTTTTCAGAAATGTTTAGCATTCTCCTACAATTAAAAAAAATGCTAACGATCCAAAAGCCTGTTAAAAATATTCTCAAAATTACAAAGCACACACTCCATCCTGTAAATCCAAACAACAAAAGAAATTGTACTTACTGTTAAATACTTCCCAGGTTGATTTTTGTCCTCTTCATAAATTAGAACTGGAAGGACCCTAAGTGATCATCTGGTCCAACCCTTCACTTTACTGATGAGGAAGCTAGGACCCAAAGAGGAAGTAACTTGTCCAAGGTCATACAGCTATGCAGTGGCAAAGAGAAGAACAGAAATGACCATTGCCATACTGGGTAACGTGGAGATAAGAACATCTGGAGGTAGGCTGGGATAGCAAACAGAAAGCTATTTACTTGGAGTCACCACGACATGAGTTCACATCTCACCTCAGAAAGATATAATCCTGAGCAAGTTATTTAACCTTTCTAAGCCTCAATTTCCTTATCAGGAAAGTGAAAAGGGCCACTTCCCAACCAAGATGGCTGTCTTAATGGTGGCAAACCTCTTAGCACCTACACACATATACCAGTTAAAAACCTGAAATTTACAAGAGACCAAATAATGATCTAGAAATCCAATGAGGAACTAGAGTGACTTCTACCCCAGAACCTCATCCTCAGCCAGAAAACCAAAGCCAAAAGAAAAAGGAGCCACCATTAAAATCTGTGCTAGTCCAAGCTAATGAGCTGATAGCCTCCCAACAACCAGATATGGATCAGAGACACACACTGACAGTCCAGTCCAGGGATGCCCAAAACCAGACCTTAGAAACACTGGTGAGTGATAGCAACATGTGACACTTAGTAGTGCTCAGACCCCAGGACAGCCTAAACATTCAGGGGCTTCAAGGTCACCAGTTCTCTGAACTGTGATGCCATATAAGACTTTGGAAACCCAAAGCTTGAACATCAAAGGTTCAAGGTAATTTAACCCTAGGAGGTAAAAAGTTAGAGTAGGAATCATAAGATCAAACAAGGTAACCACTCTACCCAAAAGCCCCAGATGGGGAGGAGGAGAAGAAACAAAGCCTGAACCCCTCAATTAAGAAACCAAAGCTGAAAAGATTAATAACCCAAGGAAAACACCAACCAGTATAAAAAATTACTATAGACCTAGAGAGGCCCAAATGAGAAACTGCACAACTATAAGCAGAAATTCAAAGGAAAAAAAATGGATTTCCCACAAGGACTACATGACTTTTGAAATGAAACAAGAGGTTTTTATAAAAATGAAACATAGAACCTATGGAGAATAGAACTTAAAGGAGGATAAAAAGCTTGATGTGATAAACTTTACCCAAGTAATGAACTCCCTGACAACTAAAACAGACCAAAGATAAATCAATTTTCCATGAAGCATCAAGAAATATTAGTATCACAAAAACAAAAGGGGAGGAATAAAAAAAGAAAATGTAAGCTAACATAAAAAACTGACCTAAAAAAATCCAAGGAGAGATAACTTAAGAATGCTTAGATTCCCTCAAAACTATGATTAAAAAAAACCTGGAAATAATATTTCAAGAAATCATAAATTAAAAATACACCCAGATCTATTTGAATGAGATGGCAAAGTCAGAATCCACTGATCATTTCCTGAAAAAATCCAAAAGGGAGAGTCCCAGTAATGTCCTACAAAACCCAGGGCTGCTACATCAAAGGAAAAATACTTCAAGCATCCAGAAAGAAGCAGTTCAAGTACATCAATAAACCACAGTCAGTTTCACTCAAGACCTGGAAGCTTCTCCTATGAATGAGATACTGGAATGCCATAATTCCAGCAAAAAATATATAGATTTAGCACCAAAAACAACTTAACCCTGGTAAAGGTGAATATAATTCTGCAGGGGAGAAAAATGGACCCTTAATGGAAGAAGACTTCCAAACACTTCCTAATGTAAAGATCAAACCCAAAGAGGAGCTTTGAAATGGTAATTAAGGGTCAAGAAAAACATAGAAAGAGAACAAGTTCCCTTTCCCAACTTCATGTATCTAAGAGTTTTGAGGGAGTTCAGGAAAAAAAAAAAACAAGAGGACATGGGGTGAAATGGTTATGTTTGGAGAATTTTAAGAGGGAAATGAGGAGGGAAGGAAAAAGGAATATATTAATGTAGAAAGAAGTAGAAGAGGGTAGAATACACTAGTCCTTATCATTGGAGTATACAAACATGGACAAAGATGTGGGCAGGATGGGGACAGGCATCAAGAAGAGCCTCATTCTTAATCTGAAAACGCACAAAGGAAGGCTGAACAAACACAGTTTGGTGTAGAAATACATCAAATAACAGAGAATCAAGAGTGGATGGGAGGAGGGTGGACATCTAGGAGGGAATTAGTCAGAAGGGGAACATACTCTCCAGTCCTGAAGATATTAAAAGGAAAAGACAAAAAATTTAAGAGAGTTCTCATCAACTGGGCAATGGCTAAACAATATATAAGAATATAACGGAATATTATTGGTACCATGAGAAATCATGAAAGGAATAGTTTCAAAATCCTGGGAAGACTTTATTAACTGATACAGAATGAAGTGTGTAGACCCAGGAGAACAATTTGTTCAATTAACAATGTTATAAAGACAAACAACTTTGAAACATTTAAGAACTCTGCTCAATGAAATGTTCAATAATATCTCTAGAAAACGATAATGATACATGTGACCCTACACCTCCAGATTCAAAGCGCAGAAAGGCATACTTTTTTTTAGACGTGATCATTTTATTCATTTGTTTTCCATAACTATGCTTATTTGTTACAAGAGTTTTTCACCCCCTTTCCCTTAGTTTTAAAGGGGGGGGGAGAGAAATAAAGGGATAATTAGCAACAGTAATAGCAGATAAAACTCAGAAACAAAACAAAAAAGTCATTGAAACATTTTTTAAATGCATAGAAAGGAACAGAACTTCAGAAGGAAGGACATACAAATAAAACAATTTTAAAAGCAATGTACAGAATTTAGTATGTACCTTTTAAAAGCAAAAGTTAGGAAATCAAAACTTATGGTTTCATATAAAATTGTCTTGTGTTCTACTGAATATACAGAAATGCTATTTTTGGTATTTAAATTCATCTACTTAATGCTTGAAATGTCAGCACCCTGTTATTTATGACAACCACTTTTTAATTAACAGGAGTTCAAAATAAGTAAACATTTTTAAAATGGGAGATTATTTTACATACTTTAAGTTAAAAAGATGTATGGATGATTCGTGGAATGAATTTCATGAAGCATCATTAATACTAACACCTAATACAACTACCTAATAAGAATTTTATGACTTCTAGTACTGCCTCTGCCACTGATTTATAATATAGCCTGGGCAAGTCACCAACCTGAGCCTCAGTTTACCCAACTGCGAAATGGAGATGTTGAGAATAAAGTGAAATAATATACATATATAAAGCACTGTGCAAACTAATAAAAATTACATAAATGTGTTATATAAAAGTATCCAGAAAGGGGATTTAAAAAATTCTAAATAGTTCAAACTATATCAAATTTAGAAGTTAAAGAATAACTAAGAAAATTATCCTCATGGGACTTGTGGTAATAATTTTCTAATGTGAAAGCTGGCATGCCACCAGCTGCCTTGTGAAATTCCAAAAACTGAATTAACACCCTCATGTGTTTGTAAATATTAGCAATACAGTTTAATTTTGGTTTGTCATATTCATATATTCATATATACATCTCCATACCATGATTCATTTACACTGAAGGACCAAAGCCAATAATAAAAATCACTCTAATTTAGCTGAAATCTTCATCTCTCTGGGGCAGCTAGGTGGCGCAGTGGAAAGAGCACCGGCCCTGAAGTCAGCAGGACCTGAGTTCAAATCCGGCCTCAGACCACACACTTGACACTTACTAGCTGTGTGACCCTGGGCAAGTCATTTAACCCCAATTGCCCCCCAAAAAAAATTTTTAAAAATCATCTCTCAAAAATAATGTCGTTATATAGTCAACCTTTTTGGGCTGAAATGTATCACTATAACTGAGAAATGTTGGTCTAGGAGATTAAGAGATGAAAAGAAGTATTTTTCCACCCCCAAATTACTACATAAAGATTTTTTTAATGCATAATATATTGTATAATATTATATTTAATATTTTTAAGGAAAATTACTAGTTTCAAAATCGTTTCACAGTTTCTGTGCACATCATCACAGGGAACTAAAGATTTGAGCAAATAATTTAGGAAATATTGATCTAAACTCAAACCAGAAGACCAGATTTCATACCAGAAGATTAAGGGGAAAAGTCCAGTCTGGCATAAAGGTGGTGAGGACAGGGAGTGTCAGCATAGGTGAGTCATCCTTATACATTCTCCAAGATTCTTCTACTCTAATGCTGCTACCAAAGGTCACTGCTTCATTGGCTTATCTTATTTAAGAACAATTTTTCTGTATGTTCTTGATCATCAGCCCTTGAGAAGAGAATCAAAGGGGAGAGAGAGAGAGAGAGAGAGAGAGAGAGAGAGAGAGAGAGAGAGAGAGAGAGAGAGAGAGAGAGAGAAGTGGTGTGTGTGTGTGTGTGTGTGTGTGTGTGTGTGTGTGTGTGTGTGTACCCGCACCAAGTGCACGCACATAAACTCAGGTTTTTCTTTGTTTTTCTTTTTTCGTTTCTCAAACTGTCTGCTTCCCCAGAGTTTGCATATTGGCATCTAGCTGATAAAGGTCAATAATTTTAAAAAATATACATGGACAGGGCACATGTTATAACCAAAGCTTTAAAAGGGCATCAGTAGCAGAGGTGATAAAATACTGATCAAAGTCCTTAAGGATGGTATTTTACATTGGAATATGGAGTGGGGAGTTAATAATAATAACAGTTGTGTACCAAAACTTGCCGAAATAGCTATTTCTCCTCTCAGACTTCTTATTATGCTTCTAAGACATGTGTCAAATTTAAACATTCAAAATATACCAAAAGATACTTAAGGGACAGACCGTTCTACATTCTAAGAGCTTTCACTGTAAAGCAGGAAAGAAATAGACAAGTCATGCATTTTCTTATTTTACTCCTAAATGCTTGGAAACTCTGCCAAGAATCCAGTTTGAGAATAATGCACTTAAATTGTACTATAACACAATCAGAAAATTACTGGGTTACTATGTAACTGATATTGAACCTAAAATCTAATTAGAAAGCATCTATATCGTTCACTTTACTCTTAATGAACTACAATAGAGGTGTCATACACCCTGGGCTGAACCAGATTAAAATTTAATTGGGAAATAGTTAACAAAATAAATAAAAATACAATGGAACATAGACAATGTCAATATGTGGTTCTCTAGGTCAATATGCACCCATAGGGATCTATAGCTTTAATCATCATCATTTCTATTTGACTTTGACTCCCCCCCTTGCCCACACACACACACACAAAAAATGTAGTCTTACTTATTTTTATTAATATCTTATGTTTCATTAAATATTTCCCCAAGTTCATTTTAATGTAATCTTACTATACATAGAATCAACACCACTATCAACTGAGAGTAAGTCTAAAAATGAATACCATGCACCCTCCTAAATCACAGGAAAAACCAAGTACTTCTTTTTATCTACAGCAGAAGACAATGAAACCTGCTTCTGAGATAAGAGTGAAGTGTCGATTTGAGCAACTTCCCCAACTCACATTTGAATTGGCAGTCCAGATTGCTTGGGGGAAGGGGAGAAAAAGACGGAAAAGGACAGCTATGCTACTCCTGCTTACACTGTTAGGGGTAACCTTAAGGGACTGGAGGGTTTTCTAATACTGTGTTCATGAGCCCCCAAAAGTGTGGTTTCTATTGATTAGATTGTAGAAAGGGCATTTACTAATTAAAAGATATAGCAAAAATAGCTGTTAAAGAAACAATCCCACCAAAACCAAGAGTATAATCTCTCCTTGAACATATAAAAGGTTTTCTGGGGAGGGCATCCAAAAACTCACAGCAAAGTGATAATTATGCCTCTTTAGTTTACAAGAAGTCTTTTTCTCCATTTGTAGATTCTTTACAAAGTTTCTCTTAGGTGAAGCTCTCTGCTGAGTTCCAATAATCAATGCCTTTGTATGTATGGTCCAGAAGCTGCCTTTCTTCCATACTTCGTTTGTTGTATATGCATTTCCCAGCCACTGCAGGTCTGAGAAGGTTGCTACTGGCTCCAGCGGACACTGCTACTGACATCAGTGCAATCTTCAGACCTTCTGATCATTTGATGTTCACAAAGTTGTAACCTGGCATTTCTGTCTGGATATCTAGCTGCCTTTCTCAGGAGGCCTTCTGTTTAACTTCACTATATCTTTCCCTACTCTCAGATATATGTGTTGTCTCCTGTAAGTCCAATCTTTTTGGTTGAACATGGCTAAGAACGAATCCCAAATCCCTCTCAAAGAGCCAGAATCTTCAACTCATAAATCTGGCGTCCTTTCCCATCTGACTGACTGGTTCTGAACTAGCCATGCAACCCAACAGGTATTATTTGGTCTTCTTCAATTAATCACAAGATTATTTCTTATAATGTATCATCTGACTTTCTCCAATAACTCAAGCCCTAAATTCCTTCCAAATTGATTAAGGACTTGTTTGCACCTAATTTACTTTTAATTGATTCATTAAGATATCTGGGCCTACAGTGATTAATTTTGGTGGGGACGGACCCCCTTGCCCTCACAAATCTTACATTCATGAAATAAGCTGATTAAAAAAATTCAAGTAAAATGGCTAGAATATCTAAGAGTCTTGTCTGAAAAACACAGATCACAATGACTCATTCCAATCTGAACAGCTGCAACAAAAAAATCAACAACTTGTAGCAAGTGTCATTATAATATCAGCTCATGCAAGGATCATCTTATTTGCATCTTTATTCCCTAGAGCCTAGCCTCATGTTCAGGCACAAAGTGGATGAAAAGATGTCCAATCTTGATTTAGTAAATGATTCTGATGAACATGGTGGCTGGGGCGGGAGGGTTAAACAGGCAAATTTTGTTGTGTGTCATACTAGTTTTCTCTCCCATCCCCTCCCCAAGTCTCTAACCTCAACTCCAAACACCATTCTTTCTACCCTACCATCCTAAATTCCATTCTGCTTGCTCAGAGCAGTTAACTACTCCTTGGCAAGTTATTAACTCATTGCTAATGCATCATCGGAATATGTGCCTCACGTTGGTTCCTCTTATCAAAGTAGAAAATGTGAAATAAATGAAAACCTGTCACACCCATTTCTAAAGGGCTGCTGAGTCTGGGTGTAAAGAGGGAGTGGTGGCAGCTTTTTACTTGATGGCTGAGCCACAGACTTTTAACAGGCTCATCTGGCATTGCCCTCTAAGTCATATACCTAACATGAAGTTGGCAGAACAAGCTTACTTAAAATGAAACTGGACTAATATAGCACTGGGAAAAAAAAAACCACTTGTACAGAGGTCAGCCAACAGCAAGATCTCCATGCTGCTATCATTTACTTGAGGCTGCTGAAAGCAAAAAACAGAAGAAGCTGGAGAATACACACAAACAACCTCAAATGATAAGCCAAAGCTGTATGGATCTGGACAATTCCAACAGATCCTGCCATGCAGCAATCTAAACACAGGAAACTTCAATTTTTCTGCAAAGTCATCAATGAACCTATGACACAGCTTCTATTTCAAGTTTGTCAAGGTGAACCAAAATATGGGATGAATGAAAAAGGGTATATTAAGTGCTTATTATTTGCCTAGCATTGTACTCAATCTAAGAGATACAAATTGAAGAAGACAGTCCTTACTATTAAGGACCTCACACTCACTAACTGGAGAAGATAACATGGAGTAGAGTTTAACTGTAAGGGCAGATGGAAATATCCTTAACTCCTGAGAATGTACCAGGGTGTCTGGCCTGCCCTGCCTAAAGAAGAGTCCACTACCGCTGAGAAAGAGGGAATGTACCTAAATGATGGAGTAAAGAGGAGGAGGAGTCTAGGTTCCCTCAACCAGGGTCTACACAACAAGAGAAAAAAAAAAAAAAGAGGGCACTGGTAGGAAAAACTAGTGGGGCAGGGAAGGATGAAGGCCATCAAGGCTAGAGTTAGTTCTAGCTGGGACTCTCCATGAAAACAACTTCATAGTGGGAAGGTAACCTAGCTGGGTGCTGCCTGGTGCTGTTTGCCTGGGGTATTCCCATGGGACTTAGGGCATAGAGACTAGATAGTACAAGGACAGGAGATGGCAAGCAGCCATTTTAGCTAAAACAAGATTACTAAACAGACGGGCTGACATCAGATCAAAGAGGGCCTTGAATACCAGTCAGGAGTTTAAAGTAGGCAACGAGGAGTTACTGAAGGTTTTGGAGCGTAGCTAAAATAACCGTAGCAGTATATCAGGAAGATTATTTGAGTGTGAAAAAATGGGTTGGGAGCAGAAGAGAATCTGAAACAAGAAAAGCAATGAAAAGTTTACTTCAATGGAGCCTAGGGGAGAGGAGGTGAGGGTCTAAACCAATACTGTTATAATAGAAAAAGAAAGGAAGCAGAAATAAGACTTGACGATTGATGTACAGGGCAAATGATCCAGAGTCAAAGTCCTTCCAGTTTATAAACTTATGTGGATACAAAAATAGTGGTGCCATTAACGAAGAACATGTACTTAATTAAGCACCTAAAACGTACCAGGAAACTGAAAACAGACCCCCCCCCCTCCAAAACCCTAGCTACACAATCATACATCCTTTTGAGATAGACAAAACAGAGACACATAAGGATATGCAAGATGAATACAATGTAATTGGTTGAGGTTGGTACTAGTAATTGGGAAGAAATAAAGAAAGGCCTCATGTAAGTGGCCTAGTTAAGATGAAAGAGGTAGGCACTCAACAGATGTTAGGGTGCCTTTCACACAGTCAGGCATGTAATAGATAATGAATTAAATGAAAGAGTGAGGCAGAATTGTGGAAAGAATGTTGAAGCCAGAAGACTTGGGTTCAAATCCTGACTGCTGTGTGTTCTCTTTGGGCCATGAAGCACCTTTATTTAACCTCTCTGGGGGCCTCAGTTTCCTCATATGTAAAAGGAGAGGGTTTAGACTAGATGGCTTCTACAGATTCTTCTTGCTTTAAATGTATGATTATTTAGGTCAAACACTCTCAATTTTGCAGATGGTGAGTCTCATACCCACAGGTGTAAAAAACAACCAAAAACGGTCATGATTACCCATATACTTCGAGGCATTTAGAAATCTCTTCGTTCCTGGGCTAGTGTTCTTTTCAACTGCATCCCATTAAAACACTTCTAAATTAGGGAACTCTTTCTTTTTAAATCGAGATGGAATAAATGAGTACACCACAGTTAAACAGCAAAGCCAGAATTTGAAACCAGGCCCTTTGGACTCCAAATCCAATGCTCTTTTCTACAACTGATAACTAAGGAACCACAGGAACCTAGAAAGAAAAAAAGAGAGAAAGAGCAAATGAACCAACAATTACTTCTTTGGTGCCTAAATGCCTACCAGAACATTAAATTCTATGGCATGTGTTCTTTTTTGTTTGTTTTGTTTTTTAGTGAGGCAGTCAGGATTCAGTGACTTGCCCAAGGTCACACAGCTAGTAAGTGTCAAGTGTCTGTGGCCAAATTTGAACTCAGGTCCTCCTGATTCCAAGGCCAGAGCTCTAATCTACTGCATCACCTAGCTGCCCCTAAAGCATGTGTTCTTAGTCTGAATTCCACAAATTTCTTAAACATAGTTTTATAAGTATTTCAATATAATCAGTTTCCTTTGTAATCCGATGCAGCTTGTTTTGTGCATTTAAAAACAACCTGAGAGATGAGTTCATTACACACTAAAGAAAAGGTTGAAAAGACTTATTTTAGAGAGATACAACAGTAGTATATATCATGAGTTAGCACTATGCTTCCCAGTATGGATCAAAACATGAATATTTATATGGAGGGGAATCAGATCAATGTGTTTGTGGATCCAACTTCAGGGTCTTACCAATGTAGATTTCAATACAAAGGTTAAGTCTTATCTGGCAGCCCATCCAAATTTTTGTATTTTTGCTTCACTAATATTTCCTATTCCTTTGTCTCTCATTATAGACTCTTAAGACTATGTTATATAGTACAGGCTTCCACATAGTATTATCCTTAATTTTTATACTCTAAGGGTTAACTTCCCTTTAGCAGTCTAGTGAAATCTTTGGACCATTTCTCACAATAATGTTTTTAAATGTGTAAAATAAAATAAAGGATTACAAAAGAAATCAATTGTATTAAATATAGTTTACACCCTCGTGTATGTATGTACATAAAAGGATACATTTAAATTCAGGGACCTGATATTAATAACCCTTATTGTGCTATATTAAGGATATAAGTAGCATTTCAAGCTTGAGAATTTGGGGATTTTTTTTTGGAAAGTATCTGAAGGTCATCAAGGATATTTCTTTGCCTGAATTTGTTGCTGAACAAGTAACTTTCTAGTAATGTTAACATGCTCCCATTGTGAAAGCCTAAAATTACAAACACTATTAGCTGATACTCACTTTTTAAAGAAGTAAATAGAAGCCTATTTGGAAAGAAAAACATGGTTTTAAGTAAAGAAAATTAAATCTCATCCTAATGAATAAAAACCTGGTCATGGCAGCACAGGCCTTAAGTAATGCTAATCTATATATAGAAAGAAATTAGGTAGATTAGAATATTCCAGGAAAAGAGGTTTTGCCAGCTGCTTACTTTGTACTCCAGTTTATAAACATGAATGATTTAGAAATAAATCTGCTCCCCTGCCTACTAAACCTTGACAACCTAAAGATGATTACTGGCAGATCAGAAGAGTAATAACAGGAGTTTTATGAGGGAGAGTAAGAGCCTCTCTTCCCTTTTAAAAAATATGCTGTTCAATAAAAACCTATCTTTAAAAATAGAAACACACTTATCCTTTCAAGTACCCAACTGGTGTTGATCTGCCCTTTATAACTAGAGATGGAGTATATCACTTTGAAAGTCACCCTGAAGCTATAAGAACCTTAGGCAAGGAGAGGGCAAATCTTCCCCAGTAAGGAAGATGAACTAGCATTTATTAAGACTAAAAATTAAGACATGTATGTTTTCATAAATACATTATTATAAGGAACTTTTGCACAGTGGTCTCAAAAGCATATGGTCTTCATAAATTTTTTTTTTTAAATTAGAAGAGATCATCTAGTCAGAGGTGTCACACAGCCAGATAAAAATGTAATTGGGAAATATTTAACAAAATAAATAAAAATGAAACAAAATATAGATAACATCACATTTTAAAACAAAGTCAATTTGCAGCCCAGAGGGATCTTTATGTATGGTTTACCTGCCCCTCCACCCCCCCCACCTGCCCTAGTTTCTAGTTGGGTCTGAAAACACGGATCTAGTCCCAACTAGGCATAAATAGAATTTCCCTGTGCATCATCCCCAACAAGTATTTCATCTAATCCTCTAATTTCAAGATCTTCAGTGACAAGGAACTCATTACCTCTAGTCTTGGCTTGACCATGGGATTCACAAAGAGGATTCACTCAAGAGAAAACTCATTACACTTTTGTACAGCTTTAATTGTTAGAAAGTTTCTGTTTTGTTTGCTGAATTCTGCCTCTTTACTACCTTCTACCCACTGCACCTAACTTTGTACTCTGGGCCAACCAAAAGAAATTTAATCTTCCTTCCAAGTTTTGTACTCTGGGTTAAGTGATATAAATTGAATCCTTCTTTCAACTGACAATCTTTCAAATATTTGAAAACCCTTATCACCTCACTTTTTTAAAGTTTTCTGTTATCCAAACTTAAAGATCCCTATTTCCTTCAAAAATTATTTAAACTCATGTTCCCTCCACAACCATACTGATTGTTCTCTTCAAGATTTGCATTATCATTCCTTGACATGGCATCCAATACTCCAGATGTAGGCTAAGTTAGAGCACGCCAGGATTATGTTCACAGGATCACTACTAAGAACAATAAAGGAACTTACAGGCCATAAACACCCATATTTAATACATGAGGAAAGTGAAGCTTAGAAAAAGTGATTCACCTACAGTCACAAATCTAAGAAGTAGATTTGAACTCAGGTCTTCCAAGTCTAGCATTTTATCCACTGTGCCACCTAAGGAGTTTCTATAAAGCCTTTATGAAGGACATAGTATATAACCTGGGTTTTGAAGGATAGAGGGGATTTTAAAGGCAACATCAGGAGGTAAAAATTCCAGGTAATGAGAACCATATGTACAAAAGCTAGCACAGGATGTGTTCAATAAATAAGTCATTGCTCAGCTTGCCTGAAGCATAAGGTATGTGAAGGGCAGCATGGGGAAGGCTACATAAAGCTAAAGCCACACAAAGCAGTGCTCAGTGCTCAAAAGTGTGGTCCAAAGCTCACCTCTTGAGGGTCCCCAAAGCCCTTTCAGAGGGTCTATGAGGTCAAAACTATTTTCATAATACTACTAAGATTTCTTGGTATTAAAATATTCCTCCCTTTTCCAACTACTTAACTGTGAGGCCAAATTTTCTTCTTATACTTCAACCAAAACAACATATTGCAACAGATTGAATGCAGGAGATAGGAGAATCAAGCTGTCTTCTAAGCCAGACATTAAAGAAATTTGTAAGAAATATGTAAAATGTCATTTTTTTTGTTTTGGAAAATCGCTATTTTTCATAAATATGTTATTCATATGAATATGCATTAGGTTTATTTTTTTAATGAATATTTTTGATCTATCAGTTTTAAACTCTTATGCAATAAACATCAATAGATATATAAATCTCATAAGAAAGCACTTTGGGGTCCTCAATTTTAAGAGGTCCTGAAACCAAAGATTTTGAAAATCTATGGATTAGAAAGATCTATATCACGAAGAGCTTTATTATCTCAGAGCTATATTATGAAGTGCTTTGGGTTAAAAAAAAAAAAAGCAAATACACATCATAAAGCCTGAGTTTCAATCCAGGACTATGGCATGAATTAGCTACATAGCTTTAAGCAAGTCACAACTTCTTCGGGACTCAATATTCTCATCTAGAAAAGGAAGTATGTGAAATAAATGTACTCAAAGGTCCCATAAAATTCTACTTCTCTGATTCTAAGATTCTTGAGAAAAGATGTAGAAAAGAGAATAAACATAGCTTTTTGAAGAGAATACGGAGCAGAATCATCTTGGCTGGATCAAGGGATTCACAAAGGGGAATGTTGTTATTCAGTTTCATTAGTGTCAGACTCTTTGCAATCCCATTTTGGGTTTTCTTGGCAGAGATACTGCAGTGGTTTGCCATTTTCTTCTCCAGCTCATTTTACAAATGAGGAAACTGAGGCAAACACAGTTAAGTGACTTGCCCAGGGTCACAGAACTAGTAAGCGCCTGGGTTAGTTTTGAGCTCTCAGGAAGATGAGTCTTCCTAACACCAGGCCTGGCACTCTATCCACTGTGCCACCTAGCTACCCCCACAAAAGAGAATAGTGAAAGCTAAAAGTGGAAAGATATTTGAGGCCAGATTGCAGGGCTTGATTGCTTTGCCATGTTAATGGTTCTGAAGTTCAGACAGAGGAAGCTTCCTTTTAGTAAGAAAAGCAATGTTTGAAAGCAATGTTCTAAAAAGTTTAACCATGGAAGGAAGGGTGCATGTACCAGAAACTGGCAACAATGAGAAAAGGTGATAGGATCACAGATTTAGATCCAGAAGGGATTTTAGAGGTCATGAAACCCAATCTCTTCATTTTACTGATGAGGAAGCTAAGATTTGTAAAAGAAAAATAACTTACCCAAAAATTACATAGGCCTAAAGGCAGTGTCAAGATTTGAACCTAGAACCTTTGACTCAAGAGCTAAAGTTTTTTCTACCGCACCCACTTCCATTAGGTGGTCCTTATAGTACTACTCGTGACGGTCATAGCAGTATAATGGACAAGGTACAGATGCAAAAAAAGTTATAAAAGGAAAAATTGACAGCATTTTGAGATTGGATTTCACAAGACCCATGAAGATTGTCACTCATTTTCTGGAATTGAGGATTTTTTTTTTCCTACAATGTAAGTCTCCTGCCACATTCAAAAGAGTTCCACAAACACAAAAGTGGGCCCAACACAAATGTGGACCATCTCCTAAAGGCCTAATGCTCTAAAAAATCTGACCATGACCAAAATTTCCCAGAAGTGAGAGAAGATACTATGTGTTCCAATCTTGCTGAGGAATCTATTCTAATGGACAACAATGCTACCTTTTCAGTATCATCAATCAACAATCATTAAGTGACTTCTATTTGTCAGGCACTGTACTAGGCACTTAGGATACCCTTGAGTAACATACATTCTATCAAGAAAATGTCAATCTATACAACTGTATACAGAATAAACCAAAAAAAAGGAGATGGGGGAAAGAATATTAGCAGTTGAGAGTAGGAAGACATCAGAAAATACATTACGTAGAAGACAGTGTGGGAGCGGTGTCATAAATAGAAGGATTCTACAATGCAGAAGGGTCATACATGCAGGGCGCGGGTGGGGTTGGGGAAACTGTTGGTCAGCAAGGGTATAGAGACAGGACATGGAGGTCTGTGTGAGAAACAGACAATGGCCAATTTGGCTGGATGGTACAGACTAGGAAATGAGTAATGTATAATGAGGCCGGAAAGACAAGTTGAGATCAGGCTGCAAGGGCTTTATATGCCAAACTGAGGGCTGTATTTTATCCTAGAGGAAAAGGGGAGCCCACTGAACAGTTAAGTAATGACTTTTCAAGTACTTTCAGCCTGACAAATCTGGGAATCCAAAGAGTTTCCAGAAAAGAAAGACACCCTGGCATTTAGGGTCATAAGGGAATCGGCGGTAACAAGTGATACCCCTATAAGGATATATAAAATACTCAGCTAAGGCCATGGATTTGGTTGTATTAGAACCACAGATGGGTATCACATTAACACCGTCAGGATTCTGAATCTGCTTCATGTAAAGGTGGCATTTCACATTAACACTGTCAGGATTCTGAATCTGCTTCATGTAAAGGTGGCATTTCAACAGACCTTGGAAACAAAGTAGGAAACCATTGCAATAGTGTAAGGCAAGAAGTAATGAGGGCTCAAACTAAGGTGATATTTATGTAAATAGAGAGAAGGGATCAGATGAGAAATATTGTGGAGGTAGAAAAGGAAAAAAAAGAACAAGGAATGGTCCACCTGTCAGATCTATGCAGAGGGGAGGAATTCAAGGCCAAACAAAAGATAGAGAGCATTACAAAATGTAAACTAGATAATTTTAATTATTAAAAAGCTTTTGTACAAACAAAACCAATGCAACCAAGAATAGACAGAAAGCTGGGAAACAATCTTTATAGCAAGGGTCTCTAATAAAAGCCTCATTTCTCAAATATATAGAGAACTGAGCCAAATTTACGAGAATACAAGCAGTTCTCCAATTGATAAATACAAAGGATATGAACAGGCAGTTTTCAGATGAAGAAATCGAAGCCATCTATGGGCATCTGAGAAAGTGTTCTAAATCACTTTTGATTAGATAAATGCAAATTAAAACAATTCTAAGGTACCACCTCACACCTATCACAGATTGACTAATATGACCAAAAAAAGGAAAATAAGTGTTGGAAAGGATATAGGAAAACTGGGACACTAATGCACTATTGGTGGAGTTGTGAACTGATCCAACTACTCTGGAAAGCACTTTGAAACTATGCCCAAAGGGCAACCAAACTGTGCATACTCTTTGATCCTGCAATACCACTACTAGGTCTGTATCACAAAGAGAGAATAAAAAAAAGAGGAAAGAACCTACATGTGCAAAAATATTTATAGCAGCCCTTTTTGTGGTGGCCAAAAATTGAAAATCGAGGGGATGCCCATAAATTGGGGAATGGCTGAACAAACTGCAGTATGTGAATGTAATGGAATACTACTGTGCAATAAGAAATGTTCAACTGCCAGATTTCAGAAAAACCTGAAAAGACTTGTACAAACTGATGCAAAGTGAAATGAACAGAACCACAAAAACACTGTACACAATATCAGCAGCACTGTGTGATGAACAATTATGAATAATCTAGCTCTTCTCAGCAACACAATGATCTGAAACAAGTATAAAAGACTCCTGAAGGAAAATGCTATCCATATCTAGATAAATAACTGATGGACTCTGAACGCAGATCAAAGCATAATTTTTTTCACTTATCTTATTCTTTCTCATGTTTTTTTTCCCTTTTGATCTGTTTCTTCTTCCGTAACCGTGACTGACATGAAAATGTTTTACATAATAGTACATGTATAAACTATATCCAATTGCCTAGTCTTTTCAGAAGAGGGGAGGGGAGGGAGGAATGAAGAAAAATTTGGAACTCAAAATTTTGTAAAAATGAATGCTAAAAATTTATTGATATGTAATATGTAAAATTAAAATACTGTTTAAAACTAAAACAAAACAAGAAAAAAGACCTGGCAACTGACTATATGTGAGATAAGTGAAGAATTGACAATAAGCACCGAGGTTGTGAACCTGGAAAAAAATAGCAGTTCTCACAATAGAAATAGGGGAGTTTGGAAGAGGTGGAGTGGATTGTAACTTGGAAGCAGGGTGGGGGATGAAGATAGTGATGGTCACAGCAGTATAATGGACAAGGTACAGAAATGCCTTGAGTTGGAAAATACAGGTGATGGAATCAAGGGCACAAAGAGAGAAGAGGAGCATTGTATTATAATTAAGAGAGCAAGGGAAAAGAAAGGCTCATTTATTGATCTACAATGGCCAGGACTTTTTTTTAATGAGAACATTGGGTTGCCTTTCCAGATTTTATGTTTAGCATTTTACATTCTACCAGGCCAGCACTTGGAGGCAAAAGAATGTCTTATAAAACTCAAAATTTTAAAGCTAGAGTTTCAGATAAATATTATCTATTTTATCAATTTATTTGGGGGCTTTTATATGCTACGTGAAATAATACAAGTATTTTCTTAAGTAACTGGATTCTCAATCAAAAACTTAGGAAATATACTCAGCAATAAGATCTGGCTAAACTATCATTATTCAAAATAATCCTCACAGCTTAGAAGCTGACACTTGCGCTACTGAAGTTTGGCAATCAGAGATTTAACTATCCTTTTTCACATACATTTTTTAAAAGGTTACCTACTATATAAACAGCTTTGCCAAGATCTCTGGCAAGCAAAGTTGGGCCTGGAGGAGGATTCCTCCCTTCTTTTTATGCATGGACAAACTACTTTCCTACCATCAAACAAGGTGAAGTCACACATGCTCAAAATTTTAAGTGTTATAAGGTCTCTTGTTTGTCAAGTCTAAGCTCTTAATCAATTTCTCCTCTACAGTATCCCTCACAGGTCATTAAAAAAAAAAAAACCTGAATCTTTCTAGCAGCAGACAACTCACCCAACTTGAAGCAACCCATCTGATTTTTCAGTTCACATTGAAAAAGGTTTTTTTTTCCATATTAAGTCAAAATCTGCCTCTCTCCCCGATTCTAATTCTGAAGTCAGCAGCACCACATAACCAATCTAATACCTATTAACAAAGATAGCCCTTCAAATATTTCAAAGTAGAAACCACTGCTCGCTCCACCTGTATTCATTCCTTCTCTTGTTGAGCTAAACATCCCTAATTACTTTATCTAATTCCTTTCCCAATTCTTCCTGCCTTTCTCGGAGCACAATTCAACTTATCAGTGTGCCTTCTTCCAAAATGGGTCACTCAGAACTGAACACTACTACATGCCAGATGTGGTACAAAAGATCTCTTCCCTTGGACACTTTAATAGAAAAACTTCACAATAGCTTTCTGGGCTGCCACATGCCACTTCTGACTTATATTAAGCCCTCACTCCAAAATAAAACATAAGTATTTTTTTTTCCCTTACCAAAATCACTACTTAGGCCTATCTTCCACCATCCTATACTTCTGCATATAATTTTCTTTGAATGTAAGAGCTGTACTCTCTAACCTTTTTGAATCTCCTTTTGTTAGATCTAGCCCACTGTTCCAGCCTGTTGAGAGTTTTGAATCAGATGTCTTAAATCCAACATTATTTGCTCTCCTTTTCAGCTTTATGTCAAATATAAATACTGTATTTTCCTCCAAGTCATTGTTAAACAGCAAGCTGAAAAGTACTAAGGACTAATCTCTGTGGCATATCTCTAAAGACTTCCTACCATCAGGAAGAACAGAGCTCTCCCACCCAAAACACCAGACAAGACCACGTATCCATAATAGAAGAAATCAATCTTTATGGAAATGAGATTTAGCAACCCGAAAAAGAAAGTATTTGCCAAAGTTCTCCCAAAATTGAGTAATTACCATATAAACATGCCTTATTAAACACTTCTTTCCTTCTCTCATCCCCAATATCTAGAGCTAAGTACGATAGGTTCTAAGTCCCAGGTATAGCCACTAGTAGCATGAATACAAGTTGCAGATTTCATGGACCTCAGTTTCCACATATACAAAGCAGAAAAGTGAAGAGTCATAACTGTGAAATTGTGAGCAGAGAGCTATAGTCTGATGTCAGGATGACCAGGGTTCAAGCTCTGTCTCCAATACATACTGGTTGCGTGATCCTGGGCAAGTAATTTGACCCCTTAGTGTTCCAGGCAACTGTCTTATGACTAAGCTGTGGATTCACTGATCTATATTAGTATATTGAGAATTCCCGATAGTAATGAAAGCTCTGGTTTAAAAAAAAAACAAAAACAAAATAAAAAAGAAAACCAACACAGTACTCCAGGGAACAGGACTCTTCAATTTTTTTAGGGAAAGAAGTAATGCAAGACAATTTTGTCTAACCAATAAATGCATCTCTGCCAAAGGATCATCAGTTCTTTGTACTAGTCAAAAATCAAACTAAGTTAGTCATATTAATGACCATCCACAAAACTACATACTATAAGCTTTAAATGGGAGAGGTATTAAACTTAAAATAACAAAACATTCATGTGCTACTGATCCAAGGTAATGAAAGACAGGGAGTTTTAGTAAGTGAAAAATCTACAGTACTTATTTTAGAATATAATCAAAAAAGCCATTTACAAAAATGAGCAATAATTTGCATGATACTACAAATTAAATCTCACTGCTTCTTTTATCATACATTTTTCTGCCTACCTTCCCCCTCAAAATCCCTTACATGACATGGAATAGACATTATTCGATAAATCGCTATTTATTATTCTATCCCTCTGATGTTTTTGTAATCAATGTTTCTCAAATTGTTATCTTCATTCTTTCTAAAATTACCATTCTATTCCCTTAGGCCTGGACTGACTTGAATAGTTGGTCTCCTAGAATAAATATCCACTACCATTTGAGTTCAATAAAAAGGTTAAAAAAGACTTATTCAAACCAATTCTTTTGTCACAATACCACCAAAATGTTTTTCTCTTACCTCCAAACGCCAGGTCACTTACCTCCAAGGAAGTCTTGGAAAAGTCTTTCCAAATTCCCTAGCTCGTTTCTCTTCAGTTCTGATTTGCTCATATTAAAATTACCTTGCTTTGAAATTCCAAAGAATTATAATAAATATTTTTAATATTCCTCCAAATACACAAAATTTTAAAAGGCTAAAAGGTTTGGTTTTCCTATGGGCCTTCCCTATGGCCCAGGATAGTCAGCATTTGCTGGTCAAATAAATATTGTGGATACTACAAAGGCACTTTTAGATGAACACACTCAAACAAGCACTGAAATGGTAAGAAAAATCAATAATATAAAGGCTGAAGTTGGATTCCTATCCTTCATTCTTTCTCCCACTTCTGCCTACTTGGAATACTGAACCTGGACCTCCAACTTCCCATCCAAAGGGTCCTATAAAGAACCACCTACTTAACAAGGCAGATTGTTTAAACAAATGTAAAATATCCTTGCAGGAAAAAGGCAAGCTGTCACACTAGAATACTTAAAAGCAGATTAAGACAAGGGAAAGTTAAGAAGATGAAGGGGAAAAAAGATTTTCCCATTGTCCCAATTATTCCTGAGTAAATAAATTTCTCTTTGAAACAACAAAAAAGAAGGAAGTTACTAGAATGCTAATTTAAAAATCTCTAGTAACGCTGTGCCTTCTCAAAAGAAGGATTTTTTTTTACCTGTCCACCTATTTAATCGACATAGGGAAGTACCAATAAGGAAATACACATACTGATTCATGTATGTTTTCACCTGCTTTACCATTTATAGTCTTATAGAGTCTGGTACACTGAAAGGTTAAATATGACTTGCCTAAAGGTCACAAAGCCTTGAACCTAGGGTCTTCCGGATTCCAGAACATATTCTGCCTCTAAAGAAGAAAATCAAATGTAGATTTTAAAAAGTTTAAAGAAAATCAAATGTAGAAAGTTTAACCAATATCTAGCAACTGAGAAAATTTGATTAAAAATTCTTGGTTAAACTCTAATCTTTTTTTTAAATTATTATTTCAAAACAACTTGGCAGTACCTCAGAAGATAAGGGCAGATTTCCTGGCAAACAGAATACAAATGAAACAAGCGTAAGAAGGCCTTTGTGTTCCTACTCTCTTCATGACAATAACTTCTCAGAAGGCACAGTACTCTGCAAATTCTGCAGGCTCTGTTATGTACAATACCTACCACAAATTTAAGAATTCTAACAAAGTCAGATATTCCTACTTTCACTACCAATCTTTCTCCTTTGAAATTTCATTGTTCTCACACAAATAGACCCCCTACCTACCCACTTCTTACCTCACATAAATTGATAGCTGTAACAGGATCTACACCTCTTTTATAGACCTTTAACAGAATACCTTGGTAGTTCTTCAAAACTTGAAGACCAAATTAAATGTCCAATTTTAAAAGCTCATACTGCATGCATGTGCCAATTCAGCTTTAAAGTGTGGGTTTTATAAAGCAGGTGTCTGTGTCAGAACACCTAAGTGAGTCAATAAGGAGAAAAATAAATCATTGTCCTAAATAGATAAATACACTATTATACTGTAAAATTTGACACACAAGAAGTACAGTGGGTGGGCATCATGATTCAGAACATCATGTATAGATGAAGAATTTAAGACTGTCAGGATTAAAATGGAATAAAATCTAAAGCAACCTTAAATATGGAGAAATACTTTTATTCATTTGAAAACTGGCACAAAAAAAAGACATATTTAATGTTAATGGGTCTACTCCACTTGAACTGATTTATTGTGGTTCAGCATTTCCATAGCTAAATTCTCCCCCAAAGGCTTTACAACCATTTAATATTAACTATTCTTTCTCATAGCTTCTTCATGGCATTGCCACCATATTACGTGTCAAAAAAAAATGAACCCTAAGAAAAGTAAGTTATTATTTACATATATGTGTGTATGAGAAAAACACATTATCAAGGTTTTTTCCCCATTCTTTTCCTAAGCCGTAATGCCTCCCATAGTGGTGGTAATGGTGGGGGAACAAAAAAAAAAACTTCTACCTTTCTGGTAGACTCAAGGTTTTTTTTCCCTTAAATCATTTAAATGATTTAAATCATTTAAAAACAGCAAAAAGCTTTCAGCTATAGTTATGTTTAAAACAAAAGGCATTTCATCTAAACCTTGCCAGTACTACTACAAAAGTATAACTGCTACCATACAAAGGAATAATGCTATTAGCGAAGTGGTCAGTATAGCGGAAGGGCAGGGGAAGAATAAGACCAAAGTCTTGCTCTATCTCAAGTTTTCTATATCTTATCAAGATCCCCTTACAAATATGAAAGCCTATTACAGATCAAACTCTCCCTTCCAACAAACTATTGTTGCTTTTTAAAAGCCTCCTCCCTTCCCCCAACACATTTATCATCCATTTAAAGAATTATCTGACCCACAGCTCCTGTCTTCTGAGACATGACATAAAAGGACTCTCAACTATCCCCCCAACAAAAAAAATCAATTTTTTTCAATTAAGACGAAAACCTAATGAAAGCTGAGATCATTCTTATGAAAACCAAACACTGCTCAGAGGCAGGCCACAGCTATATATAATCTTGCTTTGTGGTTTTCCAATTTCTCTTTTAAAAATTCTGTTGCTTTACTCCTATGATCCAAAGATTTATGATTTGCCATACTGCAAAAAAATGATTTCCTATAGCTACATAATGTTTTTACTGAATTGAAGGCAGTATTGATATCACTGCCGAATTCAAGCACACTGAGAATTTTCCCTTCCTGGGTGAGCACTGAAAAAAAAAATCACTTCTATAATTGCATAGCCCTTTAAAACAAATTTTTTAAAAACTCAAGCGTGCAAGGTGTGTTCATTACTTATGAGAATGACTGTAAATGTGAAAACATGCTGTTGTGACCCATCATCATTACAATCAACAATACATTCTTCCAAAAACTGGGAAAGCTGAACAACTCCCAGTATAAGTCAGTCTGACCTCCCATCACCCCTCATTCAATATCTGTGAATTTGTGAGCTGTCATTTACGTCCACGAAAGAAAGCCAAAGTAACTGGTACTTGAACATACCATATTACAACAGTGATACCTTCAGTACCCACTTTGCTAAGTGAGCTAACCATACTATGCTGTTATTAGATTGAAACACGTCTACGATTTAAAAAAAGAATATCAGCAGCTCTATTTGGTCCCATACTATGGATGATGGGAATTAAGTAATCTGGGACTGAGCTAAAACCAAATACAATAAATCATTCATTCAATTCAACCAAAAGGCAGTCCAAGCCACCTTTCCAACACTGGCAGATACTGTGTTTTAAACCAGATCATGAAGTTTCTCCTAAACCCCAATAACTACCTAATGAGGAAAAGGTATCTTTATCAAACGTTTACTAAAACATCCCACAAAGAAAGCCTAAGCTCAGGTTTGAAAAACTGTTTACATGAAAAGGAGGATATAAAAGCCAAAATATAAATTTAAAAATGCCTTACAATTCAAATGTATGTGCCAGATGATTAATATTCCGTTAACCTCTTTTATAAAACAATGATTTTACTAACCAAGATGCCTTAGGAAACAGCTTAAATAAATTTTCAGATACACCAAAGTCCTAATCAAACTTTTGGGAATTTGGGGAAACAAAAAAACAAAAAAATAAAAAAATAAAAATAAATACTACCATCTAGTTTTGAGATCAGCTATTGTCTCTTATGTCAACTTCTATTCATGGACTCTTTGTTCTTGGCATCGGTATTCGCTCAATTCCCATCAGAAGTGTCATATTACAAAAATATTATTTTCAGGGGCAGCTAGGTGGCACAGTGAATACAGCACTAGCCCTGAAGTCTGGAGGACAGGAGTTCAAATTCAGCCTCAGACATGATATTTACTAGCTGTGTGACCCTAGGCAAGTCACTTAACCCCAACTGTCCCCCCAAAAAAAACCCTTATTTTCAAAAGATGGAGCAGAAAATTAGTGCAGCATTTGGAACAAGACAAAAGATCTCTGTTCAAATCCTGATTCTGCCACTTATTAATTATGAAATTTGAGGCAGGCAGGCCTCTTCAATCTAGGCCTTAGTTTCTTAATATATAAATAGATGGTTGGACTAGATGACCTCCAGTGCCCCTTTTCATTCTTGATCTACAAGCCAATTTGCCCAGAAATGTTAAGATTCTAAAAAGGGCTACATTAGTCTATTTCCCTTTTAGATAAGCACAGAATGCCCTGATTTTAACCACTGTAAGTTTATAGTACATAACTTAAGCTGGACTTTCACTCCTACTTGGCAATCTCCTTCTACTCAACTTACAGAATTAAAGCAAAGATTTTTTAACGCGTGTGTGTGTGTTGTGTGTGTGTGTGTGTGTGTGTGTGTGTGTGTGTGTGTGTGTGAGAGAGAGAGAGAGAGAGAGAGAGAGAGAGAGACAGAGACAGAGAGAGAAAGACACAGAGAGAGAGAGAGAGAGAGAGAGAGAGAGAGAGACAGACACACACAGAGACACACAGAGAGACAGAGAGACCCATCCCCCTCTTTGGTAGTCTGGTGAAGCCCATGAACCTCTTTTCAAAATAATACTTTTCAACACATAAAACACACAGGATTACAAAGGAAATAGTTATCTATCTCTCATCATACACACATACCCTAAAAAATAAGCCATAGACACTTGGTTGAGTATTTTGGTCCTAAAGCATCACAAGGATTCAAACATTTTCTTCAAGTCCAAGATCACACACCCCCAACCTTCCTCCTCAGAAACCACCTATCCTTCCATCACCTTTGCACTTTCTTAGGCTATTTCTGTTGCTGACTTCACCTTCCAAAATCAACCCCAGAGTTAGTCAATTTGGCTCTACCCTGTTCTCTCCTCTGAAATCCCCTGCTCCCTGATTTTATCAAGGTTCCTGTTCCTCCCTTGCCAAACGTAAACCCACAATCTGCCTCCTTGACTCATACTATTCATAAGCTGCCGAACATAGCACAATTATCCTGCCTGAGGTCATTATTCATTCATGTTGTCCAACTTCAACTTGGCTCTCACTGCAGCAAAGTAATTCTTTTATTCCTCCTTTATCGATTCTCCTATTTGACTTCCCAGTCAATGTATTCCAAACCTTCACTTCTCAAGACTCCCATACCTTCTTGCTCTCCTTCCCCCTTAGCTGAGTACCCTGCCTCTTACTTTAATGGGGGAAAAAACCCTGACATCATTCAAGATTCCTCTGGGCTCCCCTTTTCTTCATCTCAGAATCATTTGACTTCTTTCCAGTCTCCGAGAAAAATGTGGCCCTTCTCTGTGCCAAGGTCAACACTTCTATTTCTCCAAGATTACATCCTCAATTATCTTTCCAGCCTCATTATACATTATTCCCTTTCCCATTTTCTACAAGCCAGCTTTTTCCTTGGTCAGAATAAGTGTTTATTAATTATAATAGCTAATAAAATAAATATAATAATTAGAAGTGTTTAATAATTATTAAGTATTAACTAAACACTTATTAAACAGACAACTCTCCACCTTCCATCCATCTTCCAGCCTTTATTCCCATAATTAGAACTCATACTCTCCCCTCTCTTCTTTCAAAAGAAAGATCCATCAAATTCACAGTGGCAACTAGGTGGTACAGAGGAGATATGGCATCAGGCCTAGGAAGACCTAACTTCAAATCCAGCTGTGTGACACTGGTGAAGTCCCACAACCTGTAGCTTCCTCATCTGTAAAATGGGGATAACAATAGCACTTAACTTTTAAATGAGATCATAGTTGTAAAAAATCGATGAGCACAGTGCCTAGCACAGAAGGGATTTCAAATGTCTCTTCATTGACTGATTTGCAGTAGACTGCCTAGGCACCTACTTTGCTGAGATTAAAGTCATCCGATGAAAGAACTCCAAGAGAAACTTCGTATCTCTTACTCTTTACTAAGGTCAATCCTTTTGCTTGCACCTTTAGATGCCATCCCTTCCCTGATTCTTATGGAACCTTGCTGCGAAAATCATCCTGTTTCTCAGCATCAGAATTAGACCAGTGATTCCATTAGTACCCAGGAACCCTTACATGAAGAAACTTCCTCTCCCAATGCATGTCAGTACCTTCTCTACCCTCTGACTAAATGCTAACTTTGAGAGTCAGAGGCTAAGTAGAGTTTATTATGTTCTAGTTAAAGTTTCTACCCTTATTTCCAGATTAACTCCCAGACGCTGGTGTTTAATAAGCAGCTCTCCTACTCTTCTTGTTTTAAAGGGACTATAGATTACTAATTAGCACATCTTCTATTAAAAACCTCTAATTGCCTCACTACACCCCATGTTCCTTCCAGCTAGATTGATCCTTCTTTAGACACCTAATAGCCAAACAAGAAACAGAGTCTGGTTAAAAAAAAAAAGTGAGAGTCAAAAAAGCCCTGCAAGTGCAGTAGTTATTAAGAAAAATGCAGAATCTGGGCGTTTTCAGTTTTCTATATCCTCCTCTCATGCCCAAATAAATGTAGGTTTTCCCTAACAGCAGCACCAGCAATAACACCAACAACCACCACTTCACAGTTTTCTATCTAGCACTTGCAGGTTTACACCACGACATGCCAACACCTTCACCTTTAATGATTTTAGCAGGTTCCTTTTGTCTCAGATTCCACGTCCCCTCAGCAAGGATTATATCTGATTTTAAACAGCCCATAGTATCTTGGGTATTGGTGACTCCTATGATAACATCCATGAGACCCATTCATTTTGAGGCAAGAACACATACACCCAAATTCCTTTCCAAAGATGATCGATTCTACTTCAGAAACAAGAGAAGAAAAGAGTAAAGAAAAACGCAAAATTTCTCTACCTAGTTGAGTTGCATACACAACATAATTTACCTACATCTTAGAATCAGGATAATGAATTTGTACAATCTAGGCAAAATGTTTAAGCTGGAACACCACCCTCTCCCTCTCCTACTTGAAAATTGTGCTGCTTGCATTTACAAGAGGGGGCGTTGGTCCTTAACTAAGGCAGCTTGGTGGCCCAGGGGTAGAGTGCCAGGCCTAGAGTCAAGATGACCCGAGTTCAAATCTGGCCTCACACCGTTAACTAGTTGTATAACCCTGGGCAAGTAACTCAGTCTCTATCTGCCTCAGTCTCTTCTTCTGGGAAGGAGTAATAATGGCACCTACCTCATAAGGTAGTGAAGATCAAATGAGGTAACTAAAGCACTTGGCACAGTGTCTGGCACATAGCAAATGCTCTTTAAATGTTAACTATTTATTAATCACTGGGATTACAAGTGAAAAGAATGAAACAATCCCTATTCACAGTGAGTGTGCACTGATGGCAGAGACAAGCTGGTATCCAGAATAGATACCCGTATGCCAAGGTATAATTTTCTAGAATTGAAAATATTATCTTTTTAATCAATGTTAAGACATATTCCTCCTAACCACCTTATCCCACCCTTCCCCATATCCTTAAAGCAGCCATCTCAAATTCAAATAGAAACAGTGCCACTAATTTGTATGCAAGGATCTCTACAGGCCACATGTTGACTTAAGTTTTAAAATGTAATGTTATCTATGTTTTATTGTATTTTTATTTCTTTTCTTAAATATTTTCCAACTATATTTAAATCCAGTTGGGCTGCACTGGGAAGACTGGGCTGACATCTCTGCCCTGCAGCATATTATATCCTAAGAAGCAGCCAACCATCCTATCCCTGCCTTATGACAACTTCACCTAGAACATATTATTCTCAATCATTAGAGGGCACAGCAAGAAGGAGCCCTTACCAGTGGTCACAGACCTAGACATATAAACGATCTAACACCTAGTCTGAGCCTTCATTTTACAGATGAAGAAACTGAGGTCAAAGAGGTCACAGTCCTCTAACTCCAAATCCAGTACACAGTGAATATTAAGAATAAATAATTGTGTTTATGGTACGATGACAGACACATTGAATAATGTAACTTGAATATTCTTGGATTTATGTGCCAGGATTTTCTGATTTAGTCCAGTGGGCATGGCATGTTTGGACTCATACTAAATAAAGAGCAAGTGATAGTATATTTACACATGGGTCATGTAATTACTTATGGACATAGCTGACAGTTAACCTAAAAAAATCTAAGAATGTTTAACACTCTGGAGACTAGAGAAACCTAATTACTATTTTATTGTTGCCCATGAGAATACAAAAGGCCTTTTTGGGGTTGGTTTTTTTTTGGGGGGGGTTGTTAGATAGACTATGTACTATGTAATTTAGAATTCTCCAGATTTACACATCTTCATTCTGAAAACCCTGCTTCAGTTTTTAACTTACATTCTTCCAAGGAAATACCATCACCAAAAAGATTTCCTTATTTCCCTTGGTTGCCATGTGCTTCCTACCCCCTCCAATCAAATTATAAACTAAATACGTATTAAATTTATAAAACAGTAACCAGAACATAAATGCAACACATAACAAGGACAATGATTCTGACTCCTTTAATATACAACTACATAGTTGTGTGTTTTCTCATTTGTAAAGAGGGGATGATGATGATGATGATTACAATACCTTCCTCACGGGGTTATAGCAAAGAAAAGAGTGTGTTAGCCTTAAGAATGTCATGAACGGCAGCATGGGATAATGAATAGAGAACCAGCCTCAAAGCCAGCAAGACCTAGGGTCAAGTCTTACTTCTGACACATACCAGCTATGTGATCTTAGACAAATCACTTAACCTCTCAGCGAGCTAAGATGATAAATTGCAGAGAAGATGCAGACTTGTATTGCTGGAAAGCTTCCCGATGTCAATGAAATCACAGGCACAGTCCTTATTCTTAAAGGGACACAGAAATGACAGCTATTTTTATGAGCATCAGTGTACAATATCAATATAGAAAGTATAAGTTTGGTTTCAATCTTTACAAATTTTGTGACATACTTCAGAAATTTTTTTTAAAAATATCATTGGCTTGTTTATATGCCTTGTTCTCCTCCTACAAATACAATAGAGAAACATACCAAAAATGACTCCAAATAGTTGAGATTTTATTTCAATAGTCTATGAAATTAATATAAACTATATAATACAAACTGGCTACAAAATCTCCAAGTCTAAATGTTTACTAATCCCATTTCACTTCTTCTAATCTACGATTCTAACCAACTTGTACCAACATTAGCCAAATATATGAATGCTGATCATCATGTTCTTTTCTACATGAGATCTTTAGACCGTAGCCTTCCATTATTTTCTTTATACTCTCATTATTGAGTTTAAGAGTGGATGTGATTTCCTATCACCTCCATGGTAATGACACAGAATGTATTTCAAAACTTTTTAGTCCTGTCAACTTCAATTCTAATCCTTCATAACACAACTCTTATCTTGACATTTCAAGCTGCATATGCCATCATCTAAAACACATGATCAAAAGGATCATCATTACAGCACTAGTCATTTCCCCCCCCAAATCAGATCTCCCTCCCAACTGCCCTATGTCAATAGTTTTTGCCATTTTTCTTACCACCTAAACATAAAGGCTGAAAACTAATTTTTGCTTCACACCGCCTTGCATTAGTAGAAGAATCAAAGTCTTTCATATGCAGAAATTATTTCCAATGCTGGAATCACTCTAGTTTAGGCCTCCATTGACCACGTGCTTCATTACTGCAATAACTTCTTAACTTATCTCTCTCATTCCATAAACCCCACTCCAACACATCCAACATGCTCCTAAGCTTGATTAACCTTTCCTAACAGCCACTTTCATTACCATAGTACCATTCAATGCAAATACCTTTAGTAGTTCCTTATCTAATGACTCAAGTCTAAATTGAGCTTGGTTAATATGCTCCATCATCTGGCCCCTATCTCCCAACACTGATTCTTCTTCCCCGCCTCACAAACAAAATCATTTTCATTCCCATCTTCTTGCCTTTGCTCATATTATTCTCCTTGCCTGAATCTCCATATCTCCCCCTCCACCTATTCAAGTCCTACCCACCCTTCAAAATCAGTATCATTTCACCTCTTCCACGACACTTCCCCTTACTGCTCTTCCCTCTCTTCTTATAAATCCCAAAATACTCTCATTTGCTGTTACAGTCTACATTTCAGGTTTATTCCAGGAAATTAGCTGCTTACTATCTTTTTCCTATATCCTCATCAAAGCCTGTTATGGCGAGGGACTAAATGCTTACCTTCATGTGGTATGGGGATAAAGGATGTTCTAAAAATCCACTAAAGCATCTTGAAAAAATTTAAAAAGAGTGCTAGGTCAAATGCTATGATTGAAAGGACACAGACACAGAGGACACCAACACTGAAGCTGGAAGAACTCGCTTCAGATCCCACTTCGGATACTGGGCAAATCACAAACTCCCTGGGCCTCATTTTTCTCATCTATAAAAGGAATGTTCTGGAATAGACACAACGTGAATTATCTTCTTGACATAATTAAAAGAACACTTTCATGAAATCCTAAGAGTAAAAATGTTCATGAAGAAGATTTTGCATGATTCTTCACATTTATAATTCAAATCTTAACGCTGCAGATTTCTTCAACTTGGTTATCCCCAAAAAGATGCCTTTAGTTTGTGAAACTGATATCCCAGCCATAAGTACAGAGATAAATAGTTGAGTCCAGTGGAAAGAAAACTGACCTTCTAGTCACTGAATCCAAGTTTCAATCTCAGTTCTGCTACTATCTGTATGGCTTCAGATGAGTCACTTAAAACTCTCTGGACCTCAGTTTCCTTGTTTGTTAGCAGGAAATTGGAAGATACCTCTAATGTCCCTTCTTTTAAATCCACAACCAGATAGTTAACACACAATATGTGGTGGCAAGAATTTCATTCTTATGGAAGCATCCATTTAACAGAAGAAACAGTTGGGTTTTTTTTTAAGGGCCAGAACACAGGTGACTTTGTTCATTTGAATTTTTATAATTTAAAATTACACCTCAGCAAAACAGACAAATGGCTATAACAATGCAAGAATCAAAGTTTCCATATCCTGGTCACCACTAATGAAATACATCAAATATCTCAAGTTTATCACTAGGAAAAGACTAGATATTAACAGGAGATATGATTTGTTAAGCTAAACAAAAGCCTTCATTAACGAGAAGTGACAGGATCACAACCTCGCTTTGAAGAACTGCCAACATACCAGCAGCCTTCAATGCAGGATTGCCCATTAAACATACTACAGCTTTAAAAGCAGTTGCTTTAAAATAAACAAACCTATGTCAAGGCAGGTCAACAACATACCAGATGGTGTTGCTCAATCTTGGAGAACATGTGTGCATGCGCACGCGCGCACACACACACACACACACACACACACACACACACACGAGCATGAGGCTAACCATCACTGATCAATGTGTTTGCCTGAGGTAACATGTTCTAAACCTTCTGGGGAAAAAAAAGATCCCAGGAATAAAAGTGTTTATTCCATAAGATTCATAAAAGACAACACAGAATTTAAAAAGTTTGGCCCCCTAATCCCTAGAAAACTTAGTTGCCTTCTTCCAATCCTGGTTCACTTGCATTTAATTCAGGATATTTATAAACTGTATTTACTTCAAAATGAGATGCACAATAGCTATGGGGGGGGGGGGTAAGGAAACAAGTTTCCTGGAGATTAAAATGGCTAGGCATGGTGGGCCAAGGGGTAAATCTTTACTCATTTTTTTTTTGCACAAGAAGTGCTTTTGAGTTGTGTAAACAAATATAACCCAAATCTTAACACCCTCAACAAGAAGGCAACAGAAAGCTATGAACGTCAACCTTTTCCTGCATGTCACGACATACGTATAAAAATCACCACTTAAGTCACACCCAAGAGAGGGTAATAGGGAAATAGAGGTGGCATAAATGCAGGTCATTTTATACTGTAAATTGTTATTTAGTCTTCTGTTTGTTTCTCCATCACTATGTTTATAACAACATCCTTGCAGGATTTCTGATTCATGGATGGAATGAATCTTGAAGACCACCTAGTCCCATCCCCTCAAGGATCTTACGGATAAAGAAAACAGACAAGTAAGTGAGAAGATCAAAGCTGCAGAAAGTAGCAGTCAGGTTTGATGAATATCAAGATGCCAAATCAGAACTCTTATATCATGTTAAGGGTAATTTTAGTGCATTTTACTAACATTGATAAATTAGTCGCTCAGCCATTTTCTCATCTGTAAAATGAAACTTTTACCAAAATGATCTGAGGTTTCATTTCTAAAACTGTAAATGCCCAATTCCATATAGTTATTAACCAAGGACCTTGGTTCCCTGATCATCCCTCAATTAAAATTTTACAATGGTGGTTTTTAGCATAGATTCAAAGAGGTTAAATACCACTGAAACAAAGATTTATTAAGCATCTATAGTCCCTGATATGAAACTGATTCAGGCATCTACTGCAAAAGTCCATATAATCTATTGGGGTGCAGAGGGTAGGAGAAGGGAGTTTTAAGAACAGGTCAATTTTATCCTAAAAATTTTAAACTAGCTGATGAAGCTATGTGATGATCTGACCGAGGACAACTGAAAACCAACTCCCTTGCTCTACACTCTGTCTTGTAAGAGGCCTCAGCTCAGACTGCAATGTGAACTTCCATCAAACCTTCCCTTCAAGCAAAAGAAGGGAATATGGAGGTTTCAAAATGGCTTTGTTTAGCTCATGCAAAGAAGTTGAACTTGAAGTTAAGAGCAAAACTGTAACTAAACAGATTAAGTGCTTTCATAAGTGAGTGTCATATCAAAATAAGTTCTCAAGTGCTTGTCTAGATTGAAAAAGATTCTCAAAATCTAGTGTTGCATATAAAAATAAGATTTTTTTTTTGCAAGGCTTCTAATGAAAAGATATTTTAACCAAAAAAGCTGTCAGAAATACCACAGAGCATTATTCATAGACAAAAATTAGAGCCTGTAACTTCTGGCAGCGTATATCTGTCCTACTTTAGTCACTGTGTATCTGCTCATCTTTGAAATGTCCATAATCAATGATACTACATATACCTTTTTAATGCTAACATTCTGGATCCTCTTTTTTTTAATAAGTGTGTCAAATAAATTTCTTTTCTCCTATTGCTACTATTTCCTAATCTCTTCTTTCCTTTTGCTTTATATTTGCCCCAAACTATTTCTCAGCTCATACTATTTTCTTCCACTGAAGTCCTACTCTAGTATAATTTATCATGGCATAAAGGTGGCAGCTAGGTTCCCAAAAGTTATACCAGGAAAACACGCTTTGGCAGGTCTTGCCAAACTCAAAAGGCTTAGAACACAGGTCTAGGGACAGACTACCAATACCTATCCCTTCAAGAATCAGGCTAGCTAAATTCAAGAAAGGCTCTTAATCCTGACCTTGGTTGGTTACCCAGTGACATTTTAGAGGAACTCATGAAGACTTTGGTCTCCAGAGTCAGAGAACCTGAGCTCAAATCTCACCTTTCACATTACTATCAATGTGAACTTGAAGAAGTCACTCTTCTTCCTTGGTTTCATTTTCCTTTATCTGCAAAATTAGAGAGTTAAACTAGATGGATGGCCTCTAAGGTTTGTCTCTTCCAGATTCATATCTATGATCAGGAACAAGAGCAGAGAAAGAAATCCGTGAAAGAAGTATGCACATCAATGAAATACATGGAGCTTTTAAAGGTAGGAGTCGTGTATGAGTTAAATTAGCATCAGCAATTAGGTGACACATGGAGACAGGCCTAGAATCAGAAGACTCATTCTCCCCCACCCCCGCCCCGAGTTCAAATTTGACTTCAGACAGTTACTAGGCTGGGTAACCCTAGACAAGTCACTTGTTTGCCTCAATTCCTCATCTGTAAAATGAGCTGGAGAAGGATGTGTCAAACTACTCCATTATCTCTGCCAAGAAAACCGAAATGAGGTGAACAAAGAGTTGCACATGACTGAAAACAACTGAACAACCAAAAAAATACCATTCATTTAATATACGATTTTTTAGGATTAAATGATAGTCTAAAAACCAAGCCATGCTTTTCAAATAAACTACGCTGTATTGTTTATTATTTATTAAAATGAATTGTTTCATTAAATTTTATTTAAATTATTTATTAAAACAGATTGTACTGTACACCATACAGTACCGAGACAACAACAATGGATTAGGAGTCACAGACTCTGGGTTCAAATACTAGATACACTTATTACAAACCCCTGTGATGTTCAAAAGCAGGTTATTTTACCTACTATAAAGCCTCATTTTCTCCATCTGAGAAGATGAAGTAGTCACACCATGTAACCCCTTTAAAGGTCTATTCCAGCTATAAATGATCCTATGATCTCTAAACAATAAATTAATGCTCCAACTTGGCTTTGGCAGCAGTTTTTACAAAGAAAATGAGTTTTCTTAAAATTAAGTATCTAAGCTGAATAGCAGTGGATCTAAAGTAATAGAGTAGGGCTCAGAGTAGCTTAATAGATAAACATGGCCTTGGATTACCCAGAGGAGGAGGGAATTAAGGAGTAAGGGAAAAGAAGGGGTTCTCTAACTGGCTGCTCATAAGACATTTCTATTTAATATGTGAGGTATATGGCACACATGTTGAAATAAGGCATGCTGATTAAATTATAAACTTGGATGAGTTGGCTACATCCTTAAATATTAGGATTCAAATAATTCAGGAGACCAGAAATACAAAAGCTACTCCTATTCAGCCTTGACATTCACTATATGTAGGTTTTATGGGGTAGAAGATTTGCCTTCCTGTGTTCTGCTTAGGCTGTTAAAATTAGTTTATATTCCCTCAGTGCATGCCTGGTAGGTGTTGGGAAGCATGTTGTGTAATGAGAAGCAGTGCCAATATTCAAAATTCACCATGGGTGATACACAACATGAATAACATTTACACAGATCAAGAGCTGGTAATACAAGGTAGGACAATAAAATAAGTTCTATGAACATTCTGCAAGAAGCATAAAAGACATATGAGACTGACTCATAATACTTACTGCCTGTTGTTAATGAACTTTAATGAGCCTGCACTTCCTCATCTGTAAATATGAAGATTATATCTATACTATTTACACCTAACAAGGTTGGTGTGAAGATCACATGAAATACGCTTTTATCCAAAATTTCTTGTTGGAAATACACCCCAGAAGCATTATTAAAACCAAAAAAGCTCTGTTTCAAGATTTTTATATTAATCTTATTTCTAATAACAAAAATTGGAAGCAACCTAAATGTCCTACAACATAATGGACTACTATAATTCAGTTAAGACTGATAAGTATGAGGAACATAAACACTGAAAGATCTTTATGAATCAATGCAAATAAAAAAAAAAAGACCCAAAAGAACAAATCACACATAAACTGCAGCCATATAAAAGGAAAAATGAATGGAAATAATTCCAATTGGAGACAGAAGGACAAAGTATGACATTTTATAGGTACATTCCATTTATTTGAATGTTAATAGCTGAAAAGCAAATGTAATTGGTGGTACTGATGTTCAATATTGCCTATAATCATTTTTTAGAAGATCAAATGTAAAAAGTTTGCAAATCTTAAAGTACTACATAAATGTCAGCAATTATTACTGTAAGAAAAGGGAGGGAAACCTGCAGTTAAAAAGATAAAGACTCAAATAAGTTAGGAATGAAAATATTGTGAAGTGGTATAACACAGTAGTGGAAGAAGGTGTCATGTATCATGTACTTAACACAAGAAATAATTTCTACTAGATCCAAGGATGACTGGAGTGCCAGTCACTATAGTATGTTTAGATTAAGATTCCAAAAACTAAAAGCATGGGGAAATTCCTAGGATTCAAGAAAGTACTAAGGGGACTCGGCTTTTGCCCAAAGAAAAGGATTAGTGACAGTATGTAAAAGCCCTTAGACTGTTTTTCTCTTTCCAGAAAGAAAAGAGAGGAAAAAGGGAAAGAAACTGAAAGGTGAAAAGAAGAAAGTAAGTCTTTCATCTCTCTGAGCTTTGGTTTCCTTGCCTGTAAAAAAGAAAGGGATCTCCAAGGACCCTCACAGCCAAAACATTCTGATTCTAATCAGTCATGATTAACTTTGAATGTAAAGAAGTGCCCAAGAGAAGCAAGGAAAATATGCTGAGAGATTACAATTATTACTTCTACTAATGATAATAATAATAATAATAATAATGGCTGAATAGACATAGGGCATGCCTCTGGTCAGTAAGACCTCATTTTAAGTCCTGCTCCCAACTCCTACACATTAGTGGTGTCACAACGGGCAATCTTAAAAGGTCTGCCTTACAGAGGAGTTGAAGGTTTATGTTGCTGTAAGTGAACTCTCAGTATGGAAATTCCCTACACCAATTAAAAGTCCAGACAAAAAAAATAAGCTCATATTTAAGGTGTCAGTTTCAAAATCCCTTTTGTCAAAACCACCCTATGAGTAGAAATTACAAGAATTACTATGCCCATTTTACAGGTAAGATAATTAAGGCTCATAGCATTTGCCTTGCCCAGGGGCATAGAGCTATTGTATTACGAGTGCTGGGTCTCCTCATTCCAAGCACCAGCCTTCTGCTCTACTGTACTGAAAACAGGATACTCTATGATTTACTTACAAAAGGGAGTGGGGTTTCTTGGAGAACCTCTTAAAGTTTCTGAGGTCTTTAGTATTTCATTTCACTCAGTAAGAAAGGTGAGGTGGTGAAATACAGATCTAAAGAGATGAAGCATATATGTTCCTATTAAAAGCCTGGAGGAGGAAAGATTTAAGATCTCACTCCAAATGTTAATGCCCAAAGTTTACAGTTCCAATAGGTGTCCAACTTCAAATTCTAGTCAGTTATTCAAGTTTGAACATTTAAATTTGTCATTCTAAATTGTGACAAAGAAATTTCAACTTTCATCAACTACATACTGGAAGGCCATGCACTAATCCTTACTTCACTCAGACCTTCAGACTGAAACAAACCAAAATTTTACAAAAAAGGTACCTCCTTGAAGTGAAGAAAGGAGGAAGACTCATCAATGTAACTGCCATTAAGTCAATATTTTGTGATTTTTAAAATAGCTCCACCTATTTAACAAGGGTTAGAATAAAGTCTAAATTTCTTAAGAAGCCACTTACTTTTCTTACTCCAGATTTACTTTTTGTGATAAGGCCACAAGATTTTTTTTAAAAACCAGGATTTGAACTAAGGTAAAAGAATGTCCTTGAGGAAAGAGGTCTCAAATTTCTTTCTCTAAAAAGAGCATGAGGGGCAGCTAGGTGGTGCAGGGGATTAGAGCACCAGCCCTGAAGTTAGGAGGACCTGAGTTCAAATCCGGCCTCAGACTAAACACTTGACACTTACTAGCTGTGTGACCCTGAGCAAGTCACTTAACCCCAATTGCCTAAAAGGAAAAAACAAAAACAAAACAATAAAAAGAGCATGAGAAGCTAAGAACTTCATATTTCCGGTGTTCAGTGAAGGTGAAGTGCTTCAGTCCTTCCTTCTCTTTATCTTCCCTACAATAACACTAACCCAACCTTGATATTAACTTTTTGTTTTCAAATTTCAAGTATTTCAATAAACAAAGAAGACTGTATGTGAAACTTGTGAACTTGTTATATATATTTAAAAATATTAAAATTAATACAATAATAGCATAATTGCCTGGCTTGTACATTTTACCTTCTAAATTCTCCTCTGCTCTTTTATTTTGTTTTTAAAGATTAACTTTCCATGATTAAGTCATCATTAAAATATAGCAGTAATATGAGAGGAAATCTGGAAGCCCTATGTGAATAAAAAGTCCAAGAATTCTACTCCAATGCTTCAATATGGCATGGAGGCAACCTTAAGATCTCAAGAGTTGAATCACTACAATACAGGTAAATCCTGGTGGGGCTTAAAAATATAATCTCAATGGAATTATTCTTACTGGAAATCCCTATCTATTGTCAGGGTACTAGCCTAGCTGAGACTAGTAGTTTGGCCACTTGGTGATTAATTCTTTGGCCATTGCAACACATTAGATTTTCTAAGTTTTTAAACTTTAAATTTTAATTAAGTAGTTTTAAAATTCTAAATTTAAGTTTCAAAGTCCTTAAAATGCTAAGCTTAAAAATTATTATTAACTATTTACTGAACAAAAGGTAAGGATTCTGTTATGTGGGTGTGGAACAGAATAGAACATACAGAATCTATAGTACCCAGAAACAGAATTGAAAATCTAGTATGTGAATTACACTGGAAAGCCTGGTAGTCTGGGAACTGAATGATGAAGAATCCTGAAGCATCAAAGTAGAGTTTGCTGTTATCTGCACCTCTAAACTGATACAAGAGGGTCCTGGAAATCTTCTGGTCTATCCTCCCGGCAAATACAGCTATAAATGAGGCAAAAGGCACCTGCAGTGTTGAACTGAAAGGTCACATGACTACACCAAAATAAATTTCAATAATAGCCCATGTCCACTGAGCTCTTTTGAGATTATAGAACTTTAAAACAAGCCTGTGAGTTAGGTTGAAAAAGTGTCATTAGCCCCACTTTACAGATGAGAGAACTGAGGCACAATGATTTGCCCAGATGCCCACAGCAATCTCCCAAAGCTATGAAGTATCACACATTTTCTAAATCCCCTACATCATACTATCATACTGTCTACTCTTATAATATTACCACCAACATTAACTCCCAGCAGGATGACAAATTTAGAGCTGGAAAGGACTACACAGTTTATCTAGTTTCAACCCTCTTTTCTTAAAGATAAGGAAAACCAAGGTGTAGTGTAGGTGGATCATTAGCCGAAGGTCAAAAAGTATCCAATCCAAAAAGGAATCTGAGAATTTGATGTAATCTTTTTAATCAACTCCCTACACTCTCCAAAAACGGTTATACTCTCCAAAAACGGTAAACTGAAAATTAACAAGAACCAGAGATGAAGGTGTCTAGTATAGTGAGCCTGTTATCTAGGACAACTTGTACATCACTGAATTAACAAATTTAAGGTCTATTCCTGATCCAATTCTAGCCATTAAAAAAAAAAATTAACTACCCTGATGACTCATCATCTGATACTCTATAGAATATTACAATAGATGTAGAGCTTTTATATACAATTTTATGGATACCCCTTCATCAAACACAGAACTGCTGAATACACCATTTATTCTTAAGTATATTTAAGAACAAGATTCTCGACTATGCAAATTAAAACAAGAATCCCAATACAAGCAAGGACAGGAAGAAATGAAACAGTACTAGTACTAAAATAGCATTACTTTGGGCTGCTGATAGTCACCTGGGTAAAGGAAAATAATGGAAAATATTGTACTTGAAAAGCTTTTTTGAAGATACCCGCAAGAATTCAATTCATTAAGAAACCATACTACTAAAGGTTTCTAATATGAATTTTTTTTAAAAAATCATCTCATAGGCTCAACCACCATCAAAGGTTCCCAAAGTGGGCAATACCACCACCCCCCGGGGGGGTGACAATGGAATAATGGGGGCTGGTAATAGCCTTGGGTGCAACTGGATGGCACTGAATAAAAATAAGGTGGAAGCATAAGAAAAGGAAGATAAGAAAATTCAGAAAAACTATTCATACATGTTTCATATGTTGTGTAACAGAATTAAAGTCATAGTGCTTACATTATTTTACAAAAACAAAAAACACAAAATTCAAATTATAACTGATCAGCGGTCAAGTCAGGTCTCAACAAGCAAGTGTTGGCAGGCAAGTGTCTCTCAAATTGTCGGAAGTCCAGCATGCACCTGCTGGAGGAACACGTGTATGTGATGAGTTGTTTACAGTATGATACTATATGGTTACATGATGCATGTCTCATCATCAAAATTTCAATGCAGGGATAAAACCACAAATTTACAATAAATTAAATTTAAGATGCATCATTTGAAAAAAATTTTATTTTTAAAATGATGCACATATCAAAAAAAAGTTAAAGGGTTAAAGAAAGTGGATGGGGGGGATACTGAGTAATTTTTTTAAAAGAGGGGGGTAGGCCAAATAAGTTTGGGAACCTCTGACCACAACAATCAGATAATATCCTTTACTAAAATTCTTATGTCGATTTGAATTCTGGCAAAAATCACTGGCATATTTGATTTTTACCTCTGAATAAAAGCATTTTTTCCTTAAACTCTCTTTTCCGTAAATATTAATTTTTAAAGTATTTTAAAACCTACTTTTCCCTAGTATTACCACTGCTAAAATAAGTCGGAGGTAAAGATATGGTCATTTCACTGAAATTAAGACTAATTTCTACTTTGATCTGCAACTCACAACCCAAACAGGGCAGAGATGAACGCTGTTTATATACCTAACACTGTTGGTACTCGACTTATCAACTAAAAATCTGAGTAAAATGTGTCTTTTGTAGCAAATTCCTCTAGAAAAGTAAGGTTAAACAGGAATTTTCTTCAGGGGAACAGAATGGAGACTGGGAAGTGGGGATGGATGATAACAGCCTAACTTTGGACCTAAGTTTTGTCGAAAACCTAGTCATTAAGTATAAAGAATACCCTTTCCTCTTTTTAACCAAACCAAAGATTTCATCAACATAGAAAGCTCCTGATACAGAATTTCCTCTATCAAGGCAAATCTACACCTTCTCTGCAATTCCTAAAAGTTAAGTGGCTTGTCCACAGTCACACAGCAGATACGTGTTAAAAGAGGTGGCAACCTGAATTTGGGTCTGAGTCCATGGCCAGCTCTTTACCCACTTCTAATGCTTACTATACACCAAAACACCCTGGGCTAAACTCATACAGGATACAAGAAATGGTCCCAAACATCAGTGCAGAGGGAGAAGTCCTAGTGTGGAAACACCACAGTTGCAAATCAGCAACTTGTTTTCAACTTCTAGTCTTAGGAAGCTGCTTTTGGTCATAAAAAAATCAAGCATCTTATAACTTGTCTATGGTTGTTAACTAGTATGGAACCTAAATTCAGGTCTTCCTGACTCTAAGGACAGACCTTTCTCTATCTACTCCTACATTATGTTGTCTCCCCTAGAGCATTTTAAAATAACAGCAATCTATAGGCTGATCTCTTCTTACTCAACTACAGAATTTTTACTGTAATTCTATTCCAAAAGACAAAAAGGGGATGAAGAGGTTGTAACCCATTTCTGAATTTGCCCAAAGAAAAAAAGACTAGTTAGTATAGGCAGAAGCTCTCTCAAGAGTAACAAAATGCAGGGAGGAGGAAGTTAGAGGCTCCTCCTGGCTATGAATTCACATCAAGCTGCTGCTGCTGCCTTGGTTACCCATGTTGTTTATATCTCAGCTGTGTTTTTGGTCTTGGGTATAAGGAGGAGATTGACAAATCAAGCACACAGTGTTTGAATAGATTATAGCTAGTGCCAGATTAATCCACCCCTTTAAAACCTCAAGACTTCTCACCTTTGTTATTTACTACTAGCCCCCCCCATGAAATAAAAAAGGAATTCATTTTAAGGTATTATCAAAAAAACGAACATATTTGTTCCAATAAGCAGCAACTAATAATACCCTAACTCTCCAGGCTAAAAGGAAGCCTGATTTTCATTAGGTATAGGTTCTGACTCCAAGTATCTTTGGGGCATAAGCATTCTGGATCCACTCACTCCAGTATACCCATAACAACATTCATACCTGAGCCTGCAGTAGAACTTCTTTCCAAGGCCAAAACCTTAAAATTTTATAATTTATTTACCCACATATATACCTTTAACTATATCTCATTTGAAACTAAGCTAGCTCTCATGGGAGAAAGAATAAGTTAGGTAAAATAACTCACAAAACAGCTGGTCTTGTTTCTTACTTCCTCCCCAGCAATGAAAAGGCAGTGGAGGTGGATGAGGTGGGGAAGTAGAGAAGTCTGACCAAGATTGTCAGGGCTGATGAATGTTAAAGTGGTTGAATAAAGTGGTCAGAATTAAACACCTCTGATCCTAAACAGATTTGCTAGTACCTAAATGTTGTTTCTACCTTGGAGCCTTCTGCACAGCTAGTCTACGTAACATTCGGGGCTGGTCAATCTTTCAATTTTAAAAACATGAGCCTTAATCACAAACATGAAGTATACAGTCTAATATTCTCTACCTGCTTAAAATTTATCAATATTAATTTCACTAAACATACGCAGTTTCTCTCAACTATTCACACCAGACATAGTGATAGTCATAGATAGAAAGTGTTTTGGTTTTTTGGGAGTCTGATTTTACCAGTACAGGGAGCTCCCAGCATAGAAAGAAATTCTACCAGAGATTTGGATCAACAAGTTCAGTTGTGGATTACTGGGGGCTTACACAACTAAATGATAGATGATGGAGAGCTAGACCTAGATCTGGAGTCAGGACCAGAGTTCAATCCTGCCTCAGACGTTTAAAAAGGAATCCTGAGCAAAATACTTAACCTGAATACATCTGTAAAATGAGAACAATAACAGCACCCATTTTTCAGGGTTGTTGGAAGGATGAAATTGAGATAAAGTTTTAAAGCACTTTGTAAACATTATGTGCTATATAAATGTTAGCTACTATCATTACTAAAAGTTAAAGAGACTCATTCACGGTTATACTGCTATGTGTCTAAGGAAGAGCTTGAAGTAAGGTCGTTCTGACTCAAAGGCTAGCCCTCTCCTATTCATTATGCAGCTACCTCTCAAGGGGAAAAAAATTATTTTTTAAATCCTCATACTAATCGGAAATTATAAGACTTATAAGCATTTACTAAGATCCTATTTTGAAGGTAAAGCAGAATGCTTCATGCTAAAAACCATGAAGTTTAGACAAGACAGTGAAGACACTATTTCTGACCCCAAGATATCTTACAGTTCAGTAGGGGGTAAGACTTAACAGACCACTTAATATTATGTATTAGTCATTCTTTTTTTTAAACACTATGTAAACTCCAAGGGGAGTTACTACCAATGGGAGAGAGTAAAAGGCAAAAAGGGAAAGCTAATTATCTCAAACTCTTTCAGACATTACATTCATATGCTGTTGTTGGGTGAGGAGTCCATGATGAAAAATGGGACACTAATTTAAAATACTTGAAAAACAGTCCTTTAAGCTATTTTTATAGGTATCTGAAGTGAGTATTTTTCTTTCTTTCTTTTTTTTTTTTAATAAAAAGCTCATTAGGAATGAGTTTAGGAAAGAAGTATTAGTCCTCTTTTATAGCATCTAATGAAGTCCTATTAAGTTTTACAGTTTCTTTTCCTAAACCAACAAGGAAGCTTAAAATTGGCAAAGGAAGATGGCATAAAATTAAAGGGAGAACCTTTGTGGTTTGGGCAGAAGTAAAAGAACATCTATAAACAGAACAGAAAGGCTAATCTAAAAGACTGAAATTAAAGCTTAAGAGAGGGAGAGAGACACTTTGAAGGACAGTGGATAGGAATGAATCTAATAAGCTTTGGAGAAAACAGAATTCAGAACAGTGACCAAAAAAACAACAAAAAAAAAATCCTAGTTATTTATGATATCTGGGCAGAGATCTTCAAAGCTGTTGAGATGTTTTAAATTTTTTTCTAATTTTTTTCTAATTATTTTGTTTCCTACTCCCCTCCTCCCATGGTGGAGGCTGGTACATTATAACAAACACACTCAAAACAAATTTCAGCATTGGCCATTTTCAAAAAAAATTTCATTCTGCAGCATGCCAAGTCCAAAATCTCTTTATTAAGCAGTAAGTTCGTATGCTTCTTTCAGAAGTTTGCTGGAATCCTATTAAGATTAATTTTTCAAAATCTGTATCTTCATTGCTATTCCTATGGCTTTATAGACTATACTGTTGAGGAAAGCAAAAAAAGTGATGAACAAAGGAAGGAAGGATCCAATATTTCCTTGATTAGTCAAATAACACTTTTTTTTTCAGTACCACCAATGGAGTCAAGTTCCTCTGTTGTTTATTTACCTTGTAATTAAAAACAAAATATATTAGTTCAGAATTCATGAGCAATTCATTCAATAGATAAAAAAAAATTCAATTCAAACATTTATTAAATACCTACTACGTGAGACAACATACTAAGATTACAGGGACAGTCAACAGTCCCTGACCAAAGTATGAATTCTAATGTAAAAAGACAGACAAATACACCTGTTCTACATAATACATCACGGCAGGAGTTATCAACCTGGGGTCCTAGGATCGATTTCAGAGTTGGGGGAAAAATTGTTTCACTTTACAAGGTTTCCTTTTAACTTTATATGTTTTATTTTATGAGTTGAAAAACACTGTTCTGAGAACAGGTCCACAGGCTTCAGCAAATCGCCAAAAAAAAGTTAAGAACTCCTGTTTTATGGTTTGCCCAAATGTTAACAATTTCTGTTTAATCGGGGGGGGGGGGGGGGGTATTAGCCTACTACAATCCAGTAAGGCCTTTTACCTAGTTACTGAGATTTTGCAGCTAATTCCACACCTTCTCCAAAACCTGGAGTTTCCCAACAGGCTACAGTATCTGTTATATTAGCAGGCCCTCAAAAAGGATTTGTAGAATTTTATTTAAAAAGCTGCACACTTTAATGTGCTTTCCAAAAAAAATTTTCATTCAACCTTAAGGATCACTGTTAATACTGGCTCATATGATTATATTCATGAAAAAAAGTAAAAATACCTTAATATTTAAGAAGTTTCTAAGATAAACCTCCAGATTCCACACCCAACTAGAACAAGGTCCTAGAACATGAAGAAAATTAACACTAGTAAATTTCATCAATTTTCACATAATTTAAAATCCTTCTTTTCTAAAGATTTTTTTAAATTGCAGTTTGTCTCTATCCCACAAGATCCTGAATATAACTAATGCTCGTTTTGCTATGGAAATATTCACCAGCCCCTAAGTTCATATTTGGGGGATAAAACAGAGAATCAATTAAATACCTCTGCACTTTACACAAAGTAAGACTCTTCATTTGGATCAAATTTAGAGAGAGAAGCAACTTTAGAGATTGTGTATTCGCCATATTTTACAAATGAGGCAACCGAAGCCCAAAGATGTGATTTGCTCAAAAATTTACACTGGTAATAAAATGGTAGGGGAGACTCAAACCTAGGTCTTTCTCCAACGCCAGCATTTTTATAAGCCGCACACATTTTGAAAGGCCCTGAAAGGCTGAAGTCTTTCAACCCCGTTCCTCCCCTTCTTTTCTCCCCCCATTCCCAATACCCAAATCCTAGTTCAGACTTTTATCTCATACCTAAATTATTTCAATGGACTCCTAACTAGTCTTCCTGACCAAGTTCCTTGGGGACGTGGATCCTATCTTAGCTAAATTTTGTATCACCCCTCATTTCTAGCACACTTTTCTGCCCACACTAACTGCACAACCCCACCAGATTCAGTTTCCTCAAGTACCTTCAACTTATCTCATCACTTGCTCTTACTCAAAAGCAATATTTTCAAATACTTATTAGCAAAAACTAAAATTCAAGGCAATCCACAATGTAATGTTAACCCAATCTGACACACTTTTATATACCAAATTGTATTGTTTTTCATTGAATAGATATATACTGGGTTATCTCCTTTCCCGTATTTGACTTTGTATGTCCTACTAAAATCCCATCCAATTCTTAAGATTCTTGGGTCCAGTAACTATATTTATACCACCCTCTTTCCCACAAGTTCTTGCCCACAGTCTTTATTAAATGAAGCTTTTCATAACAAGTAATACTACAAAAATCCAACCACAAGAGGCATACAGGAGTCAGGGTCAGTCACCATGTCTTTACCACTCCTCACTCAGTTCAACTCCTTCATTTTACAGATGAGGAAACTTAAGTCTCAGGCAGGAAAATCCAATTCTCTAAGGTCACAGGGTAAGAAGCAGAGCCAAAATTCAAACCCATATTCCTCAGACAACAAACACATCCTTTATCCTTACACTGCTGTGTGCAGTACTGTCGAAATTCTTTTTTCTTCTCAGGACGAATTTTAAGAGACTTGGTTTGTATAACTTAGTTAAACACACTTAGGGAGTAGCAACCCTTTCACCTTAAGAGGAACAAAACATAAAAAAATAAAAATAAAAAATCTTGTCTACAAATTTAATTGTAAAAAAATGTCCCTCTTCCTAAAAGGAATGACCATATAATTTTGAGGAGGCACTGCAGTGGGGTCTGGATTATCTAAATTCACAAATAACTGAAAAGTTATAGACTCAAAATGTAGAATAAGACATACTCTGGAATACGGTCAATGCAAGAATTTGTTTTGCTTAACTGCAAATTTCTCACAAGGTTTTTGCTTTTCTATTTTTTTCCCCAATGAGGAGGGATGGGGGGGGGATAATGCTTGCTAGTTAAAAAAAAAAGCACAGGATGCACAGCAAAACAAAATGATATTGTCAAAGGATGAAGAGACTAGTCTGCAAGCCAGAAGAGCCCTAAGTGGGTGGGTGGAGCCAAAGACTGCCACAGATAGTTGCAAATGGGTGACATCTAGTGGGCAGGATGCAGGAGAGACATCGGGACTTCAAAAAGGAGAGGGGGAGAAAATGAAATCCCCTTGAAAGGAAAATAGTTCTAGAGAAGAGAAGACAAGGCAGTGGTGACAAAATGGATAATAGAACATTTGGGAAAAGCCTGAAAAACACCTGTGCTATACACAAGTTGACAACACAAAATGGTTAGAGTTAACTGTCTGACAAGCAACACCTTCATACTGAGAAGCCTGACACTGTACTGATGATTTCATATTCCTTCAATTTACATTTAGCTGTGCATCTCACCTATATGGGCTAGACTCCTATGAGTCAAGGAAAATGCCAAAGGAAGGGCTATTATATGTATATCCTACTATACCTAGAATTCCACATTGTCACTAATTAGCTGGAGGACAGTGGCTTTCTTGGGTGAATTTATACACATAGCATATGTTTGCCATTGTAGTAAAGATAAATCCTAAACTGCAGGGCATTTTTCACTTTTAAAAGGTCATCACTTTTGCAGAGGAGTTATAGGAAAGAGAGATGACAAGAGGCCAGCAAATCTTTTAATCCCATACAGTGGCAGCATCTTAGAAATCAAAGCTTCCCAGTGAAGCTACAGATGACAAAATTAGAAGTCTTGTCAAGTTTCACCCCCTCCCTCTTCCCATGATTTTTTTGAGGAATGGACAGGAAATAAATTCGTTTCCTCACAATTCCAGTTTATAAAATATAAACAAAGTCACTGACTTTGGCTTAAAAGAAATTCACATACATTATAGGGGGATGAAATCAACATTAACATAGACTAAAGGTACATTTAAAATATGGCCTGATAACTTCATTTGTAGTCCATTACTACTTGTAAACTAATTTGAAATTTAATCATACCATCATAAATTCAGAGCTACAAGGGGCCTTAAAGGTCATCTTGTTCAACTCTTACATTTTAAAGATGAAAACCAAGGACACAGATGGTGTAATAACTTGACCAAGATAACCATAAAGTGGCCAGCTAGACAGGAATTTGAGCCTACATCCTCTGATTCCAAATGCAGCACTCTTTCCATGGCACCCCAACTGCTTCTCTTCTAGAAAGAGTAAAGAAACAATATAAAATTGTGTTCTTACATGTCATTGTCAGCTATAAATTCACAAAAGATAACAGAAATAAAGTGACAATCTCAAAAAATAGCCCTAGAGTTTCAGATTTATCTTTACTACAATTGCAAATTTATGCTATACACACTCTAAAAATTTACCCAAGGAAGCCACTGTCCGCTAGCTGCTCCATGACAAAAGTGGAATTGTAGCATAGTAGAATATATGTTGTTATTTTACTTAAGATTTTTATTTCTATTTTATTGGCATCCCTGTGAAACAGGAAGGAGTAATTTTATTGTCTCCATTTTACTTATGTGTAAACAGCCACAGAAAAGTTAAATGCCCAAGGATATAACTGGCACCAGCATCTCATGCCAAATCCTTTGAAAACTTTAGGGTTCCAGTCCAGTCCTATCCTTCCTATTTTATTTGCCTAGGTTAAATTCATATTAGACAGCAGAGAGAGAAAACCCATAACAAACTGATCAGGAATACAGGAGTTTTATTAACAAGAGACCTGGAGCATTTGGTTACAGATAGGTACATGAAGCACTTTAAACACAACAGCCAACACATTTAGTTCCAATTCTGATCGCACCAATGGGCAAAGGTGACTTTTCTAACATAACAGTAGATTAGTACTGCTGTAAATAAATCCTTCAGCTTTCTGGTAAGTCTAAGGTGACAGCTTAAATGGCTGTTTTAGACACCTAGATTCCTAGGTACACTGAAACTTCATCAAAGCACTGCTCATAATAAAGCTAATTCAGGATAAACCAGGTTCTTGTTGGCTTCTAGCCAAAAGCATTTAGTTACAGAAGTCTAAACACTTCATCAAGGCATTTCCACCTTTAAGGCTGTTTTGCTACTACACACCTCTTAAACAGCATTTATTATAAAGAATGCTAGGGTTCAAAAGCAAATATCTATTTTCAAATTACCTAAAATTACGATCAGTCTAGCAATTTTCAAGATTTCATCTTTGGTCATACTGTTAATTTATTGATAACTCCCATAAAAAATTCAAAGTCATCACCACACCCCTTACTTGCCTACTAAAGTTTTCCTCTGATGCCTCAAAGAAAAATTTGCTTGAGGAAAATAAGGTAAGGTATGGGCTACCAATTAAGAAAGTTTAGGGCATAGGTCTCATGATAAAACTGTACATCTATCTCCCAAGAACCAGGCTAGATAAATCAGAAAGGATCCTCTGAATCTATCAAGCCAAAGAGCAAAGGGTCCTTGACCAATTGGTAAGATATACACTGTTTCTGCCATAGCAATTCAAAATGACACGATACTGAGGAATGGAACAGTGGTTACTTGAAATGGTAGACATCTGAGAGATCATAGATCTTTAAATACTGAAGTATACACATGTATGTGCACACAAAAATAAGCTTATACATTTGTACAAAGCAAACAATTTTGTTGTAAACATGGAGCTAACCAGTTTGATTTCATTCACCTAATTTACAGAATTTCTGAACAAGTTATCAATGTCAAACCAGTAAAAAACAGGATATTTTTATATTGGTCCCTGAGACTAATATGAACTTCATAAATTAAATTTCCCACCCGGTACCTACAAAGTTAGGAACTGACATAAAAAGTAAATGGCTGCTAGATGGAGAAAGAATGTTTTAAAATTAACTCACACACAGAACATTTCAAGTAATGAAAAATAATTTTTAAAATCCAAAAGCAGCATCAAAAATTATTGGTTCTTTCAAGATTTCTAATTAACTCTTTAGCCCAGAAATAATCAAGGAAGGCTTCTACTTCTCTATAATGTTGTATAATGAATCAATGAAAAAGCATTTATTGTACTTATTACGTGCCAACCACTGTGCTAAGTGCTAGGAATACAGACACAAAATTAAAGATCACATCCCAGTCCTCAAGTTGTTTATATTATCATGGGGGGGGGCGAGTGACACAACATTCATAGGCCAGTGGTGGCCAGGAGGGATATTTCCTTTTGGAAAATTACAGGGATGATGAGTAGAGGTGTAAGGAAACAAACTGATACATCCTTTCCAGGAGGAATGACCGAATTAATTTGATTATGGGGCCCAGAACTATAAATCAAAGTGAATATATGTGGGAGGGGGAACATCTGAAGGAAAAAAGAGTTAATTGATCATTTTGTTTTCATTTTTCCTGACCTTGCTTTAAGGTAGCCAAGGAGACGTCAGGAAAGTAAAATGCTACAATCTGAGTTATTAAAGAACAACCTATCTACAAGATACCTAAAAAATTAAATATAACTTCAGTTTCATATATGTGAATCTTATACAAATCCCCCCAAAACACTGTAAATAAACTTCTTACTATTTAGATTAGTACTCAAGATAAAAAAGTGTATACATATATTAAGTCCAAGATTTAGTTACCAAAAAAATCCACTAAAGTCTTCAACACATTTCCTCCAGTTACTCCCCCTCAAAAACACTGTCATTGCACTCACAACCACTGAAAATTACAATTATAAAGGGTAAAGATTAAAGTGTTCTTAATACAATATTTTTCTGGAAGAAAAAGAAGTGTACCTTGGTTGTTCTGTATAAAGTGGGTTCCATGCTATTAACATGAAAAACAATTTTACAAACATGAGGAAAACCTACATACAGAAACGTAGTTGAACGTACTTGGTTTTGTCTCTCTTCAATCACATTAGGACATTCACTGATACCTTTTCGTGAGTTTGTATGGGATGATGGCAAGAAAGCAACATTTATTATTTTATAAAACATACTTTACTTTCCTCAGAAACATCAGGCCTTCCAGTTTCAAAGCTTTAAAAAATGACATCTGTGTCATCTTCAGAAAGTCAGTATCTCTAGCTTTGGTTTCCTTCCCTGTAAAATGGGGACAATACCATATCTAAGCCTTCACAGAGTTGTGAGGATAAATGAAAAGGTATGCAGAGCAATTTACAACTCTCCTTAAAATACTATGAAAATGCCAACTATTTTTTAAACATCCTGTTATTAAAAACTCTAAAGCAGAAACTGCTTCTGTTTATTAAGACTATGATGAAGTTTAGAACTTATCCTTATGACAACGGGTAAGACTAAATTTCAACATTTCAATAGTTTGTGTGTATTACTCAACAGTGCATGGCAATTGTAGCTAATGAGATACTCACCAAGTATTCGGTTCAAAGTCAGTGTTTAAAAGATGTGCAAAAGGAAACAAATGTAGTTACCATGAAAAATTAGACTCAAGCAGGCAGAATGCTATGGCTTTGCTCTCCAGAGTGGAGCAGCCTTCTATTTTGTTTGTATAAACACAAACAACAACATGAACCAAAAACAGAATCTGACCTGTCATTCACCCAACAGCCCCCATTCCCTCTGACAACACTTTTCTCATTAAGATGAGCCCACACTCTAAATTTCCCAATTTGACTAATAGCTCATAAGGAAGGCAACACCTGGCAAGTGAAAAGCAATAGAAAAGACCACTAGTTCTAGAGTCAGAGGACACAGACTCTGGGGGTTTTTTTCCCCCACAAGTAATGAGAATGATAGCCGACAGGTATGAATGTAGAAAAGCAGCTTGAGATAGTGGGGTAAAATAAAAGAACTAGCCACAGTTAAATTCGCATCTTGCTTCTTACATACACTGGCTAATGCTGAGCAAATCCCTTCACCTTTCAGTGTTCTAAACAATCATTTAAGATTTTAAGCTACAGGAAAAGTGCCTATTTACACTGGTAGAAGAACTTCCTCACCCGAGTGGCAGGTGAGTGCAAGATATCTTCTCCCTTTCCAGAAACAGGTTCCTGCCATCTCCCCATGTGGGTGCTGCCATGTATGTTGTCACAGAATACCAGATGATCTTCACTATTATGAAAGGGCAGGTCCAACCCCCATCCACATAAGTAATACAGTACTTTAAAGATTTCAAAATGTTATACACATCACATCATTTGATCAAGAAGCAGGATTGTTTGGCTCAAAAAATACCAAAAGTCACAATGAAAAATTGGTACAGATGAAAAGCTGGAGTACACCAAAAATCCTTCTTCCCCAAATTTCATGCTGATTTGAGAGTACTGATAGCCTGGCTAGAGGTTGAAGAACTAAAATGTAATTGCTTCATGAGCTATTTTATGCTCGTGTCTGAGATGAAGCAAATGCCCAAAGTTGAGTGCTTAGAAAAACAATTCGGGGTTTTGGGAGAGCGAAGATCATCCTAAGCTTCTTGTGCCTAGCATCTTGTGGTTCTTGTTTGGGGAAAAAAAAAGTGTGATGCTTTTAGAATGGAAGAGAGAGCTAGTAGTAGTTTGGAAACAACCAGTTTAGAATAATTAGCTCAATTAACAAAACCCTTTGTAAAAGCGAAAGGCATCAGAGAGTAGTCATACTGACCAAACACCACGAAACCTGAAAGCAGGTTGCGTGTCCAGAATGGAGAAAAACCTAATTCAAAGCAAAAACCCCAAGCCCAGATTTATTCAAGTAAATAATTTCAAGCTAATGCTAAGGTTATGTACAAAAGGGGCACAAGACAAATAAGAGTAAAAGGTCCCCACTTCCCGCAATGACCACCCAGCAGGAATGAAAAAACAAATGTATACCCCAAGACCCAGGGTGAATTAGCAAGGAAAAACCCAGTGAATCAGATGACCCAGTCATATAAGACGCTGATCTATGCAACAAGTGAAATAGGAAGAGCCCATCAAGGTATAAGGAACACAAGTACCTGTGAGTTTATCTATCCTATGTTTTACACCTTGACATTCCCTATAACTAGAGTGACCCGAAAATGGCTGACGTTGCAAGCTATCTGATATACTTTAGATAATGGTAAATGAAGGTGCACTCCCCCCAAAAAGAAGGGTATCTCATGGGGGGAAAAACCTATCATCTGCCAAATGATGGCAGTAGAAAGTTACTCAAGGAGGCTTTGACCCCAGAAGCCTTTTGTTCAGAGATTACCTAAGGAGACAATATTTGTCACAGGAAAAAAAAAAAAGATGATGAGAATAAGAGCTAAGAAAATTTAATGTAAACTATTTGTTCTCTCCCTGAACCCCTACTTCCAAGTCCATTTCCTTCCTGCCTTCCATGGGATATTTCAAAATGTATCTTCTTTCAAATGTACCTTCACCTGAAACTCAGCGGAGTGCCAAGCAAAATATTAATATCTCTATCAACTTGCTATAAAAAAGGTTAAATATGATAACCTTTACATTTTCGATCAAAGAAATCATCATTTTTATACCTAAATATCTGGACATGTTAGTTGGAATATTAAAGTTTCACAAACTAACCAAAACGTAGACTTATTTTAAGACTGCTTCCTCAAATTACCATAACTTTAGCCAAAAAAAAAAAGCTCTGGAAAAATATTTCAAAGTTCTTTCAAGGTCAGCACAACATTAGTCATTTTAGGCAAATAGGCTTGACCTAAGGGAATAAAGAAATTGATCTCCAACTGCTAGGGGCTGATTATCTTGGTTTTAAATGAAGCTGACAACACAAAAACTTTTGCTAGGAAGTTCAATCTTTACGGAGGTATAAACTACTAAGAGCAGGATGGTAGGGGAAAAATTCTTATGATTATAGATTTAGACACTGGAAAGGACCTCAGAAATCATCTAGTCCAATACCCTCATTTACTCATAAATGAAGAAAGTGAAGCCTAGAACTGTGTGCCCCTATTTGCCCAAGGTCACATAGGCAGGAAGATTTGGGATTTGAATTGCATCCTGACTTCAAAGTCAGTATTTTTCCCACTATCCGTAGTACCATTCACAAGAGCCCCAAGTCCTCTGATCAATTAAAAAACAAAAAAAAGGCTCAGAAGGTTCGATTTAAGGCCGAAATAAGTTTGGTGAAAGATCTAGCCCTATTCCGTAATTTTATACATAAAAGAAACTAAAACCCAGAAGTGACTTGTACAAGGTCACACAGCAGAGCCATGTCTCATGACTCCAAATCCAATGCTACTTCCACTATACCAAGACGTGATTAGGGGTAAAGAAAAAAACAACTTAACATACCACCACGTTCCACATTTTGGTTAACAGAGTAAAAGACAGGCCACTTCACTACAAAGTCTGTAAAGAAAGGTCCATGCAATTTTTTTTTAAAGTCAGCCTTTGTAGGCCATCCCCCTCCTACCCAATAATAAGTCAGCTACTTGCTACATTTGTTTCGATTTTTGCTCTGTGAAGAACGCCGTGATAATGACTCAGTTTGCTGGTCGTCTTCCCTGCAACTGTAAAAGGACCTGCCATTTAAAAACTGTTGGCCCTAGTCACTCCACAAATCTCATGACCGCCGCTCGACACACGGACACTGGGACATTCAACACAGCAGCAGCACAGGCACACACCCCCTGGTGCACAGTAGCGCCTCGTCGCAGCCCCGCCCTCTCACCCACGAATTCAAGGTGCGGCTGCTGCAATCAAAGAGGGTCATAGAGAACAGGGTACCTTCCCCGGTATGCTAAATCTGCACGAGGCAGGCAAGCCCTCCATACCCCGTTCTGCAGCTTCCCCTGCACCTAACGCTTAGCGTACTGTTCATGTGCAAACCTGAAAAATGCAGTTGCTTAGCTGCATCCTCTTGAGCCCTGGACCCCATATAAGGAGGAGGGGAGGAGGAGGGGGAGAAAGGAAGAAAAGCGCGGAAGAGATTATCCTGCCGCCGTCCGTTGGTGTCTACAACTACAAAACACCTTTGCAGACAGCTTTGCTGAAAATCACAAAACGACCCACTCGGAACACAACGCACGAGGAGGTGCAGCTCAAAAGAGCGTGCACGAAAGATGTTAACTCGAGTCTTTTTGGATGAAGCGGTGCATTCACTTCATCCCCTTCTCTAGGCTGCAAGACGTGGTCGCGCTCCCGAAGCAAGGATCTTTTACCCCCAAACCCCACCCACTCCACCCCCTTCTCCTTACAACCTGCTCACCTTAATTCTAGTTCTTTTCCTCTCCACCTAGCCATCATTGTCTCCCTCCCCCCATACGCCTGGGGCTCCCCACTACCATATAGGGAAAAAGAGCCGCACGCTTCGCTTGAGGCTCAATCCCTGCTCAGCCCCAACCACTTAAAGACACCCAGCACCACCTTCCAAGGCTGAATATTTTTCCTACGCCCCCCCATACAAACATCTGCATTCCAAAAACTTAATGCATTTCACCTCTCCTTCTAGTCGTCCCCTCCCCCTCCCCTTTCTCCCTTACCTATACTCATACTATTTCCTACCCGGGGGGGGGGGATCCAGGTCCTTAGAAAAGAATAGAGGACGGGTACACTAGAACCTGAGTGGAAAGATATACTAACCCCGAGCGGGCTGTATGCACCGTGGGTTTTGCCTTCTCTTGAAGAAAGACAGCCGTGATAAATGGGGGGGGCAGGCGCGTGGCATCCCCCTACTTCTCCCCTCGCCTCTTTCCTCCCCACCCGAATCCACACTTGCCTTCTCCCGCTATAAAGCTGCTGCTATCGCCGCCGCCTCTGCTCACTGCCACCGCCGTCGCCGTCACACCAGCAGCAGAATCACTTGGGGGAGGATCCGTAGAAAAGCGGCTCGAAGCAGTCCCCCCCGGTCGGTCCGGGTGGCGGGAAGGCGGAGAGGAAGCCGGGGACGGACCAGCCGGCGCCGAACATGCAATTCCCCTCCCTTCCCCGTGATGCTAACGATCTTCCCTCCTAACCCTCACTCACCCCCACCCCCACCTCTTGCTCCTATTTCAGGGAGGCCTGGGAGAGAGAAAAAGAGAGAGAACTGGAGGAGAGAGGGAGGCAGAGTCCCGCCGTTTGTAGAAGGGCGGGGAGGAGGGGCTTCCTTGGAAAAGCGCCAAGAGGCGGAGCCCCAGGCTCAGAGTTAGCACCGCAGCGAAGGTCTCGGACAGCTTGAGAGAATCCCGGCCCGCTGGCACAATGCACTTTGGAGGGGAGAGAGGCTAAATCCTCTCTTCTCCAGCTTGCACAGGGCATCCCATACAAACTTACTCCCCACCCTCCATCCCTTTGAGCTGTACAGGGAAGGAAGAGTTAGCCGGTTCCTCCAGCAGTCTGCTTCAGGTGCAAATTTGCAAACGCGGTTTTTACTATTACTGCATTTAAAAGGGTCATCCAGGGAGTCACTCGGGGTGTTTTGTTTATAATCTTTAGATTGTTGCAAAGAAAGTTAAAAGAAGCTTCTTTTACACACTCGGCTGAAAGGTTCTTGCCTTTCATTTAAACTCAAAAAGGTTCCCCACCACCACCTTTTGCCTCCTCCTCCAGAGAGTACCGAATGTTAAAAAATGAAATCCTCAATACCTGTGTGGGGTGCTATACTCAGCTTCAAAAGCAAAGTAGGATATCCTGTACTGTGCTATCTCATCGTCCGCCAAACGCCGCATCCTTCAAACGCCCCCCCCGCAGAAGCCTTAAAATTGTTAACTCTTCAACAAGGGGGCGTCCCCACTCTATTCAATTGCCTTTCCCCAAAAAAGCCTGTGCATTGTCAGATCAAGTCCTATGGATCATAAGTCAAAACACACATCACCGGGAACACCAAGGCAGCACGTTTTTACACCTGCCCAGCCCTTAATTACTACGAAACACCTGTGGTTCTTCCATTAAAAGCCCCTTGCTTTTTCCCTCCCTTAAAAAAAAATCACCTGTCATACCTACCTGAAGTCACGGGATAAGGGAAGGAAGGAGACTGATGTAGTAGTAGGCGTTTTGAATCACCGCAAGAACGTGCCCGAGGTTGTCACTTCAAGGGCATGATGCGGTTTGATGCAGAGAGGTCCGGGAAGGAGTGCACCAACACTCCCCCCGCCCCCATCCAAACAGAGAGGGGGAGGGGAGGAGCTGCGAGCTTAGGTAGGGGAAGAACCGGACATTCCAGCCCGCCCTATTCACCTCTGTCCTACATCAGAAAGAAAGGCTCCTAATGCTGGGGAGGTAAAAGGCTTAACTACTTGGAATAAGTAGATGGCCAAAGTGAGGTAGGGAACTCGGCAATTACCTAGGGAATCCTGTAGAGTGTGGACACTCTGCCCAGCTCCTCCAAAAAGAGGGCGAAAGCTCTCCTTGATTTTTAGAAGTGTCTGGATTATCCCATGACCACGCTTGTCCCAAATCCAATTCCGGCCTAACTGATCCTTATTGTTTGTAGAGTTGCACCTAATTAATGCGATAATTGCTCAATTGGTTGCTTCCTTTTGTTTTGACCTTACTTTCAAAAGCTATTTGTACAATACCCTTGAGTGCTTGCTGGCACACATTAGCTGTAAAATGGTACTACCAAATCTCCCTACTCTAACTGAAAAGTCTTGGAATGTCCTAGTTTTATTAGTTTGCTTCTTTATTAACCAGTAGGCCTGGTTCTCATTTGAATTTAATTCCTTCTAATGCCATACACAAATGTTGTATTTCCATGGCATATTTTATAACTTGGTAGTTTAATGTTAAGTTGAACTGCTCAGCACTAGCTTAAAGAACAGGTGAAGTGAGTGGTGGCATGTGAAAGGAGCGATCTGGTTTTCTCTATAGTTCACACCTCAAAAGCATGTTATGGTGGAGAAAAGAACAAATGAGGCCAAGACTTCCAAGTCCCCAACATTAAAATTTATGGTCTGCAGCAATACAAATGGATTAGTTGCTGGCAGAAATTTCTAGTGTAGTCCAATTAAGATAGTCTTTTACAAAAAAAAAAACCTCCTAAGTAGAGGCCCCTAAACTACACACACACACACAAACACACCCTATCCTTTGGTCCTTTAGGAAAATAAAGCTCAAATATGATATGCATTTTCTTCAATTACTTGTCTATTCTACAGTTCCTCAAATTTAAACCTTCATTATAGGTCTGAAATTGACAGTCCAATCTGAAGGAATAGAAAATTTCTCTTTAAAACATTCCCTAGACTGAGAATGGTGTTTTAAAAAAAAAGTAGACATAGGAAGGAAGGATGAAGGTGAACAATTTTATTCAACCTAAGTGGAGAAGAGATTCTGATGTTTTCAGAAGGTGCAATGATAGCCAATCTATGATCCACGATGTGAACCATAAATATCAAATGATTTCCTATTCTTTTCACATTCTACCACTATAAATCTAGCTCTGCAATTAGTAATTATGAGTTAAAATACACAGTCTCAACACCAGGTTCCCTAACCAATACTTGAAAGTGGAAATGGGGAACATTTCCAACCACCAATTTACCACAGTTGTATAGCTCTCATATTAATTCTTTTCAGATGTGAAATAGGTGGGTATGTGGCAACGTGCTGGGCATAAATTGAACAACAATGGCAATGCTAGGTCCTGTCCAACCATGAACACACACGGTAAACACTGCCTGCAGCTTTTAATCACCACTGTCTCATCATCGGATCCCTAAGTACAATCAAGGTTAGAAGTGCCTTTAAAAAAAAACAACAACCTGAATTGGGTGGGAGAGCATCAAGAACTGAACAATTATAAAAATCTTTAAACCTTATATTCGTTTCTGCCCTCACTCTCCCGTGTATATACGCACATACAGTCCTGAATTTCACTAGTGCCAATAATTTTAAACTTCTCGTAGGTAAATCAGGTATCTTCAATCATTTACCTCCACGATCCTATTCGAGCCCCTCCCCCATACCTACACCAGGTTTACATTTTTTTTCCTTTTTGCAAGAGAAAGGGGGCTGGTATCAACTAAAAGCTGAGAAAGTGCAGAAGTTGAAATGTGCATCTGTCTAACCAGACAAACGAATCACATCCTTTACCATTTTTCTCTAGTGTCAGTTTAACAATAGCTATTCGGAGGAAATGTGGAGTGGGGGGAGATACGAGGAGGAAGGAGGGGTTCGGTAGAGGGTTACGTAGTCGGGCAGGCTATAGTTGTAGTTACAGCGAATTCCTAACCTACAGGATTAAAAAGGGGTTCCCCCCCATCTCCACCCCCCCACCCCAAGAGGAAGTCAAACGCATAGGACCAAGGACAGAGGTTGGAATCTACTCTGCTTCCTGAGTATCGCGAACACCTTCACACATACACACATACATACACATACACACATACACACACACACACACACACACACACACACACACACACACACACACACACACACAAAAGCCTTTTTACTGACACAGCTCAGAGGATCTTATTTAGGCTTTTTCAGAACAAAGAGAATCTCGTACGCCGGATAGACTGATGAATCTGCCCTCAAATTGGCTTCAATAGTGTTGGTCGAATTATGGTAAATAACTTCCCTAAATTAGATCTTACGCATTTAGCTATTCACTAATTTTGACAGCCCCCCAACCGTCCCTATCCCACCCCCAAGAGACAGGCTGCGTGCACTTGTTTCGGTCAACTACAACTCGATACCCAATTTATCTCTTAATTCCATCTAGCAATCCTATCCAAACAAAATGAATTCAGTTAATACAATTAAACTTGGAGGTTTATCTCTTCTAAGCTGAAAACCCAGGCTTATCTTTTTGACCTGCCACCCTTTCTTTCTTCTAAATGATCTGTATTCCTTCATATACACTAAAGGCATGCAAGTACTAACACCAAAGTTATAAATGTATTCTTATGAAATGAACTTCGAACTTCAATCCAGATACTATTTCTCAATCTGTCTAGTTTCACATTTGTACTATCATTACTATGCCTCTGTCCACATTTACTACTTAGTTTCTGCTAGTGATAACTGTGAATATGCAGTACATTAAAAAAATGTTTACACATATTAAAGTCTCTCTTATAATGCAGAGCAATGACTTTGAAATGAAAGACAATTATGTGCAATTAACTTGATATTTCGCTTACTTACAGGTTTTCTGTGTTTGCCAGGGAATCGCTGCAAGTAACGATTAAAGAAACCAAACTGCAACTTACCTTTCTCCCTTAAGGTTGTGTGTGTGTGTGTGTGTGTGTGTGTGTGTGTTTAAAGTAACGGTGCAGTTCTCCCAATAAGGACGAGCAAGAAGCAGCTGGATAGTTCTCTTAAGACAGCACGAAACCTAAACTGTGCACTGCTTTAAACAAGCAAATAAAAAGAAATACTTCCGACTCCTAACGTCCAACACTAAACAGAAAGGGGGAAAATGAAAGGGGAGGGGAAACTTAAAAAGAGTAAAAAAAAACAGAAAGAGACAGAAAAAAGACACTATCCTATTGCTTTTCAACTAAACAAAAAGGGAGAAAGAGAAACAAATGAACAAAGAAAAGGGATTGAAAGAACGTTTTTTTTTTAAAGCCGATGTCTTTTTCCGTGTTGATTTTTAGTGGCTCGCTACAGAAGTAGGCTGCTGCATCTCTAAGTGAGAACAGAAATAAGGGGGGAGGACGTCTTAAAAGGGAGGTGGACTGGACCACAGATTTATAGCAACCGTATCACCAAGCCCTCCTCCGCCTCCGCACAGGCGTGTGTGCAGCTGCTGTGCCAGGCTCCTATCCCGGGCAGCACGCGCGGAAGTATACGTCGAACCTGGCTGCAACGCAACTTGCTCATCGCTGTGGGACTGCGATTGGTGCAAGCGCGCTCTTCTGAGCCGCCCAAGCGAGGAGCCCCAAAACGATTGGCTGCAATCCTATGTCACTCTAGCACACTCAATGGAGTCCCGTTTCAAGGTAAGCTGTGCCGAGAGGTACACACTTAACGCTGGCGGCGAAGGGAAATGCATGGAGCAGTCAGAGAGGAAAGCAACGTGGGAGGGTTGGAACTGAACTCTCAGAGTTTGCTATTTGGCACGATCTCTCTCTTTTTTTCTCTTAAATATCTCTGCCACAGAAATTTCATCCCCCTCCAGTTATTGCTGCATCTATTGCACGTTTCTTTATAACATTAAAATATCTGCCTGGTATGTATGAGTCATTGGTGGCTCCCTCTCTTTGATCTGCGTGAAAATAATTTAATGTACATCCGTTACTTCCCCCCCGCATGCTTTTTCCAATTTATTTTGGCGTTATTTTCTGATAGATCTTAGTAGAGTCGCCACATTCATTCCTTGTGTCTATCTTAAAATATGCATATGAAGATCGTATTGCAGATGTCTTGTTAGCATGGGCGGGGGGAGGATAAAGGGGGAGGGATCCCTATAGGACAAGACTGGAAAGCAGAGACTATAGTTCCAATTTACCTTTATCAAACGTTGGGACAGAAAGATGTGAATTCAACTCCCTGGGGCCAAGAATAGAGCTTCGGTGTAAAGCCTCAGTATCTTTGTTTAAGTTTGCTACGACACCCAAAAGAACAGCTCAGCTGTCTGTAAAACAGGAGCAAACCAACCCCTTACATTTGGTAGCAGAATAGCTCGTGGACCACACATGCATTGAGGACGGTAAAGATGCTGGGAGTATTCATCAATGTTTTCTCTCTGAATTTGGGAAGTTTAACTTGTAAACTCTCAATATTTCTCCTCTACAGGTCAAGAGTAGGTTGTGGTTTTTGCTTGTTTGTTTGTTTGTTTGTTTTAACCACCAACCTATTTTCAGTAACATTCAGTAGACTGAAAAATATCTTTACCTATAGTATCCATTTCCTCCTCTAAGTGAATACATAGTTCTCGGAATTGCCTTGATGTATGGTAGACAGATTTCACTTGACCCTACTTTTTTTTTCCTATCAGAATTCCTTCTTTATATCTTAAAAATAAAAAAAAGGTATAACTTCCTAAACAGTACTAGCTTTTTCTTAAACAAACAATAGGATGTTTTCAATAACCAATACCAGTCCTTCTGAAAGGAATTCCTTTAGGAGTTTATTTAGTACAATCAGCTATTTTCTGCAAATGGCATAGAAGACAGGGCGGAGGTAGGGGTTAGAAGTGTGGGTGGAAAGAAGAGGTACAGATCTATGCCGATCATAATGATTTGGAAGAAACATATAAAGTAAAAATGTGTTCCTTGAGAATGTCCTTGAGTGTTTATGAATGATTAATGGGAAAGAACAGAAAACCTGTTTGTTTATCTCCCTTCTGGTCGTATAACAACCTCCATGTTCTATTATTCAGCATGACAATAACTGTGAGTAAAAGAGGGCCTGACTCAACATCTAATCTCAAGATTTATATTTTAAATTATTTTTAATTTTTTACAATAGTTTTAGGAGGTCTTTTGAACTTACAACTCTCTTGTTTCAAGTTGGAACCCGCTGGCTTAGAATAGGTGTTTGAATGACTGAAGGAAAGGGGAAAAGATCTGGGTGGAAGAAGACAAAAAGAAAAAGACTCCACCACTTAGAACAGATCACATACCCTAAGGAACAAAGAGTGGAATTTATAGTTTATTATCACTTGAAAGAAATAGCATTAACTTTTTTTTAAAAAATACAGCATGGTCAGAGTGTAGTACTGTGTAATTTGAAATGAAACCTGTTTACACTGAATAATGTACAAGAATGGATTATATTATTCAGCAGTTTAAAATGTGTTAAGTTTTACTTTCTTAGCATAACTAGTTGGGGTTTTTTTGGAGGAGATTTTTGAAAAAATGTCTTATCAATTAATCTTTTAAGTATATCCATGCCTTCCAATGATGTTAAAATCAAGGCTTTGTGGTATCCCCCTCTCTCCATTTTTATGTGTGTGTCTATAAAAAGGAGAGATGAGCAGATTACAATTATAGTAACTTTTCCAAAGAGGGTTCCCCCCCCCTCTTTGAGGGAAGGATAATGGGGTAGAAGAATAATAATACAGAAAGGTAAGAAAAGAGATTTAAGGTTACAATTTGTACTGAGAATAATCTGTACTGAGAATAATTCAGAATGCCAATACTTAAATTAAGCAGATATAGCTATTTCATTTTTATTTAAATTCAGTGCCTGTAGATTTGTGGAATGGAGTGTTTGGAGGGTTGGGCTTTTTTTTTTAAGGCTTTGTTTTGTTTTTGCCTTTTTTTTTAGCAATTACAAGTTATTTTCAATATATTTTAGCATATTATGAAAATTCTGAGCAAATAATTTAATGTATTGATAATTAAAATACTTTAACTATCAGTGGATGATTTCTGAATTAATAACCACTTTAAAGTTATATTCCAAATGCACCTTATAGACTTTTAGCTTCTTGAATAAGAACTGAATTAACTTGCCTCTAACAGATGCTACCTGCATATAGCCTCCACTTGTAAACTCACATTATGTTGACATGTAACATGAAGATATATTTATAATTCAGTACTATTACATGCAAATTATATGAGAGTAAAAGAGGAATATAATAAACTATAAACTTATTGTTTGTATTTAAGCTTAAATTTTTCCAGTAATAACTGAACTTTTAAAACTCCTATTTACTAATATTCATGAATTCTTTCAGCAAACATTGAGCACCTACTGTGTACAAAGAAAAGGCATTATATGATATGACAATATTAGGAAAGAATTGTAAAAATGATCTCTTATTTTAAAAAAAAGTTCTCTACACACTATGGGTTTTTGGCAACAGAGAAGGAGGGAAAGGCATAAAGGGGGTCTGTGAGAGTAAGAAATAGGAGGTCCGTGGTGGTATACCAAGAAGTTGGAAAGGGGAGTTTGGTTTTCCCCCCAAAACCATGAAAACCCACAATTAATGTATTTTCCTAACATGCAGTTATGAAACTATTATATGTCCATCTGATAGTACGCACAATGACCTTTTGGATAAAAATCCTCTCATTTTGTCCTCTTTGCTACTCTTTGGGTCTAGATATTAGCATTAGCTTGAAGGGTTCTGAAACCATCTCTGTAACCCTGAAAATCAATAAACCCTTTTAGCTATGTAAATTATTTTACTGTGTTTGGTTTAAAGCTGTTGGACCAAAACAATACTCTTCCGTTTAGGAAGATTATTCTGCATAAATTGTTGGGCTTGGGTGAGGGGGAAGGGAGTTGTTTTTAATGTTGGAAATATGAGATTTTAAAATCAGAATGAAAAGAGATGAACATCTCTTTTTGATGGATATTAACATGCCAATTTAACTTCAGCAGTTTAGGAACTCCAATTCCAAAAAAGAGAGAAAACTTCCAGGGAAACCTGATAGGTGTGTACTGTCCACTGCATCTCTGAACAAAAATAATGCAGGATGCAGGACCATGGACAGAGATGAGTAGGGACCCCCCCCCAAAAAAAAAAACTTTTCACTGGAGGGCAGGAGTTTTCAGCTAAAGTATACTCTCTATGATACAGAGACACTGCATTTCTTTGGAATCTTTCAGACTTACAGGCAGGTTGAGGGAGAAGGTGCTGTGTGCCACAAGCACACAAAGCTGTTTTCAATTAGGTTTGGTTTCCCCAGTGCTTGACAATCATGATAAACTGGACAATATCTGGATACTAGACACCCAAAACACCCTTTGTAATCCTCTTACTTTACAGAAGCTCCCTTACCCATTAATGATCTTTACTTCCCTTAAAGTGCTCTCGTAAAATAAATTTGAATGCTGTTAGCTTTTGGAAAGACTGATGTATACAGCTCACATGTCTTTATCCAAGCAGATTCCCAGGGGACATCCCAGTAAATGTGTTTTCCAGCTCTTCCTCCTCTCCCCACTCCATTCTCTTTCTATCCTTTCTTCCCACTCCTCCCACCTCCTCCCCTGGGGAAAAAAAAAAGTCCTTTAATATGAAAGTAGGTGACTCTGTGACTGTTTTGTAAAGAGTCCTTAATATCAGAAACACTTACCATTAGATTTGCACTAAATAAACTTGCAAATGCACACTTCATTTCCTTTTTTTTCCTCCACCCCCACTTGAAAAAAAAATGCCTAAAGATCAGGACAGGGGAAAGGGGAGTGGGGGAAAAAGACCATGTAGGAGGAATTACTCTAACTTTTGAGTTGGCATTTTTAACACTGAAAGAAACATCAATTGTTTCTTTAAATTATGGCTAATTAAATGTAACAAATTGTTTCGATGAATGATATTGCCAGAGAAAGTATTTAGTTTATGCTCTTAACCATAATTTTCCTGGATTTGTTACAAATGATACCAATTGCAGTGTAAGAGACAGCATGTTTTTTAACATATATAGACATAGATACATACAAATAGTTCAGTCTGTAAACATGTCCATAAATGTTCTAGACTTTTTTTTAAACTCAACAGCAGTTATTACAAGAGAAAAAATCCCCTTCTTTGCCTAAAATGGGGGGAGGGTAGGAGGGTGAGAGAAAAGATGGAGATGAGATATTGCAAATCAGAGTACTATCTGATTCTAAGTCTGAATTTCTGTTTAAAAAGATATCACTAAACTTTCTTCTTTTCATGATAAATTTAATTCAAAGTTCCTAATCATAATAAAGATAAAAGTTTCAAAACCTTAAGGAAGTCATTCATCTCAGCTGCAATTCAGTTATTTCACTCTCCATTTTACAATGAACTAGGAAGAAGCATTTTTCTGCTCTACAGCTCCTGCTTCCTAGTTGTTTCTTACATTGAAGATTTATGTTTCCACTTATGTGCAATACACATTTAATTTAAAATAATAAGACCGAGCATACCAACTAGTCAATCAGATCTACACTCTTCCCTCCCCCTCAATCTTCCCTCTCCTTTTCTTTCTTTCACTTTCCCCTCTTTTACACCCCTCCACACACACCTTTTTTTGTGTGTTCAGATCAAACCCTTGCACAACAGAGTGACGACACCAGGGCACTGTAACAAAGCCTTAGTTTGTACCAGAAGACTGAGGCCCAGAGAGACACGGCAGCTAGAGAAACAGCTGTCTTATCATCACACTGCAGAGATGGAGATGGCTCAAGAGGTCCTCAACAGATAATCACTTGAATAGGTTTGCAATGCGCCAAACTTCACGCTTGATAAGACCAACCCAATGTAGAGAGCAGCACAGATCCAGCTCAATTCTGTTTTATCTGTGCTGTAAATTAAGAAATTGAAATTCAGGTGGCACAAGCAGCATGTTGCTGATAGACCACTAAAGTAAACTATCATTAAAATGCTTTCAGTAAGCATAGGAAGGGGTTCGATAATTAAATATTGTTGTTGTTTTTTTAAATTGCTCACCTGTCTTAAAAATTGCTTCTGGGAAGAAGGGGGTGGTATCTTTGCCATTACTCCCACTACTTCCTACAGTGCACAAACAGACGGAAAGCTATAAAGCTTTGTGAAGTTTATGGCAATAGGGATTTAAGTCAAGTTTAAAATAATCTGATGTCCATGTCTTTACTTCCTGAAACTAAAAAGATCTATGTCTTCTGTATTGGAAACAAATGTGGTTTTGTGTTCACTATGGAGTACACAGTATCCTAATAGAAAGCTATTTCAGTAAACTGAGGTGTTGGGTTTTTTCCCAGTAAAAGAGCTTTTTCACTGAATTTATTTGAAAGAGATATCATGATTTTTTACTTTCTCTAAGCAAAATGTTCTCTTACAAAATATAATCCTTTAAGTTACTCATATTTTAGCTTCTTACTAAATATAGGCTCCTTGTCTCATCTCCCCATCCCCCAGCTACCACCCCCATAGTCTATCATTTTCTTGCAATTACTCAGATAATTTATAGATAATGATTCAGGGAATTATGCAGAAAATTGTAGGTGTATATCCCTATGCTGTTTGAGTTATTTACAACAAACTGGATATTATGGTTGTAGATGTTTAAAATGTTACACTTTCACTGAGTAAAAATGTTCAAAAACAAAGTGTAAGATATTTGTATAGACCAAATTAACAGCCCATGACTCTCAGTACAACCCATGGATCACTATGTACTGCATCTTGTACCTTTATGTCAGAAGTGGATTTTAAAGTAATCTGCTCCTCAGTGGAGTGTCTATGTGAATACACAAGGTGGAAAAGGAAATCCTTTATTTCCAAAGTTGTATATCATATTTTAGGATTTAAGAATTATTAGGTACCTTCTTCACTTGGAAAATAATAGCAGAAACATTATTTTTATTTTGTTTAACCAGGCAACTCAGATCAATGTGCACTTAAATGACACTTTAAGGACATCTCGTTAATTTAGGAACAAGTATGGAAATGAGTGAAAATGCATTTCAAATAAAGCAGTCATGAGAAAAACTCAAAAATCCAATTCTATTTGGAGTACTTTCTAAAATAAGTTAATCATTATTAAATCTTAAACATTAGTCTCTGAATATTTAAAAGACAGTAAGCCAAATCTAAAAGTTAAAATGTGACTCATGTCATTTCTAGGAGCTTTCTTCTGAATACTTACAGGTGTAAAAACTCTTTGTACTTGTTACCCGCCTTGTAGTACAGATAAGAGTTTATATTCTTCTGCGTGTATGTGCCTATGCACTCCCTGGCTACAAGCAGGCCCTTAAGCGAATCCCTTAATGAGAGAAAAGTGCATGTTAGTGTAAGGCAGCTTTTCCTTCTAAATCATCGTTTTCCTGTCATCATATTGAGGCAATGATTATGCTACAAGCACTTGAAGAAAAATTCTCCATGTGAATTCCATCCTATTATGCACAGTTTAATTGTCCTCAAAGGTTCACTATAAAAAGCCTGAGTGCCCACTCAAGACACCAACATTTGGTAACTTTTTGACCTTAAGCAAATTATTCAAGCTCCTGAGCCTCAGTTTCTCTGTCTATAACATGGGGATATTAATGTTTGTGTTACATCATCAGGTGCTTATGGTGAGAAAAAAAAAAGATAATGGATACAAAACATTTGATGACCCTAATATAGTGCTACATAAATGTGAGCTGTTACTGATCTTAGGAAGCTCTTCCTCTCCTGTCCTTAAATATTTTTCATATATTTATTTTTTCAAATTTTACTAAGTCAATTGTGACAAAGCTTTAAATAATTCTATTTATTATATATTATGTATTTATATATCAAACGCTGTAATGTTATTAAAGCAAAGTTGGGGATTATTGACATAGCAGTAATTAAGTTCTAATAAACTGCCCTTTCCTTTCCCCAAACTATACTGCTTTTGCCTTTTCATAGCTCCAACTCACCAAAATCCTAGTTAACATAACAATGAGATTTCTTCTATGGATCTTCATCTTTTTCTTAAATGTTTTGGTTGTTATTATTATCTTGAGAAATACCTAACATTATGAACATCTGTATTTCCAGTTACAACCATGGTTTGAGAGTTTACAAAATATGGCAAATACTCTTCCTTTTTTAAAATCCCAAAACACATTTCTAAACTGTATTTCCATAGGTCCAGTTATTAAAAAGCACTGGAACTTCAGGGGACATTGGTTTAAAAAAAAAGAACTGAGGCTGAGGTATGACTTGATGTCTTTTATCCTAAGAAGTCAATGCATTTTAACTTATTTGTACAAAGAAATAAGGAGAGATAGGTATTAGTTCCAATTTACAGGTGACAAATGATAGGCTAGATAACTTTTTCAAGATCATGGAAGGAACTAGAATTAAAAACCTAGTTTCCTTAATTAGTTTAAGGCAATTCACTTTGCTTCTTGGTTTTAATTTTGACTAATTTGGTGCAATAACTAGGTTCACTTTTTTTTTTTTTGGTATTAGCATTAAGTGCTCAGTGAACAACTCCCTACAATCAGGTTGAATAGATTACGGACCACATCAGTATAACAAACAAAAATATTTTTATCTTTAATGCTAATAGGCGATTTTATTGTTCAATAACAGATGGTATCTGTTCTTATCTACTGGATTGGTCCCAATACCAGAAGCCAGTTTTATAAAATTTAAATTACATTTTAAAACTTCTCATTACTTTCATGAAAGGCAATTTCAATCTCAATCTTGACATTTCTTCTTAACCAAACATTTTTCTGTCCTGTCACTATGTCTATTTATTCTGTTCACAAAAATAATCATTATAATTAATAATAATACAGTAGCACACATACATATACAGAGATATGTATACATGCTTCTAAGGTTTATAAAGTGCTTTTCTCATCACAAATGAGGACAATAAAGCTCAGAAAGGCCTGGTGACTTTCTTAGGGTCACACAGCTGATAAAAGTGTCAGAGATGAAATTTCAGCTTGTTTTCTAGCTCTAAATCTAGAGTTTTTTTAACTGCACCACAGCACTCTAGCTTTCTGTTTCTGGTGTTTATATGTGAGACTTTTACTCTAATCAAATTAATCATAGTTGCAAATGAAAATTATTTCTACAAGAATTTTTGTTATTTTTGAATGAAATAAAACACAATTCCCTTGTGAGTGGAGAGAAAAAGAGAGTGAGAGAGATATCTACATAAAGTGCTTCATAAATACACATATTTGTGTTTTTTATGCAGAATATATATTTGTTTGGACATGTTATTTAATTTGTATAGGGAACTCCTCAACCAAAGCTGGGAACCATTCTGCAATTTATAGTCTAAGAGAGTTTTCTATGGCACTGAATAATTAGATGACTTCTGTCTATCTGTTTATATATATCTGTCTGTTTCAGTCTGTCTGTCTCATTCATACATCATGTGTATGTTGTGATCCACTTTTAGAAAGTTAGGTCCAAATTCATATGAAATTATAGAAAGTTGCAAAATTAATACCGTTATATTATACTTTCATAGACATCAGCATATATTATAAGATAATTCTACAATGTGATAAGATTGACCTCTTCAAGGTCAAGCCAAATAGTTTGAATGTCAGATGATCATAAGAAAATATAACACAAGTGAAAAAACACACAGTTCTAGCCTGTATTATTAGTTTGTATCTCAGAGCATGCAACATCACACAGCTCCTTTTAACCCTTCATGTGTCTAAAGAAAAAATCTGTTGCTTGGATATTGACAGCATATATATGTGTTATTTTAAAGAAGACTGTAATGGAGTTGTGATGTGAATAATACCCTAATCATTTGATCACATTCACTCCAAGATGGGAAATTAGGTAATGCTGCTGTTTTGAAATGTCAGTTTTTGTAAACATGAGTTGGAAGCTTTAACATAAATGAATAATGTTACAGACTGTTTAAGCTGTTTTGAGTAACAAACAGACATTTCCTTAAATTATTTTGACACCATTTACTGTGAAATAGCTTTTTTCTCTTGCTAAGACTTCTAGATTTCATGAGAGGAAATAAAAACAAAAACCCTTTTATGTCAGTTATTATTTAACTCATAGAAAACTGATATTTTCTAGAATACTTTTATCTCCTAATCTTCAAAAAGTGAATACTTAAAAGGTTGTGTGTGTGTGTATATATATATATACATATATATATATATATACATACACACACACATATATATACACACACACACACACACACACACACACACACACACACACACACATATATATATATAGGTAATGGCAGTATTCAAGAATTATATAAAAAAATGAACCTGGTTTATAAAGTTATTATAAAAATAATGAAAAATGAAAAAAAATGTTTTCAGTTACCTAATGATTGAATTTTAGACTTTTTGAAGAAACTTTAAAATTATCTAGGTCAACTTCCTACCCAATTTAGGAATCCCTGCTACAACATTCTATATACTCCTGGTAGCAAAAAATTTCCTATTTTACAAGGCAGCCTATTTCATTTTCAAATGGCACTTAGTATTTCAGAGTTCTTTTTCATACTTCAATAAAATTTGTTTTCTTATAACCTTAATTTATTAGTTCTAGTTCTTCCCTCTGGAATGAATTCAAATATTTTAAGTTGGATAATCATGTTTTCACTAAATATTTTTTTCAAATTAAAAATCCCCAGTTCCCTTTATTCACTTTATATGATAGGATTTCCCAACTATTCACTATCCTCTGTCAATATCCCTTTTAAATGTATCTCCCCAAAATGAAAACAATACTCTAGTTGTGGTCTAATCAGCAGTGTCGAGTACTGTGTACCTATTTATCTAGAGATGATCCTTCTCTTAATGCAGCCTATGGGTTTTCCTATCCCAATCCCTAAATCTATGGGGTACCATGCCATGCATATGATTCATTCAGAGCTTCTGTTCATTTAAAACCCCCAGGTCTTTTTCACATGCACTGCTCCCTAGAACTCATTCAAACTTCTGCAACGAATGTTGTAACCTGAATTCAAAACTTTATATTTATTTCACTAAAATTTCATATTATTAGGATTAAACCATTTTTACAGGCAGTCACATTCTTTCTGTATTTTGATTCTATTACCCAACTCTACTTTGCATCACCTTCACATTTAACAAACATGCTTTCCATGTCTTTTTTCTTTCAAGTTTTTGATTAAAATTGAACAGGGTCAAGTACAGGGACTATACTGTGCCACTAAAAACCTTCCTCCATATTGACATTAATTCTTTAATCAACACTCTTTGGATAGAATAATTTACCCAGCTCTAGATCTATCTAGCTATACCATCATGCAGCCCACATTTTACCATTTTGGAATGGATATCTTTAAGAGGATTTGCCAAATGTCTAGTTAAAGTCCAAATACATTATACCTATTGATATACCAATCCAGTACCCATTTAAAAAAAAAAAAGGAAATGAGGTTACTTTATAATGACTAAGAATCACTGAATTGCTTAGCTGGGAAAAAATTAGACATCTTTAAGTCTAGTTTGTTCTTTTTTTTAAATTTCAAAATGTATTCTATAATTCTGACATCTGTAAGTCAGATAAATGGTGTATGGAGGAATTTTAAACAGCACAAATTGACCTGAGGCAGTATTTGTGAATAACTCCCCTTAGAGAAAAGGCAACTTGGAAACAGAATGATTAGGCAGAATGAACTAGGTACTAGTCTTGAAACTGTGACTAACTAGTTGTTATGACTAAGCAAATCACAATCTCTATCTGGACCTCAGTTTTCTCATATTTAAAATGAGGGTAAGAGTAGATGGTCTCTAAATCTTTTCCAGCTCTACCAAGATAGGGAAATATAGATGAAATATTAAGGGAAGTATTTGGAACAGGTTAAAAAAAGTAAAACACAAAACATAAATACAAGTAGTAGCCCCTCATTCTTTTTTTAATGAGACATAGCCAGTCCAAGATATTGTAAACTGTTACAGTATCTTAGAATTTGTTGTGTGTATTTTAAGATATTTCTTTGATATCTGTTTTATATCCTTCTACCTCATGAATTCCTAAGTAGAGTGCCTCAACTGAAATGCTAACTCTCCTCTCACCATCAACATGTTTACAATATTAATATATATGAACTTCTGGAGAACGTAGTTTAGAGTACTTGACAGGGGTGTTTCCTTCAATTTCTTAGTTGCTTCAATAGATTTGAAATCTCACTGAGGAGAGTATTTTCTCAACAATCAAGACTGCCACACAGCCATGCTTTCTAATCCTGTTCAGTCCATGTTCTCCAATCAATTCTCCACACATGCTGCCTATCCATTGGTTATCCTGAGTCCAATTCCTGCTCCAATTACCCATTTCTCTGATAACATATTTTTCTACCCTTCTCCCAAGCATTTCTTAATTGGTGGTATGCTGTTGCCTATTCATGCTCAATAAGTACCATTTGGGTGACTTGCAATTTTAATTCTTCAGAGAGTTTATTCAATGCTTTGCAATCATATAGAATCTTCAGAAGAATTCTAGTATTAAAAAGAAAGAATGTTTTCCCTAGAAGTTTGGTGTCTTAAAAAGCACTGTAAAATTTAATAAATGCAATTCAACCTGCTCTTTTCCACTTATTCAGTTTTGGATCCCACTTATTTTCCATCCATATCTGCTCAAGATATATCTATTTGATGAACCAGCTATTTAGGCTATCTACCAGATTAATCTTTGGACATCTGTTAGTTATGCTTTATTAATTTTGGATTTGGTTTCTGGGGAGTATTTTATGGAGAACCTAATCGTTTCAGAATTTCACAAAATACCTTTTCTTTTTCTAATCTATGTTTGGCTGGACATAACTGGACAGTGTTACTGGACACAAAGGCAAGTTTTGCTTTTCTTTTGATTTACTGTGAGATCATGAATCTAACCTTCCTCTGCCATTTTTCTCGCTTTTAGGCCAGTTACAGCAACAATAAAAATTTAGAAATTATCTTAAGTCTTTCACAGTTGCTAATATTTCATTTATGTACAGGGATGCAGTTTTCAAAAAATCCTAAATTACCTACAGTAGTTTATGGATTAAGAAACCCATCTCAGATTATTTTATTCTTTGTATTATATTCAAGCAGTAACATAGTGACAAAGTGTCAACTCAGCCTCTTTATTTGCTGCTCAATTTCTATTCCAAATATAACACCATTTAGCTAGCTCTCCTCTGGAGCAATGCCAAAGGTGAACATTGTATGGTGCTTTAAAAGTCAGCAGATGCTCTTTCTGCCAGCCCATCTAAGTTCTATAACAGAGAGTTCTTATCTGAGAGTGCAGTCAGTTCCCTAGGAGAGTATTTCCCAAAGAATGGTCAGAAACCCCTGGTAATCTAAAACGGTCATTGTGGCAGTGACATTTTTATATCATAAATAATAAATTTTAAACTATAAGCTATTCATTTGTAAGCAAAGAGCAAATATAGCTACTAGATCAAATTTGCAAAATATGATAATTTATTATTTGTGAGATAACTAATCAAAAAGTCTTTAAAGTAAAAAGATTGGGAGAGGAAAAAATTGCAAACAGATGGATAGATAGATCAATCCATCAAATTAGATATTATAGAGTATAGCTACAGTGAAGGAAAAAAAGGAGCAACTGAGGCATCCATAAATTCTCAGGATATAAAATCCAAGAAAGGAATTAGTAGTAAAATTCATGCTTTAAATATCTATACAAAAAAGCCCCAAATTCAGGCATATAACAAGAGGTCCAATCACAAGGAGGCAATCTTGACTTCACAGGCATCACTGACACTTGGTGCAATGAAACTTATAACTACAATATGATTCTAACATTCAAAAGAAACAGAAGAGTTAAAGAAGTGTGTGGAAGGTAGGGGGAGGTAAACAATGTAGACTAAGAAGGTATATTTGGAAGTGGAAATCTAGGAACCAGTGGGACCTAGTATGGAGTGGGTGAAGATCAGTAGAGAGAAAAAGAGAACTAATTTTTGTCATTAGAGTATACTACAGAAAACCAGAAGAGAAAAAAAAATAGAGAGGAGTTCAGGAAACAGATTAACAAGACTGTCACATAGGAACAATATAGTAATAATGGGACAATTTAATTATCCAGGCATCTACTGGAGCTTTCTCTCTGCCTTAAGCAGAACAACAGAACATTGACTTGTCAATGATAACTTCATCCTTCAAAAGGTGGATGAACCAACAAGGTAACATTCTATACTGAATGTCTCTCACTAATAGGGAGAAATTGGTTGCTGAGGTAGAAATGAGGAGAACCTCGGGGAAGAAGAGATCCTTCCTTCAAAGAGGAGAGGAAAGCCAGACAATCTGTCATACACCCTCAATATTGGCCAATCGGGTATCAAAAGGAGTCCAAGGAAAAATACAAATCCCATGCACTAAAATCTATGAGGTGTGTCAGCCAGGAAGAATGGGAAACTAAAGAATGAAATTCTGAAGACAAAAGAGGAAAACATTCCAATGAGAAAGAATATCATAAGTTATTTGTAGAAACCAACATGGATTCACAGGGAATGATTCACAAAGCAACTGACAGAGATTTTTAATAGATCTGTAAAGAAGATGTAAACATGGGCATGCAACATAGGATGAATACATAAGTATGGATAGATTCTATAAAAAGGATTAGAAGACTGAAAGCTCAGATGGAGCTCTGGTTGGTGAGGAGACCAAAAGACAGCAAAAAGGGTAGGGTTTTTTTGTTATTTTGTTATTTGTTTTATTTGGTAAGGAAGTTTTTTTGTTTGTTTGTTTTAGGCTATACTGGGGGAAAGAGGAGGATCAAGGATGTACAGGATTGCTGCTTGAAGTCAACATGATGATAATAGATAAATTGAAGAAGGCAAAGCCTCTGAATTCCTATTTTTCCTCTTTTCTCTGTCAAATAAGAATGACCTTTTCACTGGATTTTATATAACAATAGTAGCTGTCAGAGTTGGTACCAAACATAAGGGAGGTTATAGGAAGGGAGTTCCTGGTTAGCTCCGGTGAATCCAAATGACCAGGCCTAAATAAAGTATGCATTCAGGAATTCAAGAAACTAGTGGATCTGATTGCTAAGCCACTGTCAGTGGTAACTGAACAATTGTGATGAATGGGAGAGTACTGCAGAAGGGCAAATGTGGTCTCAGTGTTCATTAAAAGGGAAAAAGAATAGAGCCTTCAAACTACAAGCCAATGAACTTGACCTCAGACTCTGGGAAGATTCTAGAATGGAACAGAGAAATGATTAGTGAAAACCTTAAAAAGGAAGAAAAAGAATTCACATGGTTTTTATCAAGAACAGGTCATGCCCAAGTAACTCAACAGAGTTACTAAGCTAATAGATTAGGGGAATGATATAGATATGGTTTGCATAGATTTCAGCAAAGCATCTGAAAATGTATCTTATACTCTTCTTATGGAATAGATGGAGAAAACATAGAGCAGATAATAGTGCAATTAAATGAATTTGGAATTGGTTAAGTAGCCAGATTCAAAATGTAGTTGTTAATAGTTCAATGACAATTTGGAAGGAGGTCTCCTTTGGAGATTGTGGTTGGCCCTCTGCTGTTTAACAAGCTTATCAATGACTTAGATAAAGGGACAGATGACATACTAATCAAATTTGCATGGGGTACAAGTCTGAAAAGCATAGGTAACATACTAGGTAACTGAGTAAGAATCCAATAATGCCCTTTACAAGACTGACAGACATTGAGCTGAATTTAGTAAGATGAAATTCAATAGAGATAAATATGAAATCTTAAATATGAATTTTAAAAACCAGCTTTATAAGAACAGAATGAGGCAGCATGGTTGGAAAGCAGTTTATCTGGAGATCTGGGGGTTTTAGTACACTGCAAACTCAATATGAATCAGAAGTATGGTATGACATCCCCTAAAGCCAATGTAACCTTGGACTTCTTTATGAGGAGTTTCCAGGAATAAAGAAGTAAAGAAGTCCCTCTCTACTCTGCCCTGGTCAGACCACATCTGGGCTGCATTTTATTTAAAACATGATTATGATATTGTTTTTAGTTCTGGGCACCACAGTATAAAAAAGCAAGCTGATAAGTTGGAGAACATCCAAATGAGTACAACCAGGATGGTCACAGGACAATCAGTTGAAAGAACTGGAGATGTTTATCCTGGAGAAAAGACATCTTGGGGCAGAAAGGGGTAATGGGGATGTGGGGCAGAGAAATTATAGCTATCTTCAAGTATTTCATGGAACTAGAAATAATTGTTGGAAGTTACAAAGAGGAAAATATAGATGTTAAAAAATAAACCTGAAACGGATCATCCAAGAAATAGTTTGTGAACATCTATAAAGAGCTGTGGTGATTGAATCAAGACAGCATAGCCTTATCAAGAATAGTCATGTCAAACTAACCTTATTTCATTTTTACAGAGTTACCAAAGTAATAGATCAGGGGACAGTTAGAGCTTTCCAAAAGTATAATGGTCTCCTGTGAGAGACAGTAGGTTCCCCTCATTGGGAGTTGCCAAGACTGGATGACCATTTGTCTTGTATGCTATGGTACTCTTATAGGTATGGATTAGAACAAATGGTGGCTGAGGTCCCTTTCAATTTTATACTTCTGGGAAATTGTCTGGGATTTTTTTTTTATTAGGCAATCAGGGTTAAGTGACTTGCCTAGGGTCTCACATCCTAGTAAGTGTCAAGTGTCTGAGGCAGGATTTGAACTCAGGTCCTCCCGACTCCAAGGCCAGAGCTCTACCCACTGCACCACCTAGCTGCCCCCTAAGGTCAAATTTGAACTCAGGTACTCCAGACTTCAGGACCAGTGCTCTATCCAGATATTGTCTACTCTTAAAAACTTTCCTAGTTTCTCTGATTGAAACCACCTCTACTCCTTTCTGAATATGTGTATTGCCTGTTACTTGCATATTCTAATGCAAAGTTACTTCTCTCAATTAAAATCCATCAGTTACTGATTTAAAGATAACCTCTCTCTGTGTAAAAACCTATATCTTTCATCTAAGGGCTGTCATTCTTTTCTCAGGAGCTCCTCCCCTCCCAAAATCCTCTTTTCTCCAACAAATGCTTAATAAATATTTAATCAACGAAGCGGAATGCCTTAAAGAGCCATCCCTAGATTTCTTTTACACCTTAAGTACATGCTGCTATTCCCTCCCTCACCCTCACCCCCGAAAAGAACATTTCCATGTTAATATGAAAAAACAGCAATTAAATTAAACAAAACTCAACTTTGTAATAGGTGCCACACAGTTAAGTACAGCTCTAATGCCATAATAGGTATCCTACTCACCCAAATGGTTTATACAGTCTTCAGAAGTACCTGATATACTCCTTTAATATAGAATTCCAGACAGTGGAAGATTGGTTCCTTGAACATCACCATAATCCTCTATGTGTTTAAAAAATTCCTGACTTTCTGCCATTTAATCAAGCTTTATATTTTATCAGTTCTTTTACAAAAGAATAGTATCATTATAAGAAGATTGTAAAGTGATCTTAAAGGGATAAAGTGATCTTAAGAGATCATCTATTCGAACTCTCATTTTACAAGTAAGAAATTGAATTTCTGGAATTATTAGAATTACAAAATAAGCAACATTAAAGCAAAAATTAGAAATTATTTTTTAAATCAAATGTAATAAATTATATTTTTACTGTCTTAAGTTTTAAAAAACTTAGTTAAAAACACAGTTAATAACTTACAGATGTTAGATATGACCATTTAAAAAGAGAAGGCAGAAAGTGAAAATGCCTTTACTCACATATTCATTTGATGTTGCAGTCTAATGTTTTAAACCAAACATGACTGTTATAATCAGTTTTTGTTCAATCTATTGGGCATGAGTTAAAGCGAATTAAAAAATCGTTTTTGGTGCAATTCAAGGGTATGTAAACCCATGAAAAATAACTTTTATTCCTACCATGAGTCATCAGTATTCTAAATGGTCCTGCCAAGCCCAAATCAGAAAGAACAAATCCTAAAACAGCAAATCCCAGGAGTGTGAATTATAGTTAGCAAGGATTTAGATTCACTGCTAATATTCTTTTAGAGAAGAAACTGACCCAGAAAGACATTCATTATTACATTATACCCCCAAAACCATCAATGAACAATTTTTTTAGCACAAAAATGGGAGGCATGGGGCAGCTAGGTGGCACAGTGGACAGAGCACAGACTCTGAATTCAGGAGGACTTAAGTTCAAATCCGGCCTCAGACACGTAACACTTACTGTGTGACCCTGGGCAAGTCACTTAACCCCACTGCCTAGCCAAAAAAAAAAAAAAAGGGAAGCAGATAGTTCAAAATAAAAATTGTGCAATACCCACCTTGGTTTTCTCTTGATAGCCCTTATACAAAGATGGAGTATTTTCCCTGCCCAGCAATTTAAAAGTACACCTTTTAGCAATTAAGTTTAAGCTATTTCTGGGTTTATAGTATAACTGTAGTGACCCTTATGTGGCATCATAAAATACTGTCTTCCCTACCTACTCCAGATATTTTTAGAATTATCTAAACAGGACAATCAGGCTTTTAGGTCCCAATTATCTCTCTTTAAAATAAGACAAGTTGTTCCCATAGGTTTATTATGGTCAGTCTCTAGATTCAGTGCCATTATAAAATACATCTAGCCTTTGTTTAGATTCTAACAGATTATTTAAATTTTCTCTTTGTTTATATCCGATGATCAATGGAAACCAGACTCATAGGTTCAAAGTATTTTAGTATGGCTCTCTATACAGGCCAATTTGAATTATTGACAAATTGCCATTTAATTTTCTGCCATGTTAGATACAACTAAGGGTGTTTTTCAAATACATTCAATGTCATAATAAGCCTGTGATAGATACAAAGCAAGCATTATTTTTTCTAGTTTGCAGGGAACTGAATTAAAGGACAAAGAGACATAAGTAACCTTCTTAAGATATCTTAGCAAAGCAATGAGGTCACAGACTACCAGTCATGGATTTATTGTAGTCTTAGATGATTTCTCTTTCTGCCTAGTCTCCTTCATGTATACTAATGCAAACTGAATGTAAACTAATAAAGCATCATCTCTGAATATATTTTAAAATGTTTAGATTGCTGCCCTTTCAAACTGCCGCCATTTCAAGAGGACAAGTGGTACAATTGGGGTAGAATGAGCATTCACCTCCATGGCATAGATTGAAGCTCTATCTGCTCTAAACCAGCTTCAGCAGCTTGCCATAAGGCCATCCTGGCCCCAAATTAAAACCAATGGAATCACTGTTCTATAAGCTACATAACCACAATCTCTTAAAGAGATCACTGGACTAGAATTAAGAAGACCTGAGTTCAAAACTGGCCTCAAAATCTTACTAGATATGTAACTCAGGCAAGTCACTTAAGCTCTGTTTGCCTCATCTGTAAAATGAGGATAATAATATCACCTACCTCTCAGGATGGTTGTGAGGATCAAATGAGATAATAATTATAAAGTGCTTAGCATAGTGCTTGGTATACAGTAAGTACTATCCAAATGTTATATAGTAGTAGTAATAGTGGTGGTGGTGGTGGTGGTAGTAGTTGTTATTGTCACTGTTATTTAGTCACGTCTGACTCTTTGTGACCCTGTGGACCATAGTATGCCAATACTGGCCAAGAGGTTTTCTTAGCAAAGATACTGGAGTGGTTCACCATTTCCTTTTCCAATGGATTAAGGCAAACAGAGGTTAAGTGATTTGCCCAGGGTGAAATATGTAGTAAATATCTGAGGCTGGATTTGAACTCAGGTCTTCTTGACTCCAGGTCCAGTGCCTTATCCACTGTGCTACCTAGCTGCCTGTGGTGGCAGTAGTAGTGGTGGTATAGTATTTGTAGTTGTAGTAGCAGCAGCAGCAGCGGGGGCAGCAGCAGTAGGCTGCTTAATAAATGTTCATTCCACTCATTTCCATACAATAGAGCCAGAAGGAACATTGGAGATCACTATCATTGAAGAAATTTAGGGACACAGAAAGAGGTTTACCCAATTTCCCACAGATAAGAAGTGGCAGAGTTGGAGTTTGACCCTCTCTACTTACTCCAAGGCTTTGCTCTCATTTACTACACCACGCCTCTTATAATTTGCTAAGAATATATATGTACTTATGTGTACATATGTATTACATACATGTGGATATATACAACCCCATCTTTATATGTGTATAAAGCACATATATGTATATACCTGGATATGTGATATTGCTGATTTTATTAGCAATATCAAATATTCTATTCATATATATATATATATATATACACATATACATAGATATGAAATAGATACATATACATATGGATACACATACATACTTAGAATACCTCCACTTAAAAGTCTTGCTCTGATTTCTCACTATGGCATGGAGGTGATCCTGGATTCTCAAAGATTATGCCAGTGGAACATGAACTCTGGCACATCCTCCTAGGATGTAAAGGTTTTGAGAACAGTCCCAGTAATGTACTACATGTCTGCTATTCATTGGTGATGGAACTATCCCCATCCAATAAAATTACAAAACTGTATAGTACTGAGATACACACACATACACACATACTACAAACACATACATTTCAAGAATTGTAAGTGACAGTCTTACTCAGTAGATATTTTTTGAGAATGACCGTGACTGAAGGACAGCCAGGTGACACAGTGGATAGAGTCTTGGGCATGGAGTCAGGAAGACTCATCTTCTTGAGTTCAAATCTGGCCTCAGATACCTACTAGCTGTGTTACCCTGGGCAAGTCACTTCACCCTGTTTTGCCTGTTTCCTCATCTGTAAAATGAGCTGGAGAAGTAAATGGCAAACCACTCCAGTTTCTTTGCCAAGAAAACTCCATATGAGGTCACAGAGAAAGACACGACTGGAAAACAACTGAACAAAAATGGCTGAAGAATTAATAACTTAGCAAGCAACATGAAGATGAGTCCCTCTGAAGTTTGGCAGACTAGACTTCAGAAGACACATCTCAGCCCTCTAGGCACACATATTTTAAAGCTTTCCATTTGATAAAGAGAGAAGGAGAAAGAGAAGAAGGAGGAAGAAGAGGAGGAGGAAGAGGAAGCAGCATCTAATATTTATATGTGCTTACTATGCACCAGGCACTTTGCTAAGTGCTTTAAAATTATTATCACATTTGATCCTCACTGCAACCCTGGGACATGCGTGTTATTATTTTATTATATAGACATGGTAAGACTTGGCAGATCTTTTGTTCAGTCGGGATAGCGTTTAACAAACTGGGATTACCATTACAAAATGAAGACCTGGTACTAATTTTAGTTTTCAAGCCTTTCGTATTCTGAAGAAAATAAAATCTTCCACACCTCTTCAAGAAACTATCAAGGATAACTTCAGTTCTCAGTCCACTGGTACCAGAACTTAAGCTTGAATGAAGTAGCCAGAAGGACCCAAAAGAATTCTCAGAGATTCCTTGAGTTCCCAGACATGGCTCATGGCAGATAGAGGGTGCAGGGGATAAGGGGAAGGCACATATAAAGTTCTAGCTTCTGTGAGTATTTTGAAAAAAAAAATGCAGTACCGGAATTGGAGGGATACAGGTTAGGTAATTTAATTGATTTTGGAGGCCTGAAGGCAAATGCCTAGTGTATCAACCAAGCAATTTTTGCTCTGTCTAAATTACTTCTATACAAGAGTTAAAGAAATCCCTGTGGTACCTGGTCACCTAGGAGAGTTTCAGGCTATTGTTGTTCTCTCCCTCTGGTCTAAAAATGCAAAATCTACATGTCACCTCAGTGCTTACCATGCAAAAGCCCAGTTGCCCTCTGGTGGCAGCACACCTAGGGGGGTTAAAGCTACACCACCTTAATGCAACATGATGCAGTCATAATAACAGCCAACATTTTGCATCATGCTTTAAAGTTTGTAAAAATTTCATGTGTATAATATAAATTTGATGCTTACCATAACCTTGAGAATAAGTACTACTGGTAATATTATCCAATTTCACAAATAAGGAAAGTAAGGATTAGAGAGGTTAACTGACTTGGCTATGTTACAAAGCTGGTGAGTATCAGAGACAGGAACTTAACCCAGGATTTCTTGACTCCAAATCCAGTGCCCTTTCCTCTAAACATTACATGTGACCTTAGGCAAATAATGTACTTCATTATTTCTTCAGTTTTAAAATGAGAATAACACTGAGAAAAGCTGAGGTCTAGCCATGGCTCTGCCATTCCCTCTCTGGGACTATGTTTCTTTATCTCTAAAATGAGAGTAGGAGAAGGAGAGGGGTGATGAGATGTATTCTCAAGTTACTTCTAGCTATAAAATTCATTGATTCTGTGATACTCAACCTACTAAGTTTATTTTGTGCAGACAAAATGATGTAACTTATGGACACTATTTGGAAAGATAAAATAAGAACAAGAGGCAATGTGGGAGAGAGGATAAAAAGCTGGCCTCAGAATTATAAAGCTGTGGATTCAAGTCTCTCCTGCCGCATATTGCCATTAGGAGCATGAACAATTTAATTTCTCAATGCCCCACGCAACTCTCCAAAAAAAATGCAATCTGTATTGGTAGAGGGAAAAAAATTAAACCAAGAACTCCCTATAATGATGAAATCACAGGTCCAATCCAAAAAAACAAATAAGCAAAAAAAAAAAAAACCAAAATATGATTTGGACAATTAAACTGAAGTAAAAAGGAGTTTTAGCCCAATACACACACACACACACACACACACACACACACACAAACACACACACACACACACACACAGACACTCAGTACCGGTAACTTTCTTGTCAATTATCTAATACCTCACCATAAAAGCACTGTCTTTTCATGACTACGCAAAACCTCTATTTTTTTTTTCATTAGGATTGCCTAACCACTTAGACAACAACATTCAAGCTAACCACTATCAGGTGAAAAGGCACTTAATTTGCTAAACTGTGACATTAGAAAAGGGGAAGAAAAAAATCATTGCAGAAAAGATGCAAAAGCTATTTTCTTTACTTTTCTAAACAAATGTAATATCCTAATTCTTCCCTTTGGGCCCTCCTGTGTGCCCTTTAGGACCTACAGAAGGAAGGAAACTCCTTCTGGATTCCTCATGTGAGGAATTGCTTTCTCATAGCTGGCAACTTGAGTAACTGCGTAACTGCTAGATTTGTGTGTGTGTGTGTGTGTGTGTGTGTGTGTGTGTGTGTGTGTTTAACGTCCCTGCCATACAAAAGGGTTACAGAGCGAGACTTGCAGCGGTCATTTTCTGCTCTCAGAAAGAGAATAATTCTCATCAGCACCAACCACTAAAATAATAGCTCATATTTCTATACAACTTTACGTTTAAGGTATCGATTTCTTTTCAGTAATCTTGTGAGAGAGGCAGTATCAATAGTATTATTTCCCATGTCCAGCGCTGTATATGGTCACAACCCTGCCCCACCCTCAAGAACACAGCTACTAAACTAGGGGACTCATAACTGTGAATACAGAAAACATCTTCCTCACTGCACCAATCTATGAAAAATCAGCCTTCAGGAAATTTGTACGAATTTGCTGTCTTACTAAAGAATTAAACAAAGTGGCATTACTTTTTTTAAAAAATTATTTCTGTAGGAGTCTCCTTGAAAGCAAGTGTCATGTTTTGAGTCATGTAAAGGACCATCTTTTAAATATTTGTCAGTATGGTCTTTGTATTTCCCAGAAAACTACATTTTATATGTTTAATAGGAATGTAAATGTATAGCCTGTATGAGATTGTGAGCCGTCTTGGGGAGGGTGGTGGGGAGGAAGGGGGAGAAAAATTTTAAACTCAAAAGCATACGGAAGTGATTGTTGATAAATCAAAATAAATTAATAAAATAAATTTAAAAAAAAGAAAATCAGAATCGAGCAAGGGGAAGCCAGGAAGTTATAAGAGATGAAGAAATTAAATAAACAAATAAATAAATGAACAAATAAATAAATACAAACAAATAAATAAGTGAATAAATAAATAAATAGAATAAAAAAGAAAAAAGAAAACTACATTTTAATTTGTATTACACATTTCCTTCATGTGTACTAAATATGCTCACTTTGGATGCAGCCTCATTATATTTTCTACTTCTAGTTTATAGAACAGGCAAATAAAATGTTACAGAACAGCTGCCAATATACAACTATGTGCTGTATCCACTAGAGGTAGTCTGAAGACCTCATCAGAGTCACTCAGCTCATCACCCCTGGACTTAGCTTCCATGGCCTCTAACTTTGATTCTCCTCTGACTCTCAAGTCCACAGTCTCCCAGATGGCAGCACCACTGGGCTACTGGCTATGTAACAGTGTTAAAATAAAAACACTCCCCCCATTAACACCTCCTGCTAGCTCAATAAAGTGATGTTTAAATAACTGAACTGGCTTCAATGAACTGTACTTGCCATTTTCCTGCTTCTTAGCTCGATAAAATGGAGATAATTATGAAGTGGATGAGCAGGTTTAATGAAAGCCAGTTTCTTTTGGTATATTCCTGAAGCAGCAATCATCATCTGTTTGGCTTTTGAAGAGCAACAATTATAATCACTTAAACCCCCAAGGGGAACAAAAATAGAATTTACATTAGCATATAAAATATACAGCTGGATTGGGCAAGCCTATAAAATTCGGGGGGAAATCATTCTAATCTGAAAGCTATTCAAAATCACAAGTAAAATGAGTTCAAGAGTATTTTACATGCTTCCTTCCTATAAAATCATACATATAACAATGATGAGAGGATTTTCCTTAAAACTGATCACATGGAAGCATGAAATGGATGCCTGGAGAAGCTCCCAGCATGAACAGGCTATCCCAATTATATCATTAAGAAAGGAAAGTTTGTAATGATATTTTTATATGGCATTAAACTTATAGGGCTTTAAAAGAAAGATATTTTCCAAGGTGGCACTCTGTAATTTTTATGATGAAAAACAATTTTAAAAATGAACTACTGTAGGGACTGTTACTTTCGCATTTTTTCAAGGCATCAGATATTTATTTGATAAGGAGGAAACCTAAGTATATGTAAGGAAAACTTCATATTAATAACACTTTTTCCCTCCGTTATAAATGAAAATGCAATAATGACATAAAACAAAGTTATGATTCTGGATTTAATGTTATATTCTTACTAAGTGAAACCATATTTTTCTATTAAAAAAACATTTTTAAATGTCCCTATTATTTCCTTAAAAATAATTAACTGTTTCACTCCCAAACAAATTGTCATGATATTCAAAAAACAGTGCCTATCAGCATTTGTGTGATTCAATAACTTCTATATTTCTAAGATTTCTACAGGACTGTCAGGTATTTTTTTCTATTATAGAAAGCATGAAAATCACATCTTGCAGTGGAAAGCATGATTACCTATGTTATTTTGAGCAAATCAGTGAATCTCTCTGATTCTCAAGGTCCTCACCTGTAAAATTCTAGAGTTGGTTAAGATGACTTCTAAGGTCCCTTCTATGTTACTAAGGTCCTTTTATTTGAATCCTAGCAACAGAACATATGCACAATCAACATTTTAAAGGTTTTCTAGCATAACTCACACTTGCAAAACAGCACATATTCAGGAAATACACTAATCACCAATAATTTAGTATCTATACATTGAAATACTCAAAAACTTGTACCTTCCTCTTTGTAAGAAAATTACCTTTCATTGTCCTTGCAAAACAGAGCCAAAAAGATTTTTGGAGTGGGGGAGAATATTTCTACATATGAAGATTCATTACCTTTAATCTTTTCATAAATAAAAATGATAGGTCTCTTCATTTGCACAAAGAGAACAGAACTCACTATCATCTTTTAAAAGAATACATTATTTTATCCTATGTTAAGACCAGAACATATATTTATGAGATAACAGATTTAGAGACAGAAGGGCCCACAGAGGTCATGTAGTTCAACCCCTTCATTTTACAAACAAGAAAACTGAGGTCCAAAGGGGTGGTCATTACCCAAGGACACATTGGTTAAAAATGGAAAAGTCAAAAATTGAACCCAGGTCCTCTGATATTAAATCCAATGTCATTTAAATCAAAACTCAAATTTAACATTGATGAATTAATAAATAGTAAATTAGGAATTTTAAAATTTAGGGGGTTTTGTGGCAACTTTAGCTATTCATTGACCCTAATACTACAGGAGATAGGTAATAGTTTTGGACTTCCCTATGCTAAATTTTTATTATTGAAAATTATAAATTATATTATTTTTATTTTATTATTAAAATTATTATTATTGTTGTTTAGTTATTTTCAGAAATGTAACTAGGAATTTTTCTTTCTGCCTGAGTAAAGTACCACACACTGTTAGGCCACAACTTTAAAGCATGCCCTCTTTCGTGGTGACAGAGAGAGGACATAGACTCTGGAAGGAGTTCCGGACTCAAGGACCTTCTGGAAAAGCTGCCAGTTAGGTGGGGGCTGGGCAGCTTGAGGAAGGAGCTCACCCCAGTTCACCATCTGGTTACTTTTTAATTAAATATTACTGCTAATTAGTTGCTAAGCTCTGTTGTTTCTACCTGCTGAAGGACAGAAAGTACTGGCAGTGTGCTCTAAATTAGGTATGCTGAATCAAAAGCCCCATCTCACTGACCTTATTTATGGTTCTGGTTATTTTTGTCAAGGCTTTAATATTTAAATTTCTTCAGTGCCTTCTTAGAAGAGGCAGCAGGGTATCATAAATAGGGCAAGCCTTGAAGTCAGGAAGGATTTGGGCTCAAGTCTGACTTCTGGTGTTGATATATACCAGTGGAGAGATGTTCCACAACAAAGAATTCTCCATACTGACAAACATCACAAGGATGTATGGGGTGGTAGGAGAGGAAGTACTCTTGTGAACGAACATTCATTTCTTTAAATTCACATTACAGTGACCTTTGATTTCTTTACCATTTTTACCCTCATTTTTTAAATGTAAAATTACACTTTTCCAAGATCATAGACCTAGGGATGGAAGGAATCAGTTCTAGTTCACCCCCTCCCCTCCTCCATTTTACAGATAAGGAAACTGAGGCACTCAGAGAAATTTTGCTCAAGGTCACAAAAGTAATTAGAGTCAGAGGCAGAACTTGAACTCAAATCCTTTGATCCTCATAGAAGACACTCCATTTCCTGATTTCATCTCACTCCTGGCTTCTCTGTCTCCCAATCCCACTTAATGCTTGTGCCTTCTCTCTGTTGATAATCTCTCCTTTATCCTGTACGTAGCTCGTTGGGAAATAGTTGCTTGTATACTGTCTCCCTCATTAAACTTAGAGCATCTTGAGGGAAGGGACTGCCTTTTGCCAGTACTTAGCACAGTGCCTCAAACATAGCAGACACTTAATATATATATTGACTGACTGATATCAAAGCCAGAGAGTGTTATTTCTACTGTACCTCAATGCTTCTACCTGCTTTTCTTTTCTGAACTGAAAGTAAAATGCTTCTAGGCTAGACCATTATAACCATATTTTCCATTTTCTAGATATTCTGAAAGGCTCTGGAAACTCATGAGTTCAAGGCCGAGAATGCATAATTTTGTACTGAACAGACAAGAATCATAACTTGCTATCTGAAAGCAATTAAAAGGACCAGAAAGAAGAAAAACACAGCACTTGAGCACAGCCCACATAGGAATCCATTTAAGTTTCTTTCAGTGGTTTTCAATTTATACAACAAATCAGAACAGGGTTATCACTCCTATTTGTGAATAAAAAAGGGGTGCTGTAAAAATGACAGTTTAAGAAGATATTTATGAAGTTTCTGGAAATATCAAGATGACTTCATTTTAAAGGAAAATTTTATGAACATTTATGAATGTTTCATGAAAATCAAAAATTTTAAAAAATATACCGACTAATCCATTTCATGCATAAAACTAGACTCCTCACTCTAAAAAAAGCAGTTTTAATTTAAATTTTTTTTTCATTTTAGTAGAAAGACAACTTAAAAAATAATAAAGTCACATTTAGAATGGAATGAATTGTTTAGAGTTGAAAGATTCCTGGCTTTTGGCTAAAGAATAATTGCAGTTATTTATTAGTGTATTGATAAATTTCTATTTTAATAAAAGCCCATCACTGATAACTCTATAAGGATACTAAATAGAGTGCCTGATTATTTCCATTAAACTTTTGTGATGACACACAAATATAGTTTTAAGTACATGTAACAAATATGTATAAACTTTGACATATTTTAATAGGCACTTGCATATTTGCATATATACAAATAGGCTTTAATAAGCTGGAGTCAAAATAGGTCCGAAACAATCTATAAGCTATGATCCTGCTACATTTAAGGGTAACCTACATACAAATAAAAGAAATAACAGAAATTATTTGGGTACTTTATTCAATGTGAGGCTTTTAAGATCACTGCTATTGAACAAAACTTGATCTGAATTTTATATCCAAATGAGAATTTTAACTGTTACCATTCTCCAGTCCAAATTCAAGAATTTTTGGGATAGCTCTGCATGTGAAAAATACATAGTCTGTTCAAATTTGGCAGATACTGTTAATGTAGGCAGTCAATATTGTCAATTCAGCATTAAAAAAAAATCCTTCCTATAAGGTTTTGTGTGTGTGTGTGTGTGTGTGTGTGTGTATGAGCATGCCCGTGTGTTTTGTTTGATTCATGTATTCACTTCTTCCAAAAAAAAAACCCTATAAAACCTTTTAAACAATGTAGCTTGAAACATAGCACACGATTCTTACCCTAAGAACATCTGAAACTTATAAAAAAGATAAATTGCATTAAAAAAGGAATCTTCACTTGACAAAAAGATTCAAGTTTCCTTTAAGTGGTAAGCTCTTTTAATACACTTAAAAGTAACCTGATTTTCAAAAATTTGATTTATACACTTTTCAGGAACACATTTATTTCAGAGTGAATATGTAGTTATTTTAAATACTTTAAGATTCTTTTCTATAGGCAAAATGTAGTTATATGACTTTCTGTTGAATACTGATAATTTTGACCCAAATATCTTTTCCAGTATTATCTTGGTCCCCCCCCAATAAATGAATCACATCTACACTTCATTTTACCTATGAAAATGTAGCCTAATAAGTATATAAGTAGAAAAAAATTACCAGATTCATTTTTCACTATGCCAGCCCCAAATACATTTCCTACCTTCTTATAGATGAGACCATACAAAAAAAAAAGGTTTTATAAAGAAGGTGCATAAGAAAAACAGAATAAAAATAGAGCATTTGGCCAAGGAAAAATGTTGAGACCTTTTCACTTCTTAACAGAAAATATTTTAATTTCTCACTTATTCTCACAGTGAATATTATAAATTTAAAATTAGGGCCTTGTCTGTTTATAGAAAAGAGAACAATAAATTTTAAATTATTTATCTTTTCCATTAGCTTTTATTTGTTTATTGTCATGAATTTCTACAATATAGTCTATTTTGATTCACAGAATTTTATATAAAGAGCTTCTTTTCTTGAAATGTGGCTATATTAGAGAAAGGTAAAACTCATAACTTAATCACATTTTGATATGTGCACTTAACCTAAAGGATCAAAATATCCATAAAGATTTATGCAATCAAGTAGTAATAATTTATACCTCAAAACAACCTCAACATCCTACGATAATCCTAAAGATTTTGAATTTGAAGTTAATGAAAATCACAATACTATATTCTTTGAAGCAGATGTAGTTTGTTTTATTCCAGTCTATTTAATATGCATTGATGAGTTTGTGATAAATTTTTCCTTTTATGAAATAGTTGTTGTCATATATTTCATATATATGCATATATGCTAATACATACATATAGACATACACATACTTTTTTTTTTGTAGACATAGTATTTTTGCTATTAACTCACAGACTGAGTAGTTATACATACCAGGGACAAATTGACTAGCTATACTAAGCCCATATGTTCAAAACCAACTCAGTGTATATGTCTTAATACAGCTTGTGTTTTACCAAATAGATATGTGTTTAAAAAGAAAACTCTCCCCATCTTTGGCACTAATGAAGATTATGTAAAAAAAAAAACTGACAGAAATTCCATTTTATATTGAACTGTAATTTATTATATTATCTCTCATAGTTTTCTAATACATCACTCATAACTTATGTTAAGCACAAACATCTTAGTTATTTAACTTCGACTTTTTTTTAATTCCATGAATAACTATTTTGGTTTATCAAAGATTATAAGAAACAAATCACAGAATAAAATATTCATTGTATATTTTACTACACATGACAGTCTTTTTATCTTCATTTTGTATTGCTTTTTATTAACATAGTTACTGCTACGACTAAGTTAACTTTGGCTCTGTTCCCTCACTCCTATTTGCTGCTTTATACATCAGGTTTTTTTGTTTTCTGTTTTTATAAAAGCAAATGCAATAGCTAAATGATCCAAGTCTTGGCATTTCTCTTTTACATCCTTTCCTTAGTTTTGTTGTGTTTTATTTTTCTCCTAACTAAAGATATAATCCAATCACTCTAAAAGAGAATCTTAAATATGCTACAGGTTGCAGTCAATGACTACTGCACCAGGTTTTGCTTATAGAGAAGCCTTAGGTCTTAATTTTTATGAATATTCTTTCACTTATGAAATTTTCTCTGGTAGATTGTGGGTGGGTATCTGATCATAGCCACTGTGTTTCTTTTGTATTGCTATTATAGTGTTAGAATCAGATCCTTTCAGACAACGTTGGATAGTATTAAATTCCAATGAAAGGAAATCTCTATATTTATGTTTGGGAGCTCAAATATTACCAAAGAGTAAAGAAAAATGTATTTATATGTGTGTCTACAGACACATTTATATATAATACATGAATAAACCTACTTAGTAATAGTTGTGGTGCCATTAGAGGAGCACTTCATTCTATGCTTACTGTAAGAATGTCTATAATCTGAGTTGTCTGCTTTAAGAAATTATTCTTTGTTTGCTGTTTTCAGCCATAATAACATTTTCATCTACACAGAGGTGGAAAAATTACATTAAAAGTACTTTTTTAAATGGATTATATTCATTTAATAAAACATGCTGGTTAAGCTGATTCAACCCATTAATTTATGGTGATTATTTACTTTGTGATGATACTTTTAAGTTATGATTATTATTTATTTGACATAAAAGGTAGTTATGGAATTAAATATGTTCCTTTGGAATTTAATCTCTTCATCATCTGGGACAATGATGGTATGATTTGATAATTCATTAATTAACTGCTTAGTGATTAAAAGTATCAATTCATTTAAAAAAATAAACTTCTAAATGAAAATTCTGGCTACCAAAAATTATTCTCTTGCCATAATATATTCTGACATGTTCTGAGATATTTACACAGTTTATACGGTCACCTTTTTTTGCAGCAATGGGTTAATACTATGGCATAATAGCTTCAGTTTTAAAAGTTCTCATAAACTAAAAAGTGCTACATCCACACAAGTTATAAGTAGCAGGACTAAAAGAAATGATTTGTTTGAAAGGTAAGGCAGATAAGGTTACTGGTAAATTACAAGTTTCCTATGGAAAGCTGGATAGGCATAAAACTGCAGGTGTAGTAAATGTTACAACAAATATCCAACAAATGAAATTAGTCTACCATTATTAAGATGCAAAATGAAGAAAAAAAACTTCCGTGTCTCATATTTGGGAGATCTTTGCTATTATTTAGTCAAAGTTTTACAGTAGCTTTGGAAAAACAAAATGCCTTAGTTCTGAAAAAAAAAATAACCGGTTTGGACTGGATCTTTCCAATTTCTTATCCTAATAGGAATCCATGAACATTCACATATGTATTTCTATATGTGCATTTCAGAGTACATCAAAAACTCATAAATTGTTTAAAATGAAACACACACAAACGTCTTTGGAAGAAATGTATTTCCCATTCCATCTTTCAGAAATGAAAGAGTAGTCTGCCCAGCATTTTACTGATTATGCTGGTCCCTTACAATATAAGGGCATCGCAGTCATTTCCATGGCAACAGCTGGTGACGATTTAGAAGGTTAGTAGATCCCCAAACAGAAAAGTTTAAGAATACTAAGCTCAATTAACTCTTTTTCTAAAATGTATAGCCCACAAGATAACAAAATTCTCTAAAGGATGGGAAAGGTTCAGCCATTCACCAAACTTGATATTGTTAAGTTTGACACCACTGCTTAAATTGGACAGTTATGCTAGGAAAATGGCTAAACAAGAGATCTCGAAAATCCTTCACAACTATTGTTACTAGTGTAAGACAGATAAATAAAAGGGGGAAGACATTGCAGGGAGACTTTTTAACCATCCATTTGGTGCTTTTGTTCTGTCCTTTTCTTTTCTTTTTTGGGGAGGGAGGTTAAAAGAGGGTGTGTGTGTTTGATAAGCATTTTCTCCTTTCCTCCCCTCCAAGCCCGAATTTTCCTTTCCTTTCAGAATTGAATATTTGGCGCATCTTTTAGGGCTAAAGGTGCCTGAGGGTGATGGCATCTAATCTTAACGAGTAACCTGGATTAAACCAAAGAGTGGGGGTAGGGAAGAAGACCAGAGGTTTAACTGCAGCTGAAGGGGGCAAGTAAGAGAATTTTTTAACTAGTCACTGTTCCCTCTCTAGCATTTTTTTTTAAAGCAGAAATGACCCAGTCACCACTAGGTTGAATTTAGCAATTAGAGCTTGCAAGGTTCATATAAAGCTAGACAATAAACCTAATTCATGCTTTTCTCACCCCCCAAATCTTCGTTTTCCTACCGCCTACCCCCAACTCAGCATCAAGTCGGTTACCAAACCAGGTTCTGTGTTACAACTATAAAACATAAAAATGACCTGTTTTCCCCTAATAGTAGTAAAGAGAAATAAAATCTACTGGGTTTTTAACTGTCCCTATCTTTCCCCAGCCCCCAGCCCTTTGTGTGTAATGAGTCTGTTTAAACAACCCACAAACCGAAAGCACAAGAAGAAATTGTAATTTTTTTTTAAAAGTACACTTACCATGGCAACCTCATAGTGCTTTGTCATGCTTTTTGCACTAATTTTTCAAAACTGCTTTGCAGGGCGCAGAACTGGGGAAGCCTGGGCTAAAGAATCTCTAATAATCACAACAAAAAAGGAGAAAACGTTAACCAATCAGAAATACATTTAAATTAACAATCAAAGAGGACTTAGACCCAACAGGGCGGGGAGGGGGGAGAAGAGGGGGAACAGTGTTCAGTGGGAAGGAAAACGAGGAAGGAAGGAGAAAGGAGAGGTAGAGGGAAGAGGGACCCACCCAAACAAACAAAAAGGTAAAAGGGCTGAGGGGTTGGATGATTGGGTGGGTGGAAAGGAAATTGATCTGTGCGGTCGTTTGACTAGAGGAAATGACTTGCTTACCACCACCACACCACCACCACCACCACTACCGTGATAAACCTAAGAGAAAAGCCCCACCTAAGTTCACTAGCCCTGCCTCAAATCTTCCAGTGATTGGTGATTTCGTTTCAGTAAAATACTTCCAAAGGCACTGAAGTCAGGGCTGTAAGCTTGCTGATTCTTGCTCCTTGCAGCTGCTAATATCGGTGCCTTCTCTTTCCTCTCTTTTCGTGCAGCACAATAGCTTGGGCTGGGTGCACCTCATTAAACCAGCCAGAGAGACCTGGAAGCAGGGCCCGTCTGCCCTTCTGTAACAGTTGTACGATGGATGCAATCAAAGGGTGTGTATGTGTGTGTAAATTTTGTTAATGATAGTATATATAATTGTTTCTGCCTACCAGGAGAGAAAATCCCTTTGCACTCCCCCCCCCCAGTCATTCAGTGTCTTTGCTCTTTCTCTCTAACCACCTCCTCCTTCCTTACACCCCCCACCTCCCCTCCTGCCCCCAATCGCATTCCCTGAAGTAATAAAGCGTTCAGTCTGGAAACAAGCGGGACGTTCCATACTGAGCTGATTATTTACAGTGAATTAATCCGAAAGACAGAGGAGCTAAAGGAGCCGAAAAAGGGTGGGGGAGAGGGAAATCAGAAGAAATAAGGAAAGTGGCAAAATAATTTTAAGCTGTATGTAAACATGCACTACCAAATAAACATGGCATTTTCATGAAGACAGCAGCTGTTCGCAGTGTGCGTGTCTGTGCTCCCCTATTAATATTCCTTGAAGGGGACACGTGTGAATGTGAGTGAGTGAGTGTGTGTGGGTGTGTGTCCGCGCGCATCTGTCTGGTTCAGTGGCAGCCTGGCTCTAGAGAGAGAAATAAGAGAAAGAGGAGAGGCGGCAGACCGGGGAGGAGTTAGTTCCCGGAGCGTGATCCAGCCCCCCCTCACCCTCCCCAGGTCTCCTCGAAATTGCCATCCTTAGCTGCCCATTGTAATGCAGCTCCTGCATAAACTCTCTAGGGCTCCCGAGAGCGCGAGGGAGAGAGGGAGACCCCGGTTAGAAAAGAGCTAGGACTAAAACGGTATCCTAGACGCAGGATTAGTTCGCTGTTTTTCTCTTCTCCTGCCCGCAAACATCTTTGCTTAAGGCTTCCACTTTGCACTTTTTTCCCCTACAGTTTCTGGATTCCAAAGGCCCAGAGCTGCTACTTCCACGTGCCCGCAGGATCCCGGTTAACTCCCGAGTCTCCTGTACTTGCGTAAGAGAAGGAAGGGCCTGTGCTGAAGCTGCTGCCGCCTGCCTGCGGAAAGCGCGGTGTGCACAGGTGCTGGTATCTGGGGCTCCTTCCTGCGCCTACCCGGCGCATGGGACAGACCTTGCCTTGGGACAGCCCCCTCCCCAATCCCAGGCCTCATGCCTTTTTCTTCACTCACTCATCCCTTCTCCTGGCCTCTTCTTCCGCCCCTCTCCATCTCGTTCCGAACTCCCTGCCATTACATATATCTAGAGAGGGAGGGAGAGAGAGAGAGACAGAGAACCTCTCTCCTCTTCCTCTACCCCAAACCCATCTTTTGATAGAAGAGGAGGAATCCCTTCTCAACCACTCTGCTTCTGTTTCTTGCTCCTTCTCAACAGATGAAAACATCCGCTGATATTTTTCTTTTGAATGTTATTAAAAGCACTAAGAGCCTAGTTCACAGGAACCCATTATTCAATTTAAGGAAAACCTTGTTGGGGACTTTGCTTTCTGTTATTTTACATTTAAATTCATTTTCAATTTAGTATGATACACTATACATCAGGCTTCAAATACCTGATAGAACTTAAAAGAGAAATTTCTTCAGAATTAAAAAGATAAAAAGATAGTTTTGTATATTGCGCCATTTGTCTGAAGAATTCCCTGGTCTTTTAAAGCTAACATTTTAGCAATGAATATCCTCCCGATGTCACTGCAGTTAAAATGAGTGGAGAGGCAGAGGGAAAGATAAACTGATAGAAGTAGACTGGAAGTGATTTTAATGGTCATTTTAGTTGAGCCCCTTCATTTTGCAGATGAGAAAATTGAGGCTCAGAGAGGTTAAACATTTGACCAAGATCACAAAGATAGAGATAAAATTTAAACCCATGTTCTCGGATTTCAAAGCTTTCGACTATACCTTGCCGACAGGTGTTCCTAAATACATCATTCCTCTTTTCCCAATTGGTGTTTAGGTGCATAATAAAGACTTGGTAAATTGACAAACAACCCAAAAAGGGCTACCTTTAAAGCTTTTACAATCTTTGGGGGAGAAAGCAATTAAAAAAAAAAGCTTAACTGCTATCAACATTGAAACTAGCCCTCTGAAGACTGAAAAAAATTGAAAGGAGACATTCAATAGGGAAAGATTATTACTGTGACCTGACATGACCACAGTCTAACAACTGCCTCCTAGTGACAGAGGCATCTGGCTCATTTTAATCAATTATTTTTCAATTTTATTTGGAGTCTGAAATGTGTAGAAAGACTAGACAGAACTGGGATCAAGGGTAGACAGCAATTTAGGGTACAACATTCTAGAAGGTACTATGAAGGCTACTTTAAAATATAACTATTTATATCCATATTTTAGTTTGGTTTTAAATTACAACGATTTCTGGAAAATTTCTGGATACAACGACCCCTGCTCTGGAATTGTAACTAAAAAAAAAGCAGTAAAGCAAAAATAATTTGTATATTGTCTGAATCTCACAGTGTATACAACATTCTGCCCTTGTAGTCTCCCACTTCTCCAATGTAAGGAGGAAGGTATGTTTGATTATCTTTTCTCTAAGAACATTATTTGCTTTTCAATTAATAAGAATCAAACTTTGTTTTTATGATCTCTTATTGTATATGCAAACATACATATTTAATGTCTTTAAAATCATGCTTTCAATAATTTTTTAATAGACCAAGTCTCTTGTGTTGTAGTGGAGACTTAAAACCATATACCATATACTAGATACAATCTTTAAATTTTGCCTAGGGAAAATAAATGAAATTTCCTGGCTCTGAGTCTCAACTCTAAAGCTTACTTGTGATGGCAACCTACCCATTTGGTCTAATTTAAGAGAAGGTCTTTTTGAATCAGTGAAAAATCTGAATGTAATACAATATCTTAACTAAACACAATTTTATTACCTCTGGAGTATTTGCTGTAACCCCATCTAATTGAAGAGAATGCTGCCTAATGTTCTGCAATTAGCATATGAATTGCTTCTAGCTAAATCTAAGGTTCTTAACCTATTTTGTATCTTGGATTGTCGGGTGAAGCCCTTGGACCTTTTCTCAGAACAATGTTTTCAAATGCATAAAATAAACTACATAGGATTGCAAAGAAAATTAGTTATATTGAAATAGTTATCAAAATATATTTTTAAAAGAGTTCACAGACCACGTAAATATTGCTTCTGAAGAACTTACATGTACTGAAAAGTTTGTTCTTTTGTGTATTTTAAATATTCCTTTGCAACCTTAACACTAATAGTTTGCATTTTAAATGAATGATAAGCAAAAGTAAATTTCTGCATGGCTTCTCTCAAACTGACCTCAAAATCTGAGTTATCTGCCAGAATGAATGAGATTTTACTGTACATTATTATATTTGCAAAATGTGTAATGCTTTTCAATCTCTCCATTTTAAAAGTTCTTTATAAACAGATAAAGTTTCACTAGCTGAAACATTTTAGTAAAAATACCAAGAAATTAAAAAAACAAAAAATGGGTCATGGATAGGAGGGAGGAGTGGGGAAAATGAAAGCCTATTTTTTCTTATTTAATTTGTCAAATATTTTTTCAGGATTTCTGAAAAATACGGTTTACTCTTTTCCTCTTTTATTACTTTTCAAACCTACAATCTCATCCTTTAAAGGAAGACAAATGAAAGGAATAGGTAGGCTAACTAATGGGATCCATGTTTTTTGTGACACTTCCAAAGTGCAGACCCACACAAAAGTCAGAATTGAATGAGGAACTTAAGAGATTGGGTAATTTTCTAGCAAATAAAATTTTTAAGATATGATTTTTTTAAAAATGACTTTAAGTTCTATACACTAAATAACCTTTTGAAATATGAGATTAATCCTGAGAAACATTATCACCTGATATAGCACCTTAGAGGAAAATTTAGGGGCTTAGTTGTATGATTGGCAAGGAACTATTACTTTAATGTAAATAAAAAATACAAAAATGGAAGAATAATATAAGCCTGAAGAAAAATAGATAAATTGTCCCTGCAAATCAGTTGAAAATTATTTACTTAGATCCATTGATTCCCCAGTGAACAAGTAGACAAGTTAGGTGAAGAAACAAGTTCTCTAAAAAAAGAAACAAAAATGATCAATTAAGTAGCTGATCAAGCTTTCTTATCAGAAAAATCCAACAGAGAAACTGCTATTACTGAAAAAAATAGAGGATATCAATTCTGAGTTCCCCCTTTTTCCTTTTTATTTACCTCAGATCCATCTACACTCTCACCCACTCTCTCATCCTTTTCACCAGTCTCTGAGAAATCATTTAGTCAATCAACAAACATTTAATTAAGTGCCCGTTTGGTGCCTGGAAGCATGTTGGACACTAGAAGTACAAAGACCAAAGGAAAAGGGGAAAAAACAAAAACAAAAACAAAACCACTAGTCCCTGCCCTTGAGGAGCTTATGGTTTTATCAAGGAAAACAACAGGTACACAAGGCTTTATGTAAAAAGTAGTCTTTTGAGATAAGCTTTTCAGGAAATTTTACAGAATTCTCTGACGCAGAGGGGAGGACAGAGTACATTCCAGGCATGAGGAAAAGTCTGTGAAAAGGAACAGATCCTGGAGGCTGAGTGTCACAAATGAGGAATAACAAGAAGTCCAATTTATCTGGACCATAGAGTGTGAGAAAGGTTTAAAAAAAAAAAGCTAGAAAGATATATTGGAACCAGGTTGCTAAGGGCTTGAAATGTCAAATAAAAGTTTTTGCTTTTGATCCTAGAGGTAATAGAGAGTCACTGGAGTTTGCTGGGCAGTAAAGTAGCATGGTCAGACTTCTGCCTTAAGAAATCTAAAGAATACTTCGGCAGCTCCGTGGAAGATGGATTGAAAAGAAGGGAGGAGGAGGAGGCCAATTAGGCCAGAAGACCAGTTAGGAGCCTATTGTAATGATAGGCAAATGATAAGGGGGCTGGAAAGAGGTGGTCCTTCCAGCCAATGCCAACCAATTCACTTGATCCTATCTTTTCTGTCAATTCCTCTTTGAATCATTCCATCTCTGTCTGATCTTCTGATCATCATTTTTAAAAAATCACTTACTAGCTTCTTCTCTGTTATCTCCAAACATGCCCAAGGTCTCACCTCATCCTTTAAAAATCTTTCATTTAATTCTGCTACCTCCCCTAAGACTTTGCTCCCCCTTTCCCTTTCATAGCCAGATTCTTAGCGGGGTGGGGGTGGGGGCAGGGTCAGCTCCTGTGCTCCTTGTTGCTTCTATTTCCCCTCTTCCTACTTACATCTCTACTTATTCTGTTGTGCCTTTTAAACTTATGACTGAACTGAAATTGCTCTCTGCAAGCTTACTAGTAACTTCTTAATTACTCAACTTGATGGCCTATTCTCAATCCTCCTCTTTGCCCCCTGTGCAGAATTTGATGCTATTAACCATCTCATCTTTCTAGATAGTCTCTGCTTCCCAGAGTTTTCACAATATTGCTCTCTCTTGGTTTTCTTCCTACCTTTTGGATCATTTCTCAGTCCCTTTTTTTATATCATCACTCATGACTCTCCCTCTAACAAGGTATATTCCTTAAGACTCTCTTCTGGGCTTTCTTCTTTATATCCCCTCTTTTAGTGAACTTAGTAGTTTTCATAGATTCAATGATCATCTCTTTACAGAAATACCTCTTTTGAGGTAACTAGGTAGCCCAGTAGATGAGCCTAGAACCTGGGTTCAAATTTTACATCAAATACTTACTAGCTGTATTACTATGGCCAAGTCACTTAAACTCCATTTGCCTCAATTTCCTCATCTTTAAAATGAGGATAATAATAGCACCTACCTTCTAGGGTTGTTGTGAGGATAAAATGAGAATATATTTGTAAAGCACTTTGCCAACCTGAAAATGTTATATAAATGATAGTTGTTGTTATTGTTGCCATTGTAATTATTTTGTTATTATAACAAAGATATTAAAAAGAAAGAAAAAAACACTTCAGCAAAACTAAGCAGTCCCTCAAACAGATCTAACAGAAGATACAAACCCATTGTTCGATACCTCAGTAATGAAAGGAGGGAGGTGGTCCATTGTCTCAACTCTTTTTTGAGGCTGAGGTTGGTGAAAGGGAAAGCTATATAGCACTAAGGTGTCTGTTGTATTATAAAAATTAAGAATTAACAGTGTCTTGGTCTACAATTCTTAATCTCCCTTGTCTTTCTTGAATTTAGGACTCAATCAAAACTTATCCCCTCCTAGAAGACAGAATCAGTTATTTGCATAAATAAAAGGAAAGTCCTGTGGTTAACAAAACCAAGAGACAAGTGTGCCTTCAGTATATCATGGTACAAATAAAGAGTTTCCATTTTATTTAAGAGAGAAAAGTCCCTAGTTTTCCAGGAAAATTTCTCCAAAGTTTATGCCAACATTGACTTTTTTTTTGTTTAATAAGTTTATATCTCTAATGAAAACTATATACTTTTCTTTTGTCAACTAGACCAAACCAGCCTCTAACGTGTGGATGGCCAGAGCCAAACAGAGCAGACCAGAGACAGAAGAGGCAGGAATCAAACAGAAGTTTAATTTCAAAGTGAGGGAAATGGCTTACACTCAAGGAGGAGGATTAGACTCAGGTACTAGAGTCCCACTCCTTGTGGGGGGACCCACTTCAGTGTGACTGAACCTTGATTTATTTACTTGTGGCTAGATAAAGGGTCAAACATTGTAGTGTATCACTAGTAGTGAAGCACAACAGCAACAGTGAGGCAAGGTTGCCTAGTGACAAAAAGTCCATTCATAGCAGGGCTTCATGTCTGGCCTGTTGGTTCTTGCCTGGGCTCAGAGACCATCAATTCCAGAAAGTGATCCCAAAGAATTGTTGTTATGCCAAGATCAGGGCACGGCTTGTTTGCTGGGCCTTAGCTCTGGAAATAGGATGTTTCCTAATATTTTGACATTTCTTTTGTTGCTATAGAATTGTATCTTTCTTTTCACAGTCACTATAAAATGAGAATTGCAAATTGCTTGGAGGAGAAAGATTTTTCCTTATTAGTGGGAGGAACTCTATCACAAATCTCTCCAAGCAGTTTGCTTCTACATCAGTGTATTTGTGAAAAATTTGGTTAAAAGTGGATTGGACCAGAGTATTTTTCTTTCACAATAATCATAACTACACAGCATTGAGTTTCATTTTATTGCTCTTTCCCCTTCCATCTTTGTTTTTATGAATACTGTTTTCTTTTTTCTGCTTAATTCACTGTCAGTTCACATGTCTCCCAATGCTTCTCTAAGTTCACATTCATTGATCTTATAGTGCAGTAATATTCAATTAGAGTCATATATCACAATTTTCTTAGTCATCCCCTAATTAATAGGCATCATTGATTTACTATTCTTTGATACCAGAAAAGTGCTGCTATGAATATTTACATATAACACATATATGAAGAGAGAAAAAGTCAGAGAGAGACAGAGGGAATTTCTCTTTATTCTGTTTGATTTAAAGTTTGTTGTTTCTGTTGGTGGTTAAAATAAATAAAAATTGCTAAGAAAATTCTTCCAAATATTAACCTGCAAAATGTTTGCTGCTCAAGGCCGCATGTGGCCTCCAGGCAGGTTCCTCACCTCTGTGACTAACTATCCCACATGAATCTGTGTAATGATGACAATTCAGTCAATGAAATAATAAGGCCTTTTAATTACTTAGGCCATTTTCTGGCTGCTGAGGACTTCAACAGTACAATAGTTTAGCTTGCAAAGGATTAGGGTTGGGGAAAATAGATGGATAAGTTGGAGAGTGTCCAGGGGAGGGTCTGTTTCTAGGGTAATAAAAGACCTTCAATTCAAACTATAGGAATGGAGATTGCTAACCTGTAGAGAAGACTTCAGGAGGAAGACATAATAGTATTGGAAAGGCTGTGCTGTAGAAAAGAAATGAGACTTGTAATTCTTGGCCCCAGAGAGTAAAATCAGAACTGCTGATTCTGATGACCTCTGATCGGTCCTCATTCTCGTTGATTTCTCTGTATCTTTTGTCATTGGTTTTTGTTGTTGTTGTTGTTACCCATTTCCTCTTGGATATTCTACCCTCTATTTTTTAATGACACTGTTCTCTCCTAGTTCTCCTGAGATATGTCTGACCATTCTTCAGTCTCCTTTGTGGAGCCTTTGTCTATATTATCTCCCAGAGCTCTGTCCTGGGCCTTCTTCTCTTTGTGTTCTCTCCTGTCTCATTCAGAGATCTAATCAGCTCTCTTGGATTCAATTATTATCTCTCTGAAGATGATTCCTACATCTGTATATCCAGCCCTAGTATCTCTCCTGAGCTACAGTCCTATAGTGTCAGTTATCTGTTAGATATTTCAAATTGGATGTTCCAGAGCTATCTCAAACTCTACATGTCTACAAAAGAACTCATCATATTCCCTTAGGCAACCTACTTCCTTCTAAATTTCCTTATTACTGTCAAAGGCACCACTACCTTTCTAGTCACTCTGGCTTACATGTTTATTGTCATCCTCAGTTCCTCATTCCCACTCACACCATGTATCTAAAATTTCTTTCTCTCCATCACCTCTCACATATATCTACTTCTCTATATTCACTTACCCACAACCCTACCTCAGGTCTATATTTATCTTTTTCAATGGGATTCTAATTGGTCTTGCCACCTTTACTCTGTCCTCACTCTGATTCATCTTCCACTGAGCTGTCAAAGTGATTTTTTTCTTAAGTGTAGATATGATCACTTCACTTCCCTATTTAATAAGTAGCAGTAGCTCCTTATTACTTCCAAGATAAAATATGAAGTCATCAGAGGCAACTGATGTCACAGTAGAAAGAGCACTGGGCCTGGAGTCGGGAGATCAAATTCAGCCTCAGACACTTACTGTGTGACTCTGGCCAGGTCATTTAACGTCTACCTCAGTTTTCTCAGCTGTAAAATAGCTATAATAGAAGTACCTATCTCGAAGGGTTGTTGTGAAGATCAAATCAAATAGGATAATATTCATAAAAAGCAATTAGCACACAATGCCTGTAACAAAGTGGGCACTGTATAAATGCTTGTTTCCTTCCATTATTCCTTTCTGTCATTTAAACCTCTTTCTAACCTGGCCCTTCCCTACCTTTCTAATTGTCTTAACATTTTACTTCCCTCCATGTACTTGCTCTTCCTACCATACAATACTCCTTTTCTGTCTATATCTTTACACTTCGCACTCATGCTTCTAATATTCTTCATTCTCACTTCCACCTCTTAGCTTTCATGGCTTTCTTCAGGATTCAATTCAAATTCCAACTTCTACAAGTCCCCCCAAGTTACTAGTACCTTTGCCTCTGAAATTGCTTTACACATACTTTGTATGTATCTTGTACACATCTAGTTATTTCATGTTGTCTTCCCCATGTAAATGAGCTTCTTGAGGAGAAGGACTGCTTTTATCTTTTTTTGTATACCCAGAGCACAGTAAAATTCCTAGCCCACAGTAAATGCTTAATAAATGCTGTAGACTGACTGAAACTTGCAGATGTGTAGATTTTGGATCAATATAAGGGAAAAAACATCTTTTTATTTTTGTTATTTTTCTATATAGCATTTACTGAAAAACAAAACAAAGCTTCCGCTAGGTTGATTTTGGGGGAAAATTGAGAAATCCTGTCGGTGGTATATCCCCTATGCCATGAAAACAGGAAAAAAATGAAGAAGTTGGGACAAGTGTAATTCTACCAGATATGGAAAATAAAATGAATTCCCACTTTTAAGTGAAACTATCCTTATTTTCTTGGTTGAACACAACAGACAACTAAGGAGCCCATGGAGAGATTTTAGAAGATCTAGGTACTTGGATGGAAAAAAAAACCCCACATCTTTATTTTTACTAACCTCTTAACTGAAATTTAGCATTTCACTTGCTTATTGATTTTTTAAAAATATTCTGAGAAAGGGTCCATAGGTTTCACTAGACTGTCAAAGGCATCCATGATTTGGAAAAAAAAAAAAAGATTAAGAATTCCTAGATTAGATCTATCCGAAAGTGAAATAGGCTGCCTCAGCACATGAGGATGGCTGGATGATGACAGGTGAGGTTTGGAGAAGATTCTTGTTAGGTACAGATTGAACTAGATAACTTTGAATGTACCTTTCCAACTCCAAGATTCTGAGATTATGGAATTTTCTGGGCCAATGTCAGTAGTTATTCATGTGAGCATTCCAATAGGTCAGTACTTCCATAGCAACATCTTTCTTTTCTTTCCTCTCCTCTCCTCCTTTCTTCTTTTCTTCTTCCTCTTCTTTCTTTCCCCCCTTTTCTCTCCTTCCTAATGTAATAAACTCCTTCCTTCTTTTTTGTTTGTTTGTTTTTATTTTGTTATTTTTGGTCCATTAACTTATTTATTTTTAGTTTTCAACATTCATTTCCACAAGACTTTGAGTTCCAGATTTTCTCTTTATCTCATCCCTCCCACAACCTCAAGACACTGTGCATTCTGAATACCCTTTCCCCTAATCTGCCCTCCCTTCTATCTCCCCCCTTCTCTTATCCCCTTCCTCTTCTATTTTCACGTAGGGCAGGATAGATTTCTATACCCTATTTCCTGTATATCTTATTTCCCTGTTGCATTTGAAAACAATTTTTAAAAATTTGTTTTTAAAACTTTGGATTCCAAATTTCTCCCTTCCTCCAACCCCACCCACCCTCCTTGAGAAGTCAAGCAACTCTATACAGATTGTACTTGTATAATCATGCAAAACACTTCCATAGTAGTCATGCTGTGGAAAACTAACTATATTTCCCTTCATCCCTATCTTGCCCCCCATTTATTCTAGTCTCTCTTTTGACCCTGTGCCTCCTCAGAAGTCTTTGTTTCTGATTACTCCCTCCCTCAATCTGCCCTCCCCTCTATCATCCCCTTGCTCTATTATCCCCTTCCCCCCTATTTTCCTGTAGGGTAAGATAGCTTTCCATATCCAATTGAGTGTGTATGTTATTCCCTCCTTAAGCCAAATCTGATGAGAATAAGATTCACCCCATTCCCTCTGACCTTCCCCCACTTCCCCTCCACTGTAAAAACCTTTTTCTTGTCTGTTTTATGTGAGATAATTTACCCCATTCTACCTCTCCCTTTCTTCTTCTCCCAGTATAATCCTTTCTCACCCCTTAATTTTATTTTCCAGATATCACCCATTCATCTTCAACTCACCCTGTGCCACCTATCTATCAATCTATCTATACATATGCTTTTTTTCTCTCCAACTACCCTAATACTGACAAAATTCTCATGAGTTACAGATATCATCTTTCCATGTAGGAATGTAAACAGTTCAACCTTAATAAGTCTCTTATGATTTCTCTTTCCTGTTTACCTCTTTATGTTTCTCTTGAGTCTTGCATTTGAAAGTCAAATTTTCTGTTCAGCTCTGGTCTTTTTATCAAGAATGTTTGAAAGTCCTCTATTTTGCTCAATATTCATTTTTTCCCCTGAAGGATTATACTCAGTTTTGCTGGGTAGGTGATTCTTGGTTGTAATCCTATCTCCTTTGCCCTCCAGAATATCATATTCCAAGCCCTCTGATCCCTTAATGTAGAAGCTGCTAAATCCTGTGTTATCCTGATTGTGTTTCCACAATACTTAAGTTGTTTCTTTCTGGCTGCTTGCAATATTTTCTCCTTGACCTGGGAACTTTGGAATTTGTCTACAATATTCCTAGGAGTTTTCCTTTGGGGATCTCTTTCAGGAGGTGACCAGTGGATTCTTTCAATTTCTATTTTACCCTCTGGTTCTAGAATAGCAGAGCAGTTTCCTTGATAATTTCTTGAAAGATGATGTCTGGGCTCTTTTTTTTTTGATCATGGCTTTCAGCTAGTCCAATATTTTTTTAAATTATCCCTCCTGGATCTATTTTCCAGGTCAGTTGTTTTTTCCAATGAGATATTTCACATTGTCTTCTATTTTTTCATTCTTTTGGTTTTATTTTACAATGTCTTGATTTCTCATAAAGTCACTAGCTTCCAGTTGCTCCATTCTAATTTTTAAGGAAGTATTTTCTTCAGTGAGTTTTTGGACTTCCTTTTCCTTTTGGCCAGTTCTCCTTTTGAAGACATTCTTCTCCTCATTGGCCTTTTGGACTTCTTTTGCTATTTGGGTTAGGCTGTTTTTTAAGGTGTTATTTTCTTCAGTTTTGGGGGCATTTCCTTTAGCAAGCTATTGACTTGTTTTTCATGATTTTCTTGCATCACTCTCATTTCTCTTCCCAGTTTTTCCTTTACTTCTCTTACTTGCTTCTCAAAATCCTTTTTGCGCTCTTCCATGGCCTGGGACTGAATCATATTTTTCTTGGAGGCTTTGGATGTAGGAGCTTTGACTTTGTTCTCTTCTTCTGGTTGTATGCTTTGATCTTCTTTATTACCAAAGAAAGATTCTGTAGTCTGACTTTTTTTTTTTTGCGCAGTTTGCTCATGATCCCAGCCAATTATTTGAGTTATAAACTCTAAGGTAGAGGTCTGCTTCCAGTGTGGAGAATGTACTGTCCCAAGCTTGGGGGATTTTGTGCACCTGTTTTCAGAGATATTTCTAGGGACTTGTAAGTTTTCAGTTCTTCTAAGGTGGTATGATCAAGGGTGAGGTATTTACTCCTTTCCTGGCCTGGTACTGTGGTCTGTGAGTGACCACAAGCACTCTTTTCTGCCTTGCAACTATGAGGAGGATTTCGTCTTCACCACAACACAAATGCCACTATGCCAGCACTTCTCCTTGCCCCAGGATCGCCACACAGAACTGTGACCCAGATCCACTCACAGGCAAAGCAAGAGAATCCTGCCTCACCACCAGAAAAGAGATCCCTGCAAATCCCTTCTGATCAGCAACTCGATTCCCCCTCAGTCTGTAGGCCGAGAGCTCTGGGGCCGCCACCCCTGGGCTGCACTGGGACTGGAGCTGGGGCTGGGATCACTGTGGTCACAGACTTTTAGTACTGACCTTCTAAGTTGTCTTTGACGTTTGTGGATTGAGAAGCCTGGAAACCGCCATAGTCCTCCTTGATTCAGTCCCCGAGGTCTACTTCATGTTCATTAAGGCTTGCTTTGTCTGCACACCCAAGCTGAACTGTGTTTCTCTCCCAGCTCGCCATGATAGACCTTTGTAATCAACCATGCAGGTTGTCTTGGGCTGGAAATTTGTTTTGCTCTGTCTTTTTATGGGTTCTGCTGCTCTAGAATTTGTTTAAAACCATTTTTTACAGATATTTGGAGGAGTTTGGGGAGAGCTCAAGCAAGTCACTGCTTTTACCCTCCATCTTGGCTCCTCCCTCCTTTAGGTCTTGTTCTAAGAGAAACTGTTACTCTGGAAGACAGTTGCTAGGGGTTAAATCAGCCTCAACTTGAGAACATTATCAAATTTAACCTCTCCCTCTATAGCAGGGATTCTGAATCTTTTTTGTGCTGATGTCATGGACCCCTTTGGCAGCCTAATGAAGCTATGATTGCCTTCTCAGGATAATGTTTTTCAATGAATAAAATAAAATGCATTTGATTACAAAGGAAACCAATTCTATTGAAATGGTTGTTAAAATATATGTATTTTTTAAGTTTACAAATCTCATGTTAAAAACCTCTGTTCTAGCAATAGAAAGTGAATCTCTTCTACAATGTCCCCAACAAGTACTTGAAGATTTCTAGCCATGAGGAAATCTTTGTTTCTCAAGAATATACAATATACCTTTCGTTTTGGGGTTACCCTAATTGTTAGGAAGATCTTATTTATATTGAACTGAAATGTACTTCCTTGTAATTTTTACTCATTGGTCCTTATTTTGATCTTTAAGTGATAGAGTTTTAGATAAAACAAAACTTAAATAAACTCACTTTTTGAAATACACTTGAATGCCCACCAAGGAACAGTCACTCTGTTCCCTGTCTCACCCAAATACTGGAGATAGAAAATTTTAAATCTCAAAATGTTCTGCATCCATCATTTAAAATGTTTGGTAGTCCATTTCAAAGAACTCAAGTCATCATTCACCAAATTAGAAGAACAAATAACAAAAGAATTATAATTAAACAATTTAAAAGTGCCTAATGATCACATTCCGTTATTCAGTCACAGGTTGGTTTGTTCAAGTAGGTCAGACCACGTGTGTACACATTCATAGCTGCATTTCTTTTGGTGGTACTTGGAACGTGCTAAAAAGCTTTTCCTGACTAGAAATAATACCTCCAGTTTACTAACTATCATGATGTGCACAAATATTCACTAATAGAATTCCTCCTAAAAAGACTTCTAAAAGAGGTATATAGTTTAACTAGGGCAAATCATGAAATTATAGTTAATACATTGGCTAATTAACATTGGTTTATGTTGGTAAGTAAATACATTGTACCTCACCCCCACTGCCAACTAACAAAACATCAGACCTTATGGAAATGGGACATAGAATAGGAATGTTTTAGCTGGAAGGTCGTATTTGGTTCCTTTCCCTTAAATCCTCAATCTTCAGGGTTGGAAGCTCCCACCCTCTTTCAGGCCCACCCCAGACTCTTATTCTTAGAAAGAGGACATATAAGGAGCTCTAGATTGGTAACTCAGCACTGAATCTATTTTGTCATTGGTGTTTTTCTGACAAATTTCCTAGTAAATTCAGCCCTGCTGGATTTCCACTGATGATTTGTTTACCTGGATCTCTGACAATTGCCTGTCACTTGACTTTTGGTGTTTGTTTGCCCTGACTCTGCTTGTATAGACTCCCTGGAGCTCAGACTGAATTTGTGCCTTTTTGCTATGGTATTTAATCCCTGCTTGTCTCTTCTACACCTGGGTTGATTTCTCAGTTTTAGATTTAGCCCTGTTTTTGGCCTCAGTCCCCAAATATCTATTCTCAGAAATTTGATTCCTAGCCTCACTTTTCCCTTTTTCACATCCTTGACCTTCACCAGACCCTAAGGTATGTTTGGGTAGCAAAGTGAATAGATTGCTGGACCTGAAGTTGGGGGATGTGAATTCAAATCTTGCCTCAGTCACTTACTTAACTATGTGACCCTGGATGAGTCACTTGGGGGCAGCTAGGTGGTACAGCAGATAAAGTGCCAAGCCTGAAGTCAAAAAGATTGATCTTCATGAGTTCAAATCTGGCCTCAGACACTAACTAGCTATGTGATCTTGGGTAAGTCACTTAACCCTATTTGCCTTAGTTTCCTCATCTTTAAGATGAGTTGGAGAAAGAAATGGCAAGCCACTCCAATATCTGTATCAAGAAAACCTCAAATATTGAGAAGCTGTTCTTAAGGTATAAGGCATGCCAAGTTTTATGATATTTCTGTTATTGTTATTATTCTTACATGGAAGAGAAATATACTATGTACATAGTAAATTGATTCCTACAAAACAGTTATGTTGATTAGACTCTAATCTTTAAAATAGGCACCAAATTATTTGGAATTCCTTCATTCATTCATTGAAAAACTTTAGGAGAAATTTGTTAATATGCAGAAACATTCCTGATTACTTAACAGAATTTCTTCATCTGTAATCTGTATTCTTTTAAATATTATAAAAGGCTTTCAATCTATATTCATAGAGAGAAAAGTGAGCAAAGTTTGACTGACTTCAGAAGACCAGGGATCAGATGAATTGGATATAGATGTAAGTAGCAGAAGCATTAGAGAAAGAAAAAGTTTGTTGAGGTCAAGACATCACTTCAGAAATCTTTATTTCACACCCTAAACACTTCTCAATCGTTTACAACCCATCGGAAGATCAGAGACTTAGCAATTTTCTTTGGTTGCAGCTTCCCACCCTTCTTGGCTTCCTTTTCATGCCCCTGGCCACTTTAAAGACAAAGACAGAAGTCTGTATTGAGTTCTATAGGCAGACATCAACTTATTTTGAAATTGTCTGTCCTGTCTACAAATGGGAAATAGTGCCTACCCAATTACAGAGACAATCTTAAGAGAGATTGAAAATATGAAGTTATTTTTAAAAAAAAACTACTGTTTTGGACTCAGAGTTGAAAAATAATTGCGTCCTGTTTTGATTCCATAAGTCATACATTTCGTTTTTAACTCTATAAACTCAAAAGTGGTTACAAAAGTCAGCTTACTTTTAAGTGCTCTCTCTTTTTTTAAACTAAAATTTTTAAAGCCTCTGATCAAGCTTTGTTCTGTGCTGTCTTTCTACAGATCTGCTCCTTTCTACATGTTTAGCCTGGAGTTATTGTCTAGAAGATGAGGCTAAAGTGCTCACTGTTGGTAACAAGAGCTAACCTCTGGCCGACTTCAAGATATTTGTAATTTCTCTGCATGTACTTTTGCAACAAGAGAAACCACATGGCATAGCATAAGGGACACTGGCTATGTAGATAGGAGAAATCTGAGTTCAAATCCTGTCTCTGACATTTATTAGCCTAGTGACTATGGAGATTATTTAACCTTTATGAGCCTCAATTTCCTTCTCTGTAAAATTGATTTAATGAAAGATTTGTAATAAGGAAAAATGCAATGGCTATTTTTAAACACATTAAAATTTTAAACTTTGAAAATGCTACACAAATGTCAGCTATTATTCACTCCCAAATACCTTGAAAAGATGACTACTTTAGAAAATTTTGTTCCTTTCTCTCCTCCCTGCTTCTATTTTCAACTTCTTATTTGACTTTTTTCTTTGCTGTTCACTCTTTCAAGTCCTTTACTCTCTCTGCAGTTGTTCATCCTGGTCTTTTCCTTTATCTTTCTTTGCCTTCTTGTAAACCCTTTCTCTAATTAAAAATGCAATCATAAAGAAAATAAGAAATGTATATTTTTACCTTCCTGAAAGTTATCATTGTTTTTCTAAAATGGAGCTCTTAAACTAGAAGCCTGGGAAATACACTTCAAAGCTGGAAAGCTGAGGGTTCCACATTTGTAGGGCAGTATAATGGAAACAATCCAGAGATCTGGACTTCAACTTCCTCATCTGAAAAAAAAGAAAAGGTGATGGACTAGAATCAGAAGTATCAAATGTGCATGGATAATGTTAATTTGTAGTTTTCTAAGTCAGTATGCACCAGCAGGGATCTATTTCTATTTGAGTTTGACACTACCAGACTAGAAGATCAAATGATTTATATGTAAAGTACTTTGTTAACTTCAAGTGCTATATGTTGTTTTGTTATAGTTATTTAGTCATTTCTTCATGACCCTATTTGGGGTTTTCTTGGCAAACATAACTGAAGTAGTTTGCATTTCCTTCTCCAGCTCATTTTATAGATGAGGAAACTGAGGCAAGCAGGATAAAGTGACTTGCTCAGGGTCACACAACTAGTAAGTGTGTAGGCCAGATTTGAACTCAGGAAGATGAGTTTTCCTGACTCCAGGCCTGGCACATTATCCACTGTGCCACCTAGCTGCCCCATTTAAATTGTCATCATTATAAATATAACTGTTCTTCTTGTTGTTGTTAGAAAATGATGATCTCTAAAGTCTCTCTTAGATAGAAATCCTATAACTAAATAGTCTGTAAGACCCCAGCAGAAAGACTGCTGGACTTAGTCAGGAGACTACAATCTGAATGCTGGCTCCAATATTTACCATACTAACTGTGTGACCATGGACAAATCATTTCACCTCTTTGACAGCCTTTGTTTTCTCTTCACTAAGAAGATAATAGTATTATTCACACTATCTACCTCAAGAGGTTATTGTATGGAAAGTGGTTTGTAAATGAAGTGCTATGGCAATATCAGCAGTTATTACTATTTCAGCTCTTGAATGAAAGCTTATGACTTTTAAAAACAATTTGAACATGACTGAGCAGAGCCTTGTTTGAATGATCTACTTAATATTCTCAAGGTCCAGACCAAGATCTCTAAAGTTTCTTCTAATCATTGAAAAGGAAGAATGGCATAGGGGAAGAGAAGGAATAAGCATTTCTATAATGCTTACTATGTGCTAAGCATTTTGGTAAGCATTTTTTACAAATAGTATCTGATTTGTTCCTCACAAACATGCTTCAGGGGGTAGGTTCTATCAGTATCCTAATTTTTGCAGTCAAGAAAACAGAAGTAAACAGAGGTGAAGTGACTTGCACAAGGGCACACAAGGCAGGAAGTGTGTGAGGCAGGATTTTAATCTCAGGTCTTCCTGACTCCAGGTCTAGTGCTCTATTCTTTGTAAAATTTACCTATACAATGAGAAAAGTTGTACTACATGTTCAGGGATCCTCTTGATTAACAAGCAAGTCATAAAACCAAGAGATCTAATCTTATTACATGGAATACAAGTGGAAGGAGAAATCACTATGGATGATTGTCTTTTAAATGTTCCTGTTTGCTAATGCAAACTGTGAACTGTTGTGCTAATGGCATCAGGCCTAGAATACTACAGTGCTTTCTCAATTAAATCTATGATCTCAACTCAAACAATTGATCGAACAGTCCATATTAGAAAAACAAACAAACAGATGAAGAGTGTGTATTATCCAGACTAGGTTATGCATCTAGATGAGCAGCCCATTGATTCGGTTTATCAGTACATACATCTTGGACAGGCTAGAATCTGGGCCCAGAATAGAAGAAAAGAAAGAGTAGACTCTACTGGAGATATTGAACAGTACTTTCCATAATCCCAAACTGGTTCCTGACATAAAAAAAAACACCTCATTTTTAAACACTGGAATCACATAATCTTACAGTTGAAAGAGATCTCAGAAGCTATCTATCTAGTCCACATGATACAAGAATATACTTTATATTATACTCCACAAGTGATCAGCCATTTTTTGTTGATGACTTTTAGTAAAGGAGAAAGTAAAGGAGAACACACTTCCTCCTGAGGTAGCCTTTATGTCTTTTGGATAGCTCCAGTTATTAGGAAGTCTTTTCCTTATATCAAATCTAACTTTGCATCTTCACAGCTTCCATCTATTGCTCCTAATTCTTCATTCTCAGACCAAAGATAAAAAGGCTATACCCTTGTCCTTATAACATGCTCCACACTACTTAAACATATCTGCTCAATTTCCTTTAAGCCCTTTCTCCTCCAGACCTAACTTGCCTATTCCTTCAAGTGATCTTCATGTAGTAAGGACTTGGCCATGACTAACACCAAGGAAATTAAGATGTTGGAGATGAATGCTTGCTGGTCAGTTAGAAATCTCACATCATTCCTCTTTCTTCAACCCTCAGGGAGTTTTGTCCTGCCCTTGGGAGTGGTGGAAGGGGCTGATGTAACTGATAAGCAAGCCCCTGCAATCCTAGGGGAAAGTTGTGAAAGGAAGCCTAGAGAGCCATCCAGTTGTCAGTAGGACAGCAACAGAGTTGTTGGCCCTGTGGGAACTAGAGAAAGGAAACTGCAAAGGTCAGCCATTGTAAGATTTTGTGCACTCCAGTGCCAAGGCTATGTGGGCATATCATGCATAAGACATATCAAGGTGGATTGCTGCTGAAAATCCATTTAATGTGCAGATGGAACTTGGTGATTTTTCATTTCTTCCACCCTCCATCCCCTTTCCCTTGCTTTCCATAAAAGGCAAGTTTGATATTTCCCAAGAGGTACTATTAAGAAGTTGTTTACCTTTCTGCCTTTAAAAGTTTGTCTGTTAAGCCAAAAATTGTGATAAAAACAATTAACCACTCTTAATACTAATCCTTGTTTATTATTATTATTCAAATACAGTTGAGAGGAAACAATTGTGGAGCATCCCAGGAGAGAAGAGAGAATGATTTAAAACTATGGTATTTTTACCAGAATGCAATCTCAATTTCAAATTTACAGAAGTCTATTATCTATTCACAATTGCAATTTCCCAATACATAAGAAATATTTTTACTAAGATTCCTCTAGGGAAATGGATCAGTAATATCTGGGTGTGGCATTGAGGAGTAGCAGCTGTCATTTTTGCCTAATCTTCAAGAGTCTGTTTTGAGGGCAAAGCCATTTCCTTAAGGGGAATATCTAAGGAAATAAAGTTGCATTAAAAGGAGAGGATTAGCATATGCCCTGGAGAAAGAAATGGCAAATTATTCCAGTATCTTTGCCAAGAAAACCCCAAATGGGGTCACAAAGAGTCCGACAGGATTGAAATGACAAAACAACAAAAGCATATGTCCATAAAAATGTAGGGAGTGGAGAAGAGTGCCCCAACAACTCTACCTGCCTGCTTGCCAGCTCAAGCACCACCACACAACTCTTAGACTTATGTGGTGTGAACTACAGATCCTTTCTGTCTTGGCTTCTCTTTGGCTCTCCAGGTTATGATGACCTTTCTAAAATGTGGTGCCCAGAACTGAAAATAATATTGCAGACAGTCTGACCAGAGCAGAGTGCAGAAGGAATATCACTTCTCTAGTTCTGAATACTATAGCTTTCAAGGCAGGTTATTTATTTGTTTCCATAGGATGTTGTTGACTTATGTTGAAGTTGAAGTCCATCAAAAAAAAAACGCCAACCACTTCTTTTCATGTGAATTACTACTAAAATCGTTGTGAATCCTGACTCTCCTAACCAATGTGTTATCTATCCCTCCCAGCATCAGTCTCTTGAAGTGTTAGGAGCAGGCCTGACACTGGGCATCCTATGATTTCAGGTTTGAACAGTTAACAAATGAGGTTTGCTTAGCTTTAACATAGCCAGAGTATGCAATAAGGGTACAGTGACACTTAGCTTCTAAAAATGTCACTCTCCCTCCTCTACCTCTGTCTCTCTCTATATATGTCTGATTAGTAGTGAAGTGGAGTAACTCACATGATGGTCCCCACATGGATGGGCCACCAGGAAGCTGCATTAAGGAGGGTACAGCTTGAGGCTTTCCCACATCCAGAGACCTATCAAGTCCTAGCTTCATGGCTTTTTCCTTTTTCCTAACCCATGTTATGGAGGGAGTGTGTGTCCTATGACAGAGGTCATGATTGGGCACTGCTTTAATAAGATATCTAAAATCTAAGTTATTATCCTTTGTGATAAAATTTACTATGAAAATTCTTCTAGTTTTGTTCATTTCACTCTGCATCAGTTCATGTAAGTCTTTCAAGGTTACTTAAATATGTCACATTCTTATGTCATAATGATATTCCATTATATTCATATATTACAATTTCTATAGTCATTCCACATCAATGGGCACCCAGTTTCCTGCCAATTCTTCACTATAAAAAATAGTGCTGCCATAATTTCTTTTTTTTTTGTAAATGAGTCCTTTCCCTCTCTTTTCAGCCTTCTTGGGGTATGTGCCTAGTGGTGGTATTTTCACACTTGGTCAGTTTAATGATTTTTTGGCTATAGCTCCAAATTGCTTTCTAGAATTGTTTGATGAATTATCTGCTACACCAACAGTTCATTAGTGTGTTGTTCTCCCACACTCTCGAACAATTGCCATTTTCCTTTTTTGTTGTCTCTGTCAATCTGATAGGTGTGAGATAGAGCCTGAGTTATTTTGATTTGAATTTCTTTAATTGATGATTTATTCATCCGTTTGATAGCTTCCTCTTTTTTTCATTTGAGAACTGCCTGTTCAGATCTTTTGACCACAAATTTTTAAAGAAATTGCTCTGGTTCTTTTATAGGGTATTTCAAAAGACAGTGCAGTTTTAAGTTTTAATAACTTAAAGTTGATGTTCCCAAAAGCTTAAAATTGCACTAAGATTTTTGAGACATGTTGTATATTTGTATCAGTTTTTCATGTCTTTTTCAAATCCAGGTTGATTTTTTAGTTCCTTTTTTATCTGCATTGTTCTTTTTTAGATAACTTCCCTGTTTCCTTCACATCAGAATTATCCCTTTTTGTGACTTCAACATTTCATGCTTGAGAGTCTCCTTCCTCCCCCCAGAACTAACTTCCCTTTTAAATTTTAGTCTCCAGGATCCTACTTATCCTAAATGAGGGGTGCATATTTCCTAGATTTACACTCTTTCTGCTAAAACAAAACCTAAATTAAAATAATTCATTCCAATAAGTTCCCATTTTGTTGCAGCCAAAAGCAACCAGTTTATATTTTTTGGTGAGAATCGGATCCAGAATAATGTTTTCCCTTGTTTGTTTTGAAGGATTAATTTATCATCAAGGCAAGTCAAGAAATTATTGGGTGCTGTGGAGAGCTTGAGCAAATTTCCAGATAGTTGAATCCTTTTATTATCATCATATTATGCCTCTGTGCATGGCATATGATTTCCTTCTTGAAGTCTCTATCTCTTTCCCCATTCTGTCTAGGTGGTCTGTAGTATATTCTAATAACAATCTTACTTCTGTTGTTGCGTCCTTTGATCCTTGCTCAAATATTCTCCACTATTATTCCAACTCTGTGGTTCCTGAATTTCTTCATTATGTGTATACCTTATTTTTTATGTAAATATTTTATTTTCTTCAAATTTAATAAATGTTGTTTTCCCCAGTTATATCTTACAATATTTTAAACATTTTTTTTTAAAGTTTTGAGTTCCAAATTCTGTCCCTCCTTCTTTCCCCTCCTCCTTTCCTGAGATTGTAAACAATTAGATATAGGTCATATATATGTAACCATGCAAAACATTTCCTTATTAATCATTTTGTACAAGAAGACTCAAATAAAAGAAAAAAGAATGTGAAAAACAGTATTATTCAGTCTGTATTCAAACAATATTTTTTTTCTCTGCAGGTGAATAGCATGCTTCACCATTAGTCTTTTGGAATTGTCTTAGATCATCATATTGCTGAGAATAGCTAAGTCATTCATCGTTCTTCAACATACAATATTGCTATTACTGTGTACAATGTTCTCCTAGCTGTGTTCATTTCACTTTGCATTAATTCATGTAAGTCTTTCCAAGGTTTTTCTGAAATTATCCTGCTTGTCTTTTCTTATAGTGCAATAATATTCCATCACAATCGTATACCATGACTTGTATAGCCGTTCCCCATTTGATGGACATCTCTTCATTTTCCAATTCTTGGTCCCCACAAAGAGAGTTACTGTAAATATTTTTGTACAAATAGGTACTTTTTCCTTTTTTGGATGTCTTTGGGATATAGACCTAGAAGTGGTATTGCTAGGTCAAAAGGTATGCGCAGTTTTATAGCCCTTTGGGCATAGTTCCAAATTACTCTCCAGAATTGGTTGGATCAGTTCACAACTCTAGCAACAGTGTATTAGTGTCCCCATTTTCCCACACTCCCTCCAACATCTATAATTTTCCTTTTTTGTTACATTAGCCAATCTGATTGATATGAGGTGGTGTCTTGGAGTTGTTTTAATTTGCATTTCTCTAATCAATAGTTATTTAGAGCATTTTTTATGTGACTTTGGTAGTTTTGATTTCTTTATCTGAAAACTGCCTGTTCATATCCTTTGACTATTTATCAATTGGTAACAACTTGTATTTTTATAAATTTGGACTTAGCTCTGTATGTATTTGAGAAATGAGGCCTTTATCAGAGATACTTGTAAATTTTTTTCCAGTTTTCTGCTTTCTTTTTAATTTTGGGTTGCATTGGTTTTGTTTGTGCAAAACCTTAATTTTATATAGTCAAAATTATCTATTTTACATTTTCTAATGTTCTCTGTATTTTCTTTAGTCCTAAATTCTTCCTTTATCCATAGGTCTGACAAATAAACTATTACATGCTCTCCTAATTTGTTTATGGTATCAGCCTTTATATGTAAATCATGTACTCATTTTCACCTTATCTTGGTATATGGTGTGAGATATTGTTCTAAAACCTAGTTTCTGCCATACTTTTTCCCACTGTTCCCAGCAGTTTTTGCCAAATAATGAGTTTTTGTTCCAAAAGCTTGGATCTTTGGGTTTATCATATATTAGATTACTGTGGTCATTTACTGTAATATAATGTGTAACTGATCTATTCCACTGATCTACCACTCTGTTTCTTAGCCAGTACCAGATTGTTTTGATAATTGCCACTTTATAATACAATTTGAGACCTGGTACAGCTATGCACACCTTCTTAATGCACAATATAACTCTGAATTATTTACCTATCTCCTCCCTCCATAAGCCACATCTATTCACTGAATTAATTTCATCTTGTGGGAAATCCACAGCTTTTGACTGTAAAATGGAATTTCAAACTGATAGTCATATACACTGACCTATATTGACTTCAAAGAAAATTTCTAAAACCTAAGTCATTTCTTCACATGCCTGTAAAACCTTTAGAATTTTATTGTAGGCAATTAATTTTTATTTCAAAAATGAACTTTGAAAAGAAAATCAAAAGCACTTCTTCCTAGTATAGAAAAGCCTGTATTAATTTCAAAGAGGAATGATAAGAAATGGTTTTACTCTGATGCCTACAACCTAGGTCAACAGTAGGCTATTTCTCTTATTCTTACTTCTCTTTTCTCACCCTTCCCCCTCCCCCCCAACAATTAGACCCTATACCCTCCCCACTTTCTTTTTCTCTCTCAAGTTCCTATATGGAACAGAAATAGGTACATACATTAATGTATTTTCTTATCAAATGTGTATATATATATATACATATATATATATTCATGAAATACATATGTATACTATATATATGGATATTTTGTTCATTATCGTGTATACTGCTAGAGAGAATCAATGGCAGCATCACAATGGAAAGAGTACTGATTTTGCAGTCAGATGATATGTGTTTAGATCCTACCTCTGCCACTTTGAGGTCACCCATGTGATCTCAGGCAAAACATTTAATATTTCATAGCTTCCATATCTATAAAATGAAGGGCTTTCTTTAGATTGCCTCTAAAATTCCCTTCCAGCTCAAGTCTTTGGTTCTCTTGTTCTTATTTCGTCTTTATATCCCCATCACAATCGAGAATAGAGATTGCTACAAGAAAAAAAAACTAGAAAAATAATCACTCAGTAAACATTTATTAAGTATTTTCTGTGTACAGATCATTGTGCTAAGTGTAGGGATACAAAAAAAAATGCAAAACAAAAACAAAATTTGTCCCTGCCTTGAAAGAGTTCTCATTCCAATAGGAGGGAGACGTAAAGTATATATGAGATATATCTATATGAACATATGGATAGATGCACATACACGTGTGTGTGTGTGTGTGTGTGTGTGTGTATGTACACACACAAAAGAGAGGAGAGAGAGAGAGAGAGTAAGTAATTTCAAAGGGAAGATGCTAACAGCTCAGGAGACCTAGAAAGGGCTCCTGTAAAAGGTGGGATTTGAGCTGAATCTTGAAGGATTGTTGGGAAAGCCTAAGAGGAATAGATGAGGAAGAAGAATAGTGGGTGTTCACAAGTTGAGGAACAATTGAAAAAATTGGTTTATGAATGTAATGGAACATTATTGTACAATAAGAAACAACAACCATGAGGAATTTAGAGAAACATGGGAAGCAGGTAAACAAACCAGAACAATATACATAATAACTCCTAGTAACGTAAATGACAGTAACATTTAAAAAGCAACTGAAGTTAGATTAAATGGAATGAATGACCTATATTGGTTCCAAAGGACAGATGATCAAATATAACTTTCTCATCATGGGTAAAGGATGAAGAGATTATAGGTGGGTATTGCTTATACTGAAAGATATGGTAATGTGTTGGTTGGTTTTGCTTGACTGTTTTATTGTTAAAAGGGAAGAATTTGTGGGGAGTAGAATATATCTTGAAATGACTGTGTTTTTAAAAACAAATGGCATCAATAAAACTTTTAAAAGTGTATGTTGTATTGTTTTGAATTTATCACATAAATTATGTTTCGATTGCTTAGTCAATTTAAAAATCAGGTGAGTGTAATGTTATATAATCCACATTCATACCTTCATCCTCTGAAATCTAAACCAGCCAACTAAATAATCAAAAAACCCTTAAGCAAATTAAATTCCTTTGTAGTTGTGTGTTACACTTGATTATTTTTTTTATAGGGAGGTTGTTGCATTGACTTATTAGAAAAAAAAATGCCTCTTACTGTTTTAGTGTGTGCTAAATGTATAGTATGAAAAAGAACCTATCTTTTTGGGTAGGACTCTGATTTTGAACCGTGGCTCCTCATTTTATAGTAAAAACAAAATAGACTGGAAAGCCTCTTTTCTTTAACAACCATCTTGAAGACTTGTCATCATAAATACAGTTGGTTTGTTAGGACATAGATGGGATCCATAGGACAAATCCACAGATATAGGTTAAATGGTAGGCAGAAAAGGTGGGGAGAGGGAGAGGTGATACTAGGTAGTCCAAGAAAACAGTTAGCGTTGGAGAAGTCAAGCAGCAGATAGCAGAGACCCAGTGCTGGGGACTGGGTTTGAGATTCAAGATTCTAGTCCTCACAAGAGTTTAAGGGAAAAGATAGGATCTAGGCAGGACCCAAGTTGCAGAGGAAGTTGGATAAGAGGCAGGGACCCATGTACTACAGTAGAGGAATTGGATATAAACCCAGTTACTTAGGGGTGTAAAATGGAGGGCTCAGCTATAGGTGAGTAAGACTGTGTTCCCAGTTAAAAGCACACACTGACCGATACTGAACTAGTGGGGCTTAATGTTTGAATACAGGATAGGGGATAAATAGCTGTAGCTACAGATCAGCTCTGGGACAGCTAGGTGCTGCAGTGGAGAGTGCCAGACCTGGAGTCAGCAAGACTCATTTTCATGAGTTTAAATCTGGCCTCAGACACTTCCTAGCTGCGTGATCCTGGTCAAGTCACTTAAATCAGTTTACCTCAGTTTCCTCATCTGTAAAAGGAGCTGGAGACGGAAATGGCATACCACTCAAGTATCTTTGTCAAGAAAACCCCAAATAGGGTTGCTTTCTGACATATGGGAAGTCTGAAATTACTCCAACAGACAACAAACCAAATCAACTACAGGCCTGGGAGTCAAGCAGATCCTTTCATCAGGAGTCCAGGAATCTCACAGTCTTGAGATGCAATGTTGTTTTAGAAGACAGTAAGCAGGAGTTTTAGTCATGATTCTGTTGCTTTGTGACCTTGAGCTACCTTTCTGTGCTTCATTTTTCTCATCATGAAAATGTTGGAGTTCTGAATTCTTGCCAGTTCTGAATTGTATTTTTCTAAAGAAGTAGGGAAGTGTTGTGAGGATTAAAATTGTCCAACCTACAACAAAAGAGGTTGATGCAAAGCTTTGAATCAATGGCACTTTATTAAAGGGTCCATAGTCCCATCTAATAAAGTGGACCTCAGACCTTCCTCACAATTTGAGATGCCCTCTTCTTCCAGGGCAATATTTTTATAAGACTTGATAGCAAATTTGAAACTTGAACATCCCAAATAGACTATACAATGTACAGAATCCTGTTGGTTGATACATCCTGCTTCAAGGGCCAGAAATGATGCACCAGCTAGAAATGGTTTGTCAGCAGAGGGGGTCTCAGGTTGAGTGAAACATAGGGCATCTCTGCTGACTAAGTGGTCATACTATGCTCACTTGCTCATGCTGGACAAGAGATCTGAAGGTACAAAAATAAGTTGGGAGACTTTCCATGTCATTGAATCACCTCCGCCATGCTGGGCTTGGTGACCATAGCAAGGAAAAAAAGAGTGGAGGGCCTCTAGTTAGCTTCCTATGATTAAGCAAGTAAACTTAAAATCTGCAGCTCATAGCTATAGGGACCAACATACAGAACTTATAATCACTATCCCTATGGAATCAAAGCAAAGTGATTAATACTAATTGGAATAGAGTAGGGGTCCAAATGAATTATTTCTCACAGTGTTTTCTTTTATTTTGACTTTTAAGGCAAATTGGGATAGGCGCTAGACCTATGATTTCATTGGTACAGGGAACTCAAGGGTGAAGGAATCAAAACTCGATAGGCACATTGTCTGCCATACATAGTCTTTGAGAGTGGCCTAAAGCACTGAGAGGTTCAATGGTTTGCTCTTGGTCATGTGGCCAGCACAGATCAGAATTGGGATTTGAATCCTAAAGGCTGGTTTAAGCTACTGCTTTCCTACAAGGAGAACTGGGAGAATTACAAAGCAACATTCTAATGAAGATCTGTGATTAGAGAAGTGATTAGAATAAGTAAGAATTGGTGACAAACCTCATTTGAATTGGGCTTAAAATTTAGCAGTCTTTAAAGTTTGGTATATTGTTGATTTTTTGTTGTTGTGGTTAGGCAAGTAACTTGCCCAGGGTCACACAGCTAGTAAGTGTTATGTGTCTGAGGCCATATTTGAAATCAGATCTTCCTGAATCCAGGGCCAGTGCTCTATCCACCGCACCACCTAGCTGCGCTTGATTTTTTTTTTGGGGGGGGAATGGGAAAGGGAGGCAAAAGGAGAGTGAGAGGGTCCATACCTTTCATTTCATTGCTGTAGGATACTTTTAGAGAGGAAAATCCTTTTACCGAAGAAGACTGGGAACTATTTTGTTAGCTTGCTTAGTTAATTATGTTGCTTAGGGTGTAAGTATGTATCAGAGGCAGATCTTGAAATCAGGTTATCATGACTCTGGGTCTAGCTCAGAGAGCTCAGGCAGAGAGAAGAAATGGGTACACAGCATGGGTCTATTTTGCAGAAATGCTGATAGAATATGGAGCCAGTCTTGAGTCAGGGGAATAACTAGCACTGCAGCTTACCTAGAAAGCATATGTCCTTTTGAGGTGTGAATAGTTTAGCTGATTGGAAATGGGAAGTGGAGAGATGAATAATAAGAACATTTGTGAAAGAAAAGCTGGAAAAAGGCAGCCTGACAGAGAAAAGGCACTAACCATTAAGCACCCCTACCTCTCACTAGAGATTATTTTTAAACTAGATCAATAAATACTGAGTAACAACTATGGAGTATGTGCTAACTGCTGTGGGAATATACAAAGAAACATATAACAAATTTCCTAGAAGAGTTTATGATCTAGTTATGACAGTATTAAAATGAGAAAATTAAGTAATAAAACCTTAAATGACAATACCTTTTAAAATATAACATGTATATTAATTGCCTAATGAGTTATGGTATAGGTAATGAATACTATAAGTTCTGAGGACAGAGAAATCATCTTTAGAACATTTCTGGAAGGCTTTCACAAATCCTGAAGTATGAGGAAAATTAGAAGGGAAGTAGGAGGAAAGGCGGAAAGGAAGGCGCATTCTAAGAGTGTTGAATGGTAAAAGTGTTATTTGCAGATGTCATTTAGTAATATTTCTTTATAATTTAGCTTTTTCATTAAAAAACTTGGTTTATTTTTCCCTCAGGGGAGAAAAGTCTTATCTCCATCCCAGAGACACCATGCCGATAACAGAAATTTATTGATCATCTTCATGATTGTGGCCAAGACATAACTCCCACCTGGTTCCTCTACCCTAGTGGAAGTTTACTCTAATGGCAGGTTTAATTCATTAAAGTAGTGACACACTTGAAAGTTATACCTACAGATCCAAAGAGAGAAACTAAAAAAAGACACTGACAAATGTCAGAGTCCAATAAAAAAATGTAGTATGTCAATGAATTGTGTGTGATGTCTGCTTTTAGAATACCTGGAGCTTGGACTTGTGGGTTATAATATCTTTTTAAAAATTTATTAATCCAGAAATGTGCCTTATTAAAAAAATTAAGTGCTTATTTCCATGTAAAAGGAAAATCAGTTATTTCCAAATTGTTTCTTAATAAGAATTACAGTTAGCTTAGTTTAAAAATCTGAAAAAGAATAATATAGAAATAGCTTCTGATCTTATATACAATTTCTTATTGGTTAAACATTAATTCACTTTACATCTTCAACTCTTCATATTTGTCTTCACTTAGATGAGCTTGATAGGCATATTGAGGTCAGCAATTTTTGCTTCCTTTACTTAAATGCTCAATTTCAGTCATGTTATTGCCAATTAAAGAGAGGAATGATTACTGACACACTTTCAGTCATTGATTCTCTGAGAAAGATTGCCATGGCCTCTTCCTGCAAATACTTTGTCATCTTTTCTTGTTCTAGAAGAGCTCCCTGCTATCTCTTCTTCCTGCCTTTTATCTACATGGTATACAAAATGAAATGTGTTGCTACTGGCTATCCAAGGTGGTAGGGATAAAGCACTAGATTTTAAGTCAGAGGACCTAAGTTTCAATCTAATCTCTGTTATTTACTACTTGTGTGACCTTGGGTAAGCCAATTAACTTTTCTGCACCTCATTTTCCTCATCTGTCAAATGACCTCTGTCTTGTCTTTCAGTTTTCAATCTATGATCTTATTGCGGGGTGAATAACAATGGATTTTCAATCCGGGTTGAGGCAAATCTTAAAGATCCAAAAAATTCTAAGGTCCAACGGCAATCCTAGAGGCAAAAGGTTAGGGATTGTAGAATGTCAGTGGATACCAAGGCAAAAATGAAATACTCTTTGACCTCAAAGAACTTAAATTTCATTGTGGGGTAGAGTGGGTAGGTAATTCATGCATATTAATTTGTGCATATGCACAAATTAATGTTATACAATGGAGATTGAGGGAGATAACATTAACTTGGAGGATCAAGGTAGGCTTCACTGAGAAAGTGACACCTGAGCTAAAGGAAGTCAAGGCTTGTAAAAGGCAGAGAGAAGAAAGCCTTGAGTCAGGACGATAACTAGCACTTCAGTTTATCTAGAAGGTCGATGTCCTTTTGAAGTGTGGATAGTTCAGCTGATTGGAAATGGGAGGTAGAAAGGTGAATAATAGGAACATTTGTGAAAGAAGTACTGGAAAAAGGCAGCCTGACAGAGAAAAGGCATTAATTCAGGGGAAAATTGTCAGCTTTTGTTTGCGTGTGACTGACCTGAGTACTTGGAAAGTAATAGCTGAAAGACCTGATTTCCTAGAACCTGTTTGGTGATTATAGGACAACTTTCTATTTGCTAATTATGGCATAGGTGGCAGAAAAGTTGACTGGTTTATCAACTTGAGATAGAGGTGGATGATCTCATTGAGGACTATGCTTTGAACCAATACAGTATAGCAGAGCCAAACTGAATTAAGCATAGAGCCAATATATCTCAAAACAGAATTGTTCTTAGGAGAGACATCTAATCAAGGCTAGCAAGAGACTTCCAAACTTGTACTACCACCTGCTGCTTAGAAGAATGGCCTCAAGGAAAGCAAGTTTTTCCTTTGCTTTTCCTTGAACAGCCACCTATTTACTGCCTGACAGATAGAAATCCTTCAGAGTCTACAAGGGAACAGACCTAATCCAGGCTTCGGGTTTTCTGCTTTTTCTGAAAGAGCTTAACACTCGTTCAGTAGTCCAGAAGAATAACATGAAGAGAAGCCAGGCCAACAGTGAAATGTTCCAAAGACTGTTCCTGATGGAGAAAAAGAATATCAAAGTCTGAAGTTCAGAGTTGTGAGTTATTATCTATCTATCTATCTATCTATCTATCTATCTATCTATCTATCTATCTGGGTGTATGTGTATATGTGTATATATACATATACATATATATACACTTCTCTGCTATGATTCTATAAATTTGTGCCCCTTTTTACTCCACAAACATTCTGTGCATCAGTAAGATTATGTGTCCCCAGTCTATGGATGGAATATTCTTATAATTCCTGCTTTGACTTCTGTTTAGTAGATGTGTCTCAATAAGAGTTAATGAACATCACCTGGCTGTATTATTAAACATTCAGAAGTATATCTCATTTAAGTTGGGGCCAAGGAGCTAAAGTGTAAAGTAATAGGAGTGTATTCTGTCCACCAAAATTAGCCCTGTGTGAGAGATGATCTCTCAGAAGTGAAGCCTCCTCAGGGGGTCAATGGTTCTTGTTAATAGTTCTTGATTGTTGCTTTCAAAACCCTCCCCTGCTCAGACCCTGTTTTTAAATGCTTAGCAGAAAGAATAGCCCTGCCCCCAACCTGAACTGCTTGCCCTTGGAAAGCTTCCCTCCTTTTCTCCTCTCTGGGCAAACTTGTGTCTCTGTGAATAGATTGTACCCCCTGAAAGCCCAGCCAATGGGATAAGGGGAAGGGGGTTAGGGAGGAGGAGCTCGAGTTAGGGTATAAATAACCCTTTATTTCTGTAAGGAACTCATACTCTCCTGGCCCAAAATGGCGATTAGGAGCAGTACCCTTTCTCATGAGAAAGCAATAAACTCCTTTCTACTTTCAAGGTCTTTGTTTTTAATTTTGAGTAAGTGGTCTCTGTCCCATACCCCTGGATCTGTGGGAATGTCACCACACCTTCTGGGAACCACCCAATTTGCTAGCATGTATATAGAATGATTAAGGGGTGGGGGACAGGAAAGGGGTAGAGAGAGAGGGGAGGAAAAAAAGGAGGAAGTGGAGGGAAAGTTTACATTAACGTTGTCAAAGAAAGTGGTAAGAGATAAAGGTGGAAAAATTGGTTTGAGCCAGATTATACAGGGCTTTACATGCTAGGCTGAGAGATTTGTATTTTATCCTCAAGGAAGGTTACTGGTCAAGGGTTAGACATGCACTTAGAGAAGTTTATTTTGACAGCTGTGTGGAAGAATAGATTGGGAAAACAGAAAATGGAATGAGCAATTAGACAATTATTGAAATAGTCCAGATAAAAGGAAATAAGGGCCTAAATAAAGGCAGTAATGGCATTTGTGAAGGGAAAGAAGTAATGCTAGAAATATTGTGGCAGTAGAATCAGCAAGATTTGGCAACTAGTTGAATGTGGCTCAGTAAAAGAGTGGGAAGAGTTGAAGCTAACAAGGAGGTTGTTTTCCTAAATGCATGTGGACCATAATATATTTGCTGTTCATTTCATTTTAGTTGTTTTGACCGTGTTGTGGAAATATATACAGGCCAGAAACCATTGGAGTTACTTCTAGACTACACATATCACCCAACCTGGGAATATATTAGGCATTTGGTTCAAGGACAGAGAAAAATTAACCTGGTCTGGGTTGATCTCCAGCCAAGGGCCCTTAACACATGACTCCTGGTTTATATCTGGGTGGGCACACTATGGCCAGCCTGCCACCTATTTTTATATGGTCCATGAGCTAAGAATGTTGGGTTGTTGGGGTTTTTTTTTTACATTTTTAAATACAATAAAAATTATTTGAAAAAATAAAAATAAAACATTCTTACAAAAATGGACTGGTTATTTAGCCACAAACTCCAAGACCCCAAAGAATGGTTCCTTAGATTTAACAGAGATCTTGATTTATGCTGAGAAAGCTTCTGATGATAACCCTAATATCCCTATGATTTGAAAGGGTCCCAGGATGAGTGGAACAGCTGGGACTACTCAGGGCCATCTTGAGACAGCTAACTTCTCCACTTCCATGTATCTTAAATAAAGTCTATGGAAAGCTTATGTAAATCAGCACAAGTATACTCTGTTCATCAGATCATGAAAATCTATTAAGTGCTGTAGCTCAGACAAAGACATTTAGTGGCCATTGAAGAATTTTATGCCATTGAAGTGTATGAGCACTGTGAAAAAGCTGATGGAGGTAAATTAGGATGTGGAAAGCCAGGTTTTCTATATTGGATAAGACAGATGCTTAATTTCTTGAGTCCATCAGAACATTTGAATGAGAAGTAATGCCCTGTAACACTAATTTCAGTGTTTGATAGAAAGGAAGCCATGAAGAAATGGAGCACTAAAGGAGATGCAGACCTACTACTTGAGTGCAATTCCATGAGTCTCTTTAATCTATCCAAATTGGACCTCCTGTTGCATTATAGGACTGTAATGTCACTCCCTACTCTTTGCCTGAGCAAATAGTAGTATCTTCAAAACTTGAGGGAAAAATACTAGAAAAATACACAGGGGGAAAAAAGACATGTTCATGATTTTGGATAGGAGGAAGAATTTAGCATTTCAGTGACAGAATAGGCCTTTCTAGGTCCTCATCCTCTGCCCTATCCCTGAGCTCTCTGTTAGTGCCTTGCCTCTAAGATTATCTCTCACTTACACTGTACCCATCTTGTATGTATGTAATATTCTTGCATATTATCTTTCTCATTGAAATATGAACTCCCCTAAGGAAGGGACCATGTTTTTGTCTTCCTTTGTATCACCAGTGCTTACTTAGCAAAATTTATAAATGTTTGTTGATGATAATGAAATAACAATTCGTACATTCCTTGTCAGCCCATGTTATTTTTTAAATAAATGTGAATTTTTATTTGTCTTTTTCAGCCAGATCATTGGAGAACTTAAAGTATTATGCTATTAAATATTTATTGTTCTATGTGGCATTGAGAAATATGTATATTATTTCTTTTGATGTCCTACTTAGAAGGTGCTGTAAGTCTTTTTACTCTAGTTTCTCCAGATATTTGTTCAGTTCCATGTTTTCCCTTTTGTTTATTATCTTGTTAGATTTATCCCTAATGAAGAGAGAGATACTGAAGGCTTTTGTGACTATTATGTTATTCTGTGTTTTCTTGTAGCTCTGGTATTTCCCTTTTCTCTGTATTTCTCATGCAATAACATCTATAGGAAATCCTTCTTGGATTTGGTATCTGTGCTGGATATCTTCAGTGAAAGTGACAACCACCTTTGGTGAGATATGCTCTCTTCCTGTTTTATGCCTTGATTGATATTAATGATCAGAGATTCATTGAAAAGTTTTCCTCTGTTATATTTCTCAAGAAATTTTATATGATTTTAACACTTGCATGGAGGATACCATGTTGAGAAAGAATTTTTAAGGTAATATTTACTAAAGCAGATGCTCTTTTATAGTAAACCAACAGTGAAGTGGAATCTTGCATTCTCTGCACCTTATAGTCAGCTCTGTGATGGTAATGATGTAGTATACTATAGGTATATTGTAATGTTAGAAAGTCTACCTGTTCCATTCTTATACCTTTATGTATACATGACACATTCTCAGATATCTATAGATAAAGCTGTATTTACAGTAGGCTGGAACAGAAGAGGCATACAGGTAGTCTAGGAAAATTTGATAACAGAACAACTTTAGGTAAAGAGCTCAAGGAAACGTTTGGAAAGGAAGTATCACCCAAGCTGAGTTATTAAGGAAGTTAAGGATGCAGAAAGGAGAGAAGGAAGGACTCCATCCTGTTCAGAGGCAGGAGATGCATGTTGAATTTTGTAGATTGAATTCACTGGACACAAAAGGATGCCTTAGAAGTATTCTTTGGTTAAATCTTTTTCTGTGTATGTGTGGGAAACAGGATATTTATTATTCTTTGCATTTTTAAGTCATGAAAAACATTTCCATTAGCTGTGTTGTAAAAGAAAATTTAAAACAATAAAAATGAAAAAATGAAAAAAAGTACGTTTCACTGTGTATTCAGTATTCATTAGTTATCTCTCTGGAGGTAGATAATATCTTTCCCTATGGGTCCTTTGGAATTGTCTTGAATCATTGTCTTGATCAGAGGAGATAAGTCTTTCACAGTTGATCATCCTTATGACATTTTTGTTACTGTGTACCATGTCCTCCTGGGTTCTGTAGACTTCACTTTGCATCAGTTCATATAAGTTCTCAATTTTTTGAAAACCATTTTGTTTGTCATTTCTTATATATAGCACAATAATATCCCATCATAATCATATACCACAACTTGTTCAGCCATTCCCAAATTGATGGGCATCCCCTTGATTTCCAGTTCTTTGCCAACATGAAAAGAGCTGCTATAAAGATGTTTATACAAATAGGTCCTTTTTCTTTTTCTTTGATTTCTTTGGAATACAGACCTAATAGTGGTTTTGCTGGGTCAAAGAGTATGCATAGTTTTATAGCCCTTTGGGCATAGTTCCAAATTGTTCTCCAAAGTAGTTGGACTAGTTTTATAACTCCATCAGTAGTGAATTACTGTTGCAATTTTTCCACATCCCCTCCAGCATTTGTTATTTTCCCTTTGTGTCATGTTCTAACTTTTTTTTCTGATTCAGATGGTGTGATAGGCCCAGGGTTCTTTTCTGTCCCCAACAACATGGGTTGGATTAATTTTCCCCTGAAACATGAAAATCTATCCCTGGCACTTTATTGGCCTACGGACCAAGGCTTAAGCTATACCTTCCTTGATGTAGCTTCTTGGTCACCTCTAGTAATCTGAGAGCATAAGAAAGCCCGTTCACATGGAGTTAAACCTCTTTAGAATTGGTGGATGTACTAAGACAATTCGAGTCACTATATATGTTTCCATATGGAGACCAAGAAAGCCACATCCACCCTAGATAAGTGCTGCAGTATCTTTGTTAAATATCCTTTATATGTTATGGCTAGGTAAACCCTCTTTTGCTAACTGTTGAATGATTTATAGTGCTTCATTTTATTCCAACACTGAACCTTAAATAACAGGGTTCTAGCCTGAGTCAGGCACTTTCCCCAAAACATGAGCTCTACGAATATTTCTATCATTGTCTGGTAAATAGTTGCAGAAAAAAGATCATCACAGAGCATTTGAGTATCTGCTTTAAGGATCATAAGAACTTAATGTAAGGGAGGAAGAGGGGGCATTTCATGTTGATACTGATTCTACCTTGCCATGTCTGATTTTCATAGGTAAACTGGCCCTGGCTGCTTTCAGTCAATTTGATCCTGAGTAAAAATTTAGGTTCATCTCAGAGGCAGTTGGATGGCACAATAGAAAGTGCACTAGGATTGGAGTCAGGAAAACCTGAATTCAAATATGACCTCAGATACCTACTAGCTGTGTGAGCCATGGCAAGTCACTTACCTTCTGTTTCTCTGTTTCCTCAAATGTAAAATAGGAATAATAATAGTACCTACCTCACAGAATTGTTGTGAGGATCAAATGAGAAAAAATTGTAAATCACTTAGCAACATGGCAATAGGCACCATGTAAATGCTTATTTCTTTCCCCTTCAGTGAAGTCAATTCATGGGGTTATAACTTCATCCTATCTAGGAGATATAGTAGCCAGGCATACAGTTTACCAGATGATGGCTTTCCCTTTGGAGGGAAATGGTCACAAACTATTGTATTACACTGGCAAATCAGCATTGATCTAATTCCATATCATTGGTATTGTAAACACCTTTTAAATCTCTTGTAGGTCAACATCCTCTATTTTAAATCTTATCAATATGTTCATTACTTTTAATCTCTCAACTTTTTAGCTACTTATATAGCAATACTAAATTATAGATACTAAGGTGATTTCCTAAGAAATTCTGTGAATTGATATGAGTTATAGAAACAAATTCCCTCACATTCACACAAAGTTACCAAAAGGTAGCTTGGTCAAAGCAAAGATATTTTTGACAGGATTTTGGAGAATCTAGACAAGAGTCAGCCTCTATGTTAGCTCAATATTACATTTTACTTTCATTTTATAGTGTAAGTTGTTTTTTCTTGGTTTGCCATCACTATTTAGGGAGAGATAGGTTGGTATAATAATATACTAACATGCTTTAGAGTATGGGACTGTGGAAATAATACATTTTTTATTAATGATATTAAGTGCAGGGTTCTCACTTTGAAATAGTCATGCAGATTACTTAATTTTAAAATGAATGTTCCTTAGGAAAATGCAAAATTCTTTCAATGGTAACTATGAAGTTCTAATAAAAATATCTGGCAAAAATGATCAGTAATTATTTACTACTTATCCAATTTTGCTTGTACTGTATGGAGAGAAATTTTAAAAATTTAATTCCAGGAATATGTAGTAGTAACAAGAGTCACAATGTTCAGAGATGGTAATAGTTAATGAACTACAATTCTTATACTGTGACTAGGTGTGAATTCCCATTGAGTTGTAGTTTGAAAAATATAGAAAAAAGCAAAGAGCAGTGCTGGTCTCTTTTAAAAAAAATGACTTTTCTGATAACTGCAGCAATAGAACATTATATGTTCAAAGTCAGGCAAAAGTAGTGGGAATAATTTAACAAAATGGTTTCAAAATAGAAATCAATACCTTGAGCTGTTAATTTCCAGCTTCACCTCAGACATTGTTTCTGATTATATATAATGCAAAAAGCATATTCACGATGGTAAAACAAAGAGGATGGGGAAAATCAATTATTTCTCTATGTACTATGAGAATACATTCCTAAGCTTGAAAGCCTAACTAATAACACACTCAGAAAGAACACTCTTCACAGTGGGTCATAAAAATGACTTAATTGGAAAGACAATGTTCCTGGCATGAATACACAGTAGGTCCTATTCAGTAAAGTACTGAGGTTTTCATGTTAACATAATGAAATATTGTACTATTCCTTGTAGGCTAGATTTTTCTTTACCTCCTCAGATCAATAGCCTAATGACATTTGGGTCCAACTCTGATTGCATCTAAGTTTGAAGCCATTTTTTGGAGAAAGCCTTAAGGGACCAATCACATTATCATATTTCTCAGGGCTGTAGTTTTCTCAAGACTGTTGTCATAACAGGGGCTCAGTCAAAGGGCTGGACTTTGAATGTCAAATAGATACTTATGGGCAGTGGAGTAGATCAGCAAAGTTTGAGGCATAAGCACTAGAGATACAGGAGTATTTGTAATCAGTGTCAGGGATAGGACCACAACCTGTGCTAGCTAAGGGGAGGCAGCATTGGATAGTAAAATAAACACTGGCTTTCATTAATCAACAGTCATTTGTTAACCACCCATTATGCACAAAGAATTATGCTAAATGCTAGAGATACAAAGACAGAAATAAAAATGACTGTAATTCCTGTCTTCTAGTAATACTCCCACTATTTTATTTCAACTGGATTAAAAGGATTAAAAAGAATCAAGAATCTTTTTACTCTATTTGATAACCACCTGTTATGGCAGTCAGACCTAGCTTTGCATGATTTCTCTTTGGTTGTAGCGATCAGGTTATCTCATTCCTGGCTGATGGAAATATATTTTTCTTTAAATTTGCCTTTCCTTTGTCCACATCCAAAGAAAGAACTATGGAAGTCAAATCGCTCTCACTTATTTTTACCTTAAGTTGAATTTTGTTTCATCTTTCTGATGGTTCCTCCTATTGGTTTTAATTTTTACTTACAACTTCACTAATGTGAAAATATGTTTAATGGGTATGTAAATGTAAAGCCTATGTCAGATTGTGTGCTGTCTTGGGGAGGGTGGGGGGGGAGGAAAAGGGAGAAAAGATTTTCAACTCAAAAGCATATGGAAAAAAAAATTTTTAAAAAATGCAAAAAAAAATTTGCCTTTCCTTGCTGCTGCTGCTCCTCCTTCTTCCTTTCCTTTCTAACTTTCTTTTTCACCTCCTTCTTCTCTTCCCCTCTTCTTTCTTCTCTTGAGGGACTTACCTGATGTGTATCACGTAACTATAGGGTTGGGCCTCAGAGGTTAATGAACAGAAATGCCCTTACAAGTAGTTTTCCAGCTTCTGCTTGAAGAGCTTCACTGCTGGGGAATTCACTATCTCTTGAGATAACTCATTCCTTTATGGGATTGTTATGAAAGTTGTCTGTATATCAAGCTGAAGCTTCTATCCATTGTTCCTTCTGCCCTCCAGGACCAACCAGAACAGATCCACTCTCAGTTCTGTGAAACTACTTTTTATGTGTGCTTTTTGGGTCCCTTATCTTGACTGTTTGTTTTTGAACTCTAAGTGTCACAGAATTGTTAGACTACTGCTGATTTTTTTTATTGATTTGACCTGTCTGAGCATGTAGATGAAGCTGTTTGTCTCCATTTTGATGGACAGAAGACAACCATTTGGTAACAAAGTTAAATTATAACTTGTGGACAGTGAAGAGCCTTGTACAGATTAAACTGAAATACTTTTGAACTTCAATAGTATAATTATTGGGGAGTGGCCTCTGTAGTACCATTTGTTGTGCTTTGGAGATAGGGTATATAGGAAGCAGGGGCTAGTAAACACTTGTTAACTAACTGCATAGGTTATTTCCTAATCCAAATATGTGACTCCAAATTGGGAAGTGACAGATAAGACTTCTAGGTCAGAGACATTATCCCATCCTGCTCCTGAGAAAATGTTCTTGATGGAATTTTTAAGGGACTTCCACTGAGCCCAGGGGAAGTCTTACCCCTGCTCTTGACTTTTGGACCATATTATCTCTTTTATTTTGGTTTCCCCACTCCCACTCTACTATGTCCTAATTCAATGTTTTATTGGGGCAACTTTGCTTATTATGAGCTTTTACCTTGGTACCTGTGAAACCTAAGACAATTGAATTTACCACTCTGAGCCTCAGTTCCCTAAATGAGGGAGTTGTCCTAGATGAACTTCAACTCTCCTAGTTTTAACTTGAAAATCCCAACAACTGGCACTAAAGCGAGAGTCTACAGTAATACTGTGATGCTTGAAAAGATTGTGAGAGTTTTTTATTGGTGTTCAGTCATTTTCAGTCATGTCTGACTCTTTGTAACCTCTTTTGGGGTTTCCTTAGCAGAGATACTGAAGGGGTTTGCTATTTCCTTCTCTAGCTTATTTTACAGGTGAGGAAATTGAGGCGAACAGAGTTAAGTGACTTGCGCAGGCTCACAGAGCTAGTAAGAATCTAAAACCAGATTTGAACTTAGGTCTTCTAGACACTAGGGCTGGCTTTATATCCGCTGTGCCACCTAGCTTCTAATGAGAGCTGTGCTCATGCAAATTGTTCAAACATGGTAGAAACTGTTGGGTGTGTCTTAATGTCTTAGTTTCTAATTTCTTATTATAACCTGTGGTATAGGGCCTTCATGTTCTTGGCTGACATGGACCAGGTTTGACCTTGAGGTATCCTCCCCCTCTATTTGATTCCTCTCCCTTATTTTATATCTCAAAAAATTCAGATCTCTTTGGTTTATTTTGCCTTTACCCAGAATTCCATCTTAGAAATCTCATAATTTAGTTCTAATGTAGCCCATGTCTATGTCTCCACAGATCTAGGTAAAAGGATCCCCAGTTCTTGAATGAGCATTCAGGTTAAGAATGAATATTGGGTATAGAACAGTATTTATTTCATTTCTTAGGAAATAAAAAGCACAGAAGGGACTTATGATAGCCAATACACAAGTAAAATAATTCTCTCAACTTCCGCCAGAAGGCCCCATGTTATCCCTCAAACTCTCTGTGGTTTGGACTCCTCTCAGAAGAGAAAAAAGATTTGTAATTGCTAAAAAGGCACCTCCTAATAATTCTGGTGAGTTCTACTTACATCTTAGGGACACATCCAAGTCTCCATTCATATAGTACTAATCTAAGGGTTTGTATTCTTCTTGGAAGGAAAATAAACTTGAGATTGCTAAGGAGGTAAATCCTTTACCATCAGACCTGTATTCTCTGAATAACTCATGTAGAAAGTCCAAGTCTTTTGTTTACCTCACTTAATGGCTCAATCTACCTCAGTGCTTCTTCATTTATGGGGTTCTATGAGTTTGATCCTTTCTTCTCCACATCAAGATCCTTATGCCAAGACCACTCCTCTCTTTTTACTCTTCTCTTCTTAGTATTGGGAGACTCCCTATTTTCCAGAGCTAAAGCCCAGCAAATTGCGGTTCAGAAGTTATCAAAGTGACATTATCCAAGAAGTCCTCCTCCCCTCTCCACATACTATCCAGGAGGCTGGGGTCCAGAAGTCTCTGGGAAATCTTTTCTAGAGTCGCAATTTCTCTTACTCAAAATAAGCCATCAGATTTTCCAGTAGGGTAGTATTAATGCCTGGGCTTCCTCTCTGTCCCTCTACTTCCTACCACACATCCAGTTTCCTTGGCCCCCATTCAGGATTTAGGTTTACTCTTAGCTCTGATGCTCTCTCAGAATCTCTCTGGAATGGACCCAAAAAGGGAAATTCTGATTCTGCAATTGTCTCCCCTTTACATAGTCCCAGCACAGGGAGTTGGCTCTGGTCCATAATGGACCAACCAGCCAATTCGATTCATCCTCAATGGATGAAATACTATTAAAGACCCAAACTCATTCTTACTACCCTATAAGTTTGTCAGGGAACTCCCCTGATAACTCCCCTACATTATCTTTTGATTGCTAACCCTCATTTTGATAGACTGCCTCCAGAATCCCTTGATACAAAGAAAGGTAATTTAGTTCTAAGAGAAAACTTTTTTCTTTGTCCTGATTATGTGCTTCACACTCTAAAGGAATCCATTGGCAAATAAAATCATGTGCTCTATGGTGTATTTATGTTAACTAGCAATAAATTTTAAATGAAGTTTTCAAGTAAGTAATCCCATTTTACCTCCCTCACAGGGGTGTTGTGCTGTTTAATATTCCTTCAGCTACAAATGCTCATCAAAGAACCTGGGGCTGTTTAGGAGAAATGTTATAAACATAAAATTCTCTTTAGATAAGGTGGAGTGATACTGTTTAGAGTACTTACAGAGTGTTGGCCTTGAGGTCAGCAGAGAGTAGGTCAAGCCTTGTCTCTGGTACTTCCTTGCCATGGCCGAGTCATTTTATTTCTCTGAGCCTTGGTTTTCTCTGAAAAATGGAGATATTAATTCCAGCAGTATCTATCTCATGGAACTGTATCAAATAAGAATCATATGACAAACCTTAAAGTGCTACAAAAATATCAATAATTATTGTTTATATTAGTGTGGGTTATTGGCATCCAAATACGAGCACAGAAATAAATGTTTGATTCTCATTTAACAATTTCCTTTCTTTTGGTAATGGATCCGTGGAAGTCAATAAGACTGTCTGCTTGACTGCCAACAGGTTTTGGGCAGAGATTAACTAGTCCGAGCATTAATTTCTTAACAAAGAAACTAGCTTCACTATAGGGAATGTTCCATCAATACCTTTATTCCAGAATGTTGACTTCCGTTACCCTGAGGATAGTTTCATAAGAAACTTTAAAATTCAATTAAATGATCTAAATTAATTCAATTCGACAGGCATTTTATTAAGTGCCTACTATGTATAGGGTCCTAGTATATAAATGTAGCACCCTTTCTGTGATGTCTCTTTCTTGGACATCAAGGAGCAGTGGGGCAAGAAGAAGGTGGCAAGAGGAGAAATTTGCCATAGGAAATATGATGAAACATATTTAAACAGAGGAATATCACAGTCAAGATCAAAGAAGGATTCTAAGGTAGAATGAAAGGGCCATCTGTTGAGTGTACTCATCCTGCTCTTCAATGACTTCTTCAAAGACTGCTCCCTGGAGCTTATGTCTTCCCAACACTTGGATCCTAGTGTTACAGCTTCATGCTAGGGGAAGAGGCAAGATCCTCATTCTCCTAGAGTTCAGAGTTTCAGTGCCTTCATGTAAGCATGAGATGGTCAACAATATCACCAGTTGGGAAATGTATTGAAATGTCCATACGTTTCTGCGCATTCAAATGAATGATGCTTTAGCCAACTAAACACACTCAAACTGTTGTTTTCCCTGGAACTTCTGGGTACTCATCCACTTGGGCATTGTCTAGGGATTGCCTGTGTCTAGGAGAGATAGCTGGCAATATGTTTTATTATGCACTATTTTGTTACTATTATTATTCTACCAAGAGCCAAATCAATGTCTACAGTTAGACATGTCCAAATTTGTGGCTAGCCAAGCAGTGCTAGGCTAAGGCCAAAGAGCCTGGTAACTTTTGCTGTTTACTATCCTTTATCTTCCCTTCAAGTTTGTTCTGGGTTCACTGCTTTGCACTAGTCTCTCTTGTCAATAGAACTATCAGATGCTTCAATTCCACCCCCACCCCAGACTCCTGAGGAATAATTATATTTTTGGCTTAAGTGTAAGAAGTCCTCCCCATAGGGGAGGAGGAAGTGGGACAAAGTGGTAAGATCCTCAGAGTACAAACATGAATCAGGTATGGAACCGGCAGTTTTATTTCCACACAGAAAGGGAACACAAAGCAATAAAGAATCATAGAATGATTATAATTGGTTGAGAAGGAGTATGAAAGCCTCATTGGGGCATTTGCAACAGGGCTGCTCATTACCCATTTCACTTCCTCTGATCAATACCAAGTGAGCTTTTTGTTCTTTTAGAGAACATTTTTCTTTTCTCTTCTTGGCCAGCCTGATGCTGCTTCTGTCAATGACATTGCTACAGTTGTTTTGGAAGCTGTATTCCACTGCTCGAGTGCCCACGAAGTGGCGGAGAGATATGCCAACTGCCTTTTGTGGTTTTACAAGGTCCTGCACCAAATGAAGGAAGAAAAAAGTAGGAGATTTCTCTATCCTAGACTTCAGCTTGCCTGGGAGGCCCTATGCTTATGGCCTGTGGCTTGGCAGCATCTCTCTGTCCTCCCTTCAGAGCTCAAAGAGTCATCCTTACATCTCAAATGGGCAAGAAGGAAAGGCTTGATGAGCAGATGTTGCTCCTTCTGTATATCCACTGAGTTTAAGCTCAGCAGCCAATTAAAAGTATCCTCATAGCAAAGGATGGAGCAGCTAGGGGGTGCAGTGGATGGAGTGCCAGGTCTGGTGTCAGGAAGACTCATCTCCCTGAATTCAAATCTGGCCTCAGACACTTACTAGATGTGTGACCTTGGGCAAGTCATTTAACCCCTGTTTGCCTCAGTCTGTAAAATGAGCTGGAGAAGGAAATGGTAAATCACTCCAGTATCTTTGCCAAGAAAAGGAGGTCATGAGGAGTTGGGCATGACTGAAAATGACTAAATAACAATAGCATGGCAAGTCAGTCAATAAAAAGTATCCTTATGGCACAAGAAGGAGGTGGACAATATCAGCACTTGCTTTGAAGTGAAAGGAAAGGTCCCTTCATCATTCCAACCTAAGGAGATGCTATACATGTTTGTTAGTCTCTATAAAGAGTTGATTTCATTATGCCAAGGCTCTGCAACCAGGGATCAGAAACATAACAAGTTCAGGGAAGAAGTAGGATTTACCAGAGATGTAGACTCAAGAACTAATTTCTGAAAGAGTAAATCCTTATAATACACATCTTCTAGATAGGGAGTAGGGTCATTGACTGTCTGAGAGCCACAGAGAGTTCTGTTCTTCCCCAGTGAAAGTTTATAACTTCTAGCGTGATCGTGACACTGCCGAGGGAGGTCGGCTGAACAAAGACAAAATCAAAAACAACATCCTTGACCCGCAAGCAACATACATGAGGGTAGGGAAGGAAAAAAGGAGGGTTGAGGAGGGTGAATACAGTGGGTACACAGGTAAATACAAAATAAATAATTATTTTATAAATAAATAATTTATCATTACAGTTTGAATTCCTGTGAACTCTGCTTTTTAACAAAACCCTCTGATTTTTATAGGATTATTATATGAACAAGGAGATTTATTTATTTAAAAATTAATAATAACTAATATTTGAGAAGCCATGTAATATAACAGATACAGTTGTAGCCTGTGAGTCAAGAAGACCTGAGGTCAAATTCTTCCTCAGACATATAGTATGAACTATTTAACCAGCAATGAAGTCACTTAACCACTTGATGTCCCAGGCAACTCTAAAACCATAAACTATAGACATATTGCCAATGTGCATTTGTAAAGGTTTCTACCCTGGTGATTATTGATATAATCACTGATGTAGATTTTAAAAATCCTTACATTTATGTAGTACTTTAAGGTTTACAAAGCATCTTCCTTACAACTCTATAAGGTAGATAGTGTTAGCATTATTATTCCTATTTTACAGAGGAGGGAACTAAGCCTCAGAAAAATAAAATAACTTGTTCCTGGTAACACAGCTGCATCCAGAGAAAGAATTGATAAATTGAAGTATGTATAGAATGATTTTAGATATGTATGTGCATGTATATGCACACACACACATATATACACATACGTATTTGTGTCTAATGATAGCCATCTCTAGGGCATGGTAGGGGGAAGGGAGGAAAAAAAGGAAGAAAAAATTTACATGATAACTTTATTATATATTTAAAAGTAGTACAAATTTGCACATAACAGATTTGCAGTTTTATGTGCAATTTTCTTTTTTTCATTATACTGTGTTATGGAAATGCTTGTTTTATTCTGTAAATTAAAAATAAAATAAACATTCTAAATCAGAAGAGAAAAAGAAACAAAGCTACAGCAAGCAGAAAGTGTCAGAGCTGGTTTTTACATCCAGGCCTCCTGACATTAAATACAAGAATATACCTACTACACTATGTGAATGATGCACATCTTTAACTTCCAAAGAGAAAGACTTGGAATTTATTAGATTGCCTTCTGTATAATCTCATAAAATGTAAACCCCAATGTAACAGTGTTGCCTGGTAGATAAAAAAAATTGGCTTTGGTATTAGGAATCAATCAAACAACAAACATTTCTTAAGCTCCCACCAAACACTATACTAGGTACTGGCCATACGAAGACAAGTCAGTGAGCCAACAAACATTTATTAAGCGCTTACTATGTAAAAGGAATTATGCTAGGTACCAGGGATATAAAGAAAGTCAGAAACAGTGCCTGCCTTCAAGAAGCTCACATTCTACTTAGAGATACACGTAAATAACTGGGTAAATTCAAGATATATACAGAATGAAAATGATTTTACAGTTATTTCTGTTGGTACATCTTCTAAAGGATTTTGAATCATCTTGATAGGTGGATGTTTCTTCATTAATTGTATGCCTTCTACTCAGATGACCCTCATAAAGATTTCATATAGATAGGACAGTAGACCTAAAGGATAGTAGTTAGTGATGTTTCCCTAGTAATTGTTTGGTTAGTGGGTTGTTGTTTTTTTTTTTTGGTGTCAATAAAATTCAAGATTTTTCTCATGCCTTTAGTATATTCCCTTCTTTAAATACCTTGCAAAGCAGTTTTTCAATGCCCTCACAATTGAATTTTCCACAACATGGATCACCTCTATATATACTTAATCCAATCTGGCTACTTTTTCTCTTTAGTATCATTTCTACTTTCTCCATTTAGCTCCTGAAGGTCTGTAATTTTAGTGTCTAAGTGTGAAGTTTCAAACATCTTTGATGGAAAAAAGTCTTTTGAAATTGTTTCTGCAGATCTTTTCCATTTTCCTTATGTTTTAATTTCTCTTTCCATTTTCATCTTAGAATTCCCTTGGGATAACTTTGTTTAGTTAGAGATCTTGCCAGTCTTTCTTTAAACTGATTTTACCTCCCTCCATTTTCTTTCTGGTTTTATGAGATGAGGTTGTTTATAATCATCCATACTCCTTCTTCATAAGTTGTTTAAACTATTATTTATTTATTTTAACATTCTTTTTTAAATTTTGAGTTCTGAATTCTTTCCCTCCCTCTCATGCTTTTCCTTACCTACTGAGAAAGCAAACCAATTATGCATGTGATATCATGCAAAACATGTTTCCATATTAACCATATTTTTTAAAAAGCAAGAAAAATAAAGTAGCAAAATTATACTTCAATTTGACCTCAGAACTCATCAGTTGTCTCTCTGCAGGTGGATACCATTTTTTTGATAACGAGTTCTTTGGAGTTGTCTTGGGTCATTGTAATGATCAGGGTAGCCAAGTCTTTCACAGTTGATCATCCTTGTGATATTGCTTTTACTGTGCACAGTGACCTCCTGGTTGCTCTCACTTTACTTAGCATTGGTTCATATAGGTCTTGCTATGTTTTATTTTTTCTGAAACCGCTGCACTTATTATTTATTATAGCACAATAGTACTCTAAGACAACCATATGCCACAATTTGTTCAACCATTATCTAATTGATGAGCATCACCTTAATTTCCAATTCTTTGTCACCACAAAAAGAGCGACTATAAATATTTTTGTACGTATAGATCCTTTTCCTTTTTCTTTGATCTCTTTGGGATACCGAGTTAGTAGTGGTATTTCTGGGTCAAAAAATATGAACAGTTTTATAACCCTTTGGGCATAGTTCCAAATTGTTCTTCAAAATGGTTGGACCAGTTGACATACTCTATCAGCAGTCCATCAGTGTACCTATTTCCCCCTCATTTCCTCCAGCATTTGTCATTTCTGATAGGTGTAATTGTTTTAATTTATATTTATATAATTATTAGTTCTTCTTATGAAAACTGACTATATCCTTTGACCATTTATCAATTGGAGAATGGCTCTTATTTTTATAAATTGGACTCAGTTCTATATTCAGTATATATTCGAGAAATGAGGATTATATTAGAGAAACTTTCTGTAAAAATTTTAATATCACTTCATTATCTGTGGCACCTTTCAGCAAAAATGTACTTTCCTTGATTATCTCATTTAATTAGATCTCTTTTAGCTTTTTCTTTTTTTTTTTTTTTTTAAGGCAATTGGGGTTACGTGACTTGCGTGGGGTCACACAGCTACTGTTAAGTATTTGGTCTGAGGTTGGATTTGAACTTAGGTCCTCCTGACTTCAGGGCCCGTGCTCTATCCGCTGTGCCACCTATGATCACCTTTTTGTTTTTTGTTTTGTTTTTGCTAGGCAGTGGGGTTAAGTGACTTGCCCAGGGTCAAACAGCTATTAAGTGTCAAGTGTCTGAGTTCACATTTGAACTCAGCTCCTTCTGATTCCAGGGCCAGTGCTCCATCCACTGTGTCACCTAGCTGCCCCTAGCTTTTTCTGAGATGATGATTGTAATAATCCATTTTTACCTCAGCTGAAGCATATATGATTTTGTTCTTGTCCTTTATTTTAACTCTGTGTGTCTTTTTGTTTCAAGTGTATCTCTTGTAAATAGCATATTGTTGGATTCTGGTTTCTAATTCATTCTGCTATGTGCTTCTGTAATGGGTGAAGTCATTCTATTTACATTCACAGTTCTGATTAATAACTGTGTATTTCCCTCCATCCCATTGTCTTCTTTTTCTTTTTATCTCTCTTTTAATTTCATGAGTCATCAAAAGTCTTTTGCTTTTAACCACTGTGGTGAATAAAAACCCCCAAGAAATTTCTCTTACCAATGCCTCCCTTAATTTATCCTCTCCTTCATTATCCCCCCTTTCTCATATTCCCTTCCCATCCTCAGTCCCTATTGACTAAGTTACATTTCTATACACAAATGAGTGTGTGTGTATATACATATATATGTATTTATGTATATATATACATATATATACATATATACATATATGTGTATATATATTATTCTCTCTTTGAATTGATGTTCTGATGAGAGTGAGGTTCAAGCATTGCATTCCAAGCCCCCATTTCCGCCTCCATTTTAAAAGCTCCTCTTTGCATGTCCCTTTTATGTGAGAGCATATTCTCCATGCTACCTCTCTCTTCCTTCTTCTCTTATTGCATCCCTCTTTCTCACCCCTTCATTTTTTTGGAGATCGTGCCAACACAATCACTCACACCTATGCCTTCTGTTTATATAAACTCCTTTTAACTGCCCTAATAATGAACAAATTTTTAGGAGTTACACATATCATCTTCCCTTATAGGAATGTAAACATTTTAACTTTATTGAGTCCCTTGTGATTACTCTTTCATGTTTGCCTTTTTATGCTTCTTTTGAGTCTTCTGTTTGAATGTCAGATTTTCTACTCGGCTCTACTTGTCTTTTCATCAGGAATGCTTGAAAATCTTCTATTTCTTTGATATCTCTTGAGAGATTTTACTCAATTTTGCTGGGTAGGTGGTTCTTGGTTGTAATCCTGGTGCATTTGCCTTCTGGAATATCATTTTCAAAACTCTCTGCTCCTTTAATGTGGAAGCCACTAAATCTTGTGTGATCTTGACTTTGTCTTCGTGGTATTTGAATTGTTTCCTTCTGACTGCATGAAATATTTTCTCTTTGACCTGGGAGCTCTGAAAGTTTGCTATATTCCTGAGAGTTTTCATTTTGGTATCTCTTTCAGGAGGTAATAGGTAGATTGTCTCAATTTCTATATTACCCTCTGGATCTATGATACTGAGGCAATTTAATTGATAATTTCTTGAAATAGAACATCTAGGTTCTTTCTTTGATCATGATTTTCAGATAGTCTAATAATTCTTTAATTATATCTCGTCAATCTATTTTTCCAGGTCATTTGTTTTTCCAATGAAATATTTCATGTTCATATTTCTTTTTTTCATTTTTTGTTTTTTCTTGATGCCTCATGGAATCATTAGCTTTTACTTGCTGGGTTCTAATTTTTAAGGAAATATTTTTTCAGTGCAATTTGTGCCTCCTTTTCCATTTGGCCAATTCTGCTTTTTAAGTTCTTTTCTTGGTGAATTTTTGTGCCTCTTTTACAATTAGGCTAATTCTGTTTTTTTTAAGATATTATTTTCTTCAGTATTTTTGTGCCTCTTTTTACCAAGCTGTTAATTCTCTTTTCATAATTTTCTTGTATCACTCTATTTCTTTGTTTTTGTTTTTGTTTCTAGGAAATTGGGGTTAAGTGACTTGCCTGGGATCACACAGCTAGTAAGTGTCAAGTGTTTGGTCTGAGGCTGGATTTGAATTCGGGTTCTCCTGACTTCAGGGCCAATGCTCTATCCACTGCACCACCTAGCTTCCCCTCACTCTATTTCTTTTCCCCATTTTTTCCTCTACCACTCTTGTCTCTTTCTTCAGCTATTCTAGGAATTCTTGTTGAGCCTAGGTCTCATTAGTGTTTTTCTTTGAAGTTTTTTTTTTGTAGGTGTTTTCACATTGTTGTCTTCTGAGTTTATGTCTTGGTCTTCCATTGTAGTAGCTTTTTAATAGTCAGGTTTTTGTTGTTGTTGTTTTTGTTGTTGTTTTCTCATTTTCTAGCCCATGTCTTGACTTTGGACTTTATGTTAAAGTTGGGCTCTATCTACCTGGTAGTAAGAAGGTACTGTCCTAAGCTTCATACATGCTGCTATTTTCAGAGCTAGTTCTGGGCATTTGCAAAGTTTAAGTGCTTCCCAGGTAGTGTGATCCTGACTGAGTTGTACTAACTACTTTCCTGATCTGTTTTCTGGTATTTACCAATGAAGACCCCTGGTTCACTGCTATATATGAGCAATGGAGTTGCCAATCACCATCCCTTGTAACCTGTTTCTGACCAGTTGTCTGACCCCCTTATTTTCTGTGGGCTGAGAGCTCTTGAAGCTGCTGCTGCTGTGGCTACCACTATGTGGGTGTTCTCCAGATAGACCTCCACCAGACTTCCACCCCATGTTACAAACTTCTCCTGCTGACTGCTGGTTTTCTTAGGCTGGAAAAATGTTTTACTTCAAGTTTTTGTTGGCTCTGCCACTCCAGAATTTTATTTGAGGCATTATTTTGAAGTTATTTGGAGGAGAATGTTGGGAGATTTCAGCTGTGTGCTGCCCCTAATCCATTATCTTGGGCTCTGATTCTTTTTGTAAGTTTTTAAGGATGAGTTTATAATCTACATGTAGTCATTTCTCTCCCCATCTGCCAAGTAAGTAAAATGTTTACTAATTGAAGTGTATTCTGGAATCTTTTGTTCTCCTTATCATAGTGATTAATTTACATTGGTTTAAATTCTAGGTGAAATTATTACAATTTTTATAATATATGCTTACATACATAAATGCACACAAAATACACATAAGTAAATACAAGAAAAATTTTTGAAGGAAAGGGCAATAGTAGTTGGGGAAGTCAGGGAAAGTTTCATGTAGAAAGCGCCATTTGAGCTGTTTAGAGATGAAAGTGAAGAAAGAATGCTTTCCAGAAATGGAATGTTAATATGTGAGGAAGAGTAAGAACAATCTGAGTAGACCACAAAATGTGGGAATGGGTATCTCAAAGATTTGAAGAGATAAAAGAGCTAAACTAGGAGATCAATAAAATGCTTTAGATAACTTTATTTTTATTTTAGCAAAGTACTTGAAAATGTTTCATGCTATTCATATAGAAGAATGAAGAGATATGGTCTAGATGACAGTCAAATTAGATGAATTTTGATTTGGTTAAAATGACCAGACCAAAGTTTAGTCATTAATGGTTCAAAGCTACCTTGAAATTAGGTTTTCAATGGAATTGTCCAGGTATTGGTTCTTGGCCTTATGCTGCTTAATACTTTTATCGATAATTTGGATAAAAGCAGAGATGGTATGCTTATCTGATTTGTGGATGACAGAAGTGTGTTAGCTACAAAACAGTTTGTCAGAAAATGATATGAGGGTTTTAGTGCATTGTAAGCTCAATATAATTTGGCCTTATGAATGTAAGCTTGGACTACAGAAGAATGATTCACCCGGCCCTCTCCAAAGGAGATTTTGATTCTTGCCTGGAGGGATCAGGAAATGTAAGCTCACTCTTCTCCTCATAGGGGAAATTCTAGACTAGAATTATATATTGCTAGATTAGGGGAAATGATTCGTTGTCACCATCCTTTAATGGGGGAAGCTAGGTAGCATAGTTGATAGAGTACTGGGCCTGGAGTCAGGAAGATTCCTCTTCCTGAGTTCAAATATGACTTCAGACACTATGTGACTCAGAACGAGTCATTTGACACTGTTTGCCTTAGTTTCTTCATCTGTAAAATGAGCTGAAGTAGAAAATGGCAAACCACTACAGTATCTTTGCCAAGAAACCCCAAATTGGGTCACAAAGAGTCAGATGTAATTAAACCACCAACAAATCCTTTAATGAGATTGAGATGGGTAAGGAAGTTTGCCCCAGGGATATAGATAGTTTTAATTTTATCACATTTTCCCCAGGGAGTGGGGTAGTTTAGATTTAAACTAAGTTTGTCCCAGAGAATGGGATAATTTAGAATTGGGTTTTTCCCCAGAGATGGAGAAGAATTATGAGTTTCTGTGGTAGTAAAATACCAAAGGATTCTCCCTTGGAAAACTTTCTTTTGATATGAGACCAGGGGAAAAGTGCTAAATTGACACCCCCTTAGGAAAATTCTTATTATCCCGTAAACAGGTGTAAATTCCCATACAGAAGTGGAGGGGGTGACTAAAAGATAGAGCTCTCAAATTATGCTAAAATATATAAAAATCTAAATGGATACCAAAACTGGCCTGAAGAAGGGACTTTAAATTACTATAATTTTTCAAAAATTGTGAGTGCCAACTTTTTTCTGTCTTATTATTTTGCATGTGTTTTTATGTCTTTATAAGATGCAGAAAGACAAAGGTCTTGTGTGTGTGTGTGTGTGTGTGTGTGTGTGTGTATGTGTGTGTATGTGTGTGTACATTTTAGTTTTGTTTGTAGATTCTGTTGCTTTGAAAGATTTCTAGAAGGAAAATGTAGCCAGCACTCCCCCCCCCACACAAAAGAAAAAAAAACCTGCTAAAGGCTACAGCCAAAGAGCTTATAATGCTGGGAAAGTTTAATGAAATTTCGTACTTGAAGCAGTTGTCCCAGTAAGTAGGAATAACTCCCACATTAGGTTTTCAGTCAGGAAAACATATATTTTATGTTTATCTCAGTCAGGAGATAAAGTCGTAAGGGGAAAAACCCTATGAGATTTTTTTCCCCTTTCATTTCAGTCTTGGCTGAATTACAGAATTGTAATTGGTTGAAATTGCAGAAATAAAGTCAGAAAATCTTAGAAAGGAAAACTTTTCTGGTTTTTAAAACTGCTAGAACATTTTAATAGATTTTGGAGGTTTAAAGATTAAGAAGGTTGGAAAATAATTATTAAGGAGTTTGGAGATTAATCATTTTCATTTAGCAGAAGCTTAAATATGCTTATATTTTAGTGAATTTTGGGGTAACACTCTGTAGAATTTGTTAAGGAAAAAATAATTAAATCCATAAAAGTTTGAGGGGTAAACAGGACTTAGATAATTTTCTCCTTGATGATTGATGGCCCTATTGTTTTAATGTAATGTAGGCAGCTAGTTTGAAAGCAATCCTAGAGTGAAGAAATTTTTAAAAAGGATATATGGTTTGTATTTAAAAGTTTACCTGAAACTTAAATAGCTGTCAGAGACTCCCCCCGCCCACCTTATCACTTCCCTCTTCCTATCTCAGCTGACTCTATCCCAGATCAAAGATCCCCTGTGACCAATCCTGGTCAGAGACCCCTGTGACTCCTTAAACTTAGAGACCCTCATCCTCTAATCCTGATAACCCCTCTCATCTTAGATTAGGTTCTCAAATAAAGGTGCTGAAAAAATGCAGGAAAAATGCAGGGAAGCTTGAGTTACATTCCAGTCTCAGAAATTTATTAGCTACAGGATCTTAAACAAGATATCTTATCTCTGTTTGCCTCAGTTTCCTGATCTGTGAAGATGAAACTAATAATGATATCCATCTCCCAAGGTTATTGTGAGGATCAAGGAATATAATGATTGCAAAGTGCTTAACATAGTGACTGGCATATGGTTAAGTACTATATAAATGTTGACAATTATTATTAATGTTATTATTTCTTTAATTGAATGTGATTACTCCATACTTGATGACTCTGTACTAGATTTCAGATGTGATTAGTATAAAATGCCAAAGGTAATAAGATTAATGATTTTGTATGTAGGATAATTTGGAAATGCATTCAGCTGAATTGATGTCACTTGACTGAAAATAAGTTTTGTTTCATGTTTTAAATATATGTATGTTTCAAATACCATGTATGTTATTATATTTTAAAATTTTCTTGTATTATGAAATTTAGGAAATAAATTTATCAGAAATACTGTTAGGGAAACAACTCTTATCTGCATGTTGTTAGATTATGAATTGACTTCTTTAAAAATGTGATAAAAATAGATATTTGAAATATGTCAAGTATTTAATGATGCATATTTTGTTTTAAAATAGATAATAATAATAATAATAAAATAATGTTTACTATAGTAAAAAGTGAGTTTTCATTTGCAAATTTTTGGCTATACTTATAAAAATGTATAGGATGGTTTAAAGATATAACTTCAATTCACTTACTATGAATAAATCAAGTGTCATGTATTTGTTGTATGTCTCAAACAACCTGGTGTGATTAATTTTAATTTATAAGTAAAAGATAAATGAAATGTTAACTGTCAGGGAAACATAAGTAAAGATATTCAAGCCCTAAATTGTGATTAGTGAAATTTTGCTGTTTGAGGTAAAACTCTTGGGACTGTAATTTACTATTGTTTTGAATTTTGATTACAGGGATGCTTGTCTAAATTGGTATGAATGACAGTTACTGCAGTCTGAGAATGTCTGGGAAAAGTTCTGGGGATGACCTTGGCATGGCCTAAGATAGGGTCCTCTTGACTCAGTTTGACTATTGTGTTATTTTCTTTCTAAATAGGAAATTTCTCCAACTAGTTAATCCTGACTCTTGCTTTTGATGCCCTGTGACTACATGATTGACTGTCAGATATGACTTATGCCTGGAATCAAATAGAGATAAAGGAATTTTCCCCCTCTCATGGTGTATTTCTGGTCAGTCTGTGCTCTTGAGGGGACAAGTCTTGACGTTGTTATAACTATTGCTCTCTTTTTCCTTTCATAGCAAATTTCTATAATCAGGACAAATCCATTGATTAATAGATTGATACTGGAATATCTCTATTATAATAGGATGTAAGTATGACAAATCTTACAACTTTAATCTGTATTTGTGGTCAAATTATAATATAAAGATGATATCCTCCTAAAGGGGGAATTAGACAAAGTGATAAGAAAGATGTAATGTAAAATTTTTTTTAATTAAATGGAATAGTAAAATTTGAGAAAGCAACAGGATTAGATTTTTTTTTTTACAACTATGTACATACATACATGTATATACTCTGTGTACATGGCATCTAAATGTATCCAGCATGGAAATTCAGGCTTTGATTATGTTTTAGTATTAAGTTCTCAAAATTGGTTTAAGGATTTTACATATAAAATTGAACTAACAATAGTAAAACATTGAAATTATTTCCCCATTTTTAAAGTATTTGTCTGGTAATATTAAAAAACAGAAGAGTTCATTTTAAAAGTTAGACCCTCATGAATTTTTTTTTTTAAAGACTCTTTTATCAGATTCACTGTTTAGGTAAAGATAGAAACAGCAAGTGGTTTTAAAAAAACTGAAATTCTCCAGAGTTTCAGGTTTGGAGAACCAAATTTTAGAGATTGTACTAAATTATATTAAGTCTTATTACTGGAAGATTTTAATCTAGAAATTTTTATAAATTATTTGGAACCAGAGAATCAGAGCTCCCCACATTGCTATCCTGAAAATGAGGCCATTTCCCAAATGTCCAAGACAAAATTCCCAGGGATCAGACAATTATGTGGGACATCTGGGACTCAAAACAAAATGTGTTGATTAAAGGGACTTTGGGAGTGAGTTATTAGGCTACAAGGAGACTTGATGTTAATTAAATTGATGATCATTCTTGTATTGCTTGGCCTTTAGTTTTATAATGTTTATTCTGATAATATATGAAAAACCTCATAGATTTGGTTTATAGATAAGTGATCCATGGTGGTGGTGGGGGAGTGGATTCTTCCTTCCCCCATAAATCAAAAGGGAGAAAATTGAGGAAATTGAGGGAATTAAGATAACAAATAGTTAATTGTGGGAACTGAGTGAACCACATTGTCTCCATCTTTTGACTCAGTTTGGAAGCTAGCTCAGTTCCCTTTCTATTCAATTGTGGGTCTAGTCCAAATTCTGTCCTGTGAGAAAACTTTATTCAATTGTAGGAACTCAGAAAAACCTTATTGTATTGTTTGAACCAAGCCCTATGTGTCTGGGAAATGGAATCATCTCTACTTGCCGTTTAAAGACCCTTACCTAAGGACTTTAGTTATGCTTGGTTAGACCAGAAACTCAGTCAGATTCAAAGATTGATGCAAGTAGTTTTGTCACAATTGCACATTTCAATCAATGCTTGTGTTTTATCTGAAAATTTGGTCCATACTGATCAATCAGTTATTATTTCTATGTTCCTTTGATTGTTTACCGACACCTTGGTTGAGTAGGACACCTCTTTTTCCAAATTCAGGGAATTGCACCTTTTTGCTTTTCCCTCTCACTTGGAAAGTCCCCAATCTTGCATTCAATAAGAAGTCAGATTACTTAATATATTGTTTCATTTTTATTAATTGGCCTTATTTGAATGATTGTTTTTAATGTATAAAAGTTTGTCTCTCCCTCTATCCAGACCTAAGCTGACAAGGTCAGGTCCTACGTTGTTAGGCAATAGTATACATTGCTTAATAAATCCGTATGCTCAGAAGATCAAACCTTTGTTTCCTCAGTTATTTCATCTTTCACCCACCAGGGAAAGAAATGCCCTAGGTTATATCCTAAGGATTGACTATCTTTCTACCAAATACTCCTTATGGAAAAAGCATCACAACTGGCAAATAGTGAATAACTTCACTTATCCAAGCTAATAGCAAACAGAAATCAGTGAAGTTATATGTATTATACTATAATAGACGGTATAAACTACAAATGAGCTCTTCAACTGGGTGAGGTATATCTGTTTGACCAAAAGAGAGTCCTTAATCTCATGCAAGGGGAATTTCCCTGAAGTCTCTACTGTGGCAAGCTAGAAATAAGGGACTTGTCTAACTACTGACTCTCCTACATGTCTGATTAATCTCTTTGTTTAGCAGCCTTTCCTTGAAGACAGCCTGGAACTATATGTGTACTGTCTCAAAGTGGGAAGCAAGAAAAAAAATTTCCTCTACCAAGCTCTTGACAACTTCGTCCCTCATGTAGGCCCAGGATGTCCACCAATCATGAGAGTCTAGGGCAAATTCAGAAATCTTGATCACATTATAAAGGACTCTGATAAACTAAAGAGTCTTCAGAAGGCAACATTCAGTATGGTTATTGCTCTTAACATTATACTATGTAGAAAATGATTTAAGGAACTGATCCTATTAAGCCTGGAGAAGAGGAATCATATAACTGTCAAGTATTTGAAAGGCTGCAGTATACAAATGGGGATAGGCTTACTGTGCTTTGCTCTGAAAAACAGACATAGGTCCAATTGGACATTTTGAAGAGGCATATTTTAGCTTCACGTAAGGAAAAAATACCTAGCAATCAGAGCTAATGAAAAGTGGAAATAACTACTCCAGAGACAGTATTTTCTTTTCACCAGAAGTTTTCAAGGGAAGGCTTTCATGAAGGATATGATAGAATTCTTGCTCAGGTAAGAGTTAAATTGAATGACCTCGGTAAGCTTTCTTATTTCTGAAATTCAGGAGATTCTGTCTACAGCAATTCATCAAAGGGGTTTATAAAATTCTGAGGAGTTCATGGGACTATACATTTAGAATGTGAAGGGGTATTAGAGTTCATTTAATGAAACTTCATTTTATTTTTAAACTTAAATGTTTTATTAAAACTTAACATTGACCATTAATGTAGCCAAATACACTTGCTTAATAGCTTTTTACTTTTAAATTAATTTTATTTCATTAGGTATAATAATTTTCAGTCACTTACTCTATATTTTCATCAGAATTCTTTCTTCATTCTTGTTTATTTTTCCTCTTATATAGCCATAGTTAGCATGAACTATATTATTTTTCTGGTCCTTTCCTCCCTTTCTTTGAACTATTTCATGATGGTTTCCTATGCACTTCCCATCCCCACCCCCTGCCCTAGATTTCTTTATAGTCCTACCAGTCAGTCTTAATTGCATTCTAGTATTCCATTGCATCCATGTACCACAATTTTATTTGAGTGGTCCCCTATTGACATTCAGGTCATTTCCATTTCCCCTTTGCAATTGCATATAATGTTGCTATGAAAATCTTTGAATGGTTACCCCTTAAAAAAAGAAAATTGCACTTTAAGCAATATTTTCAACAATGAAATTTATCAGGTTAAATGGCATGGCTATTTTTATAGCTTTTACTGTGTATTCCTTATAAAAATATTCTACAAATTTGCAATTCCACCTGCAAAGAATGAGTGCACCTGTTCCTCCACAACGCCATCAATTTTGACTTTCATTCTTTTAAATCACTGCCCCCTCCCCCCCATTTTAATGGGTATAAAGTGACACTGCAATGCTACTTGAATTTATATAAATTTGATTATGAGTGAGGATGAACATTTTTTAAGTATGTAGTAAAAAAAAATTTTGCTTCTGTAACTTGTCTGTCCATATCCTTAAACTATTTGTTCTTTAAGAATTACTGCTATGAATTTTAATAGTTCCTTATATATTTTGAATGTCAAGATTTTCCCATCATATTTGCCATACTTATTTCCATAATCTATTTTTATTGACTTGTTTTGTTTTAATTATAACTGTACAGATTTTTAAAAAAACTTCATGTAATCAAGCAATTTATCTTGTTTCTAACAATTCCTGCTATTTGTTGAATTGAAAAAAAAATCATCTCCCTCTCACAATTGGATAGAAATACTATTTTCCATTTTCTTCAATCTGTTTTAAAGATTTAAAAAAGTCTCTAATGCAACTGGAATTTGCTGTGTTATAGAAGGTAAGTTATGAGTCTATGATACCTTCCCTTCAGGTTGCCAACAACTTTTCCCAAGTACATTTGCAAAATAAGGAATCCTTTCCTCATTTTTTCCCTATGGATTTATTAAAAGCTTACATTTTGTATACATTTAGTTAATCGTTTGGTATAAATATTCTGTTGATATATATTTTTCTGAGCATCAGATAGTTTTGATGATAATTTCTTTGTAACAGGTTTTAAAGTCTAAGAATGTGACAATGTTCATTAGCTTTTCTTTTTAATATGACCCTTCATGTTCTTGCCTACATGTTTTTCCATATAAATGCCATTATGAAAAAGACAATTCCCGGAGCCATGATGCCAGAGTAAGAAGTAAATCGCTCCTACTCTCCCTTATTGACCTCTGAAAACCCAGAAAATATTGCCCCAGGAAAAAAACAAACAAACCCTGGAATAGCTGAGATAGCAGAAAGAGGAAGGCTACAAGCAGCAGTTTTGTAGCCAGGGAAGCTTGAGGGATTTACAGGAAAGGTCTCTCTCACTCTGGTGGGGGGGAGCAGCACAGGAAGGGAGGCATCCCAGCAAGCCAGCAGCAAGTACATCTCAGCAAACTAGGGGGAGATCCTAGGATAGTGGAGCAGGCAAGTGCCAACACCAGGACCCTCCATGTACCTCAGCACAGGCAGGGGAACTGGTTGATTCCATCTTGGAAAATCACCATGTGAGCCAGCAGGCAGGCATCCTCCAGCAGCCAAACCTCCCTGTACTTCAGCACAACTCCACGAAGGACAACTTCAGGAGGTACAGCTCTAGGCAGGCAGTCATCCTCCAGTGGCCAAGCCTTCCAGTGCTTCAAAGCAGCCTTCAAAGGAGGCCTCCTCCAGGGGCCAGACCCTCACCCCCACCCTGAGAGCTTCAGTGTTGTTGACTCCAGCTGAGCACCAGGTAAGCTGCCAGATACGCTGCCAGACACTTACAGCCTCCAGCTGTCAGTACCTGAGGCTCCAGCACACAAAACCAGTGACCAGGTCCTAGTCCCCCAGACAAGAAGCTTGGGTCAGTGCCCCCTGGGCTCTGATAGGAGAGCTCAACTTTAAAAGCCAGGAAATAGGCAAACACCATGAGCAAAAAGCAGAAATGGACAATGACCATAGATTCTTACTATGGGGACAGGCAAGATCTGGGCACAAATTCAGAAGAGGGCAACATTGTCAATATACCCACATCTGAAACTTCAAAGGGGAATATGAACTGGTCTCAAGCCCCAAAAGCAGGATTTTAAAAGTCAAATAAGAAAAGTAGGGGCAGCTAGATGGTGCAGTGGATACAGCACCAGCCCTGAAGTCAGGAGGACCTAAGTTCAAATCTGGCTCAGACCAAACACTTGACACTTACTAGCTGTGTGACCCTGGGCAAGTCACTTAACCACAATTGCCTTAAAAAAAAAGTAGAAGAAAAATTGAGAAACAATAGCTACTTGTATTTAACATATTCTAATGGGATACATATTCTCTCTCTCTCTCATACACACACACACAGAGCACAAATATAAAGTTAGTAGTGGAAGTTGTTTGAGAAGAAGTGTAGTAGAAGTTGGAGTTATCAGGAAAGGATTTATGAAGAAGATTGTACATAAACTATATCTTAAAGGAAGAGAGGAACTCTATTAGGCAGAAATGAGGTATAAGGAAGGCCAGCACAAAAGCAGAGAGGATAATTGAGGTACCACATCATACCTATCACATTGGCTAACATCACAAAACAGGAAAATGATAAATATTGGAGATGTAGGAAAAACGGAACACTAATGCATTGTTGGTAGAATTGTGAACTGATCCAACAATTCTGGAGAGCAATTTGGAACTATGCCCAAAGGATTATAAAACTGTGCAAACCCTTTGATCCAGCAATACCTCTTCTAGATCTGTATCCCAAAGAGATCATAAAAATGGAAAAAGGACCCTTAATTACAAAATATTTCTAGTAGCTCTTTTCGTGGTGGCCAAAAATTGGAAATCGAGGGGATGCCCACCAATTGGGGAATGGCTGAACAAGTTGTGGCATATGAATGTAATGCAATACTATTGCGCTATAAGAAATGGTAAGTAGGTGGAATTCAGAGAAACCTGGAAATACTGACATGAACTGGTGCTGAGTGAAGTGAGCAGAACCGGGATAACATTGTAACAGTAACAGCAACATTTTGTGATGACTAACTTTGATAGACTTTCTCTACTTAGGAATGCAAAGATTTAAGACAACTCCAAAAGACTGATGATGGAAAATGATGTCCACATCCAGAGAAAGCAATATGGAATCTGAATGCAGATTGAAGCATACTATTTGTTCTCTTTTTTTTGTTGTTGTTTTGTTTCATCTTTCTTGTGGTTCTTCCCATTGGTTGTAATTCTTCTTTACAACATGACTAATGTGAAAATTTAAAAAAATACCATTACTATTTGACCTAGTTCTATAAATATGCTTATGGGAATTTTGATTGTTGTTGCATTAACAATACAAAGAAATTTAAGGAGTATTGCTAATTTTACTATATTCATCTGAACAATCCATAAACCTTAAATGTCTTTTCAACTATTTAGATGCATCTGTGATTTGCTTATTATAGTTTGCTTTGCATTGGAAAGGTCTGTGTATTTCTATGTAGGTTATTTTCCAAATATTTGATAATTTGTTATTATTATAAATGGGATTACTTATGGGTTTTTTTGACATTTGTTGCTAGTGAATATGAAAACATGATTTTGGGGAGCTAATATTTTGGAGTTTTTCTGAACTCATTTTTTATTTCTACTCTTTTTTCCCCCCATATACATTGTTTCATTTTCTGGATATACTATTTAATGATATTGAAATAATGATGTTTTGGCATTTTAATTTCCAAAATTTATCCCTCTAATGCCTCCTCTTCTGGCTTACTATAATTGCTAGAATTTCTAATGCAATATAAAATAAAAATGATGAGAGTGAACATTCTTATTTTTCACCTGTTTTTAGCAGAGATGCTTGCAGCACTTTTTCACTGACAATTATGTTGTATCTTGGATTTAATTAGATTTTTTTGCATTATGTTGAAAAAACCTTTGATATGTATTATTTTTAGTGTTTTTTAGAAATCATAACTCTGAGTTGGATTTTTATCAAAGACCTGTTCTGCATATATTGATATAATTTATTATTTGTTGGTTTATTGTTTTATGTTAATTTTTGTATAATTTCATGCATAGTATAAACATTATTTGGTGAGGATAAATATTTTCTTAATATATTGCTGATATATTTATTGGCTAACATTTTAAATAGTAGTTTTGTTTTTCTATGTGTGAGAAATTGACCCATAATTTTATTTTTAGTGTTATCTTTATTTAATTTTAAAATTAACACCACATTAGACATAAAACATGTCATCATAAGCAAATTACAGCAGCAAGGAGAAGTTACCTCTCACATCTATGGACAGAAGAAGAGCTCATCACTAAACAAGAGACAAAGAGGACTACAGAAGATAAAATGGGCAATTTTGATTATGTAAAATGAAAAAAGGTTTCATACAAACAGAAAAATGGTGTACAAATGAGAAAGGAAGGAAGTAACTGAAAAAAATTTGGTGAAAGTTTCTCTGATAAGGAACTAATTCATATTGTAGGTCCAAGAGCCATTCAACAATAGAGATAAATGACCAAAGGATATGGTTTCCAGAGCAGTTTCCAGAAGAATAAATCTAACCATTTTATGAAAAAAAAAATCAACCATTATATGAAAAAATATTCCATATCACTTGTAATTAAAATAATTTTGAGGTTCTACCTTATACCTATCAGATTGGTAAGGATTAAAAAAGACAAAAATGACAAATGTGAGATGGGCTATGGAAAATCAGGCACACTAATATACTCTTGGTGGAGCTGTGAATTGGTCCGCTCATTCTGGAAAGCAAATTGGAACCATGCTTCTAAAGTCACTAAAGTGTGTGTATCCTTTGATTCCACTACACCAAGGAGATAAAATAAATGGGGAAAATAACCCATAAATACAAAAACATTTTAGGAGCTCTTTTTTGCAGTGACAAAACAATTAGAAAGTAAGGGTGTGCCTATAGTTTGGGGGATGACTAAACAAAAGGTATATGAATATAATGGAATATTGCTCCATAAAGAATGCTGAAATTGTTTCAGAAGAATCTAGGACCTCTATAAATTGATGCAGATTGATATAGGAAGATTTAAGAGAATAATTTATACAAGGACCTTATAAAGAAAAATAACTTTGTAAGATTGTAGAACTCTGATCAATGCAATGATAAACCAAGAGTCCAGAGGGCTGAAGATGAAATATACTACCCACCTCCTGCCAGAGAGGTGAAAGATTTAAAATGAAGATTGAGACATATATTTTTGCATGTGGCCAATGTGAGAATTTGTTTTTCTGGATTATACATATTTATTATAAATAGTATCCTTTTCCTTTTCTTCTTATTCACTTGAGGGGAGAGTTGGAGGAAAAGAAAATAAATGTAAATATATGTAAATGTAAATATATACATAATATATACATGTATATGTATGCATTAAAATGACACCATATTTATCATATGAGAACGTCTTCCTTTTCCTTTTCGTGAAAAATCTTAACAGAGGGATTATTTGTTCTTGTAATGTTCAGAAGAATTCTTCTGTGACACCTGTACCAAATATTTTTGGAGAAATTAATTTTAAATGATTCATTTTATTTTTCTCCAATATTTCTGTATTTAAAATACTAATTTTTCTATAATATAAGCATACCTATGAACAAAATTTAATAAAAAAATTAAAATTACTTTTATGTTCCTTGTGATCTTAAAAATAACAAATACTTGTACTACTTTAGATTTTAAAGGAAGCAACCTCTCTTCCCTTTATGTGCTCCTCTGAGGCATGGTGACTTTTTGGATGATAGGTACACCTATGCAGTAGTGTCAGCACTACTACTACTACTACTACTACTACTACTACTACTACGCAACCATTTATAGTCCTCTGACCAAATGACAGAATGTATGTTAAATGCTTCTTGTGAGCCTTTGACTCACCAGGAGTGATGGGCCTGCAATTGTGAAGTAACTTAATCAGTCTCATGTAGTAATTCAGCTGAACTTGCTTTCCTACAAGGCTAAGGGAGTAGCTCTGCTATGAACCAGAAGTGTGCTGGCTTAATATTGGCCTTATAGGGTCTTATTATATATTCTTGTCTCACTCGATGAAATCTCACCCCACCTGCTACATCCCACATAGTCGATTATCACTTTGTTATAATCTTTCTTCCTTGTGTGCTTTCCTGCCATTGTGTAATGAATGGTTCCTAGGCTCACTGCTGTGGGACACTTGTGTAGTCATCTTACTACATGAACTCCACATTAGTTGGCTGCCTATTTCCTGTTACAGTCTGAGTGTTTGATGTGTGATGACTCTGCAAATTACTGCTCAGCAGCAGCTCAAACATCACTCTTATGGGCACAACCCCTATCCACTTTCAATTCTCTCACACTCAGTAAACTTTTGTTTTTGCATTGTGAAGTGAAAACTTATTGCATAAATTAAGAGCTATTAATCATAAACATAAGTAACTTCTATAGGGACCAAGTCATGCTTAGGCCATTGAGCCCTCAGTACTTTGTAGCCATAATGCACACTAAAAAGTAATGTATTATTATCAATCATCCTCACTGCAAAAATCCTGAAATGATGATGACGACGACGATGATGATAACTCATGCTATGAATCCTATATGGTAGGTTGTACCAACATTATTAACTCATTTTACCGATGAGGCTCACAAAAGTGATTTTCTCTCTTCTATAAACAAATCTGCATGACTCAAATCATTTGATCATTGCTTTGTTGTTAACATTATTGGTTGCTGATGTGAGTGTTGCCCATGGAGCACCTTGTCATTCCATTCTTGGATCTTAAGTTATTTTATAGACTCTAAGATAAATCACCTCTGATTACTTTAAATAAATCACATGGTATCATCAATCTTCTAGTATTTCTGCTTTGCAGCCTAAGCATCATCTTCAGCTCCTCACTCTTCCTCACCCAATATATCCAGTCATCAAATTTTGTTTCTATTCCTATAAGCCTACTCATACCACTTCAGTTTAGGCTGTCATCACCTCTCACCTGGCTTATTTACAATAGCTTCCTAATTAGTCTCTCTGCCTTGTCTTTCTCTACACTTCATTATATCCTTCATACAACTTCCAACATGATTTTACTTAAACGCAGATATGACTGTCTCAGTCCCCTGCTCAAGAAGCTCCAGAATTCCCTACTGCCTCTAGGATTAAATAAAAACTCCCTTTTAAAGTTTTTAAAACCATTTACAAGCTGGCTCTAACATCTTTCTAGCTTCATTGTATGTTACTCCTTCCATACTCTGAGATACAATCAAACTGTCCTCTTTCTTTCTCATTCAAGACACTTCATGTCCTGGCTCTGCGTTCTTGCCCTTACCATCTTCCATGCCTGGAATGCACTTCTCTTCATTGCTGGCTCCAAAAATTTCTTTCTTCCTCTAAGGGGCAGCTGGTGATGCAGTAGATAGAATGCTGAACCTGATTTCAGGAAGACATGAGTTCAAATCTAGCCTCAGATACTAGCTGCATGCAATTCAGCAAGTCACTTACCTTCTATTTGCCCCAGTTTCCTCAACTGTATAATGGAAATATAATAATAGCACCTATTTCACAGGGTTGTTATGAAGACCAAATAAAATAATATTTGCTAAAAAAAAGTGCTTAGCACAGTGCCTGGCACATGGTAGGCACTATATAAATGCTTATTCCCTTCCTTATTCCCCTAAGATGCAGCTCATTTGCCACCTTGTCCATGAAGCCTTTCTTGATCCCCACAACTGCTAGTGTCCTGCCTCCCTATCTCATATGTATTTCTTTTTTTATTTTTAAAAATTATTTATTTGTTTTTAGTTTTCAACATTCACTTGTCTAAGATTTTGAGTTCCAAATTTTCTCTCTTTCCCTCCACTCCTCTCTTCCCAAGATGGCATGCAATCTGAAACATACTATATATGTACAATCATATTAAACATGGTTCCACATTAATCATATTGCAAAGAAGAATTAGAACTGAAGTGAAAACCACAAGAAAGAAGAAACAAAACAACAAAAAAAGAGCAAATAGTATGCTTTGATCTGCATTCAGACTCCACAGTTTTTTCTCTGAATGTGGATAGTATTCTTCATCATAAATCTTTTGGAATTGTCTTAGATCCTTGCATTGCTGAGAAGAGCTAAGTCTATCAAAGTTGGTCATCATGCAATGTTGCTGTTACTGTGTACAATGTTCTACTGGTTCGGCTCACTTCACTTAGCAACAATTCATGTAAATCTTTCCGGGTTTTTCTGAAGTCTAACTGCTCATCTTTTTTTTTGGGGGGGGCACAGTAGTATTCCATTACATTCATATACCACAACTTGTTCAGTCATTCCCTAATTGATGGGCATCCCCTCAATTTCCAATTCTTAGCCACCACAAAAAGAGCTGCTGTAAATATTTTTGTACATGTAGGTCCTTTTCCCATTTTTATGATCTCTTTGGGATATAGACCTAGAAGTGGTATTGTGGGGTCTAAGTGTATGCACAGTTTTATAGCCTTTTGGGCATAGTTCAAATTGCTCTTCAGAATGGTTGGATCAGTTCACAACTCTACCAACAATGCATTAGTGTTCCAATTTTCCCCCATCTTCTCCAACATTTATCATTTTCCTGTTTTGTGATGTTAGCCAATCTGATAGGTTTGATGTGGTACCTCAGTGTTCTTTTATTTTGCGTTTCTCTAATCAATAGTGATTTAGAGCATTTTTTCATAGCTTTAATTTCTTCCTGTGAAAACTGTGTGTTCATATCCTTTGACCATTTATCAATTGGGGAATGACTTGTATTCTTTTAAATTTGCTCAGTTCTCTCTATATTTTAGAATGAGGCCTTTATCACACATTATTGGTTGTAGAAATTGTTTCCTAGCTTTCTGCTTCATTTCTAATCTTGGTTGCTCTGGCTTTGTTTGTGTGAAAATTTTTCAATTTAATGTGATCAAAATCATCCATTTTACATTTCATAATGTTCTCCATCTCTTGTTTGTTCACAAATTCTTCCCTTCCCCATAGATCTGACAGGCAGACTATGCCTTGCTCTTCTAAACTCTCGTCCACCTGAATTCATGCTGAATCATGTGCAGGTCTGCTGCTGGAGGACACCTGGGCTGCACAACGTTCCCCTGGCTATGCTAAAGCACGTGGGGAGATCCTGGTGTTTGTGTTTCCCTGCTCTACAATCTGGAGTTCAGGATCTCCTACTGGTTTGCTGAGGTGGAGCTTGCTGCTGGCTTGTTGGGACACTTCTTGTCCTGGAATGCACTCCCCTTTTGCCTTAGTGAAACAAACCTTTCTTGCTGATCCTCCAAATTTCCCTGGCTAAGAAACTGTTCCACCCTATCTGCTGGTGTTGTTCCAGGATTTTTCCTGGGGCGGTATTTTCAGTTATTTTTTTTTAAGAGGTCAAAAAAAGAGAGTGATAGTGACTTACTGTTTACTCTGCCATCTTGGCTGCCAGACCTCTGGAATGTATTTCTATGAACTCTCTTTATACTTATTCTATAGATAGATAGATAGATGTAGACAGACAGATAGATATTGATATAGATATAGCTATGCACACATATATACATACACATACACTTCCATATTCATAGTGTATGTTTGTGTACGTTGTCTCTCCAAATATAAGCTTCTTGAGAGTAAGGATTGTTTCATTTTTTTGTGTCATACTCAGCACCTAGCACGGTGTCTGGCACATAGTACACACTTAATAAACACTCATTCCTTAATTGTTTTTCAGTTTCTGTATTTTGTGCACAGTGCTGGTTGAGCATTCAACCGTTGTCTGGCCTCACACTTTTTTCCCTTGGGACCCCATTGGCCCTCACTGCTTCCCGCATTACAGGATATGCAGGAAGTAAATTACATCCATAGCCCTTGTATTATCAAGGCTGTGAGTATTTTAAAGACTAAAGCATTCTTTTGTGCACCACTGATTTTTGTCTGATTGTTGTAACATCCTAATTATGAAAGATGAGGTAGAATTTGTCATCCTGTGGTCTCTTGACAATTTTCTAGCTTCTGCTTTTGTGCCAAACTCAGACACCACATTTGACTGAAATTTGTAACTCCAAAGTGGTTTCAACACTTAGAAATTGACTGTTCAGTTATGCACTTTTAAATCAGGATGGCAAGGTAGAAAATGTCTTGTTGCATTTGAAATTCCAAGGAAAAGAGAAAGGGATACAGAAAGGTATCCATAAAGCTAAAAACAGGAAATGGAATGAGTAGAAATCCCTCCTTAAGGAGTAGGTACACAGTAAAAATAAGTATAGGAGAGTTGAGGGAGTTCTTTTTTTTTTGTTGTTGAGGCAATTGGGGTTAAGTGACTTGCCCAGAGTCACAAAGCTACTGTTATGTGTCTGAGGTCTGATTTGAACTCAGGTCCTCCTGAATCCAGGGCTGGTGCTCTAACCACTGCACCACCTAGCTGCCCCAAGGGCTCTCTTTTTAAACTATTATATTAGGTCAAGGGTCAAGCAGACATTCAACATGACTAAAAAATGTGTTGCTAAGTACTGCCATGGGCAAAAACCCCATCTTAGAAATCACTGCATCATATAATTAGAGGAACTCAAAAGGAACAAAACACAAAGGAACAATTCCCAGATGTGTGACATATAGTCTGGCCAAAATAACATGATGACCATCTTCTGAAATAATAACAGGATTTCTTCCATAAAAAGACACCATAGATTACCAAATAGCTCATGTCGACAGAATCTAAATAGCTTGAATTACCCAGGAAATTCCCTTGGAACACCTTGGTTCAGATACTGGATCTGCTATTTATTGACTGTGTGACATTGAGCAAATCACTTAAACTTTCCTGAGGGAGTTGTATCAGGTGACCCCTGAGATCACTCCCAGCTCTAAATTTATGATCCCATGATAGGGTACATTGGGATCCCATGTAGTTGATTGTGTGGTTTGATCAGTATGAAGAAGTAGGTCAGATAAGTTTGCTTCTAGTGAAAGTGACACATCAACTCACATTTGTAGTTCAAACAACTTAGGGCATCAGCATTCAGTGTAGATATTAGCCATATATGTCCAAGAATCTGATGTTCATAAGGTTTGAGAATGTGATTTCAGTCTTCATACCTGTTAGCATACTTACTGGTACAGGCATAGCCTTAGAAAAGAGTCTTATGATTTAATTTAACAAACATTTAAATGTCTCCTATGTATAAGACACTGAGATAGGTGCTGGAGTTAAAAATGCAAAAAAAAAATCAGTCTTGGTCCTCAAGGAGCCTTAGCATTTTAAAATTTTTAATTATGTTAAATTTAACTTTTTAAAGTTGTTATAATTATTATTTATAAATGGAGAAACATCATGTATATAGATAAGCAAATTGCTATTGTTTGTCCTTCATTCTCAAAGAGGACAAATGACATCAGGATGGTGATGTCTTGACTTGCAAGTGAATTGGATTTAAGTAAGGCAGGGCTGTGCAAAGTCACCAACTTCACTCTCTTCTCCAGAGCTATCTGGGTCCAGTGGCAAGACATAGTTTAGGACGACTGGAGATGGCTGCAGATGCAGTGGGACACTTTGGCCTGTTTAAGCTAAGGTCTTTTCCAGGTTTCAGTTTGTCTGAGGCTATACCCATTCAGTGATTAAGACTAACTCAAAGCTTTTCCATCTTCCTGGAGCCTCTTAGAGCTTATGATCTGCTGTCATTTCCTTCAAGAACCTAGAGTTTCCTCTATACCATGATGAGGCATGATAGCATATACAGTAGAGAACTTTAAAACCCTGAGGCTAGCAAAAAAGTCTAGTCATGAATGTAAATAAATGAATGAATGAGTAAGAAATGTTTATCAAGTGCTGGAAATACAAATACAAACAATGAAGACAATCCCGCACCTCAAGTGAAAGACAACAAATAATGGAGAGAGAGATAGTGGTATACGCATACACTTTGAAAATGAACAAGAATACAAGGTAATTAGAAGAGGGAGAGAACACTACCAACTGGTCAGACTGAGAAAGGGTTGGAATAGAAGGAAGCATCCTAGTTGAACCTCAAAGGAAGAAGACCCAACTTTAAATTTCAAGATATTGGAGAGTCACGTTGGGGAGGGCATGCTTGATACTGCCAGAAGGAATCTAGAACAAATTTCTAAAATTTACAGTCAAGTAAGAAAATAAAGATGTTAGGTGCAGAGGTGGAGGTTTCATCAGTGTTGCAAATTGAAGACAAGGCCTTTTAAATAAAAAGGCAAGTTTAGGAAGTGAATAGCTGGTTAAGAAGATATCTGAAAACAGAATTCAAATATAGGAATTATAGCACACTGGAGTCTATCTAACAAAGGCTGGTAAGAAAGACTTAGAGTCTTGGAAATCAAATCAAAGGAGTTTTGAGTGGAAAATTAAGGGAGATAGGGAGAGAAAACAAACTACAGTTATCTAACAAGCTAGTTACCTTAAAGAATGACTACAGTGTAGGAAGAGTAGCAGTAGAAATACCAAGGGGAAAAAATCTTAAAAAGGAATGAATTCAATTCACCAATATATTAAATGCCCATTATTTACCAATAACTATGCTAAACCCTAGAGATATAAAAAACAAAATGAAATAATCCTCAAACTTAAGGACTAAATATTATATTAAGGAAAAGCAACGTATATACATTCAAGAAAATAAAACATAGATACAAAGTGATTTCCTGGGGAAGGGTAGAGGTCTAGTATGAAGAGTGGTTTGTTAGACATAGAACAGGAATTTGAGAGGGCACAGTGGAAGGGGAGGCATGAGTGGCATGGAGACACTGTAATGATGAACCTGATATGGTTCCATAGGAGAGAGCAGGGAGTGGTAGTCAAGGAAAAGAGCTTTGGCCTAGCCAACCTATTGAATTTAACATTAGTACTGTAATATATGATAACCAAATATCTCAAGAAATAATATTTCTAAGTGTCTTTGGACATATGATAAAACCCACTCTGTTAAGTCATGTTTTTTTCTTATTCAAGGGAGATAGATGAGTCATCCTTCCACCAAACTGCAACTTCTTTTCTTTTTTCTTTTAGTTAATTCATAGCAAGAATTTCAAGATTTGTATGATCCAGCTCCTTCAATAATATGCCCACTTGTTGGTCATTGGATAAGGATTTCACATTTAGAGAGAGAAATCCAGACAGAGTGCTATGGGAAGATTATTTCACCTGGGGATTTCAAGGAAGGCTTCACAGAGGAAAAAAAAATGTAAATTTGACATAGAAGAAAGGACAACCCCTCTTAATTCCAGTACCTTCCTTCTAATTATTTCCTAATTATCCTGTATATAACTTGTTTGTATATATTTGTATATATTTAACCCCCATTAGATTGTAAGCTTCTTGAGGGCAAAGACTATCTTTTGGTTCTTTTTGTATCTTCACTCCTAGGCACAGTGCCAGCACATAGTACCTGCTGAATACATGTTTATTGACTGATTGATTGAACAAAGAGATAGATTGTAACAATTATAGAATGTGGGAGAAGGGTGTCAATTTCATTCATGCAAGAAGTTGTGAGCAAAGCTGAAGTGATGCCCAAAGGAAAGACAAAAGTGGATGTTAGAGACTTGTTCAGTTTGACTGAAATATAGAATATGGTATAGAATAACTGTAATAAATGGGAAGCCAAAAATAGGCATTGCATGAAACTTTGGGCAATTCAAGGAGCAATAGACATTTTGAACTGATGATGCTCACCTTTTGGTGAGTCATAACTGTGTGAACATTTACAATAACATATTGATTTTAACTGATATACTTGGTCAGGGTCAAGAAGTATAATTCAATTCAACAAATTTGCTGAAGGCTTACTTTGTGCCATTTATGGCACTGGAGGAGATGCTGAGTTAAAATAAGACAAGGTCCCGTCCCTTGTGGTACAAATATGCTAATATGGGGATAAAAGGTATAAGAAGATTACCAAAATACACAGTGAGAAAAAAGTACATCATAGAAGCTCTAATGAAGTTACAGAATTAGGTCTGAGGAAGAAGTTTGCTACCAACTGGAGGGGCTCACATAAGGCTTTATCAAGGAGGTGGCATTTATATTGTGATGTGCATAAGTTTACAAAAACTTTCCTTTTAGCAAAAATATAAAGGAGTTGATTCTATGTAGGGACTAGCTACTTCAGTGTTTTACTAACAGTACAATTATAGCCTTAAAAATTCCACTAATATTTGGGTTCTAGTACTGGCTCAGTTGTGGCTTGCCAAATAGGTGGGATTGGTGTGAGAGCATTGCAAATGTATGCTGGAGCCAGCTCCAACCAGCTTGGGTGTCAACTGTTAAATTTTCAGCGTGAGCATTTGCACTTCAGAAATAGCAGTCCCTACAAATTAGGGCTTGATTTGTTGTTTTGTTGATTATCTAGACTTGTGAAAATGTTAATAATGCAAATCAAACTTAAAACTATATGTGAATATATCCCCCCTAGAGCCTTGTCTTAAATGTTTACTAGCACCCCTTTATTGCTATAAACACTGCTTGAACTCAGCAGGAATGCAGTAGAAGGTTCAGAGAAGGAACCCATCAACAGATTGGTGGCCTGGTAACTGTAGGCTAATAATAATAATATCAGATGACATTTATACAGTGCTTTAAGGTTTGTAAAATATTTTCCATCCATCGTCTCATTTGAGCCACACAGTACCCCAGGAGCACTGTTTGATTAGGTGCTTCAATTTATTCCCTCAAAAATGCCATTTCTGGCTATCTAATGCAGTGCTTCTTAAACTGTAGGTTGCAACCCCATATAGGGCCACATAACTGAATATGGAGGTCATGAAAAATTTTGCAACAGTAAAAGGTTTCTGAACATGCAATGACCAATAATTAATTGAACCAATCTGAGGCATTTCTGGCAGCACTTGCCCATGTTGCATAGTGTGCATAGTGTGACTTTAGTGAAGCCTTGGTTCTGAACACAAAACATGTGCACTTTGTACTGTGCATGCCGTCATGCTATGCAATGCCAAAGAATGCTGCCAGAAACACCTTGGCTCAGATTCAAGACTATTGCATGTTACAATTGCAGTGTTTTTACTGTACATACAAAGTTTTCTGCTCTTATAGAAACATAATAGTTTAGTTATGGAAAATAAAGACTTTTAGCCCCAAAGTGCTCCAAATACCTATAAAAAATGGTTCTAAACAAATTCTAAAGCAGCAGAACCCACAAAAAGACAGAGTGAAACAAATTTCCAGCCCAAGACAACCTGGATGGTTGATTAGGAAAGTCTATTGTGCCAAGCAGGGAGGGAAACAAAGTTCAGCATAGGCATGCAGACAAAATAGGCCTCAGCAAACCTGGAGCACCCCTCAGAGGACTGAATCATGGGCAGCTGTGGCAGTTTCTGGACTTCTCAACCCATGAATGCCAAAGACGACTTAGAAGGTCAGTAGGAAAATTCTGTGACTGTGGTGAGAGAGAAGCTCAGTCCCAGTCCCAGTCCCCAAGTGCGGCCCTGGGGTGGCAGCTGCTTCCAGAGCTCTCAGCCCATAGACTGAGGGGGAATCGAGTGGCTGATCAGAGGAATCTCTTTGCTGGTGCAGGATTTTCTTGCTTGGCCTGTGCTTGGATCTGGGTCACAGTTCTGGGTGGGAGTCCTGGGTTGAAAGGAGTGCTAGCATGGTGGAGCTTGTAGTGGTTATGCAGAGAAAATCCTCCTCATAGTACCAAGGCAGAAAAGAGTGCTTGTGGTCACTCATAGACCAGAGCACAGCCCAGGAAAGAAGTAAACACCTCGCTACTTATCATACCACCTTGGAAGACCCAAAAATTTACAGGTCCCTAGAAATGTCTCTTAAAACAGCTACACAAAAGCTCCGAAGCTTGGAACAGTACATTCTCCACACTGGAAGCAGACCTCTACCTTAACAAAGAATTTAAAACTCAAGTAATTGGCTGGGATCATGAGCAAACCTCACAAAAAAAAGTCAGACCATAGAATTTTTCTTTGGTGACAAAGAAGATCAAAACATACAACTGGAAGAAGACAACAAAGTCAAAGTTTCTACATCCAAAACCTCCAAGAAAAATATGAATTGGTCCTAGGCCATAGAAGAGCTCAAAAAGAATTTTGAGAAGCAAGTAAGAGAAGTAGAGGAAAAACTGGGAATAGAAATGACAGTGATGCAAGACAATCACAAAAAACAAGTCAACATAAAGAATATAGATGCAAAACTTTTAAATAAAATATTACAGCAACTTCTCAGAAGGATAATATAATATGACCAGGTAGTATTTATACCAGGAATGCAGTGCTGGTTCAATATTAGGAAAACTATCAGCATAATTGATCATATCAACACCAAAACTAACAGAAACCACATGATCATCTCAATGGATGCAGACAAAGCTTTTGAAAAAATACAACATCAATTCCTATCAAAAACACTAGAGAGCATAGGAATAATGCTCTTCCTTAAAATAATGAATAGCATCACCTAAAACTTTCAGCAAGCATCTTATGTAATGGGGACAAGCTAGAAGCATTTCCAATAAGATTGGGGGTGAAACAAGGATGTCCATTATCACCACTGTTGTTCAATATCGTACTGGAAAGGTTAGGTTTAGCAATAAGAGAAGAAAAAGAAACTGAAGGTATCAGAATAGGCAAAGAAACAAAGCTATCAGTCTTTGCAGATGACATGATGGTATACTTAGAGAATCCTAGAGAATCAAGTAGAAAACTACTTGAAATAATAAACAACTTTAGCAAAGTCACAGGCTATAAAATAAACCCACATAAATCATCGGCATTTCTATATATTACCAACAAAGCCCAAGAGTAAGAGATAGAAAGAGAAATTCCATTTAAACTTACTGTAGACATTATAAAATATTTAGGAGTCTACCTCCCAAAACAAACCCAGGAACTCTATGAACACAATTCTACGTAGGCTAATTTACTTATTCAGTGCCATACCAATCAAACTACCAAAATGATTTTATAGAGTTAGAAAAAATAATAACAAGATTCATTTGGAAGAACAAAAGGTCCAGAATATCAAGGGAACTAATGAAAAGAATTACAGGTAAAGGCGACCTATTCATTCCAGATCTTACATTGTATTATAAAGTAGCAATCATCAAAACTGCTTGATACTGGCTAAGAAATAGAGTGGTGATCAGTGCAATAGGTTAAGTATGCAAGACACAGTAGTCAATGACTATAGTAATCTATTATTGGATAAACCCAAAGACTCCAGCTTCTGGGATAAGAACTCACTCTTTGAAAAAAACTGCTGGGAAAACTGGAAAAGAGTATGGCAGAAACTAAATATAGATCAAAATCTCACACCATATACCAAAATAAAGTCAAAATGGGTTCATGATTTAGATATAAAGGCTGATAGTGTAAGCAAACTGAGAGAGCAAGGAATAGTTTACCTGTCAGATTTATGGAGAATAGAAGAATTCATGACTAAACAAGAGATAGAAAACATTATGAAAAGTAAAATGGATAACTTTGATTACATTAAATTGAAAAGTTTTTGTACAAATAAAGCCAATGCGACTAAGATTAGAAGGAAGGTAGAAAACTGGGAAAGAATTTTTACATCCAGTCTCTCTAATAAGGACCCCATTTCTAAACTATATAGAGAAGTAAGTCAAATTTATAAGAATGTAAGTCATTCCCCAATTGATAAATGGTCAAAGGATATGAACAGGCAGTTCTCAGATGAAGAAATTAAAGCTATCTATAGTCATATGAAAAAATGCTCTAAATCGTTATTGATTAGAGAAATGCAAATCAAAACAACTCTGAGGCACCATATCACACCTATCAGATTGGCCAAGATGACAAAACAAAAAAATGATAAATCTTGGAGAAGATGTGGGAAAATTGGAACTCTAATGCATTGTTGGTGAAGTTGTGAAATGATTCAACCATTTTGGAGAGCAATTTGGAACTATGCCAAAGAGTTATAAAAATGTGCATACCCTTTGACCCAGCAATAGCACTTCTAGGGCTATATCCAAAAGATCAGAAAAATGGGAAAAGGACCCACATGTACAAAAATATTTCTAGTAGCTCTTTTTGTGATGGCAAAGAATTGGAAATTGAGAGGATACCCATCATTTGGGGACTGGCTGAACAAGCTGTAGTATATGAATGTAATGAAATACTATTGTGCTATATGACATAATGAACAGGCTGACTTCAGAAAAACTTGGAAAGACTTATGTGAACTGATACTGAGTGAAATGAGCAGAGCCAGTAGAACATTGTACACAGTAACAGCCATGTTGTGCAATAACTAATATGATAAACTTAACCCTTCTCAGCAATATAAGGATCTAAGACATTTCCAAAGGCCTCATAATGGAAAATGCTATCCACATCCAAAGAAAGAACTATGGAGTTTGAATGCATATCAAAGCATACTTTTTGCTATTTGTTTTTCTTCTGTTGAGTTTTGTTTCCTCTTTCTGGTGGTTCCTTCTATTTGTTATAATTCTTACTATTTTCACTATTGTGAAAATATGTTTAATAGGAATGTATATGTATAGCCTATATCAGATTGTGTGCCCTCTTAGGGAGGGTGGTGGTGAGGAAGAGGGAGAAAAATTTTAAACTCAAAAGCATATGGAAGTAAATGTTGATAAATAAAAATAAAATTAAAAAAAACCAAAAAACCAAAAAAAGCAAATCAACAGCTTGCTAAAGGAGACCCAAACAAATACTGAAGAAAATAACACCTTAAAAAATAGCCAAATCCAGATGGCAAAAGAGTTCCAAAAAGCCAGTGAGGAGAAGAATGCCTTAAAATGAAGAATTGGCCAAATGGAAAAGGAAGTCCAAAAGCTCACTGAAGAAAATACTTCATTAAAAATTAGTATGGAGCAATTGGAAGCTAGTGACTTTATGAGAAATCAAGACACTGTAAAACATAACAAAAGAATAAAAAAATAGAAAACAATGTGAAATATCTCATTGGAAAAATAATTGACCTGGAAAATGGATCCAGGAGAGAGAATTTAAAAATTATTGGACTCTCTGAAAGCCATGATCAAAAAAAAGATTCTAGACATCATCTTTCAAGAAATTATGAAGGAAAACTGCCTTGATATTTTAGAACCAGAGGGAAAAATAGAAATTGAAAGAATCCACTGATCTCTCCTGAAAGAGATCCCCAAAGGAAAAACTCCTAGGAATATTGTAGCCAAATTCCAGAGTTTCCAGATCAAGGAGAAAATATTGAAAGCAGCCAGAAAGAAACAATTCAAGTATTGTGGAAATACAATGAGGATAACACAGGATTTAGCAGCATCTACATTAAGACACCAGAGGGCTTGGAATATGATATTCTGGAGGGCAAAGGAGATAGGATTACAACCAAGAATCACCTATTCCACAAAACTGAGTATAATCCTTCAGGGGAAAAAATGGATACTGAGTGAAATAGAGGACTTTCAAGCATTCTTGATGAAAAGACCAGAGCTGAATAGAAAATTTGACTTTCAAATGCAAGACTCAAGAGAAACATAAAGAGGTGAACAGAAAGAGAAATCATAAGGGACTTATTAAGGTTAAACTATTGATATTCCTACATAGAAAGATGATACTTGTTACTCATGAGACCTTTGTCAGTATTAGGGTAGGTGGAGGGAAAAAATTATATGTATGTATATAGATAGAAAGATAGATAAATAGAGAGCACAGAATGAATTGAAGATGAAGGGATGATATCTATAGAATAAAATTAAAGGGTGACAGGATCATACTGGGAGAAAGAGAAAAGGAGAGGTAGAATGGGGTAAATTATCTCACATACAACAGAGAAGAACAAGTTTTTACAGTGGAGCAGAAGTGGGGGAAGGTGAGAGGGAATGAGTGAATCTTATTCTCATCAGATTTGGCTCAATGGGGGAATAACATACACACTCAATTGCGTATGGAAATCTATCTTACCCTACAGGAAAATAGGGGGGAAAAGGACAAGAGAGAGAGGGGATGATAGAAGGGAGGGCAGATTGGGGGAAGGGGTAATCAGAAGCAAACACTTTTGAGGAGGGACAGGGTTAAAAGAGAGAATAAAATAAATGTGGGAGGCAGGATGGGATGAAGGAAAATATAATTAGTTTTCCACAACATGACTACTATGGAAGTGTTTTGTATGACTACACATGTATAACCTGTATCTAGTTGCTTGCCTTCTCAATGAAGGTGGTTGGAAAAGGAGGAAAGAAGAAAATTTGGAACCCAAAGTTTTAATAACAAATGTTAAAAATTGTTTTCACATGCAACTAGGAAATTGGATATACAGGCAATGGGGTATAGAAATTGAACCTGCCCTATGGGAAAATAGAAAGGAAGGGAATGAGAGAATGGGGGGAGAGATAGAAGGGAGGGCAGATTAAGGGAAGGGGTATTCAGAATGCATGACATATTGGGGTGGGGGATGGACAAGAATGGGGGAAAATGTGGAACTCAAAATCTTGTGGAAGTGAATGTTGAAAACTAAAAATAAATAAATTAATAAAAAAGAAAATAAAGACTCTTAATATTTTCCTATGTTCATTCCTCAGCATGTAAGTAACAGATTAGTGTATCTTTGGATTTCATCGTGTTAGAATGTTTGATTTTAAAAACTGGTGTTTTCTCCTTCTTTGCAGAAATATAAGTGTTTAATTGCAGCAAGTAAAAGCAAAAACCCTTTAATAATATTTCTCCACCATCCCCACTATATGTGTATGTAAGTGTGAACATCAATTTTTTAAATTAAGCACAAATGTAATTTCATAAACTAAAGATAGTAATTTTTGAGAAATTATTAGCAATATTTATTTATATTTTATGACAAAAATATTTTTTGGTTATGAATAAGTGGCTAAATTTAGTCAAGAAGAGGTAAAAATACTAATGACACTGTGGCAGAATATTTGCTACCAAGTTGTAGTACACCTAAATTGACAAGAAAAAGAAAATGTGTCAACTCATTTTTGTAATATGGATTTACTTCTAATAATGATAATGGTGTGGAAAAACCTCTTTGCTTAATTTGCAATGAAATTTTGGCCGCAGAGAGTATGAAACCAGCCAAACCAAAGTGATGCAGCATACTGCAATAAACCAAAGGAATATTTTGAATGATTTTTGAAGTCTTCAAATTAAGAAAAGCATTGTTTTGAGAAATTTATTGCTATCAACTAAAAGTATTTACTTGTAAATAAATAAACACATCCATCTCATTGGTACACAGATTTGCTTTAATCTTTAATAAATGGTAAAATTATATGTATACCAAAGAATTGTTTCACAATGAATTTCTTTCTGATTTATTATCAATAAATGTTTGATATATGTACCTATTTTATATACCCATATAGCCAAGGTTGTATAAAAATTTCTCAGATGAAAAGGGGTCACAAATAGAAAAAGTTTAAGAAGCCCAGCTCTAGTGAATTGTTGCAAGGACGAGATCCCGGTAGCATGACACTGGCAGTTCCATCTCCTTGGTGATCACTTTTTGAATTCTGTTGGCAACTTCTTGCTTCACAGCTACAGTTAATGGCATAAATATACTAGACACTGGTTTGAGCAAGTTTCCTCTGAAGAACCTTCTCTAAGAATGCATTTGCCATATTTACCACCCATGCTTCTAGCAATATCAATTGAATGTGCCTTGCCATCCTAAAAAACACTTGGTGACTCAGTAACTGCAATATCGCAACAATGATCAACTGTGAAAGACTTAGCTACTTTGATCCAAGACAATTTTAAGGGACTCTTGATGAAAAATGTTATCCACTTGCAGTGAGAGAACTGATGAACTCTGAGTGCAAATTGAAGTATAGTAATAACAATAAAAAGACCCTTTATTGTTCTTGCTTTTCCCCCCAACATGGCTAATATAGAATTATCTTTCACAGGATTTCATATGTATAACTGATATCATATTGCTTGCCTTCTCCATTGATGGGGGAGGGGCTGGCAGGAGAGAGAGAATTTGTTTTTTTTAAATTTTTTAATGTTAAAAATTAGTAATTTTTAAAAAGAATACATGACTTCAACATCTTTAACAGTGAACATTGCAAAAAATTGCTAGGACTATCTTTACTGGTCATTGATACCTGCAATTCTTTTCCACCCTGAGCTCATAGGCAGTTAGGAATATTATGACAAAACTGAAATATTCTGAGGCATCTTGCAAGAAGTGTTTGCTTTCTGCCTCCTTGAATTAGCAAGCAATCTATCGTAGCCTTTGTTATCCTGAGCAAGGACTGATCTATCTGAACTGATCAAAAGATACCATGGAACATTCATTTCCTGTGCTCTGCTGTCCTGTTTACTGGGAGGAGTAGAAACAGAAAAGTTAAAGCAATAAATGAATTGCAACTTTCTAGGGAAATTGAAAACCTTTTAAAATAAACCAGGAGTATACAGAAGACAAAGTGAGATATATTGCTTTTCCAGAGGAGCATGTTAAACAACACTGTTAATATCAATGATAAATCTCATCTAGACTCATAATCTTATCTATTCCATTAATCTGTAGCTTTCTAGGAGTGGAAGGGTATCAAATTTTCTGAGTGAATTTATTATAGGTGTAGCATTGTATAGTACAGTGGTTCTCAAATATTTTGGTCTCAGGACTCCTGGACACTCTTAAAAATTATTGAGGATCCCAAAGAACTTTTGTTTGTATGGATTATATCTATCAATATTATATAATCCATGTTCATGTATTCACCATAATTCTCCATAAAAGATTTACTCTATGTATTTGTGCTACCACTAATATTGTACCCAAATTTCTCTTACCATAAATAGTTCATTATAGTTATGCCTTCATCTTACCTTTTTGGTATTATCTCCAATTACTGCCAATTATGATGTTCAAAGTTCTCAATTATATTCTTAGAATCCCAAGGACCCAATTCATTTAACACATGTCAGAGATGAAGACCATGGTATATACAAATTGCATACTGGGAAGCCCTCGTTAGAGTTTTTACATTCTCCCTGAAATGAATCAGTTTGATGCAGACTTACAGATTTGCTGTATTTCTCTTCCCCAGCCCTCCTGAGGCCCGAGTTGTCTGTAAAGCATATTTGTCAATAAAAAAATGTGGAATATATAATTTTTGAGTGGGTCCTGTTCTTTTCCTTTCCTAGTATGGATATTGTTTTGTCATAAAATTACTCAAATATAAAGAATAAAATGGTGGGAGAAGATCAATTTTTCCTACTGTTTTAAAGAAATAATCCTATAAATTGAGAAAATAATTCTAATGCAGGACTCTGGAATCCCTAACACTATGTCATCTGCTAACACCTCAACCATCACATCTTCAGATCTGGTGGAAACATTCCAGAACCAAGAGCCCCAGCAATTCCAATTGCCCTAAATTTGAATAATATTACCACTTCAAGGCATTCATTATAATGAATAATTATATCAGGCTGTATTTCCTGGGGATGATAATCATGGAGAGGCAGGAGATCCATGTGATCTGAGAAGTAACCAGCCTTTTGGAGTAGTGGGGAGAACTGCTAAATCTAGAAGCCTGGCAAGAGTTCTAGGACTTAGGATCAAGCATCTAACTCCAAAACTAGAAGAGCAGCAAGGGAATGAATCATTCAATCAGTCAATAAACATTTATTAAGCACTTACTACGTGCCAGGCACAAAGGAAAATTAGAGATAGTCCCTGCCTTTATGGAGTTCACAGTCTACAACCATATATATATAAACAAGCTATATACAGGCTAAATAGGAAATTATCAACACAAGGAAGGCATTATTAGCTTTAAGGGAGATTGGGAAAGGCTTCCTGTAGGAGGTGAAATTTTAGCTGTAACATGAAGGAAGTCAGGGAAGCCAAGAGGTAGAGAGGAGAAAGGAGAGCATTCCAGGTATGGGGGACTGCCATTGAAAATGTCCAGTCTGGAGATGGAGGACCATATTTGAGGAACATTGAGGAGGCTTAAATGTATGGTTTGCAAGGGTATAATCTAAAATGTCTGGAAAGGCAGATTTAAGTCAGATTGTGCAGGTCCTGAGATATTTGTATTTTATACAAAGCAAAATAGTGAGTTATTGAAGGCTTCTGTAGTCAGATCTGGACCTTAGGAAGACACACAAAAGATATTGATATTTTTCCTTTATGGATTTCTCTATTGATTTCTTTTTGAATGACTAGGGATTTCATCTTGTAAAATGTTAAGTTTTGATGCAATTGGGAAACAGTCATTTACAAAGAAGAGCATTGGGAGAACCTCACCATCAATAAGTTCCTTATTGAATATTGAATTAGTAGAGTCCAAATGTGGTTTTGATTATTATCAATTAAGAGAATAGATAGTTCTAGAAATAATATAAACCTGTTTCTAATCCCATTTCTTTGTTGTTTTCTAAGTTTCTTCTATAAATGCTTCTGAGATGATCTGACATAGATTGGTCAAAACTTCTGTAGGTTTATTTTCCTTTCCTCACTGTAGTGTGAGGCAATAGCAATTTAATCTTCTACCATTGTCCTTTATAATGTTTTGACATTGAAACTGCACTCTTTATCAGTTTTTCCCTTGTCTTCTCAATAAGAAGATTATGTGATTTGGGACTGAAGTGGTCTTAGTCACTTTTGTTGTAACAATTGCTTTATACTGGTTAAACTTCTCTAAGAAATAGTGTTAATGAGAAATACTAGTCTTTACTTTGATTTCTCATATTTTAGAGTCAACAGCTTATTTTAATAGGTCAGGTTGGACCCTTGCTTTAAACATTCAATAATTAGACACAAAGTGATTCCAAAATGATGATGATGATGTCTGGATGTATGATTTCATCACTATAGAGATGAGACATTTATCTGAGGAATTGTTTATAATTTTTTTCTTCAGCTTTCTGCTTTCCTTCTGATTTTGGCTACATTTGTCTTATTTGTACAAACTCTTTTTAATTTAATGTAATCAAAATTATCCATTTTGCATCTTACAACATTGTCTCTTGTTTGTTCATAAATTGTTCACCTATCCATAAGTCTGATAAATGTTTATGTGCCATGTTCTTCAAATTTTCTTGTTATCTCTTTCTTTATATCTAGGTCATGTATTTATTTTGACTTATCTTGGTAAATGGTATAGGATATTGGTCTATGCCCAGTTTTTGCCAGACTGCTTTACAGCTTTCCCAACAATTTTTTACCAAATAATGAATTCTTAACCTCAAAACTTAAGTCTTTACACTTGTTACACACTGGGTAACTATATTCATTTGCCACTGTAGATTGTGTATCTACTCTGTTCTACTCATCTACCTTCCTATTTCTTAGTCAGTACCAGATCATATAAGTCTTTCAAGGTTTTTCTGACTTCTTCATCTTCATAATTTCTTATGGAACACTAATATTCCATTACACTCATATACCACATTTTTAATCATTATCTTTGCTTTTAAAAACATTGTTGCTAAAAACATTTTGGTATATATGGCACTATCCCTCCATCTTTGGTGTCTATGAGTCAAGTAGTGGCATACTCTGTCCAAAGGATCTAGAGTTTAGTGACTATTATTTTTACTATAATTCCAATGTTTTTCAAAGTAATTATATCAATCCACAACTCCAGCAACAGTGCATTAGTGTTATTGCCTCCCCACATTCTGTTTAATGTTTATCATTTTTGTCTTTTGTCATCTTTGCCAATCTGGTGGGTATAGTTTTAATTTGCATTTCTTTCATTATTGTAATTTGTATTTCTATTGTTATATTAATTTTTATGTTGTTGTTGAAAACTTGCATTTTATCTTTTGATAAATGTTTGCTTACATTATTTGACCACTTATCCATTGGGGAAATGACTCTATTTTATATTTGTTTAACTTTCCCTACATGTTTACATCCCCATGTATCAGACCTTTATCTGAGATATTTACTTCAAAGATTTTTCCCAATTAACTTTTTTTCTTCTAATTTAGCTTCATTGTTTTTTATTTATGCAACAGTTCTAATGTAATTGAAAATGTTGATTTTATTATCTATGATCAGCTCTGTCTCTTGTATAGTTAATAATTCTTCCCCTGGATATTGTTGTTTAAAGTACCTCCTTCCATTTCCCACTTATTTGTAAAGTGATATGCAATTTTATATTTAGGTTATGTATATACTTAGAATTTATTGTTATAATTCATTGTATAAGATGGTGGTCTCTAACTAATTTGTATTAAATTGATTTCTATTGTTTTTGTCCAAAAAAAGGAGTCCTTCCAAAAGTTGGTATCCTTAGGTTTATCAAATACTAGGTTTATATACTTATTTATTTCTGAATCCTGCTCACTTATCTGATTTCATTAATCAGCTTTTCTATTTTTTAAATAGCAAACAGTTTTGGTGATTCTAATGTACTTATCAAATAATAATATCTATTATAGACATCTCTGTTGGTTTCTTCACTAAATTGTAATCTCTTTGAGGAAAGGGATATGTTCTATCTAAATTGTGTATCTTCTCAAGAACACAGTAGGTGCTTAATAAATATTTCTTTATTTTGTTATGTAGAATTGAGACTCTAAGACTCCTGTCTGATTTGGTTTGCTTCTGTGGTGCTTGATATTACTGCAAATTACTATGGGTAGGCTAGACATACCTCCTTGAGAGATTATAGGGACTTATTCTTCCCATGGGAAATGTCAATGTCTCTAGCAGAGACATTGACTAAACTTTCAGTACTTGTTACCATAATAGTCTATTCACAAATTGGATACAGTGCCCTGATTAACATAACTTTCATTAAATTTCTATTTTTAACCTCTCCCTCCCAGGTAGCTTTGTCCTATTCTTGTTTGCTTTGTCTTTTAAAAGGTTGTAAAATTTTCACATTTTTCTGGCTCAGGGAGGTGATTCTTTATGGCAATAAGACCCTTTGTGTTAGAAAGGCTTCCTTCCTTACAGCAGTAATAAAAATGTCTTGGCCTAGCAGGGAATGCAGAGTACATATTCAATTTTTCAGCACCTAGAGTGTCTTACATATGGCCTCATTGACAGGCTGTGTCTACCATTTGAGGATGACACTCATGAAGTATGGAACCTTTGAGTTAATTTCTCTTCAGTGGTGATTAGCCTTGGATGATTTACTCTGGAGTCTCTTGTTCAGTGATATAATTCGTCATGGTGCCTTCAGGGTTTTTTTCATTGACCCAAAAGTTTACCTCTCAGAAAATTATGAATTGGGGAAGAATTCATAACCAGTGATGGTATAGAAAAAATCATAAAAATGCAAAATAGATAAGCGTCACCATAGGAATAGGGATTTGTTTTGATTATATAAATTTTGAAAACATTTTTAAACAAATAAAATAAATATGGCTAAAATCAGAAAAGATAGATTCAAAAATATTTCAACTAAGTATTTTAGATAGATAGAAATCATTCATGCCCATAGCTAACCTCAATCTTTAACTCTGAAAGACCTATAGACAAGGTGGGATTCCCAAGGGGCAATAATCTTGATTCTCCCTTGCAGTATGAAAGCAATGAGTAACATTTTTTAAAACCTATTTGTACTTGTTGAACTTTCAAAGTTCTTTTGTCCACTCTCTTTGCATTTTTAAAAATTCTGTTCAACTTTGGTTATCTCATAATAAATTATTGAAAGTAATAAATTCTATTAAAATCCATTTTTCCCTGTGGGGGAATCCTGCCAATTCAGGATTTTCAATAGTATCATCAGTACTAAACTGATTTGAAGGAAAATAAAAATAGGCAAAAATGGCTATCCACAAATTGTTGAACTTTTAACAATAAAATGCTTTTCAGCACTATTTCAGGATAGTATGGAAATACTTTTTTTTTATAGCAAAGGCACTATAACACATGTTCTGATGCAATTTGTAACTTCAAGTTAAATATATAATTACTTTTAAACATTGGTATAAAATTTGGTTTAAACAATTAAAAAAATGGAAAATGCTATCACATGTACCTCATACTGCAATAAATCTCTTGTTTCACCTAGAAAACTAAAGTCTTTTAAACAAAATATACATTTTTAAAATTTGATTACATGGAATCTGGATTCTAGGACTCTCTTAGTTGACTATGGCTCCCAAGAGATGGACATTACTGCAAGGGATTGTGGGTAGACTGAACATGCTACCTTGTGATTGCCCTGTGATTGATATTGGGAAGAACTCATTGGATGGTCATTCATGAGTGATAGTATTAGATATTCCTAGATCTTTAGGCTTACTCCTAGAACTCTAGGAGTGGAAGTAGCTAGTTTTCCTCTGGGGACCCAACCTGCTAGTCTGAATGTGGATGGGGAGAGTAAGTCTCCAAACTACAAGATTTTGTTTCAGCAAAATCACTAGCAGCTTTATTTTGGGTTGTTCTTTATAACCTCCTCCTGGTCATTTCCTTAGCTGTATTCAGGCATATACCTGTGTCAGTTCCCTTTCATTTTATAATAGAAATTCTTAGACTCACTAGTGTTTGCTGCCAGAATCAGGTATATTTTCTGTATGTCTAGAAAACTTCAGATTAATTTCCATTATCTCAACCATTTGCTGATATTCTTGAATAGTTTTTAATTTGCCTTTTCTTTTATTTTCTTCTTTCTGTTCATGTGGCATGATCATTCACATTTTCATATGCAATTGACAGTATTTTTTTTTCTTTAGCTATCCACATCTCATTCTGTTACTTTCTTCACTAATCTCATCATTTTTAATATTGTTCAGCCTACTTAGCCAGTTTTACTTGATATGTTAGATTCCCTCAACTATTCATACCCAAAGGGAAGGAACATCTTTAACACACATTAGAGATAGGCATTGTCCTATATAAAAGGTTTGAAAGCTAGGAAGCTACTTTTACATTTGCTGTACCACCTTAATCAGGAGAACTGTCACACCATTACTTTGACTTTGCAGATTGTGGGGACTGTAGCACCCCCCATCTTTCTCCAGCCAGGAAAAAAGAATATCCTCTAGTAATTAATTTCTTTTAAACATGCACTTCTTGTGGATGAGTTTCCTTTTTCCATCCTTAGTGTGGATACTGGGGTTAACATATAACCACTTATTCTGAGAAGTGTTCATTACTTCATGAAGGAATTTAAATGGATAGGAGCAGCTAATTGGTTCTAATTTTTTTAAAACTTCTTAAGCCTAGGGAGTCTGCATTCCAGTTGCTGCAGTGAGTGGTGCTAACATAGGTAAGTTCTGGACCAGATGACCTTTGAGGCTTGTTTTAACTCTGAGATTTTGTGAAATGTGAGGTGGTGTTATTATATAAATATAAATGTAGATGAACAATTTTGTAAGAGTTAGAAAATAGCAAAACACATAGACCAATGATGTAATGATCAGAATTTATACTTTCTTTGATAATTCCACAATTTTTTTCATGTCACAGAATCATCATTTTGAGCATCAATTATCATTGTAGTCTAGGTGAACATAAGTAGTACTTGGTAGAAGAGATTTTTGGTTGATAAAATACTCTATGATCCAGATTTTATTGTAATGCCAACGTGTATTATAAAATCACTGACTAAGCATTTGATACCTATAGTAAGCTCAAAGTTAAGTATATTTTCTCAAATTGAATTATATTTTAATGAAAAAGTGAGTGAAGACATCCAGCATGAATATATAATTCAAAGGATTTTTTTTAGTTAAAAAAAGTCAAGAGGGCAGCCAGGTGGCGCAGTGGATAGAGCACTGGCCCTGGACTCAGGAGTACCTGAGTTCAAGTGCGGCCTCAGACACAAAACACTTACTAGCTGTGTGACCCTGGGCAAGTCACTTAACCACATTACCCAGCCAAAATAAAGAAGTTAAGGACAGCCTTGGGCAATCCAAGGTTAAATGATACCATTAAAAAGCCTGTATTTATTTTAAAAAAGTAACTGAAATTAAGAATTAAGGATTTTTGGAGGTGTTCTGGAGGCACTATAGGTCTTCATTTTATGGACAAATGTAGTTCTTAATTTGAAAGACTTTGATATTTTATTAGCAAGTTCCCTAACCAAAGTACATACATTTAAAGGGAATAAACGAAATGAAGAAATATGTTACCACTTTTGAAAGCAGAAGAAAAAATTCATAATAAAGTTCCATAATCAGGTAATGAATGATTTTCCAATACCTCAATGATACATTTAAAATGCATTCATATCTTCTCAAGAGAACTTTTGCCTAAGCTGTAATATAACAGATTTTGCTTTAAAAAATTATTTTTTGATGCAAGAAACAAAGTGGTCTGTAGAGTAACAATGGGGATTCAGGATCTCAAAGATAAGCTAAAAGATTTTGTTTCAGAAATAGGAGAGATGAAACAATCTCTACTGAAGGAGTAGGAAGCTTTATAAAGGCGATTGCCTCTGAAGAAAGAGGTCAGTGTCATTTTGAAGAGGCTGAAATGAAAAGCAATGTATGTAATACTTATTTGTTCAGTGTGTGATCTGGGGGTCTAAAACACTGCAAACTTCAGAGCAGCTCTTATGACAATATTTACCTGGCTTTAAATTGATTTTTGACATTGTTTTGTACATGGGTTGCTTGTGAAAGACACTTTCTTGCCTGAAGGGTGTCTGAGTCCACTATCAGGGATCATCTCAATAGAAAACATTTCAGGGGTGTGATTCTTGCAAGTACAATTTATAAAAATGTATTTCCCTATGATAACATAGTGATAAATTGATTTAAGTTATTTTAATACAATACCCTAATATTTTAAGGCTCTGTGATTTTGTTGGTACTTAGGTACTCCTTTCACAGATTGCAAATTGCAACACTGCTGTGACTTAGCTGCCCATCTTGGAGAGTTTCTGTGATTGAAAAATTCATCAGGTCAGCCTAGTGATTAGCCTCCCTGAACTTGTATAGGAGGGTGTTTGGATGACACACATTTCTGTTTGCTGTCACTGGACCCATACTTAAGTTTTTTCATCCAAGAAGGACTTGTAGATGCTACTAATATAGTCTTCAAGAACTTGGAGTCATTTCTATACCGTAATGAGAAATTAGAAGATGTTTTCATTAAAGAAAGAAGCATGCTTTTATATAGATAATTGACAATTAAAGACAACAGTTATGTGGAAATCATAAAATATTAGTGCTGTATGATTATCATTCTATTATTTCGCAGGTGAAGAAACTGAGGTACCAAGAAGTTCTGATTTCCTCAAGGTGATATAGAGTTGGAAGTAGACCTGAGGTCTCTTGACTTATGGAATCATATAAATTAAGAATTGGAAGAGACTTTAGGGTCATTTAGTGCAATCCATGCCTGAAATAAGAATCCAGCCTTTTTAAAAAATTACTGCAATGACAAAGAACTCTTTCCATCCCAAGGTGGTTTGTTCAACTTTGTTCCTAACTAATTGTTAGGAAATTTTTTTTTGAGTCAAAATCTTCTTCTTCATAAATTTCACAAATTAATTGTAGTTCTGCTTTCTGGGGCCAAGCAGAACAAGTCCAATCTCTTTTCCTTATGACAACAGAAATCAAATTTCCCCTCAGCTTTTCTGTCTCTTGGTTAAACATCCTCAGTTGCTTCAGCTTAGCATCTTATGGAATAATTCAGGTTCTCCTGCCTTCCTGGTTGACTTCCTTTTAATAAATTTTGGTTTTTCAATGTCCATCCTAAAACTGACATCCAGAATTGAACATAATATTCTTGATGTGTCCTGAACAGGGTAGACTATAGTTATGATATGATATCTGTTGTTTTGGTTTTGGTATTTCTATTAATTTGGCCTCAAATTATAATAGAATATTTGGCTGTCAATTCATTCTACTGACTGTCTTTAAGTCTGCAGAACAAAGCACTGCCTGACAAGTTCTTTCAAAGCAAGATGTCTCTCATCCATATGTCAAGATCATTCAAGATTTTTTAGAAGATTTAACAGCAAAAATTTCCCTGTTTAATGACCCTCTGATAATAAACATCAGGTAAAACTGAAAATAGGGTGATGTATATGTGTTTACCAAAGGTATTTACCACTGTGATAGAGGAGACAAAGCTCAGAGTCAGGGAAGGATTTGCTATGGAGAGTGAGGTGATCTAGATGCTCCTGTTTGTGAATGAAATTGTATTGACTGTGTTAAGACCCAGTACAGTACAGAGCTCCTTGGAAGAGATTTCAGTCACTTAAAGGAGTTTGGCCTATTTGGCCTATCTTTAGGGAGGGACCAAATGGATGAAAAATATCTATTTCCTATATTTCAACATGCATCTGAATGGACAACTATAAAGAAGGGGTTTTAAACCTCTTTTTCTGACTTGGAATGCTTTGGTCTGATGAAGCCTATAGATTCATTCTTCAGAAAAATGTAAGTTAATAAAAAATAAAATACATAGTATTACTAAAGAAACAAGTTATACTGAAACACAACTATCAAAATATGTAAAAGAAGAAAGCATATTCATGGGCCTCAGTTTAAGAACCTTTTTTTTTGTCAAGCACTTGTTTGTCAAATACACAGACAGCCATGGAAAGGTATATTTAATGGCTATCATACGGCTGCAACATAGCAGTGATGAGGACACACAAAGAAGAGCAGGAGTGAAGGATGTCACCAAAGAATTATATGAGAGAAAGAAAATAGACAGGAAGAGAAGGGAAGCTGGTCATATGTCAGGATCAAGGGATGACAGGTGGATGACTAGAATATTCCACTAGTAACCTCGTGATGTAGAAACAAAGTTAAGGAGGCCTTCAGAATGTTGGGTTGGATTCACCCTATGGTGAACTTTTCAGAGAAGAGTTGCTCAAGATAGACAGTCATGAATGGGCTGTGATCTACATTGTTGAGGGAACTCTTGACTCAATAAAATCATAGATCCATTTGAGTATTTGAGTGCGATAAACTCAGCTTCATGGAGCAGATCACTTCTGTTTTCCAATAATTTCCCTACTTCTAATAGTGGGAGTGCTTAAAAAAATAACAACCAACACCACCATGACAACTCTATCTACTTTCCTATGTTTGTTTTAGTCCTTTTACATCGTAGGTTTGGATATGAATAAGTATCCAGCAGAAGCAAACTGGATGTTTGTGTCTAACAGAGACTAATGCTTTACATAAGTAAGTAAAGATAAATTGCAAAAGTCAAAATGGCAAATACCGGGGGAATGTAGACAGAAAGACACACTAATGCACTGCTAGTGAATCTGTGAATTTGACCCAACATTCTGAAAACCAATTTAGAATTATACTAAAATAGTTATTAGCATGAACATATCTTTTGATTCAGTGAAACCTTTGCTAGATATAAACTCCAAGGAAACCCAAGATAGAGGAAAAAATCACACACACACACACACACGCCCCTAGACATATATAAATTATAGTAACACTTTTTATATTAGTAAAGATATGGAAGGAAAGTATGTTCCCATTAATTAGAGAATTGTTGAATAAATTATGGAGTATAATGGCATACTATTCTGTCATAAGAAAAGACGAATATGAAGAATTCAGAGAAAGTAAGGCTTGTATGAACTGATGCAAAGTAAAATAAGTAGAACCAGATCAATTTATGTATTGTTTATAATAATGTAAAGAAAAGCATCATGAATATGTCAGAACTCTGATCAATGCAACGACCAATAACCACTTCAGAGGACTGATAGTAAAGCTTCCTTCTTGGCTTTTAGCAGACAGGTGGTTATGGATAATATGTTGACTTGTTTTGCTCACCTATATTCCACTGAAGCAAATTAAACTATGAAATTTGAATTTTATGACAAGAATTTCCTTGTTGGTGATATTTCTCTCATGTAAATAAAAATATCAGATTTTTATTCTTAATGTGTTTGTTAACACTTTGAGTAAATAAGTTCCATCTTTTTTACTCCTGTGCAAAAGAGTAGCAGAATTTTTGATCGTGAGCCCAAAGGCCATTGTTAGTGCTCATTTGCGCTTCTCAGTGATTATAATAATGTAAATCACAGGACTCTGTACAGATTTAATTTTAAACTCACAGCTTGGGCAACTTTGTGGTTATAAGCTTATGCTTAAAGTGACTGAATTACATTTATGTGATTTAATTGCAAAGGGTATGCTATAAGAAAAGCTATAGCTAGTTTACCACAATTGTCTCAGAGGAAAATAAAATTATTATGTATGGAATTATGTGAAGATGAATTCAGTACAGGATGAATTCTTCTGATTCATGTGTTGTTAAAAAAGTCTGAGAATCTATAAGGAAGGGAACAGGTTAACATGGTTACTGTTTCCTAAAGGACATCTAGAAATGAGGGAACAATGAAATCGTTTTTTGCAACTTCCTTTGAAATGTATAGTATCTTCATGCTAGGATGGAGGTGAACTAACACTCCTATGGAGAAGGAAGCTTACAGTAAGTATATCTCTGCCTTACCCATAAATTAACACACACACACACACACACACACACACACACACATACCCTTTCCCCTTTCCCCTAAAAACAACAAAAACAATAACAATACTGCAATGTTTTGGTTCCAGGGACCAGAAAACTAATGCCTTCAGTATGATAAAGAGGGGAAAAAAGCAAGCAATTACAAAATGCAAAAAAGACAATGTCTTAAGGGCAAAAAGAAAATTTTCATCTACTCATTCTGTTTACTAAAGCTGACAATTTGTAATGGGCATTGGCACAAGTGTTGGGCGATTATAGCTTTGCTTCCACTGAGTTGTGGAACTGTTCTCCCTGTAGGAAGCCTTGGAGCTAGGTGATTGGGGGGAAAGAAAAGACAAAGGAGCTGATCTGGAATCTGTTAGCTATAATGAACAGGTACTAAGAAGCAGACACTAGATGTGATACCACAGAACACAAATTACAATCTAAATGGGATATTAATATTTACATAAGCAGTTCCTCAGGCACTCCAAGCTAAATTCATGGGGAAAAAAGTCTTCCAAATGCCATTCATACCATCAGGGATAATTGTAGGACTAGAAGCATCTATGCCATCCTATAGAACCAGAGGGCTGGGGTTTTAATTTTCAGTTTGACTTACATGCTGTTGTCATATCACGGGGCTACGGTTGCAATTTTACTGCATAGGGTTGGTATATGTATTTTTTTTTTGGTTTATTTTAGAATCACAGAAAGAGTAAGCTTGCAAATCTTTCAATAAGGCAATTACATTCAGACAAAGATTAGATCTTAGTGGCACAATAGATTTTTGCTATACTATTCAGTATCTTTTTGATATTCTACTGTCACTAGACAAAGCTGTGAATAGTAATGTGACAAGTCTATTCAGTAGACAACAATAAGGGTTTCCTTAATTGTGTTCACTTGTGTGCCACACAAACCCTCACTTAATTTTTTTTTTGCCTGTTTTGAAAAAGCAGAAAGAAAATACCATTTAGAGTTACAAAAAGCAGTGTTGAGTCTATCTGTAAAATCTGCATTTTGTATTTATGAAATGAAAATGTTGAGATAGTCAATCATTTAATTTTTTTTCATCTAGTAAAAATATCTTATAATCTCATGATTCAAAATGTCAGTCTTAATATAGAAATAAATTGCTTGGCATAAAATAGGACAAAAATATCCCTTAAAGAATTGTTTCTAAAATATATTCCAGGGAGAATGGGGCATGATATGTAAATTTGAAAATTTGTACTTGGTTTCTAATTGTTGATCAAGAAATAAAATTAAGGGTATAGTTTATTTCCTCCTGTTCCCTCTATAGTTTATACTATTTAACCAAGTTTTAAATAACAACAACAGTAATAACTAATAGTTAGCATTTATATATACCTCTCTCTTTAAGGTTTGCAAAGTGCTTTACAAATATAATCTCATTCCATTCTCACAACAACCCTGGGAGGCAAGCCCTATTATTATGTCCATATTATAGATGAGGAAACAGAGGCAGAGAGATGTTAAATGATTTGCCAAGGGTCGAACAACTAGTAATTGTCTGCAGCTGAATTTGAACTCAGGTTTTCCTATCTCTTGATCTAGTGATCTATCCCTTGAATTAATATGTAAGCATTAGACAAATGGTTGCATTTACAAAGCTCCATTGTAGCTGGTAGAGGAATGAAGGAGAGTTTACAAAATTATTTTAAAGGTTTTCACAGGTCTCCAAAAATAGGTGCAAATTTAATCTAATTAAATTCCATGAATATTTATTACATATTGTGCTAAGTATTGCCAATATTAAGATGAAGATAAAATAAATGGTCCCTGCCCTTACTTTCCATTGAGAGGGATGGGATGAGATATGGTATATACACAAATGAGGATATTATAGTGTATGGAATGATGTGGACAAAGAAAAGATCAGAACAACTTCTCTCGGAAAATTTGAGGAGGGAGTAAATGTTAAAAGCTATTTGTGTGTTTGTGGGGTGGTGGTAATCAGGGAAGACTTCATTAGGAGCTAACATCTGATGAGTCTTGAAGTTGAGGAATTTGAACATTCCAGGCCTAAAGGACTACTTGGAAGTGGGTGATGACAAGTCAAGTTCTAGAACAGCTTGTGACTACAGTTTGGCTGTAGACATAGATTTAAGAAGTTAAGTGATATAAATAAGGCAGGAAAAGTAGGTTGGAGGCAGTTTGTGGAGGGTCTTAAATGCCATCTTGAGGAGTTCGTATTTTTTGTCAGAGGCAAAAGGGAACCACACAAGGTTTTGAGTAGGGGTTTGGGGATGACACGTTTGGGTTTGTGCCTTAGGCATATTATTTTTGAGGTTATGTAAAGGAAGGATTATATAAGGGAGAGCTGGGAGGCAAGAAAACCAAATGGAAGATTATTCATATAATCTATTAAAATAATAATGAAGACTTGGCATGTGTGTCAGGTGTGAATAGATGATAGAAGTAGCTGTATGAGAAATGTTGTGGAGGAAGAGTTGGCAGTACTTAGCAATTTGCCTGACATAGGTGGTAAAAATCATGCAAAAATTTAATTTCAAGGGTGTATTAATGAGTGATTGACGAAGTACTATGATTCTAATCTAAGATGAGTTTAGAAAATAATTCCTATGAAATGCATTGTGATAGAGCCATTATGACAAACCAAGGAATTCCAACTGATGGATTGACGTAAACAGTAAGAAGAATGTATTGATAGGCCTATTATGCATAGAAGAAGCATTGAAAAAGAACTGTAAATATAAGAAAACATTGTTAAAACAAGTCTGGAAAGTAGAAATGAATGAAATCAGATACTTCAGAAAGGATTTTTTTTAACCTATATATTGGACCTAATAAAATGGGAGATGTTTCTGTGATAACATGAAAGACACTAGCTTCAATATTCACCAGCAATATAGATCCTTATATGAATTTGACCACAGGAGCTTATGACATTATACTTCAGTATTCCAGTTTATCTGGAATCTCATTGATGTGGCTAGCTTCCAGCGATGCAGATCTCCAATGGTCCAAACTCTCCATTCTCTATGACTCGTTTCTGTGTCCTTGCGTAGGTTCACCAGAGGAGGTGTATTCAAAGATGGACCTTGGAGCCTGCCTCAAATCCTCTTGATATCATGAGGAGATGAAGCACGGAAGCATTACCTTGCTCTCACCATGTAACCAGCCCTTCTTGATCTTTGATGCTATTTTGTTTTATTTTATTTTTTTTCTTAATGGTATTTTATTTTTCCCAATTACATATAAATATAGTTTTCAACATTCATTTTTGTAAGATTTTGAGTTTAAAATTTTTCTCCATCCCTCCCTCCTTTCTTTCCCCCACTCTCTAAGACAGAAAGCAATCTGATATAGGTTGTGCATGTACAATCATGTTAAACATATTTCCACATTAATCATGTTGTGAAAGAAGAATGAGAACAAAAGGGGAAAACAATGTGGAAAAAAAACAAAAACAATTTAAAAAGAGTGAAAATAATATACTTCACTCTGCATTCAGACTGCATAGTTCTTTCTCTGGATGTGGTTACCATTTACCATCATGAGTCTTTTGGAATTATCTTGGATCATTGTATTGCAGAGAAGAACTAAATCTATCATAGTTGATCACTGAACAATGTTGCTGTTACTGTATACAATGTTCTCCTGGTTCTGCTCAATTCACTCAGCATCAGTTCATGTAAATGTTTCCAGGCTTTTCTGAAATCCCTGTGCTTATCATTTCTTATAGAACAATAGCACTCCGTTACATTCATATACCACAATTTGTTCAACCATTCCCCAATTGATTAGCATCCTTTCAATTTCCAATTCTTTGCCACCACAAAAAGAGCTGCTATAAAGTATTTTTGTACATTTTATGATCTCTTTGGGATATAGACCTAGTAGTTGTATTGCTGGATCAAAGGGTATGCACAATTTTATAGTCCTTTGGGCATATTTCCAAATTGTTCTCCAGAATGGTTGGATCAGTCTACAACTTCACCAACAACGCATTAGTGTTCCAATTTTCCCACATCTCCAACATTTATAATCTTCCTTTTCTGTTGTATTGATGCTATATTGTTTTGGTAATGTCATTTGTGCTATTCCTTTGGCAATTTTTTTCTTTTGTTATATGCTTGCTCTAGCCTGTTTACATCCGCAAGGTACCTTTTCATTGCTCTTTAGATGATTGTTTCCAATTTTTTCTTAAAAGAAAACTGGAGTGTTCTGTGACTTGGAACCATATTACTGGAAAAATATTAGTAATGAAGAAATGGCTCTTTGCTTCAGGGAGAAGCAGTAAAAAAACTCCCAAACTTTGCACTTTCTCAGAAGTAATCAACACTTCTCCTGTTCAATTCTATACCCAGCTCATTGTCTATTTATAGTCTATCCAATATAACTAAATGAATAAATGAATATGTATGTATATATATATATATATATATGTATATATACACACACATGATCTGTATAGTTGCAGTGTCTACCTACTATAAATAAATGAATATTTCTCTTTATATATGTATGTGTTTATACATACACATACATACATACATATCTATCTATATCTATATCTATATCTATATCTATATCTATATCTATATCTATATCTATATCTATATCTATATCTATATCTATATCTATATCTATATCTATATATTTATATATCTATATATATATATCTCCCTGTTTTCCATCCAACTAAATTGCCATGAAGGCAATAAGCTTTCTTCAGCCACTTGATTCTCCTAAGTGGTTAGCTAGACCAAACTCTTATAACTGATTATGGATCTCATTTATAAACCTCGGGGGCTTGATACAATTAACATGATATCATCTACAAATAGTAGCATCTCAAGTTAGCAGGAATTCCTCTTTGATTTAGGCTCTGCATTGGATCTACATTATAACTGTGGCAAAAATTGTTGGCAAGCACATATCTCCCTGTTTTATAGCTCATATGATATCAATGGTCTTAATGTCATTGAATAAGGTTATCTCTGTTGTTACATCTTTCAAGGTATCTTGCATAATTTTGACATATGGATGGAAACTATCCTATTGGAGGAAAGTGTTGAAAGCAGCACTTTGCTGCTATATATGAAATAAAATGACAATTCTGTGATGGGGTGTGATCTAATATGGAATATCTTTTGTGAAACCCTGCCTGTTCCCTCCTAATGCTTTCATCAAGGAAGCCATATGTGTATGTATGTGTGTGTGTATGTATGTATGTGTATATATACGTATGTGTATATATATACACACATATATGTATATATGTGTATATATATACACACACTGCGCATACATAAACACACACAATACATATATATATATATATATATATATATACATACATACATACATACACACACACACACACACACACACACACATATATTTCCTTTTATTCAGATACCTTGAGGATCATTCCCCTAATTCCCTCAAAATTGTGTTGCCTCCTACATGAACCTCTTCTGCATATACTTAGTCAAGACTAGATCCTTTTACCATCTTTGTTTTCTTAAGAACCATTTCTACTTCCTTAAAAAGTACATCTGGTATTGTGATATTGTAGGGTATAAATGTGATACTGCCACTACTAACCTTGATGATTAAAAGATTTTGACATAAAAATCTCTGCAAATCTTTTCCATCTTTCCTCTGTTTGTTGTCCTTCCCATTATATCCATAAATACCTTTAGCTTGAGTTTACTTAATTGGGTCTCTTTTGAAACTTTCTTTAAGCTTGTTTTTATTCTTGCTGCCTTATGAGGTCATATTTTTCATAAACTTTCACTATCCTTTTCTGTAAGATTTTACAAATGAGTTTAGTTTCAATGTGTTCCATATCTTCCTGTTTGGTAAGAAGATCAAGTGTTTGCTAACTAAAGTGAAGGGTTTATTTGTTTTGTATTGGTTTTGTTTTATTTTGCTGTTCTATCCACCTACCCTTCCCATTATGGCAATTGATTTCTAATAGAACTTAATTTTCAGTATAAAATTGTTATGATCAATATCAATGTCCTTCCTTTTATACATTTTCCTTTTCTTTGGTATTAAAAACTTGTTTAAAATGGAATTTTAATTGGACTCCATGTGCTTTTTTCCCCCCTCAGTTTTATTCTTTCTTGATCTGACTGCACAAAGTTATCGGATTCAGGAATGACTCTATCAATTACAAGTAATTTCTTGTCCATTAAAATATAGTCAATTTAAGTTTTCAGAGTATTACTATGCCTTCTCATTCTTTACTCAGAGAATTAATAATGTATAGGCATGAGTCTTCTATGCAGGCTATAAATTACTGGCCTTTCTAATTCTTTACTTTTGATCCATATCTTTCAAAGTATTTTTTGTTGTCTTTCTCTATGTTTGCCTTTGCGCCAAAGTCAGTGAATAATGAAGTATATGTTTCTTTAATTTGGAGGTTCTTTCCAAGTTCTGCATACTTCATACTTACATCTTCATCTTGTGCAACAGATGTTGACCCATAGACTCCTATTATTTTCATGTAAGTCCTCTTCTCTCCTGCGGTCCCCCCTTTCCCTTCTCCCTTTTCCTCTCCTTTGCCCTCCCCTTCCCTCTCCTTTCTTCCTCTCTTGTTTATTGCCTTAAAAAACCCGTCACAATCATTTCTTACTCCTACTCCACTCCATTGACTCTTTTTCCTTGAAAGAAAGACATTCAAGCAAAGCCAATCAACATCACCACTATTCCACACTGATAATGTCCATTTCTTCACTGAGAAAAAGATGATGTGTTTCTCTGACAGTTCTCCATGAACCAGTTTATTCATTATTGTTTATCAGAATTCAACTAAAGCCAGTTTATTCATGAAAAATATGTTTGAGTTTGGAATAGTTAAGGAAAGAGACTTCACATTGTCTAAATTCCTTAAGGAACAGGAAAAAAATGGAATGTGTTAAAATAAAAATTTGAATCAGTTTTTAATTTGGGTGGGGTGATAGTACTGTGAAATTGTTGTGGAAACAAAAGTTTGTTGTGCCATACTTAATTCAGACATATATCAAAAATTACTGGTAGAGTTACACTGAAGGGATGGAGTCTAGGCAACATGCTTCTGTTAGCAAACTTGAACTTCTTGGCCTATTGTGTCTGGACCAAACTTCCTTATTTATCTTTTTTTCTTATAATTTGGACTATTTTGAACAACCTACAGATCTTTTAAAGTATGAGTTATGTATTGTTATATCCTTTAGGGTTGGGGATAGAGACTGGACCTTGATTCCATTGTTATAATGATTTCCCAGGTGAAGAGACTACTTCTACCAAGGAATGTTTGGCACCTTCTATGCAACTTATAATCCTAGAAAGTTGCCTTAAACACTAAAGTTAAGTGACTTACCCAGGATTACTCAGCTAGAATGTGTCTGGGCAGGGTTTGGACTCAGATCTTTGAGTCTTCAAAGACAGCTCTATCTGCTACAACATGCAACTTTTTCCGTTATATAAGAAATAAAATGTCTTAATATCAAGTTGCTCTGAATTTTAAAAAAGTGGTAATAGTTAAAATTGTTATAAATTAAATTAACTCAAGTTATTCTGTCATATTTTCATACTTGGCTTCATCTGTGATCTTTCTGATGTGGGCATTGATTCCATGGGTTCTGATCACAGGGCATTCGACACAACTCTACATGATTCTTGCCCACATCTTTCTAAAATCCTGTTAAAGGATACATTTAACCTTAGGAGTCTCCTTTTAATTCTTCTAATGTTTTAGCTTTACAAAGCATTTTACTTTAGAAAGTATTCATTTTAGCTGGTGGTACAGCCTTCATTTAGGCTTCATATTTCTTGTTCCTAAGTCTTAGTGTATGATTGTTTCATTTTTTCCCCTGCCATACAAGTCCTTTTCAGAAATGGAAAGGAGCTATTGAGGACCAATGGCAGTTTCATTAACCACCACAGTCAAACAGGTAACATTTTTTACCTATTGGTTAACCTGGTGGTGAATGTCTCCCTACTTAGGCTAGTTCTTTATCAGCAGTCGGAATATTACCAGGTTCATACTTAAATCGTTCCCAACTGGGTAGAATCTGACAGACCTTATGTTCCACTAGCATAGCAAACCAAAAATATGAGAACCAAAAGTAATTGTTTAAAAAATTCTATTAAGCCAACTTGTCTTCCATGTGAAAAAAATGACATAAAAAAGAAACAATTCCTCTCTATGTGTACATTTTTTCCATGACTTTCTCAAAGTTAATTTTTCATGAACATTAAAATTCCACACAAAGTGTCTGACATTTGCCATAGAAAAATTTTAAATGTAATTTTTCAGTATAACATTCTGGCTCTGTAGAACCTAATGAATGAATAAATTCTTTATTGACTTTGGCTCAAATGGCAAAGCCATTTGACTAGGAAAATAACCAAATGTTGGCAGAAAGAAAGTGAAAAATCAATAGTGATTGATCATTTAAATTCAGAATTTCAGAGTACTTGGGCAGGATTTATACTAAATTAAGTCCCAGTAGAAGCAGTTTTTGAAACTACGCAATTTGTAAACTGTCCCCAATATTTCATCCTACATAGTTCCCTTATAATTAGAATTGTTATTTTAAGTGACAAAATCAAATCAGTTGATGAGACTTATAGCTTCATTTGAGAGATAGATCTAATTTCTCTCTCTCTCTCTCTCTCTCTCTCTCTCTCTCTCTCTCTCTCTCTGTATGTGTTCATATGCTGTCTTTCCCTTGATTGCTTTGTGAGAGTCTGCTCACCTCCTGTGAGTCTATCCTTTTCTAATACTGTGTGTCCTTTTTAGATATTTCTTCGAAGCATTGTTTTTATTTCAGGGACTGCTAGAAAACCCTTCAGGACTCCAGTACCCCTGTGGTGTTGTGATATTGAATGAATTAGGGGGGAAAATCACCCAGCTGATCTCAGTCAAATCAGGCAGTAGCATCATTAAATTGAAAGCCAGGAGGGACAAGATTGGAAAAGCATAGCACCACACATCTTGTGTACTGCACCTGCCTCTTGGGGTCATGCTAAAAGTGGCAGCATTCTCAGGAAGAGAAAGCTGGCAGATGTGGAAGGTGATTAAAGGGATGATTAAAAACTGGCACACTCTCTCTATGAGGGTCTGTCTATGTTTATTCTATTGAATTCTATTGCTGACAGGTATTATAGAATTGGCAACACTAGATGAACCCTGGCAGTGGTACCATTGTTGAACATAAGGATTTCCCTTTTCTTTTACTATATTGGGTTCAAATATCAAGCTAGCACTGTTTCAACAAAACAAAACAAAAATCGCACATAACATCAGAGATTCCAATTTCAGATAAGCACAACTGCAGAGAGACAGAGACAGACAGAAACAAAGTCACAGAGAACAACAGAGACAGAGAGAGGCAGAGAGAGAACTGATTGCTCTCTTCTTTCTCAAAATATATGGTGTTTTTCCTTTATATGCTGTATCCTCAGTAGTATGTAAGCTCTTTAAAGGCAGGGATAGTTTTGGCTCGGACTTTTTGTCTTTGTATCTCCACGGCCTTTGATACTTACTAGCTACAATAAGTGTCCTTGGGTAGATCATAACTTCTACGTGCCTCAGACAATGTCCAAGGATTCACTTCTGAAATTATAAACTGGTATAAATTGATGTTAATGGAGGGAATTCCCACATTGCAAAATTTCCCTAAATGAAACCACAGATCACAGCAGAGCACCATAGATTTAGAGCTGAAAGGAGATTTAGAGGCCATCAAGTCCATACCTTTCATAAGGAAATGGAGGCTCAGGGAGGTTAGGTGACTTGTTTAGGGTCTAGGGTCAAACCAGTGGGTATGTAGATATTCCCAACTTGTATCATAAGGTATTGTACATATTAGAAACTTCCTAATAAAGGCTTGTTGGATTTATTTGAATGCATATGTTCAAAGCAATTTGATTTGGCACACATGAATTAAGCGCCTGGTACACATATGACACTATGCCAGTCACAGTGAATATACAAGGAAGTACAAAAGAAAGTAGTCTTGTCCCTCAAGGAACTCACATTCTAATGAGGGAATACAATGGTATACAGAGTATATGTGAAAAGTAAATACAAAGTAATTTCAGAATATATGAAGAGCACTGGTAACTGGGGGAAAAAAGAGAGGCTCCATTTAGGAAGTTCTGAGCCTTAAAGGAAACTACGGATTTTAAAATATGGAGATGAAGAGGGAAAGTGTTTTAGGCAGGATCAATAAACAGTCTGTGCAATGACACAAAGTGGCAGATGGAATGTCCTATATTATACAGACTTAGGCCAACTAGGTGGTGCAATGGATAAAGTGCTGGGCCTGGAGTCAGACCTGAGTTCAAATCCGGCCTCAGACACTAGCTGTGTGACCCTGGGCAAGTCACATAACCCTGCTTGTTTCAGTTTCCTTATCTATAAAATGAACTAGAGAAGGAAATGGCAAACCACTCCAGTATCTTTGCCAAGAAAACCCCAAATGGAGTCACGAAGAGTAGGGCATGACTGAAACAACTGAACAAAATTACTGTACATGAAATAGCAGGTAGGCCAGCTTGTCAAAAATGGAGTGCCTAGGGGGAAGTGGAGGTGGGAAGGGTAAAATAAGATTCAGATGCAAAACACTTTTCTCCTTAGGCAACAGGGAACCACTGAAGTTTCTCCAGCAGATCAGGAACATGGCCAGGCTTGTCTTTTAGGAAGACATTTTGGTAGGTCTATCTAAAAGACGGATTGAAGAAGAGATCAGAGCAAGGAGACTAAATAGGAAGCTACTTCAGTAGCATAGGTGAAAGGTTGATGGTCATATGAGTAGAGAGAAGACAATAGGAGAGATGTGGAGTTGTAATTGACAATATTTGGCAACTGACTAGTTAAGGGACGACTTTGAGGTTGATAATATGAATTGGGATGCTCTATATATGGCTTAAATACTACAAATACTTTTGACATATGTTTCTTTCACCAGTATATACAATACTAGCCAGATTGACTGAAACCTTCTCTGAGTTAGATAACTATCTGTGCTCTGTTTTCCATAATCCTTCTCCTACCTCTAACTCTAGCCAAAAACTGCATAACTTGATTAAATTTCTCAGCTCATTTTTTAGTGTAAATGTTATCAAATTTACCAGTCTTCAGATCCTGGAGTACTTCTTGTCAAGAGGCAAAAAACCAAAGACTTCCCTGTTCTATGATACTCTCTCACATACAAACACAAATCCAATAGAATTAATAGGAATATTGCCACAGTGTTTAATAACACCAAAAATAGTTACATCAGCTCTGCACTTATAATCATACATGCAAGTCAAATGTGTTTAATTCTAATAAAATTAGGAAAGTTTGAATTATGAAATATACACTATAAGGAGTGATTATTCATTTTACAAAAAAAAAGACAAGAATGTGAGGTCCTTGAAGTCATGAATGTTTACCCAACATTCAATAAGTATAGACTCAGAGGCTTATAGAAACTTAGAAGACATCCTGGAAGTCAATGTCTTTCTTAGTGCATGAATCCCATCCATAATAGTCCTAATAGGAAATCATTATTTTGGTAAGGTAGCTTCAATGGTTTCATTTTTGACAGCTGTAATAATCATAAAGCTCACCCTTCTACTGAGTTAAAATCCATCTTTCTATGACTATCATCCTTTGATCCTAGTCCCATCATCTGGAGTACATAGAATACAGCTACTTCCTTTTCCATAAAGCATATTTTAAACTTTTTAATAGAATTTTTCATTTCCTCTTTAAGTATCCTCTTCTCTCACCTAAACATGCCTACTTTCTTTAACCTGTTTTCACCATGACATGGTTTTTTCAGAGCAATAGCTCAGAATTTTTAGTGCCATAATAGGTTCATAGAATGTATACTTAGATATGTGGGGATGTGTGTGTGTGTGTGTGTGTGTGTGTGTGTGTGTGTGTGTGTGTGTGAGAGAGAGAGAGAGAGAGAGAGAGAGAGAGAGAGAGAGAGAGAGAGAGGAGAGGCTCCTTAGTCCTTTTCTAGACAAACTGGCTCGATGCTTACCCACAAAATCCCAGAATTACAAGATTTTAGAGATTGAAGGGACTTCAGTGGTCATCTAGTCCAATTTATACCTGAAAAGAATCTCCATTACAACATAACTGACAAGTCACCTAGATTCTAGGGAAGGGGAGCCCATAACCTCTGAGGGCAATCCATTCCACTTTGAGGCAGCTCTCATTGACATAATGTCTAAATTTGTCTCCTTGTAGCTTCTCCTCATTGTTCCTGATTTTGCTCTCTGGGGCCAAGCTGAGCAAATTTATCCTTCTTCCTCATGAAAACCCCTCAAATACTTGAAAATAGCTTTAATAAGCCCCTTCTCTTTTTTCCCATCACCACTAGGCAGGAAACTTTGAGGTCAGGGAAGATAAAACTTTGAGGGTAAGAAAAAAGTCCCCAGGAAGGAAGAAGTGTCACCATGAATGTGTGAACCTCCCTCAGAGACTAAGGCTCCATCTTCTTTGCCCAACTTTCTCCATCTGAAAGTGTTCTCCCCTCCCCCACCTCCATCTTTTCCCTAGGCAGACTGCATAGAGAGGTGGTTGAAAACTCCTAGGCCTCCAGAGAGATTTCTTCCTGAAAACCCATCTTCTGTTCACTATAGGTTGCTTGGCTCATACAGTAGACATTAAACTCTTTCCTCTTGACCCTTGGGTTCTGAGCAAGTTTGAGAAGCCCAGAAGGTAAATATTTTGAAGGAAAGAAAAGTATCTCAGCATGGGGGTGGACATAGGTGTCCACAGGTCCTTTTCTGACCTTGCCCTATCTGAAGGATTCCCCCTCTCTTTGAGTCCTTTATAGGTGGGTGGGGGCACTGTTTCTAACCTGCTGTTTATTTCATTCCTCTGGCATAATATACTGCATGGTGGACCTTTAAGTCTTGAAGATGGCAGCACTGATATGACTAGTTGTCTGTAGTGGGACCTGGACCACAGCTGGGCCATAGCTACAGGTTACCTGCCAGCCTAACCTTCCACATCTTTGCCCCATAAATGCAATAAATGGATTCAGAGAGTCATGCAGTTGAGATGAATTCCCAGTCTATTCCTACCAATATTCTATCCTGTCACCAGCTCAGCACTGGTGAAACTCCTTTCTTCCATCAGGCTGCATCTTTGTCTTCTTCTGTGAAGGAGAACAAGTGCTATCAGCAGCCCTTTAAATTTCCTGCACTGTGATTCTGAGGTTTCCAGATCCCTTTCCATTTTGGATATTCTTTGGTTTGCCACTAAATTCTTTAAGTGTAGTGTCTCTAACTGGAAATAAGTACCTGGACTCTTGATCCCATAATTTCCCTTGATTTAAACATTATGCTTTTTATTAATGTGACCTAAGTTGATATGAGTTCTGTTTAGCAGCTCTGTAACAATGTTAACTCTTTGAGCTGAGATTTGAGTTAGAATTTGATCAATTAGGAACTTTGAATTCATCATCATACAAACTGTTGTTCAGCAAGGTTTTCTATAGTTTTACTTATACAATTAACTGGCATAGTAGATAGAGAGCTAGATGGTGTCATAAGACCTGGGTTTGAATCATTTACAAATTGAGTGATTATGGGCAAATCATTTAACCTTTCATAGCCTCAGTTTCCTGAACTGTATACTACATTCCTCAGAATTGTCATGAAAAAAACACTTTGAAAAACCTTAGAGTACTATATCTGTATGATTTATTAATATTCTCATCAAGTATTAGCTTGTTGGACCTTACTTTTGTTCCAGCCTATTGACAACTTTTTGAATCCTGAATCTATTCTCCAGCCTATTAGCTATTCCTCCCAGCTTTGTGTCATCCACAAATTTCATACGTAGGCTTTCTTTGTCTTTAATAAATCCATTGATAAAAGTGTTGAACAGGACAGGGCCTAGTCAACTGTTCTGTATTTGACTTGACATCTATCCATTAATCAAAAGCCTTTTGGGCATATTTGTTCAGACAGCTATTAATTTACCTAACTCTAGTATCATTCAGCCTCTATTTTCCATTTTGTTCATATAATTATTAAATTGACTTCATTGTAATTTACTTCAGCATACATTTATTAAGCACTTATTATATATAAGGCAATATGTTAGAAGATGAGATACAAAGCCAAAATTAGACCATTTGTCTGTCTGTTGTACTCCTTTAATTTACCAGTCTAGTGACTATATTGAAAAAGGAAATGAGGGTTATTTGGCACCACTTTCTTAGTGAGTTCATTCTGGCCCCTTGGTTATCCATTCTGTTGTCTACTTGTCCAGAAACCCATTTGCTTAATAATTTGTTCAAGAAATTTTTTCTAGATCAGAGATTTGAATTCATTTATAATAACTTGAGATGATATATTGGTATCTCTTCTCTTTTGGGATTCCATTCCTTTTTAAAAAGGTGATTTTGTGACTGCTGCCTGGGTGCCCAATGAGCTATTTCTATGCTCTGCCCTAGAGTCTGGATGCAAGTATGGACGAAAAGTCTATGATGTTTTACTGATGTCCACTGTTTCAGAAACACTGAGAGGAAACCTGAATATTTCCACTCAGAGAAGTGTCAGTGTTCCCTCAGAACCATGTGGTATATCTGTGATGTGGTATTGCATTTGCTCTCCTTACCTTGCTCCTGGTCCTTTACACAGATTTTGTGGTCCTCTTTGTTATGTTAATTCTATCAAAACTTATATTTATAGTGTAATCAATGGGATTGTATTCAATATACTTGCTTTCTTGGCTCTGGCTTCCCCCTTCTGGACTATACTGACAAATCCAAGTACTATGCACAAAGGAAATGCCACCAAAGAATTCAGTGAAGGTTTACAGATGAAGAAGAAACCAGAGCAAGTGGTATGCAAGTGTCTAAAGTGCTGTTACATCAAACCTGACAGAGCCCATCGATGCAGTGTTTATGAAATGCATTCAAAACATGGATCACTATTGTTTCTGGTAGAAGAGAATACTGAGAAGGTTTTTGTAATGTTTACAATGTATATAGCACTCATTTCCCTGTATGTCCTCATACAGGGATTTAATTTCCTGTTTTGCTTTGAAGAAGACTGGGAGGAATACAGCCCTTTTGTCCTATCCACCACAGTGATCTTCCTTATCCTATTATGTTTTAAAGACCTCTACTTTCATATCTCCATGTCAGTAATGGTGGGGACCCCAGGTATACTCCATCTGCATTGATGAAGTTGCAATAGTACAATAGAAAAGGAAGAAAGAAGATGTCCAATGGAAAAACATGAAAGCAGTCTCTGACCATCCATTCTCTATAATATGGCTTTACCCATTTGCTATGGCCAAAGCAGGGGAAAACAGTACTAGTAAGTGGTCTGAAAATTCTTGACTGGAATATCCATTAAAACAGGGACAATATATAACAGTACCCTTCAATAAAGTTTACATTAAAACTTAAATGGAAAAAAGGGAAATAAAAACTTGTTATTTATTGTCAAGTAAAGTCATTGAGCATAGCAGAGGAAAAACTGCCCCCATCTTTTACAGAGTTTCATTTTTGAAGATCATCTGATGTATTTTCAATTGAAGCTCCTCTTCCTTTTTGTTTGCCTTTGAAATGAGCTTTGATGGCCTTTGGTCTCCTCTCTGCTTTCTGTTTGATGACTAATGTGAAAAGTGTGCTGTTTCCTAATTGTGCCTGTACCTATTGTGTGAGTGGTGATGTTGGTGTGCTAGATTACGGTAGTATCAGCAGAGTGACACAAGGAAGGTTGAAGAGAATCATTTGCCTCCCAACACCTCTGGGTATCGGAGGAGTTCAGGACTACCCCAGGGGGTGGCACCACACTGATGGCAAAAACAATCATTGGAATTGGAAAGTTTGGAGATCAGAGAGTAGAGATAATCCAAAGGTCACCTGATGCAGTGACTTCATAGGAAAATTGAATCATCTTTAAACTAAGTGTTCCTGACTTCATTTCTCTACTCCTTGTAAAGCAAATTCAATTCTGTCTTGGTGCATTTTTGATGGGGATGGGTGAGGAAGGCATGGAGTGAATACAGTGTTTCCTCAAAATCGAGAAAACTATGCCTTTTGTTAGTCTAAAGAATGGCCTTAATGGCCATTTCCCCCGCTCAGTTCAAAATGCCTAGTACTACAAGAAGAATGAGAAATCATGTGGTTTTAGGAGAGCTAAACAATGACTTCCTTTTGAGTTGCCAATTAAACAATGTTAATAATATGGCATGTGGAACTGGCAAAGTCATCAGTATCAGAAAACTGGCCACTGCAGTAGGCTGGCTTAGATACACACTCCACATAATGATTAATTTTCAGGGATTAGCATTTTCTCCCTCTTCTGAGTTTCATAGAATGATGAGAGAAAATTTATCCTTCAATATTTATACACATAAATATACACACACATACACACAAATTTTAAGAAGTGAGGTCTTCAGTGTTCAGAAGTAAGAATGCGGCTGTTACAGATAATATGGGGAGAGTGTGTGCCACTATAGCCTGTAGTTTTGCAAAGGTAAGAGAAAGAAGGGCATGTATTTCATATACAGAACAACAGAGTAAACCATAACTTGTGTACCTGAGATGAATGCTTTATGTTTGAGCATGATGTCTATTTTAGTTTTACTTTGAAAGAAGTGGTGAATGTAATTATGAGGGAGATGGGAGGATTGAAGTGGGTTATCCTTCAAACACAGATACATAGGACATTTTGAATCCTGGCTATCTGGATTCTTATGGGTTAATTTCTAAAATTATTTTTAAGCTCTGAGGGCAAGCATAAGATGAATTAAGCATCAATCCAAATCTTGGAATGGAGAAAGTTAATAATTTGTACCACTTTTCATAAAATAATATGAACATACCATATTTTTGTGATTCTGTCATTGCCTCCATATAGAAAACACTCACAATAACATTTTTGCCAAAGCTGTATTTATTATGTACCTACCAAAAACTATATATGAGAAAGTGTCATGTAGGGATAATTCATGGACTTGAAGTAAGGAGAATTGAGCTCAAAACCAACTTCTGATATGTACTACAAGAGTGAGCAGAGGTAGTCCATTTACTTGCTTTGAGCCTCAGCGTCTTCATTTGTAGAATGAAGATGACAATCAGAACCTCTCCATGGGTATGCAGAATGCTCCTACAAGGACCCTGGCTCAGTTTTTGCAGACTCGTCCTCTACTGCAGAGATGGGCAGGACAAATGGTTCATTAAGATTTTTTCTGGATTCCCCAATCAAGATTTGGTCTGGTACATTTCTAGATCTGTATGGAGGAGTTTGTAGAGGAGAATTCAGTGCATCTGTTTGCTACCTCTCCATCATCTTGACTCCACCTTTGAGTGGTCAAAACTGTAAGAATAATGTCAGGAAAGCTAAACCCAGAACTAATTAAGTATGATGAAAACTGTCAGAATCAACAAAAATGTTTTGTTTTGTACACGTGTTTGGAAAATGAAGATGGCTAAGGGAAGAATAGAAAAAAAGTGCTGAGATAAGACAATATAATGTCAAAATTGACAGAAATAAAAAAGAATTACTTAACTACTATTTTACTTCTGCCATTTCCAACAATGTAAAAAATCTTTTAAATGGAAAGGATAGTACAGCTATCATTAAGAAGGAATTAAAATTTATTTGATTTTGCACATTTTATCTCGGCATTGTTTTCTTCCTTAGTTCATAAATTTCTCTCTTGATCAGGCTGCTGAATCTTTTGAAATAAGTTAGTCCTGAGTTTTGAGATGTATGGATTCACCACAAAGTTCATTTAAATAATAAATTTCCTTCACATCACTATTCCAACAGAGCCATAATCTTGTTGATGTTCATATTTTTCTTCATTGGTTCAGATTGCAACTTATGCATACCGTATCATCCTATGTGACATTGATTCTCTTCATAATTCCTAGGCTAGAGACCTTTTTCTAATTCTTAAATATATTGTGGATAAAATCAGGCTGTCCATGACCCTTGATATATCATCTGTGACCTCCCTTTTCCAGTCGTATATGTCATTTATCTCTTTTTAAAATAGAATTTTAATATCTTCTTTTTGCATCATCTTCTCAATTTCCAAACTCTTTGTAGAATATCTCTACTTTTCTTTGTGGAATATCTCCTCTGCAACTGAGGTTGACAAGTAAGTTGCAATTATCTTCATGGTACAGGCTTGCTTATGCTTATTTTGAAAAATGTAATGTGAGGTGACTGTCACGTGAAATAATGCTTCTTATTCTCCTTGGGTGTTTATTAAGCCAATTTTTCCAACTCCATTATTCATCTTTCTAGGAGAACTTTTGAGCTGTCCTTCCACTTAGCTATAAGTAAGTGGAATTTATTGATTCTTCCTCCACATCTCTTAAATATTCTCTTTTATCCTCTAACATGGCCACCATCCTAATTCAGGCTTTAATTACTTCTCCCTTGGACTGCTACAGAAACCTCCTGATTTGTCTCATTGCTATAAATTATTTCCTATGGTTTTACTAATGTATCTATCTCTCTATCTGGTTTTCCTATCTCATCCAGCCTAGTAGTGCAGCAGCCACTCAAGAGCTATAACTGATTAGTACAGAAACTTTGATCTTCTCTGTGTCTAACCTTGGCTGGTTCACCACTGTTTAGGCAGCCTGTCCTATCTCCCCTCAACTTCCTTTCTGGATATTCACCATATTGGTGTCAGGGTTACAGATAGGTTTCAGCCCTACTGTATATCAGAATTCCCTAAGCTCAAGTCATCCACCTGCCTCAGCCTTCCTAATACTAGATAAGTGTGCATGCACTACCATGTCTGGCTTATGGTTTTATTTATAATGAAAATGTCAATATGTAGGAAGTTTAGTTATTAACTTGTGAGTAATAGATGAAAGTTGTATATTGGCCAAGTTCAACAATTTAAAAAAAGTATAAATAGCATAAAAAGTGTGTGATTCTTTTTACTAACCATTCTCTTTACCACCATTCTATCATTGTTCCTATAGAAGTAAAAGGAAGCCACCCATGACCAAGGGATGTTTTGTACTTTTGCTGTCTTCATAGGATGTAACTGTAGTAGCCAACTTTCTCATAGAGAGATATTTTCTACTTAACAAGGATAGATATTGGACAGGAGACAGAGCCAATCACCAGTATGGTACTTGAAAACTTTTGAGATTGATAGAAACTATCAGTATTTGTGCTTCAGTGGGATAGCATTGTAGAATCCAGAGAAACTTCTATGCTATGATGATGTATCAGTGGTAATCATTTGGAACTTCTCTAGATCACATAAATGATTATATTTCAACTCAATTCTGCAAATATTTGTTAAGTACTGGTTATATATAAGGTACTATGATAGCTTTTGGGGATATGGCTCCTGCCTTCAAGGAGCTTACATTCTACTGGGGTTATGTACAATGTACATAGATGAGTAAATACAAGACACATTTAAAATAAATACAAGTAATTTCAGGGGGAGGGTCACATACCTGGAGGAATCAAGAAAGTTCTTACAGTCATCACCCCCAGGAATATAACTATTGCCTAAAGTGAGATATTTATAGCTGTCAATTATTCATTCAAATCAGAATAAAGTATAATATTCCATATTATGTTGAGAGGTTGCATGGGGTAATGGAAAATCATTGAATTTGGAGTCAGAAGAGCTGGGTTGCAATCTTGGCTCTGCTAATTACTAGCTACAACACTTTTGAGGAGTTACTTGACCTTTCTGGTCCTCAGTTAAATCTCTAAATGAAATGTTGGATTAGATGATCTCTGAGATCCCTTCCAGTACTTAATCCTGTACTTTAAATATTAATAATACAAGGGCTAGCCTATGGACACAGTAGAACCCTCTAAAATATTAGGTTTTTCAAAGTACCCTCTAAAATTAAATTTCATTCAATTCAACAAGCATTTAATAATGTCTACTATATGCAAGACATTGTGCTGTATACAAAGATATCCAATGACTATGAATCAGTGACACTACCTCTTTACTTTTGCTTGAACAAGTTCCCCATGCCTGGAATTCTTTCCATCCTTATCTGTGTGTCCTGGTCCCCAACTTCCCTGAAGTTGGAGACAAAATTCCACCATCTACAGGAAACCTTTCCTAATCCTTCTTTATTCTAGTTTCTTCCGTTTGTTGATTATTTCCAGTTTGTCCTGTTTATATCTTATTTGTAAAATTATATACATGTTGTCTAACACGTATAACATTAGGTTATGAGCTCCTTCACAGTAGGGACTGTTTTTGCTCTCTTTGTATCCCCAGTGCTTAGAACTGGTACATGGTAGGTGTTTAATAAATGCTTATTAACTAACTGAAATAGTCCCTGCCTTCAAGGAGCTCATATTCTATTTAGGAGATATGTGCATACAAGTAAGTGAATATCATTTCTATAAAGAGTAAATTAAAAGCAATTTGGTGGGATCCAGGGGTGAACACTAACAAACGTGGGGATCTGAAGCAGCCTCTTACTGGAGATGGTTTTGAAGAAAGTTAAAAATTTTAATACACAGAGGGAAGGAAGAAGAGCATTCCAGACATGGGGCAAAGTCCCTGGAGAGGCACCAGATTGGGTAATTGGATATTATGTACAGGAAATGGCAAGTGGGCCAGTTAAGCTCAAATGGGGAGCATGTTAAGTGGAGTAAGATGAAAGCGTTTCAAAAAAGGTAGTTTATATAGGGCCAAGTGCTATTTTGTATTTCCTTTTATGTTCATAAGATTCAGCTGTCAGAAAAGTCATCAGGTCATATTCAAATTATAGCTCTCTTTGGAGTTTTTGCAGCTAAGAGAAATGAAGGGCTTTAAGTGACAAATGAAAGACTTTGTATTTTAGCTGGAAGTAAATAGGGAACCACTGTAGCTTCCTGAAAAGGGGAATGGTATGGTTACATCTGTGCTTTAGGAAGGTTATTTTGGCAGATATGTGGAGAATGGATTGTAGAGGGGAGAGACTGAAAGCAATGAGACCAATCAGGAGGTTTCTGTAGTAGTCCAAGGAAGAAATAATTAAAGCCTGAATTAGGATGGTAGCCATGTTAGAGAATAAAAGAGAAATATTCAAGAGATGTTGTGGAGGAAGAATCAGTAAAATGTGGCTACTTATTAGATATGGGGGTGAGAGAGAGGAAAAAAAAGTCCTGGTTGAGAACCTGGACAAATTAAGAAAGTTAAGCCAAAAATGGGTTTAAGACAAAAGGTAATGGGTTCCTTTTGGGTGTGTTAATTTTAGATGCTTAAGGGACATCCAGGTAGAAATGTCAAGAAGATAATGATAAGGGAATCGTTCTCAGGAGAAAGATGAAGGCTTTATGTGTAGTTTTGGGAGTAATCTGCATAGAGATGAATCTGCATTAAGTAACTGAATTCATTCCAGCTGATGAAATCACTTGTGTGTGTGTGTGTGTGTGTGTGTGTGTCTGTGTGTGTGTGTGTAGACAAAAAGAAAAGGGCTTAAGAGCCCTGAGGTAAAACTATGCTTAGGAAGTTGACATGGATGATGATTCTCTTCCTGCTTTTCTGACTGTTCCTTCTCAGTCTCCTTTGCTGCTTCCTCATCCACATCATATCTTCTAACTGTGGGTGTTCATTAAGGATCTGTCCTAAACCCTCTTCTCTCTCTGCACAGTCTCACTTGGTGGCCTTATTAGCTCCTAGAGCTTTAAGAATCATCTCTCCGCAGATGACCCTCACATCTATATATCCCGTTTCAGTCTCCCCTGAGCTTCATCAGTTACCTTTTCCTGCCTTATCTCCCTTTCCTACTTTGTCTGTTAAAGCCCAAATCCCTTTTAAAGCCCAAATCAAATGCTGCTTTCCCCAAAGCAGTATGACTGCCATCTCTCTAAAATACTAATTTGTATTCTATCTTCATGTCTTATCTCACTAGTAAACTGGATGCTTGTGAAGACAGGGACTATATTTTATCTAAATTTTGTGTATCTTCTGACACCTAGTACAATACTTGGCTTTTAATTAATGTTTACCCAATGAATAAAAATAAAGCCAAATAGAAGACAGAATGCTAAACCAACTCAGGTAGGCTATAATCAGCAGACTTCTCCAAATTTTATTTTGTTTCTCTTAAACAGAGACATATGCCAAAGATATAGCCCCCTGCATAAGGTCAACCTGCAAGTCAAGTATGAAGAAAGCCAAGGATTTATATTTTGTTTCTGCTAATGATACATAATTCACTAAGGTCTTCTGGCTTGTGAAAACTCACAGCAATTGTGATAAGTGAAAGGAAGAGAGTGTAAAACCATGTGAGTGTGAAAATGAATTTGAATGTGAACAGGGGTAAATAAATACATTTTGGGAAATATATTGCACACTGTAATTATCACATGGTGGACTCTGATGTATTAGTTCTGGTCTAGGAAAAAGACGTGAGAGTCCTGAGAATTATATCTGAAATTCAGAGACTTGGTAAACCCATAGTCACCTTCACATATTAAAGTAATCTTTTAGTAGATGTCTGAATATATATGGATGAACATTGTGTATGTGTATTGTAATATATATTATATATATTTATATAGCGCTTTCTATATGCATACACACATATGTCTGTATACATGTACATATGTGTATGTCCATATACATACATATATATGCATCTCTCTCTGGTTCAGTGTGTGTATATATGTATGTATGTGTATATATATGCACATACATACATATATGTGAATACACACACAGAACTGAGAGAGTTGAATAGGTTCATAGTGGGGATTAAGTTGAAAAAAAGAGGCTCATTTTATATGTTTCTTTCATGGATGAGACTTTTTTTTGTTCACTGCAGAAGCTATTTAAAGTTGTAAAGCAAATTTGGAGAATATAATTATAAACAGCAGGAATTTAGGATTTCAAAAGATGAAAAAGATTAAGATGAGCAAAATAAAGGAAACAAACACCCAAAATGCATATTTTGCATTTAAACAATCCAGTTGTCCATTGCCCCTGTTACAGGAAAAATTCCTTTTGTGGCATAATTGTCAATCAATCAATAGATCAACAGGTATTTATTAAGCAGCTGCATTACGCCAAGCACTCTTCCAGGGCCTGGAGATACAAATTCAAAGAAAAAAAAGAAATCTTAACATGGATTGAGTTTACTTTTCAATAGAGTAATAGATTAATAGACAATAGATTTAATCGATTAATAGAAAACAAATACACATCAAAATATATGCAGGTGAAATACAAAGTTAAAAGTTCACAGGCACATACGCACACATGATAGTTTGGAAAGGAATGTCAGTATAGGGAATCAGGAAAAGCTTCATGTGGCTGATAGCACTTGAGCTATATCTTAAAGGAAGAGAGTGGCTGAAGAAAAGGTAAGAAAGAAATGCATCCCAGGCACATGGGACAGACAGTAGAAAGGCACTGAGACAGGAGATGGAGCTGAACTAGGGACAGAGAGAAGACCAGTCTGGCTGGATTGCAGTGTGCAGGAAGACAGTAATGTCTGAGGAGGCTGAGAACATAGGTTTTCGGCAAGTTTTCACAGGGCTTTAAAAGCTAAACAGAAGAGTTGATAATTTACCCTTAAGACAACAAGAAGCTTCTAGAGTTGGTTGAGTAGAGGAGTCACATGATTAAATCTGTGCTATGGAAAATTACTTTAGCAATAGTGTGTCAGAGAGCTTCCTTCTCTGATACCATAAGAAAAATCTGTTATGTTGTCTAAGAAAGCTAGGAGAGGTACAAAGCAATAGAACTGACTGAATATATTGATTCAATAGAAATGAACATCTGGAGACCTCTAAGAATGAAGCAGTGGCATTGTTTTGAAGGGATAGCATCAAAAAAGCCAGAGCAAGGAGTAAGATGTAACTACCAAGTGACAAAGTGTTAAGGGGATGAATTAATTAATCTCTTGGGATACCTTCCAATTCTGTGATTTATTCAAATATAGTGATTGTCTTTTTCTGATGTCATGCATTATTACTAATTCATTTGGACTCAGTGGACCACGAGAGTTATATTGATTCTTTAAAAACAAAGTCAACAAGTTTTAGATTAAAAGCTTAAAAAGAGTAATATTTTCCTCTGAGGAGTCAGAAGAGACATAGTGCTTAGTTTCATGGCTACTTTAGAGTTGTAAATCTCTTAATGATGCAAAACAAAATCATTGGAGAATATGTGCCAAATACATCCGATGGAAAATGAATAGGAAGCTTTAACAATATTTATTTGAAAAAAAAATCACTTTTGCATTGCAAAACTACTAGCTACTTTTTGGTTGGGGGTGTTGGTTTCTTTCTTAAAGTGCTTCATAAAAATACTATTTTTAATCCAGTCCAAAAAGTGTTTACTAAGCACATCTGTATGTAGTATTCTGGAATTTGCTATCATGGAAAGAGTGCTGGATTTGGAGTGAAAGGCCCTAGGTTCAGATATTGGTCACACCATTTCCTAGTTGTGGACAAGTTACTGCTACTCTTTTGGTTTCAGTTTCTTCAACTGTAAAATTAAGGGCTTGTGTGGGCTGTCCCCAAAAGCATTTTCAACTTAAAATATATGATTCAACAATTCATAAAGCAAAAAAGATCTGTGACCTCAAAGAGTTTGCATTTTTTTTTTCGGGCTAGGCAATGTGATTAAGTGAATTGCCCAGGGTCATGCAGCTAGTAAGTGTTATGTGTCTGAGGCTGGATTTGAACTCAGGTCCTCCTGACTCCAGGTCTGGTGCTCTATCCACTGCCACCTAGCTGCCCCCAAAAGTTTACATTTTGAGAGGTAACAACACATATACATTCAATTAAGGGTGTACTTCATTTAAACTTTAGCAACATTTAAGCTTTGAGAAGTACATATAGAAGCAATGAAATGTAAAGGTCAGACACTTTCAGGTATACATGAAGCATTCCATACTGGTCTGAGGCTTGAATTGCTCAATTGCATATGAAAAGGCCAGCAAAGTCAATGGACTTGCAGACTTCCCTATTGCTGTTGTCCTCAGACACTCATTTACCTAAGACTCCAAAAGGAATCTGGGAAATAGAACTGGATAGCCACCACAAATAAGGATGGCAACCCAGCTCTGAACCAGGAAGAACTGTTGAATAGGAAAAGCTCTATCTCTCCAATCTCCTGCCTAGAAGGTGACAAATCCCAGAGCTGACACCTTAGGGAAGTCAAAAGGAGAGGCTTCTGTCAATTCTAGGCTGCAATTGTGCAGTAAAGAATTCTTCATGAATTTGCATGTCATTCTTATGCAAGGGCCATGCTAATCTTCTCGGTATGGTGCCAATCTTAGTATATGTGCTGCTGAAGCAACAACAACAATCTGCAATTGGGAAAGAGGACAATCGAATCCTAAAATTCCTGCTGAAAAGTGTATTATAATGCATTTGTAAATCATTGTAAAACTCCTGTGGAAAGAACACAGTAAAACCTATCTAAGAGGGTATCAATGTGGTTGAGAACACAGTTTCCCACTAAAGACTGAGCTGGAGGAAGCCCAGAAAATCAACTAGTAGAGATTCCATGTTTTGTGAAGAACCATCAGTGCAGGGTCTGAGGAACCTCCTTTGCCACTCTGGTAGTAGCTGAGCCTGGTAGCTGAGAGCTTGCACAGTAACTGAGACACCTGCTAATCTCAGCTCATCAGAGGAACTCTTGTCTGGTAGAGATGCCATGATTTGAAAGGAGCCAGACTCACTGAACAGCAGAGCAAGTCATCCATCACTAATGATACTCCCTACAGTAATCTTTTTGAGTGAAAACAGGGAGGCAATTGAGATCTTATAGTTCAGGAGTTGTGAGCTGCCTTAGCTACATAGGTTCTCTGTATGTATGCTCCACTACCATTGTACTGTAAGATTGTGCCCACTCTTCCACTTACAGCATCTAGATGTATTTGTGGAAGAGTCTGCTCAATTTTGTGGGGGGAGAGGAGAATGGAAGGGAGATGCATTGTTAACTGCTGTCCTTCTTATACCAGTTGAGTGAATGCCTTTATCAAGAGCTAATTGAGTCTTTTGTCTGATTGTTAATGATAAGCACACTGCTGGGGGGAGTGAGCTGAGAAGGGATATGACATATAAGTAGCAATACACACATATATTATATTTACGTAGTGAAAATATTTTAAATTTCTTTAATAGTTAAAAGTAGGATGAGATGATGTACATATCATTAATCACTATTTTTTTTAATTAAATACCTTCTATGTGTCAGGTACTATGCTAAATGCTTGAGTATCATTGCTACTACTTTTTAAAAAGAGGGCTCTTTACACTTTAAAATGAGTAATAATGCCAGCGTGTCATACTTTATATGCTACTTCTTAATGTTCTAGTCTCTGTTTGGTAGTTCTTGATGTCAGTGAAAAAATGTGGGATGATTTATTTTTAAATGGAAAAATAAGATGGCTAATTTTTCCATAGGGATCATTTTAACATCTTTACCTTGCCATTCTAAAGGTTATAAATTTTTTTTTTTTGTGAGGCAATTGGGGTTAGGTGACTTGCCCAGAGTCACACAGCTAGTAAGTGTTATGTGTCTGAGGCCAAATTTGAACTCAGGTCCTCTTCACTCCAGGGCCAGTGCTCTATCCACTGCGAGGTTATCATTTTTTAATAAAAATACTTTCACTTATTTAAGAAAGTCTATATCCGAATGCATGAGCAATTGGTGGAAGGTATAAAGAGGCTAATTTAGGCTGATGTCAGGAAAAATTTCTTAACGATGAGAGTGTCCCAAAATGAAGTAGGCCAGTAGGGGAGGTAGCAGATTTCCCCTCTTTAGAGGTTCTCAAAGCAGAGACTAGATGATCATTTGTCAGGTATGTTATAATGGGGATTATTTTGGGTTTAGGTTAGATTCTATGTTTGCTATGGTCTCTTCAAAAACCTAAAATTCTATGGTTTTGTGATATGTGGTTATGTGTGTCATGACTAGAATTTCTCTCCTGTGCCTTTCAGTTCTCATAGCCACTTCCTTCCCAGAACCCTTGCAGGTTGCAGGAATGGATGTGTCAGCTCTGTCTTTAGTTGTTGTGTATGGCATACTTTTTGGCTTGCCTAAGAAGAGGGATGTATCTTATGCATTCCAACCTTTTTTTTAAATACAAGTTTTAAGTAATAATTGGACTGTCATAGATAAGTATATTTCCTGTTATAGATGCTGTCTTTCTTACTTAATTCAATAACAAAAATTAGTCCCAGGTAGCAATAACATTTAAATGTCAAAATATTTCTTGCTTTCTTATTTTCCAATATTTGACTCTGCAGTTATCACAGTGGCAAATGTTGAATTTGCCCGAAAGGGGAAAGGAAAATGTCTTTCCTCTCTTTTTAATGGTTAATAATTTTGAGTTTAATGAATAATAACAAAAAATAAGGTCAATTTTAAAAACATGCACATGGGCATTTTCCACTTAATTTTTCCAGTTTAGTGGAAACTAAAACTCCCATATGGCTTTATTATTGTTGAACCACACTAAGCCAGTGATTAAACTCCTATTTATTCTTATTTTGGAATGCTACTTCAGAAATTGATGAGCAAATATTTACATTAAAACTATAATACAATCCCACTGGAATCCCTTGTCCCTTAGTTAAAATGATCCTGTTACTTTTTCCTTTAACTAACAAGTGTTAGTAATATATTCACTATTTTTGTAGGAAATACAAATGAATTTATAAAAATGAAAATAAAACTATTACTAAGGGAAGATTGGTTAGAGACCCAACTAAGTGAAGTCATCCTGAGAGCATTTAAAGATAAAAAGGACAGTGGATAGAAAAAAATGAAAAAGATCTGTAAAGATTTTTATAACAAATTTTTTTTCTTTCACCACAAAGAACAGTACAACTGTCATGCTTATACTCTAACATCACATTCCTGGATATTTTATAAAAGAGGTAGAAATCACACTAAAGATGGGAAAAGCAGCTGAATTAGACAAAATATAGACAGAGGAGATCCATACTAGAGGTCACATAGTTTTGAGGGCTTTTAGAGATCATTTAACGAGATACATGAATGAAAGAAAGATTGCAGAGGTGTGGAAAAAAAATCTTTCAGATCTCAATACCAAAAAAAGTGACAGAGAACAACAGCGCAGTGGAAAGCACAATATTTGGAGTCAAAGGACTTATGTGCAAATGTTGCTTGTACTACTTATTTGTGTGACATCTGGTAAACCATTTATACTTTCTTGTTCTGTTTCCTAATCTGTAAAATAAAGTGTTTGGACCATATAACCTCTCAGGTCTCTTTCGTCTATAAATCTGTAACCTTACATTTTATAATCTTTAATTTATCATCACAGCCATTTTTTACAATGTATCTATGTGTTGGATAAATATAGAATAGAGTATATTTTAGAATATGTTCATTGTTGTTGTCAGACTACATGCTATCATTCTTCTTGAGCACTAGAGTGGACTCAAGTTTTTAGAGTGGTAGCTTTCCATAGCCTTAACGGCATATATGATTTGTTCATCTTGCATAGTCAACATGACAAGGATCTGTGTGATGTTGTGGGAATGCTATTTACCACATATCACATGCCTTATAGAACTTAATAGATAATTCTTAGAGATATGTGTAAGGCTCAGAAAGGTTTTTGATGTTTACTAGCTGTGTGACCTAAAACAAATCACTCAACCTCCCTGGGCCTCAGTATCTTCATCTGCAAAATAAGGGAAATTGGACTAGATGTCTTCTGAATTCCTTTCCAATGTGATCTAGCCCTATGCTCTTATTGATCCTCTATGTTTACCTAGCTAGTGAATGTCAGAGGTAAGATGTGATCTCAGGCCTTTCTGGCACCAAGTACAGCACACTAGCCACTTGGTCAAGATGTCTCTTGTGTACAACAGCATTATGAAATTCAGAAGTTTCTTGGTATTCTTGTCTCTTTTTGGCTCTTAAAAAGAAATGTTTTAATTTAATCTATCTCTTCTATGTTCTTTGTCTATCGTGGAAAAAAAAGTAAAGTAACTTTTGAAAGCATTATATAATTTAAAATATTCCTATTTATGAGCCGAGAGTGAGTAAAATCAAAGGAATATGGGTGTGCTAAGTGACTCAGTCAATCTTATTATTATTATTCTTTGTATTCCTCTAGTTATTTTTACTTGGGGTAGTTCTACCTCCCCCTCAATGTAGTTTAATTTTGGCAAAACACCTATTTAGTTTTTGCTTATTGACTTACAGGATACACATGTTTTCATGGAAAAATATGAGTTCGGGACACCTACCCCAGCCAAGTATTTATCACAGTTTATCATGACAAATTCTCTAAATTCTTTATTTAAACTCATCTGTTTATTCTCTTGCGTCTTCAGTGCTGTATAATTTAAAAAATATTGATGGTTTTCATTTGTTCTACCACTTCAATTTCCTGTTATGCTTCTTCCCCTGAATTCTTCCATATAACAAAGAAAAATAGTTAAGCAAGTGATGACAAAGCAACCACATTTTGTCTTTTTTTTATTCCATTTTTCAACTAACAAGTATGGATTTTCTTTCCCTCTTCCAATTTAAAAAGAAAAAAAATCCTTTGTCACAAGTATACATAGTCAAGCAAAACAAATACATTGTCCATGACTAAAAACATATGTCTTGTTCTGCTTCTTTAATTCATCTCTCCTCTGTCAGGAGATGTGTAGCATGCTTGATCATTAGTTCTTTGGAATCATGATTGGTCATTGCATTGGTCAGGGATCTTATGTCTAACAATGTTGTTTGTCCATACAATGTTGTAGTTATTGTATGCATTGCTCTGCTGGCTCCACAGTGCAACCATATCCTACCTCTTGAAAGAAAGGATGAAATGTGTTTCATCATTTGTTCTCTGAGACCAAGGTTGGTCATGGAAATTAATTTAAGTTTAACTTCCTTATAACTTTTTTTTTCATTTATTCTGGTTTAGTCACCATCTATCTTAATCTCTTGGTTCTACTTTTCCTTTGTTCCTCATCTGTTCATACAAAGTCTTCTCATGTTTTTCTGAATTCCTTATGTTGTTTCTTGCAATTTACCAACATCCTATTATATTCCCTACAAACAACACTCCATTCATTGTTGCCAGTGCTGGAATGTACTTGTTTTTCACCTCCTTATGTGGCTACTCCTTCCAATGAATTTTCAGGTCACAGCTCGTGAGCACTTTTTCATCTTATGTGATTCTTAGCCACATTGCCCCATAAGTCATCAATGACATCATCTTGGCATTGTGGATAGAACACTAGACATGGAGTCAAGAAAACATGAGTTCAAATCCAACCTCAGATACTTCACCCTATAACATAATTTTTGTTCTCTTCTATAGAGTAGGCAGCTAGATGACACAGAGTCAGGAAGACGAGTTAAAATCCAGCCTTAGATACTTACTAGCTGTGTGACTCAGGACAAGTCACTTAACCTCTATTTACCTCAGTTTTCTCATCTGTAAAATGGGGATGATAATAGCTCCTACTTCCCAGAGTTGTGGGGAATCGCAAAGTGCTTAGCTTAGTGCCTGGCACATAATAAGTGCTATGCAAAAGTTTGCTAGTATTATAGCTATTATTAATGTGGATTCTAGTACATAGATGTGCATAGGGATTACCTATGGTTTTTGTTTGTTTGTTTGTTTGTTTGTGTGGAGAAGCCCTGAGGGTGGAAGCTTCCACTACTTGTATAGTTTGGCACTTTCTCTTCAACTTATGGTCTAAGAAAGTTGCCTAGAGCATTGAGAGGTTAAATGACTTCTCTAGGATCATATAGTCAGTATGTGTCAGAAAAAAGACTTGAACTGAGATCTTCTTGTCCCCAGGCTGGTTCTGGTCACTATGCCACACTGCCATTCATCCATATATACTGTATCTACCTGTTTTGTTTTACTTACACACTGCCATTCATCCATACATAGTGTATCTACCTGTTTTGTTTTACTTACAGATTGCCTCCCTTCTTAGAATCTGAGCTCTCTGAGGACAGGGATTAGTTCTGCCTTTCTTTGTATCCCCAGAATTTAGCATGACACCTACCACATAATAATCACATAACAAATGCTCGACTGACTATTTGTGCCACCCTGGACAAGTCACTTAAATTTCCCCAGGCTTCATATCTTCATCTGTAAAAAATAAAATAATTTATCAATTGTATGATAAATTGTTTCTTTCGATCTTCACACCTATCCTGAGAGGTATATATATATATATATATATATATATATATATATATATTATATATATGTATGTATATAGGGTTGTGTGAGGATTAAAAGGAATAATATGTGCTTTACAGATGTGGAATCATGATGTCAATGGTAGCTGTTACTAAATTGGAAGATCTCCCTAGCACATTGGAGGTCTTCCTCTAGATTTTTCACAATTTTGTACTTACCAGTGTAATACTTGAGCTTGCCATCTCCTATCCCTTACTACTGTAAAGGCCCATTTTTTTCTAATCATACATTCTCTGGATGTATTTTCCACATTATTTCTTGCATGAAAGCCATTATTGAAAAATTGCTCTAGCCTACTCACATCTACCTTATGTCCCTCCATTGTACTCTGCAATTTAATTTCTTAGAGCTTTTGATGTCCATGACTTTGCAGCTATGTAGTTGCTGCAGAGGAATTTTGGTATCCCCAAATGGGTTTTTATTTCAGGAACAATTTGGGATCATTGAAAGCACTGTGTGATTTTTCTAACACAGGCAAATTTTCTTTCTTCTTATTCAGTTTTGGATCTAGATTAACAATGGTCCATCTGCAATGCCTGTCCAAGATGTATGTATTAACAGATTAACCCAATAGACTGCCCATCCACCTCCATGCCTTAGTTGGGACAATAGGCATTCTTTACCCATTTGTTTTTCCCAGTGAGCATTGTTAGGCTGCAGTTGTGGCTCCCATTGAAGAGACTCTGAAGTATTCAAGGAGCTGAAAGCAGTCAGCATAATGTCTGACTAAGCAAATGATGGTCTAAGGAAATGGAAATTAGGCAGTATTATTTCTCCCTGACACTCGTGCTGCATTGTGGCCAAGAGGATTTAATGCACTATCTGAAAGAATCTTGCCAACCTAGAAACTTAATTGAGTCCAAATTTTTGATCAGTCTTATTAATTTGTGGAAATCATGCATTTATTTTCCTTTTAAAATTAGATTTAAAAATTCTGAATGCAATAAATGCCTCCAAAATAGTATTTCCATTGATGTGCGTGTATTATATATACATGTATTTATACACACACATATATATATATACACATGTGTGTATACACATATATATATATTAGAACAGAAGAAAATATTCTATACGGATCTGCAAATTTCTGTTATGTACAGCTTTCAAAAATATTTCCTATAAAAAGCCCAATGATTGTCAGTGCTTTCAGGAAGGCCAATCTCTTAATGGAGTAGGATATGTATTGTTAATCATTTATAGAGTAAATTGTCTTTTTATGTGTGTCACTGAAGAATATTTATCAGGAGCTCACTGTAAACTGTCCTCTGGAGTAGGCACTATGGAACTTCACAAGGGCTAGAAGCCAATCTATGCCATCACAAAGGTTATAGGCGAATTAATAAAAGAAGTTAAATATGCATAAAGCAGGCATAAATCTACACAAGAAGAGTTATACAAAACAAGTAAAAATTAATAGAGCTGAGGAGCCAAGTAGTAAATACTGAGGAGAAGAAGAAAAGACAGAATAATGGGAACTGGGTGGAATTAGTGAGGGGTGGCTTATCAAAACACTCAACTATAATGTGACTTCAGTTTGGCATATATATAGTGGCAAAATATCTTTGCTGATTTTCAGTATTAGGTATTTTAATATCTTTTGTCATAAAAGGTTAATTCAGCTACATGACCTAATCAGACATGACTGAAGGTATTGATCATTCCTAAGAGATCTGAGAGTACGCTCTGGGTCACTGCTATTCTGTCTTAAGGAGTTTCTGTGGTGGAGTTATCTTAGAGTTTGACCTTTCTAGTTCTAAGGCCACTTGAATGAGATTGCTATCAGGATGGTTGGGACCAATATGCAGGTCACACACACATCTCTTTTCCCTTGTGAGATTGGTGTGTTCAATTGCCAAATCTTATTAATGGTTCTTTTGATGTTTGGCAAAATTTAGGAGGAGTATTTTACTTTATTATTTTTAATTTCCACTGTAAAAAATGTCTCCGTATACTTTGTAATAGCAAGTGATTGGGAAAGTTGTCTAGATAGCTGCCTAGAAGTATATAGGTGGTACAGTAGAAAGAGGGCTGGGCCTAGAGCCAGGAAGACCTAAGTTCTGAATGCAGGGTCAGACACACTTCTTAGATGTGTGATCCTGGGCAAGTCACTTAACCTCTGTCTGCCTTAGTTTTCTCAAATATAAAATGGGAATCATAATAGACCTATCTCACAGAGTTGTAAAGATCAAATGAGATAATATTTGTAAAGCACTTAGTGGCATATAATAGGTGCTTAATAAATGCTTGTTTCTTTTCCTTCCTCTTTGTTTTATTATGCTATTTGCAATTACTTGTGTATAAGAAGATGAAATGGCTGTGCACATTGTGAATTATGAGGTAGTTTGAGAAAACTGAGAAAATTTAAAAGAGAAAGATTGTCTGTAAAATTAATTATACTTGATAATTATCAGTCCTAGCTATGTAATGTAAGCATTTCAAAGAACTGCTTCCAACAAAGACCAGTTTTGCATAAATCAATTCAATCGATTAAGTTTTTGATGGACTAGTCAGAGTGCTTAAACTCCTGTCTGGTATAAAACTCACTTCATATATGTGCTTCATGTACTTTAGATGTAAATAATGCTGTTTTTTTTTTTGTCAAGCTACCAATAGAAGTCTGTAAGAGATATACTAATCTTTTAGACTTTAGAGGGGGAATGTCTTTATCTGTGGCCCCCCTTTCCCCAGCTACTCCATCCTTGACTCCTACCTACACGATTATTCTCTAAAATAATCCTACACAATTAACCCTTCAAAATCAATTTAAATTTTGCAATTAGTTGGTTTGGCATTAGCAGGCAGGAATAATCTATTCCCTTCAGGGCTATGTGGATCTGTCCTTAACAATCCACAATTATATTTGATAGCTGGGGAGCTGCTTTGAATACCATCTGAAAATTCTGTTACCTGACTTGATCTTTTGAAAATCTAGTGACTCCAATTTGTTGAGCCCACTTAAAGTGACAAAAGATAGGTGTTTTCAAATTCCCTAACACTATTCTATCATGGTACACTTTTAAGCACCTAAAATGGGAGAAAAAAACCCCCAGCACTACAAAACTAATATGGTCAAAAGTTATTAACTTACTCAACCTGTTTGTCATATGATTGCACTAGAAATTAAAAGGTCTGCAAAATAAAATATTGTTAAATAACATATATCAACAAAACTCCTTCTGACATGGTCATAACTGTACTTTAGGATATCATTTTAGGAGCAAAGTGGAGGATTGATGGGCAAGGCTAGTCACTGGCCATGTTATTTTTACCCTATGTAATATATACAGCAATGAGAAAAAGATGAAAGTGTCCCAAAGCAAATCATTTGGGGGCAATCAATTAGCCTGCCTCAAGTCTTTGTGCTCTTTAATGCATCCTCCATATAGCTTACAAAGTGATATTTCCAAAGTGCAATTCTGATGATGCATTTCACTTGTTCAGAAAGTTTCAGTGGCTCCCTATTGCTTCCAGTGTCGAATGCCAACTCCTTTGTTTGACATTTAAATCTCTTCACTACTTGATTCCAGGTTTCTAGGGTTATTAAATATCATTCTCCTTTAGTCATTCTATGGTCCAGCCAAACAGGCCTTCCTTTTGTTCCTCACTAACCCAGCTCCCATCTCTGGGCTTTCATAGAATGTGTCACCCATTCCTGAAATGTATTGTCCCCTCATCTCTGCCTCTTATAATCCTTAGCATCCTTCCAAGCCCAGTTTAAGTATGACCTAAAAAAGACGTCTCTTCTGGTCTCTCTAGCCCAAGATTACATTTGCTTTGCATATATTTTGTACATGCCTTTCTTTCTTTATATTGATTTTTTCCGGTAGAATTAGATTCCTTGTGAACAGAGACTTTAATTTGTCTTTGTATAGTCTCAGCATCTGCATAATAAATACTTGTCAATTGCATGACACATAATTTTTACTCAAAATGTCAATTAAGCTAAAATAAAAGCTCCTTTGACATTTGGTATGAGGTATTATACTATGTCTCATTGCTGGGCCTGGACTTTGGAAGACTTCAGTTCAAATTTGAGCTCAGAAATTTACTAGCTCTGTGATCCTAGGAGTCACTTAACCTCTGTCTGCCTAGGTTCCTTGTTTATGAGAATGATAACAGCAACTACCTCTCAGATTTTTGTGAGGATAAAATAATACTTGTAAATAACTTAGTACAGTGCCTCGCACATCTTAAGTGCCTAATAAATGTTTGTTCCTTCCCCCCTCCCCAATTTTTAGTTCTACTTCCTCTGCTTTTTTATAACAAGAAAACACTTTTGTATGTGGAAATACTTAAACAACAATTCAATTCTAAAATCATTTAGTGACCACCTACTATAATCCTGGGGCAGCTAGGTGGCAAAGTGATTAAAGTTCTAGACTTGGATTCAGGAAGAGTCATCTTCCTGACTTCAAATCTGGCCTCAGACATTTACTAGCTATGTGATCCTGGGCAAGTCACTTAACCCTACTTGCTTCAGTTTCCTCATCTGTAAAAAGAACTGGAGAAGGAAATGGCAAATCTTTGCTAAGAAACTCCCAAATGGGGTCACAAACAGTCAGACACAACTGAAAACAACTAAACAACAATAAAAGAAGAGTAACATAAGAACAGTTTAGAAAGATGGGTGAGAAGTAGATGGTAAAGGGCTTTAAAGTAACAGACAGGGGAGTTTCTGTTTTATCCTAGAGACGAGATGGAATAACTGAATCTTCTTAAGGAAGAATGAGACATGATCTAACCTGTGCTTTGGGAAAGTGAATTTTTGCAGTAAAGATGGAAGGGAGAGGGAAGAAACTTTGGGAGAAGAGATTAGTAATGAAAGCTTTTAAAATAATACAGGCAAGATATGATGAAAGCTTGAACTATGGTGGTATCAGTATGACTGAGAGGATCCCTGTAGTTTTTGGAGTAAAGGATAACAGCCCTCTGACATTGTTTTCTGAACGGATGGTTGATTATAGAGACTGGCCCAGAGAGGTGCAGCAACATGGGGAGGTACTTCACAGAAGGTATCTAAGGTCATGTTGTATAATCCTGAGATACAGTTTTATGTCCTCATTCAAGAGTCATGACATCCACGGCCACAGTTCATAAAACTGAGGCAAATATGAAGAATTACTGTACTCCTGCAAAAGATGGTGCTCAACTTAAATTGGTTCAGCAAAACTTTTTAAAATTAAATTTTGTTTTTCAATCAGTACAAATTTTCCTCTCCTTCCTCCTCCAATTGAGAACAACAATAAAAACTTCTGTCATAAACTTGTATAGTCAAGCAAAACAAATCTCTGCATTAGCCATGTCTGAAAATATTTCTTTCAGACTTGACTTGCTTGACTATAAAAGTACACACACACACACACACACACACACACAGATTTGTTTTGCTTTATCTATCTATCCATCTATAACTACCTCTCTATCTATCTAATCTATTCATCTAAATATCTTTACCTGCTGAATCTCTCAATTCTCTAATGATGAATTAGACTCAGTCTTCTGGAGTTATAGTTGGTTGATATACTGATTAAAGTTTCTAAGTCTTCTAAAATTGTTTGTTTTTACAATATTGTTATCATTGCAGAAATTGTTCTCCTGGTTCTGTTCATTTCACTCTGTCAATTCATATAAGTCTTCCCAGTTTTCTCTGAAACCATCCTCTTTATCATTTCTCACAGCACAATTGTATCTACTATGTTTATACACCATAACTTGTTGAGCCATCCCCCAGTTGATGGATGTTGCCTATTTCCCTTTTTCCCATCTCAAAAAGAGCTATAAATATTTTTGTACATCATTAGGGTTTGTTTTTTCTTAGGACTAATCCCTTCCTTAATATAGCCTCTCTCTAATTTCCCATTCTCCCTTCTCTCTTTTGCTTCCTAGCTCCCTATTGAGTGAAATGTATTTGTAAAGCTCTCTCTCTCTCTCTCTCTCTCTCTCTCTCTCTCTCTCTCTCTCTCTCTCTCTCTCTCTCTCTGTGTGTGTGTGTGTGTACTCTTCTCTCCTTTGACCAGTAAAGAATGCTAAAGCTAGCAAGAAATTGATTTTACTGGCTTATGATGGCAGCAGATCTTAGTAAGAAACATGCAAAATGCGTTCAAAGAAACATGTGCTATGCATTTAAAAATAAGTAAGGAATATATTTGGAAAATATAAGCACTTAAAAGTTTGGAACTTGTTTGCATTGGCTTTTTTTATTTCTGGAAGGAGATAATAACATAAGCTATATCTTAGTGGTAATTGATCATTTTACTAGGTATGCGCAAGCATGCTCCACCAGGAGATAGGAAGCTTCCACAGTTGCTGAAGTATTGTGGATGAATACCTTGCCAGGATCCTTTCTGCACGAGACAAGTTTGAGAACAAACTCCTCAAGGGGATTCTAGCACTAGCAGGTGTCAAGAAGTCCTAAACTATATCTTACCATCTACACAGAGACTCACAAGCTGAGTATTTTTATTGCACACTGTTAAACACATTGAAGGACACTGAGACTAGAATGAAAATATCATTGGAGTCAACATGTGTACAATTCCACTAGAAGTGATGCCACTTGCTTTACACCATACTTACTGATGTTTCAATGAGAGCCATACCTATCTATGTACTTATATCATGGAGGCTCAGAGATTTAGAAAATGGACTCATGGCCAGTAAATCTCTCAGCTGAGAGGGAGACTAAAGAAAGCCAGTAATAGATGAGCTCTGATTGAAGCAAATAATAACACTAAGACTGAGTTCATCATCATAAAGGAGAACAAATTCTGTAAAGAAAACTTCATGTTAAAGATATAAACACATTAAGAGAAAGTTGCTCCATATATAGTGACTAAGTAACTGGGAAACTTGTCTGATTATAAAACCAACCCAGAGATGATTGGGGAACCTGTAAATATGATTCACCACAACCAACTATTGTCCATAGGAAAGTTAGCTAGAAAGTGACATTTTGAGTGAAGAAGATGTGGTGGATTCTAACACCCTTGCCTTAGGTGAATCCTAGTTCATGTAAGGAGAGAAGACTAAACAGAAAGGCAACACTTCCTTGGCTTGAAATTCAGTTTAGAGACTAATAGGTTGCAGCAATAATTTGTGGAGCCTAGAAATTCTGATAGCTGGCCTGGACCTTCAACAAGTTCAGTTGTAGGAATGCAGCTTTAGATATCTAACACAGATGATGATCAGCCCATATCAACAACTAGTTCAAGTATAGGGTCAGAAAGGTCAGTAGGTCTCAGGAGACCTAGGTCTATTTGACCTGATGCCTGGGCTAATCTACAGTGTTATAGATTAACCTGGATAAGTGACTACACATGGGGCCAAATGACAGACTAATGTTTATCCATGTAATATGTGCCTCAAATGGAATTACATATTATTTGCTTATGTACTAGTGTTTTTGCATGTGTGTATGCGTGTGTGTATGTGTGTGTGAGAGAGAAAGAGCAAAAGAGAGAATAAAGAGAGAGAGACACACACAGAGAAAAAGAGAGAAAAAGAGTAAGAAGGCAGGAGACAGGGAGGAGAGAGAAAGAGATAGATACAGAGAGAAAAAGAGAGAAAGAGAGAGAAAGCAGAAGATAGAGAGGAGAGAGAGAAACATATATAGATATGGTTGTATGTGCCTAATACATATTATGTATAAAAACATTAAAACCATATTGAATTGAAAGGTTACAGTCAAGAAAAATACACTTTAGGCTGGCTGTCCAGGAGGAACAAATATTCTCTCTCTCTCTCTCTCTCTCTCTCTCTCTCTCTCTCTCTCTCTCTCACCCTGTATCTCTCCTTCTGTCTCCTCCTCTTTCTCTTCCCCTCTTTCTCACTTTTCTTGACTGTAACCTCTCAATTCAATGCAATTTAAATTTTCTTTATATATAATATATATTGCACACACACACACACACACACACACACTCACACATATATAAATATCTCTCTCCCTGTCTCTCAAAAAGTTGGTGACCATCCAAGTCCTGGGTTATTGTGACTTAGTGACAGTGCCTTAGGAAGAGATTTGGAAAGAGTTTTTGCCTTTAAAGAAATAAAAGACTCTCAGTGGGAATCAAGGTAAGGTAGGGGTTAATTCCTCCCTTCCCCATAGAAGACAGAGAGCATATAAATGGAAATCATTCCCTCTACTAGCAAGAGAAACCATTGAAACTATATATAAATCATCATCATCATTATCGTTTCTGGGACCATTATTGTTATTAAACCTAGATTTCTTCACATGTGGGATCCTTATTACACATGAGTACCCCTTTTACATGTGTGGGTATATTTTATCCAGGACCCAGCCCAAGTATTGTTACAGGTCAACCTACTTGGCCAGAAAGGGCACTTTTCCTGTTCGGATGCTAACTGGATTATTGCCTACTTAGGTAGGCATGGGAGAAGGCACAGTTAAGAGGTTGTGGGGCAGGGCTTGAATGATGAGAAAGTCTTGACGTCCATGCCCTCCTGATTAAGAATGCAGTTTTACAAAAGACCCCAAAGAACATTTTACAGTCTTTGAAAGTTATTGTACAAAGAAATAACTAGCAATTTTTCTACCTGGGAGGGGTCATCAGGTTAGTCAATAAATCTTTATTGTGTTTTCCATGTGTCCGGCACTGTGCTAAGTACTGGGGATACCAAAAGAGTCAAAAGACAGTCCCTGCCCTAAAGGAGCTCCAAAAAATTGGAAAGTCAACATACAAACAAATATGTACAGGCTGAACAGGAAATAATTAGGAGAGGGAAGGCACTGAAATTGAAAGGGGTTGGGGAAGGCTTCCTATAGAAGAAGGTATTTTAGTTGTGACTTAAACGAAGCCAAGGGAAGCCAGTAGACAGAAATGAGGAGGGAGAGTATTCCAGATTTGAAGGATAACCAGAGAAAATTCCTGGAGCCAAGAGATGGAATGTTTTGTTCACAAAATGTCAAGGAGGCCAGTGTCACTAGATCAAAGGGTACATAGTGGGTAGTAAAGTGTAAGAAGACTAGATAGGTAGGAGAAGGCTAAGTTATGAAGGGTTTAGAATGTTAAACAGGATCTTATATTTCATTCTGAAGGTGATAAGGAACCACTAGAGTTTATTAAGTGAAGGGGGCAGGGTTCACCTTTTTGGACCTGTACTTTAGGAAAACTACTTTGGTGGCTAACTGAAGGATGGATTGGATTGGGGAGAGATGAGGCAGGCAGAGCTACCAGGAAGTTATTGTAATAGTCTAGGCATGAGTTGATGAGGACCTGCACCAGAGTAGTAGCAGTATTCAAGAGATGTTGTGAAGGTGAAATCAACAGGCCCTGGCAACAGATTGGATATGGGAGGTGAAAGATAGTAAAGGATGTCAAGGATAGTAAAAGAGTCAAGGATGACACCTAAGTTGTTAGCCTGAGGGACTAGAAAGATGATTTTGCCATCTACAATAATAAGGAAGGAAAGGGTGGGTATTGGGGAAAAGACAATGAGTTTGCTTTTGGACATATTAAGTTTAAGATACCTACTGGACATACAATTTGAGATATCTGAAAGGCAGTTAGTGATGCAAGACTGAAGGTCAGCAGAGAAGTTAGGGCAGGATGGGTGGATTTGAGAATTGTCAGTATAAAGAAGGTACTTAAATCAATGGGAGCTGAGATCACCAAGTGAAGGATAGTATAAAGGGAGAAGAGAAGAGGGCCTAGGACAGAACTCTGGGACAACTATGGTTAGAAGGCATGATCTGGATGAGGATCTAGCAAAGTAGTCAGAGAAAGTGTGGTCATATAAGAAGAGAACTAGGAGAGAGTGGTGTTCCCTAAACCTAGAGACAAGAGATTATCAAAGAGAAGAGGGGATAAACAGTGTTAAAGAGTACAGAGGAATGAAAAAGAATGAGGATTGAGAAAAGGCCATTGGACTTGGCAATTAAGAGGTTATTGGTAATTTTGGAGAGATCAGTTTCAGTGGAATGATAAAGTTGGAAGATAGATTGTAAGAAGTGAATTAATGGAGAGAAAGTGGAAGCATCTATTGCAGCTAACCTTTCAAAAGGATTTAGCTACACAGGGCAGAGGAGATATAAAATGATAGTGGGGATGAAGGATGGAAGTATCAGGTGAGGGGTGGGGTACAGGCTTACTTGGGATGTGACTACTAGGTAGGACAACTTGAGGTTTCTCTGCTACTGAAGAACCAGTTGCTTGGCAGAGGGGATTGTATCTAAGATCTCTTGATTGCTCTGGGTAGTGGCTACTACCAGGAATAAGATCAGGGAAAAAAGATTTGGGTTTAGAGGACAATGCTGTCAGTGTCCGGGGCAAACCCCAGATGACCCCTTCCCTAGTTACCACCCTGTACAGGTATTCTAAGAAGGCCCAATACAGTCATATTAGAGTATAATTCTGTTCTTCCACTGAAGGTTTTTCTTCAGATGAGGTAGCTGGCTTTTTTATTTTAGCTGTCCCTACCAAAACAGTAACAGCTATTAATCAGTGCATTTTTGACATTATCTGGCACCATAGAATAAATTGCAAAAAGAAAAGCTGAATTTCATATCCCTGAGAAGTGGGTGTATTAAATGTCATAGATTTTGGATGATTCATTTAAATTAAAATGGTTAAAGGCATGCTAACGGAATTCAAAAGAAACTTGGCAGGGAGCTCCCAATGCAGTATTTGAGAAGACTAGATCTTAGCAGATTTTATTAAAAAGTAGTTACTCCCACCTACTTCCCTTCCTCGTGCCATCTAATAGTTGCCTCCAGAAACACCTGGTGGCAGTGATACCAGAAGCTGCTGTCTTCAGGGAGTTCAGATAAGTTCATAGACTAAGAGCTAGAAGGGACCTCAGAGATCATCAAGTCCAGCTCATTAATTTAACAGATTAGGAAACTGAGGTCCAGAGATATTAAGTGACTTGCCCAAAGGGTCCCAAAGCTAGAAAGTGTCAGGCAAGATTTGAGCTTAGGTTTTCTCACTTGGTTTCAGGTAAAGGCTAGATGGCAAAAGACAGTTCCTACCCTCAAGGAGCTCAAAAACTAATGGGGAAGACAATATACAAACAAATAGATACAGGATGACTAGGAAATATTTGGCACTGGAATTAACAGGGACTGAGGAAGATTTCTTATAAAAGATATTTTAATTGGGACTTGAAGGAAGCCAGTTGTCAGAGATGAGGAGGGAGAGTATTTCAGGCATTAAGGATAGTCAGAGGAAAGGAGCCAAGAGATAGACTATCTCCTTCATGGAATGTCAAGGAGGCCAGGATCACTGGTTCCTTGTACACAGGGACTATCTTGCCTCAAGCCTTAGGGAGATATCTAAGACTTTTCTGCAACATGTTAGACAGCTTGTGATCCATGTTAGAAGTGGTATTCAAGCTCTTGTTTTCCTGACTATAAGACACCATACTAGCACTTAACTTTTTAGAGGGTTAGAACCTATGACTTTATTAGTCCCTGTACTGATACAAACTGTAAACTTGTCTGGAACTTAAAGTCATAAAGAGGCACTGAGGCATTAGGTGACCTACCCATGGTCACATAGCCAGTATCCATCAAAGGCAGGACTTGAATATAGTTTTTTTTTTTCTCAGATCAAGGCTGATTTATTCTAGGCCAGAGGTGTCAAACATGTGGCCTGAGGGCATGCAGCCCACAAACACCCTAGAGAATCAGGAACCAGATTCAAATGTAATTGGGGAATATTTAAAAAAATGAATAAAAATACAATAAAACATATATATTTACATTTTAAAAAAAACTAAATCAACAAGTGGCCCACATGGATCATTATATATAAATTAGTGGCCCTGGTTTCTACTCGAGTTTGACACCACTGTTGTAGGCAACTCTCTTTACTGTAAACTGTAGAAAAAATGTGACAAGGGACATTGGCAAGGGAATATCTTCAACTAGGAGTTCCTTATATCAGTGAAATAACAGGACCAGTCATTATCCTTATTCCCAAATCAGTAGTTATATACATACACTATGAGGCAATGAGTTTAAACCTCCATTCCCAGGAATTCCTGTTTTTTTTAAAAAAAAAATTTATTTTAAGTTTTAAGTTCCAAATTCTTTCCCTCCTTTCCTGCCTCCCTCCCTGAGATGATAGACAATCTTATGTAGGTTATATATGTGCAATTATGTATAATATTTCCATATTAGTCACTTTGTGCAAGAAGACTTGAATGAAAGAAAAAAAGAATCAAAATGGCATATTTCAGTCTATATTCAAACAATATCAATTCTTTCTCTGGAGGTAGAGAATGCTTTATCAGTAGTTCTTTGGGATTGTCTTGGATCATTGTATTGCTGAGAATAGCTAAGCCGTTCACAGTTCTGTATCAAACAATATTGCTATTACTGTGCACAATGTCCTCTTGGTTCTGTTCACTTCAATATGCATGAGTTCATGTAAGTCTTTCCAGGTTTTTCTGAAATCATCCTGCTTGTAATTTCTTATAGAACAATAATATTCCATTACAAGAATATACCACAGCTTTTTTAACCATTCCTCAATTGATGGGCATCTCTTTGATTTCCAATTCTTAGCCACCACAAAAAGAGTTGCTATAAGTATCTTTGTACAAATAGATCATTTTCTCTTTTTTTGGATGTCTTCGGGATGTAGACGTGACAGTGGTGTTTCTGAATCAAAGAGTATACACAGTTTTATAGCTCTTTGGACGTAGTTCCAAATTACTGTCCAGAATGGTTGGTTCAGTTCATAACTTCACCAACAATTCATTAGTGTCCCAGTTTCCCCATATCCTCTCCAACATCCACCATTTTCCTTTTTGTCATATTAGCCACTCTGATATATATGAAGTGGTACCTCAGGGTTTTTAATTTGCATTTGTCTAATCAATGGTGATTTGGAGCATTTTTTCACATGGCTATAGATAGCCTTAATTTCTTCATCTGAAAACTGCCTTTTCATATTCTTTGACCATTTATCAATTGGGGTATGACTTGTATTCTTTGACTCAGTTCTCTACATATTTTAGAAATGAGGAGCAGCTAAATGGATAGAGCACTGGCCCTGAAGTCAGGAGGATGTGAGTTCAAATCCCACATCAGACCAAACACTTGCCACTTACTAGTTGTGTGACCCTAGGCAAGTCACTTAACCCCAATTGCCTTAAAAAAAAAGAAATGAGGCTTTTGTCAGAGACACTGGCTGCAAAAATTACTCCCCAGCTTTCTACTCCCCTTCTAATATTCATTACATTGGCTTTGTGCAAAACTTTTAAAAATTTAATGTAATCAAAATTACCCATTTTGCATTTCATATTCTCTGTTTCTTGTTTGGTCATGAATTCTTCCTTTCTCCATAGATCTGACATGTAAACTATTTCTTGTTCTCCTAATTTGCTCGTAGTATCACCCTTTACGTCTAAAATCATGTACCCATTTTGACCTTATCCTGGTATATGAGGGCTATGCCTTGTTTCTGCCATACTGTTTTCCAGTTTCCCCAGCAGTTTTTGTCAAATAGTGATTTCTTATTCCAGAACTGGAATCTTTGGGTTTATTGAACAGTAAATTATTTTAGCCATTGACTACTGTGTTTTGTGTACCTAACCTCTCCTGCTGATCCACCACTCTATTTCTTAGTCACTATCAAATAGTTTTGATGATTGCTGTTTTATAAAACAGTTTTAGATCTGGTATGGCAAGGCCACCTTCCCTTGCGTTTCTTTTTATTAATTTCCTTGATATTCCAGGAATTTTGTTCTTCCAGATGAATTTTGTTATTCTTTATCAGAAATACTTGTTGCAAATCTCCCCCATGGTTTTCTGCTTTTCTTATAATTTTGGTTGCATTGGTTGTGCTTGTGTAAAAACTTTAATTTTATACAATTAAAATTATTTCTTTTACATTTTTTTCTTTTACATTTTGTGATGCTCTCTGTATCTTCTTTGGTCCTAAATTCTTCCCTTATCCCTAAATTTGACAGATAAACTATACCATGTATCCCTGTTTTCTTAATCTGCACCTCATATTTCCCTGATGTAAGTCCTCTTTGTAACCTCTATTGCCTTCTTTAATATACTTGCTCAGTTTGTTCTTGAGTACTCCTGGTGGGTTTTTAATCTATGCTTTCCTACAGGTTTAATCATATGAAGCATTCTGCTTAGTACAAGAAGTACTCTTATCTCAAAAGAGATGGTTCTGAAGGCTTTTGGGTTACCTTTTGGAGAACAAATAGCATCTTATGATACAACTTACCTGAAAACTGACATTGCCTCTTTAAAGACTAGTTAAGGTGGAGGTCACAGAGATATTCTAACTCAGGATATTTTGTTGAATATTAAAAAAAGTTATATTATTTACCTCCTGCCATCTTCCTGTCAGGTCTAGAAACAAAGCCCTGGAAGACTTACTTGACTCTTTTAAGACCAAGGCTCTGGCCCTGAGGCCCTGCTGATTTTGTTTGCCTCAGTCCCTCATGGCACCTACGCCCAGGTACTATACACAGTTCACTCATTCCCTGAAATTTTTACCACCTCAGCTATCACTCAGGGAAAGAATATGTCAACCCACCTACCATTCTGGTAACTTTACAAGCCACAGCTTATCGTGGTTGTGGTTTGTTCTTAGTTCTTGAAGAAGTTCTTGAAGAAGACCATGACATCAGGAAGATGATGACATGACTTGCAATTGAATTGGATTTAAGTGATGGAAGGCTGTGCAAAGTCACCAGCCTCACTTTTTCCTCCAGAGCCATCTGGTCCATTGGCCAGATATAGATCAGGACAATTGGAGATGGCCCAGGATACAATGGGGGACCTTGGCCTTTTTGAGTTAAGGTCTTTCTGAGTTCTTCCTTTGACTGAAATGATGCCCATTCAGTGATTAGGCCTGTTTAAGAAGTGAGTCAAGGGACAGCTAGTTGGCACAGTGGAGTTGGGAGGACCTGAGTTCTAATCCAGCCTCAGACTAAACACTTGACACTTACTAGCTGTGTGACCCTTGGCAAGTCACTTAACCCCAATTGCCTAAAAAAAAAAAGTGAGTCAAGGTATGACCCCTTTAGTAAAAAAAAAAAAATCAAACTGGGAGGGGAAGACTTTCAGGGTTGCTGGCTGAAAGAGAAACAATTACTATTTACATTCACTCTGAGCCATCAGGACCCCCTAAATAACCAGTAAGTGATGCTTGAACAGTAACCTATTGTTGGCCAATCAATGAGAGTCAGAGTGAATTGGGTTTAAGGCATGGTCTTTAAGAAAGAAATCTAGTCAGTAAATCCCAAGATAACTAGGAAGGTTTCAGTCATCAAAATTTACCTTCCTTTGGGCAGAACACCCTCATAGATATACCTGCCCACTATTCCTATAAAAGTTTTCTTTCCTTCTATTAGACTATAAGCTCGTTGAGGCCAAGAATTATTTTTTCTTTTATACTTGTATCCCAGTACTTTGTACAGTGCATAACACATAGTAAGCATTTAATAACTAATGCTTTCTCATTTACTTATTCTATTATTTGTAAGTCGTTTTGCAGAAATGTCCTAATACTATATTTTATTGATTGATATATGGAAAAATACACACACACGTGTGTTCTGTACACACATATTGTATATAAGCATAACACCTTGTACATAGGTGCCTAAATTTTTTTTTGTTGAAATAATTTTGCACCCAAAGTTTACTTGTTTTGTCTGAGCATCTTCTTTGGTGCTTGGGAATCCTAAGGAACAAAATGTTGCCCTTGCAACTTAATAATTTATGCTTACTTATCTTTTGCTTGGTAACTGTTTCTTCAAGACAAGCCTAAATTTTAAGGGGAAATGACCAAATTCTAAGATGGATGACACTCAGTCTGCATAAAAAAAATTCTTCGTATAGATTTAAAAGGAGACATATTTGCCTTCACTTCTTTCCCTAAATACATGGTCGGTGTGCCCTTGTGTTGTGCTAAATAAATTCCATGTCTCATCTTAGAATTTGTATTCCAGTGCTATGTGATGTGCTGCCTGCTCTCCATACCCGAAGATCAACACAGACCAAATCATTCACAAACTATTTTGTAGAATTCAAGTTCAAAAAGGTATTTTGTGGGTTAAAGGTATAACATAATGGAGACAAGTTTTTGCTGTCTGTTGAATGAATCTGTTGGACTTTCAGTTTGACTGGATTTCAACTTTCTGGGGTTGAAAAGACTGAGATATTTAACCTTTCCTAAACTCTTTTAACCAAAGAAATGCTCTCTAAAATAATGAATTCGAAAAATCCAATTTGTGCATTTTAAAATGAAAGCCTTAGATAGGAACTGCTGCTATTTCAGTAATTGTGAATATGAAACAACTTTTTTTTTTCTTTCACCACATCTACTGGCTTAAGGATTTGGAAAGTATTTCAATCTTACTTATATTTAAATATCTATAACCTACTACATTTCATTTTCTTTAATTCCTCATAAAAATTCTGGTTTTGTTGAATATGGATCAAGTCAACAAACATTCATTAAATGATTACTATGTACCAAATACTGTGCTAAGCTGTAGGTATATAAAGAAAGTTAAAAAAAAAAGGATAATACTTTCCATTAAAAAAAAAAGATAATCCCTTCCCTCAAGGAACTTCCATACTAATGGAAAAGACAGAAAGTAAAAACACAGTAGATATAAGAATATAATGGAAGATAATCTTAGACAGGAGGCACTACTAGTTGGAGAGGGACAGGAAAGGCCTGGTGAGGTAGGTGGGATTTGAGCTGAGTCTTGAAGGAAGTCGGAGAAACTAAGGGGATGGGGTAGGAAGGGGCTGGGTTATGAAGATCTTTAAATGCCAAAGAAATAAATTTATATTTGATTTTTATGGTAATAGAGAATCACTAAAGTTCTTTTGGAAAGGAGGTGGAGGTTGACATGGACAGATCGAGCTTTAGAAAACTCATCTTGGCTGCTGACTTGAGTTAGGACTGGCATCAGGAGAAATGTGGATGGGGTGGGGAAATCAGTTAGTAAGTTATGGTAATAATCTAGGCAAAAGGAGATGAAGGCCTAAATTAGGGTTGTGTTTTTTTTTAGTAGAGAAAAGGAAAACTATACAAGCAATGTCATGAGGTTAGAAGCAAGAAGATTTGGCAACAGATTGGATATGTGGGGTGAATGAAAATGGGGAGTTAAGGATAACACTGAGACTTTGAGATTGGGTGACTGGAAAGATGGTGGTGCCCTTAAGTTTGAGATACTTATGGGACATCTAATTTGAGATATCCAAAAGCAATTGGTGAAATGGGACAGGAACTCAGGAGAGAGACTAGAAATGGTCATATAGATCTGAAATTAACTATAGAGGGATGCCAATTGTTCCCATGGGGGCTGATGAGATCACCAAGCAAGATAATATAGAAGGAAAAGAAGATTCAGGGCGGAGCCATGTTGAGTGGGACACCTATGGTTAGTGGGAATGACATAGATGAAGTACCAGCAAAAGAGATTGAGAAGGAGGTATGGGACAAGAAGGGAGAGATAGGAGAAAGGAGTGTCATGAAAACCTAGTGGACTCAATTTTAATTGAATGATTAGGTTGAAAACAGATTGAAGATGATTTAGAAGAGAGAAGAGGAAATGGTGGCACTTGTTGTAGATGATTTTTCAAGGATATTAACCATGAAAAGGAGGATAAATATAGAATGACAGCTATCATGGCTAGTAGGATCAATGAGAATTTTTTTTTTTTAAATGCAAGGGACATGGATGTTTTTGTAAGAAGCAAGGAAGGAGCCACTAGACAGAAAGAGAATGAAGATAATTTTAATTTTAGTGAATAAGAGTAAGACTTTTTTTTTTAGTTAATCCAATACCTTCCTTGCTACTATAAACCTTGGCCCTCACTACAATCTTTCAATGGGTATCTTCCTAGGGGAGATTGTTGGTGGAAGTAATGTCTCACCCAAATTCTAATTAGTCTGATTTAGTCTTCAGACTTCTCACTGCTTGATGTTCTTCTTCTTTGAAGATGTCTCCTTTACAGTGTATTGCTATTCTTGTGAGGCACGACCTATATCTGAACTCTTAAACTTACTCATCTCAGTTCTACTACTCCTTCCCTATCTTTTTCTGCCCCTTCCAACTATGCCCAATGGAAAGCCCATTTGATTGTTCATAACCCCCTCTTTCATTCTTGATCCTTTCCTTCCAGGTTTCTTCCATCTGGTGTTTACTGAAATATGGCTTTCTCCAGATGATAGCCCATTCCTCCAACAATAGGGAACTTCCCCATTGCTGCTTTCAGACTCTCTGCTATGACTTCTCATTGAAAGCTCACACCATCTAGTTGCCTTACCTCTCTCTAGGTCATTGTGGCTGTCATTTACAAATCTCTAAGTTATTCTCCCATGCTTAGAGGACTGTAGCATTTGGCTCATGATTTTCCTCTCTACCTTGATCAATGCCTCCATCCTTAGAGATGCTAATATTCACATTAGTTGACTCTTCTAACACCCTGGCTTCCCAGTTTATCAACCTTCTCATTTTTTCATTTTATCACAGTTATCTAAAGGGGTGATCACAACTTAACTGTGTGTCACCTCTATGATCTTCTGAAATTCCCTTTTTCAGATCATAATCACTTGTTCTTCCCCCTACTTTATTCCTCAATCTGCAGTTTGTCCTTTCTCAATCTCCCTGCTCTTTCACAGGTCTTTTCCTCTGAGTTCTCACTTTCATAGCATCATAGATTTATAGCCAGAGGGGACTTTAGAAATAAGTTAATCAATTTCCACATTTTGTAGGTGAGAAAACTGGTAGGTTAAGTGATTTTCCCAAGGTCACACAGGTACTAAGTGGCAGAACTGGGGTTTTTTCTTTCACGGTCTTAATCCTACAGTTAGTAAATTCAATAAAACATCATCCCATATCCTTGAATTTCTTTCCTCTTGCCCATCTGCTGTTCTTATCTTGATAATCCTCAAACCAGGGCCAAGTCCACAATATTCCATCTCTGGTTCTATTCTGGAGCTTCCAAACCTTGCTAGAGCAAGTTGTGAAGCCATGCTGACAGGGTCTGCCACAAATTCATGGTCTCTAACTTCATTTGGTTATTCACCACTGCATAATAATCCTTATTCATCTCTTATTGAGTGCCTATTATTTTCTCACTATGACTGCTCCAAAACTTCTCCTTTCTTCTTAAGACACCTTCGCAATTTACTTTTCCAACTTCTTCAGATTAACTAATCTCCTATTTTAGAGAAGTTTGAGGCCAGTTTGTATGAGCTCCCTCATCTCTCCTTCTGCACATCCCAAAGCCATTGTGTCTTCATCCATTCTGTCCTCCTTTGCCCCAGCATCACAAAGAGGTGGTCTTTCTTGCCAAAACTAATCCCCCCCTTTACTTATAGTTTTATACCTTTGATTCTATACCTTTCTATCTTCTCAAGGAGCTGGCTTTAGCAACACTTCCCTCTCTCTCATCTTCCTCATTCTCCTCCTATCTTTTGACTCCTTTCCTAATGCTAACAACAAAAAAAAGAAAATGTATCCCAAATCTGTTAAAAAATTAAAACTCTTTTGTGTGAGAGACAGGGTGGTTTAGCAAGTTGTCCTTTGAGCCGGGAATATCTAGGTTTTCACCTATGACATATACTGACTATATAACACTGGCCAGCCATGTCATCTCTTCAAGAGACATTAAATTGCTCAACAGGTGTGGATTTGCATTAGTAAAGAGATTTTTCTTACCAGGAATTCTTGTACCGGTGAAATCATAAGCCCACTCCAAAGGAAATGCAAATAGAATATTATTGTTGTACAGTAAGAAATATGTTTATGAAGGAATTAGAGAAACATAGTAAGATTTGTAGGAGCTTATGTAGCATGAAATGAACAGAACCAAGAGAACAGTATTTACAATGATTACAACAAAATCAATGAAAAGATCTCAAGAATGAATTTGAGCTCAGAGCAATTGAAAAAACAACAAACAATGAAGGTGATAGATCAGAAAAGTCTAAGCAGAGAGAAGGGAGACTACTAGGGCAGAATACTCTATACATAGTCAGGAATTTTGTGCTCCATTCTTTTTCTTTTGTTTTGTTTGTTTTTCTGTAATGAAGGAGTATTCAATTTGGAGAAAGGGGAATGTAAGTATTTCCAGAAATAACTTTGATGTAAAAAAACCCCAAACTTCAATAAAATTATTTAATAAAAATCCTAGCTTTGCTGTGACTTTCCCATGAATCCTTGGGTAAATAATTTCTATAGCCTCAGTTTCCTGAAACTTAAAAAAAATAGGGCAGCTAGGTGGTGCAGTGGATAGACCACTGGCCCTGGAGTCAGGAGGATCTGAGTTCAAATCTGGCCTCAGACAGATAATACTCACTAGCTGTGTGACCCTGGGCAAGTTACAACCCCAATTGCCTCACCAAAAAGCAAAATAATAATAATGATAAAAAACAAAAATATAAAAAAAGAGGGGATTTGGCAAGATGGCATCTATGGATCCTTTTAACTCCACATCTGTGATCCTAGATTGTCACCCTCATTTAGATTTAATTTAAAAGGTGTCATACACATTATTTTGATTTATAGATTATGCATTTTTTTTTTTTTAGTGAGGCAATTGGGGTTAAGTGACTTGCCCAGAGTTACACAGCTAGTAAGTGTTATGTGTCCAAGGCTGAATTTGAAATCAGTTCCTTCTGATTCCAGGGCTGGTGCTCTATCTACTGTGCCACTTAGCTGTCCCTAGATTATGTATTTTTAAAAGTAGTAGCATTTTAATTACAGTTTGCCTGTAGGAAATAGAAGTTTATTTAATAGTTTTTGCAGTCTGGGAATTTCAGCCAGGTAGGCTCTATAGTTTTTACTGATAAAATGCCACCCCTCCTAACTGATATACAATGCTTCCTAATTTTAGGCTCCATGTAACTGGAGGCATGGTATTTGATGGCTCCAGGGGGATCATTAATGAGCTACAAAGCCTTACACCTCTGGGTCAGGAGTTTGGATCAGACTTGGGTTGGTAGTGACAGAAAGTTGTTACCATCTCATGACAGTTCAATGGTTTGTGTGAAATAAGAAGGTTGTCTCTGGTTACTTTCTAATGAGCAAATATCCACCTCACAACCCCCTCCCCCCATTGCATCTGACAGTAATTGGCAGAGATCTAGCAAATGAAAAACTCAACTTGGAATTGTGCTTCCTTTATCCAATAACAAATGGCCACTGGTGGGTAAAAGTTAAGAATGTCAAGAGTTAGAAAATGGGAAATAGTGTATATATTTTTGTCTGGATTAGCATTTTATCCATAAAAACCATAGTGCATATCCTGCTGAAATTCCCAGACTTCAAAGACAGTCTAATCTAGTACATTAGAGCAATGACTATTTTAATTCAGGGATGTGTGTGTGTGTGTGTGTGTGTGTGTGTGTTTGTATACATGCTGATGACTAAATATGCACACTAGTGACTATAAAATTAGTCAGTTTGAGTTTTATGGTCTTTCCTAATTTGACAGGTTTTGTTTTGTAAAATCAAATCAAGATATCAATTTCATTCTTCTCCATATTACCAGTATTTCTGATTTAATGTATTTTGGTGTATGTAAAAGAAATTCCTTTTGAAAAAAAAATCCCATTTAAAAAAAAAAGTGAGTTAATACAACCACTCACTTACTCTACATACAGATTTAAACCATAATTCATTTTAGCTATTACAGGATTTCCAAATACTGTGGGTTTTTTTTTGTAGAACAAAATAAGGAAAGATCATCAAAGTGACTATAATTACACAGTAATTTTGGATAACTTTTCTTTCTTCCCTCTCTTTCTTCTTTCCTCCCTCCCTCTTTTCCCTCCCCCCTCTTTCCTCTCTTCCTTCCTCCTTCTTTTCCTTTCTCCCTCTCTTCCTCTCTTTATCCTTTGCTCCCTTCCTCCCTTCTTCCTTTCTTTGCTTCTTATCTATCTATAACACAGGCAGAATTTCTCAGGCTAGCATCCAGATTAAAGGAAGTTTATACTAAAATTAAAGGTTTGCGTGGGTGTAGTGAGTTATATAATCAAGGTTACTAAATCTGTTCTATACCCTATATAGGCTTCCCTCTGAAATCCCTCCAAGCCCTTTGAAGATGAACTCCTTCGCTATCTAGGGGCAGTCTGTACTATATGGTGTTTTTTTTTTTTCTCCTGATAGTGGCAACTGTGAATTGAGACTTGATTGTGGTTTTAAAAAAAATCTTTTTTGGTATAAGGGTAATGTGATGTAGGTGTAGAAATGTCATTTATATTCCTTTGGGTGTACAGAATGAGGGAGGTTAATAGGTTGAAGACCTTGATTACTTCTGAAACAAAAATAAATACACTGAGTTTTGTTGAAAATGGGAAATATAATTTTTAAATCTAGCATTTCTCGAGTCAAATTAAGTAGCATTTAATTTTAAGGTTTTTTTTTGGTTGGGGGTAAAGGAGAAGAAGAAGTAAATAATGTTTGTGGCTTTAGATTTCTCAGGTCACAAGTCCTTCAGAACAAAAGATTATGATATGTGTATATATATATATATATATGTGTGTGTGTGTGTATGTGTGTGTGTGTGTACATATACATATATATATATATGCATTTTTAATTGCAGCTAAAATTTTACCTGTCTTTAAATAATTTATGTTTGAGCATAGGCAACATAAAACAAGAATCAGGCTTTCCAAAGTGACTATAAAATTAGTCAACTTGAGTTTCATGGTCTTTACTAATTTTGTGCTGCAAAACAAAACCGAGATATTATCAATTTCATGCTTTCCCATATACCTGGACTTCTGGTTTAATGTACTTGGGGTATTTGATAGCATACTGGTTTGAAATAATTTGACCTGCTTTAAAAGAAAGCAAGTCAATAAAAAAAACCCTTTCATTTAGATCCAGATGTGGATTTAAGCTATATTTTGCAGATTTTTTTAACCTGCTGAAAAAAAAAATTCATTAAGGAAAATCAAAGGTAGGAAATAAGCTAAGTGCCTAAGGCTACATAAGTATGAGTGACTTCTTATCTCATATTTCCTAATAATTAAAGCCTATTTTAGTTTCCTTTAATTTGCAAGATTAAATTTGTTGAGTTACAGTAAGAAAATAGGAAAAAAAGTTATTTGTTATTTGGGGAGAGCCCTTAACAGCATTTGGGCGATCTGTTACTAATGTTTGTTTACAGGAAGGATCTATGATTTCATTAATGTGGTAACTCCCTATACTATTCCTTCCATGACTTAATAGATAAATCCTTCGGACTGGCTGAGTAATATTTAAGGTAAGTGATTTACCCAGCATTATACAGAAATTAAGTCATGGGGTAGGATTTTAACCCAGATATTGCTGACTCTAATGCCCATCCTTTATCAACTATATTCCACTGCATTTCCAAATTCACAATTAATGCCAAATACGAGTCTCATTTGTATTTGAGGTACCAGTGTTTCAGCTGTAAGAAATTCCCATTGACTTCTAGGGAAGACATACAGTTTTTTGTAAGAGGTCAGTGTCATCAAAGTGTTCTTATTTCATCACCTCTCAATCATATCTGCCATTTGGCAAGTTAATATACTCTCTATTAAACTTACATATTTAATACACACACACACACACACACACACACATGCACATATACACATACACTCACACCCACTCACATCCACTCACACCCACATACATATTTTAACCGTGGCCTTGACAGCTTGTGTCTTTTTTTTTGGATGATTGACAACATCATTTACGATCTCTTGAAGACAAGCTGCAATATTTTCATTAATATCAATTTCATTTTCCCATTGCTAAAAAAGAAAGACAGAAAAGGAGGAAGGAAGGGAAAGAAAAAGAAAGGAAGAATGAAGGAAAAAGAAAAAAAGAAAATGTGCCTATTTGAAAATATTCCCTACGTGCAGCAGATCAACAGAAAATCTGAGTATATGCTCTCACCAAATAACAACTTTTAGGGAAACTACATGTAAGATAGCCACAGTTTTTTAAAAGGCTGTTCTTTTCTGTACTCAGAACTTTGTAACTCCAATAGCTAAATGTAACGTGGTGTGATGAATTAAGTTAGCACTTTTAGTTTCACACCATCTTCAAACCTTTCTCTTCATTTTATCCTCACAATAACTCTGGAAGGGCAAGACAGCTCCAGTGGCTCCCTATTTCCTCTAGGATCAAATATAAATGTGTTTATTTGGCATTTAAAGCTCTTTACAATCTGATTCCAACTCACATTTTCAGGCTTAAATAACTTAATCAATCAAACAGCATTTATTAAGTGTCTACTATGTTCTAAGGACTATAATCTCCTTCATGCACTCTAAGTTGCAATTAAACCAAAAGATTTACTATTCCTGGTCCACGGAATTCTAACTCCTCTATCTATACATTTGCCCATACTCTCCATCGTTTATGGAATGTACTCCTTCCTTACCTCTGACCATTAAAATCCTAGGCTCACATCAAAATTCAGTTAAAATGTTACCTGCCATACCATGCCTAACTTGATACCCTAAAGTTTCTAGTGCTTTTCCCTGAAATTGTTTGATTTTTGCTTCATTAATATATTTTACTTCGTACATATCTGAATACATATTGTTTTTCCCCCTCTAGAATGTGAGTTCCTTGAAGCCAGGGGCTATTTTTTTTCCTTTATAACCATAGTGCATGGCATAATGCAGATGCTTAGCAAATGCTTTTTGATTTGGGTGGGTGAGTGGCACTAACATGGAGGAGTAAAGTGAACTTTTCTGCTGAGCTCTCTCAATGTAACCCTCTAAACAACTTTAAAAAGTGTATGAAGCTGAATTCTGAGGGGAAAACCAATAAAAAGTCACATGAGTAATTTTTTCAGCTCAATTCAGCCTACAAAGACAGAAAAAGAGGCTTGTGGACATTGAGGTAAGGAGTAGCCAGGAGTGTAGCTTGGAAGATGCAGTTCCTGGTCAAGGGATGGTAAGGGGATTGGTCAGAAAGAGATTCAAGGAGACCCTTGCACTAGTAATGAGTGCAGGATCAGGTACCATTTGGTGACTCCATTGCCTATCACTCAGTTCCAGGTCAGAGTTCCAAGGCAGAGAGAAATGATTGCAGACACAAGGGAGCAAGGGCCCTACCTTGAGAAGAACCATAGTACAGCCCCAGGAGGGCAGTGACTGGACCTCTTCCTAGATCAAACCACCTTAGAAACATTGCAAACTTATATCCTCCAGACCAAGTTGAGAAAGTACCAGGACATGAAAGACAGAGACTCAGGCAGACATCCCCTCCTACTCCCAGAAGTGAATAGAACTCAATTCTAACATGAAGTCCGAAGTCAAGAAATAGGCTGGAAAAAAGGAACAAACAGCAGAAAAAGAACTTGAATATAAAAAGATACTAAGATTACAAGAAAGCTTCAGACAAATTCAAAAGAATACAATGACTTGAAAATATTAGTAGGCAAAGCAGGCCTCAAAGAAAAATGCAGACTGGAGACAAGCCTAACAAGAATTCCTAGAAGTGCTAAAGAAAGATGAAAAAAAGACCAAAAATATTTAAAAAAAACAAATAAGAGTGATAGAGGAAAAACTGGGAAAAGAAATGAGAACAATGTAAAAAAATTGTGAAAAGAGAATTAACAGCTTGGTAAAAGAGGAATACAAAACATAGAAAAAAATTCCTTAAAAATCAGAATGGTACAAATGGTAAAAGAGGTACAATGTCACACAGAATCAAGTAACTTAAAAAATTAGAATTGGCCAGTTAGAAGCTAATGACAACATGATACATCAAGAAACAATCAAACAACATATAAATAATGAAAAAAGTAGAAAAAATGATGAACTATATCATTGGGAAAATGACTGACCTGGAAAATGGATTTAAAAGAGATAAATTAAGAATTATTAGACTACCTGAAAGCCATGATAAAAAAGAGCCTAGACATCATATTTCAAGAAATTTTAAAGGAAAACTAACCAGATATCATAGAGCCAGAGGGCAAAGTAGAAAATTAAAGAATCCATTGATCTTCTCCTGAAAGAGATCCCAAAATAAAAACTTCTAGAAATAATACAGCCAAATTCCAGTGCTCCCAGGTCAAGGAGAGAAGGCTGAAAGCAACCAGAAAGAAACCACTCAAATAGAATGGAACCACCATCAGGATCACACAAGATTTAGCAGCTATGATGCTAAAAGAGCAAAGGGCTTCAAATTCAATATTCCACAAAACAACAAAGCTAGGATTACAACCAAGAATAACTTGCCCAGAAAAACTGAGCATAATCCTATGGGGGGGGGATGAATATTTAATGAAATAAAGAACTTTCAAGCATTCTTGATGAAAAGACCAGATACAAGCCTCAAGAGAAGCATAAAAAGATAAGCATGAGTGGGAAATCATACATGACTTAGTAAATTTAAACTGTTTTCATTCTTAAAAATATAATCTCTAAGAACTTCATCATCATTAGGCTAAGGAGGAATACTTAGAGGGCAAGAGTGTGAGTCCATTATGTCAGGATGATCTCAAAAGAAGAATGGGAGTGTGAGGAAGAAGGATGCGTTGGGAGAAGGGGGAAGAGAGATAAAGAATGAAGAAATTATTTCATATAAAAGAAGAGTACAAGGAAGAATTTTTACAAGGGAAAGGATATGGTGGGAGGGAGTGGACCATGCTTCAATCTCACTCTTATCTGAACTGCTTTTAAAGGGGAAAGAAACAAACACACACAGAGCTACACACACACAGTTGCATATAGAACTCCATCTTATCAAACAAGGAAGTAAGAAGGTAAGAGAAAAAGGGAAGATGATAAGAGATAAGGTAGATTAAGGGAGGCAATGGTAAGGAGCAAAACAGACTTTGAGGATGAGATGGGACAAGAAAGAGAAGGATAAATAGAAATGAATAGGATGGAGGAAAATACACAGCAATCATAAACTGTGAATGTGAATGGAATGAATTCACCCATAAAATGGAAGTGAATAGTGGAAGGGATTAGAAACCAGAATCCAATAATTTGTTTGCTTGTTTGTTTTTACAAGACACACTTTAAACAGAAAGACACACATAGAGTTAAAATAAGGAGCTGGAGCAGAATCTATTTTGCTTCAGCTGAAGCAATAAAAAAAAAAGGCAGCAATAGCAATATGATCAAAGACATAAAAAAAACCAAAAGTAAGCTTGATTAAGAGAGGTAATCAGAGAAACAGCATTTTGCTAGAAGGTATCATAGGTAATGAATTAATATCAATAATGAACACATATGAATCAAATGGTATAGCACCTAGATTCTTAAAGGAAAAGAAATTGCAGGAGGAAAATAGACCATAAAACTATACCTGTGAGGACCTCAATTTATCTCTCTTAGACCTAGATAAATCTAACCACAAAATAGAAAAAGGAAGTGAAGGAAAAGTTAGTTATGACAAATCTTTGGAAAATAATGAATTGGAACAAGAAAGATTATACCTTTTTTCTCAGCTGCCCACAGCAACTATAAAACAAACAAACAAACAAACAAACAAAAAACCTCTTATCTTTTAGTAAGACATTATAACGTCAATAAAAAACAGAAGAGTAAAAATATTTTGGGCTACAATTCAATTCAATTATATTCAATTATCTTTACCTTTGAAGCATAAATTAAAATTGATTGGAAACTAAATAATCTAATCCTAAAGAATGAGTGAGTCAAAGGATAAATCATAGAAACAGCAATCTCATGAAAGATAATGGCAACAATGAGACAACATGCAAAATTTGTGGGATGTAGGTAAAGCAATATTTAGAAGAAATTTTGTATCTCTAAATGCTTAAGACAATAAAAGAGAGAAAGAGCATGTCCATGAATTGGATATGTAACTAAAAATAATTAGAAAAAGAACAAATTAAATGCCAAAATAGAAATCCTGAAAATCAAAAGAGAGGTTAATAAAACTGAAAGTAAAAAAAGTTGAACTAATAAAGCTATGAGCTAGTTTTTTTTTTTAAAGAAAAACAACAACAAAATAGATAAACCACTGGTTGATTTGATTTAAAAAAAGAAAGAAGAAAAAAATTACCAGTATCAAAAAAGAAAAGGAAAAATGCACTACTTATGAAGATGAAATTAAAGCAATTATTAGGAGTTAATTTGCCCAATTATATGCTGATAAAACTGACAATCCAAGTGAAATGTTTGAATTTTACAAAAATACAAATTGTTCAGATTAGTTAAAGATGAAACAGAATACTTAAATAATCCTATCTTAGAAAAAGAAAATGAAGAAACCATAAGCAAGTTTCCCAAGAAAAAAATGTCAGGACCGGATGGATTTACAAGTGAATTCTATCCAAACATTTAAGAAACAATAAGTCCCATTCCTATATAAACCATTTGAAAAAAAATTGGTAGAGTCCTACTAAATTCCCTTTATGACACACAAAAATGATTTTGCTACCTAAACCAGGGAGAGCAAAAACAGAGAAAGAACACTATAGACCAATGTCCATAATGAATATCAATGTAAAAATTCTAAACAAAACACTAACAAGGACATTATAGTAATGTATCACAAAATCCATACATTATGAACAAGTTGGATTTATACCAGGAATGGAAGGCTGGTTCAATGTTAGGAAAACTATCAGTGGAATTGACCATATCAATAACAAAAATATCAACATGGTTATGTCAATTGATGAAGATTCATTATTTTTTTCCCCACAAAATAAAGCACTAGAAAACATGGAAACAAATGGAGTCTTTCTTTAAATAAGTAGTATCTAAAGTCAAGAGCAAGCATTATCTAATAAGGATGAGCTAGAAGCCTATCTAATAAAAACAGGAGTAGGGTGTCCATTAAGTCCATTATTATTCAATAGTATATTAGAAATGCTTGCTATTGCAACGAGACAAGAAAAAAGAAATTAAAGGAATAAAAATAGTCAAGGAGCAAATGAAACTATCACTCTTTGTAGATTATATGATCATATGCTTAGGTAACCCTAGAGAGTGAACTAAAAGAACTAACTGAAGCAATTAACTTTAACAAGGTTGTAGAATGTAAAATAAACCCACATAAATCATCAGAATTTCTATGAATTACCAACAAAACCCAGCAAGAAGAAAGAGAAAGAGGAATTCCATTTAAAATAACTTCAGATGATATAAAATAATTGGGAGTCTACCTGCCAAGACAAACTCAAGGACTGTATGAATATAATTACAAAACACTTTTTGAACAAATAAAGACAGATCTAAACAACTGGAGAAACATTCATTGCTTATGGGTAGCTGACTCAATGTAATAAAAATGACAATTCTACCAAAGTTAATTTATTTATTCAGTGCCATACCAATCATACTACCAAGTAGTTATTTTATAGAGATAGAAAAATAATAACAAAATTTATCTCAAGAACAAAAAGCCAAAAATATCAAGAGAATCTGTGAAAAATAATGTGAAAGAAGGTGACCTAGTAATACCAGATTTAAAATTACATTATAAAGCGTTAATCACAAAAGCAATCTGGTCCTTGCTTTGCCTTGGTTGTCTTCCCTTCCCTTCCCTTCCATTCCCACTTACTAAGTGAGTTTTCATTCATTTATAATTTGGAGGAATAAAAATTAAGAAATTAATTTCATGGGGAAGAAATGTGGGAGGTTGCACTTATGTAGGAAAAGATAATTAGTCAAAGATGTACAGAGAATAATGAATGAACAAACTGATAATTCACAAAGTACTTCAGAGAACTATTTAAAAACCATGTGATAATAGCCTGTATAAACAGGTATATTTGATATGTTAACAATTTTCTTAGGAATGGTCAAAGTCTTTTGGGAGTAGTATGTCTAGTTTTAGTCTTCAGAGTTTGAAATGCATGGAGAATCGATCTTCAGAAAAGGAAAGTGATGAAATCTTTAAACTCTAGTTTGGTGAGCTTGACTTGAATTCTTAGCAAAATTTTAGACAGAATTAATTAAAAGTATCATGTGTGATTATTTATAAAGAAAAACAACAATCACTAAAAGCTAGCTTATCTTCCCAAAGAATAAGCCATGCCAGATTAACTTTATTTGCTTTTCTGGACAGTATTATCACAACAACAGTTCACAGGAGTCATATAGATATAGTATATTGAGATTTCTGAAAAAAAAAATGGCCAAGTTTGTCATACTTTCTTTGTGGAAAGGATGGAGAGTAATCGTCTAGATGATATTATAGAAAGATAGATTCAAAACTGGTTGAATTTTCTGTCTCAAAGAGAAAATAAATAGTGATGATTTGATGTCATTTTTTCACTTTTTTATTAACCTATTTTGCTTTATTAACAATCACTTCTGTAAGATTTTGAATTTAAATTTTTCTCCCCCTTCCTTCCCACCTCCCTCCACAAGATGGCATGCAATCTGATATAGGCTATACATTTACATTCCTATTAAACATATTGTCACCTTAGTGATGTTGCAAGTAAGAATTAGAACCAATAGGAGGAACCACCAGAAAGAGGAAATAAAACACAACAGAAGAAAAAAATAGCAAATAGTATGCTTCAGTCTGCATTCAAACTCCATAGTTCTTTCTTTGGATGTGGATAGCATTTTGCATCATGAGGCCTTTGGACATGTCTTAGATCCTTGTATTGCTGAGAAGGGTTAAGTCTATTGATGTTAGTTATTGCACAATGTGGCTGTTATTGTGTATAACATGTTCCTGTTTTTGCTCACTTCACTCAGCATCAGACCATACAAGTCTTTCCAGGTTTTTCTGAAGTCTGCCTGCTCATCATTTCTTACAGGACAATAGTATTCTATTACATTCATATACCACAACTTGTTCAGCCATTCCTCAATTGTTGGGCATCCTCTCAATTTCCAATTCTTTGCCACCACAAAAAGAGCTACTATAAATATGTTAGTACATGTACTCTCCTCATTTGTATGATTTCTTTAGGATACAGCCCTAGAAATGCTATTTCTGGGTCAAAAGGGTATGTACATTTTTATAGCCCTTTGGGCATAGTTCCAAATTGCTCTCCAGAATGGTTGGATCATTTCACAATTCCACCAACAATGCATTAGTGTTCCAATTTTCCCACATCTTCTCCAATGTTCATCATTTTCCTGTTTTGTCGTGTTGGCCAATCTGATAGGTGTGATGTGGTACTTCAGAGTTGTTTTGATTTGCATTTCGCTAATCAATAGTGGTTTAGAGAATTTTTTCATATGACTATAGATGGCTTTAATTTCTTCATCTAAGAACTGCTTGTTCATGTCTTTGACCATTTATCAATTGGGGAATGACTTGTATTCTTATAAATTTGTTTTAATTCTCTATATATTTTAGAAATGAGGCCCTTATCGGAGACATTGGTTGTAAAAATTCTTTCCCAATTTTCTACTTTCCTTCTAATGTTGGTTGCATTGGCTTTGTGCAAAAAACTTTTCAATTTAATGTAATCAAAGTTATTTTGATGTCATTTTTAAGAAAATATTCAGTGAGAGTGTAATGGAAGGATTAACCCTGTATTGTTTAATATTTTTATCAATGATCTGGTGAAGGCATAGATAGTATACTTATCGGATGGGCAGAAGACAAACCTGGAACAGAGTCAGTATCCATAGAGATCTCAGTAAAGTAAAACAATGAACCAAATAGAATAAGATGAAATTTCATTGGGATTAAAATATTAGCCTTATCTACTAAATGGGTAAACTACAATTCCTGCAGAAAAAAAAGATCATGGAGATTTTAATGCTCTATAAGCCCTATGTGAGCCAAAACTGTGACATGGTAACCAAAAATAGACAATGTGATTTCACTCTACATTGAAATTAACAGTGTTCTGAATGAGGGATGTGATAATCATATCTCTGCCGGCTCAGACACTATCTCAAGGATTATGTTCATGTCTGAGGACCCAATTTTGTGGAAGACATTGACAGACTGGTGTGTGTTCAGAGCAAGGTGACCAGGATGGTGCAGAAACTGGACACTATATCATTCAAGGCTTTGTTGAAGGCACTGGAGATGTTTGACCTCTATGATGAAGACATCTAGTTTGTTTGACAACACTCTCCTTCTTTCAAAAATGTTTACACCACATACTTTAAAATTTAATCCATATTACTAACATTTTCTCCATCATTATTGTAAGTCTAGACAGTCAAAAAAACCCCAATAATTCTTGCCCAGATTTGTATCATTTACCTGTTTCCAAAGTGAAAATATTTAATTGAAAATTTCCTTAACTGAAAAAAAGGCTTTCATGAGCTGTTTTGAGCTGGTTGTCACATAAAATAATAGTCATTACTGGTAACTATTACAAGTACCTGAAGAGCTGCCATGTAGAAAAGGGATTCGATTTGATCTTCTTGGTTCCAGAGGGAATCTAGAATCGTATAGAAGTTGCAGAGAGGCAGTTTTAGGCCTAATGTAAGGAAAAAGGTCCTAACCATGAGAACTGTCGAAAACTACTGGTCTTCTTTCAGAGAAGGGCATTAGTTAAGGATGTTGTGGCAGAGATTTCTTTTCATTCATGGGGTGGATTAAATAGCCTCTGAAATTCCTGCAAACTCTTAGATTCTGTGAGAATGTAGAGGGGCAAAGGGGTAAAAATATCTTTGTAGTTGTTCTTTCCTGCACAAAGTAATGTTGCACAGCACAACAGTATACATTTTCCTTCTTTGAATCCCTGTTTAAATGAAGAGTCACGGATCATAACGGTGATGATGTACTTACAAAGGATCTCTCAGCAGGATCCCTCAGCATTTTCCATGCATGAGTTCCCTTGCCTGCGCAAGAGTAAATCCTGTTATGCTATTTAGTTGTTGGAGATATAAAGGATGTGTTGTGGTATAATGTGAACAGAGCTAGATTTAGTCAGAAAATGCACATTTGAATCCTGATTCTGCTCCTTACTTCCTGGATGACTTTGGTTAAATCACTTAACCTCTCTGTGCCTCAGTTTCTTCATCTCTAAAATAAAGGAATTTTACTAGGTAGCCTTTAAACTCCCTTCCAGATTGAAGCTCATAATCTTACAAGTATATATCACAATTTTTTTTCTAGTGTCCCAGAGCTAGGTCTTCTCAAATAACCAGACCTAAGGATGCAGAACAATTTTGGTAATCCATCCACTTAAAACCATCAATTAATCATCTTCATTTTCAGCATTGTATGGCTAATGATGTCCAGGCTAAAGAGAATTTGGTACTGTGTTGCTTGAGGAAAATACGTAACAAGTTTCATTTTATTTAGAGCTATTATCACAAGGGACCATGTGGAGGTTATCTTTAGTAATCTGCCATTTTCTCAGCTTCTTCATAACAGCCAAAGAAAAGATGGTATCTATATGCTTATAGCAAAAAGCTTTGGAAGGCATTATTGAAATTCTTGTCCACGAGTACATATGTATCACAGTTAGAAATAATTAAATACTGTTGCTATATACTGACATATCAACATTGATTGATTAAATTTGTCTAAAAATGAGAGAAGAAATAGGTACAAGTAGGGGTTCTTTTCTATCATTTTTAGTAATAACTTTTCACCCTTCTGGAGTTTAACTACAATATGATTTATTCACTTTAAAAATACCTGAGTTGAAGAATTTGGGAAAATGGGGGAGAGGTTACAAGTGAATCTACCCTCTCAATATCTCCCTCATAGACACAGAAATATTTTGCATTTTAAATTCAGAGGTAAAAAAGACTAGAAGAGAATTATGGTAAAATGGGACCACAAAGCTAGAATACTCTTTTGTTTTATTTTTTATTTTTAAAGAATTAAAGTTATGAGTCACCCAAAGAGAAATGGAAAAAGGAGGTGGAGAATTTGGGGGGCAGACAGAAAGCATGACTAAGCTGAAATATAATATTGATGAAGAATTGAGCTGTATTAGTGATGTAAAGTTATTATCAAAAGGATATATGACTCTGAAGAAAGTGCGATGGTTAGGCAGAAAAAGTAAAGCATTTGCAGCATGAGTCTCCCATTAGTAACCAATGTCAAAGAATCTAGAGGAAAGATCAGAGCATTGTGGGTAGATGCCACTACAGAGGATATTTGGGAGGACGTAGACAAGAGTTACAACAGATGGAGGAGTTGATAGGTAGAGATCTGCACTGCTGAAGGAAGTATTCACACCTATAAGATCAGAGATCCATCAAAGTAAAGAATCATCAAACAATCAAATTACCCATGAGATTGTCAAAAATAGCTCAAAATAATAGAATCCAATGCTTGTGGGGCTGTGGACAAGGAAGTACATGATTACATTGCTAGAAGAGCTGCAAATTGGTATAATCTTTTAAAAGCAGTATGGCATTATACACTAAGAGGTTTAATTTGTTTATAGACTTTGGCTTAGTAATTCCAATCTTAGGACTATAAAAATCTTAGGACTTACAAAAGTCCTATTGAAAAGATAAAAATGAGGTATGTAAGTGTGTGTTTACACATGCAAAAATATTAGTAGAAACATTATTTATAGGATCATATGATTTAAAGCTATTAAGGACCCAATGAGTCTATGCCATTATTATTATTATTTTTTATTATTATTATTTTATAGATTAGGATACTCAGACCTCAAAAGGTTAATTGATTTGTTCAGAAAACAGTCATTTATAGGCTCAACAATAAGGGAACATAAGAATATAATGGAATATTATTACACTGTAAGAAATTGGAAACATAAATATTGCAAAGAAACATAGAAAGACATAAGAAATAAGGCAGAACAAAGAAAGTAGAATTAGAACAACAATGTACCAACTGATTATAGTTAAGTAAATAAAAAATTAGTAATAAAATATTCTAAAATGCACAGAAGAAAGATCTGAAGGAGAAATACACTTGTGTTATTTGTCTAAAGTTAATATCCACAGTATAAAACAAATTTTGATTGATTCAGTGTTCACAATTTTATGTACTATCATTTTAAAATTTGGTTTGTTTGAATATTAGATTTTATTGATGATTACTAAGTCCAGAATGAAAAAAAAATTCTTTAGAAAGTCAATCTTTTTCATTTTTTAAATTATTTTTGTCATATTTTAAAATTTTGTTTTAAACCTAAATACAAAACGAGAAAAGAAAAAAATTTCACATACATAGCCAAACATAGGAGAGGATTCAATATAAAACAATAGACTTCCATTTCAAGAAAGCCTATATAACAAATACTATGCTTTCAAAGCTGTCCAGCTTTGCTTTCTTGTAAATTTTCTTCTATTCTCTGCTGTGCAATTTTTGCTTTATTTTTTCCCCTCCCTCCTCCCACCCTATCCTAAAGAAGGCTGCAATTCGGCAATTCAGCCTGGATACATCTACATATACATGCACACACATGTATATACACACACACACACACAAATATATATATACATACATGGATATATACACACATACACATGTGTATATATGCACACTCACACATATACATAGATATCTATAAACATATACATATTACACATGTACGCTCAGACACATTTATGTAAGAGCATATTATGCTTATTTCCACTTAACTGTTTCTCTGAAGGTAGGTAGTATTTTCTTTCATAAGTCCAACTCTTTCCATGTTTTCCTAAATCAACAAGGTCATCATTTCTCACACCACAGCAATATCCTAACCCAATCACATCCTACCTAAGAGATTGTCTACAAAAGTCCCCCCCCCAAATGTTCTGTATTCCTTCTATTCTTGGCTGCATGTTTTATTTAATACCAGAAAATTTTAATTTAATCAAAATTATGCATTTTACACTTCTATTCTCACTTCATAATATAGTTCACAGTCTGGTACCACTGAATCTGCTGCCTTTGCATGTTTTTTCCCCGTTTTTTTTTGAAGTTCCTGACCTTTTGTTTTTCCACATGAACTGTGTCATTATTTTTTCTAACTCAGATAATTTATTTAGTAATTTAATTGGGATGGCATTAAATAAATAGATTAGTTAGGTAAAATTGTCATGTTTTATTATATTGGCTTTACCTATTACTATTACTTCAATTATTCAGATCTGACTTTATTTGTTTAAAAAGTGTTTTACTCTCAGGTATTTTATATTGTCTAGTTACTTTAAATGGTCTAAAACAATATTGAATATTGCTGACTGTGTAGTTTCTCTATTTTTTTCTTTTGATTAAATCTCTTTTAGCGTTAACTTTGTCAGATCATGATTACTACCCCTGCTTTTTTTTTACATAATATACTCCTGCCTTTTATTTTATCTTTGTGTGTATCTCTCATTTTTATTGTGTTTCCTGATATTCAAAATTTTAATCTGCTATCTATTTCTGTTTTATGGGTAAATTCATACCATTCACATTCTAAGCTATAACTACTTGTTGTGTATTTTCCTCCTTCCTATTTTCCCTCAGTATTCTTCTCACATTATTTACCCTATCCTCTCTCTTTACTCCCTCTCTATACTCCTCTACTTTACTTCTACCTGCAACCTTCCCCTCCTATTCCTTAACTTACCCATCCCTCTAAAAATCCCTCTTATCCTCTTCCTCCCATCCCCTTGCTCTCTTATTTTTTTCTGAATTTAGGCTTTTCTACATGTACATACATACATACATATACATACATATATACATACACACATGTGTTGTTCCCTTTTTAATCCATTCTTGATGAGAGTAAGGTTCCAGCACTGCCTGCCCTCCCCCTTCTAGCTTCTTCTGTATCAATTTTTCATTTTATACCTCATTTAATGATATAATTACTCCTTTTTATCTCTACCTATTTTTTTTTTAGAATCACCCCATCACACTCAGCTCGGCCTAATCCTTTCTTTCAAATAATGATGCCAGTCATAAAAGTACTGATAATATTTTTACATACTGTAAACAGTTTGACCTTATTGAGTCCCTTACAATTGGTCTTTAATGTTTATCTTATGTTTCTCCTGGATGTCATATGTCAAATTTTCCTTTAAGTTTTGCTGTTTTGTCACAAATATCTGAAAATCTTGCAGTTCATTAAATGTCCATTTTTTTCATTGAGAATTATATTTAACTTTGCTGGGTAAGTTACCCTTGGTCATAACCCCAGATCTTGTGCTCTACTTAATATAAAATTCCAAGACCTATGGTCCTTCAGCATAGTAGCTGTGTCTGTAATCCTTATTGTAGCTCCATGATTTTTAATTTTTTTTCTTGTTGCTTCCAATATTTTTTCCTTAACCTGGGAGCTTTGAAACTTGGCTATGATATTTCTGTAAATTTTCCTTCCAGGATCTCTTTCTGGTGGTGATTAGTGGATTTTTTTTTCTATTTCTGCTTTTCCTTCTCATTCTAGAACTTCAGGGCAATTTTCCTTGATAATTTCTTATGACATTGTATTGACTTTTTTATCATAATTTTTAGGTAGTTCAACTACTGTTATATTATTTCTCTTTGATATATTCTCCAGATGAGTTGTTTTTCCAATGAAATGTTTCACATTCTCTTCTATTTTTTCATTCTTTTGACTTTGTTTTATTATATCTTGGCATCTTAGAATGTCATTAGCTTCCCTTTGCCTAATTCTAGTTTTCAAGGAATTATTTTCTTCCTTAAGTTTTTAATTCTCTATTTCAAATGTGTTAGATTTCTTTTTATATATTTTTTGATTTTCTTGAATTGTTCTTATTTTTTTCTAATTTTTCCTCAATTTTTCTTATTTGTTTTTTAAAGTCCTTTTAAAATTCTTATGAGAACTCTTTTTGTGTTTGGGATCATTTGACATTTCTCATTGAAAAAGGAGTGGCTTTTTAAAGCTCCATTTTCTTCCTCTGAATATGTACCCACATCTTCTCTGTCCCCATAGTAGCTATCTATGGTTGGGTTCTTTCTCCTTTGTTTACTCAATTTTATTCATTTATTTTTGTTTTATTTTGATTTTAGTAGCTCTTAGTTTAATCAAGTTCTAGTCCCAAGGTATGGGGAATACCACGCCTTAGGTCCTTCTTACTGTTATTTTCTGAGGTCTGACCCCAGGCTTAATCTTGAGCTCCCCATTCCTAAGCCACAACTGGGGCTTCCAGCTACACTGCCCACAAATGATCTTGTTCCCTGTGGTCCCTTGGGTGGCTGCAACTTCGGTTGTCCTCTCTACCCTGGAACTGAAACCAGGGGCTCTGATCTCCTGCAAGTGCCCAGAGCCAGCGTGTCCCGGTCCCTCTGCTACTGCATTCAACAGGTGTGTGCTAGCTCCTTCTTCCCTGAAGCCTTGGCCCAGCCCTGGACATGTCTGTTCAGCACAGCTGTGCTTGACTGTCCCACAACAGTGTCCCCTCAGTCTTCTCCTACTCAGCTGTCAGACTCCCACACTGTCTATGAGATGAAAGTTTCGTCTAAGGATGGAGGCTGTCTCTCAACTCTAGCTGCCCCCAGGTCTTGTTTGTTGATTCAGCAGAGGCAGCCTGGAGGTATTTGCACTTCACTCAGGCCAAAGTTCCTCCCTAGGAGTTCAGATCATTCCTGGGGTCTTCTTAAGTTGTCTTAGGAGAACAACTGCTTTACCCTGATTTTGTTTATTTCAGCTGTTCTATGTTCCTTCTGAGGCAATGTTCCGTCTCTTTTTGTGGAGGAAGTTTGGAGAGCCAAAAGTTTTCTGACCTACTCCACCATCTTCCCAGAGTCCTCTTCTGAACTTTTTAGCCATGTCTTCAGGATCAATATTACAAAATGTCTTATTTAAATATTCATTCCCATAATCCCACATGTATTCATTTTCCTTTAACATTTTTGAATATTCACATTTTGCTACCACCAAAGATATAGTATTCCAGTGTGGTGTTAGATTTTGCATAGAATTGTTTCCTACATCATAAGGCTTACATATATTAAAGCATTATTATTATTATAATTTTTGACATTTCATTTACCCCCAACTTTGAAAATGAATTTCTTTTTAAAGATCAAGGATAAAATGCTGTGTTGATCCTGCCGACATTTACCATTTCCACTTAAAAAAGACAGGGATAAAAATGCTTGAATGGCTTGGAAACTCACCTGATTTAGAACCCATCAAAAACTTATCAAGGCTAGATTTGGAAAAATAGACTGTTCTTCAAGGGTATACTTAATATCCATTGTCATGGGGGGGTATAATGATGAATAATAAAAGAAGACATGTCAACATCTTGTGAATTAAATGCCAAGTCATGTAAAACAAGTGATTGCATCAAAGGAGAACATATTGCATACCAGAAGGTTTTTTTCTTGTTTGGAAAATACAAAAAAAATTGTAACATTTATTGTAGGTCAATAAATTCAATTATTTTACTTTTTCACATGCAATGGTATGAGTGCAACGTCCACGTTCTTACCCACATAACAGTGACTTTTAGATTGGGGACATACATATTGGTGAATATACAATCTAATCCATTTAATTCCAGAAACATTTATTAAGTGCCTATAGTACCATGAACTAGATGGTAGGTCTAGTTTGGAGATTTTTAAGTGATTTCCCCAAGGTCACAAGATAGGACCTATATCCAGTAATTTTCCTGCCCACTATATCATGCTGCTTTTAATCACAGTAAGATGTTTGTTTGTGTTATTTCATTTCCTATGTCAGACCTACATTTTTTTGACCCTACTTGGAAGTTTTGAGTATTAAGTATAAGGCACTGTACTAGGCTTAGAGATACAATGAAAAAATGAAAAATAGTTTCTGCCTTCAAGGATCTTCCATTTTTCTGGCAGTATACAGCACATAAACATGTATGTATGTATATACAAATATGTGTGTGTATGTATATACACCATGATACATACATACATACATACATACATTTTATACATGATAATTTGAGGATAGAGAAAGCACTGACATGTTGGAAAGATTACTTATTGTCGTGTTTTTAACCTAGGAGTGAAACGTTGCTATATATTGCCAAAGGGAAATACTTACTGCTATGACTGTGAAGCTGGTGTATGGATTAGCAGAGGACCAGAAGTTTTAGGACTTTCAATCTTGTAACTTTCCCAATAGCATTAATATTCACTTAAAATGTCCACCTCATAACTTTAGGCAGTAGAAAGTCCTGCATCACTTAGTATTCCTTACACTGTGGAGGGCTGACTGTAAAGGCTTACATTTCCAGCTGAGATCGTATCCTCCTTGAAAGAAATGAAGCAGCAACATGAACCCAGTTTTCTTTATCTACACAGTAATTCTAAGTCCCAATTCCTCCAGTCTTCTTGCTCTGACTATTTAATGCACTTATCATTTCTCTGTCTGGCATTCCCCTATAGGAAAGATTGAATTTAACAAATGTACACCAAGAATTATAGCTGACACTAATTCAATGAGTAGAAGGTTAAATGCAATCATAATTCCTAAGGTAATGGAGAGGACTCTGAAGTCAGTAGGAATTGTGATAGCATTTTAAAATGGGTGGGTACAAGAGCCTAAATAGTCTCTCCCCTTTCTCTCCCCTCTCCCCACTGTCCCCAAATCAAGAAAGCATCATAGGCAAGCAAATAGAAAAATGTTGCAATCTCTCAAGCTGATAGGTTCAAGTGAAGAAAGATTTTAGCCAGAGAAAGCTTGGAATGAACACATTAATTTGCATAGGACCTCCCCCACGCCTAAAGTAGTGAGCTATTTCTAAGTCAGTGGATAATAGATCATGCTAAATAGTGGAATGGTTTGCTATAAAGCTTTTAAAAATATAAATATAATTCATAAGGAGAATGAAGTAAAGGATGGGAAAGATTTGTAAAAACTTTAAAAAAAATGTGTCTGCAGATGAAAGTCATAGACTAGTAGTTCCCCTGGGAGGTCATGGTGGCCAGTTGCTGAAGGCAACTAGCAGGAAACATACAGCTGGGGCCCTTGCCAGATTGGCCTATGACAACCCTGCTCAGTAGGATGTCAGGATTAGGGATAAGGCTTATGAGATAATGGAATTTGTGCATGCCTGGTCTGATTGCTTGCCTGACCTGAGAACTAGGATCAGTGTGACAGCTGCTTTTTTCACTCTTCTAAGCAGCAAGTGGCAGGCCAGTCTGCCAATTGCCTATGTAGATTTAGCATTGACATATTGACAATTAAGGAGAAAGGGATTCACGTTCTGTGTCACACTTGTTAAATACTTTATGAAGTATTTAGTCAAAGACTTTCAGGGTTTAAAGCTCCCAATGTGAATTTTTTGTAACGCTGAGCAGGGCTGTTCTTTTAAAAAAATACACGTGATAGGCAAATTAACATAGTTCTTTGGTTGAGTGTGAATGGGTATAGATATCAATCATTACATATGCAGTTCACATATATACCCCAGAAGAACACTGCCAAGTTTTAGTATTGCTATTGTAGAATACATTATAAAATTGGTCTAGATTTCTTATTCTAAATGAAGATGTTGGGGGGAAAAAGGATCAGTTGGCAAAGATCATATCTGGTTTCCATGGGTTAAAGATTTTAAATAGGTGGCTTTCAAAGTAAAGTATTCTAAAGCCACAAGACACATAATCTTAAAAGTACTTAGACATAAGAGCAAACTTCTATTCCTTTGGAGATTGTTGAGCACATGAACATTTTTCTCTCTCTTTTAATTTTTATGAGAAAGTGCCCTTTATGTGGATGGCCATCTTATTCAAAGGGTAAAGTTAAATTGTAGCTTACTTTATAGTAATACCCTAAATGTAGCAGATGATTTTAAGCAGGACTAGGAAGGAATTATATTCAGAGAGAGAAAGCAGCCAAGGGCGATGCCGCTTTAGAATACAAACTCATAAAGAAAGATGATGGAAGATTATAAGTAGTATTGAATCATAAAACAGCAAAAAGTAGTTTGAGCACAATCAAGTCAATAGAAATCTTTGCATGAGACTAAATTTAGCCCCATTATTCAGAGATCATTCAGAAGAAATTAGTAAGGGAACAACAAATAGAGAAAAAATGAAACAAATTTGTCAGTGTTTGTACAACAATCTATTTCACTCATCATTGACAGATTAACCACTACATTTGTGCCCTGAGACTTCAGTCCTCTTGACATAACACCATGAGGAAGTTGAAATGGCATTTAAAAGACAAAGTCAGGAGGATTGGCAGACTCAGTCCAAGTATACACAGAAGAAATTTGTGCTGAAGGTAACACAATTTTGAAAGCACAGAGGGATTGTTGTATAAAATATCTAAGGGAAAGGAAGATACCAAAATAACTGGAAAACTTTGGGCTTTATTTTTAACCATTTGAATCAAGAGGCTACTAGTAACTACTTAATAAATAGGCATATACAACACATTTAGCTCATCTATCACATTCAGCACCTAGGACAGTGCCTGACACATAAGTGGGCACTTCTTTAATGCCTGTTGACTTGACACATTTTGGTAGGTTGTAAACCTAAAGAATCTGATTTTATTTCCTAAAGGAGAGCGTTTATTGAGTATTCAATCATATAGGATATTATTTTTACTCATCAAACTGGATATACTAAAACAAAGTTATTCTAAAAATCTTGTTTAAAAATGTGAACTTAAAAAAGAGATGCAAAATAAAAAAAATGAGTAATGCTAACCATTGAGACATAATTCACCAGCTATTATGGACTTAAAATTTCTCACTCAATCATTGTAATTAACTGATGAGGTCAATTGTTCTTGTTCAATGTACAAAATTATGAATGAGATAAGGTGCTGTTGGGACATTGAACTTCATTTTTTAATGTAACAGAGGATAGTCAACAGGGTCCTAGCCTATTCAGTATGTGTAATCTGCTCTTCCTGGTGTCAACCCATGTGGATGCTTGGGTGGGGAGCTTCTGGAAGTGAGGGTTGATATGTAATGGTAGGAACCTTGCCCAACTTCACAACATGCACCATTTTGTTCATGAAGGTTTTCCCTGATCCTCCCAGCTGCTAGTACCTTGCTCTTTAAAACTAGCTTTTATTTTACTCTTTCTTTTTTCATTCTTTCCCTCTCTTCCTTCCTTTTTTCTTTTTTCTTTCTCCTTTTTTCTTTTTTTCTTTCTCCTTTTTTCTTTTTCTTTCTCCCTTTCTTCCTTTTCTTTCCTTCCATCCCTCTTTTCTTCTTTCCTTCATTCCTTTCTCTCTTCTTTTTTCTTTCTTTGTTTCTTCCTTCTTATATCTATCTCTGTGCATTTATTAATTTTAACATTAATCCTGTGATGATTTTCTATTTGTTTTCTTCATTATGAAAAAAACCTCACTTTTTAATTGGATGCCAAGCCAGAACTGAATGTGCATACAAAAGGTTCCAATAGAGAAACTCATTTTTCACATGAACAGCTTATAACAGGTAAGACTGCAAAGCACTGAATAGATTTGTAAAAGCCCTAGTGCATGGGAGCCCTATCTGCATTCTTTAGCCAACCAAGACATTCACTCTCTGGTGGTATGTAGAGTGCTACGTTTAGGAAGATAGCAATAGAATTTCTGCTTCTAACCCATGCAAGGCCACTTTAAATTTGTTGGCAATGGTTCTCATTTCATTCTTGCCAATGTCTAAGCTCAGCAATTTTCCCACTGCAGTCATATTTTACAAGAGTTCTTTTTTTTAAAATTAGTCAATGCCAGTTATCATTGCATCTAGGAGTGACTCAAATGATGTAATTGCCTCTTGTTCCTTTTTTGTATCAAAATTATGTTGGTACTCAAATTCATCCAGTAAGAGGCCATTTTTTCTTATTAACTGGTAGAATAAAAATGTCCTTTTATATACTTTTTTCACACTGTCAATGAAAATATATTGAAAATATTCTGGGTCAAATAATTGTATAGTCAAAATCGTAGACAAACCACCTTTTACCTGACATTACAGTGAGTTGAGATCTGGAGTCTTCATTCACTTTTACCAACACCCAGAGAAGAGAGGGCATCATGTGAAGAAAGGACAAAGATGAACTTAAATCAATTTAGTTAATGGATAAAAAGTCTGGCTTTTATTTTCTTATTAGTAAGGTGAGTAATTACAGTAATGTAAAGCATGCAAAATGATGGAGTAATTTTGTTCCAGAATGACACTACAGCTCTACATGTCCAACCTATGTTTGATGGTGTCTTCAAGTGTTCAGTCATGACCCTGAATTTTCAGAAATTTTCTCTAATAGTGCCTCTTTTACCCACCATGAAGATACAGATACCATAAAGAATAACAGGAAAAGAGAGATGGTTCTCTTTTGCTTGCTTATTTACTTACTTGAAATGCATGCATGCACTATGATGAGGTTTAAACAGTGTACTTATACTATCTCACTATTTATTCCATTTGCATTCCTGAGATAATTTAGACAGCATAGGTATCTCCTCAAAAATACAGACATCACTGATGACAAATTTTAAGAATGTCAAGGAGATAAAAAATAGAGCATCAATGCTTAATGGTCTCTGTGAAGACACAAAACATTAAAATGGATTATGTTTTTCATTGTCAAAATACTACATCACAAGGTCTTCTGTTTATGGTGCCAATAATTAATAATGTTATCATTAATTACTGAGACATTTTTTCTATATAACATTGTGATCTTTTTTCTATATAACATTGTGCAAGGCCATATACTTTGAGTTAGAAAGGACCTTAGAGGCCATCATCCCCAAACCTCTCATTTTAGACATGAGAAAACTAAAGAAGAAAGAGGTTAAATGACTTGCTGAGGCTCACCACAGATGGTTCATGTATGAGGATGCATCTGAACATAAGGCTTTGTGATTCCATCATACATTAATGAGAACACAACATTTTTTAGAGTACTTTTAGACTACTTTAAATTAAATTGTTCTTAAACAACAAACCAGAGAGGAAATAGAGCCATTGGATGACCAGAGGCTGTCTAGAGATCAGATCTCTCTTTAAGTTCTACTTCCATGAATGAAAAAAATGATGGAATCAAAGGAGAAAGGAAAGTGCTATTTTGGAGATGGGCTTGTATGAATCAATTTCATTTTGAAGAGGTTAGTGAGAAGAGTTTACAGATCCTTTAGAACCAGTATCTGGAATGCATGAGAAGTGCTCATTGTTATAACCAGATGACTGCAATGTTATTGTTTAGCTGGTCAGTTGTATTTGACTCCTGTACTATATTGTAGCATGCCAATACTATCTATGGGGTATTCTTGGCAAACACACTGGAGTGATTTGCCATTTCTCTCTCCAATAGATTAAGGCAAATAGAAGTTAAGTGACTTGCCCAGGGTCACACAGTCAGTAAGTGTTTGAGGCTGGATTTGAACTCAGGTGTTTTGGACTCCAGGCACAGTACTCTATCCACTGAGCAATCTAGCTCCCCTTAGATGACTTCTTTACCTTAATAGCAAACAAGGCTTATGTTCTCAATTAGTCCAGTTTCAAGATAAGAATATACTTGGAAGTACAGTCATCAACAGGGATAAATTTACTGGGCAGAGAGATTCTCACAATGTTCTATTATTATTTTACCAACATATCTGAATTAATTAATAAAGGTATTGGGGAATGCTAAGACAAATGAAAATGTCTCTGATGGCCATGTTTGGGACAAGAGGAAGATGAAAGAAGGGATGGTATGGAAGGAGTGATGATAAGTGGCAAATGATGAAGGTGAACTGCTCATATCTTATTTTGCTTCTTCTTTCTCTACTTAAGGAAATAATCCTCAGCTTGGGGAATTTGAAAAAGTAGAAACTCCAAACAAGTGAAAAGATGATAAGATAACCTATCAGCATCTTTGATGACTTCCAATCACCAGATCTAGATGAATTGCATTGTATAGAACTTGAAACAGTTGTGGTTTCTAAGGTACTGTGACCCTTGAAAAATCAAAAGAATTAGAAAGTCTCCATAAAACTGGATATTGACATTGTCCTTATTTTCAAAATATAGAAGAAAGTGGAATCTTTAAGCTCTTGGTCACTGAATTTGGCTTTGATTACTGGCAAAATTCTAGAATATATCATTAAAGTGATAATTTATGAGAATTTAGGAGGGAAATAGTAATGAATCAGAACCAAAATAACTTCATTAAGAACAAATCATGACCAACTGATCTCATTTTAGTGTGTATGTAGAGGGTCTAAACTGTTGGATGAAGGAAATACCATGGACTCCTAGATTTCAGGAAAGCATTTAACAAGTCTGTTATGCTTTCCTTTCAGACAAGATGGCCTAGATAAGGAAGACAACAAGGCAGGTTTAAAACTGATCGAATGATCAGACCCAAGGAAAATTAATGGGTTGAAATTAACTTGGAACTAGTGCTCTTGGGGAGTACCGAAGGGATCTTTCTTTCTTCTCTGCTGGTTAGATATTGATCAATGAGTTGAACGATGTTGCAGATAGAATGTTTATCTATGTTGATAGAATTGGCAGATGTTAGGAGGTTGCAAGAAATTGCTAATATAATGAGTGAGAGAGTTTGCATGCATTGAGATAGACTTGAATAATGGGCCAATTCAATTCAACAAATAATTATTTAAATAAGATGAAATTTAATAGGGATTAATGTAAAGTAGAAAGTCTTATTAAAAAAAATCAATGGGACAGGTGCAGGATAAAGAACACATAGGTAGATAATAGTGCCTATGGCAAAAAACAAAAGAAAACAAAAAACTAGACTTTTTAGTGGGTCACAAGCTCAACATAAATCAGTGATTTGACATATCAATGAATAAAAGCAATTTGACATTAGGAGAAATATTAGGTACAGAATAAAGGAGATGAAAGCCTTATACAACCTGGCTCCAACCTACCTTTCCTTCCATCCCTAGTAAAAATAATTTCCCCTATGACACTCTGAGATCCAACCAAACAGGCCTTCTCTGTTATTTACTCTAGCTTCCATCTTTCTCTGTGCCTTTGCACAGGTTATCCTCCATGCCTGGAATGCACTTCCTCCATAACCCTGCTTCCTAGAGTCTACCTTTCATTTTAAAATACAGCTCAGACAACATCCTTTATGAAACCTTTCCTGATCCCCCCACCTTCTAGTGCCTTCCCTCTCAAACTATTTTTGTAATGGTAAATTGGGCCATCTTTTGTCTCAGTTCTTAGCTAGCTTTGAATGTTTGTCACCTCAGACAAACAGAACTGGGAAAGACCTTAATTTAGAAGGCACTGGTCACCTACTGCATTCAGGATCATTGCCAGTCATCTTAAGTTTTGTCTTGCCACTGGACTTTGATAATACTGGAAAAGAGACTAATCTGACAACTTTGTGCAGCTCTGCCTAATTTAAATCCAATTCATATGCAAGTCAAGACATCACCCTTGAGATGTCACTTTGAGAATGAGGGACAAATGGCAAGAACAACAATAATAACAAGAACTTTTTATTTATCTACCTACTTTATCTATCTACCTAAACTGTTTTTGTGTTTTCATTAACTTTAACATTTATGATATTATTTGTTGTCTCTCCCATTAGAATGTAAGCTCATTGCAAATAAGGCTGGTTTTATTCTTTGTACCTGTATCCCCAATTCCCATTGTATCATATTACCAGGTATGTTGTAAGTGAATAATGATATTGATTGATTGATTGATAGTTCCACTATACAGTGTCCTAGTCAGAATTCATATAACACAATATATCTAATTTGGGGTACTGCATTTCATGAAGGGTATTTTTAACCTTTTTTTGAACACCTTTGGAGAAGGGAAGCTAAATTGGCGAAGAGATTGGATAATGAAAAGTGGATTACTTGGAAGAACTGAGGATGCTAAGCTTGAAGAAAAGAACGGTTTAGGAGATATATACTGTCTTTAAGTATTTTAAGGGCTATCATGTGGAAGATGTTATTGGACAACTAATGGATAGTCACTATTATCAATTTCATTGCTGGTAGCAAACCAGATAATTTAGTCTTAAGAGGTAATATAAATCATTTCATTAATTTTATTGCCACCAGTAACATTTCAGATACACAAGAGGTTTATAGAGTTAGTGTCTATCAGAATCCAATTAAAGTCCAAGATGTTCCAAATTAATCAGGTATTGTTCAAAAGGTTTGTGCTCAAAAAGTTTGTAGTATGTGTAATTTTTTCAGAGTATGTTGAGAATGCAAGTATTCTGTATTTTTGAATTATTAGAAGAAAACATTAATCTTTCAGTGTTATGTAAATGTAAGCCAGGTTGTCTCTTTGGTTATCTGTTATGTGGATGGTTTAACGGGCTTTGTTGAGAGACTCTGGAGCCCCTAAATATCTGCCTCATTATCTTGCACAATGGCTGAGACTCCTTAAGAGATCCATACTAAACAGCTTATATACATATGGGTATGTATATATAAAGAGATATTTACAAATTTGCAATGCAAACACACACATGTGACTACATATGTATATATGTACATATGTATGTGTGTTGGACATGTACACTTTAGGGGCATATTCAAAGAAGATTTTTCTATGGCCAGATCAGGATCAAAGAAATATATAAAATCACAAGATTTTACAGAAATACTTTTATCTTATTGATGACCTGGAAAGGTGGTAGTATAGGGGTTTCCTATTCAAATTTATAACACTGAAGAATCCAATAGAATGAACAAGACAAAAAGTGAACTAAGCTAAAAAATATTTTTGCTAAAGTAAGAAATGATAGACTTGAAATATTTATACTACAGGAAGCATTTTATGTCTCTAAATAAATAGAATTAGGTCTAAAAGTTTAAAAATCATTTTGTTATTACAAATGAAGCATCCTGGCATAGGGGATAGAGTGTAAAACTCCTTGGAGTCAGGAAAGGGTGGTTAAAATCATCGCTCTATTACCTATTAGCTGTGTGACCCTGGGCAAGTCACTTAATTTCTATGCATTTCAGGTAAATCTGTACTTGTCTCCTGCTACTTCTTCAAAGTTTAGGGAATTTTTATGTCAGGGAGGGGGAATTCTTCCATAAAGACACAATCACAGACCTTTTGAATACTCATCAATCATTTTGTAAAAAGTGTTCATTTTTTTCTGCCCAAATTTTAAACCAAAACTGTACTGTTCCCTACCACTTTTAAAATTTATGTTATTTTTTAAACTTACATACTAAAATTTAAATACACAATAATAAAATAAAAAGAAATACAAACTTAAATACAAAATAAGAAAAAAAACCCACTGCCACATGTATAGTAGAACATAAGAGCGGATTCAAAATATACAACAATAATTTCCATTTCAAAAAATCCTATATAATAAATGCTACACATTGTGTTCAGAGCTGTTCATCTTTGCTTCCTCATAATTTTTCTTTTGTTCTCTGCTGTGCACTGTTTTTCTGTTCTTTTCTCTCCCTTCCTCCTCCCCCTTCCCTAAGAAAGCTATGATTAAGCATGGACACATACATACACATACATGCATACACATAAACACATACAAATATACACATATACACAAATATGTAGATATATACATGCATGCATACACTTACAGATACACATATATACTTAGATAGTTATAATCATACTCATATATAGACATATACATTCGTATACTTCTATGTAAGACTGTACTATACTTATTTGTCCTCTCTTTCTCTGAGGGTGGATAACCTCTGCATTCATAAGTTCAAGTCTTTCCATATTTCTCTAAGTCTTCCAACTCATCACTTCCTACACCACAGCAATATTCCAACCTTATACTGTCTTGTTATTTTAAATAGTCTAAAACAATATTCATTAACATGTGTGACATATAGTGTAGTTTCCCTATTTTTCTTTTTTAATTGAATCTATTTTAGCTCTGTCTAAGATCATGATTACTACCCCTGCTTTTCTCCTTAATAAATTCTACTCCTGATTTTATTTTGTGTTTGTGTACATCTTTTATTTCCTATCCTTCCTCATTCCTCTACTTTACTTCTGCCCACTACCTTGCCCTCCTATTACTTAACCTACCCCCATCCAAGGATCTCTCCCTTACCCTCCCATTTCTATAAATCTAAACACCCTTTTATACCCACACTTTATCCTATTCCCTTCTCTCCCCCTCCCATTCCCATTAATCCAAACACTCTTCTATACCCTCCTTACCCTGTTCCCTTAACCTCCCCTTTAAAAATCCTTCCCTTATCTTCTTTCTCCTCCCCATCCCCTTAGCCTTTAATTTTTTTCTGATTTTAGAAGACTTTTATTCCCTTCTAAATATATATGTATTGTTCCCTCTTAAACATATTCCCAATGAAAGTAGGATTCCAGAACTACAAGCCTTCCTCCCCCATCTAATTCTTCTGGGTCAGTTCTTTCTCTTGCACCTCATTTGTATAATGTAATTACTTTTTACCTTTTTCTAAATCACTTTACCTTTTAGAATCCTATCATGGGTCTATCTCAATCTTTCTTTTGAACTACCCAATTACTAATAACAATCGTGGACATAATGGTTTACATTTCATCATATACAAAATAAACCGTCTGTCCTTATTGAGTCCCTTGTAATTAGTCTTTGATATGTGCCTTGTATTTCTCTTGGATTTTATATGTCAAGTCTTCTGTAAAGTTCATGGTTTTTTAAAATTTATTTTTAACAAAGTCCTGAATGTCTGGCAATTCATTAAATATCCATTTCCTTCTATTTAGGATTATTCTTAACTTTGCTGGGTATGATATTTTCAGGTGTAATTACAGCTCGTTTGCTCTTTGATATGTAGTGTTCCAAGACCTGCAGACTTTTAGTGTTGCTGCTGTTATGTCTTGTGTGATTCTAATTGTGACACTGTCATAGTTGGTTTTTTTCTTGTTGCTCTTAATATTTTCTCCTTGAGCTAGGGGCTTCAGAATTTGACTATGATATTCCTGTAGGTTTCCCTTGTAAAATATTTTTCAGGTGGCAATTGGTAGATTTTTTCTATTTTTATTTTCCCATCTTGTTCTAACACTTCAGGACAAATTTCTTTTTTCAAAAAAAATTTAGTATTTTATTTTCCCCAGTTATGTGTAAAAATAATTTTTAACATTTGTTTTTTAAAACTTTGACTCCCAAATTATCTCCCTTCCTCTCTCCCCCCACTGCATTGAGAAGGCAAACAATCCATACAGGTTATATATGAGTAGTCATTCAAAACATTTCTATAATTGTCATGTTGTGAAAAAAAACATAGACCAAAGGAAAAAACCTTCAAGAAAAATAAAGAAAGTTAAAAAAAGTATGCTTCAATCTGTATTCAGACAGCATCAGTTCTTTCTCTGGCGATGGATAGCATTTTTTATCATAAGTCTTTCAGAGTTGTCTTAGATTGTACTACTTAGATTGTGGACTTAGAATAGCTAAGTTATTCATAGCTGATCATCTTACAATATTGTTTTTACTTTGTACATGGTACATTTTGCTGTGCATGAACCCATGTAAGTCTTTCTAGGTTTTTTTTTTTCTGACAGCATCCTGCTCAACATTTCTTTTAACCCAATAGTATTCCATCATAATCACATACCACAATTTGTTAAGCCATTCACCAATTGATGGACATCCCCTCAATTTCCTATTCTTTGTCATCAGAAAAGATAATATTTTTTGTAAATATACATCCTTTTCCTTTTTGTTTTTTTATCTCTTGGGATACAGGCATAGTACTGGTATTGCTAGGTCAAAGAGTATGTATGGATTTATAGCCCTTTGGGTATAGGTCCAAATTGCTGGATAGAATGTTTAAATTAGTTCATGACTCCACCAACAATGCATTAATGTCTCATTTCCCCCACATCCCCTTCAACATTTGTCATTTACATTTTCTGTCCTATTAGCCAATCTAATAGGTATGAGGTAGTACTTCAGATTTGTTTTAATTTGCTTTTCTTCAAGCAATAGATTTAGAGCATTTTTTTTATATGGCTATAGACAGCTTTCATTACTTTATCTGAAAATTGTTTGTACAGTTTCATCATCTATCAATTGGGGAATGGCTCTTATTTTTATAAATTTGATTCAGTTCTCTATATGTTTGAGAAATGAGGCTTTTATAGAGAAACTTGTTTCAAAATTTTTTTTTCCACAGTTACTGTTGCTAACTGTATTTCCCTCCATTCTATTCCTCCCCACCCTGTTTATTCTATTCTGTCCTTTCACTCTTCCCATCCTTAAAAGTGTTTTACTTCTGACTACCCCTTCCCCCAATCTGCCCTCCCTTTATCACCTCCATCCCTTCTCTCATCCTCTTATCTTCCTATTTTCTTGTAGGGTAAGATAGATTTCTATACCTTATTGAGTGGGTATGTTATTCTGTCTTTGAGCTAATTCTGTGAGAGTAAGGTTCACTTCCTCTCCCCTTTCACCTTCCCTATCTTCTCCACCACTGAAAAGGCTTTTTCCTGCTTCTTATTTACCCCTTTCTACTTCTCTCTTTCCCTTTCTCCCAGTACATTCATCTCTTATCCTTTAATTATATATTTTTAGATATCCCTTTACATTCAACTTACACCTGTGCTCTCTGTTTGTCTCTCTCTATACGTATGTGTGTGTGTGTGTGTGTATACATATATATGTATGTATGTATATACTCCTTCTAACTGCCCTAGTAATGAGAAAGTTCTTATGTTACAAATATCATCTTTCCATGTAGGAATGTAAACAGTTCAACTTTAATAAGTCCCTTATGATTTCTCTTTCCTGTTTATCTTTTCATGCTTCTCTTGAGACTTGTATTTGAAAGTCAAATTCTCTATTTGCTTCTGATCATTTCTCAAGAATGTATGAAATTCCTCTATCTCTTTGAATGCCAGTTTTCCCCCTTCATGGATTATATTCAGTTTTCCTGGGTAGGTGCTTGGTTTTAATCCTAGCTCCTTTGACCTTCAGAATATCATATTCCAAGCATTCTGATACCTTAATGTAGAAGCTGCTAAATCTTGTGTTATCCTGATTGTGTTTCCACAGTACTTGAATTGCTTTTTTCTGGCTGCTTGCAATATTTTCTTCTTAGCCAGGAAACTCTGGAATTTGGCTATAATATTCCTGGGAATTTTCCTTTTGAAATCTCTTTCAGGAGGTCAGAGAATTCTTTCAATTTTGATTTTAGCCTCTGGCTCTAGAATAGCAGAGCAATTTTCCTTGAAAATTTCTTGAAAGATGATGTCTAGGCTTTTTTTTTTTTGATCATGGCTTTCAGGTAGTCCAATAATTTTTAAATTATATCTCCTGGATCTATTTTCTAGGTCAGTTGTTTTTCCAATGAGATATTTCACATTGTCTTCTATTTTTTTATTCTTTTGGTTTTGTTTTATAATTTTTTGATTTTTCATAGAGTCATTAGCTTCCTCTTGCTCAATTCTAATTTTTCTTTCTTCCTTCCTTTCTTTCTTTCTTTCTTTCTTTCTTTCTTTCTTTCTTTCTTTCTTTCTTTCTTTCTTTCTTTCTTTCTTTCTTTTTCTTTCTTTCTTTCTTGGAAATAAGGTTAAGTGAATTGCTTAGGGTCACACAGCTAATAAGTTGCAAGTATGTAAGGCCAGATTTGAACTCAGGTCTTCCTGACTCCAGGGCTGGTGCTCTATCTACTTTGCTACCTAGCTGGCCTGATTCTAATTTTTAAAGGATGATTTTCTTCAGTGAGCTTTTGGATGTCCTTTTACATTTGGCCAATTCTGCTTTTTTAAGGCATTCTTCTCCTAATTGGCTTCTTGGACCTCTTTTGCCATTTGGTCTAGTCTATTTTTCTAGTGTTATTTTCTTCAGTATTTTTTGAGTCTTTTTATCAAGTTGTTGCCTTACTTTTTGTGCTTTCCTTGCCTCGCTGTCACTTCTCTTCCAAATTTTTCTTCTACTTCTCTTATTTGATTTTCAAAATCCTTTTGGAGCTTTTCCATTCTCTGAAACCAATTCACATTTTTCTTGGAGGCTTTGGATGAAGGAGCTTTGACTTTGTTGTCTTCTTCTAATGCACTCACCAGGCCTGTGTTGGTTCCTTCTTCCTCTGGGCCCTATATTGGCAGCACAGCTGGGCCTGGCATCCCTTATCACCAGAGGCTCCCTTAATCTTCTCTGGCTCAGAAGCAGACTCCAAACACTGTCTGGAAAGGTAAAGTTCCTGTGGCTGTGGCCAAGGCTACCTCCCAAACTGGTTAGCCCCCAGTGCTCACAGCTTGTTTTTCAGGGAAACTAGCCTGGAGGTGTTACTCTTCACAGGGACCAAATCTTGATCTTGGGATTTCAAAAAAAATAATTGATTAATTAGTTTTTAGTTGTCAACATTCACTGCCACAAGATTTTGAGTTCTAAATGTTCTCTCTGTCTCTCTTTCTCTCTCCTCCCTCTTCCCCAAGACAGCATGCAATCTGATATAGGCTATAGATATGTATTCATATTAAACATATTTTCATATTAGTCATGCTGTAAAGAAGAATTAGAACCAAGGGGAGAAACCACAAGAAAGAAGAAACAAAAGACAGCAAATAGTGTGTTTTGATCTGCAATCAGACTCCATAGTTCTTTTTCTGGATGGATATTATTTTCCATTCTGGATCTTTAGGAGTTGTCTTAGATCCTTGCATTGCTGAGAAAAGCTAAGTCTATCAAAGTTAGTCATCATGTAATGTTGCTGTTACTGTGTACAATATTCTCCTGGTTCTACTCACTTCACTCAGCATCAGTTCATGTAAATCTTTCCAGGTTTTTCTGAAGTCTGCCTACTTATCATTTCTTATAGAACAATAGTGTTCATTACATTCATATACCACAATTTGTTCAGGCATTTCCCAATTGATGGGCATCCCCTCATTTTATGAATTCTTGGCCACCAAGAATAGCACCAGAGCTGCTACATGTATTTTTGATATGTAAATCCTTTCCCCATATTTACAATATCTTTGGGATACAGACCTAGATGTGGTATTGTTGGGATAAAGGGCATGCACAGTTTCATAGCTCTTTGGGCTTAGTTCCAAGCTACTTTCCAGAATTGGTGGGATCAGTTCACAACTTCCCCAACAATGCATCAGTGTTCCAATTTTCCCACATCTTCTCCAACATTTATCATTTTCCTGTTTTGTTGTGTTGGCCAATCTAATAGGTGTGATGTGGTACCACAGAGTTGTTTTGATTTGCATTTCTCTAATCATTAGTGATTTAGAGTATTTTTTTTTCATATGACTATAGATGGCTTTAATTTCTTCATCTGAAAACTGCGTATTCATATCCTGTGATCATATATCAATTGGGGAATGACTTGTGTTCTTACAAATTTGACTCAGTTCTCTACATATTTTAGAAATGAGCACTTTATCAGAGACACTGGCTGTAAAAATTGTTTCCCAGCTTTCTGCTTCCCTTCTAATCTTGGTTGTGGTCCTGGGATTTTTCTTTGTATCTTCTCCCGTTTGTCCCAAGAGAAGCACTGTTTTGTCCCAACTCTTATTTATTTTAACCACTCTACATTTGCCCTGAGGTGCTACTTTGTCTTGTTTGTGGGGGAAATCTGGACCGGTTGGAATGTATTGACTTACTGTACTATCTTCCCAGAATCTCCCCCCTTTTTTTTTAATAAGTAAAAAGAGTTCAGAATTTTTCCCTTGCAGTTTCAACAATGAGTTACCAGGAACCTCTGTAAGATTTTCTGGTTGACAATGTTAAAGAAACCCCATGGAATTCAGGTTGCTTTGGATGTATCTGAATTTAATATTCTTCTTTCAGATATTACTCACATTAAATGTGAAGTGGCAGAGGCATTTTAGAATCTGCTCCCAAAGTTTTCAGCAACATAAACAATAAAAAGAGAAGCATGTAACATCATTTGTTTATACCAACTCTAAGTTGTTTCCCCCAAATTGTGGTGTTTTATATTGAATTAGTTGGCTGAGAGACTCCTAAGGGAGTCTTCTGATTCTTTGTCTTGAGCCCCCTTTACTTTTTTTTTCTTGTCTATCATAAGATCACTTGAAATAAGGATGTTGGTACAACACTACCCAGATTATTAGCAGCTGCTCTAGACACAGTTTCTTTTTAGCAAAATTAGCTCAGCGTAGCAGAGTAGTTGATGAAATAGTTCAGTCTTCTCATCTATAAGCCTTTGGCCCCATCTGGGGGAAGACCTTTTCAGTGAAGGTCAAAATCTGGGGGTCTGGCACTGTTTAGTTAACTCAGAATGGGAGATAGATCATTAGTTTGTGCAACCTACTCATTATTCAAGAAAAATAGAAACAACTATGTCTCCCTGATTCTAGAAGGCTGGGGAGCTGCTACATTCCAAGGTGTGTCTTGGAAGAAATATGCATGTTGGAACACATACCTATATATCCTGTCTTATTTAGCTCTGGTAATGAAATTGTTAATGTTTTAAAACAATGGTTGCAAATCAATTTTGTTCTTATTTTTCAATGCAGTCATCATGTTTAAGTTATGTGTTAAAATATCTGAATGCCATCAGGAAAGTGAGCGATAGAGACTATTACAATTTTGGTTCCTTTTCCTAACTTATGCTTTGACTGGTAAGGATATGGTCATTTTAGCCTAAGATAAAAGAGGAGGCATGGAAGAATTTTACCACCATTCTGGGTTCAAATCTTAAGTCTGCTATTTACTAGTAGGTAGGTGGCACAGTGGTTAGAGTGTTGGGCTTGGAATGAGGAAGACCTGAGTTCAAATCCTGCTTTGGGTACTTATAAGCTGTGTGACTAAGCAAATCATTTAATGTCTCTTGGACTTAATTTCCTTATTTGTAAAGTGGGAATAATAATAACACCCACATCAAACTTTTGCAAAGATCAAATTAAATAACATTTGTAAAGTCCTTTGTAAACTTTAAATCATTACATAAATGCTAAATATTATTGTATTACTACTATCTATGACTTTAGGCAAATCCCTCTGCCTCTACAGCTGCAGTTTCTTCACCTGTACAATGGAACAAGAAGGTGAGACTACATGGTCTCTAAGAATTCTTTCTAGATTCATGGTGCTAGCATTGAAATCCACTCCTTTTATTAATGAGAGCGTGATTGCATTTACTGTTTTGGAATAAAAATGATTTTGAAATAGTAACGGTTATATTCCAACAAAATAATTTGAAGAACCCAAATCATTTTTTTTAAACAAAAGGTTTTTGAATGAATATGCAGGCTCACAGGATCACAGATTTAGAGCTTTAAGGGACCTCAGAAGTACAATTCCTTCATTTTGAAGCTAAGATGAAAGAGGTAAAATTATTTTCTCAAGGTCTTATTGGTATTAGTAAAAAATGTGATCAGATTTTGAACCCAGATCTGATGTAAGTCTTTTTCATTTCTAAACTGTTTTATATGTTAAATATATTTTCTTCTTCCACGTGCCACTGCTGCCTTCTATAGGTTTTTGATTCAACATGTTTAAAAAATCAAATAGATGATACATTAAAATTTTGGTTACACTTTTAACTAAATTAAACTTTTGGTTATATTTTATTATTTTGGTTACGTTTTGGTTACATATTAATAGATCTGTGACTGCAGACATAACCTTTGGGAATATTAATATTTTAACTTTAATGTATATTTAAATGTTTTTAAGTATTTCCCAATTACTTGTAAAAAAACTTACCCATGAGCAATTAAAATTTCTTTTTTTGTTGTTGTTCTCTGCTCAGCTTTCCACTTTATTTCTTGATTTTGAAGTTTATGTTAAATTTGAACTGTTTCCAGTATGAGAGGGTAGGGAGGGGAGTGGCATTGTCTCAATGTTCAGACTAAGAAGATTGAACTGATCCTGTATAATTTACTTATTGATCCTATATATAATTTATTGCTTATGTCCTTTAATTGTTTAAATCATGGTTCTCTCTCTCAACTTAGTTCAGAATCAGCTGGGCTGTAATGAATTAAATCCAGAAATTGGATTCTCCTGCTAATCAATGATCTATTCTTGCACCAAGGAACTTAACTGACCTTGAAGTATATGTATATGAATTGGATCTACCATCTTTACACCACCAAGTTATCTTTCAAGGATGTCTGGTTTGCTGCCCAAAAAGTCTGGGTCTCATTGACTTCATAGGTAGACTCAAACATGATGTGCAATGACTAACTTTGATCTATCAATATTAGTCATCGCACAATGTGGCTCTTACTGTGTACAATGTTCTCCTGATTCTGCTCACTTCACTCAGCATCAGTTCATATAAATCTTTTGAGCTTTTTTTGAAGTCCTCCTGCTCATCATTTCTTATAGCACAATAGTATTCCATTGCATTCATATACTACAACTTGTTTAGCCATTCTCCAATTTGATGGTATCCTTTCAAGTTGCAATTCTTGGCCACCACAGAAAAAACTTGTATAAATATTTTTGTACATGTGGGTCTTTTTCCCATTTTCGTGACCTGTTTAGGATACAGCTCGAGAAGTAATACTGCTGGGTCAAAGGGTATGCTCATTTTTAAAGTCCTTTGGGCATGATTCCTAATTGCTCTCCAAAGTGGTTGGATTATTTCACAACTCCACCAACAATGCATTAGTGTTCCAATTTTCCCACATCTTCTCCAGTAATTATCATTTTCCTGTTTTGTCATGTTAGCCAATCTGATAGATGTGATACGGTATCTGAAAGTTGTTTTAATTTGTATTTCTCTAATCAATAGTTATTTAGAGCATTTTATATGATTATATATAGTTTTAATTTTTTCATCTGAAAACTGCCTATTCATATACTTTGACCATTTATGATGATCATATAATTAACCCAATCATTTTATTTTTTAAAATATAAATTTAATAGTTTTTTATGGACAGCTATATGCTGCTTTCATACCAATGCATTTTCAAGTCATGAAGAGGAATGTCTCTGCGTCTGACTAAAATGACTATATTTCTCACCAGCTAAAATGATAGGCGGGAAAAGATAACATATAAGAAATTTTCAAGTTGTAGGTCCCTCCTTATCATCTGTACATTTGAAACACTGATGATTCAGTTGCTGATGAAAGTTGCTTTATGTAGAAAAGTATGGGTTTTAGGGAAATTGTGGTGGGGCTTGAGAATGTGCTTCTCTCAGGGTAACTGTTGAACACTATTATGCCTTTTATGTCTTTTATATGTAGTGACCGTGCTAGTAGCCTCATATTCACAGAACATTAACTATGATTTACTTTTCAAAATACATACATGAGTTTATATTGATCTATGCACATTCTTTTCCTTTTGGAAGGATAATTGTGAGATGTCTGAGCAATGTTAGAGATGTAGTTCGTGGTTCTAGAATAACTGACTCACACTTCAATGGTAGTTGATGACATTTATCCTATAAGTGTTCATATAATAATTTATATATTTCAATTGTTGCAGACAGTCTGTGAAAAAACAAATGAATGGCAACCCACAAGGCATAGACTTTACAGCATGAAAATGACCTGACCTTTGATATAGGGACTTCTTGTTGAGGAACTTCTGTCAATACAGATCAATGCCTTCTCTGCAACTTAAAGTTTTAGAGAGGTTCAGTGACTTGCCAAGGGTCAAACAACTAGTACATAAGAGGCAGGGCTTGAACCCAGTTCTTTCTGACTCCTCCACAAGTTCTGTAATTATTCATGCATGTGTATATACATAAATGTGTATATATACATATATATTTATACATATACATACAATCTATATCTATATGTCTTTGATTTTTAAAATTGAATGCTGATTAATGTGAAAGTTGAGAGGCTTCCGTAACAGATATGTTGGCCAAAGCAGCTGATAAGCTAGAAAGAGGGCTTGAATCAAATAAGAGGAAATTTAATAAGGAGGAATGTAAAGTCTTATACTTGGGTTCAAATAATATAGGGGAGATGTAACTAACTAAGAGGTTGCATGAAACATTTTTTGGTTTTTTTGTATACTGTGAGCTCAATATAAGTTAACAGTGTGATGTTACATCCTGAAAAGCTAATGTGAGCTTACACTTCGTGAAGAGAATCTTAATGTCCCAAATGATTAATGGCATATCTACTCTACTCATCCTTGGTTAAAATATATCTAGAATATTGGGTTTTGATCTGTGTGACATTGTTTTGAAAGGGTACTGACAAACTGGAGGGGTCTGGATAGAGCAACCAAGTTGATAAAGGGTGTTTTAAAATCTCTAAGATTGGCCAAAGAAACTGTGGATGGTTAGAGAAAGAAAAAAAAAAGCTTAATAGAACAAATACACACATATATACATATGTATATATTTAAATATATATGGGCATAGAAAAACATATGTGTATGTATGTTTATGTGTATATGTACATTTATATCTATCTTCACATATTTGAAGGGCTATTATGGGGAATTAGGACTATACTGGTTCAGTTTGATGCCAGAGTAGAACCAGAAGTAAGCAAGCAATGTGTGGATGTTGTGGAGAGGCAGATTTTGACTGGATAACAAAGAAACAACTGTCTGTCAGTGACAGCAGTTTATAAGTGGAATGGATGGCTTAGTTGGTAGTGAGTTCCTCTTCTTTGGATATCTTCAGACCATTTCATGGGAATAGAGATTTCAGCTTCAAGTAAAGACTGATTTGGAGAATATGACTTTTGAAAGTCTCTTCTACTCTGATCTTGGTGGCATGGAAAAGCAATTAGGAAATTCTTTTTTAAGAGTGTTGTTTATGCTACAGTCTAAATTTACTATATGATTTACACTTATTTAGCACCTTACAATTTATAAAATATTTTAATTCATATTATATAATTTGTTCCTTGCCATAAACCTGGGAAGTAGGTAGAGCAAACAACTTGCACCACTAGTATTAGGTAAGTACTAGCCAAATTGAAAAAGAGAATCAGAGCTGAGGAACATGTATATAACCTCCCAACATGGGAGGGAAATATTCTAAAATTATAAGTTGTAGAAGAAAATGCCTACCTGCTTTGGTGGCAGAAGAAATTCTAGGAACTTCTCAAATGTAAAAAAAAAAAATAGGTCTCATTCCCATATCTATCAATGTGATATTTCACATAAGGGATGCAGCCTTACCCAGTGCTTTTGTATAATCACACTTGCTATCAAGATAAGCAGTCTTAAAATAACAAATAATGATCCTTCACAATGGAATTTTAAATGGAAAGTCATTTCATGACATTGTTAATTGTTCTTCCTCTCTCTTGACTTTTAACCAGTATACACATGTGTGTATGTATGTGTATACACACCTACATATATCTATAAATATCCATACACATTCTGACACATACAGTATGCATATTTCACCTACAGTTATTAAAACTGGTTGTGAAGAATTTTTTTCTAGAGAGAATTTCTCTAAATAAAAAGTAGTAGACTTCTATATTTTGGAATTCTTTCAGTGTTGTTTTATTTAAAGGCATATAGACTAGAAAAATAATTTGAGATCTCTTGTATCCCAATTAACAAGTCACAGTTGTTCATTTACCTTTTTTTTTTTTTCAAATATTCTTTTCCTTTAATCTGTTGATTCAAAGTGCATAAGCCCATTGGCTCAAGGAGTCTGAAATTTAATTTCAGATTAAATTTAGATGCTGGCAAGTTTTGGAAGTATATGTGGTATACCCAAATTATTTATTTAGTCAGGGAACAAACTAATTCTGCTCTAATTGGCATCTGAGAGGAATTTCCCTAATGCCCTTAGGAAAACTAACAGTTGATTAAATAGGAGGAATAGGGTTGGACAGGGGAGCATGGCAAATGCACACTTGAATAAAATACCATTGTTAAATAATTGCTCTCAGGATTTTTTTTCCTCCCTGAAAAGCTATCTTTGATTTGATTCAGGAAGTAGCACCTGGAGAAATTTCTACTTAAATCCCTCCCACCATTCCTCTTATTCTGATAGCCCTGGATTCAAATACTAAATCTAAGAGAGGGAAGTAAAAATGAACAGTGGAAAACAGATGGTAACAGTTACAACTAGCAAATTCCCAGTTGGTGGCTCTCACATTTAGACGTGGGCATCTGTTCCTCCCCACTTCAAAATGGTTTTAACTTCGAGGTGTTAAAAATATGTAAGTTGCTGTTTTATTCATCTTTGCTGTTTACTGACTTTAATGACTTACAGTATATCCAATGAAAAGTACAATGTTTACCCAAGCGGCAAAAGACTCAAAACAGAGAAATATGGGACTCCATGAAAGAACCTTGCGGTCTACCAAACAGCATGTATGTGTTACAGGTGCATCTCCCTTTATGCAATGGACAAGTTCCAGCAAAGTTGTAGCTGACTTTTGCATGGATTTAAAAAATTGAATCAAATTAAAAACATGTCAAAAGAGCTTGATACTTCAAAGGAATCCCTCATTTAAAACGAACTATCCTTTTATAAGGTAAATTATCACATATTACCTAAGTTATCTGGTTGTCTAGAACTGTTTTTCCTTTGAATGGAGTGTACCTGTATCAGCAGAGTGATATAGTGAATGTAGTCTGCCTCCTCAGTTATGAAGATCTGGGTTCAAATCCTGTCTCCGACACATATTGACTATGTGAATCTAAGCCAGTCTATTGTCTTCTCCATTTGATTGCAAACTCTTTGAAGACAGGGATCATCTTTTGCCTTTTTTGTTTTTGTGTCCTTTGTGCTTAACACAGTGCATGGAACATACTAGAAACTTAGTAAATGTCTATTGATTAAAGACATTTAATCTTTCAGTGCTCTAGGACACCTGTGTGAAACCTGTAGCCCTTCGGCTGCAAACAGACAACTCCTGAGTGTTCCTCCCCAACTAGATAAAAATGTAATTGGGAAATGTTTAACAAAATAAATAAAAATACCATACAACACAGATAATGCTAACTTGTGGTTTTCTAAGTCAATATTTGGTCTTCCAGAATCTGTTTCTTTTTGTTTGAGGCTACTGTTTGAGGAAATTCTCTAAGTCTACAAGTTGTAGAGAAAATATTGCATTGGTTGAAATAGTTTCGTTGCTAGGAATTCTTCATACAAATGAATTCTCAGGACTGGTAAAGAAACAAAATAAAACAATCTCCCCCTCAAATTAACAAATAGAAAAAAGAAACTAAAAGAATGAGAAAAACCTATAGTATTGGTCTTTAGAAGTGAAGATTCAGTATATACACACACACACACACACACACACACACACACACACATATATATATATATATATACATATATATACATATATACACATATATACACACACACATATATATATATATATATATATATATATACACATACACATATATGTGTGTGTGTATATATATATATACCAGCATACACACACACACATACACACACACACATATATATTTCATGCTGATTTTAAAGTCATTTCCCTTGGCCATTACTGTTTGAGATCAGAAGAAATATGCCACTGAATGGTTTAATATTCTAGTGGTTGAGAAATAAACTTATGATAGAGGAATACCAAATATTCCAATTTGGTTTAGCCCCTATATATTTTTTTAATCCCTACTTCCTACTATACATTTTAATTCCCATAAGTCTATTGCATTAGGTTAGAAAATCTTATAAGGAGAGTTTCAGGTAGGGATTTTGAATACATCTGTCCCTGAAGTGTGTTTAAAAAATCCCTCCTTTTTTAAATATGTGGGGCTTGATTAAATTTAAAACATATTTTACCCATAGTTTAAACATATACATACATTTAAACTCTATTTTAATCCTTATGGGTCTGATTCATGTTCATGTTGTTCATCAAAACACTTCTTGTATTGCTGTCAGTGCAGTATTTGGCTGGATTGAACTAATACATAAGGAAATAAAGCAAAAGTCACTTATATTAGTGTCCTAGGCTCCTATCAATGTCCTTTGTGGCCATACTTAGAACTTTTTCAATCTGCCCATTTACTAACTTGATCTTCATAGGCCTTCTGACAAAACATAGCAATTACTGCAATTACTGGTTTGGCCCTCTACCTTCCTCTCATATCTGTCCAACTGGAACATTTAGCCTTCACTTGCAATCTTAGTTCTACCCTAGTCCTTTTGGGAACAAAATGTAAACTCTGTGGCTGAGCCCCTAAGACCTGTCAACCCTTTCTGACTCTGTGTGCCTTCTTACCTGCACCAATAAATTAATCAATTAACAGACATTCATTGAGCATTTACTACATGCCAGGCAATGTTTCAGTGTACAAAGACAAAAATGAAATAATCACTCCCCTCATAGAATTGACTTTCTATTGGGTGAGACAAATCCACGTATATACAATATAACTATTAAGTATATCCATGGTAATATTTTGGGGGAATCCACTAGTGTTAGAATATTCTGAAAGCTTTCCTACTGAAGGTGAAATTTGAGCTAAATCTTGAAGGAAACTAGAGATTCTAGTAGGCAAACATGAGGAGGAAGGCAGATATGGGTGACAGGTAGGGCAATATCATGGAGAAATGAGAATTGTTGTGTGTGAGGAAGAGAAAATAAAGTTGCACTGCTTACTGTCTAGTAATTCTGTCCTAATGGGCATCTGAGAGAAATTTTCCTAGTGTCTTTAAGAAAAGTGACAGTTGATTAAGTAGGAAAGACAAAGTTAGAAATGGGATTATGGAGAATGTATACTAAAAGAAAATGCCATTGTTAAAGAACTGTTTTTGATTTTGTCCCCTATAAAGTTACTTTTGATTTCAATTCAGGAAGTGGCATATAGGAAAATTTCTACTTAAAACTGGACATATGTCCACTATAGGTGGACTATAGAATGCATAAAGAGCAGTTATGTGTAATGAAACTAGAATGGTAGATTGGGGCCAGTTTGTGAAGTTTTAAATAGCAAATAGAGGACTTTCTATTTGATCCTAGAGGTGATAGGGAACCACTAGAGCTTACTGAGCAGAAGAGTTAGGATGGTCAGACCTGTACTTGGAAAATTATTTTGGCTGCAAAGTGAGTCTGTCCTGCACATACAGCATGGGTGACTTGAAGGGAGGCAAAGCAGATACTTCTTTGTTATCTTCTCCAAGTCTCTTCTTCCTTCTCCAAGGGAGACTTTGATTTTTGCCAGGAGATGAAGCAAGAGGTTTGGACCAGAGACTGGCCACTCTGTTCTCCTCAGAGAGAGGAGGTAATGCTCTAGAATTATATCTGTCTGCTCCCTTAAATATTGTTAGTATAAGGGATGTAGTTTTCATGTTCAAGCTAAAGTCCTTGAAAAAGTCATATGCAATATTCTTTCTCTTCTCTCACAACCTTTTACAAATCTGACTTCTAGCTTCATTTTCCACTGAAACTCCTTTCTCTAAAGACATCAATGATCTTCTAATCACTAGTTCAATGGCCTTTTCTCAATCCTCATTCTTCTGGAGCTCTTACTGTTGATCACTCTCTTCTTTTTTATTTTCTATTCTCTTTAGATTTTTGGAAGACTATTCTATCCTCCTACCTGTCACAGCATTCCTCAGTCTCCTTTGCTAGATTATCATCCAGGTCGTGCCTTCTAATCATAGGTGTCCCACAGAGTTCTTTCCTGGACCCTCTTCTCTTCTATTCTCTATACTACTTCGCTTGATGATCTCATCAGTTTTCATGGATTTAACTACCATCTCTATGTTGATGATTCTTAAATATACCTGTCCTCTCCTAACCTCTCTGCTGACCTCCAATTTTACATTTCCAATTGACTTTCAGAAATCCCAAATTGAGTGTCTAGGAAACATCTTAAATTCAACATGTAAAAAACTGAACTCATTATCTTTTCCTCTAAACTCCTATCTCCTAACTTGTTTACTATTGTTGTGAGCCAGCACCATCCTCCCAATCCTTTAGACTCAAAATCTGTCATCCTCACTCCTCATTATCTCTCACCTGTGCTCACCCACTCCAGCCAATTTGTTGCTCCAGCCTGTTGATTTCACCTTTGCAACATCTCTCAAATATGACCCATTCTCTCCTCTGATACTGTCATCATTCCTGGTGCACCCTCATCAATTTACACTTGGACTATTACAATAGCCTCTTTATGGCTTTGCCTGCCTCAAGTCTCTCCACATTGCAATCCCTCCACTGAGCTTTCAAAGTGATTCTCCTAAGCATGGGTCTGATCGTGTCACTCTTATCTAATAAACTCCAGTGGCTCCTTATTGTCTTCAGGATCAAATACAAAATCCTCTGCTTCTCCAGCTCATTTTACAGATAAGGAAAGGGAGGCAAACAGGATTAGGTGACTTGCCCAGGATCACACAGCTAGTTAGTGTCTGAGGCTGAATTTGAATTCAGATCCTCTATCTGTTGAACTGTCTAGCTGCCTGGCAACATATGTAAAACGCTCTGAAAAACTTAAAGGGCTTTATAAATGCCAAAAAATCCTCTGCTTGGTGTTCAAAGCCCTTCATAACTCATCTGCCATCATTACTTTTTCTAGTGTTCTTACATCTTACTCTCCATCATGTACTCCTTCATCCAGTAACACTGGCCTCCTTGCTGCTGTTCTAATAAACAAGATCTTTCTGCTTTGGTCATTTCCTTTGGCTGTCCTCCATGCCTGGAATGTTCTTCCTTCTCAGGGTGGTGGTTGTATGAGTATAGAGAAGAGGATATATTCAAGAAATGTTGCAAAGTCAGAACTGGCAGGACTTGACAACAGTTTGGATATGGGGAGGTAGGTGTGAATGTGAATGAGGATATCAATGTTGTGAACTTGGGAGACTAAAAGGGTGGTGGTGCACTTAACAGCAATAGGAAAATTAGGAAGAGGAGAGGGTTTGGGGAAAGTATAATGCATTCTATTATGGACATATTGACTTTGAGATGCCTGTGGGACATATAATTCAGAATGTCCAAAAGGCAGCTGGTGAACTGAGAATGGAGCTCAGGAGAGAAATTAGGATTGGATATATAGACCTGGGGATTATAGGCATAGAGATGGTAATTGAACCTTTGGGAGCTAATGAAATTATCAAGAGAGTTAACAAAGAAGGAAAAGAGGAGAGCTCCCACATCAAAGTCTTGGTGGTCAATGGTAAATCTGCCTGGTCTCTGGGACCTGCCTGTCCTCAGTCTAGCTTATCATGTTGGCATTGAACTCTGTTTACAATAATCATTAAATTGTTTATATGAATCATGCTATTCTACCTTGCTCTTTTCACCAGTAACTTGACAGAACTTGCTGTCATGGGGTCCCTCCTCCCTGACTTCTAGATTTTCACCTAGATGCTGCTGCCTAATACCTTGAGAGGTCTGCAACCTGAAACCAGATCCATAGGGTTGATGAACTTAATGCCTGAACTTGCTCCTCAATGATTAGCAAACTTCCACCCTGTCATATCCTCCCCAGTCCTGAGATTCTGAATTCCCCAGCTGTCATTATTCCAACTATGTTCCCTCTCCCATTGTCTGCTCCATTAATCATATCCCCTTCATAACTCACCCCCTCTCCACTAAACAGCTCACTCTAAAGCTATCCTCCCCTTTCATTATGCTCTTTGAAATTCCTGCTTTGTAGGTAACAAACTTGCTTTCATTTAAAAATTTTTTTTTCCTTTTCATCTTGCACTCAGTGAGATCTGGCTCTTTCCTGATGACATAGATTTCCTGGCCACCTTTTCCAGCCCTAGTTGCACTTTCATTCATACTGCCTGATTCACTGATTGAGGTGGGGAAGTTGGAAGATTCTTTGGTCCCCATTGTCACTTCCAGGCTCTCCCTCTACTGCTGTCATTCAGTAACTTCTCTTGTGAGGTCCATTCAATTCATATTTACCATCCAGTCAAGATTCTGGCAGTGTTATTATTGTCATCTTGAACACTACTTTCCCAATGAGTTAAGTTTTTGGCTCATACGTTTTCTTTAACTCCTGTCCTGATATTAGGAGACTTCAATATATATATATATATATATATATATATATATATATATATATATATTATATATATATAACTGTTCAACACCTTAACCTTCTAGCTCCTCAATTTAATAATTTCCCATGACCTACTCTTTCACCTCACCTCAGCTACACAGAGATTGTCATACTTTTAATCTTATCATCACCCACAAGTATTCCATTTCCATATTCATAGACTCTGAAATTCCCATATCTGATCACAATCTGTTGTTATTTACTTCTCCCTCTGCCTTGCAACCTATAGCTCTGTTCTTTGTCCTCACTGTGACCTCTGCTGTTTCCACCTCTCAATTCTTTCATAGACCCTCAACTCTGCAGTTGAAACACTCCTTCCCTTCTGATCTAGTCCCCTTGGTGAACCATTTTAAACTTTGCACCATCTTCTTCTCTCTAGTCCCTTGCTCCCTCTTCTATCACTGATTTTGTCCTGTGAAGCCTCCTTGGATTACTCCTGCCATCTACTACTTTTACTTCCACTCAAGCACTACTGAATAAAGCCAGAAAGAAAATCATGAAAATGTATTAATTGGGTCCATCATATATTTCTATTAAATAATCTCAACTGGTCTTCACTGCAATAAGACAATCCTTTCCTGATCCATTTCCTGATTGATCCATTATTCCACTATCATGGCACTTTTTTTAAAACTTTTCATCCTTCCTCAATTCTCCCGTGACTTACCCTCCCCTCATCCTCTCACCTGAGAACCAGCCTCATATTAAACTAAAAAAAATTGAGGCTATTTGCTGACAGCTCCTTCTCTACTACTCCTCATTTCACATTACTCAGATGCCTCTACCACTATCTCTTCCTTCATCCCCAGCTCATATTAAGAGGTTCAAGGAACCAGTTTTTAGTTTTATTTATCATTCCAATGCTTTTTTGACTTCCATTTTATTTTTTCTCTAATTTTAGTAGGGATATGATTTTCCCTTCAGTATTGCTTTAAGCTACATCTCAGGAATTTAAGTATGTTGTCTCCATTTTGGGTCTGTGTCTTTTGTTTGTGGTCCCTGAACTAATAATTATTTTAATTGTGTTATGTTCTGTAAAGGGTATATTTATTGTTTCTGCCTTTTTGTATTTGTTTGCAATATCTTTGTGCCACAATGATCAATTGGTCACAGTCAGTTAGTGTAAAAGTTCCATAAGGTGTGTGAAGAAATATATATGTTCTTTTGCAGTTTCATTTAGGAAAAGTAATAAGTGTTTTAAGTCTATTTTCTTTAGCAGTTTGTTCAGTCCCTCAGAGAGAAGGACATTGAAATATTTGGATTAGCATCTATATATTCTTAATAGCTCAGTTAATGCTTCTTTTATGAATTTCAAAGCTAAGGGATCTAAATGCATATATGTTTAATACTGATATTGGTTTTGTTGCCTTATTCTTTTCAGCATAATATATTTTTCTTCTTTTTATCACTTTCTATGTTTTGAATGTTTGTTTTCACTTTGTCTGATAGCATAATTAAATATCTTCCTTTTTCAGATTCACTTGATACATAGTGATTTTCTTAAACATCTTGTTTTTATTTTCCGTCATTGTTTTAAAATTTTTAACTCATATTTTTTTATTACATTTTAAGTTCTGATTTGTCTCCCTCCTTCCCTCTATATCCCACACCAGAGAAGGCCACCATTTAACATATACACATGCACGCACACAGGTCCTTTATGTTCATTTGAGTATTTATAATACTCAGAATAATTAGCCATTCACAGTTATTCTTTAAACAATATTGCTGTTACCATATAGAACATTCTTTTGGTTCTGCTTATTTCATTCTTCATTATTTCATATAAGTCTTTACATGTTTTTCTAAAATCAACTGCTTACAGTCCAGTAGTATTTTCATATACCACAACTTGTTTAGTCATTCCCCAAGGAATGGACATCCCCTTAATTTCTAGCTCTTTGTTACCCCAAAAGAGAACTGCTAAAATATTTTAGAACATACATACATACATATGTATATACATATATATATATGTGTGTGTATATATGTGTGTATACGTGTGTGTGTGTATATATATGCATATATATATATATATATATATATATTCATATTTTTTTTCCCTTTTCCTTGATCACCTTGGGAAACAGACCTAATAGTGGTATTGCTGAGTTGAAGGGTATATAGTTTTATAACTCTCTGAGCATAATTCCAAATTGCTCTCCAAAATGGTTAAATCAGTTCACAGTTCCACCAACAGTGTATTAGTGTCCCAATTTTTTCTTATCCCCTCCAATATTTGTCATTTCTCCCTTCTATCATTTTAGCAAATCTGATATGTGTGAGATGATATCTTAAAGTTGTTTTAATTTGCCTTTCTCCAATGAATAAAGATTTAGAGGATTTTTAAAAGACTACATATAAATTTGATTTCTTCACTGAAAAGCTGTTCATAAGCTTTGAGCAATTATCAATTGAGGAATGACTCATATTCTTATAAATTTGACAAAGTTCTCTAAATATTTGAGATATGAAACCTTTATCTGAGAAATTGCCTATAAATTCCCCCCCTAATTTTTAGCTTTCCTTATAATTTTGGTAACATTGGTTTTGTTTGTACAAAAACTTTTGAATTTAATGTATTGAAAATTATTTTACTTTTCATAATGCTCTTGATGTCTTCATAAATTATTTTATCCATAAATCTGATAGGTAATATGTTTCATGTTCTTCTGTTTTATTTATGATATTGCCCTTCATGTATCCATCTTGACTTTATCTTGGTAAGTGGTGTAAGATATTGGTCTAGACCCAATTTCTGACAGACTGCTTTCCAGTTTTTCCAACTTTTTTTTCACCAAAAAAAGGAATTCTTATGCCAACAGCTTAAATCTTTACATTTATTAAACAGAAAGTTACCATAATCATTGACTACTGTTTTTGTATGTCTTCGATGTTCCACTGATCCACCTTTTCATTTCTTTGCCAGTAGCAGATGGTTTTGATAATTACTATCTTATGATGTAGTTTAAGATCTGGTATTGTTAAATCTCCTTCCCTTACATTTTTTTTTTCATTAATTCCTTTGACATTCTTGACCTTTTGTTCTTTGAAATGAATTTTATTATTTTTTCTAGCTTAATAAATTTTTTTTGGTAATTTAATTTGGATGATATTGAATAAATAGACTAATTTAAGTAGAAATGTAATTTTCATATTGGCTCTGCTTATCCATGAACAATGAATAGTTCCCAAAGTATTTAAATTTGACTTTATTTGTATAAAAATGTTTCATGATTATGTTCATGTAGTTCCTGGTTTTCTCTTGTCAAGTATACTCCCAGTATTTTATGGTGTCTATGGTTAATTTAAACAGGATATCTCTTACTATCTTTTCTTGCAGGGTTTGTGATATATAGAAATGCTGATGAATTGTGTGGGTTTATTTTATATGCTGCTACTTTCCTAAAATTATTAATTGTTTGAACTAGTGTTTTAGTTGAATCTTTAGGATTTTCCAAGTATATCATCATATAGTTTGCAAAATGAGATAGTTTTTATTACCTCATTGCCCATTCTGAATCTTTAAATTTCTTTGTCTTCTCTTATTGCTATTGCTAGCATTTCTAATACAATATTGAATAATATTGATGATAATGGTCATCCTTGTTTCATTTTTGATCTTGTTGGGAAGATTTCTAGCTAATTCCCATTACAAATAATGCTTGCTGATGGTTTTAGGTAGACATCTCATCATTTCAAGGAAAAATCCATTTATGCCTTTGTTTTCAAGTGTTTTGTATTAGGAATGAGTGTTACGTTTTGTGAAAAGCTTTTTCTGCACCTATTGATAAAATAATATGATTTTTTGTTATTATCATAATCTGTTATGTTAATACTTTTCCTTATAATAAACCATTCCTGTATTCCTGTTATAAATCCCACTTTGCCACAATGTATCATCTATTGTTCTGATCTCCTATGTAGTATTTTATTTAGGATTTTTGCATCCATATTTATTAGTGAAATTGATCTGTAATTTTATTTCTCTCTTTTTGCTCTTCTTGGTTTAGATATCAGTACCATATTTGTTTCGTAAAAAGAGTTTGATGGGACTCCTTTGTCTATTATTCCAGATAATTTATTCAATGTTGGAACTAGTTGATCTCTAAATGTTAGTAGAATTCACTTGTAAATAAGTCTGGCCATCATGCTTTTTACTTAGGAAGCTCACTTATGATCTTTTAAATTTATTTTTCTAAAATAAGTTTGTTTAGATATTTCATTTCTTATTCTCTTAATCTATGCAGTTTATATTTTTGTATGTATTCTTCCATTTCACTTAAATTGTTAAACTTATTGTCATATAATTGTGCAAAACAACTCCTAATAATTGCTTTGATTTTATCCTCATAAGAGGTATATTTGTCCTTTCCATTTTTGATATTAGTGATTTGGTTTTCTTCTCTCCCTTTTTAAATCATATTAATCAATGGTTTATCTATTTTACTATTTTTTCATAAAACAGCTCCTAGTTTTCTTTATTAATTCAATGTTTCTCTTATATTCAGTTTTATGAATCTCACTTTTAATTTTTAGGATTTCCAATTTGTTGTTTAATTGGGGATTTAAAATTTGTTCTTTTTCCCAGTTTTTAAAAATTGTATGCCTAATTGATGTAAGCATTTAGAGATATAATTTTTCCCCTGATCACTGCTTTTGCTGCATTCCATAGGTTTTGGCATGTTGCTTAATTATTGCTATCCTCTTTAATAAAATTATTTATTGTTTCTATGACTTGTTCTTTAACTCACTCACTCTTTATTATTAGGTATAGTCTTCAATTAATTTTTAATCTGTGTTTCCATGGTCCCTTATTAATTATAGTTTTTATTGCATTATGATCTAAAAAGGATGCATTTAATGTTTCTACTTTTCTGCATTTAACTATAAAGTTTTTATGTCCTAGTATATAGTCAATTTTTGTAAAGGTACTATGTACCAGTTAGAAATAGGTATATTCCTTTCTATTCCTATTCACTTCTCTCCAGACACCTATTTTATCTAAGATTTTATTCATTTCATTGACTTACTTCTCATTTATTTATTGATTAGATTTATCTAGTTCTGAGAGGGAAAGGTTGAAGTCCTCCCCATTACAATTTATTTCAGCATGTAATTCATTTAACATTTCTTTTAAAGATTTGGGTGCTATAGCATTTGGTGCATATAGGTTTAGTGTTGATGTTACTTCATTATCTAAAGTATCTTTTATCATAATATAATTTCTCTGTTTATCTTCTTTAATTTAACTATTTTAGATTTAACTTTCAGATCATGATCACTCAGCTTCTTTTGCATAAAATTCTACTCCAGCCCTTCAATTTTACTCTTTGTGTATCTCTTATTTTTAAATGTGTTCCTTGTAAACAATATATTGTCAGAATATGAGTTTTAACTCATTCTGCTATCCATTTCTGTTTAATGGTTGAATTCATCCTGTTCAGATTAAAAATTATAATTGCTAGTTGTATATTTCCCTCTATACTGTTTTTCCTCACTGTTTTTCCTTCTCCCCCTCTTTTTATACTATCCTTTCTCAGACATCTAATTTACTTCTGACCACTGCCTCCCTAATCTGTACCCCTTCTAAGAATCCCTCCCTTATGCTCTCCCCCTACCTTTCTATTTTTGATCTATAAAGACTTCTTAGAGCCCCTCCCTTATGCTATTTCCTCGTCCTCCTATTTCTCTGTAAGTTAAGACTTTTATGTCCTTCTAGATGTGCATGTTATTCCTTCTTTAGCCCAGTTTTGATCAGAACTAGCACTACCAGACCTTCACCCCATCCATTTTACTCCTTCCTACTCAATTTTATTTTTTTAGGACCATCCCATCATACTCAACTCAGTTCCAAGCCTTCTATCCTATGTATGCTCTTTCAAACTACTTTAGTAATGATAATATTCTTAAGAGTTACAGATAATTTTTTCCCCATGTAAGAAGTAAACAGTTTGGCTCCTTGATCTTTTAATGGAGAAGCTACTAAATCTTGTGTTAATTTGATTGGAGCTCCACAGTATTTAGATTTTTCTTTATAGTTACTTGTAGTATTTTCTCCTTGACCCAGGAGCTTTGAAATTTGGCAATGATGTTCTTATCAGTTTTCATCTTGGGATCTCTTTTAGGTGGTGATTAGTGGATTTTTTCAATTTCTGTTTTACTTGCAAGTTCTAAAACTTCAGGATAATTTTCCTAATAATTTTTTTGAAATACAGTGTTTAGACTCTTTTTTAAAAATCATAACTTTCAGGTATTGCAAAATTCTTATAATGACTCTCCTTGATTTGTTTTCCTATTTCAATATTTCTTTAAAAGTTTTTTATAACAATAGATTGTGGGGTTTTGTTTTCTTATTTAATCTGTTACTCTTTTTTGTTTTATTGGATTATTTAATCCATTCACACAAAGTTATGAGAGCTAGGTTTATATTTTCCTCCATTTGGTTTTGATATCTTTCCCAAATTTTGATTTTTCCTTCTTCCTCTATAGACACAGTTCTGTCTCTTCAGTTATTTTAGCTTCATATTTCAAGGTGACAATATACTCATTAGCTCTTTTCCACTCACCATCAAGTGCTGGTTAGCTCTTCCTGTTTCATTACTCCTTTCCCTGGTTTTTGAATTTTCCTTATTCTTTTTCCTTTCTTCATTCTAGTTATTTAATTTTTCCCATCTTTCCCCCCTCCCAGTTAAATAGTTAAGTAGAATTTGCTTTCCTTTCCTCCCCTTCAATTTATTTTGTTGGTTAGTTTTAAAAATTTCATTTTCTGCACCTTTTCCTAGAAAGGAACTTCTCTCCTTATTGTTTTCATTATTTACCTTACTTATCTTAGACTCTTATTCTTTGGTTCATGGTCCTTCTTATTTAGTCTTTCTGTGTTCTCTGTATTCCTCATGGAATTAAAACTTTGAGGTACATTTTCTAAATAGTTTATATTATTACTTTGTAAAGGTTGTCTTCTGACTTCCTTTTTTCCTGTTGTGCCTCAGTATTGAAAAAAATAATTCATGTAAATGACAGAGAGAATAATAAGTACTTCATGGTATCATTCTTCCTATGGACCTGATTATGTAGTTCATGATTGACCTTTGCCCTTCCTTTGGTCATTTATTTCTTCATTCACTTCAAAATCTCTTCCCTGGGTCCATGTCCTCCCATTCTTCTTGGTATTTACTGCTCCCCCCCCACCTATTGTAAGATTCCTTATTTTTAAAAAAAGAATATTCCTTCCATTCCCATTTTCTCTCCCTTCATTGTTAGACTTTGACTTCATGAGGGCACATCACATATTACCCTCTATCTTCTTCTCTCCTCTCCTCCCCCTTTTTTATGCTTCCTTATATTTTGTAATGTTGTCCCACCAAAAACAAGCAAACAAAAGAAAAACTTTGATTCATCTGTAGGCAGGGTGTTGTAAGGTTCAGTCCATGATGTTTCAGGCTTGTTTCTTTAACACCACTAGTATTTCACTTCTGCTTTCACTATTGTTGCATGCACATTTAGAAAGAAGTCTCTTAATGGTTTCTCTGTTGTTACTTTGTTTTTGTTGTCCTTGGTTGCTGTATTTGTTTATCCTTGTTTTTATATTGACTGGGATGTTTGAGAAATAAGTAATCTCTTCAAGTCTACTTTTTCTCCTAAGAATGTTTCAAATGCCTCTCTGTTATTGAATGTCTTTTTTTTTTTTTACATTCATAGAAGACTCAGATTTACAGAGTATGTCACCTTGGCCTATATCTTAAGTTAAATTGGTTTGGAACACAGTGCTTTCCTTCTTGTGCTTTTTGGTGGCTTCAGAATAGTCGTGTATTATTCAAATTTACTTTATATTTGAAGGATTTTTTTTATAATCACCTGGAAATCTTTAGTATCTTAAAGGAATTGTTAAGTTTAATCACTATGGGAGTTTGTAGCCTTGGGTTTCATGTTTGTTTGTTTTGGTTTAATCTCTGGAGACTCTCTATGAATTCTTTTAATAGACATTTTGTTTTCTATTTTTCTATGATCGGAAGTTCTGGGCAGTTTTCTTGCATTATTTCCTGCATGATAATGTTCACGGTTTTTGACTTGTTATGTTTTTTCTAGGAGCCCTATAATCCTTAAATTGCCTCTCTGTATCCTGTTTTTGAGATCATTATGTTTTATTTATGTGGACAGCATACTTCTTTGAATGTTACTGATTTTTGCTTCTCTTTTTTCCATATTGTCTTTCACTTCCATATATTTGAATTTCCAATCGATTATCCTTCTTTTGATTCTTTGGTGAAGCTTGGCACAACTAATTCAACTCCCTCCCCCCCCCCCATTCTTCCAGTTACTTCTGCTGAACAGAGTAAAAAATCTGATCTCACTATTCTTTTTTCTCTTTTAAACCATTCAGGAACAGCATGCTATGATTGTATGTTCCCTTCAAAATGCACAGGGTCCTTTGTGTTATCTAGTGTTGAATCATTATTCTTTATTTTGACCTATTTATTCATAAATGCCTGAACTTGTTGACTACGTATGGAGCCATATTTCCCTCTGCTGTTAATGTTTCACCTTTTGATTTATCTATTCATGCTCAAGGTCTTTGAGTATTCTAAAACCTGAGATCTTTGGTAATTTCAGTATTTTCTTCTATATTTTCTCCTTTCATTTACATTTTGACTCCCTCCCCTCTAAAGGCTATTTCCCTTGAGGCTGGATCTCAAAATGTTTCAGCCTTTTCCCATACTGGGCAATTCACAGTTCACCAGTCTAGGTCTCTGCCCCAGATAATTTCTAGAAAGACAGAACTGGTCACACCCATATTGTGGACCTTTTCCCCAGACATAGGAGAGTGTCACACATCTCTCCCCTACACCCCCAAACACATGTATCTTGTTCCATTCTCTCTGTTCCTAATCTCTCTGGCCCAGCAGCACAGAGCACTGCCTTGCTGCTATCACAGCCTCAACAAGTTTTTGTCTTTTGGAATTTGAATCTCAATAGCATGAAGAGGAGCAGAAGGAGGCTGGGGTGTAGAGTTGGACTCTATTACAAACCCAGGAACATGTGCTGACCTGTAATCTCTGTTTCTCCACTGTGGTCTCACTCTGTTGCTGCACAGAACAATGTGTTGTGACACAAATCCGTGATAAGGAGAAACTGAGGCAGAAAGTTTTGAACATGATCAGTTTATCAGTATGACTAGCAAATACCAATAAATTGGATTCAAGAACCTTCAATAGTCAAGGATGCAGCTGATAGCCAGAACAATTCTTTTATAGCATTTACACTATACAGAAGTATTTCACTTCTGTTTGTTTGATGTTTCTTACTTCAGTTCCTTGCCAGGTGGACCAACAAGTCCCAACTATTATCCTTTGGAAAGTCTCATGGTGGGCAAACATCCTATGACCAGATTGACTCATCTCCCTACATAGTCAGCAAAAGCTCATGTATTTAAATCTTCATGGTTGGACTTTAGCCCATAGAAGTGAGGAAATTAAACTCTCACAAAACTTAGTAATAGTGCCTATCCAATCAAGTCTAAGTTTGATTAAAAGTATTGATTCTTATTAGATACACTGACTAGATACAATTCTCAGTCAATAATTAATCATGGAATATCAATTTTCAAATTTAACAATAGGCAACTGAAGCCACAGGTTTAAGGGAACTTAAACTTACATAATGAGAGGGCCAACCAATAAATAGTGGATTGGTCATTAATTCATAATAAATTGAAAATAATGCAAAATAAAGTGGGGTATCAGTTTTCAATTTTACAAATGTCCTAAGACCTATAGCTATTTGCAGCCTAGACAAATTTTTGCTGTTTAGAGTTTGGATCTCTATGGCACTTTGAGGAGTTGGGCATGGCATAGGGTTCAGTTCTGTTGCAAGCCCAAGAATCAGCTTGAGCAACCTTGCTGCTAGAACTATAGTGAGCAGTGGGGTACAGGATCCTGAGTAAGCAAAAATTGTGTGTTAGTTCATGGAGTTTTTACCTTGTTTGGGTTCTTGGTGTCCTAGACCATGGAAACAACTGAAATTACTTTATCTCTAGTGCATAATTTCTGTTTTTGAGAGGCTTGAGAGGTTCTGAAAATCAGATAAAATGTCTGGTTAATCTTGTTAGTCACAAGAGAACAAATGATCTCTTAATTGCCAAATCGAATGGTATTTTGTTAACTCTCATCCTTCTTGATATCTCTGCAGCCTTTGACACTGTCAGTTGCCCTCTTCTTCTTTATACTCTCTTCTTGAGAAGTGTGACTTTATTTTCTCCTGGTTCTCCCATCTGTCTGACCATTCCTTCATAGTCTCCTTTGCTGGATTTTCACCCAAGTTATACCACTAATGATGAGTATTCCCCAAGTGTCTATTCCTATATACTATTTTGTTTTGTGATTTCATCAACTCCCATGGATTCAATTATTATCCCTGAGCTGATGATTCTCAGATCTACTTATCTTGCTCTGAGTGCCAGTCTTACATCTCCAACTGCCAATTGGACAGGTTGAACAGGATGTCCCATAGAAACTTTAAACTTAACATATCCAAAAACGAAATTGTCTTTTTCTCCTAAACCCTCCTCTCTTCCTAACTTTCCTATTACTGTCGAGGGCAACATCCTTCCAGTCATCCGTCCCTAGGTGTTTTTAAACTCTTCACCCTTGTCCACATCCGTTCTGTTATCAAGTCCTGTTGAGTCTGTCTTTATAATATCTCTCATATATGACCCTTTCTGTTTGATACTTCCACCAGCATGGTGTAGAATTTTATCACATAATACCTGTGCTAATGCAATAACCTTCTCATGGTCTCTCTGCCTCAAGTTTCTCCTTACTAAAGTCAAGTGATCTTCCTAAAGTGTATATCTGATCCTGTTACCACTTGGACTGAAATCTAAGGATACCTTGAAGGATCAGATAACTTTTTTACGATGTACCTGATCCTTCTAGTAACATTCATATGATCACAGACTTTGAAGGTTCCTTATGGATAATCCAGTCTGATTTTCTCACTTAAATAAGAAGAAACAGGACCATAGAGAAGATAAGTGAATTGAACAAAGTCACAAAGCATATAAGCAGCAGAGCCAGGATCCTACATAAACTAGTTTCTCTGAATCCAAATCTACTGATTTTTCTATAATATTCAGCTTTGGGTAATAAAAAATATTAGGAGAAACAATATGAATTTTGTAGCACATTTGAAGGACCATTCCTGACTGTATAGGGTGACTACATATTGGTGCCTTTAACATTAGTGGAACTGGTCCAATCAGAAAAATGAAAAAAAAATAGAATTCTACTCTGAGCAAGATAGCTTAAAATGACAAGCTTTGGAGACCTAAACTCCACTAAGTCCCTTATAAATAAGATCAGATCAAGCACTAATTTGTTATATAACATCATGCTTAATCAGTAAGCCAGTCAACAAGCTGTTCAATATCTATTATACATCTAGCAATATTATAGGTGTTACTAGAGAGGGCAATCAAAAGATTATCTTTGCCCATGAAGAGGAATTATTCAATTCATTAAACATCTTTTAAGCATACAGTATGTGCCAGGTACTGTTGTAAGTGCTGGACTACTTTGAAGTAAAAGGCGTATCTTCAAATTATAATCTATAATTAGTTAATTTATGAGATTAGTGTGGTGAATGTTTATGATTACTCTGCTACATTTTCACTATTGTCCCCATATCATTTGCTCCTTCTTAACTTCATTCATCAGCTTAGGTGATTAATTGATATTCATCACCTTGTTTCCATTCTTCACTCTTGTTCTTTCTAGGCTTCTTATGTGTCAGGAATATGGCACAAATATTGTATGCTAATTTTATATTGACTCTCACATGATTTTAACCTCTCAGGTTTTTCAGAGCACCTGCTTTTTCTTTCCTATCTTTCTATGCAAAACACCTTAACCACATTATTGTTTTGTCCTTGCTACCATCTTATGCAACTTGTGCCCTTGATTTCCTGCCATATAAATGTTAACTATTTTCCTTATGCTCCAATAAGTATGTAGTTGATCATGCAGTCAAAAACATTTACTAGGCACGTATTATATTCCAGGCACTATGCTAAGTTCTGGGGATAAAAAGAAAGGCAATACTTTCCCTTGAGGATCTCACAATATAAGGTAGAAAATAGTAGAGAAGGAGAAGAAGAAGGAGGAGAAGAAAGAAAAGAAGGAGGAGAATAATTTGTTTATATTTTAATTTTTAATGAACTATTTTTAATTGTTTATCTGCTGTTAACTAGCTACATGGTCTTGTGCCATTCACTCCCTCTCTCAGCACGGCATAAATTCTAGTCTCTTCTAGCTCTACAGATCTATGGAGTATGGATCACATTATATCTTTTAATGATATTTATAAATAAATTTTATCTTTTTATCACCTACATTTCATACCATGTCCTTCTTTCTACCTTCTATCAAAGCCATTTATAAACATTTAAAACAAACGAAGAAGAAGTAAAGTTTAACAAAAATAACATAGAAAAAATCTGATGTTATGTGCACAAAATGTATTTTGCACTTAGGGACTTTCACCACTGAAAAGAGGAAGAGAGGTTTCTTCTCATACTTTCTTTTTGTTGTTGTGGTTTTTTTTTTTTTTTGGTGAGGCAATTGGGGTTAAGTGACTTGCCCAGGGTCACACAGCTAGTAAGTGTCAAGTGTCTGAGGCTGGATTTGAACTCAGATCCTCCTGACTCCAAGGCTGTGCTCTATCCACTGCACCACCTATCTGCCCCTCATACTTCCTTTTTGGTTCTAAGCTTGGTCATTGCATTTCACAGCACTAGGTTTTAACTGTTTTGTCATTTTTTGGGGGTTTATATTGCTATACTCATTGTGCATATTATATTCCTGGTTCTGCTTACTTCATTTTACATTAATTCACATAAGTTTTTCCATGGTTTTCTTTTATATTCTCATATCATCATATTCATAATTTCTTTTAATATTTAAAATAATTTTTATTATAAAATAGATATCAACAAATTTTTATTTCCATATACTATGAACAAAGAGAACTGAAAATAAAGCCATAAATCCAAATTATGTTCAGGTATTTTAAAATATCTAATATATTAAACATGGTAATTCCAATATTATCCTGATTATCTGTCTTTCTGAATTTCTTTCTGCTCTTTTCTGTGTATTTTATAAATTTTCACTTATATTCCTTCCCTCCTCCCCTATTTTTGGCTCCTCCTTAGAGAAGCAATTAGATAGCACAGTGCATAGAACACTGGGCCTAGAGTTAGGAATACCTGAATTCAAATTTGGCCTCAGACACTTACTAGCTGTGTGACTCTGGGCAAGTAGCTTAAAGCTCTGTTTGCCTTAATTCACTGGAGAAGGAAAATGCAAAACCACTCCATTATCTTTGCCAAGAAAACCCTATGGACATTATGGTCTATGGAACCATGAAGAGTCAGACATCAATAAACAACCAGTTACTACTTCTTTCCCCCATAACTCCTCCCCCTCATAACTCTCAGCCTACTCCCCCAACCCCGCACATTGCTGAACTCTTCTTTCTAATTTAGCCTGTTTTCCTCTTCTGTTTCATGAATAAGTGTATCCCATTCACATTCTTGCCACAATTGTTAATTGTGTATTTCCTTTTCTCTATCTTATTCTCTAATACTTTTCCTCTTTTGGCAGCCCCCTTGCCACTATACAAAGAAGAAGGTGTTGAAAGAGAAGAAATGATATCAACATTAGTGATCTATAAAGAAAGGATATATCTGCTGTACCACCCTCTTCTCTTCTCTTACATAGACTTCAGTTATTGAGTGGGTGTAATACTTCCTTTATTGCTTTTTAATTCCCTGTTTAAGAACCTTCCCCCTCAAATTTTGAAGTGAAGTTAGTTTTGATTATTACTCTTCCTTCTCTGATATTACTTTTCCTTTTAAATATCCCTATTTCTGCTTGTTTCTTTGCTGATTTAAATACATTTTACAGTTAAAAAAAACCCTTCTTTTTCTTCTCGCCATCTGTTTCCAACTCTGTTTTGTTCATTTCAAATAAGAATGTGATTCATATGATGCCCACTTTCTTCACCCCTTTTTTTCTGTATTTGTGGAAGTGTATTCTTCTCACACATCCCAATTATAAGACATAGTAAGTTCTACTTTACTCTTCCTCCTTTCTATACTAGTGTATTCCTTTTGCCGTCCTTTTACCTTCTCTTCTAAAAACCCTCAGAATAAGAACAATGGGTCCCCCGTCTCCCCAAACTATGTACTTTTTTTCTTATATAACTCCATTACCATCCACTGAAGCTTTTAAGATTCTGAAAGAAACTTTTTTTTTTCTTTCCCTATTAGAATATTAACATGGAATCATGCATTTGCTTTCGTTTGGTTCTGCTCTGGGCATCCTCAATGACAGCAGGAAGCATTTTTGGCAAAACAATCTTATTTTAATTTGATACCTCATTTTGGCATAGGAATGATCCAGGATTTTAAAAGTTATTCTGGTGAAACATAATCTTGGATGTTCCCACCAAGTTGGAAATACTTTGACCATGGGGCTGGTGATCTATCTATCTATCTATCTATCTATCTATCTATCTATCTATCTATCTATCTATCTATCTATCTATGTATCTATCTATCTATCTCTATATCTATCTTTATATCTATATCTATTTCTCTATAGATATCTCTAATACCATAACTCATGAGCCCATATCAGTGTATATAACCCGAACTGATTGTCAGTTTATATTAATTAGCTTGCCAAGCATATTTAAATGGGTATTTGCTAAGATAGTATAGTAAGGATATGATCCTGATCCCAAAGTCAAAGATATACTTTATATAAATACACGAACAGTCCAGGTGAAAGTGGGTTCATGTTTAGCGAGCACAGGTAGTAAAGGGATAATCCAGTTCTTCATTGGATAGAAGTTGTTTTTTTCCCCATAGAATCCTTTATGCATAGGATATCTTTTTTTAAAATTTATTTTTAGTTTTCAACATTCACTTCCACAAGATTTTGAGTTCCAAATTTTCTCCACAACTCTCCCCTCCCCCAACCCCAAGACAGCATGAATTCTGAATACCCCTTCCCTTAATCTGCCCTCCCTTCTATCTCCCTACCCCACTTCTCTTATCCTCTTCCTCTTCTATTTTCATGTAGGGCAGGATAGATTTCTATACTCCATTGCCTGTATATCTTATCTCCCAGTTGCATGTGAAAACAATTTTTTAACATTTGTTTTTAAAACTTTGGGTTCCAAATTTTTCTCCCTTCCTCCCTCCCCACCCACCATTATTGAGAAGGCAAGCAACTCAATAAAGGTTATACATGTGTAGTCATGCAAAACTCTTCCATAGTAGTCATGTTGTGGAAAACTAATTATATTTCCCTTCATCCTATCCTGCCCCCCCTTTATTCTATTCTCTCTTTTGACCCTGTCCCTCCTCAGAAGTGTTTGCTTCTGATTACCCCCTCCCCAATCTGCCCTCCCCTTTATCATCCCCCCACTCTCTTATTCCCTTCCCCTCTTTTCCTGTAGGGTAAGATATATTTCCATACCCAATTGAGTGTGTATAGTATTCCCTCCTTAAGCCAAATCCAGTGAGAATAAGATTCACTCATTCCCTCTCACCTTACTCCATTTCTCCTCCACTATAAAAGCCTGTTCTTATCTGTTTTATGTGAGATAATTTACCCCATTCTACCTCTTCCTTTCTCCTTCTTCCAGCATAATCCTCTCTCAACCCCTAATTTTATTCTCCAGATATCAGCCATTCATCTTCAACTAACAGTTGAATACATTGAAGATCTATCAATCTATTTATACATATAATTTTTTTCCTCCAACTACCCTAATACTGATAAAGCTCTCATGAGTTACAAATATATTCTTTCCATGTAAGAATGTAAACAGTTCAACTTTAATAAGTCCCTTATGATTTCTCTTTCCTGTGTGCTTCTTCATGCTTCTCTTGAGTCTTGTATTTGAAAGTCGATTTTTCTATTCAGCTCTGGTCTTTTCATCAAGATACTTGAAAGACCTCTATTTCACTGAATGCCCATTTCCCTCTGAAGGATTACACTCAATTTTTATTGGGTAAGTGATTCTTGGCTGTAATCCTATCTCCTTTGACCTCCAGAATATCATATTCCAAGCTCTCTGGTCCCTTAATGCAGAAGCTGCTAAATCTTGTATTATCCTGATTGTGTTTCCACAGCACTTGAATTGTTTCTTTCTGGCTGCTTGCAATAGTTTCTCCTTGATCTGGGAACTTTGGAATTTGGCTACAATATTCCTAGGAGTTTTCCTTTGGGGATCTCTTTCAGGAGGTGATCAGTGGATTCTTTCTATTTCTATTTTACCCTCTGGTTCTAAAATATCAGGGCAGTTTTCCTTGATAATTTCTTGAAAGATGATGTCTAGGCTCTTTGTTTTGGATCATGGCTTTCAGATAGTCCAATAATTTTTGAATTATCTGTCCTGGATCTATTTTCCAGGTCAGTTCTTTTTCCAATGAGATATTTTACAATGTCTTTTTTTTTTGTTGTTTTGGTTTTGTTTTACAATGTCTTGATTTCTCAGGAAGTCTCTAGCTTCCATTTGCTCCATTCCAATTTTTTTTTCAGCCAAAGACAAGGTTTATTAGAACATCCATCATATTGGGCAGACTCTTAAGGAGTCACATTTGTAAGCTATTGGCTAGATTTTAAGAATCTGAGCAGTGGCTAGATTTTAAGAATCTAAGCATCTTAATGGAGACAAGATGGGCCTTATATACAAAAAGACTATGGGAGTGGCCAAGTAGTCTATGAAATAATAGAACTCCAGGGACCTGGACCATGTGGACATAGGGCTAGGCTAGGTTATGGGTAACAGAATTGAGAGATTGAGTGTAGTCACAAGGAAAAGCCAATTGATGGGATTATAGCTCAGGTGAAACCCAGAGATTTAGCTTTGTGGCCATGTGGGAAATTCCAGGGTTTTTACTTTTTGGGATCTAGATCCCAACCTCATCATTACCCCCCTCAAACCAATGGGACCCAAGTTTTTTGGGGTAGGAGTTTGGCTTCTGAAATGGCTTCCTACTGGCAAGAGGCATAGAGCTGTCCCTGCTTCTAGGGGGTCCCAAAGAGGAGGTTGACTGGAGCCAAACACAGGCTGCATCCAGGGAACAATGGGGGGACATTGGCTGGTACCTATTGTTTGCTGCCAACTGTAGGTGAATGGCCTGTAGTCTGGAAGACACAAATCTGACAGAAAATACTGCAGGGCCCAGATATGACAGGATAAAACATCCTTATCTCTGTTTGGATTCAGATAATTCAGTTTTCCAACCATGCAGTATCAAATCCACCTCATAGCCAGACTCAGGAATACCCAGGTGGGTAACTTTTCAAAGGAACATAATGGAGGATCCCATCTTCCACTGAAGCTAAAATTGTCCTCTCAGCTTTTGCCATGCTGACTTTCCACCAGTCTCACATTCTCTGAGTAGCTTGTGGCATTTCTCAGATGGTGGATTATTGATTATTGGTGGATTATGACCCATCAGACAACTCAAAATAAAATCCTTTGAGCTTTTTTACCTCAAACAGCATGTTTCACTAATCACAGTTTGGGAAAAACTTTTCCAGGATTTACATCTCAAACTTAAATTTGTCCTGGTGTAAAAAGCCAATCATTAGAGATTATTTCTATATACTTGCACTTTCTCAGCAAGACAAAACCCAAACACTTTTTGGCAAGTTTACACATTAAAACAATAACCAACAATAGCCAAATTATTTTAGTGGTAACCAAATTCTGAAAAGTTGCTTTACATAACTGATACAAAAAGTTCACTAAATTGAAACTTGAAACAAACTCATTACCAATCAGGTGACTTCAATTTTGTCAAATGAATTACCAGATTACTTTACACAGAGAATGAACTTATCATTAAACTCATTACCAATCAGGTGACTTCAATTTTGTCAAATGAATTACCAGATTACTTTACACAGAGAATGAACTTATCATTAACAGTGAAAACTACAACTTTAAAGAGTGTGATAACCTAAGTTCAGAGACCAGCTCCTTTACCTTTAGCGGGATGTGCTGACCCTGGGTGATGCTTCCAGATAAAGGTTGCCCCAGGGCCCAGGGCCATTGTCAGTGGGGCCCATGCTGTAGTTGTTGCCCCTCCACCCTCCTTCCCTTCCCAGGTAGGGGAGGGCAAAATCAAAGGTGAGGGGTAAAGGGTGAAACTCTCTTCTCCTATGAGAGGAGTTAACAGATACCCTCTTGACTCAAGGGAAGGGAGTGGATAAAGGAGTGGCCAGGGTTGTAAGGAGGAGTTTCAAAACTCCTTAATGATCAATCACAAAACCTCCAGAATCTGCCAAGATATTTTTAGCTATTCTAACTTCCCTGTAACTTCCATGAAGGAGGATTCGGGTGTAGGAGGATGATTCAGGGTGTAGAAGGAAGGGTGTAAGTAAGCCTCAGGGAATCAAAAAGCAACTGCAGTTTTCCCCAATTCCTTAGGGCCAAGAGAATTGACAGAATTAGGTGTATGCTTCTGGACAGGGCATCCGTCCTTGTCCTCTATGCTGCCAAAGGTCTACCCAGGTCCATGGCCTTGAACAGACTCAGTAGATTGACAGCCTGAGAGTGTCATAACAGTTTGCCCAAAAAGCACCTCCAAACCTTGGTGCTTGGAGAGTGACCCCAACTGAAGAGCAAGAAAGGAGAAGTGGGAGAGGCTTACATACCTTCCAGCCTTGGCTGGAGAAGAACTTGGGGTTAGGCAGTTTCTCCATATAAGCGACCAAAATGTTAGGTGCTGGGACTCCAAAATCACAACATGTTGGTATTGCCTGAAAGAATTCGACAAAAGCCTTCTTTCAGCCAAAGACAGGGTTTATTTGAACATCCATTATACTTGGCATACTCTTAAGAAGTCTGAACATTAGTAAGCTATTGGCTAGATTGTAAGAATTTGAGCAGTGGCTAGATTTTAAGAATCTAAGCAGTGGCTTGATTGTAAGAATCTGAGCAGTGGCTAGATTGTAAGAATCTAAGCCTCCATTCCAGTTTTTAAGGAAGTATTTTCTTCAGTGAGCTTTTGGACTACCTTTTCCATCTGGCCAATTCTGTTTTTTAAGGTATTCTTCTCCTTATTGGCTTTTTGGACCTTTTTTGCCATTTGGGTTAGATGATTTTTTTAAGATATTATTTTCTTCAGTATTTTTTTTTTGGGTCTCCTTTAGCAAGCTGTTGACTTGTTTTTCATGATTTTCTTGCATCACTCTCATTTCTCTTCCCAGTTTTTCCTCTACTTTTCTTACTTGCCTCTCAAAATCCTTTTTGAGTTCTTCTGTGGCCTGCGACTGATTCATATTTTTCTTGGAGGCTTTGGATGTAGGAGCTTTGACTTTGTTGTCTTCTTCTGGTTGTATGTTTTGATTTTCTTTGTCACCAAAGAAAAATTCTATGGTCTGACTTTTTTTTGCACAGATGGCTTATGTTCACAGACAATTACTTGAGTTTTAAACTCTTTGTTAAGGTAGGGGTCTACTTGTAGTGTAGAGAATGTACTGTCCCAAGCTTCAGGGGTTTTGTGCAGCTGTTTTCAGAGATACTTCTGGGGATCTGTAAATTTTCAGTTCTTCTAATATGGTGCAATCAAGGGCATGGTGTTTACTCCTTTCCTGGACTGTACTCTGATCTATGAGTGGCCACAAGCACTCTTCTGCCTTGGAATTGTGAGGAAGATTTACTCTTCATTGCTACTACAAACTGCACCATGCCAGTACTCCTCCTTGCCCTAGGATCACTACCTGGAACTGTGACCCAGATCCATGCATGGGCAGAGCAAGAGATTCCTGCCTCAGCAACAGCAAAGAGATCCCTGCAGTCCCCCTCTGATCAGCTACTTGATTTCCCCTCTCTCTGTGGGCCGGAAGCTCAGGACATAGCCACTGCCCTGGCACCCGAGCTCAGTGCTCTGGAACTGGCTCTGACCTAACCTGATTCTCCCTCTGTCTGTGGGCCAGGAGCTCCAGAAGCTTCTGGTGCTGTAGTGGGATTGGGGCTGGGACTGAGCTTCTCTCTCACTGCAGTCACAGACCTTTCCTACTGACTTTCTAAGTTGTCTTTTGTGTTTGTGGGTTGAGAAGTCTGGAAACTGCCACAGCTGCCTGTGATTCACTCCCCTGAGGGCTGCTCCAGGTTTTGCCTGCATGCCCACAATGAACTCCATACCAGTCCAAATACCTTTAAATAATGATACTAAATAACTTCTAGAGCAGCAGAATCCACAAAAAGATGGAATGAAATAATTTTTCAGCCCAAAACAACTTAGAAGTTGACAGGAAAGGTCTGTTGCACCAGGGTGAGAAGGAGCACAGTCCAGCTCAGGCCACGCCAGCACAGCCCCAACCCCAGCAAACCAGATGCAAGCCTTAGGAGCCACTGAAACATGAGTAGCAGCAGCTACTTCCAGAGCTCTCAGTCCACAGACAGTAAAGGAGTAGACAATAGGAGTCTTTTTGTTGGAACTGAGGCAAGACTCTGTTGCTTTACCTACACTTAGATCTAGGTTGCAGTCCTGTATGGCAGTCCCAGGGTGAAAAGGAGTACTAGCACACCAGAGTTTGTAGCCATAGGGGAGCAGGAACCCTCATCACAGTTCCAGGGCAAAAAAAAGTCCACATGTCACTCATAAACTAGAGTACAGTCCAAGAGAGTAGTAAATATTTCTCCTTAGATCATATCACTTTGGAAGAATTGAAAACTTACAGATCCCTAGAAGTATCTTTGAAAACAGCTGCACAAAACCCCTGATGATACAGACAGTGAGCCTTTCACCCTGGAATCAGAGTGCTACTTTAACAAAGAGTTAAAAGTCAAGAAATAGGTTTGGGAAAATGAGCAAACAACAGAAAAATTCTGACCATAGAGAGTTACTATGGTGACAAGGAAAATCAGAACACACACTTAGAAGATAACAAAGTCAAAGCTGCTACATCCAAAGGCTCCAAGAAAAATATGAATTGGTCTCAGGCCATGGAAGAGCTAAAAAGGGATTTTGAAAATCAAATAAGAGAAGTAGAAGAAAAATTGAGAAGAGAAATGAAAGTGATACAAAAAAATCATGAAAAACAACTCAACAGCTTGGTAAAGGCCACAGAAAAAATACTGAAGAATATAATACCTCAAAGAATAAGGGACCAAATGGTAAAAGAGGTACAAAAATCCAATGAGGAAAAAAGAATGCCTTAAAAAGCAGAACTGGCTAAGTGGAAAAAGAGGGACAAAAATTTAATGAAGGAAAAAAACTCCTTAAAAAGTAAAATAAATAGATCCAAGAGAGATAATTTAAAAATTATGGGACTACCTGAAATTCATGATAAAAGAGTCTAAAAATTATCTTTCAAGAAATTTTCGAAAAAACCGCCCTGATCTTCTACAACCAGAGGGTAAAATAGAAACTGAAAGAATCCACCAATCACCTCCTGAAAGAAATCACAAAATAAAAACTCCTAGAAATATTATAGTAAAGTAATAGAACCCCCAGGTAAAGGAGAAAATAATGTAAGCAAGCAAAAAGAAACAATTCAAGTTCTATATTCAATGATCAGAGGGCTTGGAATATGATCTTCTGGAGAGCAAAGGAGCTAGGATTACAACTGAGAATCATCTACCCAGCCAAATTGAGTATAATCCTTCAGGGTTAAAAATGGATATTCAATGAAATGGGGGACTTTCAAACTTTCTTGATAAGAATACCAGAGCTGAATAGAAAATTTGACTTTCAAATACAAGACCTAAGAGAAGCATAAGAAGGTAAATAGAAAAGGGAAATCATAAGGGACTTGATATGTTTAAACTGTTGACATTTCTACATAACTCATAAGAATTCATTATTAGGGCAGTTAGAAGGGGTATGTATAGACAGAGGGCATGGATGTGAGTTGAATATGAAAAGATGATATTTCAAAATATAATTAAGGGGTAAGAGAGGAAGGTACTGGGAGAAAGGGAAAGGTAGAGTTAGAATGAGGGTAAATTATAACACATAAAAGAGGCAAGAAAAACTTTTACATTAGAGGGGAGGGGGGAATGTTGTGAGAGGAAGTTAGTGAACCTTACTCTCATCAGAATTGGCTCAAAGAATGAATAAGATACACACTCAATTGTAAATTGATTGCTCCCACAAGAAAGAAGGGAAGGGTACAAGAGAAGGGGGGGTGATGGAAGAGAAGGCAGATGGGGGGAGGGGGTCATCAGAAGCAAAACACTTTTGAGAAAGGACAGGGTGAAAGGCGAGAGAGAATAGAATAGAATAGACAGGGTGGGGGGAATAGGATGGAGGGAAATACAATTAACAATAGTAACTATGAAAAAAAATTTTGAAACAAGTTTCTCTGATAAGACCTCATTTCTCAAACATATAGAGAACTGAGCCAAATTTACATAAACTAAGAGCCATTCCTCAATCAATAAATGATCAAAATACATGAACAATTTTTAGATGAAGTATTCAAAGCTATCTACAGGTATATGAAAAAATGCTTTAACTCACTATTGCTTGGAGAAATGTAAATTAAAACAATTCTGAGGTACTACAGCATATGTATTAGATTGGCTAATAGGGCTGAAAAAGAAAAGGACCAATGTTGGAGTGAATGTGGGAAAAAATGAGTTTTTAATGCATTGTTGGTAGAATTGTGACCTGATTCATTCATTCTGTAGAGCAATTTGGAACTGTGCCCAAGGGGCTATAAAACTGCACACCCTTTGACCTAGTAATACCATTACTAGGTCTGTATCCCAAAAGAGATCAAATACAAAAAGGAAAAGGATCTAGGTACAAAAATATTTATGGCAGTTCTTTTCCAGTGCCAAAGAACTGGACATTGAAGGGATGCCCATCAATTGGGGAATGGCTGAATGGGTTGTGGTATGTGATTGTGATGGAATACTATTGTACTGTTAGAAATGATGAGCAGGATGCTCTCAGAAAAATAAAACACATGGAAAGACATACGAGTGGATGCAAAGTCAAATGTACTGTGTACGAAGTAACAGCAATATTGTGTGACAATCATCTGTAAAGTATTTAGTTATTCTCATTAATACAATGATCCAAGACAATTCTGAAGGACTTATGGTGAAGTTTGCTATCTATTCCCAGAGAAAGAAGGATTGGTGTCTGAATACAGATTGAAACACTTTTTTAAACTTTCTTTATTTTCCTTGAAATTTTTTGTCTGTTTTCTTTCACAATGTGACTATCAAGGAAATGTTTTGCATGATTACACATGTATAACCTATACCAAATTGCTTGCCTTCTCAGTGAGGTGGTGTGTGGGGAGGGAGGAATGGAGAGAAAGGTTTAAAAATGAATGATGAAAAATTGTTTTTACATGTAACTGGGGGAAAATAAAATACTAAATAAAAAGCATGGGAGCAAGTACATGCAAGCACCCACACTCACACACACACACACACACACACACACAAACACGCACAAGATGGAATTTCCCAAGGACTTATTGTACAAAATTTTTATAGCAGCTCTTTTTGTGGTGGCTAAGAATAGGAAATTAGCAGGACGCCCATCAGTTGGGGTATATGACTGTAATGGGGCATTATCGTGCTATAGGAAATAACAAACAGGATGATTTCAGAAAAAACATGGAAAGACTTACATGAACTGACACATAGTGAGGTGAACAGAACCAGGAGAACATTGTACACAGTAACAGCAATATTGTTTGATGAAAAACTGTGAATGACTTAGCTATTCTCAGCAAAACAATGATCCAAGATAATCTCAAAGGACTAATGATGAAGCATACTCTCTGCATCCAGAGAAAGAACTAACATTGATTGAATACAGACTGAAGCATTCTATTTTTCACTTTCCTTTTTTTCTTTTATTCAACTCTTATACAACATGACTAATACGGAAATGGTTTACATAATTGTGCATATATTATTTATATCTGATTTCTTACCTTCTCGAGGAGGAGGGAGAAATAGAATTTGGAACTCAAAACTTTAAATAAAAATGTTAAAAAAATTGGGTAAAAAAGATGGCATTTCCTATTCTTCCTCTTGAGTAATCTCAGGATAATCTTTTCTTTGTGTTTTAACTTAGTTTTCTCTAGCCAATTTTGATGAGCCTATATCTGTTTTATTATCATAATATTCTAGAGGGCGTGAGTCATTCTTAAGGTTTGATTGAGCTTTCCAGGAAAAAGCAAATGACTTTTTTGCATAAGGAGAAATAGCTCCTGGTGTGAAGTTAGGAAGACTAATCTTCCTGAATTCAAATTTGGCTTCAGACACTTACTAGCTATGTGACCCTGACCAAGTCACCTAACCCTGTTTGCTTCAGTTTCTTCATCTATAAAATGAGCTGGAGAAGGAAATGGAAAACCAGTATCTTTGCCAAGTAAACTCTTAATGTGGTTACAAAAAGTTGGACTGAAAACTACTGAATAAATATAAATAAAATATTTAAGAATAAAGATCAAAATCAAAATAAAACTACTGAATAGCATTAGCTGGTGCATGTATATGTGTGTGTTACATCACTATAACAAGAAAGAACTTAAATGCCGTCCCATTCCTTATAGCATTTGCATGGGGTAATGTCATTTCCCAAAAAAAAAAAAGAATTAGGGTTTGCGTTCAGCAACTCAGAACTCAAGAGACTTTTAATATTTTTTCAATACCTTTTTCTTATGTTGTCTCTTTCCTTATAATGCTCTTCCTAATCTATGTCTTGACTTCTGTTTTGATTTCCCATATCAGCATTCACCAAGCATTTTAGTACCTACTGTGTGCCCAGGCCCTATGAAATGCAGGTAATAATGAGCTTTTATGGACTAAGACATGAGAATGGGACATAAGATCATAGATTTGGAGTGGGTAGGCATTTTTGAGGCCATTGAGTCCAATTTTTTCATATTAAACATGAAGAAACTGAGACATAGAGAAGTTAAGTGATTTACCTAGGGTCACACAGCTAGTAAGCATTTGAGGAAGGATCTGAACTCAGGTCTTTCTGACTCTTAAGTTCAATACCCTACTGCTATGTCATAAGATTCTTAATATGCTCTTCCAAAGTTTAGTGATTACGCATTTGATAATGTTATTCATAAATGTGCTTGAAAAATATGTGTATGTGCAGGGTGAATAGAGGGTAGGAGAAAGGGCAGGTTGAGTCATGAATTTGTTTTTAGTTGTATCTTGTTCCTGCTTGTAGGCAAGTAGGACCTTTAAGAAGTCAGAGGAAACATGGTTGGCAGGTGTAGCCACTGTTGCCAGTCAGTCTATTTACTTCACCTGTATCCTCTTGAACTACTGAATTCATGATCCCATTCTTCTGGTGTCTTAACTCCAGTTAGAAGATATTCACATCTATTTCCAATTATTCACTGAACTTATCAATCCCATTCATGGACATACTATGACATTCTATTCCTATGGATTCCCAGGTCCTTTCAATCCATCTGCCAACTAAAAGAATTGCTGGGTAGTCCTACCTTGTTCCAGGTCACATGGCTCTGCATCTCTTTAATTTTTGACCACCTCATGCTGCACTGTGACAAATATTAATATAGGTGAAGGAGAAGTGAAGCTTTGAGAGAATTTGTTTCCCAGAAAATATAATTCCTCTAGGTAGGAGCAACGAATTTTTGAGCTAAAAAGGACTTTATAGATCATTAATCCCAAATGCCTCATTTTCAAAGAGCTTACATTCTATTGGGTAAAACAAATATGTATACATATAAGTATATACAAAATAGCTACAAAACATATATAAACATAAAATGATTGAAAATGAATGTTTCAAAAATTATAAAGAATAAGCACGTCCCCAAAGAGAAGCATGAGAATACACTTACCCACTACTTCGCAGAAGTGGGAGGTCCACAGATATGGAATGTTTCACACATTGTAATTTTTTTTCTCTGTATTGATCAGTTTTGCTGATTTTTTTCTTTGTCCTCTTTTTTCTTTTGAAATTAATTTGCTATATAGCTTAACTCTTTGGGACAATAGGAGAGGAATATGGATGGGAGAAATTTAAGTGATATTAAAAACAAAAGATATCAATATAATTTTATTTTAAAAAAAACACTTAAGGGGCAGCTAGGTGGCACAGTGGATAGAGCCCTGGCCCTGGATTCAGCAGGATCTGAGTTCAAATCTGACCTCAGACAGGTAACACTTACTAGCTGTGTGACCCCAGGCAAGTCACTTAACCCCATTGCCTAGCCAAAAGAAACCCCCCAAAAACAAACACATAAAAGACTAGAGCTGAGTAGAAACACAAATATGCAAACTTGAATGTTTATTGGAATAATTAGAAGCTGAAATGAGATTGTATTATGATGCAGTGCTAGCATTCTAATAAAAGGGAATAAATATGTTTCCTTTCAGAATTGTAAAATCTTCAAAGGCTATTGAAGGAGTTAAATAAGAAAAACAGAGTACTGGACTGTTGTTGTTGGTTGTTGTGGTTGGTGAATTGATCCTGTTCTGAAAGTTTTCAGAAGAGAAAGAGAAGTGAGGACAAAAGGAATACACTAATGTAAAATGGAGGAAGACAGGGATAGAACTTGCTACATAATTGCTACATAATGGTGAGAAGAGTGCAGGAAAGAGTGATAGGAGAGAGTACTTCTTTGACCTGTATGAGAGAAATTGAAGACACATACACTATTTGGTATAGGTATTAATCAAACTCAATTTGGAAACAAGTAGGGATAAGGAGAGGGAGGATAAAGAGAGATGATACTAACAAGAAATAAATAAATAGTTTCAAGTAAAATTAATTTTCTGATACTGAATGGAAGATTAAAAGGGGAAAATAAGTGAAAAATGGGAAATGAAGGAGGTGGCCATGAATTGGCTGAAAAAAAAAAACATGGTCTATAAGTATATTTAAATGTTACTGTGCCTCAAGAAGTTACAAAAAGAGATGATGTCAGGGAATGCTGAGAAGTATGATGTAGTGCCAAGTAAAGTAAGGAGAACCATGAAAAATGTACACAAATTCAACTACATTTTAAAGAAAAATGATTTTGAAAGACTTTAAGGACTTAGGAAAACAATAACAAATCACTTTCACTGGCTTGTTGAGAGGAAAAGCACTTTGCAAAATTTAAGACATTTGTGAATTATTGGTATTAGAAACAATATAAATATAAGGTTATAAAATTATTTAATTATACCAAGTACTAGCATTAATTATCTTACAAATAAAATTAATAAATGCTGGTTGTTTGAATGAAATGTTACAACAGCGTATCAAATGGCACATCCCAGAATCCTTATATTTTTAGAACTAAGCAGGAATTTAGAGATTATCAAATTCAAATCAATGTTATAGATGAAGAAACTGAGACCCATGTCTATGAGATTAGTTGTCCAAGATCACAAAGAGCAGGGATTAGAATCCATTTGTCTTGCTTTCTAGTCCAGTCGTCTTTCTACTATACCATTATATCTTACTTGCAAGTGTCTGTTCTTACAAACTCCCTCCCCCCTGCCCTTTACCCCTTTCCATGGCTACATGTACTCACGCTTTGATATAAATATGCTTTCTGTCTCTGAAAGAAAAAAAAATCATTGTAGCAAAGTGTTACAAAGGGTTTTTGGGAAATTGTGGTAAAGCTTTTGGTTTGAAATTCTTAGAATAGTTATTTAAAATAAAACACTGGAAGAGGATAAGGAGGTAGGAAGAGTTCTCAATTCAGGCCATTAAGGAGAAGATAAAATTTTGCTTTTCAAATAAATAATGTATTGGGGAAAGTGATATTATCTCAAGTAAGATCTGACTTATTTATAATTTAAGGTAGATATCAACTGCTTTGTTAAATTATTGTAATCCAATACTTTACAGAACAGTGATTCATCTGTGTGTATATTCTCTCTGTTGTAGGCCACATCTGAATTTAGGGATTTTTGCTTCTGTCTCAGAATCGGAATGAAATAAAGCATGCACAGTCCATCTAAAAGTTTGCAAAAGGAGATATACTTAGCCATAACATGGAACGGTTACTCAACAATGATAAATTAATTCAGTTGAATGTGCCTTTCCAGCCTATGTGTTGTCCACGCTGGTATGTTAGTCAAGTTCAAAAAAGCCTCTGCTTCCTTGTACTTAGGCTATTAGGAAGCTACATGACTAGAGCCTTAGTCCTCTGAGTGAATGAATTTTTAAAGATAATTTCAATACTTTATAAGAAACAACCCCACCCCAAACCTAACCTAATCTATGTGATAGATATTGCTTTTATCCCACCCTCAGCCCTTGGTAGCCAGGTCATAGAGGTCTTCTATCTAGAGGATCTCTAATCACTTGAATGACTTTAGGACTGTTATTGGACAGCTCTAACCTTGAGGTCATGAAAAGTCTGGCTTAGACAGCATTGGAGGAGTAAAAGAAAAATTAAAAGACAAAGCCAATGAAACAAAACATTCAAAACAACAACAATAAGCAAGTAGTTTAAAAAAAAAGTCTTTTCTTTGTGTCTCATACAGACTTCTTCTACTATTACAATTAACTTCTGGTCCCCAAAGTTTCCATTAAATGTCTTAGAGGTAGTATAACAATATACAAAGCCTCCATGAGAGTTGCTCTTTAAGTTGGGGTTATGCTATTAAAATTGTTCTCCCAAAGGTTATCTTCTAAGTCAAGTAGCCCTTGCTCAATCTTTGACCTTTCTGAAGCTTTTGACATTGTATTTGTTAACTTCTTTCTATTCATATGTCTACCATTGTAATTCAGTTCCTTTAGATCTACCATTGTATTGCAGGTATGTGATTATTACAGTCATCTCATAGTGTCCCTTGCTTTCCTGTCTAGTACAACTTTTAAACAGATATCAATGTAATTTTTCTAAGACATAGGTTTGGCCAGATTAGCTTCCTTTATGATAGTGTGGAAAAAATACTGAATTTAAGGTAAAAAACAACAAACAAATAAAAGCAAAAAACAGAGCTTTAGATTTGGCCTTGCCATTTACTGTGTTACTGTGAGCATACCAGATCATCCTCTCTGAGAATTAGTTTCTTAATATATAATACGAGAGGTATTGAATTAGATGATCTTTCAATCCTCTCTAGCTATTGAATTTGTCTTGCTCAAATATCTTTTGTGGCTTCCTATTCCTACATTAAAATACAAATCTTGCATTGCAAGCCTTTTTATAATATTGTTCCAAAACTCTTATGATTTGCCACATTACTGTCCTTCATGCACTTTATATCATAGACAAATGGGACTATTTGATCTTTTTTGAGCTGAACGTACCATTTATTATGTACTTGCATTAAGATAGTAGATCCTCCACATCTGGAATGTATTCTCTTCTCACCTCCAACTTTTAGGATTCTTATTTTTGTTCAAGATTCAGCTCTGGTGTTTTTCTTTAAAGTTTTCTCTGATATTATCAGTAGTGCCTTTTCACATCTCATTCTTTCCTTGAACTCTTTGCCTCATTTTTCCTTCACTCCCCTCACTTCCTACCTTGTATTATACTTCTGTCTTCATGTTGTATTTACCCTGTGAAATGTAGCCACCTTGGTGACTGAAGTGGCTTCTTTTTTTTTTTTAATCTTTGCATCCCCAGTACTCAAGATGATGCTTTGCACATGCTCTAATGCTTCAGTGGATCATTGATCTCATCAATGTAGATACAAACTTCAGGCCAACCACACCTTCTTATCCTGCTCCAGGACTTATCTATGTCCTTCTGTGTTTTCCACACAGATGGTCTCCTGTATGTTCTGGGGACCTTCCTCTTGATCCCTTGACATTTCATGGGTACTGGTATAACATGCGGGTTTCCTCTCTGCTATATCTTGCTCTTATTACATGATTAGCCCTTCCACCAAAATGACATAATAAATAGTGTTGAATTAAAATAAATATGGGCCTATTAAACTTATTATTATTATTATTAAACTTGATCCTCACAGCCCTTGGAAGTAGGAAGTACAAGTATTATCTCCACTTTATGAATGGAGAAACTGAAGCCTAGAGAAGTTAAATACTTGTTCTAGATTGACTCGTTAATAGCTCTTTCCATTCTATTATTCTTGATTCACCGTCTTCTGATTCCTCAGTTCTATCATTTTCCCCATAAAACTATGTGTATTAAGTATGAAGGAGAGAAACTTTTCTAAGTTTATTTTTGTAAGATCCACGATCCCCTTTGTGGTTTGCAAATAGACACATTAGTATGATCTTGGTGTCTGTCTATAATTTATCCATATAATAATCAGTGCAGATGAATTTTGAAACTGCCAAGGACATATGTGGGCAAATAGTTGTTCTTTATAGAGATCCCAGAAATGGATAGAGAACAACCAAGCTCTGCACAATGAATTTTTCAAGAGAAGTATTTAAAGGAATAGGAGTCTTGATAGATAAGAATAATGTTTTGAAAAGCTCTAGATGAGAAAATCTTACACAGGGGACATCCCTTTTACCAACTTGGCAAATACTAAAAATACAGAGTTTCCAAGATCAAAGCCTATTCACAATGTGAGGAAATATCCCTTGCCATTAGGGCTTGAAGAGGAGGTCTCTTTTAATCTTTTTTCTGTGTTTATTTTTTCCCTAGGGGGAGAATTCTTTCTTTTTTTTTCATTTTCTTTCTCCAAGTAGTTCTTCCCTTTAATCATTTTCATTTTGAGATGAATGGAAAATTTTACCATATGTTATGGGCAAAAATCAGAATTGAATTTCTATTTCAGAATATCATTGTTGTCCTCCAATGTTCACAGTTCAGTATTCAGCAAAGTTAATATCAGATTATCACTAAACCCCAGCAGGGTCTGAGTTCTCTGTCTCCCTTCTTCCTCTTCTCACTTCTTATACCATTGAAAAATTGTGTCATGATGCAATGGTGAGGCATTCTGAGTCAACGAAGGAGTGCACACAATTGGCTACATCTTTCCAAAAGCTGTTTGGCAGCAACACAGTTGGAAAACAGCCTTAGAAGCTCTGATCTAAGATCACCACTCTAAAAGAAAAGACTTTGCCAAGATGGGGGTTGGATTGGGAAGGATTTTATGCAACACCATAAATAAAAGCTCACATATTTTCATACGGACCTGAAAGCTTAGGATGTTAATAGTTTTAATGATGTAGGCATAATTTTCAGGTAGGCATTTCAGTGGCTAGAAATACAAATGAACGCAGAAACAATGAAACCTACTCCACTACTACTTTTCAGTTTCTTGTCGTTCACTTGTTTTTCAGTCATGTTCAGCTCTTTGTGACCCCATTTGGGGTTTTCTTGGCTAAGATACTGGAATAGTTTGCCATTTCCTTATCCAGTTAATTTTACAGATGAAGCTAGAGTCAAGCGTCACATAGCTAATAAGTGTCTCAGGCCAGATTTAAACTCAGGAAGATGAGTCTTCCTTAATCCAGGAATGACATTCTATTCACTGCACCACATAACTCACCACTACTACTACTGGGTTATAATTACTGGTGCTAGGTGACACTGTGGATAGAGTTGAACTTGGAGTCAGGAAGACCTGAATTCAAATCATATTTCAGATGTTTACTAGGTGTATGACCCTAGACAAGTCATTTAACCTCTTTCAGCCTCACTTCCCTCATCTATAAAATGGGAATAATAATAGTTCTTACTCCCTAATGTTATTGTAAGGATCAAATGAAATAGCTTATGTAAAGTGGTTTGCCAATCTTAAAAGTGCTACAAAAATGTGAATTATTATGATTTGAGGTCGGGAAATAAGTATTACTAAGTAGGTTTAAGCCTGTATCCCAGAACTGGGAACTTCTAAAGTCATCTGAATCCTGTTTGTACCAAGCTATCACACCATACATTTTAAAAGTAAAACATGTAATTGGTATTAAAATCATTAGCAAAGAAATAGAATAAATACACATGATCAGGTGAATACAATAAATACACATGATCAGGTGATTTTCCCCCCCCTTAAAACCCTGGTGACACAATCTCTGGAGAAGATTTATACTCCTATTGCAGAAAATTTCTCATAGAGGACTGAATAAGGTGGAGGAAGATTCAGTCATGCAGCAAGCAAGTGTCTCTCTTCCTGTTCTTCCCTTCTATTTTGTACTGGGTGTCATTATGAATTCTTCCTCTGTATGGCACACCTCCTTCCCAGAAGTCTCTCACTCCTCAAAGTCTTCATTTCCTTATGCACCTAGGCTCACTACGTGTCAAGCAAACACTGTAGTAGGTTCTAGCGGATGCAAATACACTAAATGAAACAATCCTTACTGGGAGCTTATTTCGGTGAATGATCACTCCCTGGATTCAGATTTCATGGGAGATGCAGTCAGAGAAATATGTCTCTATTACACGTTCCCCTTCCATTACTTTCCCCAAAACTGTAGGTCCTATAAATTACTCTAGTTCCTAAATATAGATGTAGGCATGCCACAAAAATTTAACTATAAATACACACACACACACACACACACACACACACACACACACGAGATAGAGGCCATTTTATATACGCACATACATATATATGTATATGTTTGCATATGTATGTATGTATACACAAATAAAAACATGTGTGCAAGTCATTTGAATTATAAGGATATAAAATTTGGCATAATCATGTGCATAAAAAATTACATAGCATTATATGAAAGACCACATATAGTAGACTAAAAAGTAAATCATATGCAAAATACATCATCACATGTCAGAGTTGCACAGTAGGCCAAATGCAGGAATCACAAACATATAGATGAAACATCATAAAGCAGAGTTGCATGCAGTAAATGAGATATAGAATTCTCATGTAACATAAACCATTATATGGAGTAAACCACAGTGTATATGTCACTCTGGTGACATAGATAATTTATTCAACTATTCCCTCTGGGGCATCATATACTAGTCAGACCAGAAACTACTGACTTTTCAGTAGTGACCAAGTGGAAGCTCTTCACTCCCTGTGTTGGTATCTTTAGGCTTACGGAACTATGGTGCCAATTCTGGGTTCATGGTTGATTGGCACAGTTTCTAGCTCCTGATGAGTCAGTATCTTAGGTCTCTGGATCCTCTGCAACTGGAGACAGAAAAGGGAAAACTTCTGTACTTTTACTTTCTTGCCCCACCCACACACTCATTCCATCTTAGAAGAGGTCCCCTTTAGGCTAACAAAGTTTTAAATTTTCTTATTCCACAGTAGTGCCAGATTTGCCAGGCTAGATCATTCCTTTTTATACTTTTGTTTTTGGTCACTGAAAAGCTTTACTATTCTTTGCAAATTTCTGAAAGTAGCCACTGAAGCTAAGGAACATCTTCAACTAATGCTATGAGTCTATCTTATTGAGACTTGCTTAGTTGCACATGAAGAGAAAAGCAAAACAATGGAATTGCTTCTGGTTCTTTTCCTGTATTCATACCGATTTACATAAGACACCAAAAGGAGTCTAAGACCAGTGACTGGCTTAATTAGGACTGGTAACTCTAAGTCAAGGAAGAATCGTTGACTGAGCAAATTGGCCCTGAATCAGGAAGAATTGTCAAATAGAAAAGGCTAGTCCCTGCTGGGAGGTGAAAACATTTCAGAGTCTTAGTCATGAGGGAGAGGCATCTGTTAATCCTAGTTTAAGGGTCATTATCTTTGCTAAAAAAAAAAATAGCACTCCAGCTGAAATAGCACTGTACTACTCCAAATGAAGAGACCCCAGTGCCACCCAGCTAAGCCGATAGTTAAAAGCGGTGAAAGATTTTAGTTGCTCATCAAAAGTGAGTATTTATCCATCCTCCAGAAACATTGTACCCTGTAAATAGTCCAGCAGGACAACCCATGTGGCCTAGTATAGCAGCAGTGGAGTCTGGTGAGGAACCAACAGAGTAGCTGAATAATCTACTTGACTCAGCAACTTGTCCATCACTGATGCTATGCTTCTTAGTGAAATCTTTGAGGACTCTAATTGAAGCCTTGCAGTTCTAGAGTTTCTAGTTGCTGGCATGTATGCTTTACTGCTATTTTACTTTAACTCTTTTTTCCCCCTTCAAATTCTGTGTGTGCTTGTGAAAGAGGGCAACTTTGCTTTTGGGGAAAATGCTTATAATTACTGTTCTCATACCATCTGAGAAAATGTTCTCACTATAGAACTGAGTCCCCTGGCTAATTGTTAAGGAAAAATATACTGATGGGGCCTGTGAGTTACTATTAGCAAGATAGCCACCCATCCCTTGAATCTTAAGAAAACAGTAACAACCTCTCTGGGGTACCAACATGTCAGGGCCAGGGCAGGTTGTAGGAGTGATTCCAGGGAAACACTCTATCTCAAATAATTCTTTGACTATGTCCATATAATGATCACTTCTATCTTCTCAGGATCGGTGTTCAATCTCTGCTGAGTTACAATATTAAACATATATTTCATAGAGGTTCTACAGTACTATAACTTGTTGATTAGATAACTTTTGATTGGTGGCTTCCAGTCAATCTAATACTTTCGTGTTCTTTTATTATCTTTCTAAAAATGAGATTATATAAATATCAAAATCTCCAGTAATTCTGATATAATTAATTTTTTTAAGTATCGAACGTCAAAGGTCCCAAAATTTCATGGGACATATACCCACTTTGGCAAAAATTCTACTGGGAAGGTCAAACTATCATTTCCTTATTTTCTTCTCCTGGTGTGTGTGTGTGTGTGTGTGTGTGTGTGTGTGTGTGTGTGTGTGTGTACATGAGTCTTGGTATATTCTGGAGTTCTTACATAATAGTGGGTTCAATGTAGAATATTTTGAAAGTGTATGTCAGTCAGTTTGAGCTCCTCATGCTATAGCTAATGGAAAACTTCAAGGTCATTATTTACACCATTATGTATTTTTAAAATGATATATTTATTTTTATAGAACTTTCATTTTTCATATATGTATATGTGTGTGTGTGTATATATATATAAAATACATATATATGTATATATATATCTATATATATCTATATATATCTATATATCCCCCTCTCCCCTATGACCCAGAAAGCCATCTCATGTAACAATAACAACTAAACAAAGGCAAAAAAGGCAATTTAGCAAAACAAACCACAAAACACCTTGAGTTTGACAGGATATACAATGTTCTCCCCCTCTATTCTTCCATCTCTGCAAAAGAATGTATTTTCTTATCTCTTCTTTGGGTCAGGTTTGGTCATTATAATTACATGGCATTCATTTCTGACTTTTTTATTTGTTCCATTGACATTGTTATAGTCAATTGTTTTTCCTGGATTTGCTTACTTCACTTCACATAAGGTTTTCTGATACTACTCTTCAGTCTTTATATTGTTTATTTCTTGTGTCATGGTAATGTGCCCTATTATTTCTATATCATAATTTATTTAGCCATTCTATAATTGAGGGACATCTATTCTGTTTCCAGTTATAAAAAAGTCCTAATGCAATGATCTTTACATTTATGAATTTTCTCTTTGTCATACTTAGAGCATGTGGCCAGCATTGGGATCTCTGGGTCCAAGGGTAGGAACATTTTATTCATGCTTTTAATACAAATTGTTTTTCTGAAGTGGTTAGACTAATTCATGGCTCTACCAATGGTGTATTCATTTCATTGTCTTTCCATAGACCTTTCAGCATGATCTTTTCTTACCTTGTTTCATCTTTGCTAATTTTGTGGGTGTGAAGTGAAACCTAAGAGTTGTTTTGATTTTCATTTCGTGTACTGGTGATTTGGAGTGTTCTTTAGTTAGTTATTAATAGTTTGCAATTCTTCTCTGGAAAATTGTTCTTATCCTTTGACCTTGTTGGGGAATGGAAGACAGATTTAAGTAATTAAAACATTACATCAATATTAAAATAATTTCTAGAGGAATAAAGCAAGCACTATCCATATATATGTATATGTATATATGTGTGCCTGTACGTGTGTGTGTATGTGTGTGTGTGTGTGTGTACATACACACACACACACATACACGCACACTTAGAAGATCTGTGTCTTCTCCCTGAGTGAAAAGTGGGGGAAAACCTGGGGACAAAAGACTTATGTACTGGTTGTAGATACTGTTTTTTTCACAGGCTAGTTGGCAAGGAAGTCAGTCACATAGCATAGCTCATCTTGCCTACCACAAGTAGTCACAGAAGGATCTGTTTCTTAGTTGCCTAAATTTATTTCAGCAGCCAGCAAATAGTTTTTCTCTCTCTCCAGTCTTCACCACTATGACTTAGTTGCTTTCTCCCACTGCAACTTCCCTTAGGTCTTATCACACTGGAACATACCTTTAACATGTTAGCCGCTTTCTGCATTGGTGAGTTCCTTCCAGGAACCTTCATTCTGGGTATGGGCCTGAGTTAGCCATTTTTTATTCCCCTCCTGGTTGTGCTTCTGACTCTCCCAGGGGTGGGGAACCTGTGGCCTCCAGGCCACATGTGACCCTCTATGTCCTGAAGTGGTCCCTATTTTCTAATCTTCCAGCTCCCTATTATGTGCTTTCTTTCTTCTAATCTTTCATCTCCCTATCATGTGCCATCTTTCTTCTTAAGAATGTAAGCTTCTTGAAAGAAGGAATTGTCTTTCTTTTTGTTTGTATATGTGTTTCCAATATTTAGACCCCTGCCTGGCAGATAATAAGTAGTTAATAAACACTTGCAGACTGCTTGTTTGTGGAGGACTGCTTTGCTCATCCTGTACTGGAAGTCACTATGAATGAATGCTCTGTGTGCCTTTTTTTTCCTTCCCAGACTTTTTAAACTCCCAATCAGCATCTTCGTTTCCTGAAACAATCCCCTTGCACTAAGAAACACAGTCTTCTGGGTCAATGAAGACCTCAGGGATTCTCCAAAGACCAATTAGTTCCTGGGGTAAGGCCTTACAAAAAATGTGGGCAGAATAGCATGCTCTTATAATGTAAGTAATCCTAACACTGTTCAGAGCTGCCTATTTTATAGATACTAAAGCATGAACTTAGTTTTGGTGAATTATTATTTAATCATCATTTGTATTGCTTCTACTAGTAAGATCATTATTTTATTAATATTAACATTTCTTTGCTCTATGCTTTGAGAGTGAAAAAGAATGGTGACCTCACTGGACCTTATTCAGTCCTGATTTGATAGCTCTGAGACCACTAGGCTAATGAACAGTCTTTCTGAATATTCAATGTTTAATTTAATACATAAGCAACTTTTCTTTTTGTCTTTACTAACATTATTTAGAAATAGGGTCTATAAAACATGAAAAGGAGGTCATCTAGAAAGTGAAGAAAAGAAAAAAAATACAGAAATTTCAAGCTATTACATGTATATTTTCTCTGTCTCCTTTTCTGCATGGTAACTGAATTCCTATTTATTTTGTATTCTGCCATATGAGTAACCTTACCTTATCGTTCTTAGCAGCTGAACAAAATGCACAGTGCTATATTCAGAAGCACCCACTAATTCTTACTGCTTTTATGACAAAGCTGTCCCTCCACATGTCTACTTTACCCTTTGACCCTAGGCATTTGCTTCAAGTAAACATGCCAGATGGTGAGAAAAGTGGTAGGTCAAAGAACAAGCCTCTGGGGGTCAAGAGTCATGAAATCCTTCTTCACAAAGCAAACTTTAAGTAACAATTTCACCCAGTACTTTAGAGTGCTTTCACTATGGAACTGAAATTTTGGGTGGAAAAAAGGGGTGGGAGTGGGTATCTTAATTACATATTTTGCTTTCATTGTCTAATGGGAATGAAGCACAATATCCTTTGGATAATTTGTTGGTAAGGAATTTATGAGACACAAGATGAAGACAAGTCAGACAGATGGACAGATCTTGTATTGTACTTGAAGATTCAGAGCTTGGAAGTAGAATGTTAAAAAAAAAAAGGTATTTGGACCTTGTTTCTTCTTTAGAGGCCACAGTTGAAGAATAAGGTCAGAAGTGATGGTTATTGTTCTGAAAGACTATGCCCCTTGAAGGTGTAATTCTACCTCTGAGGAAAACTTTGAAATGATACCTTTCTTCTTGCTGAAGCTGTAGAATTTCAGGTGGGTCACAATAATTTTTTTAAAATATTAAGCATACAATAAACATTTGGAATGCTTATGATGCTTTGTCATTTTTCACGTTGCTGTTCAATAGTGATTTTACAAAACCCTTGTTAGCCATTTGATACCATTTTGTATTTGAGAACACATTCTTACAGTCATTGCTAAGGCTAACAGCAAAGTTGTGAGACAAAAAAAATGAGCTCCTTTTATTCAGATGAAAGAATGTAATAGTGTCCATGATGTTCTTATGCTAGAGCACTACTGAAATATCTTGTAATCCTTTTATGATTCTAGTAGTAAAGGTTTTTCTTTATTTGTGGGACTAGAATGACTAGAGAGAGCAAAATCCCAAGATTCCTTAAAAAACACACTTGTTTTCTAAGTTTTATTATTGTGTTTCTCATACCATATTAATTTTCTGATATTCTCTCCTTCTTACCCCAAGATGAACAGTCTTTCTGAATATTCAATATGTTCAATTTAATTTTCCCTTGTAACAAAGAAAAACAACAAAATGGATGTAAATAGCCATAGGCCTGTATATGCCAGAATTGGCCCCTCATGTCCCTTACCTTTTCACTGAGAGATGGGATATGTTCCAACTTCTTTTCCTAAGAATTTCTTTTGATGAAGCTGTCATTTTGGGTAATTTTCAGGAAGGATTATGTTTCCTGACTGGCTAGGCAGTAAGAGCTTTTTAATTGTCACTTAATTCCCCCTTGTGAATAGTGGTCTGGATTAGAGTGCTGAATTGGGATTACCACGATTTAGGATTTATTTCTAGAGTGCGCTGTGATTCTCTAGTGGCTTTGGATAAATTGCTAAATTTCCAGTGATTTCTCATCTTTAAAATGGGGATGATAAAGCCTGTTCTGAAGAATAGTTAAAGAATTGCTGATGTAACATATCTAAATGTGTGTGTGTGTATATACACACATACAAACATATACATATACACACGCACATATATGTATATGTATACAAACATGCAATAGAAGTATGTGTGCATAGAAACATGTGATAGACATATATATACATATGTATATATATATATATATATTAACAAATATATGTGTATATATCTATATCTAATATTCCTCTGAGGGGCATGTGAAAAATGTTTTTTATCATCTTCCTTTTACATTTATAGAATAACTGAGTTTTAATAATTTATCCAAAGTCACTAGAGACTCATAACTCGCCCCACACACAATATATGCATATGTACATATTTAGATATAAAAACAAACATAATTATATTATATGTACCTGTACATAAATTTTATACACACACACACACACACACACATATATGCATGTGCATAGACATGAGTATATATGTACATATATAAATGTGAATATGGGTGTATATACATTTACCTCTGTTCCTGAGGTTTTAGACAGAACCACATCTTACCCACCCCAGAAAAACAAAAATGTATTCCATTTTCAAAGTACTCTAGGGAAAGATATTCCAACACACTATATTAACATTATTATCATTGTTATGAGATTTTCCCCCCTTGGAGACTCTATCAATACGCACTCATACTAAAATGTAGAGCTTTTAAACAGTGGGAATGAAAAGAAATGACTTATAATGATATGCAAGCATTGCTGATTATTTAAGTACCAGAGCTGTTTTTTTTTCCATTTTATGTTGTTTTTACCCCAAATGCTTGCTTAATACTTTGTGTATTATACAATATTGATAATAAAGGCTTTATCTATTAGAGTAGGTTATTGATATTATATTTAAAATAGATTTTATATTGTTTTTCCTTATGTTTGAATGAAAGGAATATTCATTATCTTCGAGGAATCCTCTGTGAGGCACGTCATCATAGACTTTGAAGTAAGGGTCATGTGCCAACACTATACTACATGTATTGTACCTTAGCAGCAGGACTTTCCACTGCATTCCCAGGCATAACCTCTACCTCCCCCTACTCATCCTTTCTGGATTGAACAGGAAGTTATCAAAGGCTTTCTATGTTTGAGCTCTGTGTTAGGTGCTAACAGAGACACACTAGGGATGAATGACAGGATTTCTGCTATACCCGCTTACCATTTCTGCTTATTATCTAGTAGAGGAGAAGACATACATAAATGGCTACAATGCAAGTTAGACGATGTTAGTGTAGTGTATTGGGGAAAAAAATACCAAACCAGCAGATAAAAGACCTTAGTTCAAGACTGGACTCTGCTGCTGGTTAGCTTTGTGACCTTGGTCAAATCATTTCATCTTGCTGAGACTTAGTTTCTTTATCTATAAAATGTGAGTACTGAATTAGATGATCCTTAATATCCATTTCTTCTCTGATATTTTATTATTTTCAATGCTTTAGAAAAATAGATTCAACCAACAAGCACTTATTAGATGAGAGAGAGAATAAGCATTTTTATGTCAGCTACTACGTGCCAGACACTTTGCTAAGTGCTTTTAAAAAACAAACAAAAAAAAATTTATCTTATTTGATTTTTACCACATCCCCATGAGTTAGGTGATATTATCATCTCCATTTCATTGTTGAGAAAACTGAGGCAAACTAAGATTAAAAAATTTGTCCAGAGTCACACAACTATTAAATGTCTGAGGCTGGAGGTAAACTCAAGACTTCCTGTCTCTTGGACCAGTGCTCTATCTACTTTATCACTCTACTGTACGCCAGAAATTATGTCAGGCACTGGAGAAACCAAAGTTAAAGTGTAAGCCTCTGCCTTTAAGGAACTTGCATACTATAGGTACACACACACACACACACACGCACACATACACACATATACATATATAGCTATATAATAGAAAATAGATGCAAAATAAACAAAAAGTTATTTTGGGGGTGGGGTACTACCAGTGAGTAGAATCAGGAAAGTCCTCATGTAGAAGGTGGAGCTTGAGCTTAGTCTTGAAGTAGATTAAAGAGTGTATTCTAGCCAGGAAAAAGCTGCAGAGATGTGAAATAATTTTTACTGTGGATGAGGAATAGAAAAAAAAAAGCCAATTTGATTGGACCATCAAATAATGGGGAATAGTATATAATAAAACTAGAAATGTATGTTTGGCCAGGTGGTAAAGGGTTTTAAATGTCAAATACAAGAGTTTATATTAGATCTTTGAGGTAATGGGTAACCAGTGGAGTTAAGTTAGAAAGAGAGTGATATAGTTAGACCTGCACTTTGCAGATGTGGGGAGGATAGATTGAAGAGGGGAGACACAAAGAGGCCAATTAGGAGGCTATTGTAATAGTCCAAGGGCAAAGTGATGAGGGGCTACGTGAGGATGGTAGATGCATGAATAGAAAGAAGCAGATGTTAAATATGTAAAGATAGAATTGACAGAATTTGACAACTGATTAGGTATGTAGAGTGAGAGTGAAGATTAGAGTATGACACTATGGTTGCAAACTTGCATGATTTGGAGGATGGTGCTACTCTTAACAGAAACAGGGAAAGTAATAAGAGGGTTGGGTTTGGGGAGAAAGATAATGTGATATCTTTTGGACATGTTGAGCTTGAGGTGCCTATAAGACATCCAGCTTGAAGTGTCTAATAGGTGGCCATGCCTGATTAGAACTCAGAAGAGAGAATAAGGTTGGAAAGCACTGGGGTATACCCACAGTTAGAAAGCATAATATGGATGATGATCTAGCAAGGTTGTGTCTGGAGGAGCAACACATAATTAGGAGAACCGAGAGAGAGCAGTTTTACCTTTCTCCAGCTTAGACCAGGTTAGCACAATGCCTGGACTTAGTGAATGCTTAATAAATCCTTGCTGACTGACAGTGCTGTGATATCCTATAGTAGAAAGACTATCCAGGAAGCGAAGCAGGTCAACTGTGGCAAATACTGCAGAGAGATGAAAAAGAATGAAGATTAAGAAAAGACCTTCTGATTGTGAAATTAAAAGGTGATTGGTAGCTTTGGAGAGAGCAGTTTAAGGTTGTGATGAGATAAGAAGACTGCAAAGGGATGAGAAGTCAGAGGGGACTAAATTGAAGTAATGATTGTGGACTTTTTTGTTGTTGTTTTATTTTTTAAGAATTTGGCTTGGAAAGGTAGGAAAATATTAGGCAGTAAGTAGAGGGGATGGTATGTGCTCATGAAGCTCTTTTAAGGATGAAAGGGAATTTATGTTCAATAAGGATGGAAAATTAAGCACTGTGCAATTTCCTGAACGTAACATGCTCCATTCTTTCCTCCTGTTTGGTTCCAGGCCAAGTTCATTGTCTATCTTTGGTATACAGTCATTTCTCTCTCTCTTTCTGTCTTAGATATATACACATACACATACACACACACACATGCACACACACACATATATATATATATATATATATATATATATGTGTGTATTGTATACATATCTAGGCATGTATACACATACATGCATACACATATATCTTTGATATATGTATATATCACATATGTGTGTGTATATGTGTATATACACATACATACATACATACATACATACATACATATACACACACTGATGCACTAGCTCCAGATGACGAATTGAATTGCATATTGTAGTCTTAGCAATAGATGTTCCTCATCCATTTTTTCCCTGCATAGATAGTTATACTATATATTTTTGAGTAATTAAAGAGCTCACTTAGCAGGCTCTGGAATATACTGCCATCTGCTAATAGAAATAGTGGGAAGATCTCACCATCTACAGGGAATCCTTCTTTCATTTGTAAAATGTTAGGCATCCTCTGTGATAGTGGCAACTACTTCATTACCCTGCAAGATAGAGTCAGCCTTGGTACTCATACCTTATCATTACTATTTTTTGCTTCTCTGATTGGAAGGCTGAGTAGAAAAATCTTGTCCCCAAACTTCTATTTAAGGAGGGCTCCCCAGGCCAACCATCTTTTATTTTTTTTTAAATTTAATGTATATATTTTTAGTTTTCTATGTTCACTTCCATAAGATTCTGAGTTTTAAATTTTCTCCCCCCTCTCTTCTTCCCTCCCCCACCCCAAGATGTCATACAATTTGATATAGGGTCTATATATACATTCATGTTAAGCATATTTCTCCATTAGTCGTGATGTAAAGAACAATTAGAACTAATGGGAGGAACCATGAGAATGAAGCAATAAAACAAAACAACAAAGGAAAAGGAGACCAAATAGTACGCTTCTCTCTTCATTCAGATTCCATATTTCTTTCTCTGGGTATGGATAGCATTTTCCATCATGAGACCTTTGCAGATGTCTTAGATCCTTGCATTGCTGAGAAGGGCTAAGTCTATAAATGTTAGTGATCTGTTAGTGGCTGTTACTGTGTACAACATTCTCCTGGTTCTGCTCACTTCACTCAGCATCAGTTCATACAAGTCTTTCTAAAGTCCACCTGCTCATCATTTCTTGTAGCACAGTAGTATTCCCTTACATTCATATACTACAACCTGTTCAACCATTCCCCAATTGATGGGCATCCCCTCAATTTCCAATTCTTTGCCACCACAAAAAGAGCTGCTTAAATATTTTTGTATATGTGATTTCCCACCTTACTTTATTCCTTTGTACTTCTCTGTCATGGCCCTGCACTAGGTCCCTTCCTGTATGCCTTTCATCCTCCTTTGTTATTGCTGCTGTTGTTGTTTTCTTACTTTATTAGATAGTAAGCTACTTGAAGCCAGGACTGTCTTCTTCACTTTTGTATTCCTAGCATTTAGCACAGTACATATTGAGCACATAGTAGATGTATTTAATACTAAATAAATGAATAATAAATATCTATTGACTGATTGACTCAACACTTCCTTTATTTATACTTGATTTAGGCATTCACCTTTTTTGTTTTCTTTTGTATCATTTCCATCTCCTTATATAGCTCATTGGGAACTGTGGTATTGAAGTCCAAATGCAGTGATCCCACTGTTAGTGATTAGTTTAGTAATAGAAGGTAATAGTTTGCTATATAAATCTTGACAGATGTTTTCCACTTTTAATTTATTTGTTGTCCTTTCTCATATTTCATTCTTAAATTTTAAATTATTTGGAATGATCTGGTTTAATTCTATTTCTTGCTAGTATTTTATTTAAAAATTTCACAACAATATTCTTTCTCCATTTCTGCTCTTTCCTGGAGTTAGGTATCAAAAACATGTTTGTGTCATAAAAAAATTTGGTGGGATTTCTTCTTTACTATTTTTTTCAAATTGTTTATGTACTATTGAGGTTAATTGTTCCTTAAATGATTGGTAGAATTAACTTGCAAATACATCTAGTCCTTGGGATTTTTTCGTAGGGACCTGATTGATGGCTCGTTCAATTTCTTTTTCTAAGATAGGGTTGTTTAAGTATTCTATTTCCTCTTCTATTAATCTGGGCAATTTATATTTTTGTAAACATCCACACATTTCATTTAGTTGTTCTGGCATGTAACTGGGCAAAATAATTCCTAATAATTGCTTTAATTTCTTTTTTTATTGATTTATTTTGATTTATCAACAATCATTTCCATAAGCTTTTGAGTTTTAAATTTTTTCTCCCCCTCCTTCTTCCCTTCCTCCCCATGATCTTGCACAATCTGATATAGGCTACACATAAACATTCCTATTAAACATAATTTCACATTAGTAATATTATAAGGAAGAATTAGAACCAATACAAGGAACCACTAGAAAGAGGAAACAAAACAAAACAGAAGAAAAAACCAGCAAATAGTGTGCTTCGATCTTCATTCAAACTCCATAGTTCTTTCTTTGAATGTGGATGGCATTTTCCATCATGAGCCCTTTGGAGATGTCTTAGATCCTTGCATTGCTGTGAAGGGCTAAGTCTATCAATGTTACTCATCACACAACATGGCTGTTACTGTGTACAATGTTCTCCTAGTTTTTCTCACTTTACTGAGCATCAGTCCATACAAGTCTGTCCAGGATTTTCTGAATTCAGGCTGTTCATCATTTCTTATAGCACAATAGTATTCCATTACATTCATATACCACAACTTGTTCAGCCAGTTCTCCAATTGATGGGCATTCCTTCTAAATGCTTTAATTTCGTCTTCATTGGTGGTGTATTCACCCTTTTCATGTTTAACACTGGTTATTTGGTTTTCTTCTTTCTTAAGAAATTAACTAATGGTTTATCTATTTTTTCATAAAGCCAGATCTAACTTTTATGTGTTAGTTCAATGGTTTCCTTACTTTAAATTTTACTAATCTCTCCTTTAATTTTCAGAATTTCTATTTTGGTGTTTAATTGGAGATTTTGAATTTGTCTTTTTCTTGTTTTTTTTTTTTTTAGTTGAATGTCCAATTCATTGATCTGCTTTTTCTCTCTTTTACTGATGCATGCATTTAGGAATACAAAATTTCCCCTAAGTACTGCTAGGCTGTATCCTACATTATTATCATTCTCATTAATAATATTATTTAATGTTTCTATGATTTCATCTTTTATCCATTTATTCTTTAATGTTCAATTAACTTTTAACTATGCTTCCACAGCCTTTTATTAAATGTAATTTTATTGAATTGTAGTATGAAAAAAGTGCATTAATTATTTTTGCTTTTTTGCATTTGATTGCTAGGGTTTTATGCCCTAACACATGGTTGGTTTTTCTGAGGGAACCATATACAGCAGAGAAAAAAATTACACTCCTTTCTATTTCCATTAAATTTTCTCCAGAGGTCTATCATATTTAACTTTTATAAGATTTCATTTATCTCTTTGACTTCTTTGTATTGATTTTATGGTTAGATTTATCTAGTTCTGATAGGAGAAGACTGAGGTCTCCCACCACTATGTTTTAATATTTCCTACAATTAGTAATTTAACTTTCCTTTACCAATTTGGATGCTATACCATTTGGTTTGGTAGTGATATTATTTCATTGTCTATGGTACCTTTTAGCAAAATATAGTTTCCTTCCTTATAATTTTTATTACATCTCTCTCTCTCCTCTCTCTCTCTCTCTCTCTCTCTCTTCTCTCTTTCTCTCTGTGTATTCAATTGGTAATACAAACCTATCTTTTATTTTTTTCAGCCAAAGACAAGGTTTATTAAAGATTTGCCATATTAGCCAGACTCTTAAGTAATCTGAGCATCTGTGAGGTATTGGCTAGATTGTAAAAATCTGACCAGTGGCTAGATTATAAGAATCAGAGCAGTGGCTAGATTTTAAGAATCTAAGCATCTTAATGGAGACAAGATGAACCTTATATATAGAAAGACTGTGGGAGGGATCTAGGAGTGGCCAAGTAGTTTGAGGGGGACAGTGAGGTAATAGAATGCCAGGGACCTGTACCACATGGCCAAGAGAGAATGGAGCCTAGATAGGATTATGGGTGGGAAGTAGCCTGGGGCCGTAGAGAGGTAAGACAATGGAGGGCTAGGCTAGGTTAAGGATAACTGAGAATTGGGAGACTGGGTGTAGGCAATAACAAAAGGTCAGTTGATGGGATTATAGACTCAGAGATTTGGCCATGTGGGAAAGTCCAGGGTTTTTCCTTTGTGGGGTCCAGATCTCAACCCCATCATTCCACCCTCAAACAAATGGGACCCAAATTCTTTTGGGTAAGATGCGAAGGTCTTGACTTCTGAAACTGCTTCCTGCTGGCAAGGGGTGTAGAGCTGTCCCTGCCCTGGTGTGGGGGGAGATCCCAAAGAGGAGGTTGACTAGAATGAGTGCAGGTTGCATCCAGAGAACAATGGGGAGACATTGGCTGTCTCCCAAACCTGTTGTTTTTCTACCAGCTGTAGGTGAATGGCCTGTAGTCTGGAAGACTCAAATCTGACAGAAAAGAATGCAAGGCCCAGATATAAAGCAGAGACTAGATTTAGGGCCCAAATATGAGAGGATAAAACATCCTTAGCTTTGTTTGGATTGAGATAATTCAGTTTTCCACCCATGCAGGATCAAATCCATCTCATAGTCAGGCTCAGGAATAGTCAGGTGAGTAACACTCCTTTGCAAAGGAATATAATGGGGAAAGTGAGCCAGGAGGATCCCATCCTACACTGAGGCTAAAATTGTCCATTCAGCTTTTCCTGACTTCCCACCAGTATCACATTCTCTGAGAAGCTTGTGACATTTCTCTTAGATGGTGTATTATTGATTATCAATGGATTATGATCCCACAAATGACTCAGAATAAAATCGTATGACCTTTTACCTCAAACAGCAAGTTTCATTAATCATAGCTTAAGAAAACCTTTTTGGACTTCCTCTTCTGGGAGCCAAGATGGGGGAGTGAAAAGGTAGCCGCTCTCACTCTCCGATATCAACCTCTGAAAACCCAGAAAATATCACCCCAGAAAAAAACCCTGCAACAGTTGAACTAGAAGAAAGACGAGGAGCAGCATGCAGCAGCCCAGCAAACTGGTTTCCCAGTGCCTCAGCAAATATAAGGGAGGCAGAACTACAAGGGGCCCCAGGCTGATAAGTACCCTGTGGCAATCTGAAAGGAGGTAAAGAAAACAACCCAAAGGCTTCCTAAAGCCCCTGCCTTGCTGGTTCCAGCCCAACACCAGGTGAGCTGTTGGAGACCTGCAGCCTCCAATAGTGAAGAAATCCTGAAGCCCAGGTGGTAGAACAGGCAAACACCAACACCTGGACCTCCAATGTGCTTCAGTGAGGGCGGCAGGAACCAGTGGCAACCAGCTCAGAAAACCACAAGGTGCCTCGACTCTCTGCCACAAAGGAATCTCCCAGTTCATTAGCAGAAACGAGGGAGACAACACTGCAGGGGGCCTCAAGCAGATAAATAACCTGCAGGATCCATCTAAAAGCAGCTGAAGAAAGCTAAAGGAAAGGAAAAGCAGGCAACCTAGAATTGCCTGAAAGTTCCAGCCTTTCTGATTCCAGCCCAACACTAGGTAAGCTGGAAGAAACCTACAGCCTCCATTTGCCAACATAAGAGGCCCTAGCACACAAAGCCAGTGACCAAGACCTAGACTCCCAATACAAGAAGCTTGGGTCAGTGCCCTCTGATCCCCAGCAGGAGAACTCAATCTCTTTAAAGGTCAGGGAATAAAGAAACAGCATGAGTAAAAAGAAACGTACCATAGATTCATATTATGAGAAGAGTGAAGATCAAGACAGAAATTCTGAAGAGGACAACATTGTCAACAAACCCACATCTGCAACAACAAAAGGGAATATGAACTGATCTGAAGCCCAAAAAAGCCTTCTTAGAAGAGCTCAAGAAGAATTTTAAAAGTCAAATGAGAGAGGTAGAAGAGTCCTTCAAAAATACAATTGACCAATTGGAAAAAAAATACACTGAAGAAAACAAGTCCCTAAACAACACAATTGGCCAATTGAAGAAGGAAGTACAAAAACTAATGGAAGAAAACAATCTGTTAAAAACTAAAATTGGACACATGGAACCTAATGTCTCTATGAGAGAGCAAGAATCAAGCAAACAGAAACAAAAAAATGAAATAATAGATGAAAATGTAAAATACCTCATCAGTAAAACAACCGACCTGGAAAATCGACTCAGGAGAGACAATTTAAATGATGAAAAAAAGAGCCTGGACAGTATCTTTCAGGAAATCATAAAGGAAAACTACCCTGGTATCAACATCATATTTGTATCATAAAAAGAATTTGCTAAGACTCCTTCTTCACCTATTTTCCCAAATACTCTATATAGTATTGGAATTAAGTGTTCTTTAAATGTTTCATAGAATTCACATGTAAATCCACCTGGCCCTGGAGACTTTTTCCTAGGTAGTTCATCAATGGCTTGTTCAATTTCTTTTTCTGAGATGGGGTTATTTAAGTATTTTACTTCCTCTTTGGTTTCTGGGCAATTTATATTTTTGTAAATATGTATCCATTTCACTAAGATTATCAAATTTGTTGGCATATAGTTGGGCAAAATAATTCCTAATGATTGTTTTAATTTCCTCTTCCTTGGTGGTAGCTTCACCCTTTTCATTCTTGATACTAGTAATTTGGTTTTCTTCTTTCTTTTTTTAATTAAATTAACCAAAGGCTTATCTATTTTATTGTTTTTTTCATAAAACCAGCTCTTAGTTTTATTTATTAGTTCAATAGTTTTCTTAATTTCAATTTTATTAATTTTTCCTTTGGTTTTCAATATTTCTAATTTGGTGTTTAGTTTAGGATTTTTAATTTGTTCTTTTTCTAGTTTTTTTAGTTGTATGCCCAATTCATTAATCTCCTCTTTTTCTATTTTATTTATGTAAGCATTTAGAGATATAAAACTTCCCCTAAGAACTGCTTTTGCTGCATCCCATAGGTTTTGGTATGTTGTCTCATTATTGTCATTCTCTTGAATGAAATTATTGATTGTTTCTATGATTTGTTGTTTGACCCAATCATTTTTTAGGATTAGATTATTTAGTTTCCAATTATTTTTTAGTCTATCTTTCCATGGCCCTTTATTACATATAATTTTTATTGCATCATGATCTGAAAAGGATGCATTTAATATTTCTGCCTTTCTGCATTGGATTGTGAGGTTTTTATGCCCTAGTACATGGTCAATTTTTGTGTATGTGCCATGTACTGAAGAAAAAAGTATATTCCTTTCTATCCCCATTCAGTTTTCTCCAGAGGTCTATCATACCTAACTTTTCTAATGTTCTATTCACCTCCTTAACTTCTTTCTTGTTTATTTTGTGGTTAGACTTATCTAGTGCCAAGAGGGGAGGTTCAGGTCCCCCTAGTATAGTTTTGCTGTCTATTTCTTCCTGTAACTCCCTGAACTTCTCCTGTAAGAATTTGGATGCTATACCATTTGGTGCATATATGTTTAGTAATGATATTACTTCATTGTCTATGGTGCCTTTTAGCAGGATGTAGTTTCCTTCCTTATCTCTTTTGATTAGATCTATTTTTGCTTTTGCTTTATCTGAGATCAGGATTGCTACCCCTGCTTTTTTCTTCAGCTGATGCATAATATATTGCTCCAGCCTTTTACCTTTACCCTGTATGTATCACTCTTTTTCAAATGTGTTTCCTGTAAACAACATATTGTAGGATTATGGTTTTTAATCCATTCTGCAATCCATTTCCATTTTATGGGAGAGTTCATCCCATTCACATTCACAGTTATGATTACTATCTGTGTCTTTTTCTCCATCCTTTTCCCCCTATTTATGCTTTTCTTTCTCCTTTTTCCTTTCCCCCTTCACTAGTGTTTTGCTTTTGACCACTGCCTCCTTCAGTCCCTTCCCCTTTTATTATCCCTTTCCCTTTTCTTCCCCTTTAGTCTTACTGCTTCTTCCCCTTTCTTTCCCCCCCCCTTTTCTTTCCCCTTTTCCCTCCTAACTGCTATAGGGGAAGTTAGATTTCTATACCTAACTGATTATATTATGCCCTTCTTGAGCCAAATCTGATGAGAGTAAGGTTCAAACAATGCTCCTCCCCTCCCTTCTTTCCCTCTGCTGTAATAGGATTTTGTGGCTTTTCCTGTAATGTAATTTACCCCTGTCTGCCTCCTCCTTTCTCAGTACATTTTGTAAGATCAGATTGATCCACTTATTTGGATCCATTTAACCCTCTTGATTACATTTTATTTTATCATTACATCAAAGTCAACTAATATCCATCCTTGTTATGTATACTCCTTTAACGTGATGTAATAACAATACAGTTCTCAAGGATTGCAAGTCTCGTATTACCTTGTAGGGGTTTAAACAGCACCCCCCCCATTAACAACATATTGTATTCTTCTGTCCTATTTACCTTTTTAAGTCCTTCTTGAGTCCTGTACTTGAAGATCAAATTTTTTGTTGAGCTCTGGTCTTTTGATCAGGAAAGTTTGGAAGTCACCTATTTTGTTGAATGTCCACCTCCTCCCTTGATAAATGATGCTTATTTTTGCTGGGTAATTGATCCTTGGCTGCATTCCTATCTCTTTTGCTTTATGGAATAACATGTTCCACGCCCTGCAGTCTTTTAAAGAACAATCAATTCCAATACTATATAGAGTATTTGGGAAAATAGGTGAAAAAGGAGTCTTACCAAATTCTTTTTATGATAAAAATATGGTGTCGATACCTAAACCAAGAAGAGTCAAAATAGAGAAAGAAAATTATAGACCAATTTCTCTAATGAATATAGATGCAAAAATTTTAAACAAAATACTAGTAAGTAGATTGCAGCAAGCTATCAGAAGAATAATACACTGTGACCAGGTAGGATTGATAGCAGGAGTGCAGGGTTGGTTCAATATTAGGAAAACTATCAGCATCGTTGAGCATATCAACAACAAAACCAACAGAAACCAGATGATCATCTCAATAGATGCAGAAAAAGCTTTTGATAAAATACAACACCCATTCCTATTAAAATCACTAGAAAGTATAGGTATAAATGGAGTCTTCCTTAAATAATAAATAACATCTATCTAAAACCTTCAGCAAGCATTATATGTAATGGGGACAGGCTAGAAGCAATTCTAATAAGATTGGGGGTGAAACAAGGATGTCCATTATCACCACTGTTATTCAATATTGTACTGGAAACCTTAGCTTTAGCAATAAGAGAAGAAAAAGAAATTGAAGGCATTAGAATAGGCAAAGAAGAAACAAAGCTATCACTCTTTGCAGATGACATGATGATATACTTAGAGAATCCTAGAGAATCAAGTAAAAAACTACTTGAAATAATAAACAACTTTAGCCAAGTTGCAGGCTATAAAATAAACCCACATAAATCATCAGCATATCTATATATTGCCAACAAAGCCCAACAGCAAGAGGTAGAAAAATAAATCCCATTTAAATTTACTGTAGACATTATAAAATATTTAGGAGTCTACCTCCCAAAACAAACCCAGGAACTCTATGAACACAATTACAAAACACTTTTCACACAAATAAAATCAGATCTAAATAATTGGAAAAACATCAGTTGCTTATGCCGAGCTAATATAATAAAAATGACAATCCTACCTAAGCTAATTTACTTATTCAGTGCCATACCAATCAAACTACCAAAAAATTATTTTATAGAGTTAGAAAAAATAATAACAAGATTCATTTGGAAAAACAAAATCCAGAATATCAAAGGAACTAATGAAAAGAAATGCAGAAGGTGGCCTAGCAATTCCAGATCTTAAATTGTATTATAAAGCAGCAATCATCAAAACTGCTTGGTACTGGCTAAGAAATAGGGAGGTGGATCAGTGGAATAGGTTAAATATGCAAGACACAGTAGTCAATGACTATAGTAATCTTTTATTTGATAAACCCAAAGACCCCAGCTTCTGGGATAAGAACCACTCTTTGAAAAAAACTGCTGGGAAAACTGGAAAAGAGTATGGCAGAAACTAGGCATAGACCCAAATCTCACACCATATACCAAAATAAAGTCAAAATGGGTTCATGACTTAGATATAAAGGCTGATACCATAAGTAAACTGGGAGAACAAGGAATAGTTTACCTATCAGATCTATGGAGAACAGAAGAATTTCATGACCAAACAGGAGATAGAGAACATTACAAAAAGCAAAATGGATAATTTTGATTACATTAAATTGAAAAGTTTTTGCACAAACAAAGCCAATGCAACTAAGATTAGAAGGAAGGTAGAAAATTGGGAAAGAATTTTTACAACCAGTCTCTCATAAAGGCCTCATTTCTAAAATATATGGAGAATTAAGACAAATTTATAAGAACACAAGCCATTCCCCAGTTGATAAATGGTGAAAGGATATGAACAGACAATTATCAGATGAAGAAATTAAAGCCATCTATAGTCATATGAAAAAATGCTCTAAATCATTATTGATTAGAGAAATGCAAATCAAAACAACTCTGAGGTACCACATCACACCTATCAGATTGGCCAACATGACAAAACAGGAAAATGATAAATGTTGAAGAAGATGTGGGAAAATTGGAAAGCTAATGCATTGTTAGTGGAGTTGTGAAATGATCCAACCATTTTGGAGAACAATTTGGAACTATGCCCAAAGGGCTATAAAAATGTGCATACCCTTTGACCCAGCAATAGCTATTCTATTGCTTCTAGGGCTATATTCAAAGAGATCATACAAATGGGAAAAAGACCCACATGTAGGAAAATGTTCATAGCAGCTCTTTTTGTGGTGGCAAAGAATTGGAAATTGAGAGGATGGCCATCAATTGGGGAATGGCTGAGCAAGTTGTGGTATATGAATGTAATGGAATACCATTGTGCTAGAAGAAATGATGAACAGGCTGACTTCAGAAAAACCTGGAAAGACCTATATGGTGTGATGCTGAGTGAAATGAGCAGAACCAAGAGGACTTTGTACAGAAGAACAGCCATGTTATGCTATGACTAATATTGTTAAACTGAACCCTTCTCAGCATCATAAGGATCTAAGACATCTCTAGGGGCCTCGGGATAGAAAATGCTGTCCACATCCAAAGAAAGAACTATGGAAGTGAAATCGCTATGACTTATTTTTATCTTCTGTTGAGTTTTGTTTCACCTTTCTGCTGGTTTCTCCTATCAGTTTTAATTTTTACTTACAACTTTAATAATGTGAAAATATGTTTAATAGAAATGCAAATGTAAAAGCCATATCAGATTGTGCACCGTCCTGGGGAGGGTGGGTGGGAGAAGAGGGAGAAAAATTTTCAACTCAAAAGTGTATGAAGTGATTGTTGAAAAATGAATAAACCAATAAAATTGGAGAAAAAAAGAAAAAAAAAGAAAACTTTTCCAGAATTTATATCTCAAACTTAAATTTGTCCTGGTGTAAAAAGCCAATCATTAGACATTTCTATACTTGCAAATTCTCTGCAAGCCAGAACCCAAACAAACGTTTTGGCTAGTTCACACATTAAAACAATAACCAAGAATAGCCCCATTATTTTAGTGGTAACCAAAGCATAATTGATACATGAAGTTCACCAATTTGAACTTGAAATCAACCCATTACTAATCAGGTGACTTCAGTTTTGTTAAATGCATTTCCAAATTACTTTACATAGAGAATCAACATCTCATCCTTAACAGTTAAAACTATAACTTTAAGAAGAGCATGCTTTTCCAGGTTGGGAGGCTAGCTTCTTTACCTTGAGCAGGATGTACTGAATCTGGGTGACACTTCCAGGCAAAGGTTGCCCTAGGGCCCAAGGCCATTGCCGGGGGGCCCCATGCTGTGGCTGCTTACTCTCTCCCCTCCTCCCTTTCCCAGGTGAAGGAACACAAAATCAAAGGTGAGAGGTAAAGGGTGAAACTCTTCTCTGCTGAGAGGGATTAACAATACCCTCTTGACTGAAGGGAAGGGAATGGGAGAAAGAGTGACCAACATTGTAAGGAGGAGTTTCAAAACTCCTTAATGATCAATCACAAAACCTCCAGAATCTGCCAAGATATTTTTAGCTATTCTAACTTCCCTGTAACCTCCATGAAGAAGGATTCAGGGGTGTAGAAGGAAGGGAATAAGTAAGCCTCAGATAACCAAAAAGCAACTGCAATTTCCCCCAATTCCCTAGTGCCAAGGGAATTAACAGAATTGGGTGTACACTTCTGGACAGGGCATCTGTCCTTGTCCTCCATTCTGTGGAAGGTGTACACAGGTCCATGGTCTTTAACCAACTCAGTGGACTGAGAGCCTTTGAGCATCAGGCTGAGTGTGGGACAGCCTTGTAACTGTCTACTTGAAAAGCAACTCTAACCTTTGGTGCTTGGAGAGTGACCCCAACTGCAGAGCAAGAAAGGAGGGGGAAGGGAAGCTTACCTCCCTTCCAGTCTTGGCTGGAGAAGAACTTGGGATTAGGCAGTTTCCCCGTGTGGGCCACCAAAATGATGAGATTTAGGGACCCCAAAATTACAACACATGGGTCCTGCCTGAAAGAATTTGACCCAAGCCTTCTTTCAGCCAAAGATAAGGTTTATTAAAGATCTGCAGTATTAGCCAGAATCTTAAGGAATCAGAGCATAAATGAGGTATTGGCTAGATTGTAAAAATCTGAGCAGCGAGTAGATTTTAAGAATCTAGGCAGAAACATATCTTTTGAATTTAATACATATATATGTAGTTATATAAATATTTATATCAACCAATCCCTGTACTGTCTATTTAGAATCCATATAAATGCTCTAATACTGAAAAATTTCTTAGAAGATACATATATCACCTTCCCATTAGAAAGGTAAACAGTTTAACCTTATTGACCTCATTATTTCTCTTTCATGTTTACCTTTTTATAGTTCTCTTGAGTCTTGTATTTGAAAGTCAAATTTCCTTTTAGCTCTGGTCTTTTCATCAGGGATTCTTGAGCATCCTCTGTTTCATTACATAATAATTTTTTCCCCCTTGAAACATTATATAAAGTTTTGCTGAATAGTTTATTCTTGGTTGCAATGCCAGAATTTTTGCCCTCTGGAATATCATCTTCCAAGTCTTCCGCTCCTTTAATGTGGTAGCTGCTAGATCTTATGTTATCCTGATTGTGGCTCCATGGCACTTGAATTGTTTCTGGTAACTTGAAGTATGTTCTCTTTGACCCACGAGTTCTGAGATTTAACTACAATATTCCTGGGAGTTTTTATTTTGAGATATCTTTCAGGTGGTCACCAGTGGATTTATTCAATTTCTATTTTACCCTCTGGTTCTAGAATATCAGGAAAATTTTCCTTGAGGATTTCTTGAAATATGTTTTAGCTCTTTCTTTGATCATGGATTACAGGCAAGCTAATCATTCTTAAATTATCTCTTCTCAATATATTTTTCAAGTCAGTTTTTTCAAGAAAATATTTCACATTTTCTTTCATTTTGTTTTCATTCTTTTGACTTTGCTTGTTTCTTGATATCTCATGGAGTCATTAACTTCCACTTGCTCAATTGTAAGTTTTAATGCTTTACTTCAGTGAACTTTTTTTAAACCTCTTTTTGGCCCAATTCTATTTTTATTTATTTATTTTTAGTTTTCAACATTCACTTTGCAATTTTTTGAATTCCAAATTTTCTTCCTATTTCTCCCCTCCCCCAACCCAAGATGGCATGCATTCTGATTACTCCTTCCCCCAATCAACCCTCCCTTCTACCACTCCACTCTTCTTTTATCCTCTTCCCTTTCTATTTTCCTGTAGAGTAAGGTAAATTTCTATACCCCATTGACTATTTATCTTATTTCCTAGTTATATGTAAAAACAATTTTTAACATTACTTTTTAAAACTTTGGGTTCCAAATTTTCTCCCTTCCTCCCTCCCCACCCTCCCTCACTGAAAAGTCAAGCAACTCGATACAGGTTATACATGTGTAATCATGCAAAACACTTGTATAATAGTTATATTGTGAAAGACTATATTTCCCTCCGTCCTATCCCACCACCCATTTATTCTATTCTCTCCTTTGATCCTGTCTCTCCTTAAAAAGTATTTACTTCTGATTACCTGCAGTCCCATCTGCCTTCCCTTCTATTACCACCTCCCTGTCTTTTATCCTTCCCCCCCCTCCACTTTCCTGTGGGGTAAGATAGATTTCTGTGCCCAGTTGAGTGTATATGTTATTCCCTCCTTAAGCTCAATCTGATGAGAGTAAGGTTCATTCACTCCCCCTCAATTCCCCCCTCTTCCCCTCCATTGGAAAAGCTTTTTCTTACCTCTTTTATGTGAGATAATTTACCCCATTCTACCTCTCCCTTTCTCCTTCTCCCAGTACATTCCTTTCTCACCCCTTAATTTAATTTTTAGATATCATTCCCTCATATTCAACTCATTCTGTGCCCTCTAGAAAAAAAATATATGCATATGCATACATACACACATACTTACATATGTATGTGTGTGTATGTACCCTCCAACTACCTTAATAATGAGAAAGGTCTTATGAGTTACAAATATCATCTTTCCATGCAGGAATGTAAACAGTTCAACTTTAATAAGTCTCTTTGCTGTTTACCCTTTCATGCTTCTCTTGAGTATTTTAAAGTCAATTTTTCTGTTTAGCTCCATTTTTTTCTCAAGAATGCATTGAATTCCTCTATGCCATTGAATGTCAACTTTTACCCCTCATTTATTATACTTAGTTTTGCTGAGTAGGTGATTCTTGGTTTTAATACTAGCTGTTTTGGCCTCCAGAATATCATATTCCAAGCCCTCTGATCCTTTAATGTAGAAGCTGCTAACTCTTGTGTTATCTTTATTGTGTTTCCACAGTACTTGAATTTTTTCTTTCTGGCTGCTTGCAATTTTTTCTTCTTGACCTGGAAACTTTAGAATTTGGCTATAATATTCCTGGGAGTTTTCCTTTTGGAATCTCTTTCAGTAGGTGATCAGTGGATTCTTTAAATTTTTATTTTACCCTCTGGTTCTAGAATATCAGGACAGTTTTCCTTGATAATTTCTTGAAAGATGATGTGTAGGCTCTTTTATTGATCATGGCTTTCAGGTAGTACAATAATTTTTAAATTATCTCTTCCAGGTAGTACAATAATTTTTAAATTATCTCTTCCAGGTCGGTTGTTTTTCCATTGAGATATTTCACATTGTCTTCTATTTTTTCATTCTTTTGGTTTTGTTTTATATTTTCTTGATTTCTCATATAGTCATTAACTTCCATTTGCTACATTCTAATTTTTAAGGAATTGTTTACTTCAGTGAGCTTTTGGGCCTACTTTTTCATTTGGCCAGTTCTGCTTTTTAAGGCATTCTTCTCCTCTTTGGCATTTTGGACCTCTTTTGCCATTTGGTCTAGCTCATTTTTTAAGGTGTTATTTTCTTCAGTATTTTTTGGGGTCTCCTTTAGCAAGCTGCTGACTCATTTTTCATGATTTTCTTGCATAACTCTCATTTCTTTTACCAGTTTTTCCTCTACTTCTTTTATTTGAATTTAAAATCCTTTTTGAGCTCTTCCATCGCCTGAGAGCAATTCATATTTTTCTTGGAAGCTTTGGACATAGGAGCATTGACTTTGTTGTCCTCTTCTGAGTGCATATTTTGATCTTCCTTGTCACCAAAGTAAGTTTCTATAGTCTTAGTTTTTTTCTGTTGTTTGATCATTTTCCAAATCAATTGCTTGACTTGTTAATTCCTTGTTAAGGTAGGGCTCTGCTTTCAGTGTGGAGGGTGTACTGTCCCAAGCTTCACGGATTTTTTGCAGCTGTTTTCAGAGATACTTTTAAGGACCTGTAAGTTTTCAGTTCTTCCAAAGTGGCATGATCTAAGGAGAGGTGTTTCCTTTTCTCCTTGCCTGTGCTCTGGCCTGTGAGTGTCCACAAGCACTCTTTTCTGTTCTGGAACTGTGAGAAGGGTTCCCTTTCCACTGTTGTCACAAGCTCTGCTATGCTAGTGCTCCTCCTTGCCCCAGGACTGCCTGTAATCTCCTTCTAATAAGTTTTTTGATCATTTTACTTTCTGTGGTCTGAGAGCTCTGGAAGCAACTGCTGCCACTGCTACCCCTCTCCCCCTTCCCAGGAGCTGTTCTAGGGCTGGGGCTAGACTGTGCTCCTCTCTCACCCAGATTGAACAGACCTTCCCTACTGACCTTCTAAGTTGTCTTTGGTGTTTGTGAAGTCTGGAAACCACCACATCTGCCAATGATTCAGTCCCCTGTGGCTTGCTCCAGGTTTGTTGGGGCCCAGTCTGTGCTGGTGTGACTTGTGCTGATCTGTGGTCTCTCAGCCTGGTGCAACAGACCTTTCCTGTTCACCTTCTAGATTATCTTGGGTGGAAAATTTGTTTTACTTTGTCTTTTTGGGTTCTGCTGCTCTAGAATTTGCTTAGAGTCATTTTTACAGTTATTTGGAGGGGTTTGGGGGAGAGCTCAAGTGAGTCCCTTCCTTTACTCTGCCATCTTGGCTCTGCCCCCCAAATTCTGTTGTTTTAAATGTATTTTCTTCAGCATTTTTGTGCCTCTTTTACCAAGCTATTAATTGTCTTTTTATAATTTTATTCCTTTATTTTATTTCTCTTACCTGATTTTTCTTCTACTACTCATTTTATTTTGAAAAGCGTTTTCAGCTTTTTGGTGAATTTTTGCTTGGCTTGTATCAAATTCCCATTTTTCTCTGAGGCTTTGAATACAACAAATTTTACTGATATCTTCTACTGAGTTTGTGTCTTCATCTTTGCTGCCATCAGAGTAGACTTTTTTGGTCAAGTTCTTTTTTTCTTCTTCTATTTTTCCACTTTATTTCTTGATTTGGAATTTTATATTAATGTTGAGCTGTTTCCAGTGTATGTGTGTGTGTGGGACATTTTGGCAGTGCTGTTCTTTAGAGCTAGTTCTGGGAGTTTGGAAGTTTTCAGTGTTTTCAAGATTGTGTGATCTGGGGAGGGGTGTTATCAATACTCTTTTGGCTTGAACTCTGATCCCTATCTAAATTGGGTTCCCTGATCCCTTGGTAGTATAATCCATACTGCTCCTCAAGGCACTTGTTCCCTTGGAACAGGAAATAAGTCTGTTCCTCAGGGTCCCTGATCCCTTGGAACTAGAAGTGATACCCTCCCCTAGGGCTTCCCAGTCCATCTTCACCAAAAGTTCTCCTTCTTACCCTTAGATATGACCCAGAAGTGGGTATAGCAGTGGAGTTGCCAAATAGCCTTTGGTCCTGTGTGCAGTGCTAACACAGGTGTTCCCTGTAATTATTTTCTGACCTGTTACCAGGTGCCCTTACCATCTCTGGCTTGAGGACGAGCCCCCCATCCCCACCCCGAGTTTCTGTTGCTTTTGTTGCCATCACCTAGTTCCACCACTGATATTTTATCCACCTGGACTCTGGGGCAGCATTCTCCCCTGTGTCACAGATTGATTTATGACCTCCTAGGTTGTCTTGGGCTGGAAGAATTTCTCACTCTGACCTTTGTTGGCTCTGCCACTCCAGAATTAATTTGAGGCATTATTTTGAAGTTGTTTGGAGGGGAATGTTAGGAGGGTTCCACTGGAGCCCTTTCTTTACTCCTCCCTCTTTCCTCTTCCATTAATCATATTTCTCAGAAATTTTGTAAAATTATTTTAAAAATTGTTTTTAAGTCACCTTGAGGGCAGGGACTGCTTAATTTTTGTTATATCACAAAGTCTAGTATAATTTCTGACACATAGTACGTGTTTAAAGAAGATTGTTAATTGATAATCTTCAATGATTATTCTCTAAGGCTTTAAAAACATTTATATTATTAATTAGGGTTGCTCTTGACTGTCATTTCTCTCTCCTTGGTAAATAGAAACAAATGTTGCTAGCTGAGTAGAGTTTCAAGTCTTTTCTGGTGTCCTTGTTATGTTAATTATTTTATCCTGCTAAACTTTCTTAGCAAATTATGACAGTATGTGTGAATAGTTATTCCTTTATTCTTTTCCTGTTTCTGGTAATATCAATCATACTTTTTACCTAAGTCTTGATGGACCTGTTTTGATTATACACCAATATTCTTATTTTTATTCTTTCTTCTATTTTTTACATGTTTTATAATTTAGTAAATTAAAAATCTGATTGTGCAAAGAATGTGCATTCAGAAGTGATTCCTGCATTAGTGATGAGTCATCTATTAGAATATAATAAATTGTATTTGTGTGATATTATTTGATGCTTTCTAGTGTTAGCCTCTTCCAATTAATTACTTAAAAGTGGTCTTCATAATTTTCAGTTGTGAAACTTCTGTGTGGTCCACAAGCCTTTACCACTTTAATTTCTCAGTCTTGATCTTTATTTCACAACTTTTTTTGTCTTTCTTATGCAATAAAGCATTTTATGAAAGACTTTTTAAGTCATCAAGGACACTGCAGCTACCAAATGTATACTCCACTGTCTATGTCCTGAAGGTATTCTTTGAGAAAGTGGAAAAAAGCACTGGAGAAAACGCAGATAAGATGAACAATGGAACTATGTGTATGTGGAAGATGACACTATTTTGAGGGTAATGAGGGACTGCTTCTTGATTAATCTGAAAGCAGGGAGGATACAAATGACTTGGAAAAAGTCATATCTTTCTATTAGCAAAAAAAAAAAGACAACTAAGAAAATAACAATAATTATTGGTCCCTCCTTACCTAAGACCCATTTTGAGAAGGAACAATATGTACTCTGGTCTCAGCCATACAGGCTGGGCTAAGTTTTCCTAAGCCTCTACCACACACAAGCTATATTAGTTTTCCTTTAAAGCTATTGAAACTGTCCTTTAGAGTTGATTGGCATAGAAGACTAAGGCTCAAGTCACAGACGAAGATTCATGGCATCTGAAACTCAAGATTAATGTCATTTTAAAGTTTGTAAGCCTTTTTAAAGGTAAAATAATTATTTTCTTTAGGAACTTTTTTTCCCTTTGTTTTCATATAGGACACTGAAGAGTATAGGTTTCAGTCTATAACAGTTTGGTAAATAGTCTCCCCACACACACATCCCCTTGGCCTAAATGAAAAAGCCAGCCCACAATGAATCAGGAGATCCTTGCTCAGTCTTGACATTGGTGAGCCACTCTAGCAAACCCAAAGACAGGGAAGCTATGTCCAAATGAATTAATGCTGTATCCTTACTCAAAATCCTTTCCATGCCATAGCTAACTAAATCTAGTTTTGCTAATTGCTATATGGTCCGTGAGTATCTTGTTTTATTCTAGTCTTGAATCTGTGTCTGAAGGCTGGCCTAAATCAGTCTTGGCCTATGACACCAGGCTGATGAATGTAACATAAGAATTTCTACCCATGCATGGAAAATGTCCTTGATGAAGATTTGAGAAGGGAAGAAGCAAGATGTTGTAGATTATACACAATTGCAGTATGTTTTGCAGAGTTACTATGTGCAGTAAAAAGATATTTGCAGATTTTTTATATCACACAATAGATAAAATAGCATAGAGACTTTAAAATCTCATCCTGTCACTTGTTTGTTGACTATAAAAGAGTATTTGATTGGACAACAAAATGCCACTATAAAAGCTTTCATTCACCAAGGTGTATTCTGTGTATATATCAAAATCATAAACGATCCTTTGAAAGATGTTATGACATAGATAGCTTAATTTCATACCCTTGTGATTATTAATATCAATAAAGGGAGACAATTCCTCCCAAAAGGTCTTTCTTACCATCATGAACGAGATCAAGAGTACAAATAGAAGAGTGATCTCTTATAGAGGGTGAGGTCCTTTAGATGGTCCTATTTGCAGATTATGTTACGCTGATTGCATCAAGCCTCACACCTGAGCTTATGGGATGGCCATTGTGCAGAAAGTGGGACACCCCAGTAGGGACAGGATAAAAACATCCTCGCTTCTTGGAGATACTCAAGCGGATTCTTGATTCTTCCCTGTTATGTGTTTTTTACATACCAGTGTTATTTTTGGGATTCCTTTCAGGTATGAGTCAGATTGGATGACCACTGAAGTCCTTTCTAACTCTCAAATTTAGTTATTCTGTGATTGTGTGAGAGCCTTTCTTGGTGCCCTCAGATAGTCCAGCAGTTTGATGGGGAAAAATTGATTTCTTTATGCTAATTTTATATTCTCACACTGGCCTAGGAGGGACACTTTGAGCAGGTCAAGGACAAGAAGAGTACAGGCAATTCTGCAAATAATTTTGACCCAGAGAAGCTTTTTATTGAAGAACTGCCATAATTCAGTGCTCCATTTTACTTAGGAAGACTGCTCTATGGAATTATTCATAGTTTTTACCACTGAAAAGAAAATTCCCTTATCTCATTGAAATAATTGAATGAATTGGCAGATACCCTGACAAATTGAGGGTATGGGTTCAACAACAGCTTTTCAGTCACACTTCTGTGCATTTTTGAGCATTAATTTTCACTTGATTAAAAATCAGCACCAGAAGAGTTTGCATCAGGAGGAGATTTTGAGTAATCCCATGTGATGTTTCTAGCATCTGATAAGTACTCAAAATACTTGAATGCATCTGTTATCTCATTGATTTCAATGTTCTCCTTGAGTAATTTAGATTCTGAGGTGCGTATTCCTGCCTACTTGTACAAACTGTTGTTTATGATTGCACTTATATTATATGTCAAACCTGTCGGCTTCACTGGTATGTCTACACAATGCAAAAAAAAAAAAGTAAAGGCAGGGCCCCAGCACAGCTCATTTGTCCAGTCATTTTCAGTCATGTTCAACTCTTTGTTACCCCATTTGGGGTTTTCTTGGCAGAGATACTGGAATCATTTTCCATTCCTTCTCCAGCTCATTTTATACATGAGGAAACTGAGGCAAACAAGGTTAAGTGATTTGCACAGAGTTACCCAGCTAGTAAATGTCTGAGCCAGATTTGAACTCAGAGTCTTCCTGTCTCTAGATCTGGCACTCTATCCACTGTGCTGCCTAGCTATCTCTTGTGAATTTTATCCTTATGATGCCCTTAAGAGGCAGGTGCTATTATTAGAACCTGAGGTGCACAGAGGTTAAATGACTTGCACAGGATCTCACAGCTTGTGCAATAAGCCCAGATTTGACTCATGTCTTCCTGACTTCAGGTCCACAGCTCTATCCACTGCAATACCAAGCTGCCTCTATTTTGATTGAACATCTATATAGAAGAAATCACAGATGCATTGAAATATCCCTTATGTCTACCTTTGCACTGAAGTCTTCAAGTATTAAAGCACATGGTAATTTGATTTGAAAGACATTATTGAGTTTTTCGTAGGACTTCTCTTTCTTTTTATCTTGTACAGCAGATTTTGATGTATAAGCTAAAATAATCTTCATGATAATTGTTTTTTCACAAATGTCTATCATGAACATCATGGTAAGAGTTGACCAAATATCCTATTAAAATATTCTTCTTGCCTTTGGGTGGGTTATAAAACCAATGGTACAAAGACAAAAAAGTGTTGATTTTGGATGTTTATAATTGTTAGGAAATTCTTCTTTATATTTAGCCAAAAATGGCTTCCCTGTAATGTTAACTTATTTGCCTCAGTGTTCAAAGAATTACAGAAGTGAAAAGAACTTCTAAGGTCATCTAGTTCTATTTATAATTGAAAAATAATTACTTCAACAGCATCCATGGCAACTGATTATGGGGTCATAATCTAGATCTGCAATATATCTGTTATTCAGCTTCTAACTGAAGACCTTTATGGATGAGAGCCCTGGCCATTTGCAAGGAATGCTATAGAGAGACCCTTGGCTAGGTATAAGTTGGACTAAGTGGCCCCTTTCAATTCTGAGATACTGCTAATCCCCTAATCCTGAGGTAGACCATTCCACTTTTGGAGAGATCTAATTATTGATTTTTTTTTTCCTTTTCATGGAACTCAAATCAGCCTCTCTGAAACTTTTGCCCTCAGAGGAAAAGCAGAAGTTTAATCCTTCTGTTATATGATAGCCCTTCATACATTTAAATACTGACTTCTGGAACTATAGAGCACATGGCTAATGGATACTTTTCAGATTCCAGTAGCTTGGCAGAGTATGAAATGGAACTAACTGATTTAATAGCAGTTTGTATTTGTTGGGGGAGGGGGTCTTAGTTCAGTGATTTCATTGGTATGAAAATGGATATTGGGAGAACTAGGTGATGTATTGGATAGAGTGTTGGGCCTGGAGTCAGGAAGCTCTGAGTTTAAATCCAGCTTCAAACACTTACTAGCTGTGTTACTTTGAGCAAAGCATTTAACTTCTGTTCTCCTCAGTTTCTGCATCTGTAAAATGGGGATAATAATAGCACCTACTTCCCAGGATTATTGTGAGGATCAAATGAAATAATAATTATAAAATGCTTAACACAGTACTCGGCACATAATAAGTACCACATCAATGTTAGCTATAATTATTATAATTATGGCTATTGTAATTTTTATTAATGTATGGAAATTTCCTCTGGTGATTGAAAATTCATATGTAACATCATATTGTAGAATTGTTTAGGGGCACTGAGAAGGTAAGTGATTTGTCTATGGTCATATAGCTAGTATGTGTCCCAGACAGGACTTGAACCCACGTCTTCTTTTGTACATGGCCACTATTCAGTACGTTATGCTTTACTGTCTTTTGATGATGTAATTAGCCTCCTGTGAAACTGCTTCAGATATAGGAATTGTGGTGGTCCTACATATAGAAAAAGAAATTGTGGCTCCTTGTTCCTCCACTCTCATTTCTTCTACGTCTAAAGCCATAATCCCTGTAGAACAAAATGCCCCCCAAATGATGGGAGGGAGTTAACATTGAGCAATATTAAATGGGCCATCATTTCTCAAGGTCCAAAATTTATGGAGAGACTAAGGTGGTGGGTTCCTTTCTAGGTAAGTTCCTTTCTAGAGGATAAGGTTGTGTTAGGTGTCCAGGTTACACACAGACACAAACACACACAGACACACACACACACACCCCTCAGGTAAGAAAGGAAAAAGCATATGGAAAATAAAATTAAAAGGATGGGTTTGATATCAAAAATAATTTCAGACTAACCTGAACATTTTGAATTAATTTGATTTGAAATAAAATTTTGAATTTGAATTTGAAATAGAATTTGAATAAAGTAGATATTCTAACAATAAATTATTCAAAAAGATTCCTGCAAGATTTTGCTCTAGCAATCATTCCATCTTTCTTATGCTTCTCATCATCTGTGAAAACCATTTTCTCAAAGGTCTACCAATTGCCAAAGGTCTACTAATTGCCAAATGCCAAACTCCTTTCCTCACTTATCTCCTTTTATCCTTCTGTAGCGTTTAGTATAGTTGACTACCACTTAGTTCTGGATATTTTGTCCTTTTTTATTAATTCAGAAACAATAACATTCTCTTGGACCTTCTCCACTCCGAAGTCATCTCTATGCCCCTTATTTTTTCTTCTCTTTCCTGAAATTTTAAAGTAGGCATTTATTTAAGTTCTATTCTCAGCAATCTATTACTCCAAATGGTAATCATGGTTTGGTTCAGATGTAGGAGATCTTGACTCTGACTGTTGGCGTTGCAGAAATTCTAGTGTAGAGTAGTTATTGGGTGCATGCCCGAAACAAAAATACCATATTATATCGTTGGATATTTCCAGCCTCAGTATCTCCCTTGTGAATTCAAGAGTTCTTGCATTCTTGAGTCGGTAATGACAGTATAACGAAGGTGGTGATGGAGGAAGGTACTTCCTATAACTTGTAGGGTTCCAATTGGTGAAAGCCATATGGTGAAAGCCATATAGTGAAAGCCATAACAAGGATACAGTGACCAGTGTATGACTTTGTGTATCTGACCATCTACCAAACAGCATTGGCCTTGATGCCTAGGGTTCTGGACTCAAGCCCAGTACTAAGCAGTAAATCAAAACATTAGCTAAACTGCAATGACACATGTAATGACACTCTATCGTTCCTCTTCCCTTCGATTTCTAAAATTACCATGGTGCTTTTTTGGGGGTGTTTGAGGGGATCCACTGAATTGTCTGGCCATCACCCCAGACTGAGGAGCGTTAAACTTTTGGCAGGGATCCATCATTCTACCCTACTGTAAGTAGACAATTATGATTATTAAATTTCTCTTATAGTCATGTAGCTCTTGGCTTCTTTCTTTGGCATCAAACTTGCCTCACTGTTTTGGGAGAGAGGGGCCTCATGAACATCCTTGTGCAGGGGAATTCTGGGCCCTACAAACTATATCAATTTTCTAAGGAAAACATACACTAGACACACTATCACCAACAGAATACTACCTCTGAAAAAACCCAAGCCATACTTGCCAGGAGATCTGGATTTTGGAGTTGAGTAGAACAGAGGTGTCAAACATGTGACCCATGACTCATAACAGTCTAGATTGTGGCTCAAACCAGATTAAAATGCAACTGGGAAATATTTAACAAAATAAATAAAAAATACAATAAAACATAGATAACCTTACATTTTAAAACTAAGTCATATGTGGCCCAAAGGGATCACTTTCTATGGTTTAGTAATACCTATTCCTATGTGAGATTGATACCAGTGGTATAAACAGCTCAGTTAAAATGTGAAAGTGAAATATCTGTTTAGCAGTCTTACAAAATGCACTTACTTTTCAAGAAAGTATAGTAAGTTAAATAGATTATTTTAAAATACTTATTAATGTGTGCTCATGAATATTTTGTCTTTTTGAGCTTTTCTTTTGTGGTAATGGAATTGCTGTCCTAGACCTTATATCTGCTTTGTAAATTGTAGAAGTTAACTTTGTTTATTTCTTTTAGGGGAAAACCTAGTAAACTTTGTTGTAGAAATATTGGAACTTCTAAAATTAAGAAAACAAGTAGAAAATGAAGATTTTATTCTCTAAAGCTCATGCAACTTACCCAAAAGACCTTCATGCTTTTACTCAGTGTCTATTTATCCTTATTTTACAAACAACTTGAATATGGTTAGCATCTAAGTCCATAACAAATTAGAAACAGCAAAAACTAATCAGGTAAAGGAGTTTATACAGGCACGTACACAGGAAAAAGGTTGTTTTTTTTTTTACAGCAATAATTGCATAGGATAAAAATCAACAAAAAGGTCTTAGAAACTGCAAAAGCACAGTAGTCTGGAATGATTTAATGTAGAGATAAATAGCTCTTCACGCCTTAAAATCCCCTGAGGATATCATCAAATTAAACAATAGTGTTAATAATGAGGATCCTAAATAAGCAAGAAAAGTTTAGACTACGTTCAGTATATTATCTTAATGAAGTTGAGAAAACATGAAAAATGTTTTAACAATGCTTCCACACAAAATTATTAAATTCAAAAGCTTTTGGTTAATCAAGTCAGCAAGTGAAGTCAACAAGCTTTTATTAAGTGCTTACCATGTTCCAGGCACTGTGTTAGTGCTAAGAATACAAATAGAAGCAGAAATTTCCTGGTCCTAATGCGCTTATATTTTAATGGGAGAAGACAGCATATTAAAGTGAGAAGAAAAGGGGCAGAGAAAATGAGGCTACCTAAAGGGGCATTATAGAGAAAATCTGGGAAAATCAGGAGTGCGGCCTGAAATGGGTTGAAGATTTGGCTGACCTGGAACTCCTCTCTAAAATGGAGACTTTGAAAGGAGCCAGTCAGGGGGAGAGAGGTCTCCAGCTGATAAACATTTATATTAACACCACTGTGTGAAGTCCTGGGGTGGAGTGAGCTTCCAGCTTGATAAAGTTCCTGGGGCATTGTAAAGAAATTCCAGGAGAAATTTAGGAGTGCATCCTGGAGAGGAATGTTATCAATCAGCTATATATTAGTAACTATACTAGGCACTAGGTTATGAAGACAAAAGTGAGACAATCTGTCCTCAAAAAGCTTTAAGTTCTACTAAATGAATAACAACATATTCATACATAAATCAATAAAGTATACAAATGTAACCCAAACAGTCCCTCCCACATAGATTGTAGATATTGTTACCATATCTTTAAAAGTCAATAGAAATTTAGGAAGAGAGACAATTTATCTATTATTATGGAGTGACTAAATAGCATCCTGGGAAAATTCTTGGGGGGTGGCACACAGAGATAAAGTACAATAGGGAATTCTTTTCTTAGAAATGAGTAAACACATCTTGTGAAGAAATATTTTGAATTTTACTGCCATATTGAGAGAGCTGAGTGATAGGACTCTATTTCCAGAGGTAAGAAGTCAACAGTGGCAGTTAATGGTTAGAGGTGACTTGGTAGAAAAACCTCTTGTAAGTATCTTTTTCACTTTGATAAACTGTTGAAAAGATTTAAATGTCTTTGTATCATTTGTTATACGAATAACATACTGTATAGCCAGTAACATTAATATTTCTTTAGGCTTTTGAAAGTAGGGGATTTTAGAAAGCAAAAGAGGAGAGTTTATGGGAAGGGATACTTACCTCATTTATTTAAAGAACTGGAGTGGGGTGGGGGCCTCAGCTTATTGGTTAATTGATGATGGAGATAGTGCATTACTCTGAATTTATAAAGAAATATCAGAAAATACACCTTGATTACTTAAAAACCTCGAATGAGCATTGATAATGTAACAAGTTGAATAATGAGCTGAGGGATGGGTTTGTTAATTATGTGGTTGTCAACAAGTGCATATACTTGTTACCCACATTAGCTACATATGAGGATCATTGCTCCACCTTTGCAAATACTGCCATTATACAAAAAAAAATACACAGCCATTGGGAGAGTACTAACAACTTAGGAGACTGATAAAAGGCTCTTGAAATAAGTAGCACTTGAAAGAAGGCTTGGTAGGACTTGGGGATTCCAAAAGGCAGAGGAGAAGAGAGAATATTTCAGCATGGGTGAGAGTCTTTGAGAAAGCACAGAGATGAGAGATGCAATATTGTGTATGGAGAATAATGAATAGTAAATAGAGAGTTAGGTCAGTTCGGCTAGAAGATGAAGTCTGTGATGGGGAATAATGTATAATCACCCAGGACTTAATCCATAACTATTTAGGAAATTTAACAGTTCTGAAATTGCTTTATTTGGAACATTCTAAATAGCCAAGACTTCTTAGAATTTTAGGAACTTTGTGGAAAACATTCTAATCTGAATGTTAGTATAATTCTAAGAGTCCCTAAACAGAAAGGTTTTGCTTCTCCAGGGGTCCAGAAATGATAGAATTACTAAATCTGAGTTTTCATGATTCTTGGAGAGAATAATTTTCATCTGAAATTGAGTGTTGGATTCAAAACCAGCAAGGAAGAACAGAAGAACAGAGTATCTCAAGAATCACCTTTACCAGGACATCCAGCCAACTGGTGTGTGCAATTTTAATGAATAGCTGGTCTGGTTCAATCAATTAAACTAGTTCAAGATGAATTGATTAATTGAATATATATGTGTGTGTATATATATATATATATATATATATATATATATATATATATATATATATATATATATATATATATATATATATATATATATATATATATATATATATACACATATATGTATATATGTATATGTGTGTGTATAGTATATATTATTGCACATGTTATATGTTTTTATATATACATGTATATATAGTTTGTACCTGAGATCACCACATAGCACCACTGTGGTTTTGCTCCTTAAAAGGCTGAGTATGTTATGCTGAAGAGGAATTGTGAGGAATATGATATGATAAAATACAATAATATTAAACATTTGATAATATGACATGAGATCAGAGAAACCAGGAGAGAAGTCCTTTCAGGCTTCTGTCCTTTCTTTTCCACATTCTTTTGGATTTTTTGTAGAAGAAAGTCATCTAAGTAGTAGCAAACTTTCTATTTGGGAATTTCTCTGGGCTTGTGCTGCCACAGCTAAATTGACACCCATAAGACCTTTCAGCAAAATGTGAATTAATTGTGTGTATATTTTAAAAAGTTTAACTTTTAAATAAGCATGGATTAATTGTTCTTTTGATTAACTCCCTGTAGCTTCTGTGTGGGAAAATTAAATACAGGTAGACCAACTATTGGCAAGAGACAGAATAGTCTAAGAAGAGAATTCTGAAGTTCTTGAGTATAAAGTTTAATTATAAAAATGGAGCTGTTGTTACTGAGAATATATCTGTAAGTCTAATGACCACTAATGACAAAAAATATGGTCTAATATTTATTCCCTTTAAACACAATGTTTGAGAAACATATGTAATGTATCTCTCTCATCTTTATAATGATTGTAGAATTAATTGGGCTTTGTCTCAGTATGCCAAATTTTGAGGGACTTGGATTTTAGGGCACTGATAGCATTGCTCTTCAGCAGTGTAGAAACCACAGAACATATTATCTGGTTGGCAAGAATAATTAGTTAAAATGGGAAGCTACCAGATGGCGAGTAGGGATGAATTCCTCCTTGAATCTGCTCTGCTCTTATCTTTATTATGTGGGGACATACTGTTGGTATACACATAGAAGAGCTAAGGCAGCATTTCTGACACAGAGAGTCATCATTAGGGAGAGACAGGAAAGCAGTGTGTGCCAGGCATATGCAACCACTACCACCACCTTGACCACTGTCTCTCCTCAGAACCTGATGGAGTAGCCCATGACCCTAGACACAAGAGCCTTGGAATAGCAGTGCCCTCCAAACCACCAGCCCTAGACTCCACAGCCATCACCTGGTTAAGAAATCTTTATGGAGAGGTAGCCCAACTTTCTCATCATCACCAGCAACAACTGCTAACTAAATGCCACCAACAGGCATATGAGCACAGGAGCTCTAGATGTGGCAGCACCCTTGGACCTCTGGTCCTGCTTCTAGCATAACCATCACCCAGGCAAACACCTGGTAGGTAAGGGGCCAGCTATAACCATCAACTGTAAACCAACCTGGCTGAAACATTGAGGTCCTCTGAGGACAGGAGGCATCATGTGCCAGGAACATCAAACTACCATCATCTTGACTATCATCTCCCCTCTAGACCCTGAATATGAGCCTTAAGGATTGCAATGCTTCTAGCCCAGTGCCCTCAGACATCATCCTGAGAAGCAACTCCTGTGGAGGTGAGGCCTAGCACCTGTTCCTAGAGGTGCTACAGCCATACCTATTGAAGATCCAGAACAAAAGGTCTCATCACCAAAGTTCTTGGCACTGTCAAATAGCTTAACATTAGAAACTGATATGACTTTGTCAGTGGAGATGACATTAAAGAAGAGACATTAATAACTCATTTGTTGTTGCACTCATAGGGCTATGACACTTTTCCATCTGACTTGCAGCTGAAAACTGCCATATATGTTGTCTCTGTCATTAGAATCTGAGCTTCTTGAGAGCAGGGGCTATCTTACTTTTCTATTTGTGTCTCTAGCACTTAGCACCATATAAGTCCTTAGTAAGCACTTAATAAATATTTTGTTAAATTTTAGGTGCTCCCCCAAAACGCACACACCTTTCACCATCTGAGGGAACATTTTGTGCCATTATCCTGAAATGCAAAAATTAACAGAAATGATGCTATGCCCTCTTTAATTTACCTTTTTATATACTCTATAAAAATAATGACAGATGACAAAATTTAGACTTCATGACCTCAAACCCAAGTCTTGACCCAGTTAGTAGTGAAATATCAGAAGCTGAGGATTCTGTGGGGTTAAGAGAAAAAAGAGCAGCAGCTATGTCCAAGAGACTAGATGGGCAGAAAGAAAGTAAGCTGTGCTATTCTCTGAGTCTATTTAAGAGCCTCAGTTTGTATCCTTAGGGCTTTTGTTTGGTTAAAAATGTAGTTAGAGACCACCATGATGATGAGAGACTGGATTAGTAGTGTATGGGAAGAGCATGCTTATTAATGCTTTAGAAAATGACTTTGTTGTTAGGATTATGTGGTAGTTGCTTTAGATCAAGGGATGGACTGGAGTAAGGGAATCATTTAGTGATTGTGTGGTTGAGGGTGATTTGGTCAATCCGTGCTAGGGCAAGTCAGTTTCAAGGAAATTCTTGTGTATGGGAGTAGGTTGATTACTTGGGTCCTAGTACATTTCTCCCCCATAAGCAATTATACCAGTTGGTGTAATAATAAGTAGCTTGGTCATATGGTGGATAGAGTGCTGGATTTGGAATCAGGAAGACTTCCCTAAGTTGAAATCCTACCTCAGTCACTTACTACTACCTGTGTACGCTTGAGAAAGACAACTCCTCTCAGCCTCAATTTCTTCATCTGTAAAATAGGGATAATAATAATACCTACCTTTCAGGATTATTATGAGAATTGAATGATACATGAAAAGCATTTTACAAACCTTAAAGTGTTATATAAATGCTAGCAATCAGCATTATGATTGTTATTAATTATGCCAGCAAGGAAGCAGAGGTGATAAGCTTTAATATTGTATTTTATCTTGTTGAACCTCTTTGAATCATATTTTATTAAGTTCCTCCAATTTCTTTTGAGGATGATATGACTGATGAGAAAGAGAGGCTTAGGACATATAAAATAGGATCATGGGACCAAAGAACTAGAATGGGGCTTTGAGAACAAAGCTCTAACCTCTTTATTTTACAGTTGAGGAAACTAAGGCCTAGGCTGGGGAAATGCCTTGCCTGTGATCACACAGGTAGTAAGAGACAGAGCTGAGACTCAAACAGAGGTCTTCTGGGACTGAGTCCACAACTTTTTCCACAGTACAATTAAATCTCCTTATCATACTCTGACTAAAGTATGACTGTACATGACAAAATAAGCAAAATAATGTATTGATTACAAGTGTTAGGTTTACATGCTTATGTAATTATGTTGATAAAGGCTTTTTTATGATACTTTACATCTGGGTCTAAGTTTTAACCTAACTTACTAAGTGTCCTTGAAGTCGTTTGACTTCTCAGTGCCTTTGTTTCATCCTATGCCAAATAGTGATGAAGATACCTTCTAAAATTAATCTCACAAGGTCGCTATGAGGTATGAGATAAGTATTAATTTCTGGACATGGTAATGTGGGAATTTGTTTTGCCAGACAATGAAACTGTGAATTGAGGAATTTATTAATTTTTATTAACTAATTTGGGGGAGGATAGTGGAAAGAACAGATTAAAATGCTTATTAATTGAAAGAAATAAAAGTCAACCTTAAGTAGTATTAAATGAGATGATAGAACTTTGCAAATTGCCCTGCACATCTAAGACTAATTAAATATATGATAATGAATTGATTTTATTAATAGATGTGAAAATGCTTTGAAAAGCTTAAAAGCACTATACAAATGCAAATAGTTAAAGATTGTTATAGAATGGCTATAATAGAATCTTACTGTTCTAGTTGATACTAACATTACAGAGTTTCATAGTACAAATCGGTCATAGTCAACTGGACAAAATGTTGGTGTCAAAAGAAAAGAAAGAAGTTAATAATGATAATAATAATTCAAATTAATTTTATGCTTTATTTTTCAAAGTAATGCCTACATACAGGTGTTTAGATATATACATATACAAATGCACAGGCATCTTTCTATATAATCTATCAGTGTTTCACTTGACATTCACAATAGTTCTATGAAGTAGTTCTTTCTATTTTATAGTTGACCTCTCTGAGCCAGAAATATTTTAAACTTAATATGTCCAAACAAAACTTGTATGTCTTTCCCCACAAATCTTCCTCAATTCCCAACTTCCATATTTTTATTGAAGCCACCACTATTCTTCCAGTTTTTTCAGGTTCATGACATTGGTATTGCCTTGGATTTGTCACTCTTCCTTATTTTATATATTTAATCAGTTATTGAATCATTGTGTATCTAATCACTTTTTTATTTTCATCTCCCTATAGCAACTATAAAAACAGAGCAATTGCTCTATGGATCAAGAAGGGAGCAGCTATTGCCAAATAATCCTGTCTAGGGTTCCAGTCTCTCTTCTTGGAAGCTGTTTGTCTGCAAGTAATATGAATAGAATGAGCTTCTCTATTGGTCTTTCTGAATGGGTCTTCATGGAAATGCTGACTCTGTTGTGAGAAAAGGAGAGCCAGTAAGATCTCTTTGTGGCAAAGCAGTGCAAGTCTGCAGAATCTGATTGCTTGGGTGGCTTTTCCTATGTGTCTATTTTTGTTTCCTTGTGTTGTATTGCATCCCGAGGGAAGGTCTCAGGAAATGAATTGTTTTGTAGTTGGTCAGTGTGGGGAAGGTGAAGAATACGCCAAAGATCTTAGGCAGTGATGTCATGGTGTCAGAAGGTCAGTGATGGCTCTGTCCTTGGGATACCTTTCAAAGCTTTAATCTTTTCCAGGGACATGCTAGAGCATGACACAGGTTGCAGTTAGTCAAACAATAATTTATTAAATACTTACTACGTTTCAAGTACTGTGCTAAACTCTGGGGTCAAAAAGGAAGGCAAAAATAGTTCTTACTCTCAAGCAGTTCACATTTTAATGAAGGAGAGAACACTCAAACAACTATATACATATGGGACACACACAGGTTAAATAGAAATTATCTCAGAGAAAAGGCACTACCATTAAGGGGGCCTGGGAGGGGCCTCTTGTAGAAGACGGATTTTGAGCTGAGTCTTAAAAGAATCCAGGAGGTAGATCTGTGGAAGGACAACATGGCATGGAAGGAAGTTTCTCATTGGTTGAGAAGCTATTAATCAGGAGATAGTGTAATCAGTGTTAGGAAAACCAAGAAGACCAATGTCTCTGGATCATATAGTTACGCAGAAGGGAGTGAAGTGTAAGAAGACTGGAAAGGAAGGAAGAGCCAGGTTTTTAAGGGCTATGAAGAAGAATTCTGGCAATTAGAAGTTATTAATTGACAACTTAGAGGTCACTGATACTACAGAGGTGGTGGCATCCTGACATCCCTATTGTCTAATATAGGACTTGGCAGACAGCAGGTACCTAAAATAGTCATTGCTGGTTGTATAAACATTTGCATTCAAGATTCATTGACTACTGCCAATAACATCAGATGACCACAACGGGCAATTGGGCATTTCCTTGGTGACCAGTGGCCTATTCTTATGTTTCCCTAGGAATTAGGGAAGGAGTAGTGGTTGCCTGCCATTCTCTGGAAGCTCTGCCTACTGTCATGGCACCAAAAGGATCCTGTCTTGCCTGCTTGGTGACAGATTATCATCACCAACACCATCAAGGTAAGAGTGTTACACAAAAAACATTAGTTGTTGTCACCTCCCACAGTATTGGTTAGTCTTGGAGAGCCAGAAGAATACCATTCAGTACCATTACTGGGAATTTGCTGACTTATGTTTTTGATTAGTTAACCTTCAGATTAATACAAGCCTGCTAATGGCAGTGGTATAGCCTTAAGAAGCTCCTGCTTACTTGACTGTGTTATTAGGAGAAGCCATAGATATTTTCTTTTAAAGTGCTAAACAGATTAGTAATAACCAATAATGATCTTTAATGTAATATACTAGGTGAAGGGGAGAGAAAATTCTTTGAGTGACATTGATTTTTGCTATAGGTTGCTTTCATCCTACTTGTATAACAATAACCTCCTTTATTCTGAAATTCTTAATCCTGATGGGCATCTGCTAGTGACTGCTTGTGGCTTAAAGTGTTGAAATAGAGAACATATCAAATCCAATTATAATGAAACTCTCTGTATAACAAAAAGCTCTAGACTATGGTCCCTTGGTTTCAAATAAAGGTAGATATAACTGATTCTACTTTTAGGAAGAATTTCAAGAGTCTCTTGAAGTTTCTATCATGTTTTGAAGTCCTAGACTATAGGCTTTATTGGGATGCCATTTTGCATAAAGCTCAGATGGATATCTTTAGTTTTTGGCCCTGAAATAATAATCTCCTCCTCTGTGCTCTGGTTCTCCCTTTCCCCACCTTTGCAAAAAATAGATTTTCCTAACTAATAGGGATAATTTATACCTAGAAATAAATATTTTTCCCTTTCTTTTCATGCTGGGAATCAGTCTTATTATGTGATACATTTTTGTTATGGGCAAAGTGCCCAGGTGTCAGGGTAAATGTTATGCTTTGTCCCATGACACAACTGAGATTGTATGTCAGTGGTCTTTATTTCTCTGCAGCAATTATTTAGGATAATAAACCAAGTGTATGTGAGTCTGTAGTCCTGTCCTCCTCACACCCCACTCTTTCCCTTCTGGGCTTTTGTTTTCCTACTTCTGTTGCCCAGCTTTCTCCCCAAAGAGCAACTGTATTTGTGTCTCTCACCCTGAGAGGGCAGACAACTGGCTGTCATCAAAGCCACTCTGTGGACTGGCCAGTGGGGAGCCATGAAGAGCCATCTGCTCTCTTCCAATGTCGAAATGGGAAGTGTCACCTCTGCAATAGTCCTGCTTAGAGAAATATAATAGAGTTATTCTTAACTAAGTGTGCTATTTGCCAAATGAAGAGACATAGTTTGGAGCAGTAAATAATGAGCGAAATAATGAAGATGTAACCAGTGCTGGTAAGCATGCATAAATTACTGGATAAGGACAAGCTATTCAAACAGAATGGGACATGAATGACAGGAGGTGTACTGTGACTATACCTTCCACTGTACACCACTTAAAATAGTCTTGTCTACAGGGCTTTTCACTTAGAGACCTCTCCCTGTAAGGCAGCATGACTGGCAATTGCTAAAATGAAAAAGCATTTAAAAAATAAACTTTCACCTCTACAAGATATATTAATTATTTTCCTACTTCCAAAAAAGCTATTCCTTGGAATTATTCAAAAGCTGATACCTCTTTTGGTTTAATTGTAACATATTAAATTTCCAGGCAGGGTAGTGTAAAGGATAGAGTGTTGGACTTGAATTCAGAAAGATCTGAGTTCAAATCCTGCATTAGACATTTCTCAGATGTGTGACCCTGGGTAAATCACTCAGCCTCTTTCAATCTCATATGTAAAATAAGGATAATAAAAGTCCCTAACTAACAGGATTGTTATGAGGATCAAATGAAATATTGTATATAAAGCATTCAGCAAAATCGAATGCACTATATCAATACTAGCTATTTATTATTGTTATCCAATGAGAAATATATATGTATATATACGTAGGCTATATAAATATCAGTTATATTATTACTCTTATAATTCTTAATAATAGTGTTATTGTAATTCTTTTCTTAATTAAAAAATAAACCCTTCAATTTGGGCAAAGAATACAGGGATAACTTTTTCCTTTGTAAAAGTCCCTTTGCATACAAACCTCATCACTGAAGTTAGATTTGATCTAACTTTTGCTATATTTGGCCTCTTACTTGCTAGTTTTCACTTAGCATTTAAGGACAATATATCTTTCCCCTTTTTCAGAGAATAGTTAATCCTCTGTGAAGTCCCTTCTAAAATTCCTCTTTATAATAAATTTAGCTGAAGGTCATGTAACATTGCAGTCTTGAAAGAATTGGGATTGAGGATCACCCAAAGGACAGTGGAGAGGAGAGGTACAGGGTAGGTGTGAACAAGCTGCAACTTACTACCACAACAGAATTATGGAGGTGAAATGAACTAAAGACTGCATTCAGAGAAATACATGACAGGAAAAAAAAAATTGGCTGGACATGTAGCATGGGCAATGTAGCCTATATGATATGTATTTGTTGTGTTAAGAGAATCAGAAGAAAGCTCCTAGAATTTTTGATATTCTCTGTGGTGAGGATATAGGAGGAAAAGAAAGTGTGACACAAGGGAAAGAGGGTTGAATTTGGATTCAGAGGATCTAATCCAAATTATATCTGTGTCATGTACTACCTTGGGCAAGTCACTGAATATCTCTTCATCTCAGTTTCCTCATTTGTCCAATGAAGAAGTTGCAGGAAATGATCTCTAAAATCACTTCCAAATCCAAATTGGCAATTCTATGACATGTGAACCCATGACATATACAAGAGGTACACAAGTTGGACAGCCATTCATGAACTGAAATTTGCATTGTGACACAGCATCTATATTCTGAGATTCCTGATCCATTGGAGAATTCGAACCTGGAGTCCATTGAGCATTCTGATCATTCCAACCTCTTCATCACAGCAGCACTGATTTGGAAATCATTATTTCAGTAGAATTTCTTCCTAGGATGAGAAAAAACATTTCCATTTTTCCATAGCCCCCTACTAATTCCCAAAAATTTAGATGATTTTTGGCCTGGGTTTAGAGTTTCAGTTTCTTGATATTTTAGGCCATTTTTAAGTCAAAGCAAATTTAATCCAGTGCTGTAGAAAGAAAAGTTAGTAGTAAGAGTGGGTAAAAATGAGGATTCTTGAAGAAAAAAGGCTTTTGAAGGGGAGTATAAAATTTCAAAAAGAGTGGAAAGAAGAAAATAAATAGTATAATAGAAAAGTACATGATGAAAGAAGTGGAGAAAATTGCAAGAGGATAGAAAATTTAACAGGAATTTTGAGCAAATGAGGGACAAGGGGAAAATAAAATGTATGTCCAAATATATGCTCACAGGGTAACATTTTCCCCCGACTTTTATTCTCTAGGACACCTTGTTGGATAAAGATATACTTTTAACATTAATATTCACTTCTCCCCTACTTCTCTTAAGACATCACTGGAGTCTTCTGTTCACTGATCTATATGTCCATAGCATCAAATAGCAAGTTCTTGTTACTTGGTGGCTATGCTGCTTGATCTCAATTGGATTTGACATCAGCAGCAGATGCCACTTACTGAACACTGCCATTCACGGAATAGCTTCATTCTCCAGTGGGGCAGGATTAAAATTCTCATTTAGTTAAATGAGAGCACCAGGGATCACTGCTGTTACAGTTCAGGAGATTGTGAGATTGGTCTACTGACAAAATTGTCCATATTTCTTTGCTCTTAAAAATAAACATGCTATTAACTGCAAGCTATCATTCTGGAAACTGAAGATACTACTAATAATAAACATTATGAGTATAATAATAAACATGGAGATGTGCTCTCCACAAGTGAATGAAAAAGCATTTATTAAGTGCTTACTATGTGCTAGGCACTGTGCTAAGCTTTGGAGAATGCAAACAACAATAAAAACAATGACAATGACTATGAAGATGACAGCAACAACAGTGACAAATCAAGAAAATCTCTGCACTCAAAGAGTTGATGTTTTACTAGGTGAAGGCAACGTGTGTAGGGGAAATGGTGTCCAGGGAGAGGTAATTTGGTATAGAAAGTTACGGTACAGGGTGGTGAGTGGAATCAAGGGGAAAACTGATTGACATATCATCCCTAGTAGTGGAAAGATTGATTTGATTTAATTACTGTTTTTGAATTAGGAAGTGGAAAATGGTGATTGACAGGTACATACTTGGCGCCATGGCATGGAGATAGACAAAATGTAGGAGGATAGTGACTCTGGGAACACTTAGATATGATGAATTATCATCCATCATTTGAGTTGTTGTTGTTGATTCTTGTTCATTCTTGAAGAGGGACATGATATCAGGAAGATGATGCCATGACCTGCAAGTGAATTTTAATTCAAGTGAGGGAGGGCTGTTCAAGGTCACAGCCTCACTTTCTCCTCTAAAGCTATCTGTGTCCCATGGCAAGATATAGATCAGGATGACTGGAGATGACCCCATTATATATGTAGGAGTTTGGGGTAGGAGCTGGAGTCTTGGATCTAAAGATGCTTCTACCTGGATGATCCTGGATGTCATTTAAATTATCTGGTCTTCAGTTTCCTTATCTGTAAACTAAAGTGATTGGACTAGATGGCGTTTGAAAACCATTCCAACTCTAAATCTGTGCTTCTATGAAGATGAGAGAGGAGGCGAGCAGTATAGCAGGGAGATGACCTTTCTGTCTCCATCTCACCTTATATCATAAATGAATATTTGAAAGTTTCTCAATTAAAGCTATAGACTCAGTAACAAAAAGCTACATATAAAACAGCTCTGAATAAATATAATTGAATTAAATGTGTTGTTTGTTCCATTTACATTTTAACATAATAATAAAAACAATTCTGGAAATTTTATGGGGAGAATGACCAATAAACTCCCAAGATATGCTGTTTTACAATGTGGAAGCTTAGCTTGCTATGTATCTTTTCCACAGCAACTGCAGATTGCTGAAGAAATCACATGTTCCAAAGAGGCCAGAGGTCCCTTTCAAAGTGAGTGTATCATTCATTAAATTGGATGTTAAAATAATTTATTTCTGAGTTTTAGAGCTACAGTAAAATAATTTTATGTGACTGGATATTAAAAAAATAGTATCACTTCTAAGTCTTTTATGTTTATTTCTTGAATTTGTATACATCCTCATTCATTAGTAAAAGGAAAAAGGAGGAACATTGTGGTGTTTAACCCCTTATAATTATTCAACTACAATTTAAAAATTGTGGTAAGTTGCCAATTTTTATTTTTCCACATTTTTTCGAAGTTACTTTGTTTCATACTCAATGTACAAAAATTGAATTTTCTGAGACATAAGCTAAATCTTTGAACTTGATTCCCCAGAACCAAAAGCACAATATTCCACATCACCACGAGTTCCCTGGGACTCACTTTTCTTTTGAAACTCTGAGTAACAATATTGCAACCATGTCTGGAGGTCCCTTAGAGCCTTCAGAAGAAAGTTATCTATAATTATGTTGTAATTATTTTGCTGGATCTAATAAGCTAATATACTCTGCAAACTTTGAAATACTATATAAATGTTTGCTATAATTATTATTATCAAGAGGTCTTGGAGGAACTCAAGGAATTTTAAACTAATGGGTTTTCCACATTCCGGGAAGTGTGGGAACTTGGATTGGAATTCTTGTCATCTTCTATGAATTTTTTTTTTTTTTGTAGAAAGTGTAGGGTCCATAAGAGGAAGTCAGACATTTAGCTTTCAGTAAATTAAGCAGTACTTGGTTGAGTTTTTCTCTAGCTTGTTTGAAAAAGACACACGTTTGAAAAGTCTATGGAATAAAATGTAATGCCAAAAAGTACTAAGGTCTTTAGAAAAATCCACAAAGTAATATAATATAGATATGTGTAAACGAATTTCATCCTTATGCAAGTAATCTTTTCCAAGACAGGAACTGAAAGTAGGTGTTGTGATTCTCTCAAATTGTTGTATATGATTCTCTATCACTAGCTCCGAAAGGGAGGAAAAATTCCTTCTTCAGATTCAGAAATTGTCATACTTAACACTGAGCCAAGGCTTTCTTGGCATTCTACAGGAGGAATCCAAGATAGTTCACCAAGATTAAAGGACTTTAGTATTTAGAATCAACTTGATCAGTTTCAGACTATGAATAGATGGCAGAACATGGATTAGAAATTCCATACCTTGACTTTTCAGTCTATTCCTTGGCTTGTGAAACTCCATGGCCTGACAGTATTGCCTTTGAATTCCTGGAAGAACAAAATGATGCTAGTGAAAAAAATGAGAGAAAATATCCTCTTCTATTGATGCACAGTAGGCACTATTGGTGTAAATACCCCTCAAAAATGTTCAAGCAATGCTGGACAAATATTAGTGAGGAGTTGTTGCTTAAAAACTATAGAGTAAGGGCAGCTAGGTGGTACAGTAGATACAGCACTGGCCTTGGAGTCAAGAGGACTTGAGTTCAGATCTGGCCTCAGACACATAACACTCACTAGCTGGGTGAATCAGGGCAAGTTACTTAATCCCAATTGCCTCATCAAAAAGAAAACAACAACAAAAAAAAACCCCCTATAGAGTAAAAAGTAGGCTAGGATTTGAAATGATTGTGATAGATATGTGACCTGTAAAATACCAGCTGTCAAGACTGGTGGGGTTAGTTGAAATACGCAGAAACTCTGTGCCAACTTTTGTATGGATTGGACAAATTGCTACATAAAGCATGTCCATCGTCTGGAACTGAAAAATAGAATTTCAGATTTGGAATCGTTAGGCTATGAGAGGCCATCTAGTTCAATCCATAATTCGAAGAATACTCTCTTTTATAATGTCTTTAACCAATGGTCATTTAGTTTTAATTAGAAGAGCTGTAGAACTGAGGTTTTATGACTTTCTTACACATATCACTCTGCTTTGGGGTAGCACTTAATGGTTAGAAAGTTTTTCCTTCTATTGAGCAGAAATCTGCTTCTTATCATATTTTGTTCATAGTTCTAAGTGCTATACTCTAGAATAATTTGAATATTTCTTCCACATGCTGAACTTGTAAATGTTTGATGATATATATATCCCATTGCCATCCACCCTGCAAGTCTCTCTCCCCTCCTATCCCTTTCTGTCCATTCCCATCCTTCCCACTCCTTTTCCCTCCCCTCTCCTCTCTTCTCATTCTCTGACCTCTTCCCTAATTCCCTTACCCCTTCCCTATTCTCCACTTTCCGTTTCCTTCCTTTCCTTTCTTCCCATTTGCAATTGCTTAGATTAGGGTCTTGATGACCTCATTGATTCCTTTTCCTAATTGTTAATGTTACTTTCATTTCTATGATTTTCCTTGTTCCTATTTTTTTGTTTCTGTTTTGAAATATGAGTACGGTACTCTCTGATTCCTGCCTGTTTTGGTCTCATCTCCAACATCTATATTTTTCTTCCACAAAGTCTCCTCATTCCCTAATTTACAACTCTTTCTTTACTTTGAACTTCTGGGCACTCTCCTTGGTCCAATACAATTCCATGTCTACTCCTAATCAAGACTTGTCTCACCACATCAAGTATTAGACTCTAACCCCATTTTTAAGATCTATTTGTCATTCCTGTCCCAGTGCTCACACTAACTATAGAAACTCCAACCAAACACTATTAAAAAGGCTTCCAGGGGTCTGAAAAGGCCCACTGGAAAGCTATCTCTATAATCTATGGTTCAAGAAAATCAAACTAGAACATAAAGTATCAAGGCTTAAGTTTGTTTTTAGGATCTTTCACCTATCCTTGGGAAGTGACCATTTTTCAAAAGTTGTTGCCTACTACTCAGTTTAGTGGGCATAGATTACTTTGAGTCTTAGAAGATTTATGCCAAGTACTTTTAAATAGTAGATGAAAGTTGTAGAAGTCAGTTAATGGTTATCAGTGACATTAGTGCATTAGAGCAAGGGCCAAGCCTAGTCCCAGCTTTTGTTGGAATATTTGAAAATGTGAGTTATGTGACAGCTGCACAGTCTGGAGGATATATATGGATCCATAAGCCCTGTGGGAATAGTAGCTTTAATCAGGACCTGACACTTCGTGAGATTGTAATGAAATTCCTTGGCATCTGTCATCTTCTGGTCAGATAGATCCAATTGGTTATTGACAAGTTTTACATGAGTGTGTAAAACTAGAGACTTCAATGACCAAACTCTAGTGAAAGAAAATAGAAGAACCCATAAAAAGAACATTTTTCTTTTCTTCATGGAGAAGAAAACATTTGTTTAATTGATATGTGCACATAGATGAATGGTATTCTGGAATCTGAAGTTATAAGCCTTAATTTTGTTTAATTTACACTGTCAACAAAGGCATCATGATAATGAGGACAGAGTGATGGATTTGAAGTCAGAAAAAAAGAAAACTAAGTTTTAACTCCATCTCAGTCACAGAAATCATAGATATAGAGAAGAAAGGGACTTCAGATGCCATTTAGTCCAACCCCTTCATTTTACAGGTGAAGAAGCTGAGACCTAGTGATTAAGTAACTTACCTGAGGTCAAGTATGTGGAAAATATCAGAGGTGGGACTTAGACGCAGGTCTTCTGAAGTCAGAGGCAACATTCTTTCCCCTGTATTACGCTTTGGGTAGGTAACTTATCCTCACTTCATCTCAGTTTTCTCCTCTGTAAAATGAAAATAATTAACGAACTTATCTCAAAAAGTACTGTGAGGATCAAATGAAATAATGTATATAAAATGATTTGCAAAATTGAAGCATGATACAAACATCATGATGATGATGATGATGATGATGATGATGATGATGATCTAATTGTGTTATCACAAACTCAACTAAGTATTCTGTGGTACTTTCAACCTGCCATACCATTAATGACTCTTCTAGTTAGAGGCCTTTCATGACCAGTGATGTTTATCTGCTTATTTGGTGGGCTTTTCACATTCAGGCAGTTGAGTTAGTCACTCAACAAAATTTATTAAAGTACTGGTTATGTGTCAGTAACTGTGATAAACATTGGAGTGACAAAGAGAGTTAAACACATACGAGGCTAAAAAAATGAAAATTAAAAACAACTTTGGCAAACCATTCTAACATAAGGGAATCAGAGAAATGCGCATTGAATTAGGAAAAGTTGGGTTCAAGTACAACCTCTGAAACATATTGGCTGTGTGACCCTGGGCAAAATGCTTAACTTCTCAGTGTTCTTGTCAATTCTCCAAGATTATAAATTTCAGAGAAGGTGCCAACCTGCATTGGTCAAGAGACTTTCATGCCCTGGGACTTCCCTATGTCAAGAAACCAATGATACAGTCACAATTCCTATTTCTTTATGTAAAAAACTTTGGGCAGGGAGAGAAATAATTTCCTCCTTGTTTTTGCTTATTTTATAAAATAGACACCCAGGTGGAGCCAATATGGCAGAAAAAAAGTAGCGACTCACTTGAACTTTCCCCCCAAACCCCTCTGAGCACCTTTAAATAATGCTGTAAAACAGTTGCTGGAGCAGTAGAATCAACAAAAGCACAGGATGAAATAATTTTTCAGCCAAAGGCAACTTAGAAGATGGAAAGGAAAGGTCTGCCACACCTTGGTTAGAGTGAAGTATGGTCCAGCATAGGCTGCATCAACACATACCTGTCCCTGGCAAACCAGGAGCAGGCCATGGGAGCCAATGAATCTGCTTCAGCAGTGGCTAATTCCAGTGTTCTCATCTTACAGTGGGTAAGGGGGTCAAAAACTGATCAGAAGGAGATAGCAGAGGTTTCTTTGCTGGGATGAGGGGCAAGACTCTATTGTTTTGCCCACTGTTTGTTGCTTTGGGTTGCAGTGCCAGGGCAAGGAGTATGCTGCAGCTTGCAGCCACAGTGGAGCAGGGACCCTCATCACAGTTCTAGGGTAGAAAAGAATGCTTGTATTCACTCACAGACTAGAGCACAGGCCAGGAGAGTAGGAAACACCTTTCCTAAGGTCATATCACCTTGGAAGAACTCAAAACTTACAGGTCCTTAGAAGTATCTCTGAAAACAGCCTCACAAAACACTTGAAGGTTAGGACAATGCACCCTCCACACTAGAAGCAGAGCCCTACTTTAACAAAGAGTTAAAAGTCTAGAAATAGACTGAAAAAATTGGGCAAATAACAGAAAAAACTCAGACTATAGAAACTTACTTTGGTGACAAGGAAGATCAAAACATACACTCAAAAGAAGATAACAAAGTCAAAGCTCCTACATTCAAAGCCCTCAAGAGAAATATGAATTGGTCTCAGGCCATGGAAGAATTCAAAAAGATTTTGAAAATCAAGTAAGAGAAGTAGAGGAAAAATTGGGGAAATAAATGAGAATGAGTCAAGAAAATCACACAAAAAAATCAACATATTGATAAAGGAGACACAAAAAACCTGAAGAAAATAACACCTTAAAAAGAGAATAAACAAATGGTAAAAGAGGTACAAAAAGCCAATAAGGAGAAGAATGCATTGAAAAGCAGAATTGCTTGAGTTCTTTCCAGAAGCTAAGGTGGTGAAGTAAGCAGTAAGTTACTCTCTTTCTCCCTTACTGACCTCTAGAAACTCAAATAATATCACCCCAGGAAAAATTCTGGAACAGTGGAGCTAGCCAGAAAAATGGGGAGAAGCATTCTGTTAGTGTGGGAGGCTTGGGAGATCAGTGGGGAAGGGTCCCTCTAGCTCTTGTGGAAGGAGAGCACAGTCCAGGAGCAGAGGAATCTGGCAAGCTTACCACAAGCCCCACCTCAGCAAACCAGTGGGAGACCCTAAGCCCTAGGGTGGTAGGACAGCCAAGTGCCAACATCAGGGCCCCAGTGTGCCTTGGCACATCCAGGGGAACTGGCAGACTCCAGATCAGAGAATGCACTGATGTACATCAGTGGGCAGGTGTCCTCCAGCAGCCAAACCTCCCTGGGCTTCAGTGCAGCTCCAGGTGGGCAGGCAACCTCCAGCAGCTGAACCCCCATGTGCTTTAGCATAACTGGGCCAAATAGATGTCCTCCAATGGCAAGACCCTCCCCCCCTCCACCCCACGAGAGGCAGTGTACCTTTAGGGAAATGCAGAAAAATCCCACATGCCCTCAACACATGCCAGAGAGGACCACTAACACCCCAGCTCAGCACCAGGTAAGCTGCCAGACCCTTACAACTTCCAGCTGCCAGCACCTGAGGCCCCAGCACACAAGGCCAAGTGATTAGGCCCCTGGCCCAGCATAAGAAGCCTCAAACTGTGCCCATTGTGCTCCAGTAGGATAGCTCAACTTCAAAAACCAGGAATTAGGCAAACATCATGAGCAAAAAGCAGAAATGGACACTCACCATAGATTCTTTCTATGGGGACAGAGAAGATGAAAACACAAATTCATAAGAGGACAGCACTGTCAATATACCCACATCTTAAACCTCAAAGGGGAATATAAGCTAGTCTCCATCCCAATAAACCTTCTCCAAAGAGCTCAAGAAGGATTTAAAAAGTCAAATAAGAGAGGTAGAAGAAAAATTGGGAAGAGAAATGAGAGGTATGCAAGAGAGTTAACAGCTTGGAAAAGGAAGGATAAAAATTGACTGTATATCAAAATTGCTTAAAAAATACAATTGGCCAAATGGAAAAAAAAGTCCACTGAAGAAAACAACTCCTTAAAAGGTAGAATTCACCAAATGGAAAAAGAGGTACAAAAGCTAACTGAAGAAAACAATTCATTAAAAATTTGAATTGGGCAAGTGGAAGCTAATGACTCTATGAGACATCAAGAATCAGTCAAACAAAATCAAAAGAATGACAAGGTAGAAGATAATGTAAAATACCTCATTGGAAAAACAACTGCCTGGAAAATAGATCCAGGAGAAATAATTTAAGAATTGTTGGTCTACTTCAGAGCCATGATAAAAAAAAAAAAAAGAGAGCCTGGACAGCGTCATTCAAGAAATTATCAAGAAAAACTGCCCTGAGATCTTAGAACCAGAGGGTAAAATAGTCAACGAAAGAATCCACTGATCACCTTCTGAAAGAGATACCAAAATGAAAACACCAAGGAATATTGTAGCCAAATTCCAGAATTATCAGGTCAAGGAGAAAATTCTGCAAGCAGCCAGAAAAAAACAATTCAAATATTGTGGAACCACAGTCAGGATGGCACAGGATGGCAGCTGTACATTAAAAGATTTGAGGGCTTGGAATATGATATTCTGCAAGGCAAAGGAATGTGGATTACAACCAAGAATCAACTATCCAGCAAAAATGAGCATAGTCCTTCCAGGTAGGACATGGATATTCAATGAAATAGGGGACTTCTAAACCTTCTTGATGAAAAGACCAGACCTCAATTTAAAAAAAAATAATCTTCAAATACAAAACTCAAGAGAGGCATTACAAGGTAAACAGGAAAAGAAAGAAACACCTGTTATTCAATAAAGTTAAACTGTTTACATCCCTATATTGAAAGCTGATACTTTTAACTCTTGAGAGCTGTATCTTTATTATGACATTTAGAAGGGGGTATACATAGACAGAACATGTGAATATAAGTTTACTTTGATGTAATGATAAAAAATAATTGGGGGTAAAAAATATTGTTCTTGTAGAAGAGGAAAGGAGGAGGCAGAAAATGGTAAAATGCATTACATGAAATAGCAGAAAGACCTATTACAGCAGAGGGAAAGAAGAGGGGGATGAGTATTGTTTGAACCTTGCTCTCATCAGACTTGACTCTAAAAGGGAATATCACGCATGCTCAATTGGGTATAGAAATTAATTTTATCCTAAAGGAAACAGGAGAGGAAAGGTGAAAGAAAAGGGAGGGGGGCAATAGAAAGGAGAGCAGACTCAGGGTGTGGGTAGGTGGAGTCAGAAGCAAAATACAGGTGAGGAGGAAAAGGGTGAGAGAAGAGAAAAAGCATAAAGGAGGAAAAATAGGATGGAAAGAAAGACACAGTTAGTAATGATAACTGTGAATGTGAATGGGATGATATCTCTCATAAAACATAAGTGGGTAACAGAGTGGATTAAAAACCAGACTCCCACAATATGTTGTTTACAAAAAACACATTTGAAACAGAGAGATACACATAGAATAAAGGTAAAAGGCAGGAGTAGAATATATTATGCTTCAGCTGAAGTAAAAAAAAAAGCAGGGGGAGCAATCCTGACCTCAGACAAAGTAAAAGCAAAAATAGATCTAATTAAAAGAGATAAGGAAGGAAACTACATCCTGTTGAAAGGTCCCACAGACAATGAAGTGATATTATTACTAAATGTATAGACACCAAGTAGTATAGCATCCAAATTCTTAGAGGAGAAGTAAGGGAGTTACAGTAAGAAACAGACAACAAAACTATACTAGTGGGGAATCTCAACTTTGCCCTCTCAGAATTAGATAAATCTAACCACAAAGTAAATAAGAAAGAAATTAGGGAGGTAAAAAGAAAGTCAGAAAAATTAAATGTAGTAGACCTCTGGAAAAAAAATTGAATGAGGATAGAAAGGAATTTAGCTTTTTCTCAGTGGTACATGGCACCTACACAAAAATTGACCTTGTATTAGGGCACAAAATCCTCACAATCGAATGCAGAAATGCAGACATATTAAATGGATCATTTTCAAACCATGATGCAATAACATTACATGTAATAAAAGGCCATGGAAAGATGGAATAAAAATTAATTGGAAACTAAATAATCTAATCCTAAAGAATGAATGAGTCAAACAACAAAACATAGAAACAATCAATAATTTCATTCAAGAGAATGACAATAATGAGACAAAGCAGTTTTAGTGGAAATTTTATATCTCTCCATGCTTACATGAATAAAATAGAAAAAAAGATCAATGAATTTGGTATGCAACTAAAAAAGGTAGAAAAAGAACAAATTTAAAATCCCCACTTAAATACAAAATTATACATTTTGAAAAACAAAAGAGAGATTAATGAAGTTGAAATTAACAAACCTATTGAACTAATAAATAAAAATAAAAGCTGGTTTTATGAAAAAAAACCCAATAAAATAGATAAGCCATTTGTTAATTTGATTAAAATGGGAGAAGAAAACTAAATTATTAACATCAAAAATAAAAAGGGTGAATTTGCCACCAATGAAGAGGAAATTAAAACAATAATTAGGAGCCATTTTGCCCAACTGTATGCCAATAAATTCGACAATCTTAGTGAGATGAATATTTACAAAAATGTAAATTGCCCAGATTAATAGAAGAGGAAATAAAATACCTAATAATAAAATACCTAAATAACCTAAATAAAAATTTCTTTCAGAGAAAGAACTTGAACATGCCTTTAATGTACTCCCTAAGAAAAAATTTCCAGGTTCAGATGGATTTACAAGTGAATTCTATCAAACATTTAAAGAATAATTAATTCCAATATTATATAACGTATTTGGGAAAATAAGTGAAGGAGTTGTACCAAATACTTTTTATGATGCAAATATGCTGCTAATACCTAAACCAGGAAGAGCTAAAACAGAGAAAGAAAATTATAGACCTATTTCTGTAATGCATTTTGGTGCAAAAATTTTAAATATAATATTAGCAAAGAGATTACAGCAAATTATGAGGATAATACACTATGACCAGGTGGGATTTGTACTGGGAATGCAGGGCTGATTCAAAATTAGGAAAACTATCAGCATAATTGGCCTACAAATCACCAAGAAAACTGACAGAAATCATATGACTATCCCAGTAGATGCAGAAAAAGCTTTTGATAAAATGTAACACCCATTCCTCTTAAAAACCCTAGAGAGCACAGGAATAAATGGAGTCTTGTTTAAAATGATAAGTAGCATCTGTCTAAAACCATCAGCAAACATTATATGTAATGGGGATAAGCTAGAAGCATTTCCAATAAGAGCAGGGGTGAAACAAGGATGTCCATTATTATTCAATATTGTTATTCATTATTGTTATTGTTATTCAATATTGTGCTAGAAATGTTAACTTTAGCAATAAGAGAAGAAAAAGACATTGAAGGAATTAGAATGGGTAAAGAATAAACAAAGCTATCATTTTACAGATGATATGATGGTATACTTAGAGAATCCTAGAGAATCAACAAAAAAAACCTACACAAGTTGTCTGCATTTCTATATGTTACTAAGCCCAGCAGTAAGAGATTGAGAGAAATTCCATTCAAATTATTTTAGACATTATAAAATACTGGGGAGTCTACCTGCCAAGACAAACCCAGGAACTACGTGAATTCAATTACAAAACACTTCACACAAAAAATGTCAGATCTAAATGATTGGAACAATATTAGTTGCTTATGCATAGCTAAGGTAATAAAATAAAAATGACAATTCTATATAAATTAATTCACATATTTAGTGCCATACCAATCAAACTACCAAAATATTTTATAGAGCTAGAAAAAATAATAACAGAATTCATCTGGAAGAACAAAAGGGTCAGAATATTGAGGGAATTAGTGAAAAGAAATCCAAGGGAAGGTGGTCTAGCCATGTCAGGTATTACATTGTATCATAAAGCAACAATCATCAAAACTACATGGTACTGACTAAGGAATGGAGAGGTAGATCAGTGGCATAGGCTAAGTACACAAGACACAGTAGTCAATGACTATAGTAATCTGTTTGATAGACCCAAAGACTTCAGATTCTGGCATATGAACTCACTAACAAAAATTGCTGGGAAAGCTGGAGAATAGTATGGTAGAAACTAGGCATAGATCAACACCTTACACTGTAAATGGAGATAAAGTCAAAATGTGTACACAATTTAGATATAATGGCTAATACTATAAATGAATTAGGAGAGCAAGGAATAGTTTCCCTGTCAGATTTATGGAGAATGGAATAATTTATGACCAAAAAAGAGACAGAGAATATTATGAAATGTATAATTTTGATCAAATTAAATTGAAAAGATTTTGCACAGGGAGGCAAAGCCAAGATGGCAGAGTAAAAGCAGTGACTTGTTTGAGTTCTCCACCAAACCCCTCCAAATACCTATAAAAATGGCTCTAAATAAATTCTAGAGCAGCAGAACCCACAAAAAACCCAAATTTCCAGCACAAGACAACCTGGATGGTTGATTGGAAAAATCTATTGTGAGGGACTGGAAGAGGAGGGCAGTTAAGTGTGGGCATGTAGGCAAAGACTAGGCCTCAGCAAACCTGAAGTAGGCCTCAGGGGACTGAATCATGGGCAGCTGTGGTGGTTTCCAGACTTCTCAACCCACACACTCCAAAGACAACTTAAAAGCAGCAAAGGCTGTTTCTGGAGCTGTTGCCCACAGAGGGAGGGGGAATTAAGTGGCTGATCAGAGGGGGATTGCAGAGATCTCTTTGTTGGTGCTGAGGCAAGAATCTCTTGCTTTACTTGTGCTTGGATCTGGGTCACAGTTCTGGGAGGCAGTGCTGGACCAACTAGGAGTGCTGACATGGTAGAGCTTGTAGTGCTGGTGAAGAGAGAATCCTCCTCACAGTTCCAAGGCAGAAAAGAGTGCTTGTGATCACTCACAGACCAGAGCCCAGGCCAGGAAAAGAGTAAACCCTTCACCCTAGATTGTATCAACTGGGAAGAATGGAAAATTTACAGGTCTCCAAAAGTATCTCTAAAAACAGCTGCACAAAATCCCCGAAGCTTGGGACAGTACATTCTCCACACTGGAGGCAGACCTCTACCTTAATAAAGAGTTTAAAACTCAAGTAATTGGCTGGGAACATGAGCAAATGGCACAAAAAAGTCAGATCATAGAACTTTTCTTTGGTGACAAAGAAGATCAAAACATACAACCAGAACAAGACAACAAAGTCAAAGCTCCTACATCCAAAGCCTCCAAGGAAAACATGAATCAGTCTCAGGCCATGGAAGAGCTCAAAAAGGATTTTGAGAAGCAAGTAAGAGAAGTAGAGGAAAAACTGGGAAGAGAAATGAGAATGATGCAAGAAAATCATGAAAAACAAGTCAACAGCTTGCTAAAAAATATTGAAGAAGATATCACCTTAAAAATAGCCTAACCCAAATGGAAAAAGAGGTCCAAAAAGCCGATAAAGACAAGAAAGCCTTAAGAAGCAGAATTGGCCAGATGGAAAAGGAAGTCTAAAAGCTCACTGAAGAAAATACTTTCTTAAAAATTAGAATGTAGCAAATGAAAGCTAATGACTTTATGAGAAATCAAGACATTGTAAAACAAAACAAAACAATGGAAAAATAGAAGACAACATGAAGTATCTCACTGCAAAAACAACTGACCTGGAAAATAGGTCCAGAGAGATAATTTAAAAATTGTTGGACTATCTGAAAGCCATGATCAAAAAAAAAGCCTAAACATCATCTTCCAAGAAATTACCAAAGCAAACTGCCCTGATATTTTAGAAATATGGGGTAAAATAGAATTGGAAAGAATCCACCAATCACCTCCCCAAAGGAAAACTCCTAGGAATATTACAGCCAAATTCCAGAGTTTCCACGTCAAGGAGAAAATATTGCAAGCAGCCCAAAAGAAACAATTCAAGTATTGTGGAAACACGATCAGGATAACACAAGATTTAGTAGCTTCTACATTGATGGTCCAGACGCTTTGGAATATAATATTCCAGAAGTCAAAGGAGATAGGATTACAGCCAAGAATCACCTACCCAGCAAAACTGAGTATAATCCTTCTGGGGGAAAATAGATATTAGGTGAAATAGAGGACTTTCAAGCATTCTTGATGAAAAGACTAGAGTTGAATAGAAAATTTGATTTTCAAGTGCAATACTGAAGAGAAACATGAAGAGGTATACAGAAAAGAGGAATCATAAGGGACTTATTAAGGTTGAATGGCGTACATTACTGCATGGAAAGATTATATATTTAACTCATTAGACCTTTGTCAATATTAGGGTAGTTGGAGGGAAAAAATTATGTGTATGTTCATATATATATATATATATATATACATCTACATATGTATATATATATGCATATATACACACACATACATACATATATATACATAGGTATATCTCTCTCTATCTCTATATATCTCTCTATATAGATAGATAGGTAGATAGATAGATAGATGGCACAGGTGAGGTGAAGATGAATGGGTGATATCTGGAGAATAAAATTAAGGGGTGAGAAAGGATTATACTGGGAGAAGGAGAAAGGGAAAGGTAGAATGGGGTAAAATATCTCACACGAAACAGACAAAAAAGGCTGTTACAGTGGAGGGGAAGTAGGGGAAGGTAAGAGAGAATGAGTGAATCTTATTCTCATCAGATTTGGCTTAAAGAGGGAATACCATTCACATTCAATTGGGTATGGAAATCTATCTTACCATACAGGAAAATAGTGGGGAAGAAGATAAGAGAGTAGGGGGATGAGAGAACAGATTGAGGAGGGGGTCATCAGAATCAAATATTTCTGAGGAGGGACAGGGTCAAAAGAGGGAATAGAATAAAGAGGGAGCAGAATAGGATGAAGGGAAATACAGTTAGATTTTCACAACAGGACTACTATGGTAGCGTTTTGCATGACTACACACATATAACCTGTATTGAGTTGCTTGCTTTCTCAATGAGGGGTGGGTCAGAAGGAGGAAGGGAGAAAATTAGGAACCCAAAGTTTTAAAAACAAATGTTAAAAATCGTTTTCATGTGCAACTGGGAAATAAAATATACAGGCAATGGAGTACAGAAATCTATCCTGCCCTACAGGAAAATAGAAGGGGAAGGGGAGAAGAGAAGGGGGGTAATAGAAGGGAGGGCAGATTAGGGGAAGGTGTATTCAGAATTCATACCATCTTGGGGTGGGAGAGTGATAAGATGGGGGAAAATTTGGAATTTAAAATCTTGTGGAAGTGAATGTTGAAAACTAAAAATAAATTAATTGATAATTTTTTGAAAAAAGGAAAAGAATTTGCACAAAGAAAGTCAATGTAACTAAGATGATCTGTGTACAATGGTTTCCTTGTTCTGCTCATTTTCACTTTTCATCAGTTCATACAAGTCTTTCCAGGTTTTCTGAAATCTGCCTGTTCATCATTTCTTATCGCACAATAGTATTCCATTACATTCATATACCACAGCTTGTTTAGCCTTTCCCTAATTGATGGACATCCCCTAAATTTCCAATAGTTTGTCACCTTCAAAAGGGCTTCTATAGACATTATTGTACATGTAGGTCATTTTCCATTTTTTATGATCTTTGGGATACTGACCTAATAAAAGTATTGCTGGATCAAAGGGTATGCGCAGTTCAGTTGTCCTTTGGGCATAGTTTCAAATCACTGTCCAGAATATTTGGATTAATGGTTGGAGTTCATACTCCACCAACAGTGGATCAGTGTCCCAATTTTCCCATATCCTCTTCTAGATTTATCATTTCCCCCTTTTTTTAAAAATCATGTTACCCAATCTGATAGGTGTGAGGTGGTACTTCAGAATTGTTTTAATTTGAATTTCTCTAACCAAAGTGATTTTGAATATTTCATATTCCTATAGATATCTTTGATATCTGGAATTGCCTGTTCATATCTTTGACCATTTATCAATTGGGGAATGGTTTGTATTCTTGTAAATTTGACTCAGTTTTCTATATATTTGAGAAATGGGGCCTTTATCAGAGACACTTGCTATAAAGATTTCTTCCCATCTTTCTGCTTTCCTTCTAATCTTGGTTGCACTGGTTTTGTTTGTGCAAAAGCTATCCAATTTAATATAATCAAAATTATTTATTCTACATTTCATTATGCTTTCTATCTCTTGTTCTGTCATAAATTCTTTGCCTCCCCATAGATCTGACAGGTAGGCCATTCCTTGATCTTCTAATCTGATTGCTTCACTCTCTATAGTACTTTTAGCAAGACATATTTTCCTTCCTTATCTCCTTTAATTAGGTCTATTTTTGCTTTAACTTTGACTAACATCAGGATTGCTACCCTTGGTTGGGTTTTTTTTTTTAGTTCAATGGCAGCATTATAGATCCTGCTCCAGCCCCTTACCTTTATTCTGTGTGTGTCTTTCACTGCTTTAAGTATGTTTCTTGTAAGCAACATATTGTAGGATTCTGGTTTTTGATCTATTCTGGTATCTGCTTCTGGGAGAGTACTTCCTATTCACATTCTTAGTTATGATTACTACTTGTGTATTTCCCTCCATCCTATTTTTCTTCCTGTTTGTCCTCTCTCTCCTTTCACCCTTTTTGACCTCATCAGTCTTTTATTTCTGCCTACCATTTTCCCTGATCTGGCCTCCCTTATGTCAGCTTCCCCAACCCTTTTCCTTAATCTTCTCCCCTTCTACTCCTCTGTCAGGGAAGATAGATTTCTGCATTCAGCTTACTATGTATAAAATTTCCTCTTTGAGCCAATACTGATGAGAGTAAGGTTCAAGTGATGCTGATTGCCCACCTTTCCATCCTCCCCTCAAGTGTAAAACATCTTTCTCACCTCTTCATGTGAGATAATTTGCCCCATTCTGCCTCTTCCTTCCTTCTGCACCCTTTGTACTCCTCTTTCTCATCCTTTATATTTTTTATGCCCTTCCCTCACATTCACCTTCCGGCAAATTCACCTTATTCTTTATGTTTTTACCCCCATTTTACCTGTTTATGCTTCTCTTGGGTCTTGATATTAAAGGTCAAATTTTTGGCTTAGTTCTAGTCTTCTTATGCATGCTTGAAATTCTTCTATTTCACTGAATGACCATTTTCCCTCTTGATGTATTATGCTTGATTTTGCTTGGTAAGTGATTCTTGGTTGCAGTCCTAGCTCTTTTACCTTTCAGAATATCATGTTCCGTGACCTCCAATCCTTTAATGCGGCAGCTGTCAGGTCTTATATGATCCTGATTGTGACTCCCAATAATTGAATTGTTTCTTTCTGGCCACTTGTAGTATTTTTTTTTTTACTTGACCTGATATTTCTGAAATTTGGCTATAATGTTCCTTGGGGTTTTTATTTTGAGATGTCTTTCCTGGGGTGATTGGTGGATTCTTTCAGTGCCTATTTTGCCCCATGGTTCCAGGATATCAGGGCAGTTTTCCTTGATCATTTCTTGAAAGATGCTGTCCAAGTCCTCCTTTTGATTATGGTTTTCAGCTAGTTAAGTGATTCTGGTAATATCTCTACTGGATCTATTTTCCAGGTCAGTGGTTTTCCCCATTTTCTTCCATTTTTTTTCATTCTTTTGATTTTGTTTGATTGATTCATGATGTCTTATAGAGTCATTAGCTTCCATTTTCCCAATTCTACCTTTTAAGGTGTTGTTTTCCTCAATTAGCTTTTGTACTTTCTTTTCAATTTGGCCAATTATACTTTTTAAGGAGTTGTTCTCTTCAATGAATTTTTGTATTTCCCTTTCCATTTGGCCGATTCTACTTTTTAAGTAGTTTTCTAAACAGTTGACTCTCCCCCCCCATAATCCTCTTGCATCACTCTCATTTCTTTTCCCATTTTTTCTTCTATCTCTGTTACATGATTTTAAGCTCCTTTTTGAGTTTTCCATGAGATCTTTCTGGGCTTGAGACCACTTCTCATTTTTCTTTGGGGCTTTGCCTATAAATGTTTTGACATTTTAGTCCCCTTCTGAGTTTGTGTCTTGGTCTTCCCTGTCACCACAATAACTTCTTATGGTCATATTCTTTTTTTGTTGTTTTCTGCTCATCCTCCCCTTTGGCTTTTCCTTTCTTTAAATTTGATCTCTGCTGCCAGAGTGGCAGAGGCACTGTCTCTGGCTTCTTGTGCTAGTGGCTGTGGGCCTTGGCTGTTTACCTGGTGCTGCACTGATGTTGCCCTGAGGCTCATGGAGTGCCCTTGTGTTTGGTGCTGCACTAAGGGAGTGGGGTGGGGGCTGGTATTACTGCTGGAGGCCATAAGGGTCTGGCAGCTTACCTGTTACTGAGTTGGGGTCTTAGTGATGGTGTCTGGAGTGTGCTGAGGCCCAATGGGTGTGTTTCTGTGTTTCCCCATGGCTACACTGAAGTACATGGAGGTCTGGCCCCTGGAGGATGCCTGTCTACTCTGGATTGAGCTGAAGCATGTGGTGGTTTTTGGAGCTGGAGTCTGCTGGCTCCCTTTGCTATGCTAAGACATGTGGAGGGTTATGGCCACACTGGGGCTCAGGATCTCCCACTAGTCTGCTGAGGTGGTGCTTGCTGCTGACTCGCTGGGGCATTTCCCCTCTCGGGCTGTGTTCTTCTTTCACCTGAGTGAGAAGGACCTTTCTTGCTGATTCTCTAAGTTCCTTGGGCTGAAAGATTGTTTTGCTCCATCTTTTTGCTGGTTCTTCTGTTTCAGGATTTGTTTTGGGTGCTTTTTTAATGGTTGTTTGGAAGTAAGTATGGGAGAGTTGCAGTAGTTTAATGCTTATTCTGCCACCTTGGCTCCTAGAAGTGGTTAGTCATATTTGCATGTCTTTACACCACAGAATTTTAGAATGCGCTGAAATGTCCTGGGTGGAAGGTGCCTTGGAAATCATCTAGTCTATTTTGTCCTTGCAGCAGGAATAGCTTCTACATTTCTGGCAAGCATCCCATCAAACTTTTTTTAAAGTGATAATTTTCAGTTTATTTTTATTAAAATGAGGGCTAAACTTGCCTAACTTGGTTGTACCCTCTGGAATAAAACAGAACTCATCTTAGCTCTCTATCACAAGATAGTTCTTCTAGTATTTGAATTTAGCTACCTTGTTGTCCCAAGTCTTCTCTTCTCCAGGCTAAATAACCCCATTTTCTTTAACTCAGATCAACATATGTATACTTCACCATCCTTGTTGTCTTGATTGGATGCCCTCCACTTTATCAATGTCTTTCCTGAAATTTTATTTTCCTGGAATTAATCACAATACTCCAGAAGAGGTCTAAAAAGGGCAGAGTATATATAGAGTCACCCTTCCTTCTTCCTGGGAGCTATGCCATTTAAAAAATGCAGTCCAAGATCTTAATAGCTTTTCTTGGCAGCTATATTATACTTCTGAGTCCTATTGAACTTGTAGTACTCTACGAAATTTAAATATTTCTCAGAAAAATTGTTGAATACCACAAAGGATGATAGAAGGGTACATGGCTTATGTTAACAGGCTGTATGATATAACCAATGGGTAATTTTGAAGAATAGATGTAAAATATTTCATCAAAGAAATTTTGATAAAAGGAGATTTCAGGTGGGCCACATAGTAAGAACAAAGGATGATAAGTGGTGGTTGGAATAATGTTTACTAAGATACCTGCTATGTAGTCTGGGCTAGATTTTCCCTAAAAAGCTGGGAAGCTATCTCCAAGACTTGGTTAATCCAGGAGACTTTAGATTTATATATGACTTTACCTGTATATTGTGCATAGCTTCCTCATCAGATAAGGTAGTAAAAAAATTCCAGGAGAAGTCAGAGAACCTTAGACTTGATGGATGTCTCATTGTCATGCAAACCAGTGTATCCTTCTGACCAGACAGCTTCCTCTATAGGGACAAGATGAACTGCATCCAGAAATATTCTATCTTATGTCCACTTGCAAGATTCAATTGTTTAATTTTCAGTGTAAACATTGTTACCTGAGAAATTGGCAAATGCCAAAAATTAGGGCTTGATTTATTGTTTTTTTGATTGTTTATAATTAAGAAAGCAATGGAGAAAAAGTTAATGTTATAGATTAAATGTAAAACTGTGCTGTGCATACTTTCCCCCCCCCCAGAGAGCCAGTTGTTAAATATTTACCAGCATATCCCTGCTTAAGGGTTTGGTCACCAATAATGTTAGGAAGTATCTCTGACCCAGATGACTCACTAGAAAAAGTATTCAATACCACTGAAGTAAGGCAGAGCTGTAAAGAAAGAAAATCAGAGTGGAGTCAGGTTAAGTTAATAGGCATTTATTAGTTGCTCACTGTGTAACCAGGTAATATGCTAAGTTCTGGCAATGTAATTATAAGCAAAAAGAGAGATCCTGACCTCAAGGATCTTACATTGTACGGGGTTAGATTACACATAAAAAGAAGTTGAAAGGTATGTGTTTGGCAAACAGAAGGCATCCATACAGGGACATGACAGAGGAAGAACTCCATAGAACCAGAGAGTAAGAAATTAGTCAGAAAAGAAGTGAAGGAGAGAACATGGCTGATCTCAGAAGTTCCTTAAAATGGAGATTCTGGGAAGAACTGAACAACAAGAGGGAAGGGATGGAAGGGCAGAGAGACCTTTCAGACTGAGAAGGCTGCATATTTGTGGAGTTATATTCTAGGATGAGAAGCCTGGTGGACCATGGTGATGAAAACAAGAAATTCAGAAAAAACAGGAATGGAGTAAAGTAGTGAATATGGCTATGAATTAGTGAGTGGAGTGAGAGTAAGAACTGGGAACCCATTATCTTTGGAAAGAGAATCTTGGTCTTATTCTTTTACCGTTTCCCATGGATGACTTGCTTCTCAGGTTGGATGAATTTTTACCACCAAGGAACTCAGGAAACTGCAAGAAAAGTTTATCTAGCCATCTGACAAGTTACTGGTACAACTGCTGGTGAGAATGTGGTCTAAGGAGACCCAAGATCATCCACAGCCATAGAATTTCATTAGCTTGGTGAACTGATAGAAGATTTACTCTTGAAAGACATGAAGGTCAATTAGAAGGAAATCAGTTGGTGGGGATCATTGTCTCTTTTTAGGTAGTTAAGAAGGGGAGTTGTTAATACCTAGCCTAACAAATGATGGATTTGAAATGTATCCAGTTCCTTGATCTAGGACAAGAAAAGAAAGGGTAAATTCCCCAAAAGAGAAAAATTTGGTAGACTAGAGCTATACCACTTGACCACAGCCCCAAACTCCTATGATCAGTCAGTGTTGGGGCAGTCTGGATAGAACATTCTTACCCAAAACATCACCATAAAGAAAGAAAAAAACTAATTAATTTTGGGAAGAAGGTTGGCTAGCTGCAGTGGCTGTTTGGGTAAATAAGCAATTTAAAAATGATGGGATGGTAGGCATGGCATCTTATGCCTTTTGTATACTCTAGGTAGGTAAAGGGTACTTTCTATTCTAAGGAACTTTGGTTATTGCTCCTGAAACATGGGTTTGATAGGGAGATAGATAGCCTGATTATGATGTTAGTGAAGCTTGTACCACAACATTGCCCATCAGCCCTGACCAGGATGAATGGATCCTCTAAAATTTTTCACCCCATATGGATAAAAGGAACTAGACTCTAGTAACTAGGGAACTCTCATATGAATTACCCTCAAAAGGGTCTATTGGGAAACTCTAGGTTCAAGGAGGGTTTTGGGCCACTGAGAAAAGAAGTCAAAAGAACTATCAGAAGGCAGCACCTGGAAGGCAAGTATAGAAACTTTTATGCACATTATTGTGACATGTGGGTCTGTGTGTATATGTATATGTGTATTATTATTATTATCATCATCATCATCATTAAGCAGGCTATTGTAACTCCTTCATGAACGATGACAGTCTTTCAAGTGCAAGATTCTCCAACTGGAGAGCAAGAGTGACCACTTGTGCTTGGAACAGAATTCTTACATTCCAATGATTGTTATTTACTCTTTGGCATTTCTCTAGTTTATTCCAATTTTCTCTGTTCAGTTTTACTAAGTTGTGTTTATGCCACTAGGTCAATAATTAATTTGCATGAATTCCTCCATTATCACTACCAACAACAATAGCTAACAATTTTTGAGTTACCATCTAAAACACAGGTTGGTATTAGATACTCCACAAAATTTGGAAATGAACACATGAATGAAACATTTATTAAACATGTTCTACTGCAGCAACATTCCTTAAGCACTTTCAAGCATTGTCCTAAATGCCATATATACAAATATAAAAGCGATACCATTCCTGCTCTCAAGAAGCTAATATCCTTATATCTTAGTAGTGTAAGATAACATGTATAGGAGAGCAGTGCTCAAAAAGAAGTGGTTTTTTTGGAAGTCATGAGAATGTTGAGTGAAGCCATTAGAGGAGTTGATTGACACACCCTTTTCAATGGCAATGGCTATATTGATTTGATTATGGTTTCAATGCTGGAAAAATGGTAGAGGAGAAACAGCAGAGATAGGGTGGGTGTTAAGAACATGGCTAGTATGGAATCTGAAGGATAGATGAGGTGGGCTAGATAAAAGTAGGTCATTTGACACATGGAATAATCAAAAAGAAGAGACCCTAAGGCAACAAATCAGGTGTTGAGGGGTAATAATTCCAGAATTGAGGGGGTTAAGTTGCTCAGGGCATAGTCCCTGGTCTAGATGGAAAAATATTATGGCGTCATCTTGGCTGATATTTTAAAGGTCCACTCTCATATGGTGGCATAGAAAGAACACAGACAGGTACAAACTCCAGCTGGCATTTTCAGTCACCTAAATACACAGAGGAACCACTGTAGTAAAGAAAAGTGAGGCTTGCGATTTTTGTCTATTTTAAATTTCTTATCTATAGAACAAGAAATGTCTACAAAGCTTTCAGAAAAAAATGTTTTGTGATTACTGGAGCTATGCTAGCAATGGCTTGCTGGTTTTCTACAGAGAGCTATAAAATATGTCTTTTAGGGAAATTATCTGCTTTCTCCCACTTAGCTCATATATGCACATATAGAAAAAGAAAAGTGTCTTGGAAATAGTACAGCACTGAATATGAGAATAGGCATAGTTTTCTACTAGGTTTTCTCAGCTGCCTTAATACTCCTTAAGATATAAAGGGACACATGTTGAGAGGCATTAGAAGAGAGAAAAGAAGCATTAATTAAGAACCTTTACTGTTGTAACTTGTACTGATAAGACGGAATGGTAAGAAACACAACAATATTAAATGCTAGTATTAGAGGCCTTTAGATTTTCCTTAATTACATAGCTAGAAGAATGAAAACAAATATATAGTAAACACTTGATATATGCCAGTCACCGTGTTGAGTGCTGGGGATATAAATACAATAAAAAAAAGAGATAATCTTTGGTCTCAAGGAAGCAACATTAGAAAGAGAGAAGGCAACATACTAAAAGAGATCTGAAAAGCAGAGGTTGGGGGTGGAGGTGAGATAAAGGTACTCAACACAGGGACATGATTTTAAGTTTAGAAAGTCAGCAAGAGAACCCTGAGAAGCATGAAGGCAGGCTGGCCTGGCTTCTTCATAAAGTGGAGATTCCAGGAGGAATTCATCAATGGGATAATGGATGCAAGCCTTTTGAAGGGCTATTCCAAGGTGAGCAGGCCTCAGAGGTAGTAGGATGTTCAAAGATGAGGAGGCCCCTAATACTGAGGGAAGTTCTAGAATAAGAAAACAGCAAAGGCAAGTCTAGAAAGTCAGGTTCAGGGAGCAGAGCCAAGATGGCGGAGTGAAAGCAGTGACTTGCTTGAGCTCTCCCCTAAACCCCTCCAAATACTCATAAAAAATGGCTCTAAACAAATTCTGAAGCAGCAGAACCCACAAAAAGACAGAGTGAAACAAATTTCCAGCCCAAGACAACCTGGATGATTGATCAGAAAGGTGTATCATGCTGGGCTGGGAGCACAGCGCGGCATGGGCATGCAGGCCGCAGCAAACCTGGAGGCAGGCCTTAGAGGACTGAATCGCAGGAAGCTGTGGAGGGTTCCAGACTCCTCAATCCACAAATGCCAAAGACAACTTAGAAGGTCAGTGGGAAAAGTCTGTTTCTGTCGGTGGTCAGAGAGGAAGGCAGGGTCTCAGTTCCATTCCCCAAGAGCTGGCCCGGGGGGGGCAGCTGCTTCCGAGCTTCCGGCCCACAGACTGAGGGGGAATCCAGTGGCTGATCAGAGAGGGACTGCAGGGATCTCTTTGCCAGTGCTGAGGCAGGAATCTCTTGCTTTGCCCTGTGTGGATCTGGGTCACAGTTCTGGGCGGCAGTGCTGGGGTGAGGAGGAGGCTGGCGTGGTGGAGCTTGTAGTGGCTGTGGAGAGGAACCCCTCCTCACAGTTTACAGGACAGAAAGGAATACTTGTGGTCACAGGCCAGGAAAGGAGTAAACACCTCGCCCTTATCATACCACCTTGGAAGAACTGAAAATTTACAGGTCCCTACAAGTATCTCTGAAAACAGCTACACAAACCCCTGAAGCTTGGGACAGTACACTCTCCACATTGGAAGCAGACTCTTACCTTAACAAAGAGTTTAAAACTCAAGTAATTGGCTGGGATCATGAGCAAGCAGCAAAAAGAGTCAGACTATATTATCTTACTTTGGTGAAAAAGAAGATCAAAATATACAACCAGAAGAAGACAACAAAATCAAAGCTCCTACATCCAAAGCCTCCAAGAAAAATATGAATCAGTCCCAGGCCTTGGAAGAGCTCAAAAGGGATTTTGAGAAGCAAGTAAGGGAAGTAGAGGAAAAACTGGGAAGAGAAATGAGAGTGATGCAAGAAAATCATGAAAAACAAGTCAACAGCTTGCTAAAGGAGACCCAAAAAATACTGAAGAAAATAACACCTTAAAAAACAGCCTAACCCAAATGGCAAAAGAGGTCCAAAAAGCCAATGAGGAGAAAAATGCCCTAAAAAGAAAAATTGGCCAAATGGAAAAGGAAGTCCAAAAGATTACTGAAGAAAATACTTCCTTAAAAATTAGAATAGAGCAATTGGAAGACAGTGACTTTATGAGAAATCAAGACACTGTAAAACAAATCCAAAAGAATGAAAAATTAGAAAACAATGTGAAATATCTCATTGGAAAAACAACTGACCTGGAAAATAGATCCAGGAGAGAGAATTTAAAAATTATTGGACTATCTGAAAGCCATGGTCAAAAAAAGAGCCTAGACATCATCTTTCAAGAAATTATCAAGGAAAACTGCCCTGATATTTTAGAACCAGAGGGCAAAATAGAAATTGAAAGAATCCACAGATCTCCTGCTGAAAGAGATCCCCAAAGGAAAACTCCTAGGAATATTGTAGCCAAATTCCTGAGTTCCCAGGTCTAGGAGAAAATATTACAAGCTGCCAGAAGGAAACAATTCAAATATTGTGGAAACACAATCAGGATAACACAAGATTTAGCAGCTTCCAAATTAAAGGACCGCAGGGCATGGAATATAATATTCTGGAGGGCAAAGGAGATAGGATAAGAACCAAGAATCACCTACCCAGCAAAACTGAGTATAAGCCTTCAGGGGAAAAAATGGTCATTCAGTGAAATAGAGGACTTTCAAGCATTCCTGATGAAAAGACTAGAGCTAAACAGAAAATTTGACTTTCAAATACAGGACTCCAGTGGAACATGAAGAGGTAAACAGGAAAGAGAAATCATAAGAGACTTATGAAGATTGAACACTTTACATTCCTGAATGGAAAGATGATATTTGTAACTCATGAGAACTTTGTCAGTATTAGGGTAGTTGAAGGGAAAAAATTGTATGTATGTATATATAGATAGATAGAGGGCACAGTGTGAGTTGAAGATTAAGAGGTCATGTCTGGAGAATAAAATTAAGGGATGAGAGAGGATGATACTTGGAGAAGAAAGGGAGAGGTAGAATGGGGTAAGCTATCTCACAAAAAAAACAGAAAAGAAAAGTCTCTCACAGTGGAGGGGAAACAGGGGAAGGTGAGAGGGAATGAGGGAATCTTATTCTCATAGGATTTAGCTTAAGGAGAGAATAACATCCACATTCAATTGGGCATGGAAATCTGTCTTACCCTACAGGAAAACAGGGGGAGAAGGGGACAAGAGAGCAGGGGGGTGATAGAGAGGAGAGAAGATTGGGAAAGAGGGTAATCAGAAGCAAATACTTCCGAGGAGGGACAGGGTCAAAAGAAAGAATAGAATAGATGGGAGGGCATAATAGGATTAAGGGAAATAGAGTTAGTTTTTCACCACATGTCTACTAAGGAAGTGTTTTGCATAACTGCACATGTACAACCTATATTGAGTTACTTGCCTTTTTAATGAGGGTGGGTGGGGAGGGAGGAAGGGAGAAAATTTGGAATTTAAAGTTTTAAAAACACATGTTTTAAAAAAAATGTTTTCACATGCAACTGTGAAATTCAGAAATACAGGAAATGGGGTACAGAAGTCTATCCTGCTCTACAGGAAAATAGAAGGGGAAGGGAATAAGAGAAGGGAGGGGGTAGAGATAGAAGAGAAGGCAGACCAGGGGAAGGGGTATTCAGAATGCATGCCATCTTATGGTGGGGGGAGGGGGGAGAAATTTGGAACTCAAAAATTGAAAACTAAAAATAAATAAATTTACATTAAGAAAAACAAAAGTCTGGTTTAAGACCAAGAGGAGGATGCTAGATATTTTTGACTTTCAAGTAAATGATTACAGAAAGGATCTTTTGTTCTATCTAAATTGCAAAATGGAAAACACTAGGTCCGTTATTTCAAAGACTACTTGGATAGCATTTCAACTTATGGAGGAAGAAGGAGACAGCAAGTAGTGGCCAGTTCACTATCTCTGACTCTAACTTGCTTTCCATTGGATTTTGTACTTCTCCTTCGCACATCAGAGTTCTATGTGTAATTTGACTTTAAGATAATAGAATCATAGACTTCACCCTGGAAGGAACCTTACAGTCCATTTAGTCCAAACACGTCATTTTAAAAAAATAAATTTTTGATGTTTTTATATCATTTATATTTCTCAATGTATTTGTCCCTCTCTGTCCCCCACATAGACACCCCTTATAATAAAAAAGAAAAAAGAAAAAAAAGATTCAGAAAACTAACCAATATGTAGAAAGAGTCTGTTACTGTATATGATGCTCCACACTCACCATTCCCCCACTTCAGCAAAGAAGCAGAGCTGGATACCTTTTCACAGCTCTTCTTTTTAATCAAACTTGTTCATGAAATTAACAGCATACAGTTATGATTGTTTAATTGATGGTATCATTTCCATTTTCTCTGTTGTAGTTATTGTATGTATTGTTATATTTTTTTAAATTTGTTTACTTCAATAGTCTTCCCATACCTAAGTTTAGAAAGTCAACAACAGGACCCTGAGAAGAATGAAGGCAGGGTGGCTTGGCTCCTTCATAAAGTGGAGGTTCTAGGAGGAGTTCATAAATGGGAGAATGGAGGCAGGCCTTTTCTCTTAATCCATCATTTCTTAAAGCAAAGTAATATTGGATTACATTCACGCATTATCTTTGGTTAGCCACTCCAAATACAAGTGTGTGTATATGTGTGTACGAACACACATACATGTGTATGTATATATACACATACACACATACACACACACATATATATATATACATATATATATGTATATATATATATATATATACATATATATATATATACAATACATACATGCATATATACATTATTTCTGGTTCTTTGTTACCATAAAAAGTTTTGTTTTGTCATTAATCTTTTGGTAGACTATACCTAGTAATGGAAATATTGTGTCAAAGCCTATGGATATATAAGTTACTCTCTCTACTTAATTTTTTTTTTGATAAAGAGATTTATTGTTCAACTAGTACAAACAAAACACATTACATCAGGCTTTCATCTTATGTAGTTATGCATAGGGAGCCATGATTTGACACATGAAAATCATATTTCAAAATAAGATTCTAAATTTCTAAAAAATTCCTAAATAAAATCTACTTAATTTCAAATTGCTTTCCTTATTGGTCAAAATAATTCACAACTTTTCCAACACTGCTCAGATGTAATGTGCCTATCTTTCTATAGCCCTTCTTATGTTGACTATTCCCATCTTTTGTCCTCTTTGCCAATTTGCTTGCCAACTGCCTCACTTTATAAAAATGAAGAAACTGAGTCCTAGAACAGCTCAGTAATTGATCTCATATGAATATGTGACTTGTATATTTCAACAGTTTAGCTGAAATGAGTATTTCATGTAAATCAAAATTTTTGTTTGAGCTCTCAAATATACCTTTTATGGAGCAAAGTCTAAGAACAGTTGTAATAGAAATGCCACAGAAGCTATCTCTGAACAAGAAATCTCATCTAAAATCTGGCAAATACTGCTCCCTTAATATATGAGGTGACATCAAGTTCTGCTAGAACACAGACAGGTACAAACTCACAAAATTCTTCCCCAGATGCTTCTATGCTAGTTCCACAGGAAACACATGAAGACACATCAATATGAAGGAAATTTCTCTTTGGAAAACCTAAATAACACTCATTTGCATCTTACTCAGTGAAGAACCCAAATCACCCACAGTAAAAATATTGGCTAATCTGTTTACATTTACTGGGCTTGTAGTTGCTTTTCCTCATTATTGGTGATTCTTCATATTGCTGTATTCGTGCAGTCTAGCTATGGCAACTCTGTTGCTAGTCGAAAGAACCTTGGGTTGACCACAGACAAGACAGCTAATTTCTTAATTTTAGTTTCCTTATTTATAAAATGGGGATAGACATAACTTTCCTAGGTTGTTGTAGGATTGAATTAATATATGTGAAATGATGTACAAAAGTTGAAATGTTAGTAACTGAACCAGCCAACCATTCTCAGTTTCACCACAATTGCTGACCATGATGCTGATCGTAGTTCTGACAACAACACTGGCCCAGGGCATTAAAGTTACACTTTAGCAATCTATAACTACTGAACTGAGACCATGGAAATGAGACCATCAGACCCAAAGACAGGCCTAACTTCCAGAACAAGTCCAGGACCAAAGATTCAGATAATAGACTTGTTGCTGTCAGGGTTTTATCTACTAGAAGAGCTGCTAACACTAGGCCTAATTCCTTATCTTTCCAAGTGCTTGAAGGAGAAGTGATGTCACCTTCTGACTTTCACAGGACTCTTTAGTGTGAGAAATTCAATGAAAAAAAAATACTATATTACTAGTAAACTTCAACCTCTTGCTCTCCCAATACTGGTAATATGTAGTCCTTGACTGCCTAAGTGAAAATCACCCATCTCTTCTGCTACTCTCTCTTCTCTTATTTCCATCCACCATAGGTATAACCCTTCCAAATTATAATCTACCTCTCTCTTCCCTTCAATTGTTCCCTCTGGACCAGATCAAAATCTAATGTTAAATTTTACTTCATCTTAGACCTTTTTATTTTTCTTATTTTCTACCCTTTAGAATTGTGGGAACCTAGTTCCTATGTGAAGATACAACATCACTGTTCTTTATTTTGAGTAACGGATGAAATTGCTCTCATGTCCCATAACATACTGTATCAAAAGAAGGAGGAAGAGAAATATTCTTTGCTCCCCACTGTGACTCCAGGATCCTCCTGCTGCTAGGTAAGCCCCTGGTTGTCAAGGAATTATGTACCCCAATCACAGTTTTCCTCTCTAATTCCTGTCCTTATGTTAGGTAACTTCAGCATACATATTGATTTTCTACAGTTAATTTTTGTCCTTCTTTTTCCAAGCTATTGACTTTCTCTTGCATACCTCTCATTTCTTTCCCCATTTTTTCTTCTACCTCTCTCATTTGACTTTTAAAATCCTTCTTGGGCTCTTCTAAGAAGGCTTTTTGGGCTTCAGACCAGTTCATATTCCCTTTTGAAGTTGCAGATGTGGATTTGTTGACAATGTTGTCCTCTTCAGAATTTCTGCCTTTATCTTTATTGTTCTCATAATATGAATCTATGGTATGTTTGTTTGTTTGTTTTTTGTTCATGTGTTTGCTTATTTCCTGGCCTTTAAAGAGACTGATTTCTCCTGCTAGGGAGCAGAGGGCACTGATCCAAGCTTCTTGTGTTGGGAGCCTTGAGCCTGGTCACTGGCTTTGTGTGCTCTGATGTTGGCAGTTGGAGGTTGTAGAGTTCTCTCAGCTTATCTGTGTTGAGCTGGAATCAGCAACACAGGAACTCCAGGGATAGGATTGGGTAGTCTGGCCCCTGGATGTTGCCTGATTTTCCTTTCCTTTCACTTTCTTCAGCTCCTTTCAGATGGATGTTGCAGAATGTTTATCTGCTTGGGGCCCCTTGGAGCACTTCACAGAGTTTTGCTGAGGCACTGGGAGACTGCTGTAGAACGCCAAGGCACCTGGTGTTTTTTTGAACTGGTTTCCACCAGTTCCCCAGCCCTCACTGAGGCAGTCAGGGGTCCAGGTGTTGGTGTTTGCCTGCTCCACCACCTGGGTTTCAGGATCTCCTCCTGGAATGCTGAGGTGGGGCTTTCAGCTAACTTCCTAGGTCACCTTCCCTTCTATACTGCTCCCTGGCCTGGAGGGGCCTTTCCCATTAATCTCTCAAGCTACCTAGGTTACTGGACTACAGCACTCCATCTTCTGGTTCAGCTTTTCCAGGGTTTTTCCTGGGGTGATATTTTCTGGGCTTTCAGAGGTTGTTAAGGGAGGGTAAGGGCAACTTACTCCTTACTCCACCATCTTGGATCATGGAAGCAGAATGAACAGAAAATTTGATCTTCAAATATAAGGCTCGAGAAAGACATAGAAAGGTAAATGGGACAGAAAGATACAACATGTTGTCAATAAAGACAAAGTGTTTACATCCCTACAAGGGAAGATGACACTTGTACCTCTTGAGAACTTTTTTTTGGTTATTTTTCATTTAAAAAATTTTTTTTTATTATTATTTTTTGTTATTACACCATGTTAATGGGATATACATAAAGAGGGTTGATATAACTTGATATTAACATAATGATAAAAAAATCTAATCAAGTGAGTTGAATGGATCAAAGTAAGTGGATTAATCTGATCTAAGAAAATGTACTGAGAGAAAAGTAAAGGAGGAGGCAGAAAGGGTGAATTACATTACAGTAAAAGGGACAAAACCCTTTTACAGCAGAGAGAAAGAAGGGAGGGAGATGAGCATTATTTGAAACATACTGTCATCAGATTTGGCTCAAAAATGGAATAACATAGTCAGGTATAGAAATCTAACTAGCCCTATAGGCAGGAGGAGGGAAAAGGGGAAAGAAAAGGGAGGGGGGATAGAAAGGGAGGGAAGAAGTAGTAAGAGTAAAGGGGAAGAAAAGGGAAGAGGCTAATAGAAGGGAGGTTCGACTGAGGAAGGTGGTCATTAAAAGAAAAACACTAATGAGGAGGGAAAAGGAGAAAGAAGAAAGAAAAGCATAAGGAGGGGGGAAAAAGAATGGAGAGAATGACAAAGACAGTAATCATAACTGTGAATGTGAATGGGATGAACTCTCCCATAAAACAGAAGCAGATAGCAGAATAATTAAAAACCATAATCCTGTAATATGTTGTTTACAGGACACACATTTGAAACAGAGCAACACACATAGGGTAAAGGTAAAAGGCTGGAGCAGAATATATTATGCTTCAGCTGACATAAAAACAGCAGGGGTAGCAATCCTGATCTTAGACAAAGCAAAAGCAAAAATAAATCTTATCAAAAGAGAAAAGGAAGGAAACTACATCCTGCTGAAAGACACCATAGACAATGAAGTAATATTATTACTAAACATAGGTGCACCAAATGGTATAGCATCCGAATTCTTAGAGGAGAAGCTTAGGGAGTTACAGGAAGAAATAGACAGCAAAACTATACTAGTGGTGGACCTCAACCTCCCCCTATCTGAACTAGATAAATCTAACCACCAAAAAAAAAAAAACAAGAAAGAAATTAAGGAGGTGAATAGAATATTAGAAAAGTTAGGTATGATTGATGTCTGGAGGAAACTGAATGGGGATAGAAAGTAACATATTTTTTTTTCTCGGTGGTACATGGCACTTACACAAAAATTGACCATGTACTAGGGCATAAATGCACCCTTTTCGGATCATAGTACAACAAAAATTATATGGAATAAAGGGCCATGGAAAGATAGATTAAAAGAATTGGAAACTCAATAATCTAATCCTAAAAAAAAGATTGGGTCAAACAAATCATAGAAGCAATCAATAACTTCATTCAGGAGAATGACAATAATGAGACAACATACCAAAACTTATGGGATGCAGTGAAAGCAGTTCTTAGGGGAAGTTTTATATCTCTAAATGCTTACATGAATAAAATACAAAAGGAGGAGATCAATGAATTGGGCATACAACTAAAAAAACTAGAAAAAGTGCAAATTAAAAATCCTGAATTAAATACCAAGTAAGAAATATTGAAAACCAAAGGAGAAATCAATAAAATTGAAATTAAGAAAACTTTTGAAATAATAAATAAAACTAAGAGCTGGCTTTATGAAAAAAAAACCCAATAAAATAGATAAAACATTGTTTAATTTAATTAAAAAAAAAGAAATAAGAGAACCAAAGTACCAGCATCAAAAAATGAAAGGGGTGAGGCTACCATGAAGGAAGAGGAAATTAAAATAATAATTAGGAATTATTTTGCCTAAGTATATGCCAATAAATTTGTCAATCTTAGTTAAATGGATAAATATTTACAAAATTATAAATTGCCCAGATTAACTGAAGAGGAAGTAAAATACTTAAATAACCCCATCTCAGAAAAAGAAATTGAACAAGCCATTGATGAACTCCCTAGGAAAAAATCTGCAAAACCAGATGGATTTACAAGCAAATTCTATCAAACATTTAAAGAACAATCAATTCCAATACTATTTAGACTATTTGGAAAAATAGGTGAAGAAAGAGTCTTACCAAATTCTTTTTTATGGTACAAATATGGTGCTGATACCTAAACTGGAAGAGTCAAAACAAAGAAAGAAAATTATAGACCAATTTCCCTAATGAGTATAGATGCAAAAATTTTAAATAAAATGTTAGCAAATAGATTACAGCAACTTATCACAAGAATAATACACTATGACCAGTTAAGATTTATACCAGGAATGCAGGGCTGGCTCAATATAAGGAAAACTATCAGGATAATTGATCATATCAACAGCAAAACCAACAGAAACCACATGATCATTTCAATAGATGCAGAAAAAGCTTTTGACAAAACACAACACCCATTCCTGTTAAAAACACTAGAAAGCAATTGGAGGTATTAGAGTAGGGAAAAAAGAAACAAAGCTATCACTCTTGGCAGATGATATGATGATATACTTAGAGAATCCTAGAGAATCAAGTAAAAAACTACTTGAAATAATCAACAACTTTAGCAAAGTTGTAGGTTATAAAAATAAACCCACATAAATGATCAGCATTTCTATATATTAGCAACAAAGCACAACAGCAAGAGATAGAAAGAGAAATTCCATCTAAAGTTATTGTAGACATTATAAAATATTAAGCAGTCTGCCTCGCAAAACAAATCCAGGAACTACATGAACATAATTACAAAATGCTTTTCACACAAATAAAGTCAGATCTAAATAATTGGAAAAACATCAGTTGCTCATGGGTAGGCTAAGCTAATATAATAAAAATGACAATTCTACCTAAGCTAATTTACTTATTTAGTACCATGCCAAGAAAACTACCAAAAATTATTTCGTAGAGTTAGAAAAATTAATAACAAGATTCATTTGGAAGAACAGAAAGTTCAGAATATCAAGGGAACTAATGAAAAGAAATGCAGAGGAAGGTGGCCTAGCCATTCCAGATCTTAAATTGTATTATAAAGCAGCAATCATCAAACCTGTTTGGTACTGGCTAAGAAATAGAGTGGTGGATCAGTGGAATAGGTTAAGTATGCAAGACACAGTAGTCAATGACTATAGTAATGTATTATTTGATAAAGCCAAAGACTCCAGCTTCTGGGATAAGAACTCACTGTTTGATAAAAACTGCTGGGAAAACTGGAGAAGAGTATGGCAGAAACTAAATATAGATCAAAATCTTACACAACATACCAAAATAAAGTCAAAATGGGTTCATGATATAGATATAAAGACTGATACTGTAAGTAAACTGGGAGAGCAAGGAATACTTTATCCATCAGATTATGGAGAACAGAATAATTCATGACCAAATAGGAGATACAGAACATTATGAAAAGCAAAATGGATAACTTTAATTAGATTAAATTGAAAAGTTTTTGCACAGAAAGCCAATGAAAAGAAGATTAGAAGGAAAGTAGAAACCTGGGAAAGAATTTTTACAACCAATCTCTCTGATACAGGTCTGATTTCTAAAATATATAGAGAATAAGTCAGATTTATAGGAATACAAGTCATTCCCCAATTGATAAATGGTCAAAGGATATGAACAGGCAGTTCTCAGGTAAAGTAATTAAAGCCATCGATAGTCATATGAAAAAATGCTCTAAATCACTATTGATTAAAGATATGCAAACCAAAAAAACTGAGGTACCATATTACACTTATCAGACTGACCCAGAGGACAAAACAAGAAAATTATAAATGTTGGTGAAGATATGGGAAAATTGGAACACTATTGCATTGTTGGTGAAGTTGTGAACTGATATAACCATTTTGGAGAGCAATTTGGAACTATACCCAAAGGGCTATAAAAATATGCATTCCCTTTGACCCAGCAATAGCACTTCTAGGACTATATCCCAGAGAAAGCATACAAATAGGAAAAGGATCTACACATACAAAAATATTTATAGCAGCTCATTTTGTGGTGACCAAGAATTGGAAATTCAGAGGATGTCCATCAGTTGGGGAATGGCTGAACAAGTTGTGGTACATGAATGTAATGGAATACTATTGTGGTATAAGAAATGATGAACAGGTTGACTTTAGAAAAACCTGGAAAGACTTGTTTAGTCTGATGCTGAGTGAAGTGAGCAGAACCAGGAGAACGTAGTACACAATAACAGCCAGATTGTGTGATGACTTCCTTTGACAGACTTAACCCTTCTCAGCAATACAAGGATCTAAGATATCTCCAAAGGCCTCATGATGGAAAATGCTATCTACATCCAAAAAAGAACTATGGATTCTGAATGCAGTTTGAAGCATATTATTTGCTATTTTTTTTCTTCTCTGAGTTTTGTTTCCTCTTTCTGGTGGTTCCTCCTATTGGTTCTACTTCTTACAACATCAGTAATCTGAAAATATGTTTAATAGGAATATATATGTATAGCCTATATCAGATTGCTTGCCATCTGATATAGGAGGGAGGGGGAGAAAAACTTAAAACTCAAAATCTTATGGAAGTGATGTTTCATAATTCAAAATAATATAATTGATTAATAAAAAAGCCATACATATTGGTATCCTATGAAGTACTGTGACTTGATGTTCCTACGTATTCTTCAAGGACCCTAAGCAGTCCAAAGTTAACTGGGACAGTGAGATGAAGGTAGTAGAAGGATCCTATCTAAAGTAACCTGTGATCCATACCTTCACTTCAACCTCAGCCATGTACAGAGATAGGCACACCTTGTACTTCATACCAAGTATTCTACTTCCATAGTTAATTACTCTGACATTTCTCTGACAATAACCTCCTATCATTTTACTTCCTTGTTCCTCACTCCCCCAGATCTATTCCTTATCCTCATTATGACTTTCATTTCTGCTACCACAAATCATCACCACTCTGCTGCCCTGGATATTCCCTCCTGCATTTTTATGGTTCTTCTCTCTATTAGTTCCGCTTTTATCTGTTTGACCAGTATTTCTCAATATGCTTTGTGGGATCATCATTCCTATCCTACTCCCTAAATGAAGATGTTTGTCAAGGCTCTTTCCTGAGGTACTAACTCTAAACACAATTTTGTTGCCTCCCCCTAAGCTCTCTCCTGCAAATTATCAGCCCAATAAGCTAATTTTAAGGGTTCAGTTTACACAGATAACTTCCAGGTTTACATGTACAATGTAGGTGTCTTTACTGAGTTCCAGTCTTGAATTACCACATACATATTGAAAATATCCACCTTGATGTTTTATAGACCCCTCAAATTCATCATGTCCAAAATGGAATTTATTTCTCCCCACAACCCTCAATTCATCCCTTTTCCTAAATCCAATTTCGTCCAAGGGTACCATTCCTCCCAGGTTCAAAACATTGAAGTCATCCTTGATTCTTTATTCCCTTTTACTGCTGCAATTAGTTGTCAAATTTTATCAAATTTCTTTCCAATCACATGGCTGTTACTCTAGGTCAGACTTCCTACTTAAATCCCTTTTGCATCCAGAAAGTCACCAAAGTGATATTCCTGTAATATAGGTCTCACCATGTCTTTCCCCTGCTTTAACATCTTCTGTACTTCCCTCTTGGTAATAGGAATGCAATATAAACTCCTCTGCTTGGCCTTTAAAGGTGTTCACAACTTTGTACACACTTGCTTTCTAGGCTAATTATACATAATTCATTTTCACTCAGCCTATATTCCATACAAACTGACTCACTTGTTCTTTGTACATGACACAATATTCTATCCTCCATCTTTGTGCTCCCTTCACTGTTCTAGGGGCTGGACAAAGTTAAAATGTTTTCTGCCTTCCCAAAGCTCACATTTTATTGTGATTGGCTGTTGGAGATGAGACATGATTTGTACATAATTGAGTAAATATAAAGTATATGCCATATAAATGCAAAGTAATTCCAGTGATTATGGTGAAGGTACTGAGTGGGAAATCAGCTATATAGAAGGAAGCAGCTGTGCTGAGTCTTGATGAGAGCCACACATTCCAAAGGCAGAGTTGAGAAAGGAAAGTATTCCAGACATTGTGGACATGCTACGCAAAGGCAGAGATTTGGGGGGAATAGAATACCATAAGTGAGGAACATTAAGGAGGCAATTTGTTTAGGTTTAAATGTTTCAAGGAGACTAATATGAAATTAGTTTGAAAAGGTAGATTGGAACTAGATTATGAAAGATCTTAAATGCCAAGCACATGCTTATAGCATTCCTAATTGTGGCTGTCTGAGTTAGGGAATTCTGCCTTGCTTGGAGTTGGTGGAGGGTGAAGTACAGAGTGGTCAGTTTATTTCCACTGAAAGGCATGATTCAAACATAACCTTCACAGATCAGGCTGTCTGTTGTTCAGGGGCTATCTTTATTATAGCTATATTGATTCCATATGGACATTTTTTTTCCTTTTGAGGTCTATCCTACTATCCTGAGGAAAGATTTAATAAGTCAAGACTTATGGGAAAACCATACCAGCACACTTTCCTTGCTGTTAAAACATTAAGTATAATCAAATGTGTCAATAGAGGCACCTTAGATACTCAGAACAGTTTTGATTCCTTTTACTGTCAAAACACAGTGTCAATACCAAGGTGAATTGACATCAAAAATACATGTGAAATAGCTTGTTCACAGCAATCTTTACAGATAGGGGGTCTCTTAAAAGCAGTCTTTGTTAAAGATTCAATTTGAACTCTTCTTTGGCTTTGAATTATACAGTGGAATTTTTTGAAGAACTTGACCTGCTTTGCATCATTTTAACCCATCAATGAAGAGAAAGACTTTCCTTTTTATTTGACCCTATGGGAGATGCTGTACATTACCAGAACATGTGCCCTGAAATGGATACACTAGATGACACATAAATGGAGTGACATCACTCACAACTGGTGATTAAATACTTCCTAGGGACTCACAAAATGTGCCTGACAGAAAATGGAAATGAAAGCAGGGTGATAATTAGAGCTCTTCCTTCTCCCATTTCTGTTTTTCCAGGTTTTAGAATATTTAGGCAGATTCAGATTGTCTTTGCATTTCTCTGGATTATCAGTCTAGGTTTTAAAAAAATTTTTGGGACGTTGCATAGATATGCAATCTGAAGTATTATAAACTTAAAATCTAGAGCTTTAAGCAAAAGAAAAGTCAGTAAAGGTAACCTTTATTTTTCCTCACACATTTATTTTTTTTTTAAATTTTTATTTTTTTTTTTTTAGGCAATTGGGGTTAACTGACTTGCCCTGGGTCACACAGCTAGTAAGTGTTAAGTGCTTGTTCTGAGGCTAGATTTGAACTCAGGTCCTCCTGACTTCAGGGCCAGTGCTCTATCCACTGCGCCACCTAGCTGCCCCCCTCCTCAAGCATTTCTTGTGATCATCAAATGAGACAGGTCTTAGAACACCTTGTAAACCTTAAAGTACTATACAAATACTATTCTTATTCTTATTAATTACTACCGCTACACTATCATTATCATTACTATCAATTTTCCCCCTCATTTTTGGATGACATTCAGATAAAAGTAGTAGGATGGCAAATTGCTATCTTGTTATTTATTATTTTTGTATATTTAATGTTCTGGGGATTATTGTACAGCAAAATAAAACGACTGATTTTTTGGTAATTGATAAGAATGCTGGATTGCATGCTTATCTTCTATAAATTTACTGAAAGCAATTTCTGAACAATTCTAGTAGTTGATAGGAAAGCCGGAATGTAATTTATCTTTTCCTGTTCCTAACTAAATTAAAAATGTAATTCCTAGAACTGAAATGTAGTTCAATTTTTCTGTTAGATCTACATTTTCAAAGCTTTAAATCCTATGTATTGTGGATATTTTTAGTATTCATTTGACACCTATCAATATGCTATTTTAAAATTTTTGTGGATTAATGTTACGTCTGAGTAGTTTGGGGCCAATTCTGTCTGTAGTGAGACTTTGGCTGTAGTGAAGTTTATTTGATGAATCATCATGGATATTTGTTGGTATTGTTTGTAATACTGGGTTTTATTGTCAGCTAGTTTGGAAATGATAATGTGTGTAATTCTACTTACCTGATAAAGTTTTTCTTTATATTTGGTAGATGCTAAATTCTGCATCCTGCAGCGATATGCTGCATAGTTTCCACCATTTCACAGAAAAAATTTGCATCTATCAATCTCTGGGCCCCTTAAGGATAACCTTCCTCTAGTATCTGCTGCCAATGACCTGATCCTGAATTGGATCATAAATGCCTCCATTTTTATAAACAAATCCTTATGCTTCATACATTTATTCCATGCTTGTTTGTTGATATGTTGCTTGTTGAGTTCATGTGGATGTTAACTGTGGAGTCACTTTTGATTCCTCTCTTGACTCTTAGTCATTTCATAAACTCTATCTATAGATAAACGACTTTGACTTACAGTCAGCAAATACAGCAGTGTATACCTATTGTCTTCCTTTATTATTGCTGGTTGGAGATGTCTATTCCAAAAGTCTTGAAGAAAGGGGAACAGTTAGGGTGCAATTCATAGAACTTTGGGACTAAAGTCAGAAAGATCTGCATTCAAATCCAGACTCAGACACTTACTGACTGCATGACTCTGGGCAAGTCACTTACCTGTTTGCCTCAGTTTCTTCATTAGTAAAATGATCTGGAGAAGAAGACAGCAAAAAACTCCTGTATTTTTGCCAAGAAAACCCCAAATGGGGTCATGAAGAGCTGAATACAACCAAAATGGCTGAACGACAACAACAACAAAATTCTAGAAGTACTTGTGCATTTTTAAAAACTGTTTTATCATGTGTTCTGAGAATATCTGTAAATCTTCTTCCTCCACTTTGACAAGGAAATATTAATCTTTCTATACAATGTTAGTATAGCCACTGCAAGGAAACTATGCCCAAGTTATATGTTAAGACTGGTATTTCCTAGAAGTCCTAGAAATGTATCATCCCATTAGACTTTGTCTTGAAGATATTAGTCAATCTCTAAATAAGTAGATCTTCATTTTTCTCCTTGATAACTTTTTGTAATTATTATGTTTACTCATTATTTATTACTATTAACATTGCCATACTTATTAATTGGAATATAATCTGAACTTGTCCTCTCTGCTACCATTGAGGCCAGCTACTTTGCTCAATGCTACTGTTACTAGTGAGGAGGATCCTTTCTCCCTCTTTTGTAATATATATGCTGTTTGAATAATATTTATGCTTGTGGTTCATGGAATATGATGTTAGAATTACGAAATGATCTTCAGGACTTTTTCTTATCAACTTCATTTATCTTCCTAAATGTTTCTCAAAATATTTGGATACTTCCTTATATCATAGCACCTATGACTATTTTCATGTCCTTGGTATATTTTAATTTTTTTCATATTTAATTTATGTAATTTCCTCCCCACCTGCTCTGCCCCATTCTATATTGTAAGCTCCTTGTGCGCAGGGATCATTTTGTATTCATCTTGTCTAGTATCTAGTCCTGAATTTAATAGTGAGTATCATATCCTTCACATATATGTAAATTCCTTCTGAGAAAAGGTTATTGTATTTGTTTTTTGAGCATCCTGATATTGAACCTTGAAATGTTTATTAAACAAATGAATGAAAGTTAGTTAACATATCAAAGTTCCTATTAGCAAATACTTTTGGGAGATAGAATGACCCAATAAACATAAAAGCAAAATTCTTATGTTTAATCAGCCAGTCAACAACATTTATTAAGCATTTGCTATGTGCCAGACATTGCACTAAGAGCTGAGGATAGAAATAGATGCTTGTTGACTGATGGTAAACTCAGAAGGAAGGCTGTAGCAGGGTGTTGGGGGAGATACTGGGAACTACCTCCTTCAAAAGGTGAGATATGAGTCGAGTCTTGAAGGAAGCCAGAGAAGCCAGGAAGCTGAGATGACAACTAGCATTCCAGAAATGACGGACAGCCATTAAAAAGGCACAGAGTCAGAAGATGAAGTATTGTTGTAAGAACAGCAAGAAGGTCAGTGAAGCTAGATCAGGGAGTATGTGGAAGGAAATGAAGTATAAGAAAAAAATGAAACAATAGAAAGAACACAATTTGTTAAAGGTTTTAAAATTCAGACAGAGGATTTTAAATTGAATGATGGGGTGGAGGGAATGACATTGTCAGATCTACATTTAAGGAAGACCGTTTTAGCAACTGAGTACATGATGGATTGGAGTGAGCAGAGATGAGACAGGGAGACCCATTGGAAGGCTCTTGCAGTAGCACATGTGTGAGGCAATTAGATTGCAATTGTATGAGTAATAGCCATATAAGTGAGTAGAAAGATAAATATAGGAGAGATAAAAAGGTAGAAATGTCAAGATGCTAATAGATTGCCAATTGGGATGAGAGTGAGTGAAAAGTTGAGGATGACACTAAATTTGCAGACATGGTGCTTGGGAGGATCATGGTATCCTTGGCAAAAATTGCACAGCTCAGAAGAGAAAAGGTGTGAGATGAAACATAATGGTTTTTGTTTTGGACATGTTCAGCTTGAGATGTTTACAAGACATTTAGTTGGAGATATCCAACAGGAAATTATTGTTGTAAGACTTGAACTCAAAATAGAGGCTAGGGATGACTATATAAGTCTGGGAATTATACGTATAATTGATCATAACTGAACCTATGGGAGCTCATAAGTTCACCAAGTGAGACAGTATTGACAGAGATTAGAAGAAGGCTCAGGTCAGAGTCTTGTAGGACACACATAGTCAGGAAGTGTAACCTGAATGAAGATATAGGAAATGAGAATGAGGAGTGGTCTGGCAGGTAAGAGAAAAACCAAGAGAAAGCAGTGCCATGGAAAGCTAGAGAGGAGAGCTTCAATATGTCCAAAACTGAACTCACTCTTTTTCTCCAAAGTCTCCCCTTTTTTCAAACTCTACTATCACTTTTGCATGTACCACTATGCTTCTAATCACTCAAATGACTCACAATTTAGCTGTCATCCTTCACTCATCACTCTCTGTCATTCTTAATATCTAACCAGTTGCCAAGTCCTATTATTTCTATCTTCATAACATCTCTGGTATAATCCATCTTTTTTTATTCTGACTCTGCCACCTCCATGGTGTGTGCCATCATCACATCACTGCTAAAGTATTGCAATATCAGGCTGGTTGGTCTCCCTGACTTGTCTTTTCTTACTCCAGTCTACCCTCCACTCATCTATCAAAGTTATCTTTCTAAAAGGCAAGTTACCCCCCATTCAATAAACTCCAATGGTTCCTGATTACTTCCAGTAACAGACATAGAATCCTTTGATTAATCCCTCCATAACTTGACTCTTTTCTACCTTCCAATCTTCTTGCACCTTATTCTTTGCACCAGCCTCCTTATTTTTCTTTAAATATAAAAGTCAATCTTCCAACATCTGAGCATTTTTACTGGCTGTCCTCCATTTTTGGAATACTCTCTCTCTTCATTTTCAACATACAGTTTCCATACATTCCTTCCACTTTCAGTTAAATTCTCACTTTCTGAGAGAAGCCTTTCCTGATCACCTTTGATCTTAGTGCCTTCCCTCTGAGACCACCTTCACTTTATCTTTTATATCTTGTTTGTACATAATTGTTTTAATTTTATCTTTTCCATTAAATTTTGAGGTTTTCTACAGCCAGTTCTAGTTTTTGCACTTTTTTTTTCAGTATCTCCAATGCTTAGTACAGTGACTGGTAGTAGGTACTCATTGATTGACAGCGTCAAAGGCTGCAAAGAAGTGTGCAAAAAGAAGAGGCCATTAGATTTGATAATTAAGATAGTACTCCTAACTTTGGAAAGTGCAGTTTTAGTTGAATGATGAGGCTTGAAGACAGATTTCAAAGGGTTCAGAATTGAGTGAGAGGACAGGAAGGTGAAAATGTGAAGCGGAGACCACTTTTTTCAAAGAGTTTAACTGAAAAGAGGAGAGATAGAGGATAATATCTGATGGGGTGGTCAGATTAAGAAAGGGTTTTTTTTAAGAATGGGGGAGATGTTGGTGTTTTGAAAGCAGCAGAAAAATAGCTGGTAAACAGGAAAATATGGAAGATTAGTGAATGAATGAGGATGATAGAGGTGGTAATTGTTTAGAGAAGACAGAATGGAATGGGCTGAAGGGTGAGTGTAGAGAGGTTTGCCTTAGCAAGGAAATGATCCTTAAATTAATCTTTCATATTTAAACAATGGAAAGGAGTCATTTTTTAGGGGAGATAATATCATTATTTGAAATGAGGAAAGGGCTCAATGAAGTTTTGAACCACAGGAAGGCAGACCTCCAGACACTCACACCGTTGGGGAGATCCTCTGTAGAGTATACATACATAACATATATGTACACACATACATAAAATAAATAGGAATGAATATTTTTCTAAATGCAGCATATGCACACATATATGTACAAAATATGTACATATCTGTATGTAGATTACATTCAGAAAAAAACATTCAATTTAAGGTTGAGGTTAGATGGTCAGTTATCCTGTTGAATCACAGACAGTTGGAGTTGGAAGAGACCTCAGAGGTCACAGGACAATACCTATCTGAATGGGATACCCCTCTACAATAAATCATTCAAACTCTGCTTGAAGACCTCCAATGCATGGAGCTCATCATGAGCCCTCCTCCCAACAGCTTGGTAGTCTAGTCAATTTCCACTCATTTGCCCCTAGTTTTGTCCTTTTTGATCAGGACAAAAACAACCACAACAGGGCTATAGGGTATATATTCATGTGTATACACACACACACACACACACACACACTCACACACACGCATGCGTGTGCACACACACATTTCAATTGCTTAGTCATGTCTGACTCTTCATGACCTTATGGACCATAGCATACTGGTCCTTTTATCCTCCACTGTCTCTTCAAGTTTTTCCAAGTTTATTTTCATTGTTTTCATGACACTATCTATTCAAGTCATCTACTGCCATCCCCCTTTACTTTTGCCTTCAATCTTTCCCACCATCAAGTTCTTTTCCAATGAGTTCTGTCAGTTTCAGTAGTTGACCTTCAAGTAAATAGCCTAAATTACTTTCTTAAGTATTGAATGATTTGACCTCCTTGCTGTCCAAGGGACTCTCAAAAGTCTTCTCCAGCACAACAATCTGAAAGTGTGGATTCTGTGGTGCTCAGCTTTCCTTATAGTCCAAATCTTACAGCCACACATTGCTACAAACCATAGCTTTGATTATATGGATCTTTGTTGGGAAGATAATGTTTCTGCTTTTTAATATGCTGTCCAGATTTGCCATAGATTTCCTTCCAAGGAGCAAGCATCTTAATTTCAGCGCTACAGTCACCATCTGCAGTGATCTTTGAGCCCAAGAATATGAAATCTGATGCTACTTCTATTTCTTTTACCTCTGTTTGTCAGAAAGTGATGTAACCAGTCATTAAGATATTATTTTTTTTGATGTTAAGCTTCAAACCAGCTTTTGCACTCTCATCTTTCACCCTCATCAAGAGGCTTCTTAATTCCTCTTCACACTCTGCACTCACAGTGGTATCATATGTATCTGAGATTATTGATATTTCTCCTGACAATCTTAATTCCAGCTTTCGATTCATCCAGCCTGGCATTTCATGTGATGTACTCTACATATGAGTTGTATGTATGTATGTATGTATGTATGTATGTATGTATGTATGTACGTATGAGTTGAATAAGGTGACAATATGCAGCTTTGTCATACTCTTTTTCCAATCTTAGCTTAGTTAGTTGTTCCATACTTGATTCTAACTGTTGCTTCTTGGCCTGCATACAGATTCCTCGGGAGACAAGATGATCTGATATTCCCATCTCTTTCAGCACTTGCCACATTTTGTTGTGATTCACACAGTCAAAGGCATAGTTAATGAAAGAAAACTAGATACTTTTCTGGAACTCCCTTGCTTTCTCCGCTATCCAGAGAAGATTGGTAATTTGGTCCCTAGTTCCTCTGCATCTTTGAAAACCAGCCTGCTCTTCTGGTGATTATCACTTCACATATTGGGTGACCTTGCTGGAGTGTGAAATGAGCACAATTGTTTAGTAATTGGAACATTCCTTGGCATTGACCTTCTTTAAGCCTGGGATATAAACTGATCTTTTCCAATCTGCTGGCCACTGTTGAGTTTTCAAAATTTGCTGGCATATTTAGTGTAGCACTTTAACAGCATCATCTTTTAGGTTTTAAATAGCTCAACTGGAATTCCATTCTCTCTACCACCACTAGCCTCATTGTTAGCAAATCTTCCTGAGGCCCATTTGACTTTATTCTCCAGAATGTTTGGCTTTAGATCAGTAGTATACCATCCTTATTATCAGTGATATTAAATTCTTTTGTGTATGGGTCTTTTCTGTATTCTTGCCACCTCTTCTTAATTTCTTCTGCTTCTGTTAAGTCTCTACCAGTCCCCATTTTTGTATGAAACATCCCTTAATATCCCTAATTTCCTTGAAGAGATCCCCTGTCTTTCCCATTCTATTGTTTCTTCTATTTTTTTGCATTGCTCATGCATGGAAACCTTATCTTTCCTTGCTATTCTCTGGAATTCTGCATTCAGTTGGGTATATCTTTCCTTTTCCCTTTCCTTCTTTTTGTAAAGCCTCATCAGACAGTCATTTTGCTTTATTGCTCTTTTTTTCTTTGGAATGATTTTTGTTGCTGCCTCCTGTACAATATTGTGAACCTCTGTCCATAGTTCTTCAGACACTTTTTCTATGAGATCTAATCTCTTAAATATTGGCTAAGCCTGATGGTATATCTCATAGTTTCCTTGAACTATGCAAGCCTCTTCACCATGACAAGGCAGTGACCCAGGGGAAGATATATACACATACACATACATGTATATATTACATATATTTTGAATATCTCTCTGTGCATATATTATCTCTCTCTATATATATTATATATACATGTATATGTACATATGTAGATACAAATATTTGTGTATAGATATACACATGAAACTATGACCAAGAATAACAGGAGAAAAAGGCATGGAGAGGTTATTAATCTTCACGGATAGGTTTCATAGATTCACTAAGTACTGAAATAAAATTTTGGAATTGTGTAATTCAAGGCCTGATTGTTCTCTTCTCCTTGTTTTTACTACATTAACATGCATATGTGAGCGAGTGTATAGAAATACATCTTTTTACTAAATAATGCATTCAGGTGTATCTTTTTATTTTTGCAATTAACTACAGAAGGTTATATGTGTTTGTTGGTGTGTTGGCACAGACTTTTAGTATGATGGACAGTTTACTTAAACATATAGAAGCTTATCCTCCTGCTCTTAACTTTTGGTACACAAAACTTATGCTTCCAGGAGAAAGTAGTAAATGCCAAGTCCTCTGGGAAGTGTGTATTTACATTTATGTTTTCTATGCTGCATCCAGAATTATAGATTTTCTGTCAGCCATTCTTTGCAGTACTAATATGTAAACGGTAGTGATGGATGTAGAATACAGTGTTTGATACTGTCTACTTTGACTTGATGAGTATTTCCTACTTACTTTCATATGATTACACACATGCCACATTTAGAAAAAGTCATTCAATTTAATGTGAATGTTTGTGTCAGTTATTATGCTGAACCATAAGATCATAGATGGACGGAGTTGGAAAAGATTTCAGAGGTCACTTAGTCCAATTCTTATCTGAATGAAGACTTCCCTCTAAAACAACTACAACAAATGGTCATTCAAATTCTGCTTGAAGACCTCTAATGTAGTGAACTCATTATGAAGCTTCCTCCCCAAACCCTATCTCCTGGCAGTATTGTCTACTTCATTTAAAAAAATTTTTTTAAATTTTTATTAGGCATTTGGGGTTAAGTGACTTGCCCAGGGTCACACAGCTAGTAAGTGTTAAGTGTTTGGTCTGAGGCTGGATTTGAACTCAGGTCTTCCTGACTCTAGGGCCAGTGCTCTAACCACTGTGCCACCTAGCTGCCCCTATAGTCTACTTTTGAAAGACTTTAATTGTTAGGAAATTTTCCATCATATTAATATCTTCAAATTCCACCCATTTGCCTTTAGTTTTGTACATTTGGACCAGGGAAAAACAAAAACAAAAAACAAAGCTATGGAATTTTTAATAATTAAAATTGTAAATCAAAAACTTAGTGATTAAGAAAGAAGAGGATGGTTGTTGTGGGCTCGGCCTGACTCTGATCAGTCTCCTAGTTGTTTATGTTCACTATTGAAATCAAATGAGACGCAGATATTAAAAATTAAGAAAAGGAGATACACCTGGCCATAGCAGGAGGACATTCAACAAGTATATCCTTGATTATAAACAGAATTGATTAAGTAGAGTGAAGCTCCCTGGCCTCTGAATGCCCATTGTGGTCAGTCAGCCAAGTCTCAGAGTGTGCCTGGAGTTCCTCATGCCATTTTGGTATTCAAGTGACAAAGAAGTGACATCAGTAGTCTAGTCTCTATCCTCCTGATTCAGTCAGGATAAGGGGAATAAAGTATGATTTCAATGCCTTTTAAGGAAAACAAAAGCTAGCCTAAGTTCCGTGGGAGCAGCAAGTTAGACTATTTCTACCACTGCAGTGGATGCATATGTATCAGCTTTATATATATATATATATAAAATCGGTTTCTAAATTTTACTGAAATCTAGTCTGGGACCTCCCTAGTTTGACCTAGAGCATAATAAAGCCAGGCTCAATGAGTCTTGAGTGCAGTGGAAAAGTGGCTATAAAATTATATTTGAATGATCTACACAATAAATTAGTGTAGAGAATCAGGCTGGTCACTTAAAAAGAAATCTGGCCACTTATCCTTTGGGAAGTAGATAAGTAATAAAATATAATCACCTCTTGGTTATTTTTCTGTAGATTATGCAATTTGTGAATTTTTAGCAATAGATTTAACTATGACTGTGTTGATTCACTACTTCCCACCCATGGTCCCCACTCTCAATATATGTTCAGGGAAGAAGACCTTGTTTTAACATAAGCTCAATCTAAAAATTATAAGGAAGGTAAATTTATTGCCACACCACTTACTTGGTTCCAAAGTGAACTAGAAACCACATGTCTAGGGCAAGCAGCGTGACATAGTAGAAAGCATTATAGATTTGGAGAAAGAGAATTTGGGTTTAAATACCAGCTCTGGTTCAAATTCCAGCCATGCCACCTGTGTGATCTGGACAAATTACTTAATTTCTCTGGGCCTCAGCCTGCTCAACTGTATTATAGGTGGCACAACAGATAGAGCACTGAACCTAGAATCAGAAAGACCTGAGTTCAATCTGGTCTCATATATCTACTTGTTGTATGACTCATTTAACCTCTAATTGCCTCAGTTTCCTCATCTCTAAAATGGGGACCTATCTCTATCACTATCTCTCAGGATTGTTTTGAGGAAAAATAGCATTTATAAAGCACTCAGCACAGTGAGGATCCAGCACATAGTAGGTACTTAATAATTGCTTATTTATTTTCTCTTATAATAAGGCAGTTGGACTAGTTGGCTCGTAAAGTCCTTTCAGCTGTGAATCTCTGATTCTGTGAATCTTTGAATTGTCTTGTCAGATTCATTGGAATAGGTACTATTAATATGGGACTGTAGTATAATGGCAAGAACATCGGGGTTTGGAGTTGGAGGACCTGGGTTTGAATCTTATCTCTGTAAGTAACTTTTCTTTTTGGACTTTTGGGATTAATCTTGAAATGGGGAAGGGGAGGGCTACTCTTTCTCAGACTTTTTTAAAATGTTTATTCATGTTGGGCTCTTTAACTATGGGTATGCCCTAAGGCTCTGTTCTACGTCTTCCTCTCTCTTCTCTCACACTTGGTGATGTCATCAGCTCCCTTGGGATCAATTATCATCTCTATAGAGTTGATTCTCAGAAGTATGTATACAACCTTAATCTCTCAGAGAGACTATGGACATTTCAAACTGGATATTCTATAAGCATCTCCAAGTCAGGATGTTCAAAAGTGATCTTTCCTTTTCATTACCTTTCTCTCCAAACTTACCCCTCTTCCATACTTCCTATTACAATTGAGGACACCAATATCAGTTGAAGTTCTCTACTGGCAAGCTCAAAGAGAGGGAGAGGCTAGTACACATATTGATGTCACTGATAATTGTTGCTACCACTTTGCTTCATGAATCCATTAAGCTGCCTTCCAGAGAACAGAATTAGATAAGTCATTACAGCAATTATTTTTACTTGATGATCTCAAAGCATCCTTCATTTTAAAGAGAAAATGAAATGATTTTTGCATCTGTAGAATAGGAGCTGGTCCTGTGATTTCGTTAATTTAGGAAAATACAGAGTGAGAAAAGCTTCTCTAATAATGTAAGTCAGCTCCATAGCTACAACTTATAGTTTTAGAGGTTACCTGGGGCAATGAGAGGTTTATTGACCTTTCCTAGGCTCATATAGCCATTATATGTTAGAGTAGGAACTTTAATACAGGCCTTTCAGCTCCCTATCCATACTACTGCTGCTTCTCAAAGTAAATTAGAATGCTGTAGCATACTTTTTACTATGTAAGTTTGATTTTTATAGTTTTTCTCCATACTAAATTTCATTATAACATGGATTGTTATCATATTATTATCAAATTTATATATAGGAGGGGCACATCATATCACTTTGATAAGTTATGACTGTATAGAGTAAAATAACAGGTGATAGTCACATAGTACTTCAAAACTTGCAAAATACTTTATATACCTTATCTCATGTGAACCTCAGCATAACCCAGTGAAGTAGGTACTGTAGGTATTATTCACTCCATTTTATAGATGAGAAAGCTAAACCTCAGAGAGGTACTTACCCAGGGTTACATAGTTAAAAGCAATTGGAACCCAGGTCTTTTCTAACTCTAGGTATTTCACTTTATCTACTATAATATACTGCTTTATAATAAAAGCTTCAATTACAAAGGTAGCCTTTTATAAAAGTAACAGTCTTATGATAAAGAGTTTTAGCTATGCTGAAAATGCAGACAGATAAAACTGGACAGATGGTTTCTATACAATAGTTGCCTTCAGAATTAATTTTGAAGGTATTGTTAATTTTGCTCTTGAAGAAGGTAGTTAGAGCTTGCTATTCATTCTTTTTGGGAAAGTTTTGCTTCCATATACCTAAATCTTTAACAGGTATATGAGGACACTTTATGCTTTAATAAACTTGGATAAAAGAATCAAAATCAATATACATTTTTTCCTCTATTTCATTTTGATTACTTACTTCCCTGTCTTCTCCCAATAAATTGAAATAATCAAAATTTGTCTGATTTATTTTTATAGCCCCAAACCCTTCATTCAGCTACAATTAGCATCAAAATTAAAATAAAAATGTTTTATGCAAGTGAAAATGTGCACAATTGTTTATCTTTTTTGACAAAAAGGGTCCTGTCCTTTCCTCAGGCAAATGGCTTCTACCCAGATTCTCCCTTCTGAGTAAACAACAGGGGAGGGTAATTCATTCACAGCTAGTGTCAGCATCCACGATAAGAATGTTATTCAATGAAGTTTTTAAGCTTAGGCTTCCTCAGAAGAGAAGTGTTATATCAATTTAAGGTATTATTCAAATCAATTAACTCCCCATACTTCAAAAATTGAACACCTCAGTTCTAATAGTGATGTTATAATACATCATGCTTTATGCAGATCTTTGACATGAAGCCACAAAACAATGGAATTGGCTGAAAAAATACTAAATGGTACTTGAATTACAGTATTTACTACAAGATGGTAAGTGTGCGGAAATGGAAATTTTCCCTAAGAATCTCACCTTAGTGAAGTCACTCTGAAGGAAGAGTGAACCAGACTACACTTTACAATTTTTCAAATAATTCAGTGTATCTTCCAAGGACCAGAGTACTAAGTACTCTGTAATGATTTTTTGGATAAGTTTTATAACAAATGCAACCTTTATGTTATCAATGATTTTAGCTTAGTATCATAAATATTATTATTTTACAACCTTGATTTTGATATTTGAGAAATTTTTAAAATTACTCTTTTAGTATTTAGTAACATTTTCAGCAAAAAAAAAAAATCATATATACCTCTTGGTCCTAAAAAAAATGAATCTTTAAACTTACTGTAGACATTACAAAATATTTAGGAGTCTACCTTCCAAAACAAACCCATGAACTATATGAACACAATTACAAAACACTTTTCACACAAGTAAAGTCAGATCTAAATAATTGGAAAAACATCAGTTGCTCATGGGTAGGCTAAGCTAATATAATAAAAATGACAATTCTACCTAATCTAATTTACTTATTCAGTGCCATACCAATCAAACTACCAAAAAATTATTTTATAGAGTTAGAAAAATAATAACAAGATTCATTTGGAAAAACAAAAGTTCCAGAATATCAAGGGAACTAATGAAAACAAATGCAGAGGAAGGTGGCCTAGCCATTTCCAGATCTTAAATTGTATTATAAAGCAACAATCATCAAAACTGCTTAGTACTGGCTAAGAAATAGAGTGGCGAATCAATGGAATAGGTTAAGTATGCAAGACATAGTAGTCAATGACTACAGTAATCTATTATTTGATAAACCCAAAGACCCCAGTTTCTGGATAAGAACCTACTCTTTGACAAAAACTGCTGGGAAAACTGGAAGAGAGCATATAAGAAACTAGGTGTAGATCAAAATCTCACACCATATACTAAAATAAAGTCAAAATGGGTTCATGATTTAGATATAAAGGCTGATACTGTAAGCAAACTGGGAGAGCAAGGAATAGTTTATCTATCAGATCTATGGAGAATAGAAGAATTCATGACCAAACAGGAGATAGAGTACATTACAAAAAGCAAAATGGATAACTTTGATTACATTAAATTGAAAAATTTTTTCACAAAGCCAATGCAATCAAGATTAGAAGAAAAGTAGAAAACTGGGAAAGAATTTTTACAACCAGTGTCTCTGATAATGGTCTCATTTCTAAAATATATAGAGAATGAGTCAAATCTATAGGAATACAAGTCATTCCCCAATTGATAAATGGTCAAAGGATATGAACAGGCAGTTCTCAGATGAAGAAATTAAAGCCATCTATAGTCATATGAAAAAATGCTCTAAATCACTATTGATTAGAGAAATGCAAATCAAAACAACTCTGAGGTACCACATCACACCTATCAGATTGGCTAAGATGACAAAACAATAAAATGATAAATGTTGGAGAAGATGTGAGAAAATTGGAACACTAATGCATTTTTGGTGGAGTTGTGATGTGATCCAACCATTTTGGAGAGCAATTTGGAACTATGACCAAAAGGCTATAAAAATATCTGCATACCCTTTGACCCTGCAACAGCATTTCTAGGGATATATCCCAAAGAGATTATACAAAGGGGAAAAAGACCCACATGTATAAAAATATTTATAGCAGCTCTTTTTGTTGTGGCAGAGAATTGGAAATTGAGTGGATGCCCATCAATTGGGGAATGGCTGAACAAGTTGTAGTATATGAATGCAATGGAATACTCTTGTGCTATAAGAAATGATGAACAGGTTGACTTCAGAGAAACCTGGAAAGACTTGTTTAGTCTGATGCTGAGTGAAGTAAGCAAACCAGGAGAATGCTGTACACAATAACAGCCACGTTGTGTGATGACTAATATTGATAAACTTAACCCTTCCCAGAAATACAAGGATATAAGACATCTGCTGAGGCCTTGTGATGGAAAATTCTATCCATATCCAAAGAAAGAATTATGGAGTTTGAATGCAGATAGAAGCGTACTATTTGCTATTTTTTTTTCTTCTGTTGAGGTTGTTTCCTCTTTCTGGTGGTTCCTCCTATTGGTTCTACTTCATACTTACAACATCACTAATGTGAAAATATGTTTAATAGGAATGTGTGTGTATAGCCTATATAAGATTGTGCACTCTCTTGAAGAAGGTGGTGGGGAGGGAGGGGGAGAAAAATTTTAAACTTAAAAGCATATGGAAATGATTGTTGAGAAATTGAAATAATTAATTTTTTTAAAAATGAATCTTAATGCTAACTTGTTTGGATTTGATTAATGGTACCTAGAATTTTTCTTTTTAAAATTTTAGACAAATGCTAAAACTTAAATACATAATAAGAAAAGAAAAGGAAACATTATAAACTTAAATATAAAATAAGGAAAAAACCCCCAAAAAATCATGTGCCCAGCAGAACATAGGAGAGGATTCAAAATATACAGCAACAACTTTTCATTTCAAGAAAATCTATATATTAAATATTCTGCATTATGTTGAAAGCTGCCCATCTTTTCTTTGCTTCCTTGCAAGTTTTCTTCTGTTCTCTGCTGTACACTTTTTACTTTCTTTCTTTCTTTTTTTTTTCAGCCAAAGACAGGGTTTGTCAGAACATCCATCATACTGGACAGACTCTTAAGGAGTCTGAACATTAGGAAACTATTGGCTTATTGACTTATTGGCTAGATTATAAGAATCTAAGTAGTGGCTAGATTTTAGGAATCTGAGCAGTGGCTTAGATTATAAGAATCCCAGCCTACTTTGTTCTTTTTCTCCCTTCCCTCTCCCCCTACCCACCATCCCAAGGTTCCAGTTGAGCATTGAATATATTTATATACATATACCTATATATGTACACCTATAAATATATACATATACTTATACATATATACATATACATATATTGATAGATACATATTCAAACATGTACTTTCCTTAAGAGATTCTGCTCCTAATCTTTTTTTTTATGTTTGTGCACATCTCTTTTTTTTTCTATCTCTCCTAACTTCTTTACTGCTGTCTTACTCTCCTATTAACCTATCCCTACTCCAGCAATCCCTCCCTTATCCTTCCATTCCCCTAAATTTTTACCCTGTTCTATATCCCCCTTTTAACCTATTCCCATACCATTCTCTCTAAAGATCCTTCCTTCATTCTCCCCCCTTAGAGATTTATTCTTTCTAAGTTTAGAAGACTTTTATGCTCTTCTAAATGTATATGTATTTTCCCCTCTTAAACCCATTCTTGATGAGAGTAGGTTTCCAGAACTAACAGCCCTCCTCCCCCATCTAATTCCTCTGTATTGGTTCATCCTCTTGAACTTCTTTTGTAAAAGATCATTACTCTTTTAGCCTTAATTGTATGGTTTTACCTTTTGAAGTCATATCATACTCTGGTCTACCCTAATCTTCCTTATAAGTTACTTAATTACTAGTAACAATCTTAGAAATAGGTTTTACATTTTTCATACATAAAAGGTAAACATTCTATCCTTATTTAGACCCTTGTAATTGGTCATTAGTATGTACCTTATATTTCTTTTGGCTCTTGTATGTTAAAACTTCTTTTGAGTTCAGTCTGACAATTGATCAAATGTCCACTTTTTCTTTCTTTAAGACTTATGCTTAGTTTTGCTGGGTATGATATTTTTGGCCAGAAGCCCAGTCCTTTTGCTCTTTGATATATAGTGTTCCAAGACCTGTGGTCATTTAGTGCTAAGTCTTGTGTGATTCTAGTTGTGGTACTGCCATATGTAATTTTTTTTCTTGTTGCTCATAATATTTTGTCCTTGATCTGGGGGTTTCAGAGATCGACCATAATATTCCTGTGAGTTTTCCTCGTAGGATCTCTTTCAGGTGGTGATCAGTAGATTTTTTCTATTTCTACTTTTCTTTCTTGTTCTAATGCTTCAGGAAAATTTTCTTTAATTATTTTTCATATTGTTATATCAAGATTCTTTTTTTGATGAGAACTTTCAGGTAGTCCAATTATTATTATGTTTTCTCTTTTTGATCTGTTCTCTAGATCCATTATTTTTCTTAGGATATGGTTCATATTCTTTACCATTTTTTTCATTCCATATACATATATATATATATGTATGTATGTATGTATGTATGTATATATATCTTTCCCTTGCCCAATTCTGATTTTCAGATAGCAGTTTTCTTCCTTAACATTCTGGATCTCCAGTTCTGATTCTTAAAATCTGGCCTGCTTGCCCTAGCAATATAAATGCTGAGATTCCTTAAAAGTCTGGCCAATATGGTGAATCTTTAAATCTCACCCACCCTCAGTCGATGTTCTAATAAACTTCATCTTTGGCCAAAAAAAGAAAAAAAAAGATTTTGGATCTCCTTTTCTAATTGCTTGACTTTCTTTTCATAATCTTCTTGTTTTTCTCGTGTCATTCTTATTTTTCTTTTTAGTTTTTTTCCTCAATCTCTCTCATTTCATTTTTAAAGTTCTTTTAAAACTCTTCAATGAGTTCTTTTGGGGCAGGTGACAATTTGGCATAACTCTTTGGGGGTAGAAAAGGGTTTCTTTGCTTCAGTATCCTCCTCTGAAGATGAACCCTGATCTCTCTTCCCATAGTAGCTCTCCATGGTTGGATTCTTTCTCCATTGCCTGTGCATTTTTTTAAATAATGATTTAGTTTTTATAATCACTTTTAGTCCTGGGGTATGGGGGATGGTGCCTCTAATCCTCTTTAGTTCTCCCTTCTGACCTTGGACTCAAACCAAGAACCCCAGTCTACTGTAAGTGCCCACAGCAGAGGCATCCCCACCCCATTGCTTCTGCATTCACCAAGCATATGCTGGTTCCTTCTTCCCCCACTGAGTCTCCTTAGCACAGTTGGGTCTGATGTTCCTTGTCAGTAGAGGTTCCCTAGATATTCTCCAAGTCAGACACCTAACTCCCCTTACTGTCCTAGGGGGTAAAAATTCCTGTGGCTGAGGCAGCATCCCAATACAGCTAACTCCAGGGCTTGGTGCTTGTTGTTTAATCAGCTCACTACTAAAGAGGACCTTAGCCTGGATGTGTTTGCTCTTCACAGAGAGGAAATCTCATCCAGGATTTTTCTTCACATCTTCTCCAATTGCCCCAGGAAGTCCCTTTTTCTGCCCCTACTCTTGCTATTTTTACAACTCTATGTTCATCCTAAGGCACTATTTTATCTTTTTTGTGAAGGAAAATCTTCAGAGATTAAAGTTTTCTAACCTACTCTGCCATCTTCCCAGAATCCTCTCAACATTTTTTAAGTTTTGAGTTTCACATTCTTTCCCTCTCTCTTCCCCCTTACCCCTCCCTAAGATGGTAAACTATCTGATACAGGTTATGCTTGTGCAATTACATAAAACACTTCTACTTGAACTAAAACTTGAACTAAAGTAAGAAAGAAAAATAATTAAATAAATAAATAAATAAATAAATGAATGAATGAATGAATGAATAAATAAATAAATGAATAAATGAAGACAAAAATAGTATGCTTCAGTCTGTATTCAGGCACAATCAGATCTTGCTCTGGCAGTGGATAGCATTTTTCATCATGAATCTTTTTGGGATTGTCTTAGATCATTGTATTGCTGAGAAGAGCTAAGTCATTCACAGTTGTTCATCCTAAATATTGCTGTTATTGTCTACAAGGTTCTGATTCTGCTCACTTCACTTTGCATCAGTTCATGAAGTATTTCTGAGTTTTTCTGAAATTATCCTTCTTGTCTTTCTTACAGCACAAAAATATTCCATTAAATCATATACCACAATTTATTCAACTATTCCCCAATTGATGGGTATCCCCTCAATTTATAATTCTTTGCCACCACAAAAAGAGCTGTTAGGAATATTTTTGTATGAATAGATTCTTTTCCCTTTTTTGGATCTCTTTGGGATACAGACTTAGTAGTGTTATTGTTTTTAGAACCCTTTGGACATAGTTCCAAATTGCACTCTGAAATTGTTGGATCAGTTCACAACTCCACCAACAGTGTATTAGTGTCCCAGTTTTCCTAAATCCTCTCTGACATTTATTATTTTCTTTTTCTGTCATATTAGCCAATTTGACAGGTGTGACATGGTACCTCAGAGTTGTTTTAATTTGCATTTCTCCAATCAACAGTAATTTAGAGCATTTTCCCAATGAGTATAGATAGCTATGATTTTTTTTTTGTCTGAAAACTGCCTGTTAATATCCTTTGACCATTTATCAATTGGGAATGATTTGTATTCTTATAAGTCTGACTCAGTTCTCTGTATATTTGAGAAATGAGGCCTTCATTCAAAGATACTTGTAATCCCTTTCCCCCCCGTTTGGCTTTTCTTCTAATTTTGATTGTATTGTTTTTGTTTGCGCAATTTTTAAAAATTTAATATAATCAAAATGATTCATTTTATATTTCATAAAGCTCTCTATGTCTTATTTGATACTAAATTCTTCCATTATCCATAGATCTGCCAATCACTTCAAGATATTCAAAGCATTTTTCAAGAACTTTAAGATTTTAAAATGTCTTTACTTGCATTATCCCATTTGAACTTCACAAAAAACCCGTGAAATGAATGTTATTATTAGTAATGATATTTTTTAGATGAAGAAACTGGGACTGAGACTGAGTGACAGGGTAACACAACTAGTAAATTAATAAGATAAGTTTTGAACCCAAGTCTTCCTGATTCAGATCTACTATTCTATCCATATACTACTCTCTGTTTCTGACTGTTTCTGTCTCTTTTTGTATCCTTTCTCTGTGTTCTGTCTCTTGTTGCAAATAAATGAAAGCTGTTAAATCTTGCCATCTTCAACCTATTTTTTTTAGATTATCTGAAGAACATGTCTAAAATATGGGTTGTTCACCCATTTTTTAAAAAAAATAATAACTATGTTTCAATACATTTGATTTCCTTTGTAATCCTATCAATTTTATTATATGCATTTAAAAGCAGGCATCCTTGACATACACACACAATGTTAAGAACCTCTTCTTTAAAAGGTTAATTTAATTCAATTCAGCAAATATTTATAAAGTACCTAATATTCATAATTTGTTGTGAAGTAGATTCTTTGCTAATTTGGTGCATCTATAGTATCAGTGATGGAAGTGAGCCCTTTAGCAGTGCATATTGTTACATATCTCTTCAGAAGTACTTCCATACTTGCAACTAATCCAGATACTGAGTCTATTGGATTCTTTCTGAAACCTACCTTTTTATATAAAAAGATCAGTGGAAACTTGACAGTCAAGCAGTTATTAACATCTAGTAGATCATAGTCACCACATCCCTCAAAATTCTGATATTATCATAGATAGATCATGACTGAGACTCAGGGTCTTAAACTTTTCTGGCTAGTTATACAGGTATAAGTCATATAACCCTATTTGGGATTAGAGACTCATACACATGAAAAGATGTCTGGCCAAAGTTCACGTACATATAATAATCCAATGATGAGTTACTGACCTTGTGATTCTTGTTTGAGTCCCATAAATCCTTTATTGAGTATCTACACAATGTTCTAGAAGGCTTCTTATAGGTCTTTTAATTTTAATTTTAATTTTTACCAGTTCAGTACTCTATCTGCTCATCTGTCATATCTTATTTTCAAAACATAATTGGCCCACTCCCTTTCCCAGTTATATATTTCCTTGATGATGCATTTTAATCTACTTCTTGCACCATGCATCCATGTTGATCCTCTGCAGACTACCTATAGCCACTGTGAAGCTTTCCATAGTACCTGGTTAGCCTCATCCATACTTTTCAGTCTCACTATTTCAGCTTCCACATATCATCTAGGAGTGAGACGCTAGAAACTAAACATGATGGACCAGCTGTTATTGTCACTCTTACATGGGAGGTTGGTTCAACTTATTCAGTGAGATAGGGTAGAATAATAATTAAAAGGCAGAAGTTGTAGAGAGACAAATTTGAAATAAGGAAAATGGAATGGGCTTCCTTAGGATGTAGTAGGTTTCCTTCACCTGAAATATGGATGACTGCTTCTTGTGGATGCAGAGGATTTTTCCCATTCAGGTATAGTTTGGACTAAATAGAATGTGGAGTCCCTTCTAAACCTTAGATACTGTGGACAGATCCCTACATAAATACAGAGAATATGTTCTACATTGTGTTTGCTTGTTGTTATCATGCCAGGTTCATTAATAAATATGATTACCCGATTCTGGCTTAGTTGGGTCTCATGCCAAACTTTTGACAAGATCATTTTCCCTTCACCTGCTTCTTAATATGCAGCAGGAGCAATACTGTTTGTAATCTTCCACCACTCTCCTCTAAAAGTTTAGGAAATCAGCTTGTACTCTAAACTGGTATTCTTTTGGTTGCTATGCTTTCCACTTGGCAGAGAGTTCAACTATGCACTATTTAAGATAGTTTCTGCACTCCATGAATGTCCTATTGCAGTTCTTACTTTGGCATGCTGACCTTGAATTCTCTAAGCCCGTGCCAGTGAGCCACAAGTTCTGGCACCTTCTACCAAGTTGGAAACTCTACTTCAAGTAAAATGCTTAAAGCTGACTTCACTTGCCTAATACTTTGATGACTGGCCTATCTAAAGAGACTAATTACCAGCAAAGAGTCACCAGGAGATTACTTTTGTGGCTCCAACAACTCAGGGAAAACAAGTAGAAATGGTTTTCAGTATCATGTGCTTTAAAGCATCAATAGCAACATGGCAGGAAAGATGTCAGATGGTGCTTGGAATCACATAGTATGTAGACTACAAATATTACTACAAATGCTCATAACTATTCTAAAAGGGTGAGTAGATAATGCATTGGAAAGAATGCTGGGACTGAAGTCAGGAAGACTCATTTTCCTAAGATCAAATCTGACCTCAGACACTTACTAGCTGTGTGACCCTGGGCAAATCACTTAACCCAGTTTACCTCAGTTTCCTTATCTGTTAAATGAGCTGGAGAAGGAAATGGCAAATTAGTCCACTATCCTTGCCAAGGAAACCCAAAATTTGGTCATGAAGAGTCAGACACAACTGAAAAACAACTGAGCAAACAACTAAAAATGGTATCTTCATTCCTGAAACAAAATACATTAATATTGATACTCATTTTGTAAATGAAACAAGAAGACATAAATAAATTGCAACTTAATGAAGGGCCATGTTGTGAAGTCTTATTAGAGAAGCAATTAAAAAAGTTGGCATCCAAGGCCAAAAAGAAATAAAATTTCATGGACTCCTTGGTCATCTTGTGGTGGTTATGAAAAACTTAATCAAACTGACCAACTTTATAGTATATAAAATAATTTATTAAATAGGGACTTCCAGGAGCCAAGATGGCAGAGTAAGAAGTAAGTCACTTTCACCCTCACTTATTGACCCTGAAAGCCCAGAAAATATCACCGCAGGAAAACCTCTGGAACAGCTGAGCCAGCAGAAGGTGGGGGTGCAGAAATCTTGTGGACTAGGAGGCTTGGAGGAAAGGCCCCTTTCCTTCTGGGAGAATGGGAGCAGTACAAGATGGCAAGCATCCCAGCAAGCCAATGGCAAGCCCCACCTCTGCAAATCAGGGGGAGAGCCTGAACCCCATGGTGGTGGAGCTGAAAAGTGCCAACACCAGGACCCCTGAGTGCCTCAGCACAGGCAGGGGAACTGGTAAGCACCAACTCATAACACCACCACATGACCTGCATTCTCCAACAGCCAAATCTCCTAGTGCTTCAACACAACACCATGCTTGCTGATATCCTCCAATAGCCAAACATTTGAGTTCTTTAAAGAAGCCCAGCTGAGCAGGCATCCTCCAGGGGCCAGACTCCCCACCCCTAGCCCAAAAGCTCCAGGGCTGCTGACCCCAGCTCAATACCAGGTAAACTGCCGGATGCCTACAGCCTCCAGCTGCTAGCACTTAAGGCCCTACCACACAAAGCCAGTGACTAGGTTCGAGCAAAAGAAGCTGGGATTAGTGCCCCAAATGCTCCAGCAGGAGAGATCAACTTGAAAAGCCAGAAAATAAGCAAACACTATGAGCAGAAAGCAGAAATGGACAATGACCATAGATTCTTTGTATGGGAACAAGGAAGATCAAGGCATAAATTCAGAAGAGGGCAACATTGTCAACATATCCACATCTGAAACCTCAAAGGGTTTCATGAATATGAACTGGTGTCAAGCCCAAAAAGCCCTATTGGAAGGGCTCAAAAAGGATTTTAAAAGTCAAATAAGAGAGGTTGAAGAAAAATTGGGAAAGGAAATGAGAGGTATGCAAAAGAAAGTCAACAGCTTGGAAGAGGAAGGACAAAAATTGACTCTAGGAAACAAGTCCTTAAAAGCACAATTGGGCTTCTGGAAGCCAAGACAGCAGAGTGAAAAGGTAGTTGCTCTCACTCTCCCCTATCAACCTATGAAAACCCAGAAAATATCACCCCAGAAAAAAAACCCTGGAACACTTAAACTAGAAGAAAGATGGGGAGCAGCAGTACAGCAGCCCAGCAAAGGAGTCTCCCAGTACCTCAGCAAAAATAAGGGAGGCAGAACTACAAAGGGGCCCAGGCTGATAAGTACCCTGCAGAATTCATCTGAAAGGAGGTGAAGAAAACAACCTAAAGGCTTCCTAAAGCCCTGGCCTTGCTGATTCCAACCCAACACCAGGTGAGCTGTCAGAGCCCTGCAGCCTCCAATTGTGAAGAAATCCTGAAGCCCAGGTGGTAGAGCAGGCAAACACCAACACCTGGACCTCCGATTGCCTCAGTAGGGGCAGGGGAACCATGGAAACCAGCTCAGAAAACCACCAGGTGCCTCGGCACTCTGCCACAAAGGAATCTCCCGGTGCATTAGCAGAAACAGGGAGACAACACTGCAGGGGGCCCCAGGCAGATAAACACCCTGCAGCACCCATCTAAAAGGAGCTGAAGAAAGCTAAAGGAAAGGAAAAGCAGGCAACCTAGAATTGCCTGAAAGTTCCAGCCTTGCTGATTCCAGCCCAACACAAGGTAAGCTGCCAGAAACCTACAGCCTCCAATTGCCAGCATAAGAGGCCCCAGCACCAAAGCCAGTCACCAAGACCTAGGCTCCCAACACAAGAAGCTTGGGTCAGTACCCTCTGTTCCCCAGCAGGAGAGCTCAATCTCTTTAAAGGCCAGGGAATAAAGAAACACCATGAGTAAAAAGAAATGTACCATAGATTCATATTATGAGAAGAGTGAAGATCAAGACAGAAATTCTGAAGAGGACAACATTGTCAACAAACCCACATCTGCAACAACAAAAGGGAATATGAACTGGTCTGAAGCCCAAAAAGCCTTCTTAGAAGAGCTCAAGAAGGATTTTAATAGTCAAATGAGAGAGGTAGAAGAGTCCTTCAAAAATACAATTGGCCAATTGGAAAAAAAATACACTGAAGAAAACAAGTCCCTAAAAAACACAATTGGCCAATTGAAGAAGGAAGTACAAAAACTAACAGAAGAAAACAATCTGTTAAAAACTAGAATTGGACAAATGGAAACTAATGTCTCTATGAGAGAGCAAGAATCAGTCAAACAGAAACAAAAAAATGAAAAAAACAGATGAAAATGTAAAATACCTCATCAGTAAAACAACCGACCTGGAAAATGACTCAGGAGAGACAATTTAAAAATTATTGGACTACCTGAAAATCATGATGAAAAAAAAGCCTGGACAGTATCTTTCAGGAAATCATAAAGTAAAACTGCCCAGAAGCCCTAGAACCAGAAGGGAAAATAACCATAGAAAGAATCCACTGATCACCACCTGAAAGAGATCCCAAATTGACAACACCAAGGAATATAATAGCAAAATTCCAAAATTACCAGATGAAAGAGAAGGTGCTGCAAGCAGCCAGAAAGAAACAATTTAAATATCATGGAACCACAGTCAGGATTACACAGGACCTTGCAGCTTCTACATTAAAAGACCAGGGTGGAACATGATATTCCTAAGGCAAAGGAGCTTGGAATGCAGCCAAGGATCAATTACCCAGCAAAAATGAGCATCATTTTTCAAGGGAGGAGGTGGATATTCAACAAATAGGAGACTTCCAAACTTTCCTGATAAAAAGACCAGAGCTCAACAAAAAATTTGATCTTCAAGTACAGGACTCAAGAAGGACTTAAAAAGGTAAATGGGACAGAAAGATACAATATGTTGTTAATAAGGGGGGCTGTTTAAACCCCTACAAGGGAATATGACACTTGCAACCCTTGAGAACTGTATTGTTATTACACCATGTTAAAGGAGTATACATAAAGAGGGTGGATATTAGTTGACTTTGATGTAATGATAAAAAAAGAAAATCTAATCAAGTGGGTTAAATGGATCCAAAAAGTGGATCAATCTGATCTTAGAAAATGTACTGAGAAAGGAGGAGGCAGACAAGGGTAAATTACATTACAGGAAAAGACACAAAATCCTATTACAGCAGAGGGAAAGAAGGGGGGAGGTGAGCATTGTTTGAACCTTACTCTCATCAGATTTGTCTCAAGAAGGGCATAATATAATCAGTTAGGTATAGAAATCTAACTTGCCCTATAGGCAGTAGGAGGGAAAAGGGAAAGAAAAGGGAGGGAAGAAAAGGGAGGGGGAAAGAAGGGAGGGAAGAAGCAGTAAGACTAAAGGGGAAGAAAAGGGAAAGGGATAATAAAAGGGGGAGGGACTGAAGGAGGTGGTCAAAAGCAAAACACTAGTGAAGGGGGAAAGGAAAAAGGAGAAAGAAAAGCATAAATGGGGGAAAAGGATGGAGAAAAAGACACAGATAGTAATCATAACTGTGAATGTGAATGGGATGAACTCTCCCATAAAAGGAAATGGATTGCAGAATGGATTAAAAACCATAATCCTACAATATGTTGTTTACAGGAAACACATTTGAAAAAGAGTGACACATACAGGGTAAAGGTAAAAGGCTGGAGCAGAATATATTATGCTCAGCTGAAGTAAAAAAAGCAGGGGTAGCAATCCTGATCTCAGACAAAGCAAAAGCAAAAATAGATCTAATCAAAAGAGATAAGGAAGGAAACTACATCCTGCTAAAAGGCACCATAGACAATGAAGTAATATCATTACTAAACATATATGCACCAAATGGTATAGCATCCAAATTCTTACAGGAGAAGTTCAGGGAGTTACAGGAAGAAATAGACAGCAAAACTATACTAGTGGGGACCTGAACCTCCCCCTCTCTGCACTAGATAAATCTAACCACAAAATAAACAAGAAAGAAGTTAAGGAGGTGAATAGAACATTAGAAAAGTTAGGTATGATAGACCTCTGGAGAAAACTGAATGGGGATAGAAAGGAATATACTTTTTTTCGCAGTACATGGCACATACACAAAAATTGACCATGTACTAGGGCATAAAAACCTCACAATCCAATGCAGAAAGGCAGAAATATTAAATGCATCCTTTTCAGATCATGACGCAATAAAAATTATATGTAAAAAGGGCCACGGAAAGATAGACTGAAAAATAATTGGAAACTAAATAATCTAATCCTAAAAAATGATTGGGTCAAACAACAAATCATAGAAACAATCAATAATTTCATTCAAGAGAATGACAATAATGAGACAACATACCAAAACTATGGGATGCAGTGAAAGCAGTTCTTAGGGGAAGTTTTATATCTCTAAATGCTTACATAAGTAAAATAGAAAAAGAGATTAATGAATTGGGCATACAACTAAAAAAAAAACTAGAAAAAGAACAAATTAAAAATCCTAAACTAAACACCAAATTAGAAATATTGAAAACCAAAGGAAAAATTAATAAAATTGAAATTAAGAAAACTATTGAACTAATAAATAAAACTAAGAGCTGGTTTTATGAAAAAAAATAAAATAGATAAACCTTTGGTTAATTTAATTAAAAAAAAGAAAGAAGAAAACCAAATTACTAGTATCAAGAATGAAAAGGGAAGCTACCACCAAGGAAGAGGAAATTAAAACAATAATTAGGAATTATTTTGCCCAACTATATGCCAACAAATTTGATAATCTTAGTGAAAATGGATACATATTTACAAAAATATAAATTGCCCAGATTAACCAAAGAGGAAGTAAAATACTTAAATAACCCCATCTCAGAAAAAGAAATTGAACAAGCCATTGATGAACTCCCTAGGAAAAAATCTCCAGGGCCAGATGGATTTACATGTGAATTCTATCAAACATTTAAAGAACAATTAATTCCAATACTATATAGACTATTTGGGAAAATAGGTGAAGAAGGAGTCTTACCAAATTCTTTTTATGATACAAATATGGTGTTGATACCTAAACCAGGAAGAGTCAAAATAGAGAAAGAAAATTATAGACCAATTTCTCTAATGAATATAGATGCAAAAATTTTAAACAAAATACTAGCAAGTAGATTGCAGCAACTTATCACAAGAATAATACACTATGACCAGGTAGGATTTATACCAGGAATGCAGGGTTGGTTTAATATTAGGAAAACTATCAGCATAATGGAGCATATCAAGAACAAAATCAACAGAAACCACATGATCATCTCAATAGATGCAGAAAAAGCTTTTGATAAAATACAACACCCATTCCTATTAAAAACACTAGAAAGCATAGGTATAAATGGAGTCTTCCTTAAAATAATAAATAGCATTATCTAAAACCTTCAGCAAGCATTATATGTAATGGGGACAGGCTAGAAGCATTTCCAATAAGATCGGGGGTGAAACAAGGATGTCCATTATCACCACTGTTATTCAATATTGTACTGGAAACCTTAGCTTTAGCAATAAGAGAAGAAAAAGAAATTGAAGGCATTAGAATAGGCAAAGAAGAAACAAAGCTATCACTCTTTGCAGATGACATGATGATATACTTAGAGAATCCTAGAGAATCAAGTAAAAAACTACTTGAAATAATAAACAACTTTAGCAAAGTTGCAGGCTATAAAATAAACCCACATAAATCATCAGCATTTCTATATATTACCAACAAAGCCCAACAGCAAGAGATAGAAAGAGAAATCCCATTTAAACTTACTGTAGACATTATAAAATATTTAGGAGTCTACCTCCTGAAACAAACCCAGGAACTCTATGAACACAATTACAAAACACTTTTCACACAAATAAAATCAGATCTAAATAATTGGAAAAACATCAGTTGCTCATGGGTAGGCCAGCTAATATAATAAAAATGACAATCCTACCTAAGCTAATTTACTTATTCAGTGCCATACCAATCAAACTACCAAAAATTATTTTATAGAGTTAGAAAAAAATAACAAGATTCATTTGGAAAAAAAAAGGTCCAGAATATCAAAGGAACTAATGAAAAGAAATGCAGGGGAAGGTGGCCTAGCAATTCCAGATCTTAAATTGTATTATAAAGCAGCAATCATCAAAACTGCTTGGTACTGGCTAAGAAATAGGGAGGTGGATCAGTGGAATAGGTTAAATATGCAAGACACAGTAGTCAATGACTATAGTAATCTATTATTTGATAAACCCAAAGACCCCAGCTTCTGGGATAAGAACCCACTCTTTGAAAAAAACTGCTGGGAAAACTGGAAAAGAGTATGGCAGAAACTAGGCATAGACCCAAATCTCACACCATATACCAAAATAAAGTCAAAATGGGTTCATGACTTAGATATAAAGGCTGATACCATAAGTAAACTGGGAGAACAAGGAATAGTTTACCTATCAGATCTATGGAGAACAGAAGAATTCATGACCAAACAGGAGATAGAGAACATTATGAAAAGCAAAATGGATAATTTTGATTACATTAAATTGAAAAGTTTTTGCACAAACAAAGCCAATGCAACTAAGATTAGAAGGAAGGTAGAAAATTGGGAAAGAATTTTTACAACCAGTCTCTCTGATAAAGGCCTCATTTCTAAAAATATAGAGAATTAAGACAAATTTATAAGAACACAAGCCATTCCCCAATTGATAAATGGTCAAAGGATATGAACAGACAGTTCTCAGATGAAGAAATTAAAGCCATCTATAGTCATATGAAAAAATGCTCTAAATCATTATTGATTAGAGAAATGCAAATCAAAACAACTCTGAGGTACCACATCACACCTATCAGATTGGCCAACATGACAAAACAGGAAAATGATAAATGTTGGAGAAGATGTGGGAAAATTGGAACACTAATACATTGTTGGTGGAGTTGTAAAATGATGCAACCATTTTGGAGAACAATTTGGAGAACTATGCCCAAAGGGCTACAAAAATGTGCATACCCTTTGACCAGCAATAGCACTTCTAGGGCTATATCCCAAAGAGATCAAACAAATGGGAAAAGGACCCACATGTACAAAAATATACATAGCAGCTTTTTTTGTGGTGGCAAAGAATTGGAAATTGAGAGGATGCCCATCAATTGGGGAATGGCTGAGCAAGTTGTGGTATATGAATGTAATGGAATACTGTTTTGCTATAAGAAATGATGAATAGGCTGACTTCAGAAAAACCTGGAAAGACTTATATGGTCTGATGCTGAGTGAAGTGAGCAGAACCAAGAGGACTTTGTACACAATAACAGCCATTATGCAATGACTGAGATTGTGAAACTGAACCCTTCTCAGCATTATGAGGATCTAAGACATCTCCAGAGGCCTTGGGATGAAAAATGCTGTCCACATCCAAAGAAAGAACTATGGAAGTCAAATTGGTATCACTTATTTTTACCTTTTGTTGAGTTTTGTTTCATCTTTCTGATGGTTCCTCGTATTGGTTTTAATTTTTACTTACAACTTCACTAACGTGAAAATATGTTTAAAGGGTATGTAAATGTAAAGCCTATATCAGATTGTGCCCCATCTTGGGGAGGGTAGGGGGGGAGGAAGGGGGAGAAAAATTTTCAACCCAAAGTCTTATCAAAGTGATTGCTGATAAATCAAAATAAATTAATAAAATTTAAAAAAAATAACACAGTGTATATCACACTGGACCTGAAGTCAGAAAGAAAGAACTGAGTTCAAAACCTGTCTCAAACACTTATTGACTGGGAACTTAATTGTCTTTTACAATCTACTTGCCTTAATTTTCTCAACTGTAAAATGAGGATAATAATAACATCTTCCTTCTAGGGTTGTTGTGAGGATCAAATGAAATACGTTTTATAATGTCTGGCACAAAGTAGACTATGTATAAATGCTAATTGTTATCATATTTAATAAGTAAACTTTAGTAGTGCTTAGGGAAACAGATGCAGTTAGATTGTTAGCTTCATTTCCTCTCTCATCAAAAAAGATTATATTCATAATCTATTTGTTAGTATATTTAAAATACCATGGTGTCACTCATACATTTCCTGATGGATATTGCATTTTCTGTCTCTGCGTTTATACATTTAGTTTTATTTACATTGGGCATAAATTTTAGTTCAATTTTATATTCAATAAAAGGCATTAGGCTAAAATAATAAAGTATTTATTGGATAAAGAATTATCTGTCCTACATATTGTTCCTTTCCAGAAAGGATATGCTTTGGAGTTGAATAAGCTTCACAAGCCTTAGCCTCAATCTGGTCCAAAAATTCATGCTTCTGAGAGAAATAAGAAGAGAGGAGAAGAGAATAGGAGCACCCCTTTTAAGGTTAATTAATACTATGAATATACTTCCATAAAAAATTGTTGTTGTTGCTTAATCATATTAGTTACATGTTCAACACTCTGTGACTCCATTTGTTGGTTTTTTGCTTGTTTGTTTTTGAGGAGGATGGGGAAGATACTGGAGTGGTTTGCCATTTTCTTCTCCAGATCACTTTACAGATGAGGAAACTGAAACAAACAAGGTTAAGTGACTTGCCCGGAGCTGAACAGTTTGTAAGTGTCTGAGGCCAGATTTCAACTCAGGAAGGGGAGTCTTCTTGAGAAAAAAAAAAAAAAAAACAACAAAACACACAGTTGGCCAAAGGGAAAAAAAAAAGTACGCTGAAGAAATCAACCCCTTACAAAGGAGAATTGGCTAAATGGAAAAGGAAGCACAAAACTCACTGAAGAGAAAAACTCCTTAAAAAGTAAAATGGGCCAAATGGAAAAAGAGGAGCATAATCTGATAGAGGGAAACAATTCATTAAAAATTAGAAATGAACGAGTGGAAGCTAATGATTCTATAAGGTATCATGAATCAGTCAAACAGAAACAAAATGATGAAAAAATAGAAGAAACATAAAATACTTCACTGGTAAAACAACTGACCTGGAAAATAGATGCAAGAGAGCAATTTTAAAATTATTGGTCTACCCAAAATCCATGATGAAATAAAAAGAGCTTGGACAGCATTTTTCAGGAAATCATCAAGAAAAACTGCCCTTAAATCCTAGAAACAGAAGATTAAATAGTCATCAAAAGAATCCACTGATTACTTCCTGAAAGAGATCTCAAATTGAAAATTCCAAGTAATATTGTAGCCAAATTCCAAAATTACCAGGTCAACAAGAAAATACTACAAACAGCCAGAATGAAAAACTTTAAATATCATGGAACCACAGTCAGGATTACGCAGGACCTTGCAGCTTCTACATTAAAAGATTGTAGGGCATGGAATATGACATTTTGTAAGGCAAAGGAGCTTGAATTATAACCAAGGATCAACTACCCAGTGAAAATAAGCATAATCTTTCTAGAGAGGAGATGGATATTCAACTAAATAGATGACTTCTAAACCTTTCTGATGAAAAGACCAGAGCTCAACAGAAAATTTAACCTTCAAATACAAGACTCAGGGAGACATAAAAAGGTAAGGAAGAAAGAAAAATAACAACAACATGGTATTAATAAGGGCAAACTGTTTATATCCCTACAAGGGAAGATGACAGTTGCAACTCTTGAGAACTATATCGTTATTTTGACAATTAAAAGGAGTATACATAGACAGGAGACTGGTATAAGTTGACTTTAATGTGATGATAAACAATCTAATTAAGTGGTGCAAAAGGATTTTGATAGGAGAAGAAAAAAGGAGGGGACAGACAAGGGTAAATTACATCACATGAAAAGGCACAAAAACTTATTACAGTAGAGGGAAAGAAGGAAGATGAACATTTTTTGAATCTTCCTTTCATCAAAGAGGGAATAACATAATCAGTTAGGCATAGAAAACTAACTTACCCTATAGGAAGTAAGAAGGGAAAGGAGAAAGAAAAGGGAGGGACTCAGAACAATAGTCAGTTATCAGTCTCATAAGGTCTTGAATGGCAAGTTCCAACAATCAGAGTTTCAGATGTGACTATAATCTCACATTGGTTAGGGAACATCTTTAAAGTGAGCCATAAGTAGTTTGCATGCATTCCTACACGTGTTCTAGTTCCTGATTAAATAACATTATGAGTAAAATAAAATTTCCATTTAGATCATGTTACTACTCTAGTTAATTCGCATCTTTGTTTCTTAAGCTTATTTATCTTTCTCTAATCATACTTAATCTGAAAGAATGAGACACTTCAGGAATTGAATATTATACATTTTATACTTTCAAACACTAATTTTAACCATTGCTAAGCCATGGCATGAATTCAGATTAAAATAGCAGGATATTCCCCACTTACAACTCATTACAGTAATTACAACTCACCAACCTTGGAACTCTGATGCTGTTCCCATTGAGCTGCTGACTCTAACTCTGTTTCTCAGAAAGCACTCATTAAGATCAGTCTAAGGGCACAAGAAAATTAGGAATGAAACTCAAAATTCACAATAGGTTTGGACATAATTGTCATTAATATCAATTATTACTGGAACAAATTAGCTTGCAAATGGAAATTTAGTAGACCTTTTAAAATTTCACAAAAGATTTTGCAAAATATGTTTTGTTTCTTCCTTTTTGTGTTCCTCCTGTTCAAATTCTTCTTTACAATATGAATAATGTGAAAATAGGTTTAATAAAAATGTATATGTAGAGCCTATATCAGATTTCTCGCTGTCTTGGTGAGGGAGGCAGGAAGAGAGAGGGGGAAATTTAGAACTCAAAAGCTTAGGGAAGTAAATGTTGAAAACTAAAAATAAATTTAAAAAAAAATTAAAAAAGGAAAGCTAAAAAAAGATTTTGCAAAACATTTCTTCATAAAAATATTTCTTTTTCTCAAAAGCAGCTTGCAATTTATCCTGTTACTATAACAAACTAAATTAATTACAAGGAAATTTTACAAAGTCCTTTGTTTACATAATTGCCAAGTTTCTTTTCACAAAAGCACTTTTGTAAATACTTGATTTAAACAATAACTCCAACAATCTTAATTTTCATAAGTGAGAACCAAATAATTTTAGCTGAAATTTCTTTTTAAATACGGACAAAATTTGGAAGTTTATGATTTTTTAAATTACAGTGCTTCAAAATATTACAACACATGGTCAGACAGAGTGGCCTAACAATTTCCCAACCCATTAATTTTTTTCTGACTACAATTCTTAATCTAATAACATTTAGATTATAAGAGAAATTGCTTTTCTAACAATACAGGTGATACAGTTGTTTATCATTGCACAATTTAGCAATGTAACAATATCTTATACATTTTAATGTATTCAAAACTTGAAAACAATAGATTATCAGTTTAGGTGAATGCATTTCTAATGCATTTCAGAGAATCGTATCATTATTAAAATGTTGAAACTATGATCTGAAACCACCTTATATATTTCATATTAGCCAAGATTTCAAATGAAAAGTCTGCTCTCATTGTAAATATCAGTATTATTATTGTTTATTACCAAATATGCTTTATTAAATGAAATTAGAGAGAATCACTAATGATTAACGTTTAAATAATTTTTAAGGTCCAATACTCTTGGCCCTTTGAAAGGAAATATTATTCACAAATTCATATATTTCCTGATAAAGCCATGTGGTGACAATTCCTAGTTCTGAATAACTTTTTTTTTCTATTTCTTTAAGAGAACTGAAAAGTCCATCTCCCTTTTTGAGGCTTATCAGATAAAAACAAAACAAAACAAACAAACAAACAAACAAAAATCAAACTACCCTAAGCATTTCTTCCTCCTGAGAGTTTCAGGCTGATGCATATGAGGTTTACAAATAGTTTGAAATCACCTGCAATCATCAGGTTAGCTATGAGTTTGTCTCAGGCAAAGAAACCTGAGGAATTTGAATCAATGATGACAGAGCATGGTCAATTTTCCCCAAGCAGAAACCTCCAAATCTTAATAATTAATTGGACAGTACAGGAAAACATTTTAAGATTCTATATAATAATCTTAAATCACAATAACCAATATCTTTACCATAGCCAATATTTATGTAAGGTTAGATTTAATAAGGCCTTCCTTCTGGTTTATCCTGAAAGCTGGGTGGTCTTTTAAGTATAAGTTTATTGGTTTCAAATAAAGTTACAAAAATTTTCATTTTCAATCTTTCTACTTAAAATAAAATCAAACTTCCTCACAGTGGGATCTTAAGCTAGAACAAAGGGACCCAGAACAACCATCCAAGGATGATGGGGCTTAGAGCACATGGGCTTGCTGCAGACTACCCCACCCCTATCTATTCCCAAACCATTTTTTCTCTGCCCATCATGTTTTCACTCAAACCTTTATGCCTCTTTTCTAACCTTTCAAACCTGTTACTCAGACTACTTCCACTTTCCTTTTGCATTCCAAATTAAAAATTGTACTCACCCCACTTTTGTCCTACTTGTCTTCACCCTGTTAGAATCTGGAGGACATTAATGCCTAGCAATTTACAAATCAAGAGAGCTATAGTTCCCCCACAACCTCCACAAACAGCTTCTATAATGTTAATGCATAAAAGACAGAAAAACCTTTATTTTTGTAGTTTTAAATACAGTGCCATGATATCAGACATATGGGTGGGACGGTTGCAAAGACAGCTTTTTAGATTTAATTTAAACACAAAATATAACTTTTAGCTTTGGGATCTGATTAAACCTGAATTCAGCACCCTCAGCTTTTCCCTCTCTCAGCCCTTTGCTATCTTGATCTATATGCTCTAAATCATTATCTGAGCTACTTGTTAACTGATTCCACCTTCCACTAACTTCTGGGAGACTCCTTGTGTTTTGATCCCATTACTCATTATCTCACTTTATTCTGGCATGCCAACTTGGCTAATTTTGGGACCCCCTCCCCCCCAAAAAAAGAATCTTAATCTCCTACTGAAAACCTAAGGTGGGAGTTCTTTCCCTATGTTCTCTCTATAATTACAAGCCTTAGAAGTTCCTCAGAAGTTTTTCTGGCTGCATTTCAAATCTTTCATGACAAACATGAAACATTTTACAAACACACACACAGAAACAGAAATAATTTGACAAGAAAAAGTGTGCACAAATTTTTCTTGCTGACTTTAGGCTTAGCTTGTTTTTAAACCAATTTAGAATTGGAATTAGCCTTCAATCAATTAAGATTACAGTACAATTTACTGGTCAAAATTCAGAGTTATCACATGCCAATTTACTCTGACTGACTCCTAGCCAATTACAGAGGATATCCTTCCAGAAGAGCTGTTTAGATCTCTTCCCCCAGAGCCACTTGGAGAAAAAAGAAAATGGACTGCAAACTAAAAATTGGATATCTGATAGATAAGGAGCAGTCTTTTTGGGGATAAGATTTACCCACCCTTCAGGACTGGGACTTCAGGAGAAAAGAGTCCTGTGGGCGCCGAGACCCAGCTCTGTTGGGGTGAAAATCCAATTCCAAATTTGAGTCACAGCACCATTGAAGTGAACCTCATCAACTCCACAAACCCAAATTTGAAACATAGTCTTCTGAAAGAAAGAGACAAATGAAATCAGGGTACATGTGTTCACAGTTTAATTTCTCTCAAGCTGGCTTGACATGCATTACATGGGAGTTCAGTTCAAAACTGGGCCCCCTAATGGGGCCAATTAAGAACTGGCTTGATTTGGGATTTTGGGGTATACCATTATATACCCTTTCAACAGGGGCTTATATTAACCTGCCATCATTCCAGAACACTCCTAGCCTCTGTCCATCTAGGAGCTGTCTCCACCCAAGCCTGAGTTGGATAAAATCCCATTCAGGCCTGGGTTGGAATTTGACCGAGATAAGAAGATTCAATGCAATCTCATTATCAGAGACATCATTCTGAAGAGCTTTGGACAGAAGGCTGGTGGTTGGAGCTCTGAGTCTCCGAGATACATAGATTGCCAAGAGAAATCATTTTTCACAGTATCAAAACCATATTGGCATCATAAGTGGAATTTGGTAAGATTTCTTTATCTGTTTTTTCAAATAGTTTATATAGTATTGGGAATAATTTTCCCTTAGGAGTGTTTCTAAGAAAAGGTAATTTAAGTATTTTATTTCCTTTTCTGTTAATCTGAAAAATTCATATTTTTGTAAATATTCATTTTTCTTAGATTGTCTGTTTCACTGAAATATAATTGGACAAAATAGCTCTCAATAATTGCTTTAATTTCATCTTCATTTCGTAGTGAATTCACTTTTTACATTGTTGATACTGGTAATTTGGTTTTTTTCTTTCTTTTGTTTTAAATGAAAATCAACCAATGGTTTATCTCTTTCATTGCTTTTTTTTAAAATGAAACTAACTCCAACTTTAATTCATTAGTTAATTTTTTTTAACTTTTTAACTTTGCTAATCTCTCCTTTGTTTTTGAATTGGGGATTTTTAATTTGTTTTTTTCCAGATTTTTAGTTATGTATGTATTAGATTTATTAATCTGCTTTCTCCTTTTTATTCATTTTAGAGATATAAAATTTCACCTAAATACTCCTTTGGTTGCAACCCACAAATTTTGGTTTGTTGTCTCATTGTTGTCATTATCCTTAGTGAAATTGTTCATTGTTTCTATGATTTCTTCTTTGACCCACTCATTTTTTAAGATAAGATTATTTAGTTTCAAACTAATCTGCTTCTGTCACCACCAACTAATGTCACTATTGTTGTTTCATCCACGAGGGCTTCAGGTCATCTTTGTCCCCATGTCTTGACACAAATCTCTCATTCTGATTTTCTAAATTTTCTTTGGCCACAAGAATGTCTCACTCTAACCTATTGTTGTCTTTGCCACTCCAGAATTATATTTGAATTATCTTAAAGTTGTTTGTGGGGAAAGTTGGGAGAATTTGACAGAGTGCTTTCTCTATCCCATCATCTTAGGATCTCTTGAAGTCAGTCCTTGCCTTCTTCAATGCATATTTTTTAATACCTCCTATGGGCTTATAGTATTTAAGTAATTACTTATTATAGGGCAAGGGTTCTCAAAGTGTGGTCTGAGGACCTCTGAGGCTCCTGAAGACCAATGGTGTGCTGGTAAATTTTGAACAACTATTTCACTTTAAAATGTGTATGACACACTTTTGAGTTTAATCTGCATTATTAACATTTTCTAAACCAGTATTTAAAGTCTAGACAATCAACCAAACAATGAGTCAAGCCTTGATTTTTAGTGTTTGCTGATTTCAGAGACACAAATGCTCATGTTGAAATTTAACATTAGATTTCTGGAGCTGGTACAAGCTGACTCCAGGATGCAACTGCTCAAGATGTTTTCAAGGGGTTTTGCAAGTTCAAAATTATTTTCCCATTTATTTATTTATTTATTTATTTGCTTATTTGCTTGCTTGCTTATTCATTCATTCATTCATTCATTCATTCATATTCATGAATTTATTAATTCATTGATTTCTTCTATCTATTTATTTGTTTATTCCTTTATTTATTCATTCATTCATTCATTTATTTATTTGTTTGTTTGTTTATTTATTTTTCTGATTACCCCCATTCCAGATCTGCTCTCCTCTCTATCATCCCCCTGTTCTCTTGTCCCTTTCTCCCCATATTTTCCCATAGGATAAGACAGATTTCCTTACCCAACTGAATATGTATGTTATTCCCTTTTTAAGCCAAATCCTATGAGAATAAGATTCACTCATTCCCTCTCACCTTTCCCCATTTCCCCTCCACTGTAAGAACATTTTCTTTTCTGTTTTTTTTTTTTGTGAGATAATTTACCCCATTCTGCCTCTCCCTTTCTTCTTCTCCAAATATAATCCTCTCTCATCCCTTAATTTTATTCTCTGGATATGACCCCTTAATCTTCAACTCACCCTGTGCCCTCTATCTATCTATCTATCTATCTATCTATCTATCTATCTATCTATCTATCTATTTACCTATAGATACATATAATTTTTTCCTCCAAATACCCTAATACCGACAAAAGTCTCATGAGTTATAAATATCATCTTTCCATGCAGGAATGTAAACTGGTCAACATTAATAAGTCCCTTATGATTTCTCTTTCCTGTTTACCTCTTCGTGTTCCACTTGAGTCCTGCATTTGAAAGTCAAATTTTCTACTCAGCTCTGGTCTTTTCATCAGCAATGCTTGAAAGTCCTCTATTTCACTGAATGACCATTTTTTCCCCTGAAGGATTATACTCAGTTTTGCTGAGTAGGTGATTCTTGGTTCTTATCCTATCTCCTTTGCCCTCCAGAATATTACATTCCATGCCCTGTGGTCCTTTAATTTAGAAGCTGCTAAATCTTGTGTTATCCTGATGTGTTTCCACAGTACTTGAATTGTTTCCTTCTGGCAGCTTGTAATATTTTCTCCTTGACCTGGGAACTCTGCCATTTGGTTATAACATTCCTAGGAGTTTTCCTTTGGGGATCTCTTTCAGGAGGAGATCTGTGGATTCTGTCTATATCTATTTTGCTCTCTGGTTCTACTATATCAGGGCAGTTTTCCTTGATCATTTCCTTGAAACATGATGTCTAGGCTCTTTTTTTGATCATGGCTTCCAGATAGTCCAGTAATTTTTAAATTCTCTCTCCTGGATCTATTTTCCAGGTCAGTTGTTTTTCCAATGAGATATTTAACAGTGTTTTCTATTTTTTCATTCTTTTGCATTTGTTTTTGCAGTGTCTTGATTTCTCATAAAGTCACTAGCCTCCAATTGCTCTATTCTAACTTTTAAGGAAGTATTTTCTTCAGTAATCTTTTGGACTTCCTTTCCCATTTGGCCAATTTTTTCTTTTTAGGGCATTTTTCTCCTCATTGGCTTTTCAGACCTCTTTTGCCATTTGGGTTAGGCTATTTTTTAAGGTGTTATTTTCTTCAGTATTTTTTTGGGTCTCCTTTAGCAAGCTGTTGACTTGTTTTTTTGTGATTTTCTTGCATCACTCTCATTTCTCTTCCCAGTTTTTCCTCTACTTCTCTTACTTGCTTCTCAAAATCCTTTTTGAGCTCTTCCAAGGCCTGGGACTGATTCATGTTTTTCTTGGAGGCTTTGGATGTAGGAGCTTTGACTTTGTTGTCTTCTTCTGGTTGTATATTTTGATCTTCTTTATCACTAAAGTAAGATAATATAGTCTGACTGTTTTTGTGCTGCTTGCTCATGATCCTGCCCAATTATTTGAGTTTTAAACTCTTTGTTAAGGTAAGAGTCTGCTTCCAAAGTGAAGAATGTACTGTCCCAAGCTTCAGGGGTTTGTGTAGCTGTTTTCAGAGATACTTGTAGTGACCCGTAAATTTTCACTTCTTGCAAGGTGGTATGATAAGGGGCGAGGTGTTTACTCCTTTCCTGGCCTGTACTGTGGTCTATTAGTGACCATAAGCATTCCTGTCTGCCCTGGAACTGTGAGGAAGGTTTCCTGTCCACAGCCACTTCAAGCTCCACCATGCCAACACCCCTCCTCAGCCCAGGATCCCAGTCCAGAGCTGTGATCCAGATCCAATCACGGGCAAAGCAAGAGATTCTTGCCTCAGTACCAGCAGAGAGATCCCTGCAATCCCCCTCTGATCAGCCACTCGATTCCACCTCAGTCTGTGGGCTGGAAGCTCGGGAAGCAGCTGCCCACCCTAGGGCTAAACTCTTGGGGAATGGAGCTGAAACCCCGCCTTCCTCTCTCAGCATGGCAGAAACAGACTTTTCCCACTGACCTTCTAAGTTGTCCTTGGCATTTGTGGATTGAGGAGTCTGGAAACCTCCACAGCTGCCTGAGATTCAGTCCTCTGCAGCCTGCTCCAGGTTTGCTATGGCCTGCATGCCCACACCGCACTGCGCTCTGCTCCCAGCCTGCGGAGATATACATTTCTGATCAGTCATCCATGTTGTTTTGGGCTGGAAATTTGTTTCATTCTGTCTTTTTGTGGGTTAAGCTGCCTTAGAATTTGTTTAGAGCCATTTTTATAGGTATTTGGAGGGGTTGAGGGAGAGCTCAAGCAAGTTAGTGCTTTCACTCCTCCATCTTGGCTCCACCCCCCTCAAAATTATTTTCATAAGAATACTAAGACATCATTTTCCTATTGAAACATGTCCTATTCCCAACTGCATATTTTTATGAAACCAGTTTTATTTCAATCAAGTATCTTGGAGAATCCATTTATTTTTTAAGCCAGACATTAAATATGTTTGTAAAAATATGTAAAAAATAATTTATACATTTTTGGCAGCCAATTATTTTTCACAACATTTTTATTCACCTTAACATGTAATTGGTGAAACATATTATATGTTAATATGTTATAAATATGTGAAATATTTATTATTTTGAAATCAACAATGAATAATTAATAAGTTGCTTATGATAACTGGAAAACTGACTGAGGAAAATTGCCAAATATAACAACAATAGTATGAAATAAACCATTAATTTTACAGCACATATATCCATGTGCATATTATAAATCCATATAATTATATTTGTGTATGCATACATACAAAATTGCAGAAGGGTGAGGTCACGGGATACTTCAGGAGGCAAAATCTTGAGCCTTGTAGGATAGCTAGTCTCTAGAGAGAGAGAGAGAATAGAGGCATTATAAATACTAAAATAGAAGCAATACTACTGGATCACATGGATATGTTTTGGGAAAGAACAGAAAAGTTAGTATTGGCACAAGCATTTCAGAACTGGACTACTCTGACAAGACACTTCAGGAAAAGTGTTGTTAGGCTATTTCAATGTATTCCATAATAAGAGATTTCTGACTAAAATGGTACATTGCTGTCTGCCTTACATCTGCTTTTACTGACGACTCTTCTACTATTCCCATTAGCTGTGGAAGACTTACTTTGACTATCCTTTATTAAAAGTCTTTGTCCCATGTGTAAATTCATGCTGTAAATAGATGGCTCAGAATCTGGTGGTTTGTATCATTAGAGTTTGGAATAGAAATAGTTGTGAGTCTTAAGAAAGTAAGGCTAAGATGTATTGCTAGTTTCCTTTTTTTTTCCCTTAAAACTGCCTTTTCCCTTCTCTAATTCTATTCAAATGAATGTCTATATTATCCTGGTCCATAAATACATTAGAAACTATGCAGTAGCTACAGGGTCTCAGAAGTGAGTCAATAATAAAACAGTAGAAGAAAAACAAGTATAAAAGGAGACAAATATGACAATTTTATAACTATCTTGTTAAATATAATGTATATTTTAAAATAAACTGTATAACAATTCTAATAACTTTATATGAAGCTCTATTTTAAAAACATTGGAATGTTTGCTGATGACTACTAAGTACATAAAAGAAAAAAAAAGTTGGTTAATGAAAGTGTGGTGTAAGATTTTTCTTTATTATTCTTCATTAACAACTGATTTGAGTATGGTTCCAAGTTTATGGAGTTCAGAACTTAGCAAAAAAATATTTGTTGGATTAACTCAGGATCTAAATCCAAAGGAAAATTTTTCATAAAGACCTTGAGAATGCCTTTGTTTGCTTCTTCTGACCTCCATGTGAGCACTTGTTTTGTGTGAATTCTCTGTAAAATAATCTTTTAGGTAAATATAAGTTTGACATTTGGACTGTGTGGCCAGCCTATTGGAGCTGGGATCTCTGCAATGGCATTTGAATGCTTGGCAATTCAGATCAAAAGTGGACCACAGTGTCTGGAACCTTATTTTGTCAGGTAATCTTCCGAATCTTCCTAAGACAATTGAAATGAATATGTTTTAATTATTTGGCATGGTAGGCACACAACAATGAAGTTAGCACAACAGTTCTGTAGACCTTCATTTTGGTAGGCAGCCTAATACCTCTTCTCTCTCACACTTTTCTTCAGAGCCTCCCAAATACTGGACTACCTCTGGCAATGTGTGCATTACCCTCATGATATATGTGGACATCCCTGGAAAGTACACTGCCAAGCTAGATAAACTTATCCACAGCATTCAGATTTTCTCCATTTGATGTAACTAATGATTTCATGTATGGATGGTGTTGTGCTGAGTGGTAGAGAACCTCTGTTTTCTTGGTGTTCATTGTCAGACACTTATTAGCTGTGTGACCCTGGAAAAGTCACTTCAGTTCCTTATTTGTAAAATGAGCTGGAGAAGGAAATGGAAAACCATTCCAGCATTTTTGCCAAGGGAAAAAAAAACAAATGCAGTCATGAAGAGTTGAACATGACTGAAACAAACAAATAACAACAACAACTGCACTAAGTAACAAATTTTTATGGCATATTACTTCATTTGGTACAATAGAAAAAGCACAGTGTGGAACACTGCCACTTATTGTGTGTGTGGCCTTGGATAAGTCACTCAAACTCTGGATCACTCTTCTTCAACTATAAAACAAAGAGGTTAGACTAGATAATCTATATGATGCCCTCCAACATTAAATCTACAATTCTATAAATTTTCCCTTAGTTTGAACTTGAGTCATTCATAAAGACAAAATATCCATTGTTTTTCCAAATATGCAAATCCCTTGCTGTATTCAAATGAAATTCCATAAAAAGATTTCCTTACATCAAAGAAAGGATACAACTTTACTTCATTCATGAATTTAAAAAAAATGTTTACTTACATGTATATCTAGCATGTGATTCAGTTGGATTCAATGTCAGAAAGTTTGGGTTAAAATCCTGGTTTTGTTTCTAACTTCTTGTATGAACTTCAACAAGTAATTTAATTGCCCGTGAACCTCAAATTTCCTAAACTGGACAATCTGGAAATTGGACTAGTCTATCTCTGGGATATTTTCCAGCTATAAATTCTGAGACTTGGGACCCTGGTTTTGGATAGGTGAGCATGTGCTTTATCTTAGACTTCCAGTTCACTTCATAATTTTAAAATCAAACTGTGCTACCTGTTTTCCAAACAAACTCCTGAAACACCCTCTTATAATAACTGAACTTTGCCTATGGGACCCTGGGTTCTGAAAGATGACTTTTCACACTATTTTGCCCAGAACTAGACTTTCATGTCACTTCCTGGTAACTTCCAAGTAACTTCATCCTGCTCAAACTGTATTCCAACTCCCCGCTATAGGTTGCCTGGTACATGGTAAGCCCTTAATATATGCTTTCTAATCCATCCATCCATCCATCCATCCATCCATCCATCCATCCATCCATCCATCCACTTATTTATTAATCAAAACCACAGATTCCTAGCTTAACAATTTCAAATCCTCACTTCTGCCTCTTGGAATCCAATGTCTTTTATCTAAGGTCTTCCATAACACCTCCAATTGTTACTGATCTTGCCCTGAAATCACTTTACATATGCTTTTTATTAGAGGCTTATACTTTGCATGAAATGAAATGTGCCATAATAGAGCCAGTCTTGAAGGCAGGAAGACTTGAGCTCATGTCCCACTTGTGATAGTTATTGACTGTGTGACCCTAGTCAAATCACTTAATTTTTTCCTGTTCTAGATAACTCTCTAAGACTCTATTTGCAAAGGAGGTACTTATCTGTATTAGTAAGAGTGTTTTCTTTGCTGGGGAGCTCCCTAAAGCAATGAAATCACAGGTCCAATTCAGGCCACTTTCTATTTATTTACCATATAAATGTTATGTCATTCCTCCATCCCCCATGAGAATTAAAGCAGCATGAAGGCAGTGAAGGACTTTCACATTCTCCCCCCTCCCGTCCTTATAGTTTTACACACAGTAGATGCTTGGGCAACATTGTTAAATACTGAATGAATGGATGGTCCACTGGATTTGTAAGGGAAGTTGATTGATTTAGTCCTGAGCATACCTTCCTGACTTGTTAATGAGAATGTCATATTGGATAGACTCAGAAATCTTATTACAGTTCAGCTATATTGCATCTGTTGATTCTGCCTTATCTAGCAGGCCTGTCACTTTGTCAGAAGGGGAGCTTAAATTACTTCTGACATGCTTTGCTCTTCACAGACACATCTTTCATAGTCTCCAGTACTGAAGGCTTTCCAGGAAGTATCAGCTTATTGCTGTGTTGATGATCATGTCCTGAGGAGAAAAGCAAAAGAAAGGACAAAGACAAAAAAGAAACTCAAGCAAAAAATAATATAAACTCTAACATGACAATAAAAAATAAGCCAGATTCACTTGCTTCTGTTTAAATCTTTTCATTAAGATGCTTTTAAGCCTTTATTTTTATTATCATTAAGTATGATATATTAGGTATGAAAGCTGGCCAGCCTCAGAAATAGGAAGACCTGGATTCAAGTCCTGCTTCCTTCCTATACATATTGGCTGGGTGATCCTAGGCAAATCCCTTAACTTCTCAATGCTCTTGCAACTCTCCAAAGCTATAAACTGAGCAGGTGCTGATCTGCATTGGTATGGGGAGTTTTCTCATTCCTTGAGAGTTCCATATGTTAATGAATAACAGATCAGATCCCCTCCTCATCCAAAATGTAATGAATAAATGGATGCCTTAATAAGATATCCATTATTCAGTGTGTGTGAATCCATCTTTTCTCTGGTATTATTATTTCATTGGTGGAAGGAATCCCCAGTGACAAAACTCCATCTACTAATATAGTGTGGAAACTGTTTGGCAAGTCATACAGTTATCTTAGAGAGAATCTAGGGCACTGAGAGGATCAATGACTTGCTCAGGATTACAAAAAAAAATATGTGTTGGGTGATAATGGCCTGACTTCGTGTCTTCCTGGCTCCATGATTTATTCCCTAGCCACTAAAGCATGCTAGCTTTATTCTTATCTATTTATAATCCTCCTAGAACACTAAGCATAGAACAAAGTGTATTAGGTGTAGTCCAGTATGTTTTCTCCACTTCTAAAGAAGTCAGGTAATTATGTTTGCTTTAAACATGTAGGAGGGGTGGCATGTATTTGAAATGTTCTGCTCTGACAAACCTATTTTTGTTCTGTAGTCTAGAGCTGACACTCAACTTGTTCCCTATTTAGCCTGGGGCAAAATGTTTTGATTTTTGTGGCAGAAAAAATTTATTTTAATGAATTGAAATGGCAGGTGGATTTTTCTACTTGTGGTACCTGTTTTGTTTTATTCATTGAAACCTGAAAAAAAAAAGGTTACCCTTGCCCCAGAACCACAGCTTTGGACTTAGTCTTGGAGGTTTCTACATACTCATAATCTTGTGATCATGGCCCCCGACAGATTTTTTTCCATGAACATTGGAATTTGACTCATGCCTGGGTGTCCACAATGGATAGGGAAAGGCCCTCAGATCCCCTGAAAGTACTCATGTTAGTAAGACTTAGAAGATGGGGCAAGATTTGTTTAACCTATCAAAATGACTCAAAGGATTTGTATACAAACCCATAAGCAATTACGGTGTTTCTCTTTTCTTCTCTATTGAACTGCACCTCCCCAAGGGAAATATATTGCCCACCGGACTTATACTAGTCTTCTGGGTTTATGTGTCTTACCCTAAGGGGAAGCCATTCAGGATTGCTTGAGAGTCAAACAAACTGCCTCACTGATGAGTTCAACCTTCCTAAGGAACCCATATAGTTTTCCTGTTTCATAGTACTGTTTAGGGATGAAACCCCTTCCTTCTTCCCTGCCCTCTGCAATTAACTTGCTACTTCTTTACTTTCATTTTTTGCTTTAGTTTTAAATTAAATCACATTTTTAAATTAAAAATAACACAATTATTTTATCTCCCCTCCCTACTCCATTATGCCCAATTGAGGAAGAAGAAAGAAAAACAAAACCCTTGTAACAAATGATTTTAGTCAAGTAAAACAAATTCCTACACTGGCTATGTGAAAAAATGTGTTTCATTCTACATTTTTAGTCTATCACTTCTCTGTTAGGAGGTAAGTAACATTCTTCAACATTGGTCCTCAGGAATTGTCCTTCATTTTTGTTTTGATTATTCGATTTTGGTTGTTTTGATTGATTCTCAAGTCATTCATTTTTTATGATACTGTTGTTACAGTATAAAATATTCTCATGGCTCTGTTCACTTTTTTCTATATCAAGTTCCTACATGTCTTGAAAATGTTCTTTTTAAGCTGGTGAGGGGCAGAGCCAAGATGGCAGAGTGAAAGCTGTGACTTGCTTGAGTTTTCCCTGAAAGCTCTCCAAATACCTGTAAAAAATGGCTGTAAACACATTCTAGAGCAGCAGAACCCACAAAAAGACAGAGTGATACAAATATCTTGACCAAGATAACCTGGATGGTGGATTGGAAAGGTCTGTTGCACCAGACTGGGAGAGGAATGCAGTTCAGTGTGGAACAGGCCTCAGAGGACTGAATCAAAGGCAGCTGTGGTGGTTTCCATACTTCTCAACCCACAAACATCAAAGACAAGTTAGAAGATCAGTAGGAAAGGTCTGTGACCATGGTGAGAGTCCTAGTCCCAGTCCCAGTACATCCTCAGGGTGGCAGCTGTTTTGGGATCTCTTGGCCCATAGATGTAGGGGGAATCAAGTGGCTGATAAGAGGGGGAATTGCAGGAATTTCTTTGCTGGTGCTGAGGTAGGATTCTTTTGCTTTGCCCTTTCTTGGATCTGGGTCCCAGTTCTGGGTGGCAGTCTTGGGGGGAGGAGGAGTGCTGGCATGGTAGAGCTTGTAGTGTTGGCAGAGAAGGAATCCTCCTCACAGTTTCAAGGCAGAAAAGAATGCTTGTGGTCACTCACAGACCAGAGTTCAGGCCAGGAAAGGAGTAATATTCCGACCTTGATCATACCAACTTGGAAGAAGGGAAAGTTTACAGGTCCCTAGAAGTATCTCTGAAAATAGCTGCACAAAATCCCCCAAACTTGGGACAGTACCTTCTCCACACTGGAAGCAGACTCCTATCTTAACAAAGAGTTTAAGACTCAAGCAAATAACTGGGATATTGAGCAAACTGCACAAAAAAAAGTCAGACCATAGAATCTTAAAATTTTTTTTTATTAATTTATTTTAATTTATCAACAATCACTTCCATAAGCTTTTGAGTTTAAAATTTTTCTCCTTCTCCCTCTCTCCTCCCTCCCCATGATGGTATGCAATCTAATATAGGCTATACATATGCATTCCTATTAAACATATTTTCAAATTACTGATGTTGTTAAGTAAGAATTAGAATTAATAGGAAGAACCACTGAAAGAGGAAACAAAACACAACGGAAGAAAAAAATATCAAATAGTATACTTTGATCTGCATTCCAACTTCATAGCTCTTTCTTTGGATGTGGATAGCATTTTCCATCATGAGGCTTTTGGAGATGTCTTAGATCCTTGCATTGCTGAGAGGAGTTAAATCTATCAAAGTCAGTCATAGCTCAATGTGGCTGTTACTGTGTACAGCATTTTCCTGGTTCTGCTCACTTTACTCAGCATCAAACCATACAAATCTTTCCAGGTTTATCTGAAGTCTGCCTCTTCATCATTTCTTATAACACAATAGTATTTAATTACATTCATTTATCACATTCACAGTTATGATTACTATCTGTGTCTTTCTCTCCATCCTCTTCCTCCCCATTTATGCTTTTCTTTCTCCTTTCTCCTTTTCCCTCCTCGCTAATGTTTTGCTTTTGACCACCGCCTCCCTCAGTCCCACCTCCCTTCTATTAACCCCTTCCCTTTTCTTTCCCCTTTTCCCTCCTACTGCCTATAGGGCATGTTAGATTTCTACACCTAACTGATTATCTTATTCTCTTCTTGAGCCAAATCTGTTGAGAGTAAGGTTCAAACAATGCTCATCTTCCTCCCTTCTTTCCCTCCATAGTAATAGGTTTTCATGCCTTTTCCTGTGATATAATTTACCCTTGTCTGCCTGCTCCTTTCCTTTGCTCCCAGTACATTTTCTTAGTTAGATCAGATTAATTCACTTACTTGGATCCATTTAACCCACTTGATTGAATTTTTTTTTATCATTACATCAAAGTCAATTTATATCCACCCCCTTTATGTATACCCCTTTAACATGGTGTAATAACAATATAGTTCTTAAGCTTTACAAGTGTCATCTTCCCTTGTAGGGATGTAAACAGTTTGCCCTTATTAACAACATATTGTATCTTTCTGTACTGTTTACCTTTTTATGTCTTTCTTGAGTCTTGTACTTGAAGATCAAATTTTCTGTTGAGCACTGGTCTTTTTATCAGGAAGGTATGGAAGTCCCGTATTTCACTGAATATCCATCTCCTCCCCTGAAAGATCATGCTCATTTTCATTGGGTAGTTGATCCTTGGTTGTAACCCCAGCTCCTTTGCCTTAAGGGAATATCATAGACCACACCCTAAGGTCTTTTACTGTAGAAGCTGCAAGGTCCTGTGTAATGCTGACTGTGGTTCCACGATATTTAAATTGTTTCCTTTTGGCTGCTTGCAGTATTTTCTCTTTGACCTGGTAATTTTGGAATTTGGTTACTATATTCCTTGGTGTTTTCAATTAGGGATCTCTTTCAGGAGGTGATTAGTAGATTCTTTCAATGGCTATTTTACCCTCTGGTTCTAGGACCTCAGGGCAATTTTCCTTTATGATTTCCTGAAAGATACTGTCCAGGATCTTTTTTACATCTTGATTTTCAGGTAGACTAATAAATCTTCAATTGTCTCTCCTTGATTGATTTTCCAGGTCAGTTGTTTTACCAATGAGGTATTTTACATTTTCATCTATTTTTTCATTCTTTTGCTTTAGTTTGAATGAGTCTTGCTCTCTCATAGTCATTGGCTTCCATTTGTTCAATCTAAGTTTTAACAAAATGTTTTCTTCTATTAGTTTTCGTACCTCCTTCCCCATTTGGCCAATTTTAATTTTTAGACTTGTTTTCTTCATTGAACTTATTTTCCAGTTGGCCAACTGTATTTTTTTTTTCCAAAGGGGCTTATCCAAGTATTTTATTATTTTTATTTTTAATTTTTTAAATTTTATTAGCTTATTTTGATTTATCAACAATGAATTCCATATGCTTTTCAGTTTAAAATTTTTCTCCCCCTTCCTCCCCTCCACTCTCCTCAAGACAGCGCACAATCTGATATAGGCTATACATTTACATTCCTACTAAACATATTTTCACATTACTGAAGTTGTAAGTAAAAATTAAAACCAGTAGGAGGAACCATCAGAAAGAGGAAACAAAACTCAACAGAAGAGAAAGAAAAAGATAGCGATTCAACTTTCACAGTTATGATTACTATCTATGTCTTTCTCTCCATCCTTTTTTTCCCCTGTTTATGCTTTTCTTTCTTCTCTCCCTTCCCCCTCACCAGTACTTTGCTTTTGACCACCACCTCCCTCAGTCCCACCTCCCTTCTTTTAGCCCCTTCCCTTTTCTTTCCCCTTTTCCCTCCTACTGCCCATAGGGCAAGTTAGATTTCCATACCTAACTGATTATGTTATTCCCTTCTTGAGTCAAATCTGATGAGAGCAAGGTTCAAACGATGCTCACCCCCTCCCTTCTTTCCCTCTGCTGTAATAGGATTTTCTGCCTTTTCCTGTAATGTAATTTATCCTTGTCTGCCTCCTCCTTTCTTAGTACATTTTCTAAGATCAGACTAATCTACTTACTTGGATCCATTTAACCCACTCGATGAAATTTTTTTTATCATCATATCAAAATCAACTAATATCCACCCCCTTTATGTATACTCCTTTAACATGGTGTAATAACAATACGGTTCTCAAGAGTTGCAAGTGTCATCTTCCCTTGTAGGGATGTAAACAGTCTGCCCTTATTAACAATATTTTGTATCTTTCTGTCCCATTTACCTTTTTATGTCTTTCTTGAATCTTGTACTTGAAGATCAAATTTTTTATTGAGCTCTGGTGTTTTTATGAGGAAGGTTTGGAAGTCCCTATTTCATTGAATATCCATCTCCTCCCTTGAAAAATCATGCTCATTTTTGCAGGGTAGTTGATCCTTGGCTGCAATCCAAGCTCCTTTGCCTTATGGAATATCATGTTGCACGCCCTGAGATCTTTTAACATAGAAGCTGCAAGGTCCTGTGTAATCCTGACTGTGGTTCCATGATATTTAAATTGTTTCTTTCTGGCTGCTTGCAGCACCTTCTCTTTCATCTGGTAATTTTGGAATTTTGCTATTATATTCCTTGTTGTCAATTTGGGATCTCTTTCAGGTGGTGAGGTGGATTCTTTCTATGGTTATTTTCCTTCTGGTTCTAGGACTTCGGGCAGTTTTCCTTTATGATTTCCTGAAAGATACTGTCCAGGCTCTTTTTTCATCATGATTTTCAGGTAGTCCAATAATTTTTAAATTGTCTCTCCTGATCATTTTCCAGGTCGTTGTTTTACTGATGAGGTATTTTATTTTCATCATTTTTTTTCATTTTTTTGTTTCTGTTTGACTGATTCTTGCTCTCTCATAGAGTCATTAGTTTCCATTTTTCCAATTCTAGTTTTTAACAGATTGTTTTCTTCTGTTAGTTTTTTACTTCCTTCTTCAATTGGCCAATTGTATTTTTAAGGGATTTGTTTTCTTCAGTGTACTTTTTTTCCAGTTTGCCAATTGTGTTTTTTAGGGACTTGTTTTCTTCAGTGTACTTTTTTTCCAATTGGCCAATTGTATTTTTTAAGGACTCTTCTACCTCTCTCATTTGACTTTTAAAATCCTTCTTGAGCTCTTCTAAGAAGGCTTTTTGGGCTTCAGACCAGTTCATATTCCCTTTTGATGTTGCAGATGTGGGTTTGTTGACAATGTTGTCCTCTTCAGAATTTCTGTCTTGATCTTCACTCTTCTCATAATATGAATCTATGGTACGTTTCTTTTTACTCATGGTGTTTCTTTATTCCCTGGCCTTTAAAGAGATTGAGCTCTCCTGCTGGGGAACAGAGGGCACTGACCCAAGCTTCTTGTGTTGGGAGCCTAGGTCTTGGTCACTGGCTTTGTGTGCTGGGGCCTCTTATGTTGGCAATTGGAGGCTGTAGGGTTTTGGCAGCTTACCTCGTAGTGGGCTGGAATCAGCAAGGCTGGAACTTTCAGGCAATTCTAGGTTGCCTGCTTTTCCTTTCCTTTAGCTTTCTTCAGCTCCTCTTAGGTGGGTGCTGCAGGGTGTTTATCTGCCTGGGGCCCCTTGCAATGCTGCCTCCCTCGTTTCTCCTAATACACTGGGAGATTCCTTGGTGGTAGAGTGCCGAGGCACCTGGTGGTTTTTAGAGCTGGTTTCCACTGGTTTCCCAGCGGTCACAGAGGCACTCAGAGGTCCAGGTGTTGGTGTTTGCCTGCTCTATCACCTAGGCTTCAGAATCTCCTCCTGGTTGACAGTTGGAGGCTGTAGGGTTCTGACAGCTTACCTGGTGTTGGTTTGGAATCAGCAGGGCTAGGACTTTAGGAAGATTCTAGGTTGCTTTTTTTCAGCTCCTTTTAGATGAATGCTGCTCCTGCAGCCCTTTGTAGTGCCGCTTTTCTTATTTTTGTTGAGACACTGGGAGACCCGTTTGCTGGGCTGCTGCACTACTGTTCCTCATCTTTCTTCTAGTTCAGCTCTTCCAGGATTTTTTCCTTTTTTTCTAGAGTGACATTTTCTGGGTTTTCAGAGGTTGATAGGGGAGGGTGAGAGTGACTACCTTTTCACTCTGCCATCTTGGCTCCTGGAAGCGGAAGAAGCCAATTGTAGTTTTTAAGGACTTGTTTTCTGCAGTTAATTTTTGTCTTTCCTTTTCCAAGCTATTGACTGTCTATTGGATACCTCTCATTTCTTTTCCTATTTTTTCTTCTACCTTTCTCATTTGACTTTCAAAATCCCTCTTGAACTCTTCTAAGAGGGCTTTTTGGGCTTCATACCAGTTCATATTCATTTTTGAGGTTCCAGATGTGGGTTTGTTGACAATATTGTCCTCTTCAGAATTTCTGCCTTGATCTTCTTTCTTTCCATAATAAGAATCTATCATAGGTTTCCTTTTGATCATGGTGTTTGCTTATTTCCTGGCCTTTAAAGAGATTGGGATCTCCTGCTGGGGAGCAAAGGGCACTGACCCAAGCTTCTTGTGTTAGGAGCCTAGGGCTTGGTTGATGGCTCTGTGTGCTGGGGTCTCCAATGTTGGCAGTTGTAAGCTGTAGGATTCTGGCAGCTTACCTGGTATTGGTCTGGAATCAGCCACACTGGTACTCTAGGGGTAGAATTCAGCATGGTGACTCCCAGAGATTTCCTGCTCACCTATGCCTTTCCTTGCTTTTTCTTTCTTCAGTTCCTTTTAGATGGATGTTGTAGGATGTTTATCCACCTGGGGCCCCTGTAAGTGCTGCTTCCCTTAGTTTTGCTGAGGCACTGGGAAAGCCGGTTGCTGTGTAATGCCTAAGCACCTGGTGGTTTTCTGAGCTGGTTTCCACCAGTTCCCCCACCCTCAGTGAGGTAGTCGGGGATCCAGGTGTTGGTGTTTGCCTGCTCCACCACCTGGGCTTCAGGATCTCTTCCTGGTATGCTGAGTGGGGCTTTCCACTAGTTTGCTGGGATGCCTCCAGTTCTGTACTGCTCCCCTTCCCCCAAGGTAAGAGGGGCCTTTCCAGTTATTTCCTCAAGCTACCTGGGCTACTAGACTGCTGTACCCCATCTTTCTTCTGGTTCAGCTGTTCCAGGGTTTTTCCTGGGGTGATATTTTCTGGGATTTCAGGGGTTAATAGTGAAGGGTAAGAGAGACTCACCTCTTACTCTGCCATCTTGGCTTCCAGAAGCAGACCATAGAATCATTCTTTGGTGACAAAGAAGATCAAAACATACAACCAGAAGAAGAAAACAAAGTCAAAACTCCTATATCTAAAGCCTCCAAGAAAAATTTTAATTCATCCCAGGTCATGGAAGAGCTCAAAAAGTATTTTGAGAGCAAGAGAAGTAGAGGAAAAATTGGGAAGAGAAATGAGAGTAATGTAAGAAAATCATGAAAAACAAGTCAACAGCTTGCTAAAGGAGACTCAAAAATACTGAAGAAAATAACACCTTAACAAATGGCCTAACCCAAATGGCAAAAGAGGTCCAAAAAGCCAATGAGGAGAAGAATACCCTAAAAAGAAAAATTGGCCAAATGGAAAAGGAAGTCCAAAAGATGACTGGAGAAAATACCTCTTTAGAAATTAAAATAGAGCAATTGGAAGCTAGTGACTTTATGAGAAATCAAGACACTGTAAAACAGATCCAAAAGAATGAAAAGATAGAAGACAATGTGAAATATCTCACCGGAAAAACAACTGACCTGGAAAATAGATCCAGGAGAGAGAATTTAAAAATCGTTGGACTATCTGAAAGCCATGATCAAAAAAGAGCCTAGACATCATCCTTTAAGAAATTATCAAGGAAAACTTCCTTGATATTCTAGAACCAGAGTATAAAATATAAATCAAAAGAATCCACCAATTACCTAGTGAAAGAAATCCCCAAAGGAAAACTCTTAGGAATATTGTAGCCAAATTCCAGAGTTCCCAGGTCAAGGAGTAAATATAGTAAGCAGCCAGAAAGAAACAATTCAAGTATTGTGGAAACACAATCAGTATAACACAAGATTTAGCACCTTCTACATTAAGGAACCAGAGGGCTTGCAATATGATATTCTGGAGGGCAAAGGAGATAGGATTACAGCCAATCATCTACCCAGCAAAACTGAGTATAGTCCTTCAGGGGGGAAAATGCACATTCAGTGAAGTATAGGACTTTCAAGCATTCTTGATGAAAAGACCAAAGTTGAATAGAAAATTTGACTTTCAAATACAAGACTGAAGAGAAGCATGAAGAGGTAAACAAGAAAAGGAAATTATAAGGGACTTATTAAGGTTGAACTGTTTACATTCCTACATGAAAAGATGATATTTGTAGCTCATGAGACCTTTGTCAGTGTTAGGGTAGCTGCAGGGGAAAAATTATATGTGTGTCTATGTATCTATCTATCTTTCTATCTATCTACACACATACACACACACACACACACACACACACACACACACACACACACACACATATATATATATATATATATGTATATATATATATATATATATATATATATATATATAGAGAGAGAGAGAGAGAGAGAGAGAGAGAGAGAGAGAGAGAGAGAGAGAGAGCGCACAGAGTGAATTTAAGATGAAGTGGTTATATCTGAAGAATAAAATTAAGGGGTGAGAGAAGATTATACTGGGAGAAGGAGAAAGGGAGAGGTAGAATGGGGTAAATTATCTCACATAAAACAGACAAAAGGTTTTTACAGTGGAGGGGAAGTGGGGGAAAGTGAGAGAGAATGAGTGAATCTTATTCTCATCAGATTTGACTTAAAGAGGGAATAACATACACACTGAATTGGGTATGGAAATCTATTTTATCCTACAGGAAAACGGGGGGGGGAAAGACAAGAGAATTTGGGAAGGGAGGGCAGATTGGGGGAGGGAGTAATCAGAAGGAATCATTTTTGAGGAGGGACATGGTTGAAAGAGAGAATAAAATAAATGGTGGGGCAGGATAGGATGAAGGAAAATATGGTTTTCCATAACATGAGTACTATGGAAGTGTTTTGTATGGCTACACCTGTATCTAGTTGCTTGCCTTCTCAATGAGGGTGGGTGGGGAAGGAGGAAAGAAGAAAATTTGGAACCCAAAGCTTGAAAAACAAATGTTAAAAATTGTTTTCACATGCAACTAGGAAATAAGATATACAGGCAATGTGGTATAGAAATCGAACCTGCCCTACAGGAAAATAGAAGGGGAAGAGGATAAGAGAAGGGAGGGTAGAGATAAAAGGTAGGGCAGATGAGGGGAATGGGTATTCTGAATGCAAGCCATCTGGATATGGGGGGAGGAAAGAGATGGGGAAAATATTTGGAACTCAAAATCTTGTGGAAGTGAATGTTAAAAAGCAAAAATAAAAAGAATTAATAAATAAAAAAAGATAAAAGAAAAGAAAAAAAAGTCTCTTTCCTCATTTCCTAAGGTACAATTACATTTATATACCCTAATTTCTTCATCTTATCTGTTTCCTAATTAATGGGCATCCCAACTTAGACTCCTGTTTTTTGGCACCAAAATTTGAAAGTCAAATTTTTTATTCAGCTCCAGTCTTTTCATCAAGAATGCTTGAAATTCCTCTATTTCACTGAAAGTCCATTTTTCCCCCTGAAGGATTGTATTCAGTTTTGCTGGGTAGGTGACTGTTGGTTGTATTCCTATATCCTTTGACCTCTGGAATATATTCCAAGCCCTGCAGTCTCTTAATGTAGACGCTGCTAAATCCTGTGTTATCCTGATTGTGTTTACACAATACTTGAATTATTTCTTTCTGGCTGCTTGCAATATTTTCTCCTTGACCTGGGAGCTCTAAAATTTGGCTACAATATTCTTAGGAGTTTTCCTTTGGAGATAACTTTCAGGAAGTGGTTGGTGTATTCTTTCAATTTCTTCTGCTTGTAGAATATTGTCTCAGTTTTCCTTGTTAATTTCTTGAAAGATGATGTCTAGGCTCTTTTTTGATCATGGCTTTCAGATAGTCCAATAACTTTTAAATTATCTCTCCTGGATCTATTTACCAGGTCAGTTGTTTTTCCCATGAGATATTTCATATTGTTTTCTATTTTTTCATTCTTTTGGTTTTGTTTTACAGTGTCTTGATTAGCTTACAATTACTCCATTCTATTTTTTTTTCCAGTTGGCATGTCTTTAGCTACTTTTAATGAGATTAAATAAACTTGTTATAGAGAGGTACTGTGGAACAATTAATGGTTTGTCAGTCTTACATTCAGGGAAATTTGGTTTCAAATTCCATTTCAGCTACATATTAGCTGTAAGACATTGTATAAATTACTTTATATCAATGTGATAACTTCGTAAAATTTAAAAAATAATACAGAGGAGTTGCTAATAGTAGAAGGAATTACTGCAATGGAAGTTCATCACATCAGTGAATTCATAGGCTTAGCCCAATGCCTCCAAACAAACACAAATATGACATATATATATATATATATATATATATATATATATATATATATATATATATATATATACATATATATGAATGCATCTATGTATTTATACACATACATACATATTTATATATACATGTGTGTGAATATATTAAGTTTTTCTCTAGCAAAGATGAAAAATTATTTAAGAAATGCAAACATCAAGTAAAAACAAATCAAAATTTTGTTTCTTAGTTCATTCATTTGAAAGGGAAAAAAATTATTGTTTTAGTTTGCTTGTCAAACTTTTGGTCTCTCTTTTTCTTATTACTTTTACTTAATCTGTGAGCTCTTTAGGTAGGGATAACCTACTGCGTAATTTAAAAAAAGCCTGATTTGAAGTCTGGCTTTGAATCGTCATTAATACATGTGTGATTTTAGGAAAGTCACTCAACTTCCTTGGGTCTCATTTAGCAAGCTGTTTACTAGTTTTTCAAGATTTATTTTCTTGCATCACTCTCATTTCTCTTTCCAGTTTTTCCTGTAATTCTTTTACTTGCTTCTCAAAATCCTTTTTGAGCTCTTCCATGGCTTGGGACTGATTCACATTTTTCTTGGAGGCTTTGGATGTAGAACTTTAGCTTTTTTGTCTTCTTCTAGTTGTACATTTTGATCTTCTTTGTCACCAAAGAAAAATTCTATGGTCTGACTTTTTTTTGCAAACATTGCTCATGATCCCAGCAAATTATTTGAAATTTAAAATCTTTGTTAAAGTATGGATCTGCTTCTACAGTGGAGAATGTGCTATCCCAGGCTTTGGAGGTTTTGTGCAACCTGTAAATTTCTCCTTCTTCCAAGGTGGTACTATCAAGGGTGAGGTGTTTACTCATTCTATGAGTGACCACAAGTATGCTTTTCTGCCTTGGAACTGTGGGCAAGATTCCCTCTCCATTGCCACTACAAGTTCCACCATACCAGCACTCCTCCTCACCCCAGGACCACCACATAAAACTATGACCCAGATCCAAGCACACGTAAAGCAAGAGAATCCTGCCTCAGCACCTGCAAAGAGATCCCTGCAATCCCACTCAGATCAGCCACGCTATTTCTCCTCCATCTGTTGACAGAGAGCTCTGGAAGCAGCTGCCACCCCAGAGCTGGGCTGGGACTGAGGCTGGAACCAAGGTTCTATCTCACTGTGGTCACAGACTTTTCCTACTGACCTTCTAAGTTATCTTTGGAGTTTGTAGGTTGAGAAGTCTGAAAACTGCCAGCTCCTTGTGATTCAGTCCTCTGAGGCCTGCTGCAGGTTTGCTGATTCCTGTCTTGCCTACATGCCCATACTCAACTCTGTTTCTATCCCAGCCTGGTGAAATAGACCTTTCCAATTAACCATCCAGGTTGTCTTGGGATGGAAATTTGTTTTACTCTGTGTTTTTGTGGGTTTTGCTGCTCTAGAATTTGTTTAGAACCATTTTTTACAGGTATTTGGAAGTGTTTGTGGGAGAGCTCAAGCAAGTCACTGCTTTTACTCTGCCATCTTGGCTCCACCACTTCTATGACATCTTTTAGCAAGATGTAATTTTTTTCTTATCTTTTTTAATTAGATCTATTTCTTTTCACTTTGTCTGACATCAGGATTGCTACCCCTGCTTTTTTTTACTTCATCATAATCTATTCTGCTCCAATCTATTACTTTTGCTCTATGTGTGTCTCTCTGCTTCAAATATGTTTCTTGCAAACAACATATTGCAAGGTTCTGGCTTTTAATCCGCTCTGCTATTCACTTCTGTTTCCATTTCCATTCACTGTTATGATAACTGAGTATTTTCTTCTATCTTATTCACCCCCTTTATAATTTTCTCTCTCCTTTCACTCTTTCCCTCTTCATTAGTGTTTTGCTTCTGACCACCACCTCCCTTACTCTGCCCTCACTTGAATCATGCCCCTTCCCTTTTCTTTCCCCTCTCTCCTCCTATGTCCCTATAGAATAAATTTCTATAACCAACTGAATGGGTATGATATTCACTCTTTTAGTCAAATTTGATGAGATTAAGGTGCAAGCAATGCTCATCTCCCCTTGTTTCCCTCTACTGTAATAATTCTTTGTGCTTCTTCATGTAATGTAATTTATCTTATTCTGCCTCCCCCTTTCCTCCTCTCCCAGTACAATCTTTTTATTTTACCTCTTAATTAATTTTTTAATAATCACATCAAAATCACCTAATACCCAAACCCTCTGTCTATGTATACCCCTTTGAATTGCCTTAATAAAGACACAGTTCTCAAAAGTTACAAGTATCATCTTCCCATGTAGAGTTCCAAACAGTTTAACCCTATTGAATAACATGTTTTTTTTCTTTCCTGTTACCTTTTTATGGTTCTCTTGAGTCTTATATTTGAAGTCTTTTCAGATTTTTGTTTTTTTGTTAGGAAATATTCAAAAGTTCCCTATTTCACTGAATGTCCATCTTTTCCCCTGAAATATTATGCTCAGTTTTTCTTGGTAGTTGATTCTTGGTTATAACTCAAGCTCTTTTGCCTTCCTGAATATAATATTCTAAACCCTATGATCCTTTACTAAAGAAGCTGGTAAGTCCTCCATAATCTTGACTGTGATCTATGCTATTTAAATTGTTTCTTTACTGCTGCTTATTCTCTTTGACCTGATAATTCTGGAATTTGGCTAAAATGTTCATTGGAGTTTTCATTTTGGGACTCTTTCAAGAGGCGATCATTGGATTCTTTCAATGATTATTTCCCAGTTCTAAGATATCAGGACAGTTTTCCTTGATAATTTCTTGAAAGGTACTGTCCAAGCTCTTTTTTTTTTTTTAATCATGGCTTTCAGGTAGTCCAATAATTTTCAAATTAACTGTCCTGCATCTATTTTCCAGGTCAACTGTTATTCCAATAAGGTATTTTACATTTCCTTACACTTTTTAATTCTTTTGATTTTGTTTGACTGGTTCTTGATGCCTTGTAAAGTCATTAGATTCCAATTGCCTATTTTTAATTTTGAAGGAATTATTTTCTTTAGTTAGCTTTTGTACTTCCTTTTCCTTTTGACCAATTTTACTTTTTAAGGGTTGTTTTCTTCAGTGGATTTTTCCCTCATTTGGCCAATTGTATTTTTTAAGGAGTTGTTTTCTTTGGTTAATTTTTGTCCTTCCTTTTTCAAGCTGTTGACTCTCTCTTGCATACCTCTCCTTTCTTTTCCCAATTTCTCTTCTACCTCTCATATTTGACTTTTAAGATCCTTCCTGAGCTCTTTCATGAAAGCTTCTTGAGCTTAAGCCCAATTCATATTCCCCTTTGAGATTTTGGATATAGGTATATTGATAATGTTCTCTTCTGAATTTGTGGTTTGATCTTCCCTGTCACGATAGTATGGTTAATGTTCATTTTTGCTTCTTCCTCCTTTTTGTGCCTATTTTGTGGCTTTTAAAGTTGAGCTCTTCAGCTAGAGCACAGAGAGCATTGTACCAAGCTTCTTGTGTTGGAGTCCAGGGGCCTGCTTTCTGGCTTTTTGTGCTGGGGCCTCAGGTGCTGGCAGCTAGAGGTAGGGGTCTGACAGCTTACCATGTACTGACCTGGGAATGTAGTGGTGGTGTCTGGTATTTGCTGAGGCCAGGTCAGATTTTTCTGTATTTCTTTAGGGCTACGCTAAAGCACGTGGATTTCTGGTCCCTGGAGGATGCCTGTTTGCTGTGGCCTGCACTAAAGCATGCAGAAGTCTGGTAGTAGAAAGATGCTGGTCTGCCTGGGGCTGTACTGAATCATGTGGTTGTTCACAGATCTAGAGTCTTCAGGTTCCCCTGTCTCTGCTAAGGCATGTGGGGGTCCTGGTGTTGGCTCGGAATCTCCTGATTTGCTGCAGTGGGGCTTGCTCACTTGCTGGGATGCTTCCTTTCCCGTAATGAGCTCCCCTTTTACCTGAGTGTTATGGATCCTTTGCACTGATTCTCCAAGTCTCCTGGCCAAAAAAGACTACTCCACTTTCTCTTTTTGCTGGCTCTCTCTGCAAGGAATTGTTCTGGAGCACTATTTTTAGGTTGTTTGTGGGTGAATATTAGAGAGCTATAGCAATTTACTGCTTACTCTACCATCTTGGCTCCAGAAACATAAGGGATCACTTTTACAAGATTTTTGAGTTCCATTTTTTTTTCTCCCTCTCTCCCTGCCCTCCTTTATTCTGAAATGGTAGGCAATTTGATATAGTTTATACATGTGCTATCACATAAAATATTTCATATTAGTCACTGTTGTGGAAGAAGAAATAGATCAAAGGAAAAAAACAACACAAGAAAGAGTAAAGTAAGCAAAAAAAATATGATTTGGTCTGAATTCAGGATCCATAAGTTTTTTAAAATTAATTTATTTTGAATTATCAACAATCATTTCCATAAGCTTTTGAGTTTTCAATTTTTCTCCTCCTCCCTCCCCACCTCCCTCTCCAAGACAGCAAGCAATCTGATATAGGCTATACATCTACATTCCTATCAAACATATTTTCACATTACTGATGTTGTAAATAAGAATTAGAATCAATAGAAGGAACCATCAGAAAGAGAAAACAAATCACAACAGAATTAAAAAAAATATAGGAGATGATATGCTTCTATCTGCATTCAAACTTCATAGTTCTTTCTCTTTTATGGATAACATTTTCCATCCTGAGGCTTTTGGAGACATTTTAGATCCTTGTATTGCTGAGAAGGGTTAAGTTTATCAATATTAGTCATTGCACAACTTGGCTGTTTCTGTGCACAACATTCTCCTGGTTCTGCTCACTTCACTCAGCATCAGAACATATGAATATTTCCAGGTTTTTCTAAAGTCCACCTGCTCATCATTTCTCATAGCACAATAGTATTCCATTACATTGATAAACCACAACTTGTTTAGCCATTCCCCAATTGATGGGCTTCCTCTCAATTTCCAATTCTTTGCCACCACAAAAAGAGCTGCTATAAATATTTTTGTACATGTGGGTCCTTTTCCCATTTGTATCATCTCTCTTGGATATGGCCCTAGAAGTGCTATTGGTGGGTCAAAGGGTATGCACATTTTTATAGCTCTTTGGTCATAGCTCCAAATTGCTCTCCAAAATAGTTGCTCCACCAACAATGCATTCGTGTTCCAATTTTCCCACAGCTTTTCCAACATTTATCATTGTCTTGTTCTGTCATCTTGGCCAATCTGATAGGTATAATGTGGTACCTCAGAGTTATTTTGATTTGCAGTTCTCTTATCAATACTGATTTAGAGCACAGTTTCATATGACTATAGATGGCTTTAATTTCTTCATCTGAGAACTGCCTGTTTATATCCTTTGACCATTTGTCAATTGGGAATGACTTGTATTCTTACAAATTTGTCTTAATTCTCTATATATTTTAGAAATGAGGCTATTATCAGAGAGTGGTTGTAAAAATTCTTTCCCAATTTTCTACTTTCTTTCTAATCTTTGTTGCATTGGCTTTGTTTGTGCAAAAACTTTTCAATTTAATGTAATCAAAGTTATCCATTTTGCTTTTTGTAATATTCTCTATCTCTTGTTTAGTCACAAATTCTTCTGTTCTCCACAAATCTGATAGGTAAACTACTCCTTGCTCTCCCAGTTTGCTTACAGCATCAGCATTTATATCTAAATCATGAACCCATTTTGACTTTATTTTGGTATATGGTGTGAGATTTTGATCTATGCCTAGTTTCTTCCATACTCTTTTCCAGTTTTCCCAGCAGTGTTTTCTCCCAAAGAGTGGATTCTTGTTCCAGAAGCTGGGGTCTTTGGGTTTATCAAATAATGGGTTACTATAGTCATTGACTGCTGTGTCTTTTAATCTATTCAACTGATCCACCACTCTATTTCTTGGCTAGTATCAAGCAGTTTTGATGATTGCTGCTTTATAATACAATTTACGATCTGGATTGTCTAGGCCACCTTCCCCTGCATTTCTTCTCATTAATTCCTTTGGTATTCTGAACTTTTTGTTCTTCCAAATTAATCTTGTTATTATTTTTTCTAACTCTATAAAATAACTTTTTGGTAGTATTCTTGGCATGGCACTGAATAAGTAAATTAGCCTAGGTAGAATTGTCATTCTTATTATAGTAGCTCAGACTACCCATGAGCAACTGATGCTTTTCCAATTATTTAGATCTGATTTTATTTGTGTGGAAAGTGTTTTAGAATTGTGTTCATATAGTTCCTGGGTTTGTTTCAGGAGGTAGACTCCTAAATATTCTATAATGTCTTCAGTAAGTTTAAATGGAATTTCTCTCTCTATCTCTTCCTATTGTGCTTTGTTGGTAATATATAGAAATGCTAATGATTCATGTGGGTCAGACTCCATAAGTTTTTTTTATCTGATGTAGACAGCATTTTCCTTTATGAGTCCTTTGTACTTGTCAGATTATTTTGTTGCTGAGAAGAGCTGAGTCATAGTTGATCATCACGCAATGTTGCTGATACTGTGTACTATGTTTTCCTAGTTCTGCTCATTTCAATTTGCATCATTGTTGCAAGTGTTTCCAGGATTTTCCGAAATCTACCTGTTCATTTCTTATTGCACAATAGTATTTCATCACATATATACCACGGCTTGTTCATCCATTTCCAAATAATGGGCCTCACCTCAATTTCCAATATTTTGCCATCATGAATAGGGATGTGATAAATGTTTTTCCACATGTATGTCCTTTTCCCTTTTTTGTGATCTCTTTGGTGGTGGTATTGCTGAATCAAAGGGTATGCACAGCTTGGTTGCCCTTTGGGCATAGTTCCTATTTTTTCTCCAGAATGGTTAGAACAGTTCACAAATCCATCAATAATGTATTGTGGTCCCACATCTTCTCCTCCATTTATTATTTTCCTTTTCTGTCATATTAGCCAATCTGATAGATGTGAGGTAGTATCTCAGTTATTTTAATTTGCATTTTTCTAATGATAAGTGATTTAGAGCATTTCTTTGTATGCCTAGCAGATATCTTTGATTTCTTTGTCATAAAACAAAAACCTGCCTGTTCATATCCTTTGACCATTTATCCATTTGGGAATGCCTTGTCTTCTTGTAAATATGATTCAGTTCTATATATTTGAGAAATGAGTCCTTTATCAGAGACACTTGCTGTAAAGAGTGTTTCCCATCTTTCTGCTTTCCTTCTTATCTTGATTGTATTGGATTTTTTTCTACTAAAGCCTTTTAATTTAATATAAACAAAATTATATATCTTCAATTTTGTAATGTCTTTATCTTTTGTTTGATCATGAATTCTTCTGCTCCCCATAGATCTGATAGACTATTCTTTGCTCTCCTATTTCGCTCATGGTGTCACAGTTTTTGTCTAAATCATTCCAAAAGTCTGTCATAACTAACTTTTCTAATATTCTGTTTACCTCTTTAGCTTCTTTCTTGTTTGTTTTTTGGTTTGATTTCTCAAGTTCTATGAGGGGACAGTTGAGGTCCCCCACTAGTATAGTTACGCTCTCTGTTTCTTCCTGTAATTCACTTAATGTCCAGTTCAACTGTTTGGATAATATCCCACTTGGGTATATATGTTTAGTATTGATATTGCTTCATTGTCTATGGTACCTTTTAGCAAGATGTAGTTTCCTACCTTATCTCTTTTAATTAGCTCTATTTTTACTTTTACTTTGTCTGAGATCAGGATTGCTACCCCTGCTTTTTTTTTCTTACTGCAGCTGAAGCCTAATAGATTCTGCTCTAGCCCTTTACCTTTACTTTGTATGTGTCTCTCTGATTTAAGTGTGTTTCTTGTAAACAACATATTGCAGGATTCTGGTTTTTGATCCACTCTGCTATCCTTTTCACTTTATGGGATAGTTCACCTCATTCATATTACAGTAATGATTACTACCTGTGTTTTCCCCTCCATCCTATTCTTCTTCCTGTCTTCTCTCTCATTTCACCCTTTCTCTCCTTACCAGTATTTTGCTTCTGTCTACTACCTCCTTTTACTTGCCTTCCCTTCTGTCAGTCCCATACTCCTCCCCACCCTTGACTTGATCTCCTCCTCTTGTACTTCCCTGTCTGATAAGATAGATTTCTATATTTACTTGATTATCGATATGATTCCCTCTTTGAACCAATTCTGATGAGAGTAAGTTTCAACTGATGCTTGTTATCTACCTCCCCATCTTCCCCTCCACTGTAATAAATCTTTCATGCCTTTTCATGTGAAATAATTTACCCCATTTTACCCCTCCCTTCCTTCTGTATCCATTGCATTCCTTTTTCTCACCCCTTAATTTTTTATGTCATTCCCTCAAGTTCACCTCATAGCTGTACCCTCTATCTATGTATATTCCTTCTAACTGTCCTATTAGTGATATAATTTTTAAGAATTACAAGTATCATATTCCTGTGTAGGGATATGAGTAGTTTAGCTCTATTGAATAGCTTGCTTTCTTTTCCCTTTTCTCCTGTTTATGCTTCTCTTGGGTCTTGATATTGAAGGTCAATTTTTTTGGTTTAGTTCTAATTTTGTCCTTATATATGCTTGAAATCCTTCTACTTCATTAAATAACCATTTTCCCTTCAATATATTATGTTTAATTTTGCTGGGTATGTGATTCTTGGTTGTAGTCTTTGATCCTTTGTCTTCCAGGTATGATGTTTCATGACCTCCAGTTCTTTAATGTTGCAGCTTCCAAGTTCAATGTAATCCCAATTGTGATTACCTGATATTTGAATTGTTTCTTTCTGGAGCCCTCTAGTACTTTTTTCCTTGATCTAATAGTTCTTAAATTGGCTATTACATTCCCTGGAGTTTTTAATTTGGGATCTCTTTCAGAAAGGGATCAGTGGAATCTTTCTATGCCTATTTTACCCTATGTTTCTGGTACATCAGGGCTGTCTTCTTTGCTTTTTTTTTTTTTGTGAGGCAATTGGGGTTAAAGGACTTGCCCAGAGACACACAGCTTAATGAGTGTTATGTGGCTGAGGCCAGATTTGAACTCAGGTCCTCCTGACTCCAGGGACAGTCCTCTATCCACTGGGTCACCTAGCTGCTCTATGCCACCTGGCTTCCCTGTTAATTTCATGAAAGATGCTGTCCAGTCCCTCCTTTTAAGTATGGCTTTTAGGTAGTCCAATGATTTTGATTTTTTCCCAGATCTATTTTCCAGGTCATTTGTTTTTCCCATGAGGTATTTTACGTTTTCTTTCATTTTTTCATTGTTTTGTATTTGTTTGATGGATTCTTGATGTCTCATAGAGTCATTAGCTATCTCTTGCTCAAATCTACCTCTTAAAATGTTGTTTTCCTCAATTAGCTTTTGTAATTTCTTTTCCATTTGGCCAATTGTACTTTTTAAGGAGTTTTCTTCAGTGGATTTTTGTATCTCCTTTTCCCTTTGACCAATTCTACTTTTTAAAGTAGTTTTCTAAGCTGTTTACTTTTTTCATAATTCTCTTGAATCACTCTCATTTCTTTTCCCATTTTTCTTCTACCTCTCTCATAAGATTTTTGAGGTCCTGTTTGAGCTATTCCACGAGTTCTTTCTTGGATTGAGACCACTTCCTGCTTTTCTTTGGGGTTTTGCTCATAGATGTTTTTACCATTGTTGTCCTCTTCTGAGTTTGTCTCTTGGTCTTTCCTGTCACCATAATAAATTTCCTTGATCAGATTGTTATTTTTTTTCTTTTTGCTCATCCTTTTTTTTTGGCTGGGAAATTTTCCTTTCTTTTAAATTTGATTTGTTTTCCCAGGGTAGAAGGGGCTCTGTCTCAGGCTTCTTGTGCCAGTGGCTGTGGGTGTTGGTTATTTACCTGGTGTTGCACTGTTTCCCTGAAGCCCATGGGGAATCCTTGTGTCTGGTGGTGTGTTAAGGTTGTGTGGTGGGGGATGGCTGGTGATGTTGGAAGCTGTAGGTTTATGGTAGCTTACCTGTTTATGAGCTGGGGTCCTAGTGGTTGTGTCTGGTGTGTGCTGAGGCCTAATGGAGTGTTTCTGAGTTTTCTGGGGCTACACTGAAATACTTGGAGGTCTGGCCACTGGAGCATGCCTATTTTTTCACAGCTACACTGAAGCACAGACTTGGAGTCTGCTGGTTCCCCTGGCTATGATAAGGAACATGGTGGGACAGAGGTGGGGCTGGGGGTTGTCCTGTTGTTGGCATTTGCTTGGTCCACCACTCTGGGGCTCAGGATCTCCTGCTGATTTGCTGAGGAGTAGCTTCCTGCTGGTTTGCAGGAATGCTTCCTGTCTTGGAATACACTCTCCTTTTACCTGAGTAAGATGGACCCTTGTTGCTGATCTTCCAAATTTCTTTGGTAAAAGATTGTTTCAGGCTGAAACTGGTTCTGCTGTTACAGGTTTTATTTTGGGGTGCCATTTTATAATTATTTTGAGGTGAATATGGGAGAGTTACAGTGATTTACTGCTTACTCTGCCACCTTGGTTCCAAAGTTTCCTTCTTATTAACTTATAAGGAAAAGAGGATTGCTTAGTCTTTTCTTGATAAATGTGTTTATTTTGTTTTTCTTATTTAGAGTTTTACAAGGTGAATGTTCTGCTCATCTCTGTCTTTGTTTTTCAAGAATATCTCTCTTTTGGTGAAGTTATGTTTTCTTCAGTTTGATAGGCTACGTTATTTTGGGTAGCAGTTTAATCTTTTTTGAATATTAAAAAAACTATTTCTCATGACTTTGGAGTAAAACTTGAGTTATTCAAATTCACATTTCTTCATAGGTGAAATATTCTCTTCTGGTCACTTGCTATTTTTTTTTTTGTTATTGAAATTTAACTTCTAAGTGTTTTGGGAATTTAATCACGGTATTTTTTCTGGATGTAATCTGGAGATTTAATTAATTAGTGATTTTTTTGTCTAAGTTCTGGACAATTTCATTGCATTATTGCATGCAACTTATTTTCAGTGTTTTAAAGTTTTAACTATGTTCTGGAAGAGCTGTCATCTTTAAATTATCTCCTCTTGTTTTCTTTGAGGTTAGCCTTTTGGACTTTAATAGAATTCATGTGTTTATAAAGTTATTGTCTTTTACTTTTTCAGGCAAATTTTCTTCCAGTATTATATTTTTGAGTACCAAATCTGTTATTTTGACTTACAGATTCTACTTTCTGAGAGAATTTATCTATATATGTGTCCTAATTTTTCTACTTTGTTTGCTTTTTAAAAAATTCTGCACTGAGAACTCTGATTTCTGATATTATATCCATCAGTATTTAAATTTTTTTTATTTACCATTTAAACTATTTCATTGATTCTTGATCTGTGAGTATCCTGTAGAACTTTATGAACAGGATTTTGGTGAATTTTTCTTCAGAAAATAATCCTTGTTCAAAATGTTACAGCCTTTAAAATTATTTTTTACTCATTTTCCTCTTATATTTATGATTCTCACTGTTAGTTTATCCTCTTAAATACTATACTTTTACCTAACCTTTCTGTGTTTCATTCTTTTTCTCATATTCCCAGTAGCCTGTCTCTGCCTTTCCTCCTTATTCTTAGGTTTCTCTCCCTTGTGTTTCTTCATTGACTCAGAAGAGATGCTTCCTAAGCCCCTTTGCATTGGGTGTGTGGGATGGGGGAGAATCTATGGAGGTTTTGCCAATTGACTCTATTATGAGAATAAACTCCTTGGTGAGAATAGAGAGCACACCTATTTCCATTTCTATTTGGTGCCATTTACCCCCCTCCCATTATTGTTAGTAGTTTCTTAACTTGACCTTCATAATCTGTCTTGGCTACAACCACTTCCATGACAGGAGTAAAAGCCCCCACCCCTCTTTGTCTAGCTGGATCTTTATTGTATAGTGGTATCTCTTCTCCTATTTAAAAGGTGCCTCCTTTTACTTCATATGGCTGTGAAGAATCATGTTTTTTCTTCTTGTGGGAGAAGGTAAAGACTAGTCTCTGTCATGAGGGAGCTCAGTCGGGCAACCGTACAACTGTTCTTAAAGAAAATCCTATTAGATTGTATATGATGGCTGTGCCCCAAGTTTGTCATAGAATGGGGAATGGCAGTGATTAATGAGTTTTAAATATTTTAATTATTGGGTCTTATTTCATGAAGCTTTTACTTCTTGTAGAATTTTTGTCTTCCTATTTTGTGGATTTGATTTTAATTACTCCATGTTTGATGCTTATTTCAATCATCATGCAAATTATATGATTCAATTTAAAGCTTTTTAGGTCAAGTTTCGGTTGCTGATGAATGTACCTTCTATTTGTAATGTCATTGCTGTGGAGTTAACTGTCCTCTTGGTTATTGTTTCAATTAATGCTGTGTCTTTATACAACCAATTATGTTAGGTGTGGTAAACCTACATTTTTGATTTCCATCTTGACTTTTATAGAATAGTAGAACAAATGGAGGATTGAAGAGAATGGAGCAATATTGCTGCTAGAGGCAGCTGGTGATGCAAAGGATAGACTTGGCCTGGATCAGGAAGATTTGAGTTCAAATCCAGCTTCAGACAATTTTTAGCTGTATGACCTTGGGTAAGTAATTTAATATCTATTTGCCTCAGTTTCTTCTATTGTTTTTTCTATTTTCCAGGGTTATTTTCAGGATCAGTTGTGATAATATTTGTAAAGAGTATGTAGCACAGTTCCTAGAATATAGAATGTGCTATATTAATACTTATCCCCCCCCAACCTCCACCTTCCTTGCCCAACATTGGGAGAGGAAATAGAACTCAAAACTGAATGTATACATTGATGAATTTGGGAAAAAAAAAATATATATATATAGAGAGAAGAGCAATGGTTTGGGAGTCAGAGGATATGGGATCATATCCTATGCAAATATTGGCAAGTTGCAAAGGCTTTGGTCTTTGGTTTCTGTAAAATTAGGGGTTGTATTAAATAATGGTAAATTCTGGGTCTATGACTTTACATAATGTTCCACTGTGAAAGCTTGACAAAATAGTTAAGTTTCTTTGAATTCAGGACTCTTATTTTATGGCCAATCTCTTCAACTCCATTTTTTTCTATACACTTCTTGCAACTTTATGCTTCATTCAGTCTTCTGACTCCCTGCTACTAGGCTAAATAGTGTCACTTGCCATGACATTTGATTTTTTAATACTCACAGGCCAACTGCTCCACTTTGACACATGGCCTCATCAGCTAGCAGCCACCATTATCACTCACCATGGTATTGCTTTCTATTTTTCTACTCCTTCCTAGAGGAAGGAGTTATACTTATGGATTATAATTGGTATTACACAGTTACACTTATGGATAACAATTGGAACAATATTTTACCTAAATGTGCTTTTAAATTCCTCCAAATTAGCTGATGTCCAACTAAATTCTTTCCTCCAAGTTGCTGATCAAGGGATAAATACTTTATAGTCCCCCTGGAATTTGTCAAATGTGCATGGCCTTAAAAATTTCCAAATGGAATTTGTCACCCTAATTATTCAAGTTATCTATGTGGAAAAGTACATTGTGTGTGTATATGTGAAAACGGCTAGCTGTTTAAAGGATATATGTAACTTACTAAAAGCCGATTGCTTTAGGTTTCTTCCTCTTTCTAGAGCATTTCACTTCAAAGAGGAATTTTAATTATATTGGCTCTAAGTGAATGTAAACTAAGTTAGTGTTGAACCAGCAGATGGAAAAATCCTTATCACTGAACAATGAAACAACTTGAATCTCCTTTTTTCTTTTGCCATCTGGTATCTGTGCTCATATTTGAAAAAATTAACCATTCAAGGAACAGTTGTTTTCTTTCTTTCATTGTCAGATGGTATCTCTGAACCATGCTTATATTTTTGAAGTAAAGTAAAAAAGCTACAAATACAAATGGAGACCTGGAATAAGAATTTAGCATCACACACATACCTTAATACATACCATACCATACATAAATACATACTCTAAAATAAGTCTTCTATATGGGAGTCAGCATAAGATTGTTTTAATTATTCAGTCATAAATATTATGAAAAAGTTAATGATGAAAATTTTATGTACAAGATCTCTACTTAAGTACTGTGATATTATTTTAATTGAAACAAAAGGGTGAACATTCCCTTTGTTCGTAAACTTCTTCTGTGTATATTTTTATTCTAGATTTGAATTAATCATTATTCATTAAAAAGCATATATAATGATATGATTGGTAAAATGTATTATTCATTTAGTTATCATGGGAATAAGAGATTCCATAAAATCTCAATTATCCAAATATGGATAACATTTTTATTTGATTATCCATAGTATCAAAACAAAACAATATACAACTCTCTCTCTGTCTAGAACAGCTTGTATGTATAATAAAACCTGGGAATACAAAGTAATTTAAATCCTAACTTAAGAAAAATAAGTAGGCAGGGAAATCTCTTGTTCCCCAAATCATACAATATATTCCAAAGCCACCAAAGCCACAAAGAAATGAGTTTTAGATTACCTGTTATTTGCATTAAACATATGACCTCTTTTTCTTACCACGCCAATTTCAGGCATTCACTTTCATGCATGTATCTATGCAAGACAGAAGGCACAGTGGATAAAGGGCAGGATCTGAAATCTGGAAGATGTGAGCTCAAACCTGCCCTAAACACTTACTATTTATGTGGTACCAGGCAGGTCATTTATCCTCTGTCTGCCTCAGTTTTCTCATATGTAAAATTGGAATAACATTAGCACCTTCCTCCCAAGGTTACTATAAGAATAAAATGGAATATTTGTAAAGTGTTTTGCAAACTTTAAATAATTATGTAAATACCAGCTAGTTGTTATTGTGCCTTAGATTGTACTATCTCTTACAATTACAGTGACTCCAAAATTTGGAACTTTCAATCTGTACTTCAGCTATGAACTTCTATGCTCCCAGTTTTCCAACTCCATCATATGGATTATTCTTGTTCTTTGCCTTTATCATGGCACAATGTGTGACCTAGCCCTATCTTCCTCTCGTCTACTCCTCACTTCACTTGCCCCCATGTCCAGGCTTAACTCCTTGTTTGTATACTTTTAATTGTATTTAATTCAATGAAATCCAAGAAATATTTATTAAGCACCCACTATATGAAAGGTACTCTACTAGTTCTTGGGAATAAAAGATGAAAAATGTCACAGTTCTTCCCCACAAAGGAGTTTATAATGTACTAGCATAGATACCATATGTATTCAAATGAGTATAACAGAAGGTGCAATGTGGTACAGGAAAAGGAAAGATCCAAATGGGATTTTCACGAAATTTAATGAGGAGTTGGTTCAACATTTGATTTGAGTTTGAATTTTTTTTTATTGAACTGTCGTGGAAGGCTTCACAGAGGAGGTGCATCTGAACTGAGCTTTGGAGAAGCATTTTATTGTTTCATGACCTATTAACCAGGAATCCATTGCCCCTCTGACTTTTATGAGGCAGAAAAAGGGTGCTGGCAAATGTTTAATAACTTGTTTTCTGGAAAAAAAAAGTATGCAGGGGCAGCTAGATGGCGCAGTGGAGAGAGCACAGGCCCAGGATTCAGAAGGACCTGAGTTCAAATCCAGCCCCAGACACATAACTCTTACTAGCTGTGTGACCCTGGGCAAGTCTAGCCATTGCCTAACCAAAAAAAAAAAAGTATGCAGGGCAAACTTTTAAGTTTAATCTCCATTATCAATGTTTTCTCCATACTTTCTTAAGTCTAGGTAATCAACAACAACAATAAAAATCTGTGATCTTTAACATTTGTTGATTTCTGCCATGTAAATTCTCATACTGAAAATTTAACAATTGATTCCCTTGAGCCAATCTGACCTTGCTCCAGCATCACCCTGGACAGAAGAAGAGGCTGGGCTTAGAGTCAGGAAGATTTGGCTTTAAGTACTGCCTTTGATTCTTAATGGTAATGGGTCCCTGGAGAAATCACTTGATTTCTCAGCACCCTGGCAATTCTCTAAGACTAGATGTTGCAGAGTGGTTGACAACCATCATTCCCTCACTAAGAAAAGGTGGTAAAAGAAAGGAAAAAAGTATTTATCAAGCACCTATGTCAAGCACTGTGCTAAATGTTTACAGATATTACCTCATTTGATCCTCACAACAACTCTGTGAGTTATTATAATTCTCCTTCTATAGTTGAAGAAACTAGGCAGACAGGTTAAATGCTTTCACCAGGGTCACAGTGTCTGAAAGTGGATTTGAACTCAGGTCTTCCTGACTGAACACTGCACCACCTAGCTGTCTCTAATAACCTCCGCCAATGAAATTATATGTCTAATCAAAAAAAAAAAAGAAAGGAAGGAAGGAAGGAAGAAAAGAAGATAAAAGAAAAAAAATCCTGATACTTATGTTTTCTGGGTAATCTCCATCATTTGATTTCTTCACTCCAGGTCCATTGTGACTGCAGATCACTAGAGAAAAATCATGAAATCAAGCCCCTCATCTGGGGCCTTCATCGCTGTTCCACAATTCTTTTTACAGCATACCTTTATCAATTCCCTATCTCATTCCCCACAACGTTTATTCCAAAGCTTTCTTTTTCTCATTTCCTTTGTAACCTCAACACTTAAAAGAGAAGACCTGGATTTCTACTTCATGGAGAACTTTTCAATAATTCTATGTGAGATCATACACATTAAGGGTTTGAGAAGACCTTTGCAAGATGTAGTCATACTGAGAGGACTCAGTGGTGAGAGAGAAATTGAAGTTACATGAAAGAGAAAGGATACTCACTAGAGTGAATTGTAGGGAATGACATAAAGGGTACAGGAAGAGAAATTAACCATAAAAGTAAGGATAACTTTTTTTTTGACACAAAGGAGAGGGAGTGGTTAATGATGCTAAGATGTGTTAAGAAAAGATAAAGAGTTGCAGAGGGGAAATGTGGCCCTGAGGGAAATCACATTGAATTATTGAAGTCATGCATATTTGTCCCAGGTGAGATCTGGCATTGAATATATTTTTGCTAGGAGATTAGCATCAGTGTTTCTATGAGATATTGAACTTTAGTATTTCCTGTTTCCTTCTTTAGATTAAATCTGCAGTTGTGTCATATTGTGAATTTGTTTTCACATTTAACCTTTCAGCAGTGTATTAAAAATAAAATAATGAGGAAATGGATGAGGGGCAAAGAGTGTGCATGAGCTGTGTGGGTGTAGATGGCAAGTGGCATCGCTGATTCCCAGCCTTTCTCTAACTCCACAGAAGAATGTTGTTTTCATGCCTCTATGCAGTTTACCATTTTTGAAGGGCATAGTTAATGGATGTGCACTTCTAAGAAAGATGGGGAAAGGTCAAGTAGTGCCCCTTAACCAGTTAAAAAAAAACTCAACAACTGTGGTTTCCAGAGATATGTGGATCTGTGAAGAGATATAATTGTTAAAAACTCACCCTACAACTTAGTCAAACTTTCTGCAGATTTCCTTACAGCATATGGCCTTTTAAAATGTCAGCAACTTTGTTAATTCCTAGCCAATTATTTCCAAACTTTGGAAGGCATGGACTTACTGTGGATGTATATAATTTTTCATAGGTATGTATATTTGCAAATAGTACATTTGCATGTTTGGTTTTCCCTTAATTTCCAAAGAGGATGTTATAATTTAATTACTTATAATGAGTCATCAATGAAAGGAAAAAGATTTGATTTGAAAACTTTTCCATATGAAAAAGACACATTTTTAAAAAAAAATATGGAAATTATAGCCAGTTGACATTTCCTTCTAGAAAAATTCATTGTCAACTTTGTGTATGGTCATTTTATGAACAGTAATAGTTAACCAAGTAAGGAGAAAACAAGTCCTAGTCAAAACCAAACCATAGTAAGTATTTTTTTTTTTTTTTGAGTAAGTGTGGGGGTTGGCAGGGATGGTGATGTGGTAGTTTTACAGCATAAAGATTATATTATAAATACTTATCTTATGGATGAATACATAAATTCAAGTAAATTTCAAGAAATGCTCACTTGATGGTTTCAAAATTGTATCAAATAAAGGCCCTGAAGTATCCTATTTGTCTTTCTAATTCTCTAAGTTCAATTTAATTTGAGAAACATTTATTAAGAGCATTCTCACATTAGTTGAAACACATCCAGAGAGTTATTTCTTACTAACATTGACCTGAAGAAGCCTATGAATCTGGTAACTATCACTGAAGGGAATAGATATTTTCATTCTTTGAACAAAGCCAAAAGAGTTAGAGCAATTGAATTGAATCAGCAGAGACCCTGTGCCAATGTTTTACACAGCCCTTTAATTATTCTTCCAATTTGATTTTAAATGGGACTTAGATTAGAAATATTGCTCTGCTACCTTTGTGAATTTGGATAAGTCACTTAATCTTTCTAAAACCTCAGTTTTCTCATCTGTAAAGAAAGGGAGTGGATGATTTCTCATGTCTTAGCCATCCTATGATCCTGTGAGCCTTTTTATTGACACTCCATTTCCCATCTCCAGGCATTTGTAATGACTATTCCCTATACTTGGAATATAATCTCTTCTTACCTTCCACTCTTAGAAGACGTGGTTTCCTTCAAGGTTCAGCTGAACTGCCCCTTCCTACACAAAGCATTTTCCAATCTTCCCAGATGCTACTTCCCCTTCTTCTCAATAGAAAATTATCTTTATTTTGTATAAATTTTGTAAACTTTTCCCCCAGTAGAATATATGTTCATTGATGGAACGTAATGTTTCATTTTCATCTTTGTATCTCCTTAAATTAGAAAATTTATTGGCGTGTTGTTGTTGTTATTGAGTTGTTTAAGTTGTGTCTGACTCGTCCTGACCCCATTTGGGGTTTTCTTGACAAAAATACTGGAGAGGTTTGCCACTGTTCAGACTTGCCCAGGGTCACCCAGCTAGTGTCTTGAGGAAATATATTAACTTAAGTCTTCCTGACTCAAGGTCCATTGCTCTATCCACTGTGCCACCTAGCTGCCTCCATATGATAAGCTCATAAAATACTGCGTGATAAGTTCAACAAATAAGATAATGCTACTTGATGATCCTCTAATTATTCATGTAATCCATCTGTCCAAGATGTCCTATCAGTGACTATAGTAAAGGGAGATAAAGACAGTAGCAAGCCAGGAAACATGTGTAAACATAGTTTCCTAAATGTTCTCAGGTTTATGTTGTCTTTTCCTATTGGAAGAACTTCTGCTCAGAGGTTTCACAGTCTTGGAAAGATAGAAAATCTAATTCTGGAACTCCATAGTGAATGTTAACCATGAAAAGCTGGAAGGTAGCAGGGTGCTGTGCTACTTCCTTGGCCACAAGCAAGCATGAAGAGATTGGTAATGGAGAGTACTTTGTGAGGTTTTTATGCCCTAGAACATGGTCAATTTTGTGTATGTGCCATGTACCACCAAGAAAAAGGTATATTCCTTTCTATCTTCATTCAATGTTCTCCAGAGGTCTACCATACCAACTTTTTAAATCTTCTACTCACCTCCTTAACTTCTTTCTTGTTTATTATGTGGTTAGATTTATCTAGTTCAGAGAGAGGGAGGTTGAGGTCCCCCACTAGTATAGTTTTGCTGTCTCTTTCTTCCTGTAACTCCCTGAACTTCCCCTCTAAGAATCTGGATGCTATACCATTTGGTGCATATATGTTTAATAATGATATTACTTCATTGTCTATGGTGCCTTTTAGCAGGGTGTAGTTTCCTTTCTTATCTCTTTTGGTAAGCTCTATTTTTGCTTTTGCTTTTTCTGAGATCAGGATTGCTACCCCTGCTTTTTTTTTTTTTTCTTCAGCTGAAGCATAATATATTCTACTCCAGGCTTTTACCTTTACCCTGTGTGTTCCTCTGTTTCAAATATGTTTCCTGTAAACAATATATTGTAGGATTATGTTTTTTAATCATTCTGCTATCCACTTCAGTTTTATAGGAGGGTTCATTCCAGGTATAATCACAGTTATGATTAGTATTTGTGTCTTTCTCTCCATCCTCTGCCCTTCCCCCCATTAATGCTCTTCTTTCTCCTTTCTCCCTTTCCCTCCTCACTAGTGTTTTGCTTTTGACCACTGCCTCCCTCAGTTCCACCTCCCTTTTATTAGGCCCCTCCCTTTTGTTTCTCCTTTTACCTCCTACTGCCTATAAGGCAAGTTATATATCTATACTTAACTGATTAAATTATTCCCCATTGAGTTGTGTCTGACACTTCCCCTCTGATGAGAGTAAGGTTCAAACACTGTGCATCTCCCTCCCATCTTTCTCTCTAATGTAATAGGTTTTTGTGCCTTTTCCTGTAATGTAACTTACCCTTGTCTGCCTCCTCCTTTCCTTTTCTCCCAGTACATTGCCTTAGTTAGATCAGATTAATCCACTTGCTTGGATCCATTTAACCCACCTCATTAGATTTTTTAAAAATCATTACATCAAAGTCAACTTATATCCACCCCCTCTATGTATGCTACTTTAAAGTGGTATAATAACAATACAGTTCTCAAGAGTTACAAGTGTCATCTTCCCTTGTAGGGATGTACACAGTTTGCCCTCATTAATAACATGTTTTTTTTTTTCTTTCCTGTCCTGTTTAGCTTTTTATGTCTCTCTTGAGTCTTGTATTTGAAGATCAAATTTTCTATTGAGCTCTGGTCTTTTTATCAGGAAGGTTTGGAAGTCCCCTATTTCTTTGAATGTCCATCTCCTTCCCTGAAAGATTATGCTCATTTTCATTGGGTAGTTGATCTTTGGTTGTAATCCAAACTCTTTTGCCTCAAGGGAATATCATAGTCCATGCCCTAAGGTCTTTCAATGTAGAAGCTGCAAGGTCCTGTGAAATGCTGACTGTGGTTCCATGATATTTAAATTGTTTCTTTCTGGCTGCTTGCAGTATTTTCTCTTTGACTTGGTAATTTTGGAATTTGGCTACTATGTTCCTTGGTGTTTTCAATTTGGGATCTCTTTCAGGAGGTGATTGGTGGATTCTTTCTATGACTATTTTACCCTGTGGTTCTAGGACCTCAGGGTAGTTTTCCTTTATGATCTCCTGAAAGATACTGTGCAAGTTCTTTTTTCCATCATGATTTTCACGTAAACCAATAATTTTTAAATGGTCTTTCCTGGATCTGTTTTCCAAGTCAGTTGTTTTACCAATGAGGTACTTTATGTTTTCATCTATTTTTTTTTGTTCTTCTGTTTCTGTTTGACTGATTCTCTCTCTCTCTCACAGAGCCATTAGCTTCTACTTGCCCAATTCTAATTTTTAACAAATTGTTTTCTTCTTATAGATTTTGTACCTCCTTCTTCATTTGGCCAATTGTGATTTTTAAGTAGTTGTTTTCTTCAGTATATATTTTTTCCAGTTGGCCAATTGTAGTTCTTAAGAACTTGTTTTCTACAGTTAATTTTTCCTTCCTTTTCCAAGCTATTGACTTTCTCTTGCATACCTCTCACTTCTTTTCCCAATTTTTCTTCTACCTCTCTTATTGGGCCTTTAAAATCCTTCTTGAGGTCTTCCAAGGAGGCTTTTTGGGCTTCAGACCAGTTCCCTTTCAAGGTTCCAGAAGTGGGTTAGTTGTTATCCTCTTCAGAATTTCTGCCTTGATCTTCACTATTCCCATAATAAAAATAATATAGTATGTTTCTTGTTGCTTATTTCCTGGCCTTTAAAAAGATTGAGCTTTCCTGTGGGGAGCAAGGGACACTGACCCAAGCTTGTTGTATTGGGAGCCTGGGACCGGGTCACTCTCTGTGTGCTGGGGTCTCTGATGCTGGTAATTGGAGGCTGTAAGGTTCTGGCAGCTTACCTGATGTTAGGCTGGAATCAGCAATACTAGAACTATAGGGGTAGGATTGGGTAATCTGGCCCCCTGGAGGTTCCCTGCTCACCTGATCCTTCCTTTTGCTTTCTTAGGCTTCTTTCAGGTGGATGTTTTGCTGCTGCAGGATGTTTCTGTGCCTGGGGGAACCCTTGGAGCACTTCCCAGAGTTTTGCTGAGGCACTGGGAGATCTGGTTGCTGAGGCACGCAGTGGTTTTTTGAGATGGTTTCCACTGGTTCCCCTGCCATTACTGAGACACTCAGTGGTACTGGTGTTGGTGTTTGCCTGCTCCACTACTTGGGCTTCAGAATATCTCCTTGGTATGCTGAGGTGAGGCTTTCCACTAGCTTGCTGGGACACTTAGCTTCCCTTCCCCCAGGGCAACAGAGGCCTTTTCCTTTAATCCCTCAAGCTACCTGGGTTACCAGAATGCTGCTCCCTGTCTTTCTGCTGGTTCAACTGTTCCAGCGTTTTTCCTAGGGCTGTATTTTTGGGCTTTCAGAGGTTAATAAGGGATGGTGAGAGTGACTTACTCCTTCCTCTGCCATCTTGGTGGAGTGATGGCATCCAAGGACCCAGAGAAAACAAAAGGAAATAGATACAATGTACCCTGCAGTATTGTATCAAGAGAAAATCTGTCTAGAGAAAAAGAGAGAAAAGAAAATGTCTGGCTTGGCATCCAGACATGTAGTATGGGTGAGATCAGATGAAGATCTCAGTACTGTAGTAATGAGATCAAGTGTATATCCACTCTAGCAATGTCTTTCTTCCCCATCTGTTTCTTCAGAGTGCTTTCTGTGGGAAACCACTATTAGTTTTAAAAACTAATTTTTTAGTGGTACAATGAATAAAGTTCTGGGTCTGGAATCAAGAAGACTGCTCTTCCTGAGATCAAATCTGACCTCAGACACTTACTGGCTTTGTGATCATGGACAAGTTGATTAACCTTGTTTGCCTCAGTTTCCTTATCTGTAAAATGAGCTGGAAAAGGAAATGGCAAATTGTTTCAGGATCTTTGCTAAGTAAACCTCGAAAGTGTCTTGAAGAGTTGGACAAATGTGAAAAATGACTAAACAACAACAAAAAAATACTTTCCCTTCTATCTGGCATCAGATATGCTTGGAAGAAGGATGGGAGTGAAAGAAATAGGCAACAAAAATCTTTTTATAATAATTGATTCTGTTAACAAGTTACATGGCCACCAAGAATAAACTGTCAAATCATTCCAATTGAGGGCACATAAGAAATGGCATAAAATGAGTTAAATGAAAGTGAAAGTATGCAGAATATTTTACTGGGGGTAATTTTGGTTTATTGTATCTGGGGCCAAAAACAGTCACTGGTAGTCTCAGGAGAAAACATAAGTAGTGAGGAGTGAGAGAGATTTGGCTGGAATACTAACTGGTATCTATACAATATACTAAATATCTTTCAGCTGGTTAAGTAATTGGCTAACTACATGACAGTCTGCTGCTCTTTGTAATAGCTGCCACCAAAGAAGGCTTAATTTACTATTGCTATATGGACATCTAGCACTCACTACCCAAACCACGTGTCACATTAATATCAAGGAAGGCATAAAACACCATGATATATGCTTGTCAAAAGTATTTGCCATTGTCATAGACAACAGTACTGCACACAGTCCATATGCAAAAGAAATTCCCTATAGATGAAGCCCTCCAGACGCTCCTGTTTGCAAATGACAGTGTAGTGTTTGCATCAAGCCTTGAAACACTGAAGCAGTACAGAACAGGAGGTGTCCCAGCAAGCTAGCAGAAAGCCTCACCTCAGCATACCAAGGAGATATTCTGAAGCCCAAGTAGTGGAGTAGGCAAACACCAACACCAGTACCACCGAGTGTCTTAGTAATGGCAGGGGAACCAGTGGAAACCATCTCAAAAAACCACTATGTGCCTTGGCAACCAGATCTCCCAGTGCCTCAGCAAAACTCTGGGAAGTGCTCCAAGGGTTCCCCCAGGCACAGAAACATCCTGCAGCAGCAAAACATCCACCTGAAAGAAGCCTAAGAAAGCCTTTTAAAAGAGATCCATAATTACTCAAGAGTTCAAGCTAACAATGCACACTGGAAACAAGTGAGTGGAGGATGTCTATTGTCCAGACTGTGATATGCAATTGAATGGACAACCGATACAGCTGGTTCATTAGCTTACATATTATGAGCAGACACTCTAGGTGGACAATAAACTGGTTCCAGAATTAAATAGGAGGAGGAGAGGAGGCTGAATTACACTTAAGGAATTGTACAGTTCATTCAATGACCCCAAGTTTCTTCTTGAAACAAAACCCCATCTTTCTTTTTAAACAGTGTTCTTCTGGGATAGTATATGCATGTGGATTATGGAATGTAACAGTCTTTGAGGAATCAAAGTTTGAAGTCATTCAGAGGGAAATGGACAGATGCATGGTACCAATAACCAACTGTACATAAGAAGCAGTATAACCAGAAACCAGTATAACCAGAAAGGAAAATAAGCTTAAATATGTGTTAGGAATAACAGAATAAAAAATGAGTATAGTATTGGCAGCCCAATAGTGTCAAATGATTAAGAACAAGACTCTCACAACATTGAGAGGTCCCCCCTATGAACTATTTGGGGTAGGACATGAAGATAGATTTGCAGAAGAGCTCTGTGGGTCAGTTTTATTGTCAGACTCATGGCATCAGAGATTCTTTGAATAATGAAAGAAGCGACCTTTATATGAGTCTTGTGATCATGTGATCATCAATTCTCTTTTTCTCTCTCATATGGAAAAACAAAATGCGCTTAAATTAAGCACAAAAAACATAATGTTTCTTCAAGTGTTGTTTTTGTTATAAATGGGGACCATTTCCCTCCATTTGAATTGAACATACCACCGAAATTATAATGGAAATCATTAAGAAAATATGATTCAATATGGAAATATTCACTCAACTTTTCAGGGTCTCATTGAATGAAATAAGTAGGTAGTACTTATAATTTTGTCCTCATTATGTATGTGCTTTGATTTCAATATTTCAAGTGATCTATTATTTCACTGACATAAGTCATAACTCCTCCATGACTTAGTACATGATTTTATGATTGGTTGTTACCAAAAAATATCATGTCCTAATTCTTCTGAGTCAATGAATAATTTAGTTTGGAGAATGTTATTGTACTAAGGACATACTCTTGGTGTTGTTTTTCCCCTAGATGGGTTGAAAATTTTAATGTTATAGAAATATCAGTGATGATGGATAGCTAACTAGCAAAATTATTTATTAAGAACTCTAAGCACAGACTATATGCCTGTTGGGCAGCTAGGTAGTACAATCAATAGAACACTGGGCTTGCAATAAGGAAGGCTCATCTTCATGAGTTCAAATCTGGCCTGAGACACATTAGCTGTGTGACACTGGGCAAGTTACTTAACCCTGTTTTCCTCAGATTCCTGTAAAATTCCAGTAAAATGAGCTGGAGAAGGAAATGGTAAGTCACTCCAGTGTATTTGCCAAGAAAACACCAAAATGTGGTCGTGAAGAATTGGACATGAAACAATTTAACAACATATGCTTGTCACTGTGCTAAATTCTGGGGATATAAACACAAGCAAGCAAGACATTTCTGACCTTCATTGACAGATTCTAATGGAGGAACTAGCATAAAGGGGAGCTAGAAAGCAGGGAGGAAAGAGGGTAACAACAATGGCTTTTTGGATGGCATCACTGGATCATGTGATTTATGTATTGAAGGAACTTAAGTCTTCATCTAATCCAGACCTTTTATTTTATGGATGACAAGATCAAGACCTAGAGAATTAAAATGACTTTTCTAATGTTATACAAGTAATACATGGCAGAGTCTGATCTGTATCCAAATTATCTGATTTTAATGTTCTGGCTCTTAGTGCCACCATTTAGATCACATAGGATTTTAATATCATGATTCTGTAGTGATACTGTAGAAATGGTAAATGTAATTTTAACTTAAATAATGTTATATCATAGAATAGAACATATGGTTTCTTCATTTGTAAGTCAGTATCTATGGGCTTTATTTGATTATTAATCTATATCTTGGTACTGATTATACTACCTCCTGAGCACCATTCGCCTGATGAATGCAGTGTTAGAAAGTTGTTACAAATTTCCCTCACCCCATGTTGTCTTTTAATTTTCAAATGCTTATGTTTCCTTCATGTTTTCAAAAATCAAAAGAGATTAATAAAAATTCCTTCCAAACTAAGACCCCACCAGGAAAAAATTTCAGATAGTTCTCAAATGACTTAATATGAGATTGTAATACAGGCAATTTAGCAAATATAAGTTCAGCATTTTCTTATACCAACACTGTGATTACTATTTACAGCAAGAATACAGGGGAAATTGGTTGATGTCTTAGAATTTACCTTCAGAATTATGGAAACTGCTTGCATAATTAAAGGGCTAGTTAGTAAATTTCCTCTTATTTCCTAACCGATTTAAGCACATCATATATGTATATAGATATCTATATCTATATAGATATCTATATATCTATATATCTATATCTTTATCTATATCTATATCTATATATATATCTATATATATCTATGTCTATATCTATCTATCTATCTATCTATCTATCTATCTATATATATATATATATATATGCCAATATTTCTTTGCTAACTATGGTGAAGGAGACAACTAACTTTAAATTTTCCATTGGTGAATAATGCCCATAATAACTGTGTATAATATATAGTTGATAATTACTGAACACACTGAGGTTTTTCAGGAAGTGCATTAGATGTGGCATGGATACAAATTTCTACTTCATTAAATGACTTTATAGACGGTATTTTGCTGCTTGTGAGAAGGTGATATTTTTTTTCTATTTGAAAGTGGTATTACTTTCCAGCTCGTTAACAAGAATACCTTTGTTACTGGAACTTTTTTTCTGAAGTTTTGCTGGAGCCCTCTCTGACCTATTTCTAATGTTTTTCAAGCTCTAAAAATTTCTCCTCCTTCTTAAGTAACTTCACCTTATGTTTGATTAGTGGCTTTGGAAGTAGATTCACAATCTAATTTTAGGAAGAAAAGCTTTTTGTGCAGGAGAAACAAATTTAAAAATAACCTTGCAGATCACAGGATGCTTCCAAATGATGGGAACAGCTCACATTCCCACACTACTTGTTAAGAGGAAAGAGAGGGAAGATCAAAGAGTCCTGCTAACTTACAGCTTTGCTCTAAATTGTGCTTCACTAGGGGGGGAGGGCCTTCTTTCCTCTCCTTTTGTGCTGGGATGGAGCTGAAGGGGAGCACAGAATGAAAACCCGTTGGCTTGAAAACATTCCACAATGTACTTGCTGACTTTAAAGTGAAAGCTGTGGTTAGATCAGGAGTAATACAAGAACCAGGTAGGATTTTTTTTCCTTTTTAACTTCAGGAGAATCACATTTTCTTCTTCAATGAAAAGGAGGCAGCATAGTATAGCGGAAAAATATGACCTTGGAGTCAGAATACCTGGGTTTGTGTCCCCACTCTCACATTTATTAGCTACGTGACCCTAAGTTAGTCATATTATCTCTTTGAGCCTTAGCTGCTGCACATATATAATAGGAATGATAATATCTGTGCTGCCTACCTCTTAGGGTTGTTTGAAAGAAAGTACTTTGCAAGTCGTATGTTTCTATAAAAGTGTGAGTTGTTATAGGGTGCTAAATAATTTTTGTGAAGGAAAAAAGGTAACATTTGTGCAATGAGTGATATGAATTTTTTAGTAGTGTCTATCAAAATGCTTGATAAGCAACATGATGTTATTCAAATCTCATTCCATTAATTTTTGGTGTATTCTAGGGTGCTGTGGCTCTTTTTCTTTTAAATAACATTTTATTTTCCCTCAGTTACATGTAATGAAAATTTTAAGCTTTCATTTTTACAAGATTCTGAGTTTAAAATTTATCTCCCTTCCTCCCTACCCTCCTGTCCTCTGAAATGGTAGGCAATTTAATATAGTTTATACATGTGCTATTGTGTAAAAAAAATTCTATATTAGTCACAATTGTGAAAGAAGAAACAGACAAAAAGAAAAAAATTGCAAGAAATAATGAAGTGAAAAAAAAATCCTCAGAATCCAACAGTTCTTTATCTGGATATGGACAGCATTTTCCTTTGGGAGTCATTTATACTTGCCTTGGATCATTGTGTTTCTAAGAAGAGCTGGGTTATTTACGGTTAATCATCACACAATGTTGCTGATACTGGGTACAATGTTTTCCTAATTCTGCTCATTTCACTTTGCATCAGTTTGAACATGTAAGTCTTTCCAGGATTTTCTGAAATCTGCTTGTTCATTTCTTATTGCACAATAGTATTCCATTAAATTCATATACCACAGCTTGTTCATCCATTCCCTAATTGATGGACATCTCCATAATTTCCAATATTTTTGCACCATAAATAGGGTTGTTATAAATATCATTGCACATATAAGTCATTTTCCATTTTTATGGTCTCTTTGGGATACAGACCTAGTAGTGATGTTGCTGGATATGTACAGTTTGTTTGCTCCTTGGGCATAGTTCTAAATTGCTCTTCAGAATGATTGGATCAGTTCACAACTCTACCAACAGTGTCCCTATTTTCCCATATCCTCTCCCACTTTTATCCTTTTCCTGTTTTGTCATATTAGCCAATCTGATAGGGATGAGGTGGTATCTCAGAGTTGTTTTAATTTGCATTTCTCTAATCAAAAGTGAGTTAAAACACTTCTCCATATGTCTATAGATAGATTTGATTTCTTCATAAGAAATCTGCCTGTTTATACCCTTTGACTTTTTATCAATTAGGGAATGTTCTGCGTTCTTATAAACTTGATTCAGTTCTCAGAGACGCTTGCCATAAAGATTGTTTTCCATCTTTCTGCTTTCGTTCTATTTTTAGTTGCATTAGTTTTGTTTATGCAAAGGTTTTTAATAGAGCATAATTGAAATTATCTATTTTATATTTTATAATCCTCTCTATCTTTTCTTTGGTCATGAATTCTCACTTTCCCATAGGTATAACAAGTAGACTATTCCTTGCTATTCTAATTTGTTTATGTTGTAACTATTTGTATCTAAATAATGCACCAATTTTGACCTTGTCTTGGTATACAGTATGAAATGTTGGTCTATACCTAGTTTGTGTCCTCTTGTTTTCCAGTTTTCCTAGCAGTTTTTGTCAAATAGTGAGTTCTTATCACCAAATCTGGGATCTTTGGATTTATCAAACACCAGGGTACTATGGTCATTGACTACTGTGCCTTGTGAACCTCATCTATTCCACTGATCCACCGTTATATTTATTAGCCAGTACTAGATTTTTTTTTGTTTTTTTTTTGTTTTATTTTAATTTGTCAACAATCACTTCCATAAGCTTTTGAGTTTAACATTTTTCTCTCCCTCCCTCCCCACCTCCCTCCCTGAAACATCACACAATCTGATAGAGGCTATGTGTGTGTGTGTGTGTGTGTGTGTGTGTGTGTGTGTGTGTGTGTGTATGTGTGTGTGTGTGTATGCATTCCTATTAAACATATTTTCACATTATAGGATGAACCACAAGAAAGAGAAAACAAAACTAAACCAAAGAAGAAAAAAATAGCAAATAGTATGTTTTGATCTGCATTCAAACTCTATAGTTCTTTCTTTGGATGTGTATAGCATTTTCCATCATGAGACCTTTGTAGATGTCTAAGATCCTTGCATTGCTGAGAAGGGCTAAGTCTATCAATGTTAGTCATCGCACAATGTGACTGTTACTGTGTGCAGTGTTCTGCTGGATCTGTTCACTTCACTCAGCATCTGTTCCTACAAGTCTTTCCAGGTTTTTCTGAAGTTCACCTGCTCATCATTTCTTATAGCACAATAGTATTGCATTACATTCATATACCACAACTTGTTCAGCCGTTCCCCAATTGATGGGTGTTCCCACAATTTCCAATTCTTTGCCACCACAAAAAGAGCTGATATAAGTATTTTTGTACATGTGGGCCCTTTTCTCATTTGTATGATGTCTTTGGGATACAGCCCTAGAAGTGCTATTGGTGGGTCAAAGGGTATGCACATTTTTATAGGCCTTTGGGCATAGTTCCAAATTGCTCTCCAAAATGGTTGGATCTTCACAACTCCACCAACATCACATTAGTGTTCCAATTTTCCCATATCCTCTCCAACAATTTTCATTTTCCTGTTTTGTCATCTTGGCCAATCTGATAGGTATGAAGTGGTATCTCAGAGTTGTTTTGATTTTTATTTCTCTAATTGATAGAGCATTTTTTCATATGGCTATGGATGACTTTAATTTCTTCATCTGAGAACTGCCTTTTCATATCCTTTGACCATTTATCAATTTATAAATTTGACTTAATTCTCCATAAATCTTAGAAATGAGGCCCTTATCAGAGACTGGTTGTGAAAAATCTTCCCCAATTTTCTACTTTCCTTCTTATCTTGGTTTCATTGGTTTGTTTGTACAAAAGATTTTCAATTTAATGTAATCAAAAAGTACTAAATAGTTTTGATGATTACTGCTTTGTAATATAGCTTGAGAACTGGTTTTTCTTGACCATCTTCCTTTATATTTTTCATTAATTCCTTTGATATTTTTCATGTTTTGTTCTTCCATATGAATTCTGTTATTATTTTTCTAGCTCTACAATATGAGTTTTTGGTATTTTGATTGGTATGGTACTGAATATGTAAATTCATTTAGGCAGCATTGTCATTATTATATTGGCTCAGCCTATCCATTTGCAATTGATATTTTCCCAGTTCTTTAGATATGATTTTATTTCTGTGAAAAGTGTTTTGTAATTGTGTTTATATAATTCCTGGGTGTATCTTGGCAGTTTGACTCCTAAGCATTTTATATTTTTTATAGCTATTTTAAATGGAATTTCTCATTCTGTTTTTGCTGCTGGGCTCTGTTGGTCATATAAAGAAATGCTGATGATTTATTTAGATTTATCTTATATACCAAAACTTTGCTAAAGTTATTAATTATTTCAACAAAATTTAGTTGATGCTGTAGAGTTCCTTAAGTGTGTTGTGATATCATCTGCAAAAAGTGAGAGTTTTATTTCCTCATTTCCTATTCTAATTCCTTTAATTTCTTTTTCTTATTCTATTGCTATAGCTAACATTTCTAGTATTATATTGAATAATAGTAGTTATAATGTGCAGCCTTGCTTCACCTCTGATCTTACTGGGAAAGATTCTAGCATATCCCCATTGCAGATAATGCTTGCTGATGATTTTAGAAAGATACTGCTTATTGTTTTAAGTAATGCTCCCTTTATTCCTATGTTCTCTTGTGTTTTTAGTAGGAATGAGTGTTGTATTTTTTTCATAAGCTTTTTTTAGGCATCTACTGAGATACTCATATGATTTCTATTTTTTTATTGAAATTTTCAATTATGCTGATAATTTTCCTAATTTTGAAGCAACCCTGCATTTCAGGTATAAATCCAACCTGATCATGGTGTATAATCCTTGCGATATATTGCTATAATCACTTTGCTAGTATTTTGTTTAAGTTTTTTGCATTGATATTCATTAGGTACATTTATTTGTAATTTTCTTTCTCTGTTTTAGTTCTTCCTAGTTTAGGTATCAGCATCATATCTGTGTCATAAAAGGAGTTTGGCAGGACTCCTTTGCTTATTTTTCCAAATAGGTTATGTGGTATTGGAATCAATTATTCTTTAAATATTTTGTAGAAATCACCTCTGAACCCACTTGGTCTTGGGGATTTTTTTCCTAGGCAGTTCATTAGTGATTTGTTCAAAGTATTTTTCTAAGATGGGATTATTTAGGCATTCTATTTTCTAACCTGTTGATATAGGTAATTTATATTTTTTGTAACTATTCATCCACTTCACTCAGATTGTCAGATTTTTTCGGTATATAATTGGGCAATATATTTCCTAATGATTGCTTTAATTTCTTCATCATTGGTGGTGATTTCACCCTTTCATTTTTGATACTGGATATTTGGTTTTCTTTTTTCTTTTTTCAAATTAAATTAATCAATGTCTTGTCTATCGTATTATTTTTTTTCCATAAAACCAGCTCCTACATTTATCTATCAGCTCAATAATTTTTTTCTACTTTCAATCTTATTAATCTTACCTTTGATTTTCAGGATTTATAATTTTGTGTTTTGTTGGGGATTTTTAATTTGTTCTTTTTCAATTTTTTTTTAAATTGCATGTCCAGTTCATTGATCTGTTCTTTTTCCATATGTGTTGATGTAGTAATGTAGAGAAATAAGTTTTCCCTTCAGTATTGCTTTCGCTGCATCCTGTAAATTTTGGTATCTTGTCTCATCATCATTCTTTTTAATGAAATTATCAATTGTTTCTATGATTTGATCTTTGAGTATATTATTTAATTTCTTGTTAATATTAATCTGTGTTTCCTCTGACCTTAGTTGAATTTAATTTTATTGCATTATGATCTGAAAAGAATACATTTATTTTTCTGACTTTTTACACTTAATTTTGAAGATTTTATGCCTTATTACATGGCCAATTTTTGTATAGGTGTCATTAATTGCGGAGAAAAATGTATATTCTTTTCTGTTCCCATTCAGTTTTCTCCAGTTCTGTAACATTTAACTTCTAATATTCTACTTACCTCCTTATTTTCTTTCTTGTTTATGTTTTTGAGATTGGATTTCTCAAGTTCTGTGAGGGGAAAGTTGAGATCCCTCACTAGTATAGTTTTCCCATACTTAACTTCTCCTGTAAGAATTTAGATGCCATCCCACTTGGTGCATATATATTTAGTATTGATATTGCTTCATTGTCTATGGTACCTTTTATCAAGATGTAGTTTCCTTCTTTATCTCTTTTAATTAGGTATATTTTTGCTTTTACTTTGTCTGAGATCAGGATTGCTACCCCTGCCTTTTATTTTACTTCAGCTGAAGCAAAATAGATTTTGCTCCAGCCCCTTACATTTACTCTGTGTGTGGCTCTCTGCTTCAAGTGTGTTTCTTGTAGACAACATATTGTAGAATTCTTGTTTTTGATCTTCTCTGCTATCCACTTCCATTTTAGGGGAGAGGTCATCCCATTCACATTCACAATTATGATTGCTAATTGTGTATTTCCTTCCATCCTGTTCTTCCTCCTGCTTGTCCTTTCTCTCCTGTAACTCTTTCCCTCCTAACCAGTGTTCTGCTTCTGTCTACCACCTCCCCTGTTCTGCCCTCCCTTCTGTCAGTTTCCAACTCCCTTTTGTTTTACTTGATCTCCTCTCCCTCTTCTTTGTCAGGTAAGATAGATTTCTAGGTTCAACTGATTGTGTATATGATTCCCTCTTTGAGCCAGTACTGATGAAAGTAAGTTTCAAGTGATGCTCATCGCCTGCCCTCCCATTTTCTCCTCTTCTGTAATAGAACTTTTGTGCCTTTGCATGTGAAATAAATTATCCCTTCTAACTCTCCCTTCTTTCTGCACCCAGTGTGATTCTCTTTCTCATCCTTTAAATTTTTTTATGTTATTCCCTCAAATTTACCTTATGCTCATCCCCTCTGTCTATGTATATTACTTCTATTTGTACTGTTAATGATACAATTTTTGAGAGTTACAAGTATCATCTTCGCATGCAGGTTGTAAGCATTTTAGCTCTATTGAATTCCTTTTGTTTTCTTTCCCCTTTTTAACTGTTTATGCTTCTGTTGTGTCTTGATGTTGGAGGTCAGATTTTTAGCTTAGTTCTGATATTCTCCTTATGAAATCTTGAAATTCTTCTATTTTGTTGAATGATCATTTTTCTCCTTGGGTGATTCTTGGTTGACCTCTGGCTACTTGTGGTATTTTTCCTTAAAATGATCATTCTGAAATTTGCCTATAATATTCCTTGGGTTTTTTATTTTGGGATCTTATTCCTGAGATGATCAGTGGATTCTTTCAAAACCTATTTTGTCCTGTTTTCCTTGATAATTTCTGGAAAGATGCTGTCCAGGTCTTCCTTTTGATTATAGTTTACAGGAAGCCCAATGATTCTGATATTGTCTCTCCTGGATCTATTTTCTAGGTCATCTGTTTTTCCCATGAAGTATTTTACATTTTCTTCTTTTTTTTTTTCTTCTTTTGATTTTGTTTGATTGATTCTTGATGTCTTGTAAAGTCGTTAGCTTCCACTTGCCCAATTCTATTTGTGAAGTTGCCGTTTTCCTCAGTTAGCTTTTGTACTTTCTTTTCCATTTAGTCAATTGTGCTCTTCAAGGAGCTGTTTTCTTCAGTGCATGTTTCTATGTCCTTTTCCATTTTTCAGATTCTACTATTTAAGAAGTTTTCTGAAGTGTTGACTCTTTTTTTTAAAAATAATTCTCTTGTGCCACTCATTTCTTCTTCCACTTTTTCTTCTGTCTCTTTTATATGATTTTAAAGCTCCTATTTGAGCTATTCCATGAGTTCTTTCTGGACTTGAGACTACTTCCCCTTTTTTCTTTGGGGTTTTGCCTATAGGTGTTTTGACATTGTTGCCCTCTTCTGAGTTTGTGTCTTGATCTTCCTGGTCACCACAATAACTTTCTTTGGTCAGATTTTTGGGGAGTTGCTTTTTATTCATTTTGAGGAGCTATTTCCTTTCTTTTAAATTTGATCTCTTTTCCCAGGGTGGAAGGAGCTCTGCCTCAGGCTTCTTATGCCAGTGGCTGCAGGTCTTGGCTCCTTACCTGGTGTTGCTCTTATGTTGCCCTGAGGCCTATGAGGGACCCTCATGCCTGGTTCTGTGTTGAGGCAGTGTGGTGAGGGGTGGCTGGTGCTACTGGAGGCTGTAGGAGTCTGTCAGCTAACCTGGTTCTGAGCTTGGGTTCTTGAGACGATGTCTGCTGTGTGCTGAGGCCCAGTGCAGTTTTTCTGTGTTTCCTGGGGCCACACCGAAGGACATGGAGGGCTGGCCGCTGGAGGGTGCCTGTTTGCCCTGGGCTGTGTTGAAGCATGTGGAGGTCTGCCTGCTGGGTGATGCCTATTTGTCCTGGGTACACTGAAGTATGTGGTTGTTCTCAGAGCTGGAGCTTGTTTGTTCACTTGGTTATGCACATGGCAGGTCCTGGTGTTGGTGTTTGCCTGATCCACCTCCCTAGGGATCAGAATCTCTTGCTGGTTTGCTGAAATGGGGCTTGCTGGTGGCTTGCTGGTAAGCTTGCTGTCTTGCAACATGCTTCTCTTTTAAATGAATGAGAAAGACTTTTCTTGACAATCCTCCAAATCTCCCAAGCCTAAAGACCACTCCAACCTATCTTTCTGCTGGCTCTACTGTTTCAGTATTTGTTCTGGGGTGCTATTTTATGGTTGTTTGGAGATGAATATTGGAGAGCTACAGTGATTTGCTGCTGACTTCACTTGGCTCCCAGAAATAGAATCCTCTGCTATGGCGCTTCTACGCAATTTTGTATTAAAATAGAAAAAAAAGAGGAATCTATCTAGAGATGTTTTGACCGTATTTTCTTAGCATTGGGTGAGAATCCTAAAAAGTGAGAGGTCTACAAACTCAGAATTTTTTCAGATCTTTTCAAATTTTCTCTCTTCAATTTTCTTCCTCAAATGTCCTTGGGCAACTAGCTGGTGCAGTGGAGAGAGTGCCAGGTGTGGAATTAGGCTCATTTTCTTGAGTTCAAATCTGGTCTCAGGCACTTATTAACTATATGGCCCTGGGCAAGTCACTCAACTCTGTTTGTCTCATTTTTCCTCATGTGTGTGGTGAGCCACATAAGCATCCCTGCCAAGAAAACTATAAATGGGGTTGCAAAGTGTCCGACAAAACTGAACATGAATGAACAATAAAAGTCTTTAGGATAGCTATTTACTTGGATCTCTTATTAAACTAACTTTGAACTGGTTTTACTCTATACCTCTTCTTTATGTTTTATGAGGTGACACTGTTGACAAAATTTAACATTCTTCTGTGTAAGATTTTCAAAACTAGTTTATAAGCTTAACTGATCTTTCCCTTTGTTGCTCAATCTCTTCACCTGACAAGAAGTAAAGAGGTTTTTACATTTCTTTAGTTGTCTTTTTAAGATAATTGTGTTTTATTGATTAATAGTATTATTGATTGTGTCTATATTCTTCTATTCAAATCCCATTTTTCATAATAAATAATTTATTCAATTAGGAATAGAGGTGGGTTTTTTGTGCTTCAGATCTTTTATCATTTTTATTTAAAAAAATTTAGTAATCCTTTCAGTAATTGGCAATTTATAGAAAAACAGCTAATTCAGGAATGAGTCTCACATAAAAAAGAATTTTACTCCTGTTAAACTATAACCAATTTCCTTTTCTCAGTACTCAAAAGCAGTGTCATATTTTATATTCTTGGGTTCAAAGATCACTGCAGATGGCAACTACAACCATAAAATTAAAAGACACTTGCTCCTTGGAAGGAAAGCTATGGCAAATACGGACAGCATACTAAAAAACAGAGGCATCATCTTCTCAATGAAGTGCCATATAGTCAAAACTATAGCTTTTCAGGTAGCAATGTATGACTGTGAAAGTTGGGCTATAAGTAAAGCTGAACACTAAAGAATGAACACTTTTGGATTGTAGTGTAGTTTTGAAAGTCTCGTGGACAGCAAGAAGGTCAGATCAGTCAATACTTAAAGAAATTAATGAGTATTCTGGGAACATGATGGAGTAGGTCAGGAAATTTCAAACTTAAGATTTTCCTCCACAAAAGAGATAAAATAGCAACTCTGGGTGAAAATAGAACCATAAAAACAAATAAGAGTAGAAGCAGAAGAGGGGCCCTCGCTGTACAATTGGAGAAGATGTTAAGAAAAATCCCTGGATGAGATTTCCTCTCAGTTAAGAGTAAATAACACCAAGCTAGAGTCTGCTTTAACAAGAGGCAAGCTGCTTAAACAACTAAAAGCAAGCCCTGAGATTAGCTGATTTGGGAGGCTGCCTCAGCCCCAGACACAGGAATTTTTACCCCCAGGACAGTGAGAAGAGTTAGGTATCTGACATCTCGAAGATCTTGCGAACCTCTGCTGACAAAGAATGCCATACTGAGTTGTGCTTCAGAGATGTGGTGGGGGCAAGAAGGAACCAGAACATTCCCAGTGATTGCAAAGGCAGTGGGGTGAAACTCCCCTGGCTGTGGGCACTTACAGGAGGCTGGAGGTCTTGGTTTGAGTTGAAGGTTAGAAAAGAAAATTAAAAATGATCAGAGGCCAGAGGCATGATTCCCCATATCCCAGGTCTAGAGGCCATTATAAAAACTAAATTATTGTAGTTCTATTTCCAGAAGCCAAGATGGCAGAGTAAAAAGATAGTCATTGTCACCGCCCCCCCAACCTCTGAAAGCCCAGAAAATATCACCCCAGGAAAAACCCTGGAACAGCTGAACCAGAAGAAAGATGGGGAGCATCAGTGCAGTAGCTCAGGTAGCTTGGGGGATTAACAGGAAAGTCCACTCTTGCTCTAGGGGAAGGGGAGCAGTACAGAACAGGAGGCATCCCAGTAAGGTAGCAGAAAGCCCCACCTCAGCATGCCAGGAGAAGATCCTGAAACCCAGGCGGTGGAGCAGGCAAACACCAACACCTGGACCTCCGAGTGCCACAGTGAGGGCTGTGGAACTGGTGGAAACCAGCTCAGAAAACCACCAGGTGCCTTGGCATTCTACTTCAGTCTCCCAGTGCTTCAGTAAAACTCTGTGAAGTGCTTCAAGGGGCCCAGGCAGATAAACATCCTACAACATCCATCTGAAAGGAGCTGAAGAAAGTGAAAGTAAAGGAAAAGCAGGCAACATCTTGGAGCCAGACTACCCAATCCTTAGAGCTCTAGTGTTGCTGATTCCAGCCCAATACCAGGTAAGCTGCTAGAACCCTATAGCCTCCAACTGCCAACTTCAGGGGCTCCAGCACAGAAAGACAGTGACCAGGCCCAAAGCTCCCAACACAAGAAACTTGGGTCAGTGCCTTCTGCTTCCCAGCAGGAGAGGTCAATCTCTTTAAAGGCAAGGAAATAAGCAAACACCATGAATAAAATGAAATGTACCATAGATTCATATTATGAGAACAGTGAAGATCAAGGCAAGGGGCAGCTAGGTGGCACAGTGGATAGAGCAACCCACCCTTAAGTCAGGAGGACCTGAGTTCAAATCTGGCCTCAGAACAAACACTTAACATTTACTAGCTGTGTGACCTTAGGCAAGTCATTTAACCCAATGACCTAAAAAAATAAATAAATAAAATTGGCCAACTGAAAAAAAAAAGGACACTGAAGAAAACAAGTCCCCAAAAAATACAATTGGCCGAATGGAGAAGTAGGTACAAAATCTAATAGAAGGAAACAGTTTGTTAAAAATTAGAATTGAAAAAGTGGAAGCTAATGACTCTATGAGAGAACAAGTTGAACAGAAACAAAAAAAAATGAAAAAATGTAAAATACCTGATTGGTAAAACAATAGATCTGGAGAAATCAATCTAGGAGAGACAACTTGAAAATTATTGGTCTATCTCAAAATCATGATGAAAAAAAGACCCTGCACAGCATCTTTCAGGAAATTGTAAAGGAAAACTGCCCTGAGGTCCTAGAAACAGAAGGTAAAATTGCCATAGAAAGAATCCACCAATCACCTTCTAAAAGAGACTTCAAATTGGAAATGCCATGGAATGTAGTAGCCAAATTCCAAAATTACCAGGTCAAAGAGAAAATACTGCAAGCAGCCAGAAAGAAATATCATGGAACCACAGTCAGGATTACACAGGATCTTGCAGCTTCTACATTAAAAGACCATGGGTCATGGAACATGATATTCCATAGGGCAAAGGAGCATGGATTACAAACAAGGATCAACTACCCAGCAAAAATGAGCATGATGTTTGAGTGGAGGAGATAGATATTCAATGAAATAAGGTACTTCCAAGCCTTCCTGATAAAAAGACCAGAGCTCAACAGAAAGTTTGATCTTCAAGTACAAGAGAGACATAAAAAAGTAAATGGGGCACAAAGATACAATATGTTGTCAATAAAGGCAAACTGTTTACATCCCTACAAGTGAAGATGACACTTGCAACTCTTGAGAACTGTATTGTTATTACACCATGTTTAAAGGAGTATACACAAAGGGGGTGGATATAAGTTGACTTTGATGTAACGATAAAAAAAATCTAATCAAGTCAGTTAAATGGATCCAAGTGAGTGGATTAATCTGATCTAAGAAAATGTTCTGAGAAAGGAGGAGGCAGACAGAGGTAAATTACATTACAGGAAAAGACAGAAAAGCCTAACACAGCAGAAGGAAAGAAGGGAGGAAGATGAGCATTGTTTGAACCTTACTCTCATCCAATTTGGCTCAGGAAGGAATAACTTAATCAGTTAGGTATAGAAATCTAACTTGCCCCATAGGCAGTAAGAGGGAAAAGGGAAAGGAAAAGGGAGGGGGGAAGAAGGAGAGGAAGAAGCAGTAAGGTTAAAGGGGAAGAAAAGGGAAAGGGATAATAAAGGGAGGGGGGACTGAAGGAGGCAGTGGTCAAAAGCAAAACCCTAGTGAGAAGGAAAAAGGGGAAAGGAGAAAGAAAAGCATAAACAGGACAGAAAAAAGATGGAGAGAAAGACAAAGATAGTAACCATAACTGTGAATGTGAATGGGATGAACTCTCCCATAAAACTGAAGCAGGTAACAGAATGGATTAAAAACCATAATCCTACAATATGCTGTTTACAGGAAACACATTTGAAGAAGAGTGACACACATAGAGTAAAGGTAAAAGGCTGGAGCAGAATATATTATGCTTCAGCTGAAGTAAAAACAGCAGGGGTAGCAAACCTGATCTCAGAGAAGCAAAAGCAAAAATAGGTCTAATGAAAAGAGATAAGGAAGGAAACTACATCCTGCTAAAAGGCACCATAGACAATGAAGTAATATCATTACTAAACATATATGCACCAAATGGTATAGCATCCAAATTCTTAGAGGAGAAGTTCAGGGAGTTACAGGAAGAAATAGACAGCAAAACTATACTAGTGGGGACCTGAACCTCCCCTCTCTGACTAGATAAATCTAACCACAAAATAAACAAGAAAGAAGTTAAGGAGGTGAATAGAACATTAGAAAAGTTAGGTATGATAGACCTCTGGAGAAAACTGAATGGGGATAGAAAGGAATATATTTTTTTCTTGGTGGTACATGGCACATACACAAAAAAATGTACTAGGGCATAAAAACCTCACAATCCAATGCAGAAAGGCAGAAATATTAAATGCATCCTTTTCAGATCATGATGCAATAAAAATTATATGTAATAAAGGGCCATGGAAAGATAGACTAAAAAATAATTGGAAACTAAATAATCTAATCCTAAAAAATGATTGGGTCAAACAACAAATCATAGAAACAATCAATAATTTCATTCAAGAGAATGACAATAATGAGACAACATACCAAAACTTTGGGATGCAGCAAAGCAGTTCTTAGGGGAAGTTTTATATCTCTAAATGCTTACATAAATAAAATAGAAAAAGAGGAGATCAATGAATTGGGCATACAACTAAAAAAACTAGAAAAAGAACAAATTAAAAATCCTCAACTAAACACCAAATTAGAAATATTGAAAACCAAAGGAAAAATTAATAAAATTGAAATTAAGAAAACTATTGAACTAATATAAAACTAAGAGCTGGTTTTATGAAAAAAAATAAAATAGATAAACTTTTGGTTAATTTAGTTTAAAAAAAGAAAGAAGAAAACCAAATTACTGGTATCAAGAATGAAAAGGGTGAAGCTCCCACCAAGGAAGAGGAAATTAAAACAATAATTAGGAATTATTTTGCCCAAATATGCCAACAAATTTGACAATCTTAGTGAAATGGATACATATTTACAAAAATATAAATTGCCCAGATTAACAGAAGAGGAAGTAAAATACTTAAATAACCCCATCTCAGAAAAAGAAATTGAACAAGCCATTGATGAACTCCCTAGGAAAAAATCTCCAGGGCCAGATGGATTTACATGAATTCTATCAAACATTTAAAGAACAATTAATTCCAATACTACATAGACTATTTGGGAAAATAGGTGAAGAAGGAGTCTTACCAAATTCTTTTTATGATACAAATATGGTGTTGATACCTAAACCAGGAAGAGTCAAAATAGAGAAAGAAAATTATAGACCAATTTCCTAATGAATATAGATGCAAAAATTTTAAACAAAATATTAGCAAATAGATTACAGCAACTTATCACAAGAATAATACACTATGACCAGGTAGGATTTATACCAGGAATGCAGGGTTGGTTCAATATTAGGAAAACTATCAGCATAATTGAGCATATCAACACCAAAACCAACAGAAACCACATGATCATCTCAATAGATGCAGAAAAAGCTTTTGATAAAATACAACACCCATTCCTATTAAAAACACTAGAAAGCATAGGTATAAATGGAGTCTTCCTTAAAATAATAAATAGCATCTATCTAAAACCTTCAGCAAGCATTATATGTAATGGGACAGCTAGAAGCATTTCCAATAAGATCGGGGTGAAACAAGGATGTCCATTATCACCACTGTTATTCAATATTGTACTGGAAACATTAGCTTTAGCAATAAGAGAAGAAAAAGAAATTGAAGGTATTAGAATAGGCAAAGAAGAAACAAAGCTATCATTCTTTGAAGATGACACAATGATATATTTAGAGAATTCTAAAGAGTTAAGTAAAAAACTATTTGTAATAATAAACACTTTAAGCAAAGTTGCAGTCTATAAAATAAATCCACATAAATCATTGGCATTTCTATATATTACCAACAAAGCCCAACAGCAAGAGATAGAAAGAGAAATCCATTTAAACTTACTGTAGACATTATAAAATATTTAGGAGTCTACCTCCTGAAACAAACCCAGGAACTCTATAAACACAATTACAAAACACTTTTCACACAAATAAAGTCAGATCTAAATAATTGGAAAAACATCAGTTGCTCACAGATAGGCTGAGCTAATCTAACAAAAATGACAATTCTTTCTAAGTTAATTTACTTATTCAGTGCCATGCCAAGAAAACTACCAAAAATTGTTTCATAGAGTTAGAAAAAATAGTAACAAGATTCATTTGGAAGAACAAAAATTTTAGAATATCAAAGGAACTAATGAGAAGAAATGCAGGGGAAGGTGGCCTAGACAATCCAGATCTTAACTTGTATTATAAAGCAGCAATAATCAAAACTGCTTGGTACTGGCTAAGAAATAGAGTGGTGGATTAGTGGAATAGGTTAAGTATGCAAGAGACACAGCAGTCAATGACTATAGCAATCTATTATTTGATAAACCCAAAGACCCCAGCTTCTGGGATAAGAACACATTCTTTGGGGAAAAAAACTGCTGGGAAAACTGGAAAAGAGTATGGCAGAAACTAGGCATAGATCAAAATCTCACACCATATACCTAAATAAAGTCAAAATGGGTTCATGATTTAAATATAAAGGCTGATACTGTAAGCAATGTGGGAGAGCAAGGAATAATTTACCTATCAGAATTATGGAGAATAGAAGAATTCATGGCCAAAACAGGAGATAGAGCACATTACAAAAGCAAAATGGATAACTTTGATTACATGAAATTGAAAAGTTTTTGCACAAATAAAGCCAATGCAACCAAGATTAGAAGGAAAGTTGAAAACTGGGAAAGAATTTTTACAAGCAGTCCCTCTGATAATGGCCTCATTTCAAAAATATATAGAGAATTAAGTCAAATTTATATGAATAGAAATCATTCCCCAATTGATAAATGGTCAAAGGACATGAACAGGCAGTTCAAATCAAAATAACTCTGTGGTACCACATCACACTTATCAGATAGGCCAAAATGACAAAACAAGAAAACTATAAGTTTTGGAGATGTGGGAAAATTGGAACACTAATACATTGTTGGTGGAGTTGTGAAATGATCCAACCCTTTTGGAGAGCAATTTGGAACTATGTCCAAAGGGTTATCAAAATGTGTATACCCTGTGACCCAGCAATAGCACTTGTAGGGCTATATCCCAAAGATTTAATACAAATGGGATAAGATCCACATGTACAGAACTATTTATGGTAGCTCTTTTTGTGGTGACCATGAATTGGAAATTGTGGGAATGCCCATCAATTGGGGAATGGCTGAACAAGTTGTGGTGTATGAATGTAATGGAATACTATTGTGCTATAAGAAATGATGAACAGGATGACTTCAGATAAACCTGGAAAGACTTGTATTTTCTGATGCTGAGTGAAGCAAGCAGAACCAAGAGAACGTTTTTATACAATAACAGTCACATTGTGCGATGAATAATATTGATAAACTTAATCTTTCCCAGTAATTCAAGGATGTAAGAAATCTCCAAAGGCCTTGTGATGGAAAATGTTATCCACATCCAAAAAAAGAACTATGAAGTTCGAATGCCAATTGAAGCATGCTATTTGTTATTTTTTTCTTCTGTTTAGATTTGTTTCCTCTTTCTGGTGGTTCTTCGTATTGGTTCTAATTCTTATTTACAACATCACTAATTTGACAATATGTTTAACAGGTATGTATATTTATAGTCTGTGCTATTTTTTACACCATTTTGGGGAAGGTGGTGGGGAGGGAGGGGGAGAAAAATTTTAAACTCAAAAGCATGTGGAAGTGATTGTTGATAAATCAAAATAAATCAATTAAAAAAAGAAAAAGAGTCTTCCTCCTCCCCAAAAAAAACAAAAAACCACACAAAATCCCTCAAACTAAATCATTATAAAAAATGCACATGCAAAGGAGAAAGAGTTATTGCTGATAAATCCAAATAAATTAATTTATAAAAAAAAGAAAATCAGAATTTGCTAAGGGGAAGCCAGCAAAGTTATGAGATGAAAAAATAAAAAGAAAACAAATATATATATATATATATATATATATATATATATATGTGTGTGTGTGTGTGTGTGTGTGTGTATGTATACATATATATAATGAAAAAGTAGAAGAGAATGTGAAACATCTCATAAGAAAAAGAAATGATCTGGAGAACATATAATTAGACCAAAAATTCTGTTAAAAAAAGAAGCTTGATACAAGACATAATTAAAGAAAATTGTCCTGAACCATTAGAACAAGAGGGGAAAGTAGAATAGAAAAAAATCCACCAATCACCACTTGAAAGAGATCCTATCAGGAAAACTCACAGGAATATCATAGTCAAATTTTGAAATCCCCAGATGAAGGAAAAAATATTATGAGCATTGGGAAAATAATAATTTACATTTGGTAGTACAACAATTAGAATTACACAAGATGTAGCAGTAGTGACACTAAAAGATCTTATGTCTTGGAGCATCATATATAAAGAGCTAAAGAACTGGGCTTCTGATGAAAAATGTCATACCAGCAAAACCAGGCATAATTCTAAATGAAAAAAATGATGTTTGATCAATTATCAGACTTTCAGGACTGTGTTAAAAAACAAACAAACAAACAAAAAACCAACAAACAACAAAACCCTGAACTCAATAGAAGATTTGACATACAAGAACCAAAAGAAATATAAGGTAAGTACCAATGTCCAATTACAAGGGACTAAATAAGGATAGAATGTTTACCTTTTATGTATAGAAAATGTAAAACCTGTGTCTAAGATTAATAATAGTCATTAGGTAACTTATAAGAAAAATTGGGGTGGGCCTGAGTATGGCATGACTTCAAAAAGTAAACCATTCAAGAACAGCTAAAATAGTAGCTATCTTTTACAAATGGCATACAAAAGGAAGAATGAATACAGAGGAATTAGATGGGGGATGGGTTCTGTTGGTTCTAGAAATCGACTTTCATCAGGAATGGGCTTAAGAGAAGAAAATATATACACATTTAAAAGAGTATACAAGTCTTCTAAATTTAGAAAAAAATAAAACTCTAAAGGGATAATGATGAGGAGGGGATAAAATAGGAATCTTTAGGGGACAGGATGAGGAAATGCATTAAAAGGGGGACAAAGAAAGAACTTTTGATTTAGGGAATAGGAGGATAAGCGAGGTATTGCTGAAGTGGGGTTAGATCAAGTAATAAAAGGAAAAGGTAACAGGTAGAAGTAAAATGGAGGAGTTAAGAGATATGGGAAAAAACAGACATGCACAAAGATAAAAACCATTAGGGGTAGAATGTCTTAGAGAAAGCTTATGTTTATTCATTTATGTATGTATGCATGTATATATATGCATACATATGTGAATATATCAATACCTATATATAAACATATCTACATTCAATTATAGCCCTGGGGTGGTGGGTAGAAGGGAGGAAGGGGCAAACAAGAACAAAGTGAAAAGTACAGCAGAGAACAGAATAAAATCTGCAAGGAAGCAAAGACGGACAACTTTCAACATAATGCACAGTGTTTAACATATAAACTTTTATTGCTATATATTTTGAATCCTCTCCTATGTTCTCCTGTGAATGTAACATTGTTTTTCTTTTCTTATTTTGCATTTCAGTTTAATATTTAAGTTTATATAGTTTCTTTCTTTGTTCTTATTATGTATTTAAGTTTCAGCATTAGTCTAAAATAAAAAAAATGTGAGTAGAAATAAATAGTAAAAACTAAGAAAAAAAAGAAGTTAATTCAGGCTATTCACTGAAAGGTCAAACATTGAAGGTGAAGCCACATGATAAGAAGGCAAGACTCATTGGAAAAGACCCTGACATTGGGAAACATTGAAGGCAAAAGGAAAAGGGTACAGCAGAAGATGAGATGGATAGATAGTATCATGGAAACAATGAACATGAACTTGGACAAGCTTTGAGATATAGTGGAGGATAGAAGCCTGCCATGCTATGGCCCACAAGGTCTTGAAAAATTGAACAGGACTTAATGACTGAACAAAAAAACCCTAATTCTTTCCTTGATAAACAGGTGCTTCTGTGTATTCCACTAGTCTTTGGGCTCTCTCATTCTTGTTTCTAATTCTTATTTTTGAGCATATTTCTTTCCATTCTCCCCTAGTCTAACCTTTTCATTGAAGTCATCAGATGTGAAAGGATATGTTGATTTAATTTTATGGATGGGTATATCATCTTTGTAGTGTATCTCCTCCTCTTCTACCACAGAAGCTGGTGCACAAGTTGCATTTATTTTCATCATGGTCTTTTTGTAAATAATAATAAAATATAACAATATAAGATGCCCAATTACCCAGTAAAATGGTGTCTACTGTTACCTAAAACAAAAATAGAAAATTCCACAAGTTTCTTTATTTGCCACTCCAAGAAGTGTTTATGAACTATCCTTTCACTTGGTCTGTTCTTTCATCTGGTTTCATTTATATTTAGAACATATAGATAAATATGATACACCCACTTTTTCTTAGAAAAATATCTAGCACTTAAACAGCAACAACTAAGTCAAAGTTTATAGATTGTCAAAAAAACTTTAATAGCACCTTTTCTTCCTTCCTGCCTCTCTTTCTATCATCACAGCAACAAAAGTAAGGGATCCAAACAAGGCTGAAGGTAATTTTGTACTTTTTATTTCTTTTTTTTCTTCCACTGTTAAAGACTTCATCACTAACTTATCAGCCTACTGGTGGTGAGATTTTCCATATGTAACTAGGTCAATTCTTGGAAAGTAGACTCAGTCTGTCATTTGGACCATAATGGAAGCCTTTCAAGCATATACAAGCCTGGCAGTCTACTGTCATTATCTTTGGGAACCCAGGTTCTCCTCTGTGTCAAATGAGGGATCTGAGTTGGTATCATTTCTAAAATGGGAATTATTTTAATTGACCTACTAGATTATTTCCATCGTAAAATCTGTGATTCTGAGATACAAGTCAATATGTATTTATTAAGCACCTACCATGTTCCACATACTCTCTTAAGCATCCCCAGGGGTGCAAAGAAAGACAAAAATGAAGCAATAATAAATAAAACTAGCCCCCCCGCCCCATGAGTTCCCAGTATAATGGGGAAGACAATGCACACAACTATGTGCAAAAAAAGACATATACATGATAAATGGAAGAAAATCAAAAGAGAGAAGACTGTAGCATCGAGAGACTGGAAAAGGCTTTTTGCAAGAAGGTAGTAGGCATATCCAGGAGCCAGAGAATTTTGGGGAGAGAATACAAGGCATGAGAGATAGCCAGTGGAAATGTTCTAAGTAAGGCTATGGAGCATCTTGTTCAAGGAATAGTAAGAAGGTCAGTGTTACTGGATCACAAAGTACATGGAGGGGAGTTAAGGTGTACACAGACTGGAAACATTGAAAGGTGCCAGGTTATGAAGAGATTCAAAACATTTTAAAATAGGCACCACAAATATTTTATTTTTCCTATGATTTTTAGGTGTGGGGAGTTCTGAACATGTAAAATTCCTTTACCAAAGCAGAGAGGCAGCTGACCTGTAACATTGTCTTAGATAGAGCCTGGGAGGTTAAGAGATTTGCCTGTGGTCACAGAGACAATATATTATCAGGGGCTGAGATCCATGTCTTCCTGACTCTAAGGTTAATGCTCTATCTACTATAACATACTATCTTTCAGTTGTATATTATTGTCCTTAAATGCATGTCTAGGAAAAAATGTTGTTGAAGAATGAATGAAATAATAGCAAGCACATTTATGAAAACATTGAATAAATCACTTCCCATTCAAGGCCATCATTTCCTTCAACAACAGTTGTACAGCATAGTGGTATTTGTATTTTTGAGCAAAAGCTTAAGATTATAGTATTATAGATTTAAATTTGAGAAGGAGATTCAAGGGCATAACTCAACCCTGACATTGTAGTTCCCTCACAGTTAATAACTGGTAGACCTAGGTTTTGGATGTAGTTTCTATGAATCAAAAATGGAGTTTCCTTTCCACTGTAGCGGGGATGTTTTCTGGGAAACAAGGAACAGTACTTTTAAAAAATCATTTGCTAGCTGTGTGAACCTGGGTAAGTCACTTAACCCTGATTTCCTTGCCAAAAGAAATGGTCTTATACAGTGTGGCTAGATGCTCTGAGGCACCACTTTATACCTATCAGATTGGCCAACATGACAAAACAAGAAAATGATAAATGTGGGAGAAGATGTGGGAAAATTGGAACACTAATGTATTGTTGGTGGAGTTGTGGAATGATCCAACCATTTTGGAGAGCAATTTGGAACTATGCCCAAAGGGTTGTCAAAATATGCATACCCTTTGACCCAGCAATAGCACTTCTAGGAGTATATCTCAAAGAGATCATACAAATGGTGAAAGGACCCACATGTACAAAAATATTTATAGCAGCTCTTTTTGTGGTGACCAAGAATTGGAAATTGAGAGGATATCCATCAACTGGGGAATGACTGAACAAGTTGTGGTATGTGAATGTAGTGGAATACCATTGTGCTATAAGAAATGATGAATAGGCTGACTTCAGAAAAACCTGGAAAGACATGTATGGTTTGAAGCTGAGTGAAGTAAGCAGAACCAGGAGAACATTGTACACAATAAGAACCATATTATGCGATGACTAATATTGATAAACTTAACCCTTCTCAGCAATACAAGGATCTAAGACATCTCCAAAGACCTCATGATGGAAAATGCTATCCACATCCAAAGAAAGAACTATGGAGTTTGAATGCAGATTGAAGCATAGTATTTGCTATTTTTTTCTTCTGTTTTGTTTTGTTTCCTCTTTCTCGTGGTTCCTCTTATTGGTTCTAATTCTTACTTACAACATCACTAATGTGAAAAAAAGTAAAACACACAAAAAAAGAGATTACAAAAGTAGACAAAAATAAAGAGAATTGTGTTTACTAAAAAAATTATTAGGAATTTAAAATTCTTTTAGCTTTTTTAGTTGCATGCCCAATTAATTTATCTTTTTATTCTCTGTTTTGTTCATGTAAGCATTTAGAAATAATAATAAAAGTTCCCCTGAGAATTGTTTTGGTTGCATCCCCATAAGTTTTGTCATGCTTTCTCATTATTGTCAATCTGTTTGGCTAAGTTATTGTTCTCTGATTTGTTGTTTGACTCACTCATTACTTATGATTAGATTACTTAGTTTCCAATGAATTTACTTACCTTTCCATGCCCCCTTTTTACATGTAACTTTTATCGCATCATGATCTGGAAAGGATGCATTTAATATTTCTGCCTTTATGCATTGGTTTGTGAGCTTTTTTTGGCCTACTGCATGGTCAATATTTATGTAGTTGCCAAGTACCCCTGAGAAAAAAGTATATCCCTTTGTATTCCCATTCAGTTTTCTCCTGATGTCTACCATCTCTAACTTTTCTCAAATTCTATTCACCTCTTTAACTTCTTTCTTGTTTATTTTGTGGTTAGATTTATCTAGTTCAGAGAGGGTAAGGTTGAGGTCCACCACTAGTATAGTTTTGTTGTTTGTTTCTTCCTGTAATTCACTTAGCTTCTCTAAGAATTTGGATGTGATACCTCTTGGTACATATATGTTTAGTATCAATATTCCTTCATTGTCTATGGTACCTCTTACCAAGATATGGTTTTCTTCCTTAGGTCTTTTAAAAAGATCTATTTTTTTGCTTTTGCTTTGTCTGAGATCAGGATTGCTACCCCTGATTTTTTTTTTAACACTTCAGCTGAAGCATCATATTCTGCTTCAGCTTTTTACTTTTAGTCTGCATATAGCTCTCCACTTCAAATATATTTCTTGTAAATAACATGTTGTATGATTCTGGCTTTTAATCCACTCTCCTACTTCTGTTTTATGGGAGAGTTCATCCCATTCACATTCACAATTATGGTTGCTAATTTTGTCTTTCTCTCCTTATTTCCACCCCCCATTTATACTTTTCTCTCTCCTTTCACCCTTTTCTTCCTCACTATTGTTTTGATTTTTCACCACTGCCTCCCTCAAGATTCCCTCTCTTCTAGTATTCCCCTCCACTTTTCTTTCACCTTTTCCCACTACTTTTTCCCTCCATCGTGTCCTCTCTTTGATCCATCCCCTCCCTTTTCTTTCTCTTTTCTCCTCCTTCACTATAGAGTAAGATAGATTTCTATAACCAGTTGAATGTGTATGATATTCCCTCTTTGACCCAAATCCGATGAAAGTAAGGTTCAAGCAATTTTTGGCCCCTCCCTTCTTTCCTTTGACTGTAATGGATCTTTGAGCCTCTTCATGTGATGTATCCTATTCTGCCTCCCCCTTTCCTCATCTCCCAGTACATTCCTTTTTTTCACCCCTTAATTAATAAACTTTTTATCATCACATCAAAATGAACTAATACTCACACCCTTTATCTATGTATACCTCTTCTAACTGCCCCAATAATGATACAGTTCTCAAAAGTTACAACTTATCATCTTTCCATGTAGGGATGTAAAAAAAATAACATTATTGAATATCATGTTTTTTTTTTCTCTTCATCTTTTTATGCTTCTCTTGAGCAGATTTTCTCTTCAGTTTTCCCCCCTCAGGAGTGATCGAAAGTCCCCTATTTCATTGAATATCCATCTTTTCTCCTAAAAGATTATGGTCAGTTATGCTGGGTATTTGATTCTTGGCTGTAATGCAAGCTCCCTTGCCTTTCAGAATTTCATATTCAAAGCCCTCTGAGCTGCTAAGTCTTGCATAATCGTGACTGTGATTCCATGATATTTTTTTTTTCCTTCTAACTGCTTGCAATATTTTCTCCTTGGTCTGATAATTCTAGAATTTGGTTACAATATTCCTTGGAGTTTTCATTTTGGAATCTCCTTCAGGAGGTGATTGGTGGATTCTTTCAAAAACTATTTTACCTTCTGATTCTAGGACCTCAGGGCAGTTTTCCTTGATAATTTCTTGAAAGATGCTCTTTTTTGATCATGGCTTTCAGATATTCCAATAATTCTTAAATTATCTGTCTTAGATATATTCTCCTGGTCAGTTGTTTTTCCAATGAGGTATTTTACATTTTCTGCTTTTTTTTTCATTCTTTTGAATTTGTTTGACTGATTCTTGATGTCTCATAGTGTCACTAGCTTCTATTTGTCTGATTCCAATTTTTAAGGAATTATTTTCTTCAATTAGGTTTTGTACTTCCTTTTCCATTTGGCCATTTCTATTTTTTAAGGAATTGTTTTCTTTAGTTAATTTTTGACCTTCCTTTTCCAAATTATTGACTCTCTGTTACATACTTCTCATTTGTTTTCCAAATTTTCTTCTCTCTGTCTTATTTGATTTTTAAAATACTTCTTGAGCTCTTCCAAAAAGGCTGTATTTTTTGGCCGGAGACCAATTTATATTCCACTTTGAGGTTTTGGGTGTAGAAATTTTGACAATGTTGTCTGCTTCTTAGTTTGTGCTTTGATCTTCTCTGTCATCTTAGTAACTTTCAATGATCAATGTTCATGTTTGCTTCTTGCTCATGTTTTTTGCCTATTTTGCTTTTAAAGTTGAGCTCTCATGCTGGAGCACAGGGGGCACTGTCTGAAGCTTCTTTTGCTGAGAGCCAAGGCCCTGGTCACTGTGTGCTGTGGTTTCAGGTGCTGGAAGCTGGAGGCTGTAGGAGTCTGGTAGCTTACCTGATGCTGAGCTGGGATCCTAGTGGTTGTGTCTGGTGTGTGCTGAGGCCATGTGAGGTTTTTCTCTGTTTCCCCATGCCTATGCTGAAACACATTGAGGTCTGACCCCTGGAGGATTCCTATTTGCCCTGCATTGCACTGAAACTTGTGGAGGTCCAGCCGCTGAATGATGCCTGCCTGCCTGGAGCTGAGGCCAAAGCATGGTGAGGTTTAGCAGCTGAATGTCCACCCTGGGCTGCACTGAAGCATATGGTAGTTGTCTGAGCTGAAGCCTATAGGTTCCCCTGGCTATACTTAGACATGTGGGGGTGGGGGAGATTCCTGTTCTTAGCATTTGCCTGTTTGTCTACATTGGATCGCAATATCTCCCACTGGTTTCCTGAGATGGGCTTGCTGCTGGCTTGCTGGGATGCTTCCTCTACTGGAATGAACTCCCCTTTTACATGAGTGAGATGGACCTTTTTTTGCCAATCCTTCAAGTTTCTTGGGCTAAAAGATTGCTCTTCCTTGTCTTTCTGCTGTTCTAGAATTTGTTTTGGGGTGCTATTTATGGATGTTTGGACATGAATATAGGAGAGTGAGAATGATTTACTTATATTTTGTGAATATTTTGGCTCTCTGACTTTGATACTCTATCTTGCAAGCCCTTGTAAGGGCATATTTGTAAATATGGAAAAATGACTTGATTTTGTGGAAACCTTACCTGAGATACGTAACTCCTGGACAGCATACATTAAAGCCTTCTTAGAATCATATAATCTTGGAATTGAGAGGTATCTATGAGGTCATCTAGGCTATCTCTTACCCACATCAAGAATCCTTTCTTCAACAGCCTTGAAAAATGACCAATTTCCCCTTGTTTAAAGAGCTTTAGTATAAGTAACTCAGTTTCTGAGGCATTCCAGCCCCGTTTGGGATAATTCATTGGTAAGTAGTTTTCCCCCCTTATTTTAAGCCAAGATAGGCCTTTCTGTGACTTCTAGTGATTCTCCCTATTTATACTCTTTAGTGCAGTTTGTTTCATTTTCTTTCTATCTAATAACCCAACAAATATTTGAAGACCACTACCATGAGCCCCTGAATCTTTTCAGTTTGTTCAATGGCTTTTAAAGATTTGTGTATGAATTTTGAAGTCATTGCTTACTTGCTTGAGACATGTTTTTACCTAGTTAATATGTGAAGGCACAGTACCTTGTTATTTTAGATGAAGTAGGTGGATTTGATTGATATGCTTAATTGACACCCCTCTTTGCCTTCCCCATGTTTATACATACAACATTCTGAAAATATAAGTGTTTAAAGATTTTAAATTATATTGTCATTCAGACTAAGTGACTTTCAAGAATCAGTTACTTCTATGTGAAGATTTCTTTCTTTTTATGTAATATGATAAAATATTTGGATGAAAAAAGAGAAATTTAAACATCAAGATGTTCCAAAATAACTGAATGTTTGACATTGCGTGGACCAAAGAGGGCAATTTTCCCTTGAGGAAACAAAGATTCAGGCTTCTTCATTTATTGCAAAATATGGAGACTTTTTTTAGACATATCTTCCAGGAAAAAAAATGGCACAGTGGAACAAGATTACAGTGGATGGATGTGCCTATGTGTGCTTGTGTGTTTAAAATAAAAGGAAGTGGGGAAGGATTAGTTTTCCTAAATAGGTTGGTGAACACATCTAAGGATATGTATCATTTTATAGAAAAGCATAATTTTACAGCATCAAGGATTTCAAAGTCACTCCCAGATAGACAATGAAACACTTAAGGATACATCACAAAGATACTATTTAGGACATCATAGCAGTGTGGTAGAGATAGTAAGGACTCATTAAGTCTTGAACAGATTTGTTTTATTTTTTAAAGATTGTTTATTTTATATTTTTACTACTAAACCCCCAACTAATGCTATAACTCATATGTGTGCATATATATATATATATATATATATATATATATATATATATATATATATACATACATGTGTATATATATGCAAATATATCAATCTATAATCTCTAAATACTTGATATAAAACAATGGATACATTATATATTATGTATATATGTGTGTATGTGTGTGTACATGTATACACATACATTCTATGTATATGTAGTATGTATATATATATATATATGTATGTGTACTATATGCATGCATATATGTGTGTGTGTAGTATACTGTATGTATGGTCATCCTGATCAGCTGAATGGAAATGCATCTTATGCTTGATCTGCTTAATTAGCCTTTTGACTGAAGGGTATATCTGGCAGTATGACTATATTTAACAACAGGAAACATAACCAGCTTCCAAGATAGTAAAAGAGGGTCAATATTTGAATCTTATCATGTAGGACTATTCTAATAAATGTAGATAGCAAAGTCCCCTCGAAGATGTTTTCAGGGAATTTCATCAGTATTTCAGGCAGTATTGATCAGTACTTTGGCTAAGCTTGTATTAAAATGACTATGCTAAAATTTCAAGAACCTATGGAGTTTTAAGACTCATAATTCTCCCACAGAAATCCTTCCTTCCATCCAGACAATTCTAGAAGTAGGTCTTAGTGCTATGTGTTTATTCATTTGGTTCCATCCCCCAAGACTGTACTTTCACCTTCTTTATAGTTCCCCAATTTAACTTCCACATCTTCTGTGAAGACTCATGTGGAGGAATCCACCAGCTCATGATGACCTTGCCTTCTTCTAAGCATCTGTAGCAGTATTTGTCTCTGTCATACCCATGACATGATATCATAGAGTGCCTTAAGGCAGATGGAGAAATATCTAGAGTACTCTGGATGTGTAAGTTAAAGTCCTTGCTTGGTCAAGTCCATGCTCCATCTCTTGCTACTTGTGTTATCTGACACAAGTTACTTTTCCTCTCTGTTTCCTCATCTATAAATGAGAGAGTTTGACCTGACGTCTAAGATCTCTCCTGACTTGAAATAAGGTGATAAATTTTTTATTGCCAGTTTCCTCATAGTATCACTCCCCTCAACTGTATTATAAATTTCTTTTTTGTAAAATTAATTAATTCATTTATTTATAGTTTTCAACATTCACTTCCACAAGATTTTGAGTTCCAATCTTTCTACCCATCCTCCTCTCCCCTACACTAAGATGGAGTGCCTTCTGAGTACTCCTTCCCCTGATCTGCCCTCCCTTATATTACCACTCCTCTTCTCTTATTCCTTTTCCTTTCTACATTCCTGTAGGGCAGGATATATTTCTATACCCCATTGCCGATATATCTTATTTCCTAGTTGCACATAAAAACAATTTTTTGACATTCATTTCTAAAACTTAGGGTTTCAGATTTCCTCCCTTCCTCCCTCCCCACCCAACCTCATTGAGAAGGCAAGCAACTTGATACAGGTTATATATGTATCTTCATGTAAAACACTTCCATGATAGTCATGTTGTGAAAGACTATATTTCCCTCCATCCTATCATACTCCCCATTTATTCTATTTTCTCCTTTGACCCTGTCTCTCCTCAAAAGTGTTTGCTTCTGATTACCTCCTTTCCCAATCTGCTCTCCTTTCTATCATACCACCATTTCTTTTGCCTTTTCCCCCTATTTTCCTCAAGAGTAACATAGATTTCCAAATCTAATTGAGTGTTTATGTCATTCCCTCCTTAAGCCAAATATGGTGAGAGTAAGATTCACACATTCCCTTTCACTTCCATCCTCTTCCCTTCCATGGAAAAAGCTTTTTCTTGCCTCCTTTATGTAAGATAATTTACCCCATTCTACTTCTCCCTTTCTCCTTCTCCCAATACAATCCTCTTTCACCCTTAATTTTATTTTTTAGATATTATCCCTTCATATTAACTCATGCTGTGCCCTCCGTCTATATATACATATAGATCTATATATACATATAGATCTATATATACATGAGACCTTTCTTGGGATTAGGGTAGTTGGAGGGTATATATATATATATATGAATTCCAATATGTCAGAATGTAACCAATTCAACTTTAATAATAATAATATGATTTCTGTTTCCTGTTTACCTTTTCATGCTTCTCTTGAGTCTTGTATTTGAAAGTTAAATTTTCTATTCAGCACTGGTCTTTTCATGAAGAATGCTTGAAAGTCCTCTATCTCATGAAATGTTCATTTTCTGCCCCTCACTTTTTCTGGGTAGGGGATTGTTGCTTGTAATCCTAGCTCCTTTGACCTCTGGAATATCATATTCTAAGCCGTCTGATCCCTTAATGTAGAAGCTGCTAAATCTTGTCTTTTCCTGATTGTATTTCCACAACACTTGAATAATTTCTTTCTGGCTGCTTGCAATATTTTCTCCTAGACCTGGCAAATTTGGAATTTGCCTACAATATTCCTAAGAGTTCCATTTTGGGATATCTTTCAGGAAATTAGTGGTGGATTCTTTCAATTTCTATTTTACCCCGTAATTCTAGAATATCAGGGCAGTTTTCCTTGATAATTTCTTGAAAGATGATGTCTAGGCTCTCTTTTTGATCATGGCTTTCAGATAGTCCAATAATTTTTAAATTATCACTCCTGGATCTATTTTCCAGGTCAGTTGTTTTTCCAATGAGATATTTCACATTGTTTTCTATTTTTTCATTCTTTTGAATTTGTTTTACAGTGTCTTGATTTCTCATAAAGTCACTAGCTTCCTATTGCTCCGTTCTAATTTTTAAGGAACTATTTTCTCTAGTAAGCTTTTGGATTTCCTTTTCTATTTGAACAATATTGCTTTTTAAGGCATTTTTCTCCTCATTGGCTTCTTGGACTTCTCTTGCCATTTGTGTTAGGCTATTTTTTAAGGTGTTACTTTCTTCAATATCTTTTGGGTCTCCATTAGCAAGGTGTTGACTTGTTTTTCATGATTTTCTTGCGTCGCTCTCAGTTTTTCCTCTACTTCTCTTCCTTGCTTCTCAAAATCCTTTTTGAGCTCTTCCATGGCCTGGGACCAGTTCATAATATTCTTGGAGGCTTTGGATGTAGAAGCTTTTTCTTTGTTGTCTTCTTCTGGTTGTATGTTTTGATCTTCTTTGTAAGATTCTATGATGTGACTCTTTTTGTGCTGCTTGCTCATGATCTCAGCCAATTACTTGAGTTATAAACTCTTTGTTAAAGTAGGAGTCTGCTTCCAGTGTGGAGAATGCACTGTCCCAAGCTTCAGGGGCTCTGTGCAGCTGTTTTCAGCAATCCTTGTAGGGACTTGTAAATTTTCAGTTCTTCCAAGGTGCTATGATCATGGGCAAGGTGTTTACTCCTTTCCTGACCTGTGTTCTGCTCTATGAGTGACCACAAGCACTCTTTTCTGTCTTGGAACTGTAGCCACACCATGGCTACAAGCTCCACCATGCCAGCACTCCTCCTCCCCAGGACTGCAACCCAGAACTGTCACCCTGATCCAAACACAGGCAAAGGAAGAGAATCCTGAAGCAGCAAAGAGATCTCTGCAATCCTCCTCTGATTAGCCACTGAGCTACCCTTCAGTCTGTGGGCCTGAAGCTCTGGAAGCAGCCACAGCCCCAGAGCTGCACTTGGGAACTGGGGCTTGGACCACACTTCTCTCTCTCCTCAGATACAGACCTTTCCTATTGACCTTCTAAGTTGTCTTTGGCGTTCATGGGTTGAGAAGTCTGGAAATCACCACAGCAGCCTGCGATTCAGTCCTCTGAGACCTGCTCTAGTTTTGCTGAGGTCTGAATGCTCACGCTGACCTGTACTCCTCTTCCCTCCTGGCATGATACATCTTTCTGATCAACCATCCATGTTGTCTTGGCCTGGTAATTTGTTTCACTCTGTCTTTTTATTGGTTCTACTGCTTTAGAATTTGTTTAGAGATTTTTTTTTTACAGGTATTTGGAGGGGTTTGGGGGAAGACTCAAGCAAGTCACTGCTTTTATTCTGCCGTCTTGGCTCTGCCCCAGGAAGTATTTTTTTCAGTAAGCTTTTGGACTTCCTTTTCCCCAATCCTCTTTTTGAAGGCATTCTTCTCCTCATTGGCTTTTTGGACATCTTTTGCCATTTGGGTTAGGCTATTTTTCAAGGTGTTATGTTCTTGAGTATTTTTTGGGTCTCCTTTAGCAAACTGTTGACTTGTTTTTCATGATTTTCTTGTTCCACTTTAATTTCACTTCCCAATTTTTCCTCTACTTCTCTTACTTGCTTCTCAAAATCCTTTTTGAGCTCTTCTACAATCTCAGACAATTCATATTTTTCTTGGAGGCTTTGGATGTAGGTGCTTTGACTTTGTTGTCTTTTTCTGGTTGTATGTTTTGATCTTATTTGTCACCAAAGTAAGATTCTATAGTCTGAAGTTTTTTCCCCTGTTGGCTCATGTTCCCAGTCAATTACTTAACTTTTTTTTTTTGTGAGTGTGTATGTGGGGGAGGGCTAGGCAATGGGGTTTAGTGATTTGTACAAGGTCACACAGCTACTAAGTGTTAATTGTCTCAGGCCGGATTTGAACTCAGGTTGGTTTGACTATAGGACCAGTGCTCTACCCACAGTTACTTGATTTTTTAAAATTCTTTGTTAAGGTTGGGCTCAGCTTCCAGTGTGGAGGGTGTACTGTTCTAAGCTTTGGGGGTTCTGTGTAGCTGTTTTCAGAGATACTGCTAGGGATTTGTAAATTTTCAATTCTTCCAAGGTGGTAAGACAAAAGGAGAATTGTTTACTTCTTTCCTGGCCTGTGCTCTGGTGTATGAGTGACCACAAGCAGTCTTTTCTGCCTTCGAACTTTTAGGAAGATTTTATCTGCACCACCACCACAAGTTCCACCATGCCAGTGCTCCTCCTAGCTCCAGGACCACCACCCAGAATGTATCCCAGATCCAAGCATGGGCAAAGCAAGAGAATCCTGCCTCAGCACCAGCAAAGAGATCTCCAAAATCCCCCTCTCATCAGCCACTTGATCCCCCCCCCTCCCCCCCCCCCCCCCCCGTTTGTGACCTGAGAGCTCTGTAATCAGCCACTGCCACCATTGCCCCAGGGCTGGGTGTGGACCGAGCTTCTCTCTCACCCAGCTCCGTCAGAACTTAAGTTGTCTTTGGAATTTGTAGGTTGAGACATCAGGAAACTGCCACAGCTCCTCATGATTCAGTCCCCTAAGGCCTGCTGTAGGTTTATTGGGGCCCTGTTGTAGCCTGCATTGGAGGGAGAGCTCAAACAAATCACTGCTTTTACTCTGCCATCTTGGCTCTGCCCACAAGTCATATCATAAATTTCTTGAACACAAGGACTTTGTAGGCCACATTGGGCTGTGCATATTTGCATATAGTTCATTTTTCTAAAGCAGGACAATAAATTTACAAACAAATATATGAAAACCTTTGTAAATGTAGGTAATATGTCTTTTAATGCATGCCTGTATTCCACTGTCCCTTAGCACAGAATGACACATAGTAGGTGTTTAATACTTGTTTGACTATTATATAGTATGATAATGAGACCTATCCATTTTCCATTTGTTTTAAACTTGCCCAGAATGGAATAAAGCTTCTACTTTTGTGGATTCATACTAGCAGCTATACTTCAGCTTGAAAAAAATAGTTTAAATTATTCCTTATTGCTGCCTTTGGTATGACCAAACATTGGAAGAGAGAATTAAAATTTCAAATATAATTTCTGAAATTTAGATTAATGACCAGGAGAATGTGATATCCTCATATGCTGATGACCTAATGTTGTCTGTGACTAAGCCTTGAGGCCTCTTGCTCTGAGTTAATGAATATGATAGAGCTTTTTCATATGAAGTCAGGACATAAGATTAACTGTTCCATCATGGTGATTTTCCTTATGTATTGGTTAGGTTAAAAAAATCAGTTCTGAAAGGTAAAGTCACAAGCTTGGTTTTGATTTTTTGAAATTGCAAAACTTTTTTCAGCTTCTGCATAGTGAGAAGCTCTAGAAAATGTTAGAGATCTTAATTTATAGTATTTAGAAGGAGAAGATAGAGATTGAAATCAGATTTGCTTCATTTTTCCATATATGCCAAAACAAAATGCTCTGTTGAGAATATTGTAATGAATGGCTTGTTTTCCTGAAATAAAAACCAATTTTATTTCAGAAAATTTGCAAAATTAACTGAAAGGATGTTTATTCAGAGGGTCAGGGCCTGTTTCTTTCTAGTGAGTAACCTTACTATACTATTTCCCTGGTAAACATTTTATGTCATCTATCTATCTATCTATCTATCTATCTATCTATCTATCTATCTATCTATCTATCTATCTACCTATATATCTACCTACCTACTTATCAGCTAGCTATTACTTATCTCTCTACATAGCTATATGGTGGTCACAGACATACATAGTTAATCTTTGTGCATCATATATAGTTATATACATAGAGAACTAAATACAAGATACGTACAAAATAAATACAAGGTTTTTTTTGGGAGAGTGGTTAATAAAAACTGAGAGGATAAAGAAAAACTTCAATACAAGAGGCCAGCTGAATTGAACCTGGAAGGAAGATAGAGTCTTCAAGAGATAGGATGAAGGGGGGGGAAGAAGAGCTTTACTTAGGGCCATTTGAATAATTTACAGAAGCAGGAGAACATTGTGTACATGGAATAGTCAATAGGTCAGGCCAGCTGTAACATCTAGTGTATGCTAAGAAGTAATGCATAAGAAATCTGAAAGATTCAGATGAAAACTGATTGTGAAGACATTTAAATGCCAAAACAGAGAATTTAGTACTTTACCTTAGTGGGAAGAGGGAAGCAATGATCAAAGCTAGTAAAAGGGTAAGAACTATATTCTAGGAATACTTTTTTGGCATCTATAAGGAGGATACATTGGGGAAGGAAAAACCTGGGAACAGGGAGCCCAATTGGGAGGTTGTTGCAATAAAAGCAAAAGGTGACAAATGTCTGGGCGAATTCTATGTCATCCCATAATTCTAACATTTGAATTGTCACAAAGATGGTTTTAGTGAGCCTACAGATGAGTTTACAGGTGAACACTTTTACATAATTAAAATCCCAGTAATTTTATCCTCCTGTACAATAGTATATCCAATATTAAACATGGAAGGTAACTAGGTAGTATAGGGTATAGAATATTAGACAAGTAGTCAGGAAGACCTGGCTTCAGATCCTGCCATAGACAATTTTTAGCTACATCACCCTGGGCAAATCACTTACCCTTTGTCGACTTCAGTTTTCTTATCTGTAAAATGATAATAATAACAACATTTACTTCATAGAGTTCTTGTGAAAAGCAAATAAAATAAAATATATAAAATGCTTTGGAAACCTTAAAGTGCTATATAAATGTGGTCATTATCATTGTTAAATAAACAATTGTAGAATACCAACTTGTCCAAGGAGCATTTTTATATGTACTACATCAAGTATAAGATGAGAAGAATGAAGAAAAAGTAGCTGGTTCATAAAATACATTAAGGTTACAAAATGCTTTACACAAATTATTTCATTGTTTCTGCTTTATTTGACTTTTGATTGCATTTGACTAGGTGACATTTGATTGTCACTATGAATACATAAGAAAATGATGGAAGGTAGACACAAGAGAATCAGCTGCCATTGCAACATTCCCTACCTTTCAGAAAGTTTGTGCTTACACTAACCAAAGATATTGATTTTCTAGGTTTTATGTTTTGAATGCCAGGTACTAGGCAGCTAGAGCTGACAGCCTAGACCTAGATCTTACTTTATCAGATGAGTAAAAGAAAGTTGGATGACCTCCATCCCTACCTCCCTCTTTACTCCCCTCCTTCTTTCCTTCCTTCCTTCCTTTTTTCATTTCTCATAAGCAATTTTGAATAGAGTCCTGACAGCTTTTGAGATTTAAAAAAAAATTATTGATCAATCAAGTAGGACTGGAAAGTAGCACAGAGTTTAGTTATCTTTTATCTCTCCTGGGGGAGAAACATTGACAGTGCTATTATTTCCATCATTTTATATGTTAATATTTGGAGATTCACCTTTTTAAAAATAAAAATTTACTGAAACCTTTTATGTTTATTATCAGAGTTTCTACCAGTATCTATTTCCCACCTCCTTTCAGAGAGCCATCTCATATAACAAATAATATTTTTAAAGAAAAGAAAAAGATGATTAGGGATATTCAGAATGCATGCCATCTTGGGGTGGAAGGAGGAATGATATAGGGAGAAAATTTGGAACTCAAAATCTCGTGGAAGTGAATGTTGAAAACTAAAATAAATAAATTAATTTAAAAAAGAAAACAACAGTTCACATCTTGTTTCCTCATCTATAAGATGAAGCAGGTAGACAAGAAAGTCCTCAGGAACATGTGATGACATGAACTAATATGGAAATATGTTTTGCATAATTGCACATATATAACCTATATAAAATTGTTTACCATCTCAGACAGAGGGAGGTGAAGGAGAGAGGGAGGAAATTTGGAACTAAAATATTTTTTTAAATGTCTTTACATGTAATTGGGAAAAAAATAAAATACTATTTAAAAATAATGTGTGACGGTGGCACAGAAAATATTTCTGGAAACATCAGAACTCTAGTCAATATATTATCCAAATGTGATTTCAGAAGATTGATAATGAAATATGAAGCCTAGGTCTTAGCAAAGAGGGCAGAATACAGATGCAGAATGAGCCATTCATTTTCAGTCATAGCCAATATGTTGATTTGTTTGGCTTTACTGTACTTACTTGTTATAAAGAAAATTTCTGTAGGGGGTTGGGGACTTAAATTCGAAGTTACTATGATGAAATAAAAGCATCCTTTTTTCATTTAAAAAAAGAAAAGAAAAATATGAAGAGAAGGGAAAAAATTGGGAAATCTGATTAATGTGTATAATTTTAAAACACATATGGAATGCACCAATACCCCCATGTAGTTCTCACTTCTGCAAAGTAGTGAGTGGAGGCTGTCTTCTCATTTCTCTTCTTTGGGGCCATAGTTCTGTTTTTTTTTTCCTTGTAATTTTGGAGCATTCCTTCCCCCCCCGCCTTGTTGAGATTAGATCTTTCTATCATGTGCATGCGTGAAGTGCAGTGTCCACTTAGGGATTTGCTTCCAGAACTGATCAGCATGAAGGCTTTAACCTGCTCCACTTATTTCTGACCTAGATGGGTCTCCTTTGAGCACATTAAGAAGCTCAACCTATTGGTATTGGCTTAATGATCAACTTGGTTGAGTGCAGCTCTGAACTCTTGAGCTAAAGATGTCCACCACCCTCAGTCAGTTGATCCCTGGTAGCAAGGATTATAGTCCTGTGCCAAGACTGATTTTTTTATGGTTGTTCTTTCCATTTACATTTTTGTAATCATTGTGTCTATTGTTTTATTGGCTGTACTTCATTCTGCATGAGATTGTATAACTCTTCCTATGCTTCACTGTATTCACATTAATAACTTCTTATAGAACAGTGATATTACATGACAATTATGCACCACATGGTATTTTAGGCATTCCTCAATAAGTGGGCATCTAGTTTGTTTCAAATTCTTTGCTACAACAAAAAGTGCTGCTACGAATATTTGGTGTATATGGAAGCTTTCTTCTTATCAAATACCTCATTGATGTATAAGCCCAGTAGTGAAAGAAATTCAACTTTTAAGAGATTTATATATTTCTCAAATTTAAATCTAAAATTACAATGTGTTACTAGCAAAGTGGTGGTAGGCTTCTTTCTTTCTTTGTTTCTTTCTTTGTTTCTTTCTCTGTTTCTTTCTTTCTTTTTCTTTCTTTCTTCTTTCTTCTTTCTTTCTTCTTTCTTTCTCTTTCTTCTTTCTTTCTTCTTTCTTTCTTTCTTTCTCTCTCTTTCTCTCTCTCCTCTTTCCTCTCTTTTTCTTCTTTCTTTCTTCTCTTTCTTTTCTTTCTTTCTTTCTTTCTTCTCTTCTCTCTCTCTTCTCTCTCTCTCTCTCTTCTTTCTTTCTTTCTTTCTTTCTTTCTTTCTTTCTTTCTTTCTTTCTTTCTTTCTTTCTTTTTCTTTCTTTCTTGTTTCAATATTCACTTCCACAAGATTTTGAATTCCAAATTTTCTCCCCATCTCATTCCTCCCCCCATCCCAGTTATTTTAAAAATTGTTTATTAATTTATTTTGATTTATCAACAATCATCCATATGCTTTTGAGTTTAAAATTTTTCTCTGGTGCTTCCGGGAGCCAAGATGGTGAAGTAAAAAGGTAGTCGCTCTCACCCTCCCCTATCACTCTCTGAAAACCCAGAAAACATCACCCCAGAAAAAAAAAAACCTTGGAACAACTGAACTAGAAGAAAGAGGGGGAGCAGCAGGGCAGCAGCCCAGCAAACGGGTCTCCCAATGCCTCAGCAAAAATAAGGGAAGCAGCACTACAAGGGGCCCCAGGTGGATAAGCACCTTGAAGCATTCATCTGAAAGGAGCTGAAGAAAGCAAAAGGAAAGGAAAAGCATGTAACCTAGAGTTTCCCTAGAGTTCCAGTCTTGCTGATTACAGCCCAACCCCAGGTAAGCAAAATTCCAAAATTGCCAGATGAAAGAGAAGGTGCTTCAAGCAGCCAGAAAGAAACAATTTATATGTCATGGAACCACGGTCAGGATTACACAGGACCTTGCAGCTTCTACATTAAAAGACCACAGGGTGTGGAACACGATATTCCTTAAGGCAAAGGACCTTGGATTGCAGCCAAGAATCAACTACCCTGCAAAAATGAGCATGATTTTTCAAGGGAAGAGATGGATATTCGACGAAATAGGGGACTTCCAAATTTCCCTCATAAAAAGACCAGAGCTCAACAAAAAATATTATCTTCAAATACAAGATTCAAGAAAGACGTAAAAAGGTAAATGGGACAGAAAGGTACAATATGTTGTTAATAAGGGTGGACTGTTTATATCCCTACAAGGGAAGATGACACTTGCAACTCTCGAGAACTGTATTGTTATTACACCGTGTTTAAGGAGTATACATAAAGGGGGTAGATATTAGTTGAATTTGATGTAATGATAAAAGAAATCTAATCAAGTGGGTTAAATGGATCCAAGTAGGTGTATTAGTCTGAACTTAGAAAATGTACTGAGAAAGGAGGACGCACACGAGGGTAAATTACATTACAGGAAAAGACAGAAAATACTATAACAGCAGAGGGAAAGAAGGGAGGGAGGTGAGCACTGTTTGAACCTTAATCTCATCAGATTTTGCTCAAGAAAGCAATAACATAATCAGTTAGGTATAGAAATCTAACTTACCCTATAAACAGTAGGAGGGAAAAGAGGAAAGAAAAGGGAGAGGGGATAGAAGGGAAGGAAGAAGCAGTAAGGGTAAAGGGAAAGAAAAGGGAAAGGGATAATAGAAGGGAGGGACTGAAAGAGGTGGTGGTCAAAAGTAAAATTTTTCTCTGCTTCCACCCCACCACCCTTCCCAAGATGGTGCACAATCTGATATAGGCTATACATATATATTCCTATTAAACATATTTTCATATTAGTAATGTTGTAAGTAAGAATTAGAACCAATAGGAGGAACCAGAAAGAGGAAACAAAATGTAACAGAATAAATAAAAATAGCTAATAGTATTCTTCGATATGCATTCAAATTCCATAGTTCTTTCTTTGGATGTGGATAGCATTTTCCATCACGAGGCCTTTGGAGATGTCTTAGATCATTGTATTGCTGAGAAGGGTTAAGTTTATCAATATTAGTCATCACACAATGTGGCTGTTTTTGTGTACAATGTTCTTCTGGTTCTTCTCACTTCACTCAGCATCAGACCATACAGGTCTTTCCAGGTTTTTCTGAAGTCAGCCTGTTCATCATTTCTTATAGCACAATAGTATTCCATTGTGTTCACATACCACAACTTGTTCAGCCATTCCCCAATTGATGGAAATCCTCTCAATTTCCAATTCTTTGCTACCACAAAAAGAGCTGCTATAAATATTTTTGCGCATGTGGGTCATTTTCCCATTTGTATGATCTCTTTGGGATATTGCCCTAGAAGTGCTATTGCTGGGTCAAAGGAAATGCACATTTTTACAGCCCTTTGGGCATAGTTCCAAATTGCTCTCCAAAATGTTTGGATCATTTCACAAGTCCACCAACAATGCATTAGTGTTCCAATTTTCCCACATCTTCTCCCGCATTTATCATTTTCTTGTTTTGTCATGTTGACCAATCTGATAGGTATGATGTGGCACCTCACAGTTGTTTTGATTTGCATTTCTCTAATTGATAGTGATTTAGAGCATTTTTTCATATGACCATTGATAGCTTTAATTTCTTCATCTGAGAACTGCTTATTCATATACTTTGACCATTTATCATTTGGGGAATGACTTGTATTCTTGTAAATTTGTCTTAATTCTCTATATATTTCAGAAATGAGGCCATTATCACAGAGACTGGTTGTAAAAATTCTTTCCCAATTTTCTCCCTTCCTTCTAAGTTTAAGTTTAAATGGAATTTCCCTTTCTATCTCTTGCTGTTGGGCTTTGTTGGTATAGAAATGCCAGTGATTTATGTGAGTGTATTTTATAGACTGCAACTTTACTTAAGTTGTTTATTATTCCAGGTAGTTTTTTATTTGATTCCCTAGGATTCTCTAAGTATACCATCACATCATCTGCAAAGAGTGGTAGCTTTTGTTTCTTCTTTGCCTATTCTAATACCTTCAATTTCTTTTTCTTCTCTTATTGCTAAAGTTAATGTTTCCAGTACAATATTAAACAACAGTGGTGATAATGGACATCCTTGTTTCACCCCTGATCTTATTGGAAATGCTTCTAGCTTCTCTCTATTATATATGATGCTTGCTAAAGGTTTTAGGTAGATGCTATTTATTATTTTAAGGAAGACTCCATTTATTCCTATGCTATCTAGTGTTTTTAATAGAAATGGGTGTTGTATTTTATCCAAACATTTTTCTGCATCTATAGATATGATCATGTGGTTTCTGTTAATTTTGGTGTTGATATGATCAATTATGCTGATAGTTTTCCTAATATTGAACCAGCCTTGTATTCCTGGTATAAATTCTACCTTTTCATAGTGTATTATTCTTGTGACAAGTTGCTGTAATCTCTTTGCCAATGTTGTATTTAAAATTTTTGCATCTATATTCATTAGGGAAATTGGTCTATAATTTTCTTTCTCTGTTTTGACTCTTCCTGATTTAGGTATTGGCACCATATTTGTTTCATAAAAAGAATTTGTAAGACTCCTTCTTCATCTATTTCCCCAAATAGTCTACATGGTATTGGAGTTAATTGTTCTTTAAATGTTTGATAAAATTCACTTATAAATACATCAGGCCCTGGAGATTTTTTCATAGGGAGTTCATCAATGGCTTGTTCAATTTCTTTTTCTGAGATGAGGTTATTTAAGTATTTTACTTCCTCTTCTGTTAATCTGGGCAATTTATATTTTTGTAAATATATATCCATTTCACTAAGATTGTGAAATTTGTTGGCATACAGTGAGGAAAAATAGTTCCTAATTATTGTTTTAATTTCCTCTTCCTTGGTGGGAGATACACCCTGTTCATTCTTTATACTGGTAATTTGGTTTTCTTCTTTCTTTTTTTTAAAATTAAATTAACCAAAGATCTATCTATTTTATTGGTTTTTTCATAAAACCAGCTCTTAGTTTTATTTATTAGTTCAACAGTTTTCCTAATTTCCTTGGTTTTCAATATTTCTAATTTAGTGTTTAATTTTGGATTTTTAATTTGTTCTTTTTCTAGTTTTTTTTAGTTGCATGCCAAATTCATTGAACTCCTCTTTTTCTATTTTATTTATGCAAGTATTTAGAGATATAAAACTTCCCTTAAGAACTGCTTTCAATGCATCCCAAAAGTTTTGGTATGTTGTCTCATTATTGTCATTCTCTTGAATGAAGTTATTGATTGTTTCTATGATTTGTTGTCTGACCCAATCATTTTTTTAGCATTAGATTATTTAGTTTCCAATTATTTTTAGTCTATCATTCCATGGCCCTTTATTACATATAACTTTTGTTGCATCTTGATCTGAAAAGGATGCATTTAATATTTCTGACTGTCTGCATTGAATTGTCAGGTTTTTATGCCCTAGCACCTTGTCAGTGTTTGTTTATGTGCCATGTACTACTGAGAAAAAAGTATATTCCTTCTATCCCCATTCAGTTTTCTCCAGAGGTCTATCATACCTAACTTTTCTAATGTTCTATTCACCTCCTTAACTTCTTTCTTGTTTATTTTGTGGTTAGATTTATTTAGTTCAGAGAGGAAGAGGTTGAGGTCCTCCACTAGTATAGTTTTGCTGTCTGTTTCTTCCTGTAACTCCCTGAACTTCTCCCCTAAGAATTTGGATGCTATACCATTTGGTGCATATATGTTTAGTAATGATATTACTTCATTGTCTATGGTGCCTTTTAGCAGGATGTAGTTTCCTTCCCTATCTCTTTTGGTAAGATCTATTTTTGCTTTTGCTTTGTCTGAGATCAGGTTTGCTACCCCTGCTTTTTTTTTTTTAACTTCAGCTGAAGCATAATATATTCTGCTAGAGGTAAAAGGTTGGAGTCTTTTACCTTTACCTTGTGTTTGTCACTCTTTTTAAAATGTGTTTCTTTGTAAACAAAATATTGTAGTATTATGGTTTTTAATCATTCTGCTATCTGCTTCTGTTTTATTGGAGAGTTCATCCCAGTCACATTCACAGTTATGATTACTACTTGTGTTTTTCTTTATGCTTTTCTTTCTTCTTTCTCCTTTTCCCTCCTCAGTAGTGTTTTGCTTTTGACCACTGCCTTCCTCAGTACCTCCTTTCTTCTGTTAGCCCTTTCCCTTTTCTTCCCTTTCCCTCTTACTGCTTCTTTTTTCCCTCCTATCCCCCCTCCCACTTCTTTTCTCTTTTCCCTCCTGCTGCCTATAGGGCAAGTGAGATTTCTATACTTAACCAGTATCCCTTCTTGAGCAAAATCTGATGAGAGTAAGGTTCAGACAATGCTCATCTCCCTCCCTTCTTTCCCTCTGTTGTAATATGTATTTGTGTCTTTTCCTATGATGTAATTTACCCTTGTCTGTCTCCTCCTTTCTCAGTACATTTTCTTAGATCAGATTAATCCACTTACTTGGATCCAATTAACCCAGTTGATTAGGTTTTTTTTTTATTACATCAAAGTGAACTTATATCCACCCCTTTTATGTATACTCCTTTAACATGGTGTAATAACAACACAATTCTCAATAGTTATAAGTGTCATCTTCCCTTGTAGGGATGTAAACAGTTTGCCCTTATTAACAACATATGGTATCTTTCTGTCCCATTTACCTTTTTATGTCTCTCTTGAGTCTTGCAGTTGAAGATCAAATTTTCCGTTGAGTTTTAGTCTTTTTATCAGGAATGTTTGGAAGTCCCCTATTTCATTGAATATCCGTCTCCTCCCCTCAAAGATCATGCTCATTTTCACTGGGTAGTTGATCCTTGTTTGTAATCCAAGCTCCTTTGCCTTACAGAATATCATGTTCCATGCCCTACAGTCTTTTAATGCAGAAGCTGCAAGGTTCTGTGTAATCCTGTCTGTGGTTCCATGATATTAAAATTGTTTCTTTCTGGCTGATTGTGGTATTTTCTCTCTGACCTGGTAATTTTCGAATTTGGCTACTATATTCCTTGGTGTTTTCAATTTGGGATCTCTTTCAGTAGGTGATTGGTGGATTCTTTCTATGGCTATTTTAACCTGTGGTTCTAGGACCTCAGGGCAGTTTTCCTTTATGATTTTCTGAAAGATACTGTCCAGGCTCTTTTTTTCATTGTGATTTTCAGGTAGACCAATAATTTTTAAATTGTCTCTCCTGGGTCAATTTTTCCAGGTCTGTTGTTTTACCAATGAGGTATTTTTTTTTCATCTATTTTTTCTCTATTTTACTGATTTTTGCCCTCTCATAGAGTCATTAGCTTCCATTTGTTCAATTCTAATTTTTAACAAATTGTTTTCTTCTATTAGATTTTGTACCTCCTTCCCCATTTGGCCAATTCTATTTTTTTAGGACTTGTTTTCTTCAGTGTACTTTTCCCCAGTTGTCCAATTGTATTTTTTAAGGACTCTTCTACCTTAAAATCCTTCCTGAGCTCTTCTAAGAATGCTGTTTTGGCTTCAGACCAGTTCTTATTCCCTTTTGAGGTTCCAGATGTGGGTATGTTGACAATGTTGTCCTCTTCAGAATTTCTGCCTTGATCTTCACTGTTCTCATTATAAGAATCTATGGTGTGTTTCTTTTTGCTCACAGTGTGTGTGCATTCCCTGGCCTTTAAAGAGATTGAGCTCTCCTGCTAGGAAGCAGAGGGCACTGATCCAAACTTCTTGTGTTGGGAGCCTAGGTCTTGGTGACTGGCTTTGTGTGCTGGGGCCTCTGATATTGGCAATTTGAGGCTGTAGGTTTCTGGCAGCTTACCTGGTGTTGGGCTGTAATCAGCAAGACTGGAAATGTAAGGAAACTCTAAGTTGCATGGTTTTCCTTTCCTTTTGTTTTCTTCAGCTCCTTTCAGATGGATGTTGCAGGATGTTTATCTGCCTGGGGTCCTCTGTAGTGCTGCTTCACTTAGTTTTGCTGAGGCATTGGGAGACACATTTGCTATAGAATCCTGAGGCACCTGGTGGTTTTCTGAGCTGATTTCCACCAGTTTCCCCACCCTCACTGAGGCACCCAGAGGTCTAGGTTTTGGTGTTTGTCTGCTCCACCACTTGGATTTCAGGATCTCCTCCTGGTGTGCTAAAGTGGGGCTTCCAGCCAGCTTGCTGGGACACCTCCAGTTCCATACTGCTCCCCTTTCCCCAAGGCAAGAGGGGCCTTTCCCATTAACCACTCAAGCTACTTGGGTTACTGGACTTCTGCTCCCAGTCTTTCTTCTGGTTCCGCTGTTAATAAGGTTGGGTGAGAGTGACTACCTTTTTACTCCACCATCGTGGCTCCTGGAAGCAGAAGTCTGAGTCCATTCTGAGTTACCCTTCCCCTAATCTGTCCTCCCTTCTATCTCTCCCTCTTCTCTTATCTCCTTCCTCTTCTATTTTCCTGTAGGGCAGGACAGAGTTCTATACCTCATTGCTTGTATATCTTATTTCCCAGTTGCATGTGAAAACAATTTTTAACTTTTTTTTAAAACTTAGGGTTCCAAATTTTCTTTCTTCCTCCCTCCCCTTCCACCATCATTGAGAAGGCAAGCAACTTGATAAGGGTTATACATGTGTAGTCAAGCAAAATACTTCCATAGTAGTAATGTTGTGAAAAACTTTATTTCCTTTCATCCTATCCCAACCCCCCTTTATTGTATTCTCTCTTTTTACCCTGCCCCTCCTTAGATGTGTTTATTTCTGATTACACCCTGCTGCAATCTGCCCTCCCTTCTATCATCCCCTTGTTCTCTTATCTGCTTCTTCCCTATTTTCCTGTGGGGTAAGATAGATTTCCATATCTAATTGAGTGTGTATGTCATTCCCTCCTTAAGCCAAATCTAGTTAGAGTAAGATTCACTTATTCCCTCTCACCTTCCCCTGTTTTCCATCCACTGTAACAGCCTTTTCTTGTCTGTTTTATTTCAGCTACTTTACTTCATTCTACTTCTTCCTTTCTCCCTCTCCCAGTATAATCCTCTCTCACCCATCAATTTTATTCTCCAGATATCACCCCTTCATCTTCAACTCACCCTGTGCCCTCTATCTATCTAGCTACCTATATATAGGTATAATATTTTTCTCTCCAACTACCCTAACACTGACAAAGGTCTCATGAGTTACAAATATCATCTTTCCATGCAGGAATGTAAACAGTTCAACTTAGTAAGTGCCTTATAATTTTTCTTTCCTGTTTACCTTTTCATGTTTTTCTTGAGTCTTGTATTTGAATTTCAAATTTTCTATTCAGTTCTGGTCAGCTAGAACTGGAACCCAGGTCCAAACACTGGAAAAGAAAGAGAATTCTGCTTCAGCACCAGCAAAGAGATCCCTGAAATCCTCCTCTGATCAGCCACTCAATTTCCCCCTCTGTCTTTGGGCCAAACTCAGGAAGCAGCTACTGCCCCAGGGCTGCACTGGGTTTGGGGCTGAGACAGACCTTCTCTCTCACTGCAGTCACAGACTTTTCCTACTGACCTCTTTGGTGTTTGTGGGTTAAGCAGTCTGGAAACTGCTACAGCCACCCATGATTCAGTCCTCTGAGTGTTGCTCCATGTTTTCTGAGGCCTGGTCTTTGCCTTTGTGCCCACAGTGAACTGTGTTCCTCTTCCATCCCGGAGCAATAGACTTTTCTAATTAACCTTCCAGGTTGTCTTGGGCTGGAAATTTGCTTCACTCTGCCTTTTTGTGTGTTCTGCTGCTCTAAAATTTGTTTAGAGCCATTTTTATAGGTATTTGGAGGGGTTTGGGGTGAAGATTCAATCAAGTCACCATTTTACTCTGCCATCTTTGTTGTGTTCTCCCCCCCCACCACCACCAGTGATGGTAGGCTTCTTGGACAAATGTTCTCAAGTACCATCTAAGTTTAGCCAAAAGATTAAGCATAGAATTACCCTGAGATGGAGATCAGAATTGTATTATTTTTAGGCCTAACCTGCCCTCTTCTCTCTAAAAGTAAAATGTCTTTCTATTGAAAGAGATAATTTCAATAAAATTATTGTGTATTTAAAAACTGATGTATAAATAATAAATGTTTAAGGAAGTTTACCTCATAGTGGAATAAGATCCCTTTCTAGCCAACCCCTTAATTTATTTGATTGCAGTCTAATTCAATCCCAGTTTTTCCTTAGCCTTGAATAGAATATTACTTTAAATCCATTCTGTGTTTTTACCTCATGGTCTACTCTTGAATTTGTCCAGGACTGAAAAACTTTAGACTAAATTAATGTCAGGTGTTCTTTTTAGTAGCTTTTCACAAATCCTAGCTGTTGTACTCTCTCATGGGCTACATATAGTTTATACTACTCAAACTAATAGAGTAAATTAAAAAGATAAACTTAGTTTTTCTTTCCAGCTTTCAGGTTACTTATTTCCTTTGACTTCTTTATGTTGACTCACAGGTGAAAAAGGGAAGTTATTATTGGAGACAATAACTAAATCTAGGTATTGAAAGAACATAATTCTAAGAGATTTGTTTTTAGCATAAAAATTCTGCTCACTTTTATGTGTGTATCTATTTATCCCCATTCTTTTTTATTGGGCTTTTCATCAGATATTTATTTTTGAATTCATGTTAAAATGAATTTCCTTAGCAGTTAAGTTTGTCCCAAGTAACAGCTTAGGACTTTTATGATTCACCTGTTGTGTAAAGTGATTAGAAAGAACTTTTTGTATTTACCATATGATGCCATTTTGACCAAATTTTTTTTTTTGCTTTTTAGTGGGGCCATTGGGGTTAACTGACTTGCCCAGGATCACACGGCTAGTAAGTGTCATGTGTCTGAGGCCAGATTTGAACTAAGGTCCTCCTGACTCCAAGGTCAGAGCTCTATCTACTGTGCCACCTAGCTGCCCCTGCAAATTTTTCAAACAAAAATTACAACAAGGTCTTAAAACAAAGATCTTTTGGGGGTTGTATCACAGTGAGAATTTTCCCTTAAAAGATTATTTGTACTAGTGTATGACATGTGACCAGGATGGATACTTCTCTAGGTAGAACTTTCAAGTCCTGGGCTTATTTTTTTCTTGTTCTATGCTTAGATCTGTGACATGATTGGTTTTCTGCTTCTCTGACTCATTGCATCCAATGCTGATACACAATCTGGCCAAAGTGACAGGTCAGCGTCTGGAGAACATTTTAAATTCTGTCTTGGGCCAACCAAATTGCAATTATTTTAGGACCCCCCAGTGTTGGGTTCTAACCAGTCCTGCTGTGTCCCTGTCAGCATTTTAACCATGCATCCCTTGTCATTGTTAATTGCACTAGAAAAAAAATGTTTTTGAAAATCTCATCCTCAGTAAAGTAGATTTCAAAAGTTAGCATCTTTGAAGAGGCAGTTTCAAACACTACCTTCTAAGAGAATTTTTTTTTCCGGTCCTCTCAACCTGTAAGTGCTCGTTCTCCCTAACTATCTTTTATTTGATCACCTCATATTTACTTTTCATTTATTCTGTTTATTTTTATTCTCATGTAGTTATATGCATAATTCTTTCTCCCAGTAGAATAGAAGTTTCTGGAGAGTTGGCATTGCTTCATTTTATATATTTTTTTGTATCAGTGTCTAGCATAATGTCTGGCATATAGTAAGTACTTAACAAATGCCTGTTGATTGATTGATTATCAATGTAGTTTTTGCCTGAATCTGGACAGGGATGCTCAGGGTGATGTAAGCCTCACTGTATCTACTTTACTGATTTTTGTTTCCCTGTCTAGACATTGTTGCTCTACTGCCTTGACATACTACTGAATAAAAACAGAACACTTCCACTGCCTTTTTTTTTTTAAAAAAGGAACACGGCAGCAGCAACAACAAACCATTGCATTAAGAATGATTTTTTTTAAAAACAATTTTGACAAATACACCCAGTTGGATTTTTAGTTTAGCATGGACAGCAAGGGAGACTGAATTATGTAACGGCAAGAGCATGGGTAAAAAGTTAGAAACCCTATGTGATAGTTTAATCATCATGTCACAACAATCATTACCAATAAAATGTATGTAGTACTTACTATGTGCTAGTTATGGTACTAAGTGCTTTACAATTTCTACTGTAGCTCATTTGATCCTCACAACAATCCTTGGAAGTAGGTGTTATTATCATGCCCATTTTATAGTTGAGGAAACTGAGAATCTGCCATTAGGTGTGTGATTTGGAGAAGTAATTTATTCTTTCATCTGTAAAATAAGGGGAAATCTATTAGGTTATTGTTATGGTTTCTTTCAGCTTTACCATTGAAAATACTTAAAACCGTAGCAAAGGAATGTATTTAGCCATGCTGATTGGTCTGAATGAATTGTTTTGCTTACATTGGCCATATCATGCTGAGTCATGCCAAATAGGGATGGCAAAGAGAACCAGATGAAAGTTTCTTTTGCATATACAAAATATTTGCTATTACATTAATTTTATAAGAATAAATGTATTTTTAACAAACACCTGCCTATTGCTTCTCACTATATTTTTATTTCTCATGACCTTTCAGTTTTGTGTAATTTTTAACAGAGTACAATCTTATCAGTTAGCAGATTTGTTGACAAAGCCAATCTTTGCACAAATGATTTTGAGAGTAGCACCTCAATTTACTGCCAAGATTCTTTATTAGAGGTCTGTAGGGAGGCTTCCTTATATGAAAACTTGAACAATTTTATAAAAATATACTGTAGCATAGTTGTGATAATATAGCATTATTATAACTAACATGTGATTACATGGTTTGGTTGCCTTAGAAATGCAATAGAAATTCAGACTATGTAAGATTTCATCTTGATTGGGCTTCTAACTCATTCAAGGAAATGATAGTTTTCTTAACTTTTCTTATCCTTTTTCTCTGTGAAATCAGAAACAATTTAATGAAAACTTAGACCCTATGCTTTTTAGTTGGGTGAAAAAGCCACTGTCTAGCATGGAAAAGAGAAAAAAATTAAACCATTATTGTTTTTTTAATTGTATTAATCATTTGATATGTAGGTATAATATCAGACTTTATGGCTCCTCAAAAATACACATTGTTGTTTTATCTTGGGGAATCTTTCTCCATAAATATAAAAACATAATTTCAACTTGGTAATTATAAGATTCTTTTTTTAACTACCATTTTCATTTTTAATTCCAACTTCTCCTGTACTCACTCCTTTCTCACCCATTAAAAAAGTAAGAAATACAATATCTATCAAACATGTGAAATCATGTTAGACATATTTCCACATTAGCCATGTTGCAGGAAAAAAGCAAGAAAAAAAAGAAGGAAAATGCTTACATCTGCACTCAGAGTCCATCAGTTCTGCCTCTGGAGGTGGATAGCATTTTACATCATAAATCCTTTGGAATTGTGATTGATCATTGTATCAACACAACTAAATCTTTCACTGTTGACTATCATTATAATATTATTGTTCCTGTATAGATAGTTCTTCTGTTCACTTCACTTTACATAAATTTATATAAGTCTTCCTAGGTTTTTCAGAAACCATTCCTTTCATAATTTTAAAAAAAAAAGAATAATAGCAATCTATAACATTTACATAGCATTATTTCTTCAGCCATTCCACAATTGATGGGCATCAATAAGAGTTTTCAATTCTTAGCCATCACAAAAAGAGCTGCTATAACATATTTGTATATGTGTGTCTGCTTCCTTATTTTTTATACCCTTGGAGATATAGACCTAGTAGCTGCATCAAAGGGTATGCGCAATTTGGATATAGTTTCAAATGGTTGTTCAGAATACTTGGAGTAGTTTATAGTTCTACCAACAATGCATTAGTGTACCAATGTTTTTCCACATCCACTCAAACATTTGCAATTTTCCTTTTCTGTTATCTTAGCCAATCTGATGTATGTGAGGTGGTATCTCAGGGTGATTTTTATCTGAATTTCCTATAGTTATTAATGATTTAGACAATTTTCAGTTATTGTAATTGCTGTTGTATATTGACTAGTTATTACCTTTTTCCACAGAGTTAAAATAGAAATAGTTCTGCAAAAAGTTGCTATCGTGCTATTTTTCCTTTATATTTAATGTTCCATAGACTATTGCACAGGTATATAAAATAACTATTTTTGTAGTTGAATAAAAGTATTAGGATGCCAGTTCATATTCTACAGACTTGCTTAAGTCTTCCTTTTATTTCTTTCCTTTCTTCTTTCTCTCAATGAAACAATTTAGAGGATTGAAAATTATTTAATTTTTATTGGTATTTTTATACCTTCATCACCTTCACTTCCAAATATATTACTTTGGAAAGAAACAAGCATTTATTAAGTGACTAATATATACCAGAAATTATGCTAAATGCTTTAAAAATATCTCATTTGATCTGGATTGTAGGTGCTCTTATTATCTCCAATTTATAGTTGAGGAAACTGAGGCAAACTAATTAAATGACTTATTCAAAGTCATGCAGCCAATAAGTATCTGAGGCTGTATTTAAAATGAGGTCTCCCTCACTTACCCAATCCTCTATTTGCAATGGTACCTAATTATCAGTGAGATAGTGGCTATTGTTTGTGATTAATAATAATAACAACAATAATAGCAATGATGATGATGATGATGATGATGTAAAAAAGTTGTTTAGGAAAATTTACCACTATGTTAAATAAGAATGATAGTATATGCAATGTGACACATTCATAATTCCTTTCTTTTCTTCAAGGCCAATCTTGAGTGTAATTACAAAGCATAAAATTTGAGGCATTTGTTGTTATTATTTCCATTTCCATTGTTGTAGCCTATGTGTATGTTGTTTTCCTGTTTCTGTTTATTCCACACTACAAAAGTTAATATGAATTTTCCCAAATTTTTATGAATTCTTTATATTCATCATTTCTTCCATTATCTTCTTAATCCTAGATTCTGTTTAGCCTTCTCCCAATCAGTTGGCATTTACTTCATTTCCTAAATTTTACCATTATATAAAAGTACTGTGATTGTAGTTTTAATTTATTTGAAAGTAGTTTAAAAATCAAGATGAGACTGAAGACAACTGTTAAGTATAATTACTGAGTCCATTCCAAATAGTTAAGAAAAAAATGGAATTTGAGCGAGTTCTTTGAAATGGAAAACATTTGAACAAAAAACTCTTACTTTTAGCTGCTTGTCTAGATGCAATAGCTGAAATTCTGCACTTCAGAGCTCTAATTTCTCTTCATCTCTGTCCAAGGATTCCATCAACAATCCTTAGATTAAAGCCCACATGATAAGGAGAGTAAACAGAAACCCTTTCAAAATCTTTTGAATGTCATTTGTGATTTGCAATGTTTTATACATTTTGGGAAGAAAAAAATAAACCTAAAGAGAAGATATAATATACAGAAATCAAGACTGAACAAAGACATTGTTTTCAAGGTTCTATAAAATAATCTCTGGGTTAAAAGGTAAATATTATTTCTGCTTTTGAGTCTCAGTGTGATTATATACATAAAGAATAAACTTGCAAAACATCCTTAAAATAGCATAGATTTGGTTATATTTTGTGTGAGTCCCTTTTGACAAACTGATATGATGCACATTCATTACTGCAACCAATAATTCTTTTGAGATGGATTATTTTTCAAAACATCAATATTCAAATGGAGTTCTGTATCTTTTTGTGTATGTGTGTGTAAAATATTAGACAGTCACTGTGCATGTAGATTGGTACGCAGAACCTACCTTAGTGCAAATAAAGTTTCATTAGTATCTAGAAAGTACACACATGGATTGTTTAAAACTCACTTTTGTGAAATTAAAAAAAAGAGGTAATTTAAATTTTGCTTCTAAGGAAGGATTTAACTTATGTAGTAACTTTTATGTAGTAAAAACTTTTTTATGTAGTAGAAGGCTTTTTAAACCATTTTTAAGAAACTCAAAATGTTATATTGATATTTTTTCTAATATCTGAATTTAAACTTCATAGTTAAACATAAAGTTTCATATTTGTGTCCAAAAATCAACTTCATAAATACAAAATGAGAGCAGAGGCAAATAGATATTCATCTGAAAAAAAAAGATCTGGAGTTTTGTTGGAATGCAAACTAATATGCATCCATATTCAAAAATTCATTTCAAACATTTATTAAACTCTTAGTATGTGCAGTACCATGCTAGATGCTGGGGATGTAAAGATAAAGATAAAGCAGTTTTTACCCTCAAATAGGTTTCATTCTGCTGACATGGCTGCCAAAAAAGCTTATGTGATCCAAATGCATTACTCAAGGAATATTGTCTAGAAGATAGGATATGATTTGTTCTCTTTTCTGGCCAGACTAGATTTAATATATTGTATTACTTCTTCATGTCATATTAAAATGGATATTGGTAAGCTGAAGAATATCTAAGGGGGTATGATCAGGATGATGATGAGTCTCAATACCATGCTATCTGAAGATTAGTAGAAGGAACTGGAAACCTTCCTACTGAAGTGACTTTCTAATTATTTGTTAGAAAATGAATATTTAAGAGAGAGATGATTTTTTTTCTTCAAGTATTTGAAAAGCTGTTATGTAGAAGGTTCCTTTGTGCTGATGACTCTTTGGACCTCACTACCATGACTCACCTACCTTGAACTTTCCTTAAAACTTAAGGTCTTTGAATCCAGGAACATCTCTCCTCCATGCTGGCCTTCACTGGTGAGCTCCTCTTTAGAGACTCCATTTCAGGGATGGATCTAAGCTGGCCATCCTTCATTTTCCTCCTGGGTAGGCTTGTGATTTTCTATACATCTCTTCCATGCTATTGGGTGTGTTTCTCTTTCCAATCCTTTTCAGCTCCCTTTCCTGTGTTGTCTCCCCCCATTAGAATGTAAATTCTTTGAGGGCAAGGGCTTCTCTTGTTTCTGCTTGTATTTGTATCCCCATTGCATAGCATAGTACAAGACTTTCCATCTCTTTGTTTTGGGTGTTTTTCTGGCTGTCTCCAATTCTTAGAATGCTCTCTCTCCTCATCTCTTCCTATTGGGTTCCCTGACTTCCTTTAAATCCCAATTAAAATCTCATCTTCTATAGAAATCCTTTCCTAAATTGTTTTATTTCCAGTGCCTTCCTTCTGTTATTTCCTATTTATCATGTATAGAACTTAAATATATGTATGTATCCAGATAGATACATATGTATTATATATGTGTGTGTATGTGTATGTATGTATGTATGCATGTATTTATTTATTTGTTGTTTCCCCCATTAGATTGGGAGCTCCTTGAGAGCAAGGAGTGTTTTTTGCCTTTTGTTTTTTTTTATTCCCAGTACTTAGAGCAGTGCCTGGCATGTAATGGGTGCTTAATAGATATTTATTTACTGATCAATTTTAAAGAAAAAAAAATCATAACATTGAGATCTATGCAAAAGTGGAATGAATTATATTGGGATATTGTTACAAGTCTTTATGAGAACTCTGTATGACCACTTGTAAAGGCTGTTGCCGAAGGAATTTCTAGATGGGTGTGGGTTGGACTAAATGGTCCCTGGATTGTCTTCTAACATTAAGCTTCTATCATCATCATCGTGATCATGGATTTAGAGTCATCTACTATATCCCCCTCATTTTATAGAGGAGGAAACTGAGATCTAGAGAGGTTAAGTAATTTCCTCAAGGTCACTCCAGTATGAAAGTTAAGGGAAATATAAAGAAAACACACCACTCTTTTGCTTATTTATCTATTAATAATTCATTTTTGGATTATTTGTGGCAAATTTAAAATTCTAGAATATTTTCCTCTCTTTATATGTTGTCTCTCTTCTTTTTCTTCTCCTCCCCTTCCCTTAATTGTTCAGTATAATCATGTTTTATCCTTTGAATATGCTTACTTAAGAAACAGAAGAGTAAATATTTTAAGTATATTTGGCAAAAAATGTGGATGAACAGAGTCCCTTTCTAAACAAAAGGGAATTAAAGCTCATAGTTGAGTTCCTATCTAGTGTAGCAAATGTATTTCATGGATGTTTGCCTGTGGGGTTATCAGACTACTTGTTTCAGAGCTGTGTTCTCTATCTGAGGGTTTCATGTTAGTTAATAATGACTGCAAATCAGCATTATGCAATGGCCATTAGGTTATAAATTGATTCACTTGAAACAGTTTCTCTTTAAAAGTGCTGAAAGCCATTGGGCCTAAATTCAAGTTTAAATTAACTCTAATTCCCCCCTGTTGAATTAATAGTCATCCTTCTCCTTTCACAAAATGGTTCAGTGATTACATGGCTCCAAACTTGTCCTGTAGAAGCAACTGCCAGAAGCAAAATTCTGGCTTGCTCTCTATGTCTGTTTAGCCTTTTTCCTGTTTCTTTGAAATGTCTGCAGAGTGCCAATCAGTGGTAATTGCTATGTGGACACCTGTGCTCTGGAAACAGGACAGAAACCAATTCATTTCACCCAGGTCATCCCTTCATCCCCAGATGGCAGCAACTTTGGAGTGCTGCAAACTTGCTCAGGATGCAAATCAGTGACCCAGAGGTGAAAAGCTTTATTACTTGTTACCTGTCCCCTGAGTGGCTGAGGTACCTCAAAGTTGGACTGCTTACTTGAAATTTTTTATTTCCTATCAGTAACACATAGTCAATAGCTTTCATCTCATGGAGAGATTTTCATTGAGTTCTTGTAGTTGGTTAGAGAAGTTCTAAAACTAAGATTTCTGAAGGAAAATAATATTCTTAATCATTCTTATGGAACTGTTATTAATAACAGCAATAATAGCAGTTTACATTTATATGGTGAATTGCTTTGAATATCACTTTACCTACATTATTTTGTATCACAAGGACTCTGATAAATAGGCTCTATTATTAATGCCCATTTTACAAATGAATCAACTAAGGCTCAGAGAATTTAAGAAACTTGATCTAGTGACATAACTAATAAGTGTCTAAGGCAACATTTTAGTCCATGTCTTCCTGACTCTCAAGTTCTATACTTGGTGTACTTTATCACAATGTCTATCTAGTTGTTCATGGAAATTTCCCTGAAATTACTTTGTATTTACTTGTCTCAGTACATGTTGTTTCCTATGGGAGGCAGCTAGATCGTGGGGTGGATATAGTGCTGGGAAGATCTGGTCTCAGACACTTACTAGCTATGTCACTTTAGGCAAGTCACTACCTCACTTTGTCTCAGGTTCCTAGGGATGATAATAATAGTTCCTACCTACTAGTGTTGTGAAGAGCAAATAAAATATTATTCACAAAGTGCTTAGCATAGTTCCTGGCACACAGTAAGTGCTTAATAAATGATTCTTTCCTTCCTGTGTCACCTATAAGAGAATTAAAGCCTTTTGAGGGCAATTGTCTTTGTATGACCAACATCTAATCTAATCCCTACATATTGTATAGAAGTCACTTCATAAATACTTGGATTGGATTAGGGTGAACAAATGAAATTGTTTCCTGATATTCTCTTGTTTGGTGGCTGTGTCAGAAGTCAGTTCAACTATAAATAAATAAATAGGGACTGGACCTGAACCAATGATTTCATTGGCACAAGAAGCATCAGGATTTGTTGTGAGGATCAAATAATTGTACAGCACTTAGAACTGTGAGATATGCAAGTGAGAATCAATAGTTTGGAAAAGGATGAATAAAAATTGACTGTAGAAAACAAGTCCTTAAAAAATACAATTGGCCAAATGGAAAAAAAAAAGTAGACTGAAGAAAACTTTTTTTTTTTTAGAAAATTTCTTAATAAACAGAATTGACCAAATGAAAAAGGAGGCACAAAAACTCACTGAGGAGAAGAACTCCTTAAAAATAAAATGGGTCAAATGGAAAAGGAGGTAAAAAATCTAATAGAAGAAAACAATTTTTTAAAAATTAGAATTGGGTAAGTGGAAGCTAATGACTCTGAGAGGGTGAGATCAGTCAAACAGAAATAAAAGAATAAAAAAAAGATGAAAAAGTAAAATGCTTCATTGGTAAAACTAACCTGAAAGATAGATCCAGAAGAGATAATTTAAAAATTATTGGTCTATCTGAAAATCCTGATTAAAAAAAAAAGAGCCTGGACAGCATCTGTCAGGAAATCATCAAGGAAAACTGTCCTGAAGTCCTAGAACTAGAGGGTAAAATAGCCATAGATAGAATCCACTGATCAATTCCTGAAAGAAATCTCAAATTGAAAATGCCAAGGAATATTGTCACCAAATTCTAAAATTACCAGGCAAAAGAGAAAATACTCAAGTAGCCAGAAAGAAACAATTTAAATAGCATAGAACCACAGTCAAGATTAAGCAGGACCTTGCAATTTCTACATTAAAAGATCAGAGGCCATGGAATATGAACTTCCCTAAGGCAAAGGAACTTGGATTACAAACAAGAAACAAATACACAGTGGAATTTAGCATAATCTTTCAGGAAAGGAGATGGACATTCAATGAAATAGGGGACTTCCAAACTTTCCTGATGAAAAGACAAGAGCTCAACAGAAAATTTGATTTTCAAATGTAAGACTCAAGAAAGGCATAAAAAGGTAAAAAGGAAAATAAAAAACAAGAACATGTTATTAATAAGAGCATACTCTTTATGTCCCTACAAGGAAAGATGAAACTTTTAGCTCTTGGGAAGGATATTGATATTTCAACATTTAAAAGGGGATATAAATAGACAGAAGGCATAGGTATAAGTTGACATTGGTGTGATAATAAAAATCTAATGAAGTGGTGAAAATAATTTACAATTGAGGGAAAGAAGGGAGGGAAGTGAGAATTGTTTGAATCTCACTCTCTTTAGATTTGGTTCAAAGAGAGAATAACACAATCAGTTAGTTATAGAAATCTAACACCCTATAGGGAATAGGAGAAGAAAGGGAAAAGAAAAAGGAGGTGGTATATAGAAGGGAAGGAAGATGTAGTAAAGATAAAGGGGAAGAAAAGGGAGGGGGCTGATAGAGGTGAGGGAAGACTGAGGGGGGCAGTAGCCTAAAACAAAACTGTAGTGATGACGGAAAGAGAGAAAGTAGATAGAAGAGCATAAGCCGGGGTTTGGGAGTGGGGAATAGTATGGAGACAAAGAAAAAGGTAGTAGTTAGAACTGTGAATATGAGTGAACTCTCCCATAAAATGGAAGCAGATAGCAGATTGGATTAAGAACTGTAATCCTAAAATATGTTGTTCCAAGAAACACATGTGAAGCAGTGGGAAAAACACAGAGTAAAGGTAAAAGGCTGGAGTAGAATATATTGTTTCAGCTGAAGTAAAAACAAAACAAAACAGGGGTAGCAATCTTGATCTCAAACAAAGCAAAATCAAAAATAGATCTAATTAAAATAGATAATGAAGGAAAGTACATCCTGCTAAAAGGTACTATAGATAATGAAGTAATATCATTACAAAACATACATGCACCAATTGGTATAGCATCCAAGTTCTTAGAGGAGAAGTTAAGGGAATTACAGAAAGAAATAAACCACTAAAGTGTACTAGAATAGGACCTCAATCTCCCCATCTCAGAACTACATAAATCTAACCACAAAATATGCAAGAAAGAAATTAAGACAAATAGAATTTTAGAAAAGTTGCATATGGTTGACCTCTGGAGAAAACTGAATGGGGATAGAAAGGGATATATCTTTTTCTCAGTGGCACGTGGCACCTACACAAAAATTGACCATGCACTAAGGCATAAAAACCTCACAATCCAATGCAGAAAGACAGAAATATTAAATACTTCATGTTCAGATCATGACATAATAAAACTTATATTAATTAAAGGGCCACTGAAAGGTAGACTAAAAATTAATTGGAAACTAAATAATCTTAAAAAATGAGTGGGTCAAACAAAAAATCATAGAAACAATCAGTAACTTCATCCAAGAGAATGACATTAATAAGACAACCTATCAAAACTTGTGAGATGCAGCGAAAGCAGTTCTTAGGGGAAGTTTTATATCTCTAAATGCTTACATGAGTAAAATAAAGAAAGAAGAGATCAATGAATTGGGTATGCCATTAAAAAAGTTAGAAAAAGAATAAATTAAAAATCCCCAATTAAATACCAAATTAGAAATTCTAACAACCAAAAGAGAAATTAACAACATTGAAATTAAGAAAAGTATTGAACTAATAAATAAAACTAAGAGCTGGTTTTATGAAAAAAAATCAATAAAATAGAAAAATTTTTTGGTTAATTTGATTACAAAAATAAAGAAGAAAACAAAATTACCTTCATCAAAAAATATAAAGGGTGAATTTACCACCAATGAAGAGGAAATTAAAAAAAATTAATTAGGTGCTCTATCCACTGCACCACCTAGCTGCCCCTGTCTCTTCTTTGTAATGGTTCCTCCTATTAGTTCTAATTCTTCTTTACTTCATGCATAATGTGAAAATATATTAATAAGAATATATAAGTAGAGCCTATATCAGATTGCTGACTCTCTTGGTGAGGGAGGAGGATAAGGAAGGGAATAAATTTAAAGTTCAAAATCATTTGGAAGTAAATCTTGCAAACTAAAAATAAATTACTTAGGCATAAAAAATAAATATATGTTAGTTAAGTAATTTTAAAAAGTATTTTGTTTATGTAAACATTTAATGGGTTTATTGCTGTTATTTTAATGAATGAATTAGTAAATATTTTGAATTTTAACTATTAATTTCAAATTTAGTAAATTTTGATACAACCCAAATAAACAAAAAGCCCTCCCTAATTTTAAGAGTATTGTGTTTCTGTGATAATTTTTAAGAATGTGATGGGAGCCTAAGACCAGATAGTTTGAGAACTACCATTTTATAGAATGTGGAGAACACTAACAGGTGAAATGACTTTCATTGGGTCACACAGCAAGTATGTGTCTGAGGCAGGGCTTGAAATCAAGTCTTCTTGGCACATATCTTCTATTGAAATCATATTTTTTAATTCATAAGGATGAGGTAAATTTTGAGTTCACGTATTTACCTTGACTAGGTATTGGATTATAACTCCTTAACTCTCTCTTCACAATAAACTTCCCCTCCCCCTGCAGTTGACTCAACTCATTTCTCTTCTGCTGAGGTCTCTGTACTAGTTACTGAGAAACTATTAAGCTGATTTTTAAAAAACATTCTTTTTCTCCAATATCACATTTTCAAAGGCTTGTCACCTAAGTACCTTTCAGTGCATAGTTTTACTATTGAATTCAGAATTGAGACCCATTATCCCCTCTTCTCTAGGTGGGAGCTAATGAGGCTTCTTTTCTTTCATTTTTCTCCTCTTTTTGCTTTGCTTAGAAACTATAGACTGATGTTGTTTAGAGTAGAAAATGTTCAGGCATTTGACAGCATATTTGGCCCCAGGGAGAATGGGCTGGCTTTTCCCTTATCTATTTCTGAAGAGCAGAATTGACAGACAATCTAGAATTGTGGTGTCGTACAGTGAAGGGATTTTATTTCTGAAGGATTATGTCTCCATGAAAATGCCTCAGATTGATAAAGCAAGCCAATGTTTGTGTTTGTAAGTCAGTGCATACATACATACATACACACGTACATATATATGCACACACATATGTACATATTATCTGTATCTATATCTATGTCTATCTATACAAGTATGGAATGACTTTTATTGCAATCCATAGAAAGATATAGAAAGTGTAAAGGCTTATAGAAATCCATAAACAGATACATATCACTTCCCCCAGAAGGGAACTAACTTGTGATTATTATTGAGCCAACTGTTTGGCATTATGTTAAGTCTCTGCTAAAATACATATTAATAGTGTTTGGGACATTAGCTATGTCCAAAAAATGTTTCTCATTAATGTTTGCTAATTAAAAAAATAGTTAATGTAACATATGGGATATTTGCTTCCTTAACTTTACAACTAAAAAGAGTAAAATGATAATTAACTGTAAATAAAGAGTAAATAAAATAAAGTCCTTTCCATTTCTGGAATTCTATAGATCAATGAAACTATATGTATTTGAGTCCCTATTGTGTACTCCAGATCATTAAATTTACCTTTCTGTTTTTAATTATGATACACTAATTAACATGTGATTTTAGTGAGGCTGACAGAATTGTTTATATTACAAGATTGAAAAAAAAAAAGAAAACATGTCCTTACAAGGCCTCTTAGAATGGAAACTTCCAAATTAGCCCTCTATGCAGCAGGTCAGTTTCACCTAAAGACAATCTAAGAAAAGAAAGGTAAAATTAAAGTAACTATGGGTAATTTGGACTGAGAAAAGTGTTAAGTTAAATATCCATAAAATTTAAGTTATCTATTCTACCCCTCAGTGTTTCTCAGGTCATCAACCTGTCATGAGTTCCTTCTATTAGTAGGAATAGTCCCATTACTTCTACTCATTTTCTTATATTTTCCAATATTTCAATATTTCTAATACTTCTACTCCTTTCAATCCTTTTCCAGTATTGGCCTCTGTGAATCAGTTTAACTATACATTATTATTTTCTCTCAAAAGATTTGCTCCCTCATCCTATTGCCAATTAAGCCTTACCAAAACTCAAAGTTATTCCCACTATACACCTCCTTCTCTCTGATTCATATGCTGCTGAATGTAGCAATAGGAAGCCACAAAACCTCAATGACCAGATCCATTAGAAATTTTTGTCATCTAATCTCAATTGGAATCTCATAGCAGGAAGATAATAATCCTATTCTTCTCATATTGATTTTCTATCCCACTCACCATAGTGGCAGTTCCAAGTCTTTTCTCTTCCCAAGCCTACCATATCACCACTTCTCTCTATCCTTTCAACTAAGGACTTTGCCTCATACTTTACTGAAAAAAAATTAGAACCTTCTCTTCTCCCCTTTTACTCTTCTCACATTTGTCTGATATAACAGAAGATTATGGCAGAATAAGTGCAAAGAATCCAGTATATAAGGAATTGTTTAGAATTGATTGGGGGAGATGATAGAAGGGGCAATGGTCAAGAGAAGAAGGGACAGGATGGAATCAATGATACCCGCTAGAGTTGATCTTGGTGAGGAAATGGATCATGTCTTCAAAAAAATGTACTAAAGAAAGAAATATGGAAAGATAGTATCCAGGGTTGTGAATTGAGGCAGAGAGGTTGTGGGATGAGGAGGAGACTAAGAAAAATGTCTTGAATTTGATCTTTTCAATGATGCATGAGTCAAAGACCTCAGTCCAGTGAGTAGGAATGAAGGTGCTGTATGAGAATTGAAAGAACTAAGACAAAGTCTGACATAGCCATTATGGAGAGTAAAACAGAGAATCAACTAGGGCAGCAAAGATGATCTTATATTTCTAGACCAACCCAGACCCCAGTTATACTATGTCAAAGCCTTTAGAAATTACCATGCTACTAACTAATCTCCAGTCTATATCTTCAGCCTTACATTCCATGTTCCACCTAAGTATATGAGCTTCTGATTGATGAGATGTCATTACTTCTAAGCCAACCTGAACACTCACAGTGAAGTTCTCTTGCCATTTCCATGGTATGTTCTTTCTGTGATCCAACCTAGTACTCCAACTTCTACTGTCATTCTTTGGAATTCTGTTTGGTGAGACATCATTTCTATTCCAATTGACACATATATTTCAATTTCCCAGCTATCTTCATACCAACTAATCTTTTGCTCTTTGTGTACCCCTTTTATCTTTAGCTTTGGGAATGATAATAGAATCAACAATACTATTCTTGGAAAGGACTATATAAATCAATTATCCAGTGACTACTTTCTTTATTCTCTACCCCCCTGTGACCTCTTAGACCAAAACATTATTTTCTAGCCACCACTTCCTCTTTATATGTTATCCTTTCCTATTAGAATGTTTGTATATTGCATAAATATTCCAAATGCTTAATCTGGCATTAAGTGTTTAATAAAAGTGCTTAATACAAACTTTTTCATTCATTTATTCATCATATACATGTGGAAGAATGATGAAAATGTGGAATTAATGATGGTTAAAAGAGTTTAATTCCAACTTATTGCATTTATTTGTGGAAGGATATCACTCTGAAGGGAGTTTTCTAGCATCTATCTCTACAGATGTCTATCCTTAGTCCTATTCTGTACAATATTTTAAAAAATCGTTTTGCAGAAATAAGATGCTTACCCATATTTTTGTTTAATATAAAGTAGAGAAAAGTGAAGCATTGAGTAACAGAATCAGTATTCAAAAAGATCTCAAAAGACTGGGGAAAATGGGTTTAAGTTAATAAGAAGAAACTTAAGGATAAATGTAAATTTTTTCTCTTTGGTTCCAAAAATTACATGCAAAATAGAGAATGAAGAGGAGAGCTAGTTTAGCATCATTTTAAAAATACATAAGGATTTTATATGATTGCATGTACAATATAAGATAGCAGCATGTCATGACTGTCAAGAAATTATATTCATATAATCATAATTTCTATGAATAGAAGCAGAATGGAGAAATCACCCCCCTATATTCTTTTTAAAAATTATTTAATTTTTCTATTATCAAACATTCATATTTTTCTCCCTCTCATCTCCCCTCATTCACTAGAAAGGAAGCAGAAAGAAAGAAAGAAAGTAAGAAAGAAAGAAAGGAGGAAGGAAGGAAGGAAGAAGAAAAAGAAAATGTAGAATCACTTCATTATATAATCACATAAACACACACACACCAATAACAAGTGCAATCAAGCTAAAACATTTACATTTTGGTCATGTCCAAAAATTAATTTCTTATTCCACATATTAGCCCATCACTTCTATGTTATGAGGTGAGCATAGTTTATCATCATTCCTCTATAATCATAATTGATCATTTAGTTGATTAGAATCCTTATGTCTTTCAAAATTGTTTTTACAATAGTGATGTTACAAATTCTTCTTCTGGTTCTGCTCACTTTACTCTGTATGAAGTCATACAAATATTTCCATATGTCTTTGAAATCATCTTTTTATTCATTTTTATAGAACAACAATATTCTGTTGTATTCACCTACCACAATTTGTTCAATCATTCCCTAATTGATCAGCATCCTCTTAATTTCCTTTTTTTTTTGCTACATCAAAAAGAACTGCTACAAATATTTTTGTGCACATCCTATTTTTGACTCTTTTTTGATCACTTTAAGATATAGGTCTAGAAGTGGCATAACGAGGTCAAAGGGAATGCACTAGTTACTGAGTTTTTATATAAAATTCCAAACTGTTTTCCACAATAGTAGGACCCATTCATAGCTTCACTAATACAGCATTGAGGTACCCATTTTCCCGCACACCTTCCAACATTTATTATTTTTAAAAATCATCTCTGCCAATTTGCTGAGTATGAGGGAGAACCACTGTACTATATTTTCACTGTTCAGATCACACCTGAAACATTACACTTAAGTATGAGTGATCTTTTTAGGTTGTGTCCAGAAGAAAACAAGAAGTATATGAAAGATCTAGAAACCAAGTCATATTATAAAGTGGGGATGTTTAGCTTCAGATGACTGATTAGAGATCTTGGGTTAGGGAGAATGATGAGTTGAGGGTAATAACTGTTTTAGAAAAGATACCAGTCTTATTTTAAGTAGCTTTAGAGGTTTTATAATTAGGACCAGTGGTTCAAAGGGGGAGCAGATTTCAGCTCATTATAGGGAATTTTTTTTCCAAAAAAATTAGAATCGAATTCTTTATGAGATGTCAAGTGTCTATTACTGGAAGGGTTGAAGCAGAATATGTGCATCCACATGACAGGCATGTACACATCTTCCTTAGCTATGAAACATCTCCAAATAATGTTAAATACATTGCATGCATGAACAGAATTCTAGACACAATGTGCACAATTATAAACATAATTAATTGTTATAATTTTCCTTTCCATAGTATAAGGAAACATGATTAGTTATCTTCAGTCTAGATCCAGTAAGATTTGAAGTGGTCCTTTTTATTAATCTGAACTTTATACAATTTTCTTCTTTATGTGGAAATTATGTATATAGAAATCAATTTTCTTGCATTCAGTTAGTACTCCATCTAAAAAACCTGAGATGTGGGGTTATCTTGGATAAGAGAGTCCACAAACTCAGGGTAACTGATATTTACATAGCACTTTGCACATATTATTTTATTTGATCTTCCATCCCTGTGAGGCAGGCATTACAGGGATTTTTATCCAAAAGTTACTTGATCATACTGACAAAGATACTGAGATAAGCAGGATTTTATCTAAGGCTAGTACTATTTTGCTACATTACATTGCCTGCCTCTTAAACATGGCCTAATGTTTTCAGAGCCTCACTAAATATTTTATGAACATTTTCAATCTTGGCTGTCAAGTGGTACAGTGGACAGAGTGCTAGGCTTGAAATCAAGAAAACCCCGGTTCAAATCTGACCTCAGACACTTATTAGTTATGGGGCCCCAGGCAAGACACAACTTCTGCTTGCCTTAGTTTCCTTGTCTATAAAAATGATTATAAAAACAATACCCACTTCCCATGGTTGATGTGAGAATCAGATGAGATAATATTTAACTTAGCATAGTGCCTAGCACAAAGTAGATGCTTAATAAATGCTTGTTCCTTCCCTTTCCTTCTTATGGTCTTGTTCTTTATCTTTTTTTTGGGGGGGGGAGAGACTTCTGCTGCCCCAGGATGCTCAGAAGTTTGCATGTTCTAAATCTTCCCTTGTTGGCAAGAACCACATGTTCATATAAGTGGGATAAAACAAAAAAAAGTCACAAATGATATCAAAACATTCTGCAAAGTGAAGCCAAACTGTCATGTCTGTTTGTTAATCTGCATCTGAGAAAGCTCAAGAATACATTTGCTCTGGCTTAAGCAGGGAGGGGGAAGGAGAGAAAGGGTAAAACCAATGCTGTCCATGCATGAAATTGGCTTTGGTAATTGGCTTTGGCAGGACCAAGGTACTAAACTACTGTAGCTTCACTAAATGTGAGGCTGGGAAGAGTAGGCTAGGCAGTAATTAGCCAGTCACTTGGTCTTTTCTGTCATGGCTTAGCGTTTATCACCATTTCACTTACTTCACTGACCTAATTCTATGACCTTTAAACCAGAAAATATTTGTTTCTTCCTACCAAAACCTCCTCTTCTCTTCCCCACCTTCTCCTGCTGCCCTGGCCACCCCTATGCCAAGATGAGAGTGGGGGAAGAGAGAGAGACAGAAACAGAAGCAGAGAAAGAGAGAGAGAAAGAAAGAGAGAGAGAGAAAGAGAGAGAGAGATGTAGAGACAGAAAGAGAGACACAGAGAGACAGAGACAGAGTCAGAGACACACACAGATATTGAGAGTTCAGAAAGTGGCACATATACATACACATACACACACAAACATATACATCTACATGGACACACATATAATCTGGATGGACTATTTTTAACTTCTCTGAAACATTGGGAAGCTGTGATTATGAGAAGAAAGTGCTTTGCTCAATTATGCAAAGGGGAAATTGGGTCACTGGAGATCAAGGTTAAAAGTATTATCAACTTTTTCACAAGTTTGGTTATGTATCATTTATTCTTGAATTTGTTTTAGGAGCATAAAAGGTAATAAAAAAGGCCCATTATATTATATCCTCCTAAACAAACTTTTGCTGTGGGGTCTGCAAGTGAGGAGGAAACAGAAATGGTTGATTTCCAGGATTTGATTACTAAAGACTTGTTCCACAAAATAACATTTTCACAAAGCCCCTATTTTTATTGGTTAAAGACTAGGATTATTTTTAAAAATGTCTTTCCTTTCCTCCTTCATGAAGCTTTCATTAGAGACAGCTAGGTGACTCAGTGGATAGATTATTGGAATTAGAGTTAAAAAGACTTGAGTTCAAATTCAGTCTTAGACACTTACTACCTGTAAGTAGTAGTTACTTGACCTTTATCTGCTTCAGTTTCTTCATCTGTAAAATGGGGATAATAATAACAGCTACATCTTAGGACACAATATTATCCTGTTGTGAGAATGCAATGAGAAATCGTAAAGCACTTTGAGAACCTTCTAAAGCACTATATGAATGACAGCTTATTACTATTAATTCAGCGGAGCTGAGAGATATTTGCATATATTTTTGTGTTCACAGAGAAGAAATGGGCTCCCATTTGACTAAGGGAGCAAGGAACTCAGTACCCTGTTTTGTCACTCAATTTTCCAAATTACCTTATAACAACATATTTAGCATAGAATAGCAGAATCTCAGGGATTGTGGAGCTAACAGAGGCCATCTCATACCTAACAAATTCATCCTTGGACAAAAATTCTTTTTACAACCTACTAAAAAAACCTTTGCTTAAAGATCTATAGTGAGGGAACTCAGTGGGCTATACAATCCACTTTTGGGCAACTGTAATTTTTGGGACATTTTACTTTACAACAAGCCTAAATCCACCTTTCTGATCCTTCCAGTTTCTTCTACTTTAGCTCTCAGAGGCCAAGCTGAACAAGGCTAATCTTTCCTTCTGGTAAGATGGACACATATTTTGTTCTAGTAGATTTTCTCAAAATAAACTCTTCTAAAAGTCCTTGATGTGACTATTCCATTTGAGTTATTGAGATATTTTAAACTCTTCAATCCATTTCTAGATATTTTTAAATTCTTAAACCATGGAAAAAGAAAATCATGGGTAATTTATTTGAAATCTTGTTTGGCATCAATGCCACATCTTGCTTTTTTAATGTCATCAAGCAATATAATTTTTGTTTTTACTCTTAACATTTAAGTGGAATGCTCAGGGAGATCTGGGAACTGGTTATGGCAACCAGCTACCCTGGTGTGTATATTATACAAAGCCTGCAAGGTTCAAAACTTTGCAGATGTATCTGGTGATATACAGAATATTGGCATTATTATTATCATTATATCCTTAGTGAAAGTTTTACCATCCTTATCCCCATCCCCATTTTTCATAAATTCTTTGATTTTTGTCACAAGGAGATTAGCATTAGAGAGAAATGAAGTAATACTTCTAGGGTATTAACTAAGATGAAAAGGAAAACTAAACTCATCAACAAAAACATATTTGAAATTGTGTTTTCTTTTTAATTTCTATTGCTTCCATGTGATGTTGGGTACTTACTGAATTTCTCTGGCACTAGTTTTCCCATATACAAAATAAGGGCATTGGTCTAGACAATCTCTATGTCTCTTTTAGCTCTAAAATTTCTATGAGTCTCTGGTTCAAGTATAGCTCAGTTTTCAGTGGATGATGTGGATGATTATAATTGTCCTGCTAATTTTATAAAAATAGTACAATATTACTTTTGTTTTATGATTTTATTCCTTTTGATAATACCAGGATACTAACCAGTGTTGTCACCCTACTTCACATACCTCCAACTCCAATCCCATTGTCTTTTTTAAAATAAGTTTTGCTTAGATAAATTGTTCTCCATAAAGTTCTATGCCAGTGGCTCAAAATTGCTTAGAGGTGAGCCTAGGCTATTGTAAGCTACATAAATAGAGCGCTACCTTTTACAGGTTCTACCATTCTAGAAAGCTTCAACAGATCATATTTTCTTTCTGAGGACCAACATGGCAATGTACAGAGAGGCTCATTACCAGAATGTTGGCCACTTGGTCCCAGATTCTTTGAACACACACACACACACACACACACACACACACACACACACACACACACAGAGAGAGAGAGAGAGAGAGAGAGAGAGAGAGACAGAGAGAGAGAGAGAGAGACAGAGAGACAGAGAGACAGAGAGACAGAGAGACAGAGAGACAGAGAGACAGAGAGACATTTCTTCAGTGTAGTGTCTGCTGAAGAGGTCACCCTTCTCCTTGCAAAATCAAAGCCCTCTACATGCGCCCTTGATTATATGCCTTCCCCTCTTCTCTAGCAGATAGTGTTTGCCATCCTCTACCCTTTCTCTTGCAAATCTTAAATCTTGTGATATCTGCCAGTTCCTTTCCTATCTACAAACATGCCCGTTTCTCTACAATCTTGGAAAGAAAAACAAAACAAAACAAAAACAAAAACAAAAACAAAACAAAACAAATCTCACTTAATCCTCCCATTTCTACAAGCTATCATCTTATATCTCTCCTACCCTTTTCAGCCAAAATCCTTGGCAAAGTAATTTATGTTCAGGGCCTCTCTGTCCTCCCTTTCCCATCACTTCTAAATCCTCTGCAATCTGGCTTCACCTTCATCATTCCACTGAAACTTATTTTCCCAAAGTTACCTATGATCTCTCAATTGCCAAACCTATTTGTCTTTTTTTCTCAGTTTTCATTCTTCTTGAATTCTCTGGAGCATTTGACACCTTATCTCTGTCACTTATCATCCCTTTCTTCAAGACTCTGCTCAAATATCACCTTCTGCAGAAGGCATTTTCTTACTGTCTTCTCTACTAGTTATCATCTTCACCTTCAAGATTACCTTTTGTCAACTCTTTTTTAGGTTTTATGTAACTAGTTATTTATATGTTGTCTCTCCCATTAGGATGTGATCTCTTTGAGGGCAAGATATGTTTTTTGCCTTTCTTTTGTACCCCTAGCACACAGCACAATGACTGGTACACAGTAAATGATAAATGTTTATTGGCTTATTCATACTTAGATAATTGTTGACTTTAATTGAATATGGGCATAAGCAAGGATGGTAAAAATATTTTGAACATCATGGTTTAGGATTAGGAGAGTTAAGTAACCAAATATGTACAGGGTATATAAAAGCCTCATACATAAACAATACGAGGGAGGATTGAATGCTGGATTGGGTGGGGTGACTAAATCTTAAAAATGATGCTGGAAAAACAAAGCAAAAACAACTCTTGCTCAACATTCTCTTTTATGGGTTATTCTCCCCCCCCATTAGAATATAAACTCTTTGAGGACAAGGATTATCTTTGGTTTTGTGTTTATCTCCCTGTTCTTAGCACAGCATTTGGCACATAGTAAGCACTTAAATGCTTTTTCCTTCCTTCCTTCCTTCCTTCCTTCCTTCCTTCCTTCCTTCCTTCCTTCCTTCCTTCCTTCCTTCGTAAAGTGAAACTTCACAGAATTTTAATTTTCATTTTTCTTATGATTAAGCCCTGCAAAAACTGATGATAATGGATCAGGATTAAGGTTATTAGTAGAAACAGCTGTAGAAGTAGCAGGAAAAGCATATAACATTACTCTTATTTGCCCAGCATAACCATGAGGCCACGAAGTGATTGTGAGCTTCTACCCAGTATAAGTCCTACAGTTCTAGGAGGAAGTGCACCGTATACATCTGTGGGAATGGAAACTACTTCATTATAGATTTCCTTAGGTATAATAGAGTTTAAGTCCAATCCTGTGCTGCCAGAGGTAGCATGTATAAGATCAAGCACAGTGGTTATTGTGGAGTCAGAGCTGGCCTGGGGTGTATAAGAGACAGCACAGCTCCTATTGTTTGCTGGGCCAGAGTAGGCCCTGCCAGGGGTTTAAAGGTTGCCCATCAATATCAGTAGAAGATCTACATTGAGAAGCACAATGATTGCCACAGCGACATTTGGGATGGGGCATACTGGGAGAATTTTGTAGTATCCTTTTGGGTATTTTACACTCTCTTTTTAGATGACCTGGTTTCCCATAATTAAAACATTTTTGTGTCCATTGAAGCTTTTTGACATTATTAAAGGCAGTTGCTATGACTTGTGCTTGGAAATATGTGGTTCCTCTTACTCTTTTTTTTTCTCTGCTTTTATGATTACTCCTCTAATAACTCTTTACAATGTATTTTATGGCTTTTTTGATTTTTATTCATCTCCTCACTATCTTCTCTGTATGAGCCTGATCTATATGAAGGCAGGGATCTTAATGGTGTGGAAGATGTGATAGGTCTTGCATATATAACCTCCTTCTCATCCTTTTCTGCAATTCTAAGCTTCTCATCAAATACTCTATTCATCTCTTCTTCTTCCTCTGTTCCCACCCCCACATCTACCTTAAGTACTTTTGTTGTTAATATTTCTCTGGAGGATTGAGACATATTTTTAGCACTTTTCAAATTGAGAATGTAGCTATGGAGAACACACCTGGACTTACTTCCTTGTAGTGCTCACTCATTTGTCGGCCTATGGTTTCCCATGTTTCTAAGTCTATTGTTCCTTCTGGAGGGAACCATGGGCAACACGTTTCTACACATTCCAAAAATTCCTGTAACTGACCATCTGTAATGAATAAACCTTTTTCTTTCACTATTTTCTTGAAAAGTTTTAGATAATATTCTCTGTCTTTGTGACACTATTCTTATGCTCAAACCCTTTTTCTTTTCTTTTCCCCATATCCCCACTTTAGCCTGGTGCTCTTTTAGTTCTAAAACTGCCAAAAGATTGGGTTTTGTGACCTGTGCTCTCTTACCTTGTTTCCACAATGTCAGGCCGCCAAGGTTTTTCTTTTCTTCAGAGTCCCAAGAAAGCTACTACCCTCATACCTTCTTAGGTCCCTGTTCGGGCGCCACCTGTCACCTGCGACTAAGTGTTGCATCAAATGGAGGAGTGTGCAATGAAGAAACGTGGGTCAGGCGGGTCAGTGAAAGACTGAGACATTTATTATTCTGAGGGTCTGGGTTACATAGTGAAAGCTAACAATCATCCCCAAGGCATTCCCATGATTCTTAAGTGACTAATCCCAGCCCTTACATGCATCCATAATTATTCACACCTACTTGCCATCAAGGTTCAAGGGGCAGAGTATTATAACACCTTCCAGGCACAGGAAATTGGTGAGCTAAATATTCTGAATAATGAAGCCCTTATGGGTAGGAAAAGGAAAGAGTCAAGCTCTAACCTAAATTCCTTATCCCATATTAGACTCTTCAGCTCTGGCCCTCAACATTTACCCTTTTTACCTGTGAGGAAATTGAGATAGATAGAAGTTAAATGATTTACATAGGTTTCCACAGCTACTAATTCTCTAAGGTTGTATTTGAACTCAGGTCTTCCTGACTCAGCACTCTATGTCCTGTGCCACCTAGCCCTTCACAGCTAATGGTTATTTTTGTGTATATTTGTGCATAAATATGTATACATACATAGTATATGTATATTATATGTGCATAAATATATAGTATAAATAATATACATATATACAAATATGTATATACATATATGCACATATTTTTATATTTTAAGCCTTCTTTTACTTAACATTTATGTTAGTAAAAGTGCATGTATATACTAGAAATGTATATGCACACACACACACACACATATATATGTATACATGTATATATGTATATGTTTCTGTCTTTATATACACACCCTTATATTCCTTAGCAAAGTATTTCTTGCCCCAGCTATTTTTTCTCCCTTTTGTGTTTCATGATATTTATAATCTTGGGTCCAATATTTACAAGCCATGTTATGTGAGTAGGTGAATCTCTCTGAGCCTTAGTCTGCTGCCTTGAAAAATGGTAGGAAAAACACTTTGTTAACCTTAAAACATCATGTAAACACAAATTGTTATATAAATGCAAGCTAATATTCTTATTGCAAATTAATACTCTTTCAAACGTGTGAAGACTTCCTTGGTGGAATAGTTGGATCTGAACATTTTGTTTCAATGGGCCATGATAGTGGCAGAAGTAGATGTTGTGGAGTGCTTAGAGCTTAGTCAGACACTGAAGAAGCAGGTCATCCACTGCATTCAGACCCATTACCAGTTGTCTTGACTTTTATCTTCACACTGGGTTTAGATGACTCTGGAAGACTGAGTGAGGCTGAGGACTTTGCGCAACTTTGCCTCACTTACATCAAGTCAAAGGCAAAACTTGTGTTATGTCATTTTGGTCTTCTTCAACCATGAAGGACAAATAAGACTTTCACTTTTATTACTTTTGTCTTCTTAACTTTTTGTGTGCTCTAGGAACAGATATCCTACATAATTATTATTTCCTTTTTGTCTCCTTTCCTTTTAGTGCCTAATAAGGGTACTTAATCAGCATTGCTGGCTGACTGATTCCCACTTATTCCTGCTTATGGAAATTGTGCTTGCACGTTACTCTCCTATCTACTTTTCAATGATACTTTAAGCTTCTCTAACACTTTAGATCTTTTTTTCAGTATGCTTTTATATCTCTCTTCTTATTTAAGCAGCGGTAAAGTTCTGTGGAGTAGGCAGTAATTATTATTATTAATATTATTATTATTATTGACACACAAGGAAATTGAGACACAATAAGACTGTTATTTTTCTCAGGCCATATTCCTAGTTAGTGGCATAATCAGGATCACAACCTAGATGTTTTGATTTCTGACCTTGTTGTCTTTCTACATCAATTATTTTACTTCTTATGTGAGGAGGTCTTAATTTGATGTCCTTGTTTCAGTCTCTTTCCATTACAAACAATCCTCCAAACAGCTTAAAAGTTAGTTTCCTAAAGCACATGTTTTAGTGTCCAGTGCCTCCCAATTACTTATAGGGTCAAATAAAAACTAAGGTATACCCATACTGGTCTACTGACTCACACGAAACATTGCACCTCCTAACTGTGTCATTGCACTGCCTACCTAATGGACCACCTTCTCTCCCATGTCTAGCCTTTTGGAGTTTCTTCTTCCCTTCAAGGCTTAGCTTAGATATAGTCCTGCTCTCCCTTCTTCTAAGCTGCTAGAGTCTTTCCTTCCAAAGCTACTTTTCATCTATTTTACATGTGTAAACCTAACATATTTTAAATGTTATAAACCTAAATATGTTAATGTTGTCTCCATATTTAGAATGAAAACTCCTCGAGGTCAGGAACTGTTTACCTTTTGTCTTTGTGGTCTCAGAATTTTTAGTAATGCTTGGCATATAGTAGATAATGAATGCTTCTTAATGGCTTGTTGGATTGAAAGGGGATTGAGAGTGGGATAGTGTTTGAAAGATATAGGATGAGAACAGTTTGTATCAGGTACATAGGAACTATTATAAGTTCGACAAAAAAGAAACCTTTTCCATTGACAAGGAACAGGGTTCCAAAATTAACCCAAGTTTTCATAAAGACATTTTATAATTTATGTTTCTGAATTACAAACTTAGGAGAGATTACCAGGTGCTTTCCAAATTATGAAGATATTAGAATGTGTTTTTTCAACTCTTTTAGATATATCTCAGAATAACATGTAATACATAAACAGGAAATTTTATCCAGCTATCCTAGCCAACTTTGAAAGATTATCAATATTTTTGTATAGAAGTGCTGTCGTTCTGACACATTGTGAGAATGTCAAAATCTACTTTTACGTCTATCTTGTAGCTCAAAGAACTTTGGTCTCATCAACAATTGAGATCTTTTTTTCTACTTTCTTTTGTTACTAACTTTTAAAAATTTCACTAAAACAGAATCTAGATGTCTTACTAACATAGGCCACTTAAAAAATCTTATACTTTATGATTTCAGATAACTTTTGTTATTGTTATTGACCAAAAGAAGAATAAATAATAATAAAGAGAGAAAATTAGATGACATCTTTCTTATATAAAATTTTTAAAAGATACAGATCAAGTGACACCTGATCCATGATTTTTCGTTATAGTTAAGAATTGATTTTTCCATCCTGTGAACTCTATATGATTCTAAACAAAATTTAAACAAATTTAAACAAAATACCTCTATTGCACTATCATATTCAACTTTGTATAGTTAGTTGTATATTACGAGCTCCAGAAGGTCAGAGTCTTCCTAGTGACACATTCTTGCCTGGTTGATGTTAATTTAAATTTATTCGAAGGGGATGAAGTACCTGTTTAATCAGGGCCAGAAGCAGAATCTTGGGAAGAAGTAACCACATGATAAGGAGAGGAATGAATAGTAGGCTTCATCGGGTATATCCTAGATTTGCAGAGGGATGATTTTAAGATCAGAAATATAACTTTCACTGGAGAAGACAGCTCAAGAGGGATGCAGTTTTCTCAACAATAAAGCTTGGATGACACAAAAAAGTGCACAAGAAAAATGAATCTATTTTAAGAGACGAATATGTGAGTTGTATATTTGTGTGTACATACATACACACACGTCAACCTAGATTCAAATATGTATATGTATGTGTATATATACATACACATACATACATACATACATACATACATACATATATGCACACACACATGTGAAAGCAAGAGACAGGCAACTGAGGATAAATACATGAATAGTCCAGTCATATAAAAATGTCAGGAAGCTTAAGCCTCAGGATGAACTGTGCTTATGATGAACAAAAGGACAACAAAAAAAGAGTTGTTTCTTTTTCTTTAAATCTATGTTGGTGACAAATCAAATAAGACCTAAGACTTGTTTAGGGGTATAAAAACTGACAATGGAATTAAAGAAGAAATACCGACTAAACTCATATTTAATTTTTGCTTTATCCAGAACATAGCAACAAGGATTTCTTTCATCTGGAGCAAAAACAGTTTGAGAAATGACACACAGAGATGGGAAGAGTGGGACAAAGTAGCCTCACAGTATGATGGGAGGGAAAACAGTACAAGGGACATTTACATCAGGGGAGAGGATGGATCATCCCCAAGAGAATCAGGCCTGTGTCCCACCTGGGTTTGGTATTAGGCAGCAAAGATCCAGAGAATGATGGCTTAGATATGAGTGAAATGGAGTTATAGCATGCTGAAAAGGACTGTAATATACAAAAATATCAGTACTTAACCAAGAGTTCTTAAATTTGAGTTCATGAACTTATTTTAATAAATCTTAATAATTATATTTCAGTTATATTCCTTTGCAATCCTATGTATTTTATTCCATACATTTAAAGACATAAACCTGAGAAGAGGTCCATAACTTTCACCAGGCTGCCAAATGGGTCCATGACACAAAACAAGTTAAGAACTCCTGTTCATGACCATAATGGGTAACTCTCTCCAAACAAGGTTGGAAGTCATCCATAGAAACAGGGAAGTTGGAAAGAAGTGTAGATTTAAAGGAAAAGACATTGAGTTTTATTTTACATGTTGTATTTGAGATGTCTATGGAAAATCCATTTCAAAATGCCCAATGGACAGAAGGTGGTATGGTATTAGGGCTCAGGAGAACACCAAATGCTAGATATTTATAGTGATCTAGGAATCATCTTCTGGGTCATTCACCATGAATTTTGTTCTGTGAGCCATGCATTATTCAATATGTCATTATTTAGTCTTATTTTAAGTCTTCAATTTTATTAACATTCTGACTTGCCACCAACTTTTTTTTATCTTCTTCCCTACTTGTACATGTACTGTATCAATTTTTGTGAATATTCCAATCTAAAGCCCAGTTTCCTCAAGGAGGAGATGCCTTCTTTCAGAATATTCTATCTTTTGCCTATTTGTAAAGTTGCTTACTTCCATCTTCAGGAGTGTTTGCAATTTTAGAAAATGAACTAACACATATTTTGTGGTAGCATACCATGGTGCTACTGTATCTAGTAGAACTGCATATCACTCCTGAGGGACCAGATTTAAGTGATTTCATAGAGGTGAGTAGAATCTAGCTTCTCTAAATACTAAGTATATGGTGGAAATAAAATTTACCTAGATGGTCATGGTTCCTAGCCTTAAGTTTTTGTGCTTCAACTTGAATTTTCTTTAGAGATAGGAATAACTATAAAACTTAGAAATCTCTCAAATATTTTCCCCATCCTTTTCCAAATTTTTTTTTCATGACCTAAAATGATTATTTAGATAGAGATTAGAGTACCTTTTACAAAAGTGAATACAAATCAGGAAAGCACAGGGCTAGATGTCCAGAGCTACATGGATATTATTAAAGTAAATTCTGAAATCTGGAGTTCCCTGGACTCTTCACTACATTGAAAATGGAAATTACATGATATATTGGAAAGAAAACAGGTATTGGAGTCACAGGACCTGGCTTCAAATTCTGCAGTTGTCATTACATGTGAGAACTTGGGCAAATCACTTAGTATTTTTGAGCCTCAATTTTCTTATCTGTAAAATAAAAGGATTGATTTAGATGGAGGTTTGAAAACTACAGCCTGTGACCTAAAGTCAGCCTGTTGCCTGTTTTTGTACAGCATGAACTAAGACTGGTGTTTACATTTCAGCTTTATTGAAAAATGTAAAACAAAACAAAACATTTTTAGCTTGCAAGCCTTGTAGTAAAAGTGGGCAGCAGGTTGAATTTGGATTTCAAGTCATAGTTTGTTGACCACTAGTCTAAATGGTCTCTAAAGTCCTTTCTAACTTGACAATCTTGGGGCAGCTAGGTGGAGCAGTGGATAGAGCACAACCCCTGACATCAGGAGGACCTGAGTTTAAATTCAGCCTCAGACACATAATATTCACCAGCTATGTGACTCTGGGCAAATCACTTAACTCCAACTGCCTCACTAAAAAAAAAAGTCCAACTTGACAATCTTAAGAGCATGAATTTTAGAATTCCTGAACAGCAGATAAAAATGGTCAAGGAATAAGTCACTATCCTGTTATTCCTATTTTATATGTAAGGTTCTTTGAGCTACTGTGCAGAAGGAATACATGCTCAGCAGTTGTATGAATAGAATCCCAGTGGCAGACCAAACTGTAGGGGTAATATGTACCTTATTCTATTCCTACACAATTTTTGCCTTCTCTCCTAGCTCTCTCTGTTTTGGAAGCCTTCTGTTTCATGTATCTTGGAGTTTATGAGTATTTGGTACAGTGACCTATTAAAATCAATATTTCATGGATCACTGTTATATCCATTCAATTTTGAGCAATGATTTGATCTATGAAAATGTTTTGGTTTCAATATACCTTATTAGTTGAATTCTCCAGGATATTTTGGGGGTCTGTATTTGCAATATGAGTATTTGTCCTCTATCAGTCAATGGAAGACATTGAACTTCTGATATATAATTCTAGTCGTGTATTGCTAGGAGCAATAACTGCAATGTATAGTTTCTGACATTTCCTTGCCTAATGTATACTGATTACAAACTCTAGCCTTCTTAGGAATAACTCTAATGTAGTTTCTTATGCTCCTGACATGCTCTTGAAGCACCATAAACTTCTCCATTTCTACAAACAAATCCACATGCTTAAGCTGTTCAATGCTTCTTTGTTGACATAAATTTGATTTAATTAATGTGGATGTTGCTCTTGTTCATGAGAAACTTTTGGCTCTATACTGGATATTGGTCTTTGTACAGGCTCTAGCCAGAGACAAATTACTTCTGGTTACTTTAGGCAAATTCAATGATGTGAGTCTATCATAAGCCTTTATATTGCTCTGTGTAATAATGTCTATTCATTCCAAAGTATTTCTATAGGGTTTTGGTCTGTTGACCAGATGCTCTAAGAAATGTATCTCAATGTTCTTGTTTCTTTTTGGTGATGGATTGTTTATCATTCTATAGCTGCCTTAGAATGATAGGTCCTGAAGTACTATTGTTGTTATTATTGCTTCCTTATTTACTTGGTTTCTACTAAAATCCAAAGAGTAAACTCCAACCCAAAGCTTGCACATTCACTTCTGCCCCTCTCAACTAACAATAATAAGAATACAAAATCTTACTTGGTAATTGTGCTTTACAAAGTGATCCATCTATATTATCTTATTTAACCCTTACAGTAAGCTGGTGAAGAAGGTGTAACAAGTATCATTATTTGCACTTTACAGATGAGAAAAGTGATACACAGAGAGATTATGTGACTTGTCTGAAGTCATATATCTAGCTATTAAGTGGCAGAATGGTAACTTGAACTTTGCTCATTTGTCTTTAAATGTAATGCTCTGGTTCCCTAAAATTTTGATTCTATGCATCAATTATAGCATTTCTGTTTGCCATTTTTGAAGAAGGTACACAGTAGATTCCTTTCCAGGGTAGTGAGTATGAGCTGAGTATTAGGATGAATTTCATCTATACCTACTTGAGGACTGCATATTCAAAACTCAAAAGAAAAAATTTAGTAGCATGTGTTGTAAAATTGATAACCTAATCTCCACTTGTATTAATAACTTAATTTAATGATATTTATAAGTTACAAAAATATAGAATAAGATTGTAAGAATAGGAAAGATAATTTAGCTGTTGATAGCTGCATTTTAATTGTGAAACTTAATGATCTTTGAGGAATGAAATCTTACTGCAGTGAGTGATTGATAATAAGAAAATTAAGCATATCAATGAATATAATTTTTATGCTGGAAGGTATGTCCAAGAGAGAGCTTTTGCTAATTGAGTTTTGCTTTTGTCTGGGAAGATGTATCCAATGTTTTATTTCTCTATAAATAATTGTGTGATTAAGGAATGAGTAGGTTTTCATTATGATTTTTAAAAGTTTTTTTTTAATTTTTAAAAAGCCTATTTATACCAAAAGAATATCCCAATATATGCCATCAACATACAGGTATTTTAATTAAAAAAACAAAAACAAAGCAAAGTCAAATGACATAGTGAATAAATCTGACAGAATATGGAATATTTCATGATTATAGGCCCCATTTCTCTAACAAAAGGAGAGACTGTGTTTCCTCATCTGTCCTTTCTGACCAAGATTTCGCTGCATATTCAAGCTGAGCTTGAATTATTGAATTGTGTTTTTATTTGCTTTATTGTAGTCATTGTGTATGTTGTTCTTCCGGTTTGTTTTTTGTTGATCTACATCAGTTTATGTTAGTCTTTCCATTCTGCTTCTGGGCATATTTGGTCTTCTGTACCATTCCTTTACCATTTCCTTGAGACTGATGAAGTGTTAAAGAGACATCTTAAATTCCTTACGCTCAGGTGAGGTAGATGAAGACCCAATGTCAGAAACAATATGCTAGAATTTTAAAACATAAGCATGCATAAGAGAATAAAGAAGTGCTTAGAAGATGTTATCATTATGTTATTATTCATGATCTTGAGGTGCAGCCTTATCATTGCCCAATTCTTTCATAAGTACTTTTTCTTGAAGTCTATCGCAACTTGTATACTCTATCACTGCTCAAGACTTTTCCCCAGGGACACACATAATCCAGGGGAACAAAGTCATAAAAACATGGATAATTACTCAGATATCCACTGTCTCAAGAGTTTTACTACTTTGACAAGTCACAACTGGTTATTTAAAAACAAAACCGATTCTTTTTTATTTTATACCATAATCATTTTCTGATACAAACCTCCTTCCTTTGAACTCTGAGGTAAAGAAAAACAGCCAAGGAAAAAATTCTGACAAAGCAATACTATCTGACAGTATATAGCATTTAACACCCATAGTCCCCTGCCTTTGTAATGAAAGGTGGGAAATATGTTTCATCTCCTCTGACCAAGATTACTCAACACAATTAATTTGAATTTGGGTCCCTGATAGTTTTCTATTAATTTACATTATCATAGTCATTGGGTAAATTGTTATTCTGGTTATGCTTTCTTTAATCTACATAAGTTAATACAAATCTTTCCCATATTTCACCTGAATTATTCATATTCATTACCTTGTAAGGTACAATATTTTAGTATATTAACTAACACCTTATGATTTGTTCATTCATTACTTAATTTATAGGCACTCACTTTGTTTCCAAATTTTTGCCATGACCAAATATGATACTATGAATATTTTGGTGTATATGGGTACTTTTTTCTGTCTTTGACTTCCTTGAAGTGTATGTGCAGTAAATTACCTGAATTTCTTTCTTTCTTTCTTTCCATTCTTCCTCCTTCCTTTCTTTCCTTTCTTCCTCCTTCCTTTCTTCCTCCTTCCTTTCTTTTTCTTTCTTCTTTCTTTCTTTTTCTTTCTTTTTTTCTTTCTTTCTTTCTTTCTTTCTTTCTTTCTTTCTTTCTTTCTGTTCTGTCTGTCTGTCTGTCTTTCTTTCTTTCTTTCTTCCTTCCTTCCTTCCTTCCTTCCTTCCTTCTTTTTCAACTTCTATTTTTTTGGTAAATATTCATAATTCAGTCAGTCAATAAACATTTATTAAGCACCTACTATGTGTCAGGTGCCATACTGAGCCCTAAGTATACAAAAAATGACAAACAACAATATCTGTCCTCAAGGAACTAATAGTCTATTGGGGTGGATAATAAGTAAACATATACATACAAATAAGTTGTATATGGGATAAATAGGAAATAATTAGAAGATGGAAAGCACTGGAATTAAGAAGGGTTGGGAAAGGTTTCCTATAGAAGATGAATTTAAATTAAGCCAGGGAAGCCAGTAGGATAGGTAAGGAGGGGGAGAATTACAGGCATGAGGTATAGTCTTCTGTCTTGTTCATGTAACATCAAGGACACCGGTGTCACTGGATCAAAGAGTATGTGATGAGCAATAAGGAGGAAAAAAAAGGACTAGAAGGCTGGGAGGGGGCTAGATTATAAAGTACTTTGAAAGCCAAACAGATGATTTTGTATCTGACCCTGGAGGTATTATGAAGCCACTGGAGTTTCTTGAATAGTAAAGGTGACATGATCAGACCTACACTTTAAGAAAATCATTTTGGTGGCTGAATGGAGTCTGGTTTGGAATGGAGAGACACTTAAAGCAGGCAGACCCACCAGAAGGCTAATTCATCCTGATTCTACTATATAGCATGTGGTCATTTTTCATTGCTTCTGTGTTTATTCTCCCAAAATGTATCACACTGATGAGAACTTCAATTACCTTTGTGCACCTCCTATTCCCTGATAACTGTCAATTTTAGCTCTGTGGTGTGTGTCTTATACATAAAAAATCCATTTTGTAAACTTTTTGGTTTTCTGAATTTTCATATGAGGGTCTATTCAGCTTTAACCCATCTTTCTTTGGAAGTTTCATGACAATTTCCATTATATCTTCTTTTTAAATCAGGAAACGGGGTAATGAGAGAGGTGGTTAACCTAAGCTCAGCGAAGGTCACTTATAGGTAATAAGAATGTCAAGAACAGAAGTTATCTATCTAAAATCATCTTAGAAAAGTTTGTCTGACTTTAGTGAAAGTAGTCCACAGCAAGAAATATTAATGAAAACTTTTCTTCAAACTTGAGACATTTTTTAAATCAAACTGAATGTTTAAGTATAAATCCCTCAAAGGCAGACTATTTTTAAGTGCATCCACTACCTCAGAGTTCAGTGTTTCTGAGGACAGTTAAAACTGTGTAAAAGAAATTAGATTTGGAATTGGAAGAACCGTATTTCAATCACTTTTCTGCCACTTAGGTGCCACTTTTCTGCCACATGTGGTCTTGGACAAGTCACATAACCTATTTGGTTCCCATATAGTGTTCAGTGTTATGTTAGGGGGTATATGATAAAGATGGTAGTCCTGGACTGGGCTTCAATTAGCTCAGAAGACAGTGAGGATTTAAGTACCAGGTATTTCTTGGTGCCAGGGCAAGGATAAAAGTTATCATAGTCTTAGCATTCCTCATCAAAGGATGCCCTCAGGTAATCTGCAAAAAGCCCTTTCTTTCACACCCCACAGTTACTAATTTTCTTCAAACTGGGTTTAAAAAATAGATTAAAGGTCCAGAGACATACATCCACATATGCTCTATATGTACACTGTAGAGAATTATTAATTTTAGCACAAAAATTCTCTGCTCTGGGGTCCCTGCCTCCTGCTTCCACTAAGGAGAAAAGCAAACATCTTGTGTATCTTTTAAGGGATGGAAGCTTTTTATCACTCTGTAGCTTTGCATTCAAGAGTTGGAACAATCATAATCAATAACTGTGGTTCAAAAGCAATATTAACTAACATGAGCACCTGAAATTTGTCTCATTTTCTTTGACTCAAATGCCACTTTAAATGCCGTGCTGAAGGAGAAGCCTATGGCATGCAAGGTGGGGGTTAGTTGGAAATGGGAAGGTTGATAGTAATTATCAGGAAGTTGCTAACTTCAAAGGACTCTAGTCTAGTTGATGAAGACCATTTAAGATTAATTTACCTTACTCTCAGGAAACAGTTTTGGTTTTTTTTTAAATTTTTATCTATTTTTTTGCTTTAGTAGCTGCTACTGTCTTTACTTCAAGCTAGATGAAGGTGGGTAAAAGAACATTTAAGAAGAACAAGTTTTCAGTTGGAGGATACCATGTGAAGATGTTTGCATCTCTTACTTTACTTCCTTGCCTTTCTTCTCTCCTTGAGCTCTCAAAGGAGCTAATGATAAGTAAGTAGTCAAATGGGAAAGAAGTGATAGTCTCCACAGACAAAGTTATCAGTAATAATAACAACTAGCATATATATGCATATATATATTGATTATTACATTAATTATTGAATACACAATAATAATATTTTAAGATTTTTCCAAGTGTTTTACATACATTATCTCATTAGTTATTCACAACAACCCTATGAGATGGGTATTTTTATTATCCCCATTTTACACATAAGGAAACTGGGGCTGAGAGAGGTTAAATAACTTGTCTAGGATCACATAACTATTAAGTCACTCAACAGGGCTCAAAGTTGAGTATTCAGACTCTAAGTCCAAACTCCATCCATTACACTACCTTGCTGCCTCAGGAACAGAGGGAGTGAAGATGACTTCCCACCAACCTTAGATGTCTTACCTTGCCTGTCATTTCCATCCATCAACCTTCAGAAGCTTCTGGTCAATCCCTAATCTGCTCATTAAAGCTAATGGGCATGTCTACATAATTCCTTTTGGATGAAGATAGTACAGTACTTGGAAAGAAGAAATAATAACCTACTATCCCTCTGTTATGAGCTTAAACATTTGGCCCCTTCTTTTGGGGCAACATGGAGCTCCAAAATGCATATCTGTAATAAGCTGATTTCAGAAATTTTCTGTCTCTCAAAAGCCAACAGGAGCAGAAGGTCTCTGGAGTCTCTGAACTCCTCTTTAGTTTTATGGGTCCTCCCACTTCTATCTGACTGGTGGCTAAGGGAGGCAAAGTCCATGCCCTGAGAAAAGGTATGTCTGGTTTCTTCATGCCTAAAATGGACAAAATAAAAACTGCCTTGTATATCTTATAGGCTCATTACAAGAATCAAATGAGAGCTGAACAAAATAATAACCAACCTTGATTCTAGAAAACCCATGATGAAACTTGCTACACATTTCCTGATAGAGAGGTGATAGAGTACAGATAGAAACATTTTTGTTGTTCCTGTTGAACATAGACAATGTGGGATTTTGCTGAACTATGCATGTTTGTAATTTTTGCTTTCTTTCTTTCTCAATGTAAAGTTGAGGGTGAGCTTGTGAGTGGGAAGAAGAGGAGGTGGATTTTTGTTAATTGAATACTAATTAAAAAATAATCAAATGAGATAAATATGTGAAAGTATATTAAATGCTTTTCCCTGTGCCTTCTCTATCACATGCCATTTGTGTCAGAAAGTGAACTGAGAAATGCATCCTTCTTTGGCAGTATAAAAGAAGGGAACCTTCATGTTTTGCTTTTTAAAGTTTACATAAAAATAATTTTTCTTTAGCACTCTGAGTAATAGTGACGTTATTGGATTTTCTAATATGTATTTTCCATAAAAGAGGGAAAAAAAGTGTTTCTGTTTTTATCCAGTGGGGAGTTTTAATTACCTGATGGTACAGTTATTCTGAGAACCTGGTATTATGCTAACTACTAAAACCTAATTATCCTAGAAATATCTGGATTCAGAGCTTAAACTTAGAAATTTTAATGAAACATTTAGGAAAAAAATGTCACTTCAAACTTATGAAATAATATGGTGTGTATCTTCTGGAGTGGGAATTTCAGAGGGATCCCTGGCATTGGTGGCTACAAAAATGATTTCTAAGCACTCATGAGTCTATCTGGTGTGTAAATACCATTCAATTCATTTCAAGGCATTACATATATGAAGAAAAACAAAATAGCCTCTGACCCTAGAGCATACATAATGAAGCTAGCATCACTGTAGAAGAAAAAGAGCCCTATGAATTCAAAGATATGGGCTTCCTAACTTCATGTTGTTGTAAGGCTGTTCCATTTGATTAAAGAATTTCTTTTCAGAACTTGTACCTATAAAATCTATCTCACATCTTTTCAAAAAATTAACTTTTTTAAAAAAATGAGCAATTATTTTAGATTCTGAGCAAGCATGATTTACATAAATATAATAGTAGAATTTTAGTTACCACAAAATTAGGAAGTTGTATTGCACTGAAAATAGCTTCATATTTTGCATTTCCCTGAAGATGTCAGGAAAGGTGCTCAGTAGATGAATTTGATGTACAAGAGCTATCTACCCCCAAAGACAAATACAATGGAGACTCATCAACTATGTTCAATATGTTGTTGCTTCAAGTCTTGAATTATCTTTCTGTAATTTTATTGGTTTTGGCATTATTGCTATGGCATTATTTGCTTGACAATATTATTTGCTTTGGCATAACAGAAATTTTCCATAACCACCTAAGCCAACCTCTTTAGAAAAGCCTTTCCTTTTCTTCCAAAGGCAGAGTCAAGATGGGAGAGTAGAAAATGACTTAGCTGAGATCTCTAAATATTCCTCTCCAAACAACTTTAAAATAATGCTTCAAATTGAATATTGGAGTGGCAGAGACTATGAAAAGTTAGAGTGAGACATTCTTCTAGCCCAAGGCATCTTAGGAGGTAGCAAAGAGATGTGTGATATGGGAGTAGAGGCTAGCTAGCAGTCCATGCAAATGGAATACCAGTGATGGGACTCAGGCTTGGTGAGAGAAGTAGTGGCAGCTTCAGGAGTTCTCAAGTCAGAGGTAGTAAGATAATCTGGCAACTGGTCAGAATAGATTGCAGGGTACCTCTGTGCTAGCACTGGATGCAGGACCATACACTCAAGTCCATTGCCTATAACAAAACCTGGGTTGTAGTTCAAAGGCAGAAAGGAGCAGTTTTAGTCCAGAGGTGAAAGGGAAGATCAAAGCACAAACTCAGAAGAAGACAATAAGAGAAGTACAAACAAAGCCTCAAAGGAAAATGTGAATTGGCACAAGCCTAACATAAATTCCTAGAAGAGCTAAAAATTAGTTTCAAAGTCAAATAAGAGTAGGAGAGAAAAAATTATTCAAAAAAGTGAAAGCAAAGGAAGAAAATTATGAAAAGAGAATTAACAGCTTGTTAATATATATCAGCTTGAGGCACAAAAAATACTGGAGAAAATATCACCTTAAAAACAGAATTGGCCAAAAGGGAAAGAAGTTCAAAAATTCACTAAAACCAAACCAAACAAAAAACAAAGAAACAAACAAAAAAATCAACTCCTTAAAAAGCAGAATTAAGCAAATGGAAAAAGAGATACAAAAGCTACCTGAAGAAAATAATTCCTTAAAATTAGAATTGGGTCACTGGGAGCTAATGACTCCATAAGAAATCAAGGAACAAAGGAAAAAGAATGAAAAAAAGAATAACATGGTAAATATCTCATTGGAAAAACAACTGACTTGGGAAGAGAGGACAAAGAATTTAGGAATTATTAGATTACCTGAAAGCTATGAACAAAGAAAGAAACTATGCATTCTATTTTAAGAAATTATCAACCAAAAACTTCCCCAGTATCATAGGGCCAGAGGATAAAATATAAATTGAAAGAATCCACTGATTACCACCTGATAGAGACTTCAAAATGAAAACTCCCATGAATATTGTAGCCAAATTCCAGAGATCTCAGGTCAAAGAGAAAATGTTTCAGGCAGTAAGAAAATTACTTTTCAAACACCATGGAGCCACAGTCACAATTACAGAAAATTTATTAGTTACCTCATTGAAGGAGCAGAAGGCTTGGGATATGATATTCATAGAGAGACAAAAGAGCTGGGATTACACCCAAGAATAACCTACACAGAAAATTGAGTTTAATCCTTGAATGGATAAATGGACATTTTACAAAATATTTTCAAGAATTCCTGATGAAAAGACCATAGATGAATAGAAAATTTTACTTTGAAATAAAAGATAGAAAAGAAGCATAAAACAGTAAACGTGAAAGACAAATCATAAGCAACTCAATAAAGTTAAATTGTTTACCTTTCTATATAGGAAGATGATACATGTATCTTCTAAATCTTTATCGTTATTAGGGGAGTTAGAAGGATTCTAAATGGGAAGAGGATGGAGGGGATGAGTGGATTATTTTACAATGATGAAAAAAATTGGATAGAAAAGAAAGAGGGATGCCCTGGGAGAGGGGTGAAGGGAGAGGGTGAATTATCTCAAACTAAAAAGATATGTAAGGAACAGCTTTTATAGTAGAGGAGAAATGGTGGGAGAGGGTCAGGCAATGCTTTAACTTCAAATTTGTTTGAAAAGAGAAAAGTATACATATATACATGTACATATGCAAAATATGTATATGTATCAATTGGTGATAGAAATCTTTCTCACCCACAAGGAAGTAGGAGGAAAAAGGGATTAAAAAAAGGTGGGGGTGAATATAAGAGAGGGCAGCTAAAAGCAGGCTTTAGTGAGAGGGAAAACAGATTTGAGAGGAGGGACAAGATGTAAAGAGAGATGGACAAACAAGAAAATAGAATGGATCTAAATGCAGAATTAGTAATCAAAACTGTGAATGTGAATGGAATGTGAATGGAAAATGGAAGCCGATAGCAGAATGGATGAGAAATCAGAATCCAACAATATGTTGTTTACAAGAAGCACACTTGAAACAGAGAGATACGTGCCAAATGAAAATATGGGGCTAGACAAGAATTTATTATACTCCAGCATAAGTTAAAGAAGGTATGGGGTAGTAATCGTGACTTCAGACAAAGCAAAAGAAATAAATAGACCTAATTAAAAGGGACAAGCAGGGAAACTACATGTTGCTACAAGGATGCATACACAATGAAGTAATAATAATACTAAACACATATGCACCAAATGGCAGAGCATACAAATTCTTTTTTTTATTGTTTTTTTTTCTTTTTTTAATTATTTTTTCTTAATATAAATTTATTTATTTTTAGTTTTCAACATTCACTTCCACAAATTTTTGAGTTCCAAATTTTCACCCATCTCGTCCCACCCCCCACCCCTAGATGGTACGCATTCTGATTATCCCTTCCCCTAGTCTGTCCTCTCTTCTATCTCTCCCCCCTTCTCTTATCCCCTTCCCCTTCTATTTTCCTGTAGGGCAGGATAGACTTCTGTACCGCACTTCCTGTATTTCTTATTTCACAGTAGCATGTGAAAACTTTTTTTTTAAACTTTAGGTTTCAAATCTCCTCTATTCCTCCATCCCCACCCACCCTCATTGAAAAGGCAAGCAATTCAATATAGGTTGTACATGTGCAGTTATGCAAAATACATCCATAGTAGACATGTTGTGAAAAACTAACTCTATTTCCATTAACCCTATCCTGACTTCCCATTTATTCTATTCTTTCCTTTGGCCCTGTCCTTCCTCAGAAGTATTTACTTCTGATTACCCCCTTTCCCAATCTCCCCTTCTCTCTATCATCCCCTGCTCTCTTGTCCCCTTCTCCCCCTATTTTCCTGTGGGGTAAGATAGATTTCCATACCTAATTGAATGTGCATGTTATTCCCTCCTTAAGCCAAATCCTATGAGAATAAGATTCACTCATTCCCTCTCACCTTCCCCCGCTTCCCCTCCACTGTAAGAGACTTTTCTGGGGTTTTTTTTGTGAGATAATTTACCCCATTCTACCTCTCCCTTTCTTCTTCTCTGAGTATAAGCCTCTCTCATCCCTTAATTTTATTCTCCAGATACTACCCTTATTCTTCAACTCACTCTGTGCCCTCTATCTATCTATCTATCTATCTATCTATCTATCTATCTATCTATCTATCTATCTATATATCTGTCTGTCTGTCTGTCTGTCTGTCTCTGTCTGTCTATCTATCTATCTATCTATCTATCTATCTATCTATCTATCTATCTATACATACATATAATATTTTTCCTCCAACTACCCTAATACTGACAAAGGTCTCATGAGTTATAAATATCATCTTTCCATTCAGGAATGTAAACCGTTCATTCTTAATAGGTCTCTTATGATTTCTCTTTCCTGTTTACCTCTTCATGTTCCACTTGAGTCCTGCATTTGAAAGTCACATTTTCTACTCAGCTCTGGTCTTTTCATCAGGAAAACTTGAAAGTCCTCTATTTCACTGAATGACCATTTTTTCCCCTGAAGGATTATACTCAGTTTTGCTGGGTAGGTGATTCTTGGTTCTTATCCTATCTCCTTTGCCCTCCAGAATATTACATTCCATGCCCTGTGGTCCTTTAATTTAGAAGCTGCTAAATCTTGTGTTATCCTGATGTCTTTCCACAATACTTGAATTGTTTACTTCTGGCAGCTTGTAATATTTTCTCCTTGACCTGGGAACTCTGCAATTTGGTTATAACATTCCTAGGAGTTTTCCTTTGGGGATCTCTTTCAGGAGGAGATCTGTGGATTCTGTCTATATCTATTTTGCTCTCTGGTTCTACTATATCAGGGCAGTTTTCCTTGATCATTTCCTTGAAACATGATGTATAGGCTCTTTTTTTGATCATGGCTTTCAGACAGTCCAATAATTTTTAAATTCTCTCTCCTGGGTCTATTTTCTAGGTCAGTTGTTTTTCCAATGAGATATTTAACAGTGTTTTCTAATTTTTCATTCTTTTGCATTTGTTTTACAGTTTCTTGATTTCTCATAAAGTTACTAGCTTCCAACTGCTCTATTCTAATTTTTAAGGAAGTATTTTCTTCAGTAATCTTTTGGACTTCCTTTTCCATTTGCCCAATTTTTCTTTTTAGAGCATTTTTCTCCTCATTGGCTTTTCAGACCTCTTTTGCTATTTGGGTTAGGCTATTTTTTAAGATGTTATTTTCTTCAGTATTTTTTTGGGTCTCCTTTAGCAAGCTGTTGACTTGTTTTTCATGATTTTCTTGTATCACTCTCATTACTCTTCCCAGTTTTTCCTCTACTTCCCTTACTTTCTTCTCAAAATCCCTTTTGATCTCTTCCAAGGCCTGGGACTGATTCATATTTTTCTTGGAGGCTTTGGATGTAGGAGCTTTGTCTTTGTTTTCTTCTGGTTGTATGTTTTGATCTCCTTTGTCACTAAAGTAAGATAATATAGTGTGACTCTTTTTGTGCTGCTTGCTCATGATCCCAGCCAATTACTTGAGTTTTAATCTCTTTGTTAAGATACGAATCTGCTTCCAATGTGGAGGATGTACTGTCCCAAGCCTTGGCGGTTTGTACGGCTGTTTTCAGAGATACTTGTAGGGACCTATAAATTTTCAGTTCTTCCAAGGTGGTATGATAATGGGTGAGGTGTTTACTCCTTTCCTGGCCTGTGACCAGAAGTACTCCTTTTTGTCCTGTAACTATGAGGAGGGGTTCCTCTCCACAGCCACTACAAGCTCCACCATGCCAGTGCTCCTTACCCCAGCACCATAGTCCAGAACCAAACATGGGCAAAGCAAGAGATTCCTGCCTCAGCACTGGCAGAGAGCCCTGCAATCCATCTCTGATCAGCCACTGGATTCCCCCTCAGTCTATCTATGGGCCAGAAGCTAGGGAAGGAGCTGCCACCCACCCCAAGCCAATCTCTTGTGGAATGGAGCTGAGACCCAGCCTTCCTTTCTCAGCACCGCAGAAACAGACTTTTCCCACTGACCTTCTAAGTTGTCTTTGGCATTCCTGGACTGAGGAATCTGGAAACCTCCACAGCTGCCCACGATTCAGTCCTCTGAGGCCTGCTCCAGGATCGCTGTGGCCTGTGCGCACATGCCATGCTGCGCTGCGCTCCCAGCCAATGCCATACACCTTTCTGATCAACCATCCATGTTGTCTTGGGCTGGAAATTTGTTTCACTCTGTCTTTTTGTGGGTTCTGCTGCTTGAGAATTTGTTTAGAGTCAGTTTTTATGAGTATTTGGAGGGGTTTGGAGGACAGCTTAAGCAAGTCATTGCTTTCACTCAGCCATCTCAGCCTCGCCCCCCCCCCCCACAAATTCTTAAAGGAAAATTGAAATGTGTGGCATTTAAAAAGTTCAAGAGATATAATTTCTGGGTATTTTGGTAATTTTATTAATAATTCCCAGCAGTTTTAATAAAATGTCAGTGGCACTCTCAAATGCCAAAGACAAGTATGGTGGCAGGGTCACAGCTTTCATGCTTGGAAGAGGGGAGTTTCTGATAGTGGTAATCAACTCTGATTGCTTAACAACTAATGAGAGAATGAATATTACAGTAAGGGAGTGAACCTATTCTAATAAACTTTGATTATGTAATTTACTTCTAAGTTGCCCCCAGCCTTGGGCAATCTATTAAAATAATTTGTCCCTGTCTAAATCTGAGTAGAGCACAATGGTTTTCTCACCTGAGTGGGTTCTCAACAAGATTGTTGAGACCATTAATCCAATCTCATTATCAAATATCCTTTAAGAGATTGAACTTGCAAATGAGGACTAGAGAATTAGGAGGAACTTTGTATCTCCTGAAATCAATGGTTATTAATAATCATTTATCTCAAATGAATTACAAAAGGAAATAGATAATAAAACTATACTAGTGAGATTCCTCACCTTTCCCCTCTTAGAACTAGATAAATGCAACCATAAAATCAGTGAGAAAAAAATGAAGGAGGTGAATAGAATTTTAGAAATTTAGATATGATAGACATCTGGAGAAATTGAATGGGAATAGAAAGGAGTGTATCTTTTCTCAGTTGTATGTGACACCTTCACAACAGATCATGTATCAGGACATAAAAACTCACAATCAAAAAAAGAAAAGTAGAAACATTAAATGAACCTTTTTCAGACCATAATGCAATAATTCAATAAAGTGTTGTCCTTTCATATATTAAAAGCTAATTGGAAACTATAAGTGGGATAGGGAACAAATCATAGAAATAACCAATAATTTCATTAAATATAATGACAACAACAAGACACACACCAAAATTTGTGGGATGTGACCAAAGCAATGTTTAATGGGAAATTTATTTCTCTAAAAGAAAGAGCAGATCAATGAATTGGTCATGCAACTAAAAACACAAAACTCATAAAAGAACAAATTAGACACACTCATTTAAACACTAAATCAGAAATCCTGAAAAAGCAAAGGAGATATAACAAAAGTAAAAAATCATTGAATTAATTAAACAAGGAATTCATTTTATTAAAAACAATAAGATAGATTAATCATTGCTGAATTTGATTAAAAAATGAAGGAAACCAAATGACCAGTATCAAAAGTGAAAAAGGTGAATGCACCACCAACAAAGATGGAATTAAAGCAATTATTAGGAGTAAGTTTGCCCAATTATATGCTAATAAAACTGAAAATCTGGTGAAATGGAGGGATATTTAGAAAATATAAATTGCCCAACTTTACAGAAAAGAGGACAGAATACTTCAATGATCTTATCTTAATAAAAGAAATTAAAAAAGCCATCAATGTGTTGCCTAAGAAAAAATCCCCGGGTGGCGGGGGGGGGCAAAGCCAAGATGACAGAGTAAAAGCAGTGACTTGCTTGAATTTTCCCCCAAACCCTTCCAAATATCTATAAAAATGGTTCTAAAAAGATACTAAAGGAGCAGAACCCACAGAAAGACTGAGTAAAACAATTTGCAGCCCAAGACAACCTGAATGGTTGATTGGAAAGATCTATCATTCTGGGCAGGAGAGGAGCACAGTTTGGAGTAGGCATACAGGCAAGGCAGGCCTCAGTGAACCTGGAGCAGGCCTCAGAGGACTAAATCACAGGTGACTGTGGCAATTTCCAGACTTCTCAACCCATAAACAACAAAGGCAACTTAGAAGGTCAGTAGGAAAGGTCTGTGTCTGAGGTGAAAGGGAAGTACAGCCCCAGCCCTAGTTCCTAAGTATGGCTCCAGGGCTGTTGCTGATTCCAGAGCTTCAGGGCCCACAGACTGAGGGGGAATGAAGTGGCTTATCAGCAGGAGATTGCAGAGATCTCTTTGCTTCTGCAGGATTCTCTTGCTTTGCCCGTGCTTGGATTGGGGTCACAGTTCTGGGTGGTGGTCCTGGGGTGAGGAGTGCTGGCATGGTGGAGCCTGTAGTGGTTGTGGAGAGAGAAACCTCCTCACAATTCCAAGGCAGAAAAGAGTGCTTGTGGCCACTCATAGACCACAGCACTGGCCAGGAAAGGAGTAAACACCTTGACCTTGACCATAACACCTTGGAAGAACTGAAAATTTGCAGGTTCCTAGAAGTATCTCTGAAAACAACTGAACTAAACCCCTGAAGCTTGGAACAGTACATTCTCCAAACTGGAAACAGACCCCTATCTTAACAAAGACTTTACAATTCAAGTAATTGGCTAGAATCATGAGCAAGCAGCTCAAAAAGAGTCAGACCACCAAATCTTACTTTGGTGACATAGAAGATCAAAATATACAACTAGAAGCAGACAACAAAGTCAAAGCTCCTACATCCAAAGCCTCCAAGAAAAATATGAATTGGTCCCAGGCCATGGAAGAGCTCAAAAAGGATTTTGAGAAGCAAGTAAGAGAAGTAGAGGAAAAACTGAGAGTGATGCAAGAAAATCATGAAAAACAAGTCAACAGCTTGCTAAAGGAGACCCAAAATAATACTGAAGAAAATAACACCTTAAAAAATAGCCTAACCCAAGTAGCAAAAGCGGTCCAAAAAGCCAATGAGGAGAAGAATGCCCTAAAAAGAAAAATTGGCCAAATGGAAAAGGAAGTCCAAAAGTTTACTGGAGAAAATACTTCCTTAAAAATTAGAATTGAGCAATTGGAAGTTAGTGACTTTATGAGAAATCAAGACACTGAAAAATTAATCCAAAGGAATGAAAAACTAGAAAACAATGTGAAATATCCCATTGGAAAAACAACTGACCTGGAAAATAGATCCAGGAGAGAGAATTTAAAAATTATTGGACTATCTGAAAGCCATGATCAAAAAAAGAGCCTAGACATCATCTTTCAAGAAATTATCAAGGAAAACTGTCCTGATACTTTAGAACCAGAGGGCAAAATAGAAATTGAAAGAATCCACTGATCACTTCCTGAAAGAGATCCCCAAAGGAAAACTCCTAGGAATATTATAGCCAAATTTCAGAGTTCCCTGGTCAAGGAGAAAATATTGCAAGCTGCCAGAAAGAAACAATTCAAGTATGGTGGAACCACAATCAGAATAACAAGATTTAGCAGCTTCTACATTAAGTTACTGGAGGGTATGGAATATGATATTTCAGAGAACAAAGGAGATAGGATTACAATGAAGAATCACCCGCCCAGCAAAACTGAGTATCATCCTTCAGGGGAAAAATGGTCATGCAGAGAAATATGGGACTTTCAAGCATTCTTGATGAAAAGACCAGAGCTGAATAGAAAATTTGATTTTCAAATACAAGCCTCAAGTATAACATGAAGAGGAAAACAGGAAAGAGAAATCATAAGAGATTTGTTAAGGTTGAATTGTTTGCATTCCTGCTTAGAAAGATGGTATTTGTAACTCATGAGTCCTTTGTCAGTATTAGGGTAGTTGGAGGGAAAAAAATTATATGTATGTATATAGATAGATAGAGAGTACAGGGTGAGTTGAAGATGAAGGGTGATATCTGGAGAATAAAATTAAGGGGTGAGAGAGGATTATACTGGGAGAAGGAAAAAGGGGAGACATAGAATGGGATAAATTATCTCACATGAAATAAAGAAGAAAGGCTTTTACAATTTAGGAGAAATTGGGGAAGGTTGAGAGGGAATGAGTGAATCTTGTTCTCATAGGATTTGGCTTAAAGAGGTGATAACATACACACTCAATTGGGTATTGAATTCTATCTTATCCTACAGGAAAATGGGGGGGGCAAAGGGAACAAGAGGATGATAGAAGGGAGGGCACATTGTTGTAGAGAGTAATCAGAAGCAAATACCTATGAGGAGGGACAGGGTCAAAAAAGAGAATAGAATAAATGGGGGAGAATAAGATAAAGGGAATTATGCTTAGTTTTTTCACAACATGACTACTATGGAAGTGTTTTACATGACTACGCATATGCAACCTGTATCGAGTTGCTTGCCTTTTCAATGAGGGTGGGTGGGGAGGGAGGAAGGGAAAAAATTTGGAAGTCAAAGTTTTAAAAACGCATGTTAAGAAAATTGTTTTCACATGCAACTGGGAAATGAGGCAAAAAGGAAATGGGGTATAGAAATCTACCCTATCCTACAGGAAAATAGAAGGGGAAGGGGATAAAAGAAGGGGGGAGAGACAGAAGGGAGGATAGATTAGGGGAAGGGGTATATGGAATGCAAACCATCTTGGGGTGGGGGGAGGGATTAGATGGGGAGAGAATTTGGAACTCAAAATCTTGTGGAAGTGAATGTTGAAAACTAAAAATAAATAAATTAAAATTGCATTAAAAAAAAGAATTTGCTTGTAAAAACCATCCCCAGGAACAGATGGATTTACAAACGAATTCTACCCAGTCATTTAACAAACAATTAATCCCACCACTATGTAATCTGAAAAAATAGATAAAGAAAGAGTCCTACCAAATTCCTTTTATGACACAAATATGATTTGATGCCTAAACCAGAGAGATCAAAAGCAGAGAAAAAAATGTTATGGGCCACTTTCATATCTGAATGATCATACACTGTGGCCAGGTGGGATTTATAGCAAAAATTCAGAACTTCTTCAGTACTTAAAAACTATCACCAGTCCAAAGTCTTAGCCACCTTTTAGTCTCAGGAAGAGAAAAATTCTTTTCCCTGTGGCCAGTTTCGAGATCAGTTTCTAGGAATCCCATTTTGTTTCTAGGTCCAGGACTCTTGGCTTCCCTCTGAACCTCTCCTTTTTTTTTTTCTAGCCAACTCTGAATCAGCTCATATTGGATTCTTCCCATTAGTGTTCCTTTTTTTGTTTGTTTGTTTTTGGTTTGTTTTTCTAAAAAAATGTCTCTCTTGTTCTTGGGAACCTCACTCCCTCTACTTTTCAGCTGAAAGGCCCATCTCTCCCCTCAATTTTCTTTTCTTTCTCTTTACCCCGTTCTCCTAATGTGTACCTAATACACATTAGCATGTTAAAAGAGTTACCATCTGGTCCTGAGAATAATCTACTATCTTCAATTAAAATATTTAAAATACCACCACCCATCATTTACATTTTAACATATAAACTTTCATTTAACCCCTTAACTCAGAATGTCCTTTAATCTGTAATCATTTTTACTACTGATATGCAATACAACATTTAATTCCTTTTGTAATAGTGCTTATACTCATTCATACAGTTATAATATATGTATGCATGTGCATATAGATGAACATATATGTATATTTATATATGCCAATGCATATACCCACATATATACATACATTTACATGTATGTATGTTTTCTTAACATCATTTCATTGAAAATTAGTTATTGCAGATGATGTGAGTGAAAGATGGAATCTGGTATGAATTTTAGTGCCCGGAATCTAGAAGAAATAAAAATTAGCTGTACATACCAAGGCTCAATATCTTGGGCAAAGCCTTTAACTGTTATATCCCTGATGGGAATAATTTTATCCATCTCTAAAGTGATGATTTCAACTAAAATATCCTATTTCAATGCTCAGTAATTACTCTTTATATCAATAATAATACCAATCACTAATGTGAACTGTCAAGAATTACTCCTAAATATTTTATCTAGGAAGTAAAACAGAAAGAGTAGAATGATTACTGAAAATTAATATATGGTTAATGCCCCCCAGTTGGTGTTATAAATTATGTGAGGGATAAAGTAACATGGCAGACTCAGATGACAACACACCGTGAAAAAGAACTTGAAAAAAAGCAAGTTGCTTCTACTTGCTATTTTTTTCTTTCAATAAGGATATATATATATATATATATATATATATATATATATATATATATATGCATATATATATATATATATATATATATATATATATATATTTTCAACAGGGGGTACAAATTAGGAAAAAACCACAATATTCGTGAGCAATTGATCCTAAAAGCTGTAGAATGACTAGTGGACTTGGGTGGAAATATTCATATTGCATTCTCACAAAAGTCAAATGAATTTATTATGATTGGCTCAATTATAGTGAATACCACTTTTGTTTAAAATGATGGCACACTTGGAATAAAATTATTGCTGTTAGATATGTTAGGAGCATAGCTAAACAAAGAAAACACTTTTTCCACCTTACTTCCCTATTCATAGACTCATTTTCGCCCCTTTCTGTATTCATGAAGTTAGGAGCATCTGTGTATACAGCATCTGTGTATTTTAAATGCCCATTTTGGCTTGGCAATTCTTTCTTAGATGTCAAATGAAGGGGAAAGCACATTTGCACTTATAAAAGAGTAATTTTTAGCCCAAGTAAGGTTATGGATAACACTTTAGTTCAAGTTTTCACTTCTTCCCCTGATTATTGAAATGGTTATTTTAAAATAAATAAATATTTATCTTTTATTAATTTATTTTTAGTTTTCAACAATCACTTCCACATGCTTTTGAGTTTAAAATTTTTCTCCCCCTTCCTCCCTACTTCCCTCCTAGGGCAGAGTGCAATATGATACAGGCTCTACATATATGTTCCCACTAAACATACTTTCACATTAGTCATGTTTTAAAGAAGAATTAGAACCAGTAGGAGGTACCACAAGAAAGAGGAAACAAAACAAAACAGAATAAAAAAAGAGCAAATAGTATACTTTGATCTGCATTCCAACTTCATAGTTCTTTCTGTGGATGTGGATAGCATTTTCCAACATGAAAATTTGGAAATCCTTGCATTGCTGAAAAGGGCTAAGTGTATCGAAAGTTAGTCATCCCCCAACATGGCTGTTACTGTATACAATGTTCTCCTGGTTCTGCTCACTTCATTCAGCATCTGCCCATACAAGTCTTTCCAGGTTTTTCAGAAGTCTGTCTGCTCATCATTTAAAAAAAAATTTAATTAATTTATATTGATTTATCAACAATCACTTCCATATGATTTTGAGTTTAAAATTTTTCTCCCCTTTCCTCCCCAGCCCTCTCCCCAAGATGGTGCACAATCTGATATAGGCTATACATATACATACCTATCGAACATATTTTCACATTAGTGATGCTGTTCAGCCGTTTACCTATTGATGGGCATCACCTACATTTTCAATTCTTTGATACCACAGAAAGAGCTCCTATAAATATTTTTGTATATATGGATCCTTTTCCCATTTGATTGATCTCTTTGGGATACAGCCCTAGAAGTGCTATTGCTGTGTCAAATGATATGCACAATTGTATAGCCCTTTGGCCATAGTTCTAAATTGCCATCCAAAATGGTTGAATCATTTCACAACTCCACCAACAATGCATTAGTGTTCCAATTTTCCCATATCTTCTCCAACATTTATCATTTCCCTGTTTTGTCTTGTTGGCCAATCTGATAAGTGTGATGAGGTACTTAAGAGTTGTTTTGATTTGCATTTCTCTAATCAATAATTATTTAAAGCATTTTTTTATATGACTATAGATGGCTTTAATTTCTGCATCTGAAAACTGCCTGTTCATATCCTTTGACCATTTATCAATTGAGGAATGAAATGAATTCTTATAAATTTGGCTTAGTTCTCTATATATTTTAGAAATGATGCCCTTATCAGAGACACTGGTTGTAAAAAATTCCCAGTTTTCTGCTTCCCTCCTAATTTTGGTTGCATTGGCTTTGTGCAAAATCTTTTTAATTTAATATAATCAAAATAATTCATTTTGCATTTCATAATATTCTCCATCTCCTGTTTGGTCATAAATCCTTCTGTTTTCCATAAACCAGACAGGTGAACTATTCCTTGGTCTCCCAGTTTGCTTATAGTATTAGCCTTTATATCTAAATCACGAAACCATTTTGACTTTGTTTTAATATGTGGTATAAGATTTTGTTCTATGCTTAGTTTCTGCCATACTCTTCCACTTTTCCTAGCAGTTTTTGTTAAATAGTGAGTTCTTCCAGAACCTGGGGTCTTTGGGTTTATCATATAGTAGATTACTACTTGCATACCCATCCTATTCTGCTGATGCACCACTCTGTTTCTTAACCAGTACCAACTAGCTTTGATGATTGCTGCTTTATAATATAATTTAAGATCTGAAACAGCTAGGCCACATTCTCTAGCATTCCTTTTCACTAGTTCCCTTGATATTCCAGACCTTTTGTTTTTCCAAATGAATCTTTCAAATGAATCTTGTTATTAGTCTTTCTAACTCTATGAAATAATTTTTTTGGTAGTTTGATTGGTATGGCACTGAATAAGTAAATTAGCTTAGGTAGAATTGTCATTTTTAGTATATTAACTCAGCCTACCCAAGAGCAACTGATGTTTTTTCCAATTATTTAGATCTAACTTTATTTGCATGAAAAGTGTTTTGTTTGTTTTGGTAGTAGACTCCTAAATATTTTATAATGTCTACAGTAACTTTAAATGGAATTTCTCTATCTCTTGCTGTCAGGCTTTATTGGTAATATATAGGAATGCCAATGATTTATGTGGGTTTATTTTAAATAAATATTTGTTGGTATGTTTTTATTTTATATATCTTAATTTTTCTATTACACTTTTCTCTCCTTTTCCCAGACAGTCATCACATGTTTTTAAAACTATTTTAAAAATAAAAAAAGAAAAAGAGAAATAGAAAACACAGTAAAATGACCAGCTTATTGAAAAAATATGAAAATATATGCGACCTTCCACACTCATGGACCTCCTACTTCTGCAAAAGAGTGGAGGGGAGGAAAATGTGTTATCATCTCTCTTTAGGGCTCTGCTTCTTTTTTCTAACTGCAATATTCCCTTTCACTTATTTTGTGATTGTTCTTTCTATTTACATTGTTATTGTCATAGTGTATATTGTTTTCTTTGTTTTACTTCACTGTACATGAATTCATTTAAGTATTTCCATGCATCTTTGTATTTATCACACTTGTCATTTCTTATGATATAATAATATTCCATTACATTTGTGAACCACTATTTGTTTAACCATCTCCCTATCAATAAGTATTTAATTTTTACCAGTTCTTTTCTGCCACAAAAAGTGATTATATAAATATTTTTGTGTATATCAGTATTTCCCTCTTAACAATGACATGCTTGAAGTTTAAACCTACTAGTGGAATTGCTGGGGAGAGTGTGGACATCTTAGATATTTTACTCACATATTTTCAAATTGTTTTCTAAAATGGTTATACTGATTCATAGCTCCACCAAAAAAAATAATATACATATCTTCCCACAATCCTCCCAACACTGACTATTCCTATTCTGCCTGTGTCTAAGTTTAAATCTCAGAGCTCTTTTGATTTGCATTTCTCTGATTACTAGAGATTGGGAACATTCTTTCATATGGTTATTATTCTTCTTTTGAAAAGTGCTCATGTCCCTTTTTATTTGTTGGGGGATATCTTTTGGTTCCTTGCATATATATGTGAATACATACATATCTATTGTTTAAAAACCTTGGATACTAAACTTTTATCTGAAAAATTTGATTTTTTTTCCTATTCCACGACTTCCGTTCTTAAATTACATACATTAATTTTGTTAGTGTAATGGTTGTTCAATTACATGTAATCAAAATTATCTATTTAATCTTTTGTAACTGTTCCTATTCCTTATTTGTTTAAGATGACCTCTCATACTCAAGTAGCAGAGATATATGATGCATCTCTTTTCCAATTTTTATGGTATGAGCTTCAATATTAAAGTCAAAAACTCACTTTGAATTTATTGTGGAGTGTGGCACAAGATGTTCTAACACTAATTTCTGACAGATTAATTTTCAATTTTCCCAGTAATTTATCAAATGGAGAGTTCTTCCTAAAGTAATTTATGTCTTCAGGTTTATTGAAAGTGAATAATTGAGTTCCATTGTTTCTGATATTCTTTTTTGGTCAACTTCACTAACTTTTAACTGTAAGTACCCCAAAAGGTTTGATAACTGTTGCTTTAGGATATACTTTTAGCTCTGGAAGTGCTATTCCCACTTTATTCTTTTTTTTTATATTCTAATATTTTCTTTCACAAAATGAATTTTATATTATTTTATCAAGTTCTGTAAAGTATCTCTTTGATAGATTGCAATGGAAATTAAAACTATAAGTTAACTTTGGCAGTATTGACCTGGTTTGGCCATTAGCATTGAATATTTCTCCAGTTATTTAATGTTTTTTGTTTGTTTCTTTAAGGAAGACTTAATAATTGAATGTATATAAATATTTTGTGGGCTTTGGTAAATTGAGTCTCAAATATTTTATGCATTTTGTAATTATTTGGAATGGGGTTTCCCTTTCTAGTATTACCTCTTAGATTTTGTTACTTGGTAGAAATGGTGTTTAGTTTTATGGACACACACACATATTTGTAGCTTCAACTTCATCACATCTTGCTTGGATTATTGCAATAGTCTGTTTTTTTCTACACAACTTTTAAAAATGTTTTTATTTACATCACTATAATTTTCCTCAGTATCCTTCTCTCATCTCTTCCATATAACAAATAGTGTTTTAAAATAAGAATAAAAAAAGGAAAAAAATTAGCATAACTGATCAATATGTTGAAAAAGTCTGAAAATGTATATGGTGTGATGGAATGGTATCTTCTCACATCCCTTCTCATATGGCTCTTTTGATCCATACTTGTTCTTTATAATTTTGCTACATTCACTTTTGGTTGTGTGTTTGTGTGGTTGTTTTTCCCTTGAACATTGTCATGGTCATTGTGTGTAATGTTTTCTTGGCTCTGCTTACCTATCGATTCATATATCTTTCCATGCTTCTCCATATTTGTCATAGTTCTTATTTTATATAGCACTGAGCAGTTATATACCATTATATTCATGTGCCACAATTTGTTTGACTATGCTCTAATTAACATGCATATACTTTGTTTACATATTTTTTCTATCACAGAAAGTGCTGTTACTAATGTTTTGGTGTCTATGAGTATGTGCTTCTTCTTTTGTGAAGTTGTTTCCAGAGATACTTTTAGGGACTTATAAACTTTCAGTTCTCTCTTTTTTTTTTAACATAAATTTAATTATTTTTAATTTTCAATGTCTACTTCCACAAGATTTTGAGTTCCAAATTTTCATCGCATCTCGCCCCTCCCCCACCCTAAGATAGCATACATTCTGAATACTCCTTCCCTTAGTCTGCCCTTTCTTCTATTTCTCCCCCTCCTTCTCTTATCCCCTTCCCCTTCTATTTTCCTGTAGGGCAGGATAGACTTCTGCACCCCATTTCCTGTATTTCTTATTTCTCAGTTGCATGTGAAAACTTTTTTTAAACATGTGTTTTTAAAACTTTGTGTTCCAAATTTCTCCCTTCCTCCCTACCCGCCCATCCTCATTGAAAAGGCAAGCAACTCAATATAGGTTATATACATGCAGTTATGCAAAACACTTCCATAGTAGACATGTGAGAAACTAACTCTATTTCCCTTAATCCTATCCTCCCCTCCCATTTATTCTATTCTTTCTTTTGACCCTGTTCCTCCTGTGAAGTGTTTGCTTCTGATTACCCCCTTTCCCAATCTGCCCTCCTCTCTATCATCCCCCTGCTCTCTTGTCCCCTTCTCCTCCCCCCCCCATTTTCCTGTAGGGTAAGACAGATTTCCATACCTATTTGAGTGTGTATGTTATTCCCTTCTTAAGCCAGATCCTATGAGAATAAGATTCACTCTTTCCCTCTCATATTCCCCCATTTCCCCTCCACTGTAAAAGCCTTTTCTTTTCTTTTCTTTGTGAGATAATTTACCCCATTCTACCACTTCCTTTCTTCTTTTCCTAGTATAATCTTCTCTCATCCCTTAATTTTATTCTCCAGATATGACCCCTTAATCTTCAACTCATCCTGAGCCCTCTATCTATCTATCTATCTATCTATCTATCTATCTATCTATGTCTATCTATCTATCTATCTATCCACCCATATAATTTTTTCCCCTCCCACTACCCTAATACTGACAAAGGTCTCATGAGTTATAAATATCATCTTTCCATGTGGGAATGTAAACAGTTCAACCTTAATAAGTCTCTTATGATTTCTCTTCCCTGTTTACCTCTTTTATGTTTCACTTGAGTCTTGTATTTGAAAGTCAAATTTTCTATGCAGCTCTTGTCTTTTCCTCAGGAATGCTTGAAAATCCCCTATTTCATTAAATCACCATTTTTTACCCTGAAGGATTATGCTCAGTTTTGCTGGGTAGGTGATTCTTGGTTGTAATCTTATCTCCTTTGCCCTCTGGAATATTATATTCCATGCCCTGTGGTCCTTTAATTTAGAAGCTGCTAAATCTTGTGTTATCCTGGTTGTGTTTCCACAGTACTTGAATTGTTTCCTTCTGGCAGCTTGTAATATTTTCTCCTTGACCAGGGAACTCTGGAATTTGGCTACAATATTCCTAGGAGCTTTCCCTTGATCATCTCTTTCAGGAGATCTGTGGATTCTTTCAATTTCTATTTTGCCCTCTGGTTCTACTATATCAGGGCAGTTTTCCTTGATAATTTCTTGAAACATGATGTCTAGGCTATTTTTTTTTATCATGGCTTTCAGATAGTCCAATAATTTTTAAATTCTTTCTCCTGGATCTATTTTCCAGGTCAGTTGTTTTTCAAGCGAGGTATTTCACATTGTCTTCTATTTTTTTCATTCTTTTGGATTTGTTTTACAGTGTCTTGATTTCTTACAAAGTCACTAGCTTCCAATTGCTGTATTCTAATTTTTAAGGAAGTATTTTCTCTAGTAATCTTTTGGACTTCCTTTTCCATTTGGCCAATTTTTCTTTTTAGGGCATTCTTCTCCTCATTGGCTTTTTGGACCTCTTTTGCCATTTGTGTTAAGCTATTTTTTAAGATGTTATTTTCTTCAGTATTTTTTGGGTCTCCTTTAGCAAGCTGTTGACTTCTTTTTCATGATTTTCTTGTATCATTCTCATTTCTCTTCCCAGTTTTTCCTCTACTTCTCTTACTTGCTCCTCAAAATCCCTTTTGAGCTCTTCCAAGGCCTGAGACTGATTCATATTTTTCTTGGAGGCTTTGGATGTAGGAGGTTTGACTTTGTTGTCTTCTGGTTGTATGTTTTGACCTTCTTTGTCACTAAAGTAAGATAATGTAGTGTGACTCTTTTTGCACTGCTTACTCATGATCCTGGACAATTACTTGAGTTGTAAACTCTTTGTTAAGGTAAGAGTTTGCTTCCAATGTGGAGAATGTACTGTCCCAAGCTTCGGGGGTTTGTACAGCTGTTTTCAGAGATACTTCTAGGGACCTATAAATTTTTAGTTCTTCCAAGGTGGTATGATAAAGGACGAAGTGTTTACTCCTTTCCTGTCCTGTGCTCTCATTTATAAGTGACCACACGCACTCCTTTCTGTCCTGGAAGTGTGAGGAGGGTGTACTCTCACAGCCAGTACAAGTTTCACCATGCCAGTACTCCTCCTCACCCCAGGACCACCATCTAGAACTGTGACCCAGATCCAAGCACGGGTAAAGCAAGAGATTCCTGCCTCAGTACTGGCAAAGAGATCCCTGCAGTGCCCCTCTGATTAGCCACTGTATTTCCTCTCAGTCTGTGGGCAGGAAGCTCAGGACACAGCCACCACCCCAGGGTCTTGCTGTCCTGGGAACTGAGGCTGAGACCTAGCTGCTCTCTCACCACAGAAACAGAGTGTTCCCACTGACCTTCTAAGTTGTCTTTGGCATTCTTGAGTTGAGAAGTCTGGAAACTGCCACAGCTGCCCTCTGAAGCCTGCTCCAGGTGACCACACCACACTGCGCTCCTCTCCCCCAGCCCAGAGTGATATATCTTTTCGATCAATCATCCAGGTTTTCTTGGGCTGGAAATTTGCTTCATTTATCTTTTTGTGGGTTCTGCTGCTTTCAAATTTATTTAGAGCCATTTTTATAGGCATTTGGAGGGGTTGGGGGGAGAGCTCAAGCAAGTCACTGCTTTCACTCCACCATCTTGGCTCCGCCACCGCCTAAGCTTTCAGTTCTTCCAAAGTGCCTCTGTGAGCACAGAGGCACAAAGCTTGTGCTCTGTGAGTGGCCACAAGCAATCTTTTATGCTGTAGAACTGTGAGGAGAGTCCCACCTTCACTGTAGCCATAAGGTCTGCTATTCCAGTGCTCCTCCCCATCCTAGATTTGCCACCTAGTACTGAGACCTCCATATGAATATGGGCAAAGCAACAGAGTCTTGCCTCAGTGCTAGCAAGATGACCCCTATAATCTCCTTCTGATCTGTTGTTTGGACTCCCTTACAATCCGTGGGCTAAGAGTACCTGAAGTAGCTGCTGCAGCTGCTGATTCAAGCACTTCCAAGGCCTGCTTCTGGTTTTCATACTTTCTTCTTCTTGATGATCTTCTTGGGATATAAGATTAATAAGGGTATCTCTTGATCAAAGGACATTGAAATTTTAGTCTCTTTCTTTATAGAATTCCAAATTGTTTTCCAGAATGGTGTGCTGATTCACAGTTCCACCAACAATGCATTAGTGTTCCTATCATTATTCCACAGCCCCTCCAACATTGAGTATTTCCATCTTTTGCTATCTTTGCCAAATCACTGTGTGTGAGATAAAACCTCAGGGTTGTTTTGATTCACATTGGTTTTATTATTTGTGTTTTGGAGTATTCTTTCATATTATTATTAATACTTTGTAATTTTTATAAGTATTTGTTCATACCCTTTTACAACTTATTTAGGAATGACTTTTCATTTTACACACACACACACACACACACACACACACACACACACACACACTGATTTTCTATTATTTAAAAAATTTTCCTGTTCCAATACCTCCCCTCTGTGAGGCTGATAATCCTCAAATGGTGGTCATTGCTCTAGGTGCTCCAGTGACTTTTTAGTGCTTGTAGTTTAAGCCATGTATAAAGAAGCTCAGATTTTCAGAATGCACAGCAATTGGGTTCATGGGGGAATAAAAATACTGGAAGCTATGCATATATATCCATGACTTACGGATAGGAGGTGGAAGACAAGATATGGGCAGTCTGGTATAAGAGAACAAAATGTGAACTCCAACTGTTTAGTCCTTCATAATCCAGTACTAACCTTTCCTTCCAGACTGATTTCACATTGTTTTTTCTCACTCTCCACTTTGTAGTCAGACTGGTCTATTTGTTATTTCTCATATATGACATACCATCTTCCTCTTCCATGTTTGTACAAGCTGTCCCTCATTTTATAATTGTATTCTTTGTTCCATTCAACTCTTACTTTCTTTATATTCATTCGAAGTTCAGCTCCCCTGCTACCTTTCAGATTAGGTCTTTTCTGACTCCCTATATCCTGTTAGTGTTTCCTCCTATACCCTGCTACCAAATTGTATTTTATTTGCTTTCTATATCTGTATATATTTTGTATGGCTCCAGCTAAATACAGATTTCTTGAAGACATAGAATGTTTTATTTTTCTTTGTCTTAGTCATATTGAACAATGCCTAGCACATAGAAGGCACCTAGTAATCATTTTTTGATTGGACATCTCATAATATTCTTTCCCTCCTTTGATCTCAAGGCACTTGTGATATGTACTTTGTATTTTATAACTTAAGAAGCAGTATGACATAATGGTTCTACTATTAGATCTGGTGTCAAGAAGACCTAAGTTCCCATCCTGTCTCTGACACTTACCAGCTATGTTGGCCTGGGTAAATCATTTTACTTTTCCAAGCCTATATTTCCTCATTTAGAATGGTTTATTTACTGCAGCCCAGAGTTTGGGTGTTCTTAGTTAGTGTTTACTATACTTTGGGAGGAGTACCTGAAACTACTACAATATTTCCTAGAAAAGATTACTCCCAACAAAATGAGGATTCCAATCTCTGGATTGACTTTGTAGAAGGTAATTGACTGTGAGCCAGTTTTTTTGGACAGGGCATGGGGAGAAAGGAAGTGAAGAGGCTCCCAGGTCAAACATTGATTCAGCGGTTTCCAAAAATGTCTTATCTTTTGGTATTTTAAGTACTGCTCTCCTGGGGAAGTGAAATAATAGGAGTAACTCTTCATGTTTTAAGTCCTTATCAATGCATGCTTGAATCTCTTGTTTTTGTCATGTTTCTTTAGTGTAGAAAAAATAAATACTTGTCCTATGCCTGATCTACACTGGATACTCAACAACTTCTCTTTCTTTTTGGAACACTCTATATATGACCCAAAGCTTATGTTTTAAATGATTCTTGTCAGGGCTCTAGGGTGGTGCATAAAGAACCAGACTGTGTGTGCAAAACAAAGAGTTTGTTCCCTCTCCTCAGATTCAAAGCTCAGAAGATTGAATCTGTTACTCTGCATGTGGGTCTAGAGACAGGTGTGTTAGTAGAAATAAAAGGTGATTATCACAGCTTCCCTTGGCCCAGTGGCTCTGTGCTATAGCTTTTTTTTTCATTCAAGAAGAGAGGCATCAAACATAACCACTGAAGAACAGCACATAAAATGAAATGTATCACATCTCAACAAGAAGTGATTGGCTACCAGTGAGGGAGTCATTCCTGATTTAGTTATCTGTATGAAGTCATATCTTCAACTGTTAGAAGAAAGGTAAAAGTAAATACCAAAATAAGAAAGAGAAATATGAGAAGAAGCAGTATGTGATCACAGCAATGAACCAAGTTGTTTAAACAAGGGGTCTAATCTGAAAAATGGGAAATGGACAAATATCAAAACATTGACTCACCAGTTTGAGACATTTGTAGAGAAATTTGACTGATGCAAAATCTCTGCCACAGTACAGACTAGGTTAAAATACCCCAGAATCTGCTTCAGATAGCAAATGTTTGATTTTGTCAAGTGGGAAGACAAGGTAACCAAAGAATTAGAAAGAAAGCTGGAAAAGGAGTTGGGAGAATTGGATTATAACGAGTTCAGAAAGTTACTACTTGATTGGCCTTTGACTTCTTTTTTGGATCTCAGTTTACTCATCTGTAAAATGGGGAAAATAATATTTGCACAACCCCTCTTCTGGGATTGGAATGGGGTCAGAAGAAAAGTGCTTAATGATTCTTAAAGTGTAATACATCCACAAGTAGTTATTATTATTGTTTCAAAATTATTTTTCCAAATACTGTGGAGAATGAAAAGAGTCAATAACAATATTATCACAAAAAAAGAATGAAAAATTAAAAAAAAACATGGCTACAAAGACTTTTGTATGAGATCTAGCTAAGTCAGGAAAAGGTGGAAAAATTTGTAAATAAAAAGGAAGGAGTACGACACAATTTGTAGAAAATATTCAAGGTACCTTCTAGCTCTAAATCTTATGATATTATGAAATGTGAAATGAAACACATCTGTGCAGAAGTATATGACCATCTATTCTTATATAAATAATGGTAGATTCACTAACTTCCCAAGATGAAGAAGAGCAAATGTCAGGATTTGCGGAAAAAAAAAAACCAGAAAGGAAAAATCTAGAATACATTGTTGAAGGGATAATCTGAGGAAAATTGAGTGAGGAAAACCTGAGAAGGACCATAAGTGCTTAAAGGATCTAAAGTTAGGTGGTTTATTGCTGACAGATGTTATGCAGCTCCCTTTCCTTACAAGTCTCATGAGCACAAGACAGTAGCTCAGACACACAGTGGGATATCCCAAATGCAAGCCCAGATCTTTTGGGTTTCTGCCCTTATATCTGATTATTATTGCTGGGCAAATTCATAGAGAATGAGTGGGAGGAATCTTTAATGGTAGTTAATTCAGCAAGTGTTCTAGACTGCAAGCTCCTGTGTTATAGTTCCTGACACATAGTAGATATTACATAGTTGCATACTATTATAATTATTATCCAAGCATATCAATTAATAAAATTTGCCAATTTTACATACCTAAATTAATTGAAGCTTGTTAAGCTTGATAGTTTACTAACTTTGCATTCGTAACCCTAAATATAACTGGCTGAGCAAGTTGATGAGTACATAGGAATTTCTCTTTATATAGGTAGGGCAATCAGTGATCAAATGTGGAGTCACTTCTGTCAGCTGGGGCCTAGCAATAGGCCAGTTCTCACAGAAAATTAGTGAACATCTAGACAAATAAGTAAAAATCATAAATAACCAGTACAGTTTTAGCAACAACAGTTCATGCCAGAACAATCCAATCTCCTTTTTTGATATGCTTAATAGATTAGTAGATTAGGGCCATGCTATAGATAAAGTTTATCTATTTTTTAGCAATGTTTTTAACAAAGACTTTCATCCTATTCTTGTAAACAATATAGAAGAACATGGTCTAGACAATTAGGTGGATTTAGAAATGACTGAATTGCTGAACCCAAAGAATAACTATGGATCATTCAATTCAGTTTCCTATGTAGTCTCCCAAAGAATTATGCTTGGTATTTTGCTATTTGATATTTTTATCAGCATTTTGGATGAAGAGATATTGAAAACTTATGAAATTCATGGATTACCCAAAATTAGGAAGAATAGATTGTTCCTAGTTTTCAATTGGTTGACAGTGTTAGGATTTATTAAAAAAAACAACAACAACAAACAAAAAACATTGGCAGGATATAATCTGGGTTTAAATCTAATAAGATCATTTTTGTTTGTTTGTTTTTTTTACTAGACTTGTCATTTTATTTGTTTAAGGATCCAGGGTTAATATACTTCCTCTACCAAGTAGATTTGTATCTTCTATGCAACTTAGTCTTAGAGAGTTGCCTAGTACACTTGGAGGTTAAATGACATGCCCAGAGTCACATGACTAATGCAGGTCAGACACAAGACGTGAATTCAATACCTTTTATATCCAAAGCCAGCAAGCAATCCATTATATAAGACTACCACTCAAGAGGAAGATTAATAGGGAAAAAGTAAAGTTTTTATACCTGGGTCCAAATATTCAATATATCAAGCAATATATTAGAGAGATCTGACTAGATATCAGTTTTTTTTTTTTTAAATGACGATCTGGGTGTGTAAATGATAAAAACATTCATATTGTTCTTTAAGATTTTCATAGCATTATTCCTCACAATAACTGTGAGATAGATGAAACAGATCTTATTATCTCCATTTTACAAATAGATACTTATTCTTTAAGACATGAAATGACTTAGCTATGATCACACAACTAATAAGCAGAGAAACTCCAAAGAAGAGTGACAAGGTTGGTGAAGGGACACAAGAGAAATGGTTGAAGGAATTGGAGATGATCTGATAAGGTCAGGTTTTGATACCCAGAGGAACTACATCTCAGTAAATGAAAGAATAAATCAGCATAATTTCAAGATCAGTGACAGTTATCATTGAAAGATAGTAGATGCAATGAATGAGGAATGCCAAAGAAGAATGGTATTGAAAGAATTATATGGCAGGAAGAGATGATGGACTGTTAGCATGACAATAATAAGATATGACAATGCCAGAGGGCTTTGTGCTCTCTCTCTCCTGTCTCTCTCTCTGTGTCTCTCTCTGAGTATGTATGGCATTTATTTTCAGACAACCACCTTCCATAAATTAAAGTACTCAATATTGTACCAGCCAGTTGTCAGAAATCAATAATGAAACTACCAGCAGAGATATTTCCCATTTCTTTTTTTAAATAATTAATTAATTAATTTTTAGTTTTCAACGTTCACTTCCACAAGATTTTTAGTTTTAAATTTCTTCCCCCTTGCTCTCCTTTCCCCCCTCCCAAGGCACTGCAATAGGATGTAGGCTCTACTTATGCATTCATATTAAATGTATTTTCCCATTAGTCATGGTGTAAAGAAAAATTAGAACAAATGAGAGGGACAACAAGAATAAAGCAATAAAACAAAACAACAAAGGAAAAGGAGAGAAAATATTATGCTTCCATCTGCATTCAGACTCCATAGTTCTTTCTCTGGATGCAGATAGCATTTTCCATCATGAGTCTTTTGGAGTTGTTTTAGATTCTTCCATTGCTGAGAAGAGCCAAGTCTATCAAAGTCATTCATTGCACAGTGTGGCTGTTACTGTGTGCAATGCTCTTCTGGTTCTACTCATTTCACTCAGCATCAGTTCATGTATCTTTCCAGTTTTCTGGAAAACTGGGTTTTCTGAAGTTCGCCTGCTCATCATTTCTTATAGCACAGTAATATTCTTGTTCAGCCATTCCCCAGTTGATGGGCATCCCTTCAACTTCTAATTCTTTGCCACCACAAAAAGAACTGCTATAAACATTTTTGTACATGTGGGTCCTTTTCCTGTTTTTATGATCTCTTTGGCATAGAGACCTGGGAGTGATATTGCTGCACAATTTTATAGCCCTTGTGGCAAAATTTGAAATTGCTCTCCAGAAAGGTTGGATCAGTTCACAACACCACCAACAACACATTAGTGTTTCAATTTTCCCACATCTTCTTTAACATTTATCATTGTTCTCTTCAGTCATGTTAGCCAATCTGATTGATGTGATGTGGTACTTCAGAGTCATTTTAATTTAATTTATTCCAATCAATAGTGATTTAGAACATTTTTCATGATTGTAGATAGATTTAGTTTCTTCCTCTGAAAATTGCCTGTTCATATCCTTTGACCATTTGTCAATTGGGAAATGACTTGTATTCTTATAAATTTGAGTCAGTTCTTCATATATTATAGAAATGAGGCCTTTATCAGAGATACTGGTTCTGAACATGCTTTCCCAGTTTTCTGTTTCCCTTTTAATCTTGGATGCATTGACTTTGTTTGTGCAAAACCTTTTCAGGGGCAGAGCCAAGATGGCAGAGTAAAATCAGTAACTTCCTTGAGTTCTCCCTCAAACCTCTCCAAATACCTGTAAAAATGGTTCTAAATAACTTCTAGAGTAGCAGAAACCACAAAAAGACAAAGTGAAACAAATTTCCAGCCCAAGACAACTGGGGTGGTTGATTGGAAAGGTCTATTGAGCTAGGCTGAGAGAGGAGCACAGTTTAGTGTGGGTGCACAGGCAAAGGACCAAGCCTCAGAAAACCTGGAGCAGGTCTCAGGGGATTGAATCACAGGCAGCTGTTGCAGTTTCCACACTTATCAACCCACAGACACCAAAGAAAATTTAGAAGGTCAGTATGAGGGTCTGTGACCACAGCAAGAGAAAAGCTTGGTCCCAGTCCCAGTCTCAGTGCATCCTCAGGGAAGTGGCTGCTTCTGAAGCTCTCAGCCCACAGACAGAGGGTGAATAAAGTGGCTGATCAGAGGGGGATTGCAGGGATCTCTTTGCTAGTGCTGAGGCAGGAATCTCTTTCTTTGCCTGTGCTTGGATCTGGGTCACAGTTTTGGGTGGTGATCCTGAAGTGAGGAGAGCACTAGCATGGTGGAGCTTGTAGTGGCAGTGAAGAGAGATCCCTTCCTTAACAAAGAGTTTAAAACCCAATTGGCTTGGCTGGGAACATGAGCAAAGTGTGCAAAAAAAAGTCAGACCATAGAATCTTTCTTTGGTAACAAAGAAGATCAAAATATACAACCAGAGGAAGACAACAAAGTCAACAAAGACAGCCAAATCCTCCAAGAAAAAAAAAATATGAATCAGTCTCAGGCCATGGAAGAGCTCAAAAAAGATTTTGGGAATCAAGTAAGAGAAGCAGAGGAAAAACTGGGAAGAGAAATGAGAGTGATGCAAGAAAATCATGAAAAATAACTTGCTAAAGGAGACCCAAAAAATACTGAAGAAAATAACACCTTAAAAATAGTCTAAAAGCCAATGAGGAGAAGAATGCCTTAAAAAGCAAAACTGGCCAAATGGAAAAGGAAGTCCAAAAGCTCACTGAAGAAAATACTTCCTTAAAAATTAGAATGGAGCAAATGGAAGCTAGTGATGTTATGAGAAATCAAGACATTATAAAACAAAACAAAAAAGCTGAAAAAAATAGAATACAGGGGCAGCTAGGTGGTGCAGTGGATAGAGAACCATCCCTGGATTCAGGAGGACCTGAGTTCAAATCTGGCCTGAGACATGTAACATTTACTAGCTGTGTGACCCTGGACAAGTCACTTAATCCCATTGCCTAGCCAAAAAAAAAATAGAATGCAATATGAAATATCTCATTGGAAAACCAAATGACCTAGAAAATAGATCCAGGAGAGAGAACTTAAAAAGTTTTCTTCTATGTGAAAGCCATGATCAAAAAAAGAGCTAAGGCATCATCTTTCAAGAAATTATCAAAGAAAAACTGATATTTTATAACCAGAGGGTAAAATAGATATTGAAAGAATCCACCAATCAACTCCTGAAAGAGATACCCAAAGGAAAACTTCCAAGAATATTATAGCCAAATTCCAGAGTTCCCAGGTCAAGGAGAAAATATTGCAAGCAGCAAGAAAGAAGCAATTCAAGTGTTGTGGAAACACAATCAGGATAACACAAGATTTAGCAGCTTCTGTATTAAGGGACTGGAGGGTGTGGAATATGACATTCCAGAGGTCAAAGGAGATAGGATTACAGCCAAGAATCATCTACTCAGCAAAACTGAGTATAATCCTTCAGGGAAAAATTGGACATTCAGTGAAATAAAGGATTTTCAAGCATTTTTGATAAAAAGATCAGAGCTGCTTAGAAAATTCGACTTTCAAATACATGACTCAAGAGAAGCATGAAAAGGTAAACAGGAAAGAGAAATCGTAAGGGATTTATTAAAGTTGAATTATTTACATTCCTGCATGGAAAGATGATATTTGAAACTCATGAGACCTTTGTCAGTATTAGGGTAGTTGAAGGGAAAAATATATGCAATAACTTTCCAATTTAATGTAATCAAAATTATCCATTTTGCATTTCATAATGTTTCCTATCTCTTATTTAGTCACAAATTCTTCCATTCTTCCTAGATCTGAAAGGTAAACTATTCCTTGCTCTCCTAGTTTACTTATAGTAAGGAGGGTATAAGGAATGTTTTGTGGATCCCCTTTGGTGAACTGATAGAAAAACATGGCCAAAAGTCTCACAGGATGAACATGAATAGAAGCACTATGATCTACATCTTTGAAAGGAACTCCTGAATTGTTGAACTCACAGGTCCATTTAAGCATTTGAGAAAAATCAATGAATGAATATCATAAGGCATAAGAAGTTTTCTATTATTTCTTTTAATTGATTGGATTTGCAAGAATATAGGCAAATGCTTTTTGTACCACTCCTTGCTTGTTATGGGTACTTTAATTATGAGTACTTTTAACTATGGCCCAAACAGCCAAACTAATTTTTTTGACATCATCTTAACTAGCTATTTATTTCCTAATATACCCTTCATACATTGGTGATGGTGATTCATAATTCCACATACAAGTCCCAGAGATAACAGCCCTGCCTTCAATCTTGTCTACATGGAGATTATCCAGAGAGGCAACCCTAGTGGAGACATGGCTATCAAATACTTTTGTTCCCTGCTTCATTCCCTACCTCCCCAGAAGCAACAGCTACTAAAATCTCTGAGAAGTAAGTTCTTACCACCAAAACTGTGTCAAATGCTTCAATGTTAAAAATGGGTTTTTTTCAATCAATCAAAATGACAATAAAGAACATGCGTTTGTACACCAGCCTTCTCTCTCTAACCTTCAGTCAGACTAAAATACTTTCTATCTAGATGAGGAGGCCTTATCATCTGCCTTGTTTCTAAATTCCAAGGATCATTAGGCCTTTCCATCTACCCTACAATACATTTTCCTATTAATGTCCCCACTTCTTAGAATGTGAGCTCTTTGAAAGCAGTGAGTGTTTCACTTTTCAATTCATATACCTAGCATTTAGCACACAGTAAGTGCTTAGTAAAGGGTCTCCAGTGATTGATTGATTCCTACATAGCTCTGGGAGGAATAAATAGAGTCATGTCATGTAAGGGTCAAGAAGGGAAAGAATGGAAAAAAGGCCATTGAAATTAATGATTAGGAGGTCCTTAGTGATATTTGAAAGAGCAATTTTAGTGCACGCTTGTCTTCCTTAAATATATATTCCTTCCTTTCTAGGTAACAGAATCTTCTCTTGTCATAGCTTTTCTTTCTCTTCATTTTGAACTACTCTGTCTAATTAACCTTCATATTGTTAAATATTACAGGAATGGATGCCATGGTACATGTGTTGAAATGCTGGAGTTCTATGCAAATGAGAAAAAAAATTAGGAGATATGGTGTGATGGAAAGGCCTCAGAATCATGAAATCAGAAAACTCAGAATTGTGCTACAATGCTATCGTAGATAGTTACTAGCTGTGTGACCCTGGACAAATCACCTAACCACTCTGTGCTTCAGTCTCTATGTCTTAAAATGCTATATGACACAATAGATAGAGCATGTAATTTGGAGTCTGGAAGATGATTCAAATCCTGCGTCAGATATTTACTACTTGTATAAACCTGGACAAGTCACTTAGTCTTGCTGTATTATTTTCTTTACCCATAAAAGTGGAGTAATAATAACACCTACCTCACAAGATTATTGTGAGGATGCCCCCATGTGTAAACTTCTTTGCAAACTTTAGGTTACTATATAAGTGCTACTTGTGATTACTATAATTATTATGATTATGATTATTAAACTGAACTTGATAACTTCTTTCCAGTTTTAAATCTATGATCCTCTCAAACAAGTTCTAAAATTCCCTGTGATAAATTCATTGTTTCTTATTTATTTTGCTTACATTCAGGTTAGTTACAACTTATTTACATTACTGTTTTTAAACATGTTATTGGACTTTTTTCTTTACAAATACCAATTTGGTATTCCTATCTGAAAATCAACAAGATTAAAATAAAAAAATACTCTTGAATATGTGAAATTCAGCATTTTGAATTGTTGACTCACCAAAGCCAGTCATCAGTAAGTAGGGTTTTAGAGAACAGAAGAAGAGTATATGTGGAGATGATGGTAGGTAGGTTTTTCCCCAAATTTCTATCTGAAAGCAAAGAGCTACTTCAGAGGTTGTTAACAGCACCATTCCTTAACCCTATTATGTATTTCTGCTACTTTTCCTTTCATGTTCAAATATAGTGAGCAGTTCGTCCTGTAAAATTCAGGCAATCAGGATGTTGTGGTCTTGCTAAAGATAGACAGAGAGAGAGAGAGAGAGAGAGAGAGAGAGAGATTAGACCATAGCGTCTTAATCTTTTATGTTCTAGGAGGAGCTTTTTTTTCCCAATGTAATTCTCTGGCAATTGTGTTGACCTTTGGTGAGTGAATAAAATGGCTTTTTTAAGCAGTCACTTTACTCCAGGGAGAAGTGATCCAAGTCAGATGAAAGCAAACTTGGATAGAAACAAATATGAACCCATTTCCCTCCCCTCAGAGATTGGAAAACATTAAGCTTTAAAAAGGAAATTGTCAGATATCTCTTCACTTTATTATATCTTAAAAGAGAAAAGGAAAATGGAACATTGCATAAGATTATATTGTTACTCTCTGTTCTTTAAGAATCATAAAATAGAATAAAATAAAAAGAAGTCAGCTAAAAGGAGACTCAGACTTGTTTATAGAAGCTTACTTTCAATCCTAGAGGTCAAGATTAATCAGATTGTATTGATGTCTAGGATAATTATCTTGCAATACATTAAAGATGTGTTTGTTTTTATAATTATGTCTTTCTAATACATCCCAATTTTACTATTTAACTACCTATGTGACATTTGGTTGGAAGGACAATGAATCTTTCTGCACCTCAGTTTCCTCATATGTAAAATGAAGTTTTGAACTACAGAATCCCTGAGCTTCTTTCCGATAGTTACATAGCTATAGCTCTCTCTGTGATAACTTTTTCAATAACAGCTTTAGAAACCTCAGACCACTGTGTGGTTGGCAATGTGATAGAAGAATTGTTTTCTTCAAAACGTAAAAAAACCCCAATATCATGGGAAAAAAGAATTATGTGCCAGATATATTGTACCTAGAGGCAAATAGGAAAAGATAAGGAGACAAAGAGACTATCCAGAGTAAATAACTCCCTGGAATTACATTGGGTTATGTAAATACTAAGAGCTCTCACTAAGCATTCTCATTCCTTAGCCTAACAAAGAATGATACTAGGTGGCTGTACAAGCAATCTCCCAGGTTTGTGCTATTAGCTGTGTGTATCTTTACTCATTTTCCCTACTGCAGTGACTTAGCCAGTATACTCTCCCCTCAAAACCCAAACCAGTTCCACTTATCACACCACCACCACATAAGCACAACAGAAGGGACAGAATATACAGATTCTGCCCAGATAGGAAAATAAAGAGAACAACTGAGTATAGGCAAGAGGAGGGCAGAAGACTGAGTCAGATAGAGAGAAAGAGCTATAATGGCTCTGTGGAAGGAGACTAGAAACATAGATGAGACCAATTCTTACTCCTCAGAGGGACCAAGACCTTTTACTGAGGACCAAGGCCTTTACTGAGAACAAAGGAGGACAAAAAAGGCTTAAGAGACCAAAGATTTAAGGGGAACTTAAAGACTAAGGAGACAGAAAAGAGGAAGAGCTGAATTAATGCTGTGATCCTATACAGGGGTGTGTGTGTGTGTGTGTGTGTGTGTGTGTGTGTGTGACAGGGATAGCACAGTGGTGAGTTGCACAAACTGAGAAAGGGAAACCGAGAGATAAAAGTTGGAGATGCAACCCCACCCAGTCCCTAAGTGAGCAGAGGAGGGGGAGTAATCTTTAGTATCTCAACAAGAATGGGGCATATTGTAGAATAGAATAATAATACCTTATGTTGAGGCATGTATACATATATATATATATATATATATATATATATATATATATATATATATATATATGTGCATATATGATAAAAGACGAAGTCTTTCTAATGGATTTTGTCAAAAGGCAATTCGCATATTACAAAACATCCTGCTTCAAGATAGGATTTTCCCTCTTAGGACTTCATACCACAACAAGAGAGGAGATGTATGTATCCCCAAGAGCAGATACTCCCAGGGTGGTAGAAGGAAAGAGAATGAGAGATAGAATAACCTGGTCTTAGAAGTGTTGGATGATCATAATAAGAGCAGGAGCTAGGACCGGGCCTCATGACTTCAGGCATTTAGTGACTATCTGTACATCACAGTGCTTCCACTAGGAAGGAAACTGAGAGGTTTTGGCTTCTAATACTGTAACTTATGAGTCCTAATATGCTATGTCTCATTATCAATTAAACAAATGAAATCAGTTAACTTTGAGGGAAAGAAAGATATTTACTAAGGTAATTAAGGACAGTGGTTTCAGTATGTTATTCTCCCTTCCCCAAGCTTAGGACTCATTCTCTTCTTGAACAAATAAGGTCTCAGTGGAAAGTGGGCTGAAACTTCAAGTGGAATGGTAGAGAAGCACATGTGTACAGAACATGTGTCACCAAGGGGTGATTCTTGATTCTTGGTCCTGGAAGTTCTTTACTCCCCTCATATAGTCCTTGTGTGATTTCCCCTTTAGTGTAGCTATCTGCTGGGCTCCAAAGATAAGTGGCTTTCCAGAGTTCATAGAAAATAATTCTTTTTCTGACATCTCTGAAACTATTGCCTTTGTTTTTCCGCCTCCACTGGCAAATGTTTCCTCTCTTGTTAGCCACAATTGCAGCACTGGACTCTCCTACCAACTTCTGCTGTTGGTGGGATCTCTGTTAGCTTTGATAGATTTCCTGAACTTACTAGTCACATAGGGAAAACCCCTCTTGGAATGTTAATTTATTTAAGAAGAAGAAGCAATAGACACAAATGAAAAAGAGACACAATTGGCTAGGTGTTAGAAGTATCTCATTCATCCCTCCTTTCCTCAGGAACTCAGAGCAGTTTTTATTTGAAAGTTGTTATAGAAGAGAACAAAGGATTGTATATTGAAAATTTTATATTGACACTTATTTCTGGCTTAATGTCTTCTAAATTATCAGTCCTTCTACTGCTGAAGCCTATTAGAATTTGTCCGTGAATAGTACTAATCTCTTGGCCATTTCTAGCTGGAAATTCAACTCCCAAAATCTCAAATATTGTATACTTTGTATACTGTGTATACTTTATATAATCCATAGGAAAGGGCAAATCAGAGCATGCTCAAAGGATTAGGCCATTATTGGCCAGTCCTCTTATTACAAACCCAGAAGTCAAATAGAAATTGGGTAGAGATGAAAGTTCAAATTTTTTTTCCAGTAGTTCTAATCGTTAAAAGAATACAGAGATAAAAAAGGATAAGAAATGAAGGGAAATGAGAAGAACAAAGCAAAAAAAAAACTTTTTGAAAGAGGCTATATAAATGAATTTCTTATAAACCACCAAATTTGAGTTATGGAAATTTTGAAACACGCAATTGCCCTGACAGAGAAAGAGAAGAGTTAAAAGAAAAAAAAAAGAAATAGATGAATACATAAAATATTCTAAAATTTTAAATAATTTTTAAGAAACTAATGATGGAGCAGGCAAAAAGGAAGCTGGGAATAAAGAAGAGTATATGTGAATGGATGACCACCAAAGGTATTTAATATGAATTAATTTAAGGTGGTAAATACTGACCCAAAAGGAAGAAGATAAAACTCAATACAAAAGAAACTAATGAGGATTAAAAATCTAACAAAAATAACCTTCAATATGAATATACTAAACAGACTAATAAAATGTAGAAGACTCTCAATATGGACAAGAAAATAAACCCTAGCAACTTGTTGTATGCAAAGAACACATTAAAAATGCTCATAGAAAACATGAGTGAAAGTAGGAAATGAAATTTACTATGTATCAGGTCATTTCAAGAAAAACAGTCCTTAGAAGTATCCTCTCAGACAAAACAAAAATTTATAAGACAGAGGAGATAATTGGGAAGCTACATTTTGCTTAATTTTAGTATATATCAAATGTCAATGCTAAGCATACATTTCCCAAAAGACCAAACAATTGTTCATTAAGAAATAGTTAACTAAATTACAGAAAGATAAATACAACAAAGTAGACATTGTAGGAAACTTTAACATTTCCCTATCAGAGCTAGATAAATTCAGCCAAAAGGTAAGGAAAAAGAAAATACAAAACTGAATAAACTGTTTGAAAAGTTAGATAAACTGATGGAATCTTCTGAAAATGAACATTTGATTATACACACACACACATAGTAATATGTACATATATATATGTAAAATACATATTACTAGTATATGTATAGATCAGTTCTACTTTCAAAAAAAAGACCATATGTCTTTGCAAAAACAGGACATGTTAGTGCAGAAAACATTAAAAATGCAAAAACCAAAGCAATATGTTAAGCATATATTTTAAGCAATGAAAATCTTGACTAATAAAAAGCAAACAAATGAAAAATAAGTATCTAAGGAATATTTAATAATGAAGCAGACTGAATAATTAGTAAATCAAAGGACAAATCATGGAAACAAGAACACAATGTAAAAAAATGTTAACAGTGAAATAATATACTAGATTTCTGGGATTCAGCTAAAATATTTCTCAGAGGAAAAATGTCTAGGGGTGGGAAAATTAAAAATGAAAAAGTGAAATTAATGACTTGTGTATGTAATTTTAAAGCTAGAAAACCCATAAATAAGCAAAAATAAATACAATAGAATGGATAAATAGATAAAATGCAAAAAAAGACTACAAATGAAAAATAAGACCTGATTATCTTAAGAGAACATCAATATATGTTTATCTAACCTAATTTTTAAAAAGATGTTTCCATTTGTTAAAGTAAAAAATAAAGTGAAACCACAGGAAAAAAAAGTTGTCATAAAAAAGAATAATAAAATTCTGATATTTACAATTGTATCTTACAAATTCAAGAATTTACATAAAATAGATAGCTATCAGCAAAACTATAAAATTCTCAAATGCTTTACATTTTAAGTAAGGAAGATATTACATAAAGAGTCTGAACTGGAAAAGTCCAGAGAATGAGGAGTGGAGCTAGGAAAGGAATGAGCATGGCTGGCCTGGGAACTTTCTCAAATGGAAGATACAGGGAAAAAGGAAATGATGGAAACATTGTCCATGATGAGAAGCCTATAGGCACAGAAGGATCTTCCACAGTGAAAAGGCTATAAAGGATATGATATCTTCTAGAGTGATATGGCTTCTGTGGATGAGGTGTCAAGGGATTAGAAGGTTACTGGGATAGAAGCAATTTCCAGCATGAGAAGGCTGCTGAGATGGAGGTAAAGAAGAGAAAAATTTATTAGACAAATATAGTCTCGTTATCTAAACCAAGGAAGAGTGCATGTAATGAAAGAGAACTATAAAATTATGTCACTAATGAATATCAATGCAAAAAAGTTAAATAAAGTCCTAACAAAAAATCATAGAAAATCCAAAAATTTTTGGTAAATATAGTCACCCCAGAGATTCAGAGAAGATTCAACATTAAGAAAACATTTAACCTAGTAAGTCACATTAAAAATAACAACACCTCAAACCATATGACTATATCATTAAATCCCAAAAAAAGTTTTTTGCAAAGTATGACATACTAAATTTGTATTGTAAAACTCATCTATATTAAACCTCCTAACATATGTGTATGTGTGTGTGTGTATATTATATATACATGTAGAATGTAAATACATACATACACACATTTTTAATTTTGATAACTTGATAAACTTTTTAACCCAATAAAATTTAAACATTTTATATTAACTTGTTAAAATGTATATATCTTTTAGTTGTTTTAAATTTTTTTCAATTCTGAGTGATTTTTATTTTTTTATGTAGAAGCTATATATATATATATATATATATATATATATAAAATTTATTTATTTTGAATTGACGATTTCCATAAGCTTTTGAGTTTTAAGTTTTTCTTCCCCTCCCCACTTCTCTCCCCAAGATGGCACACAATCTTATATAGGCTATACATATACACTCCTATTAAACATATTTTCACATTGGTGATGTTGTAAGTAAGAATTAGAACTAATAGGAGGAACCACCAGAAAGAGGAAACAAAACACAGTAGAAGAAAAAAATAGCAAATGGCATGCTTTGATCAAATTCAAACTCCATAGTTCTTTTTTTGGATATAGATAGTATTTTCTATCATGAGGTCTTTGGAGATGTCTTAGATCCTTGTATTCCTGAGAAGGACTAAGTCTATCAATGTTAGTCATCGGACAATGTGGCTGTTACTGTGTACAATATTCTCCTGGTTCTGCTCACTTCACTCAGCATCAGACCATACAAGTCTTTCCAGGTTTTTCTGAAGTCAGCCTATTCATCATTTCTTATAGCACACTAGTATTCCATTACATTCATGTACCATAAGTTGTTCAGCCATTGCCCAATTGATGGGCATCCTCTTAATTTCCAATTCTTTGCCACCACAAAAAGAGCTGCTATGAATATTTTTGTACATGTGGGTCCTTTTCCCATTTGTATGATCTCTTTGGGATATAGCCCTAGAAGTGCTATTGCTGGGTAAAAGGAATTTTTTTTTTATTTTAAACTTAAATAGTAAAACAGACACATAATAAGAAAAGAAAAAGAAACATATTATAAATTTAAATATTGAAACTTAAATACAAAATAAGAAAAAAAAGAACTATTGTCATGTGTACAGCAGAACATAAAAGAGGATTCAGTATATACAGCAATACATTTCCATTTCAAGAAAAGCTTATATAATAAACACTACAAATTGTTTTCAGAGCTATCCATCTTTTCTTTGCTTCCTTGTAAGTTTTCTTTTGTTCTCTGCCATTTTTGGTTCTCTTTTTAGTTGTTCTTTTTTAACTTCCTTTTTGTCTCCTTCCCACCCTGACCCTTCACAAGAAGGCTACAATTAAGTGTGTATCTGCTCCTGTTTTTTATTTTGTATTTGTGCATATCTCTTATTTCCAATCCATTCTGACTCTTCTACTTTACTTCTACCTGCTACTGTGCCCTTTTATTACTTAACCTATCCCCTCTCCATGGATCCCTCACTTGTCCTCCCATTCCCATTAATCTAAATACCCTTCTATAGCTACAGTTATCCTATTCCCTCATGCTTCCCTCTAGAATTTAGAAGACTTAAACACACACACACACACACACACACACACACACACACAGGTATGTATTGTCCCCTCTTAAACCCATTCTCTCTCCTGAATCCTCTACTTAACTTTTACCTGCTACCTTGCCCTCGTATTACTTAACCTACCTCCTTCCAATTATCCCTCCTTTATCCTCACCCTTTTCCCTATACCCTGAGCATTTTATTTCTTTCTGAATTTACAAAATTTTTATATTGTTCTACATATATATGTCCTGTTTCCTCTTGAACCTATTTCCAATGAAAGTAGGTTTTCAGAACTACCAGTGCTTCTCCCCTGTCTAATCCCTCTGTGTTAGTTCTTCCTCTCACACCTCCTTTGTATAATTACTCTTTTTAGATGTTCCTAAACAGTTTTAATTTTAAAAATTATATCATACTCAGGTCTACTCCAATCTTTCTTATGAACTACCCAATTACTAATAATAATCTTAACATGTGTTTTGCATTTCTTCATAAAAAAGTTCAGCAGTTTGTCTTTACTGAGTCCCTTGTAATTAGTTTTTGGTATATGCCTTATATTTCTCTTAGCTGTTGTATGTCAAATCTATTAACTTCAGTTTTTTTTTAACAAAATCCTGAAAGTCTAATAAATCATTAAATTTCCTTTTTTTTTTTCCCTTCAGGATTATGCTTAGCTTTGCTGGGCATGATATTTTTGGCTAGACCCCAGTTCTTTTGCTTTTTGATGTATAGTGCTCCAAGACTTGTGGTATTTTAATGTCATTGCTGCTAGGTCTTCTGTGATTCTAATTGTGGCACCACCATATTGAATTTTTTTTTGTTGTTGCTCATATTTTATCTTTGAGCTGGGGAATCTTGGAATTTTACTGTGATGTTCTTGTGAGATTTCTTTGTAAAATCTCTTTCAGGTTGTAATTGGTGGATTTTTCCTATTTCTACTTTCCCATTTTCTTCTAATGCTTCAGGACAATTTTCTTTAATTATTTCTTGTGTTACTTGTATCAAGATTCTTTTTTGATCATAGCTTTCAGATTGTCTAATTATTCACATGTTTTCTCTCCTTGATCTGTTCTCCAGATCATTTGTTTATCTTATATTTCACTTTCTCTTTTATTTTTTTCATTCTTTATATTTTATTTTATTATTTTTTAATCTCATGACTTTGCTGGCTTCCCCTTGCCCAATTCTGATTTTCAAAGAGTCATTTTCTTCTTTAAGATTCTGCTTCTCCTTTTTTAATTGGTTGACTTTCTTTTTTATAATACTTTTGTTTTTCTTGGATAGTCCTTTTTTCTTCGCTTTTCATTAATCTCATTTGATTTTTAAAGTCTTTTTAAGTTCTATGAATTCTTTCTAAACAGGTCACCATTTGACATTACTCTTTGAAGTAGAAGAGGGTTTCTTTTCTTCAGTAGACTCTTCTGAAAACAAACCTCTGTCTTCTCTATTCCCATAGTAACATTGTGTGGTTGAATTCTTTCTCCTTTAGGCCTGATTTTTATTTTTTTTTCATTTGTAGCAGCTTATTTTTTTGTAATCACCTCTAGTCCTGGAGTATGTGGGATGGTGGCTGTGGCCTCAGATCCTTCAGTTTTCCTCTCTGACCTGGAACTGAAACCAAGACCTCCAGCCTCTAGCAAGTGTACACAGCCAGTGGCTTTGCCATCCTACTGCTTCTGCACTCACTAGGCACATGTGCTGATTCCTTCTTGACCAGGGTCATGTCTCTGCTGCACAGCTGGGTCTAGGATTCCCTGTTAGCAGAAGTTCCCTTAATCTTACCCTGCTCAGACACCCAACTCCCTTCATTGTCCCAGGGGTAAAAGTTCCTGCTGTTGGGGCCAAGGCTGCCTCCCAACCTAGCGAACCCCAGGGTTTGCCACTTGCTATTTAAGGGCTCCTAGCCTAGAGATGTTTACTCTTCATGGGGACAAAATGTCATCCTGGGATTTTTCTTCAGGTCTTCTTCTATTGTGCCAGGAGTTCACTGTTCTGCCCCTACTCTTATTTATTTTTACTGCTCTATGTTCAGCCTGAGTTGCTATTTTATCTTTTCTGTTGGGGAAATCTGGAGAGCTTTGAATTTTCATAGGTAATCTGTCATCTTCCCATCTTTTAGTTTTAACTTGATAAAATATGTACAGCTAAAACCAAAATCTAACATTATTTGCAATGGAGAAATTCTAGAAAATTTCCTAATAAGTTCAGAGGTAAATCAAGGATATTCCCTTTCCTACTATTATATTATATATTTATTTAAATGTTAGCAATAACAATTAGAAAAAGAAATTAAAGGGTAAACATTGGAAAGGACAAATTATCCCAATTTCTGTATAATATGATAGTTTATTTAGAAAACCACAGAGGAACAACAAAGAAACTAATTGAGAAAATAGTTCCAGTAAAGTAGCAGAATGCTAAAATCATTAGCATTGGCATTTATCAATAAGAAGATTCAGAAGAAACTAGTAGTAAGAGAAATTCCATTCAAAATAATGACAAATGTTGAAATCATATTGGAATAAATATACCTAGACCTATTCAAAACATATAAATACAATTATCAAATTCTATGTAAAGAAATAAATAATGACTTAAGTAATTGGAGGGATATTCATTGTTCAAGGTTGAGCCACATCAAAGTAATTAAAATGAAACTACCTAAATTAATTTACTGCTTTCATGATATACTGGATTGCCAAGGGGATCATTTATAGAGCTAGATGATTTTATAAATAAGTAATTTGCAGGTACAAAAAGTATAGAATCTCAAGGGAAATAATGTGAAAAAAAGTTAGGATAAAGCAGAAATAGATCTTTCAGATTGCAGATTATATCACAAACTGTTAACCATGAAAACTATTTAATATTGTTTAAAAAGAAAAAAAAACTTGACTAGTGCAACAAACTAGTTAACCAAAAATCAGAAGCAATTAAAGCCAATAAATCAGTTCTTTATATCTGAAAATGTATGTTTATGGAAAGACTATCTATCTGTCAAGAAGTGCTAAGAAAAAGGGGAAGCAATATGGCAAAAACAAAATCAATTTGGACCAACATCTTATACAATAAGGTCACAATAGATACACTACCTCAATATAAAAGATCACACCATAAAAATTTGAAGATAAGTTCAGGTACCTATTACAGATGTGGCTAGAGGGAAAAAAATAACCAAACAATGAATTAATGTGACCACAAAATATAAAATAGCTAATTTTAACTGCACAAAAAATAAAATGCTTTTCCAAGAATAAAATCAATGTAGTTAAGATAAGAAAGGAGATGACTTTTAGTGGAAAAAATTCATTTAACCCTATCTTGTCTATAACATTTGTCCTGGCACCCAGCTGTCCTAATTAGTAATTTACTAACTTGGCCTACAATTTCAGGCAAGCCCCATCCAGCCTTCATTTCATTCTTACTCCTCTGCCATCTGCTTGCCAGACTTTCTAGACACCAGGACCAATATAACCAATCCCTTCCAGTTCTGGAATCTTGATGAAATCGTATTGACCATTGTTCATGGATGGGGTATGTCATTCTACTTTCTGTCACCCACTCACCATTACTGCAGCTTTCCAAACCAAAATCTCTTTTCAGAGTCAATATTCCCCTATAAGTATTATTCACTTCAATGACATATATTTCCTAGAGAGCTGACAGTATTTCCTGTTATATTTATATCTCAAGTGCTAAGCATATTGTTTGGCAATGCTAAGCAATTAATATATAATTATCCATTCATTCAAATAATGGCCTGCAATCCAAGAGATAAAGACACCTAACATATATTTCTAAATATACATTTATATTAAAATAGATACATGACTGTGCTTATGTATATATGTGCATGCACATAAGTGTATATATATGTGTATGTATTTGTATATACAGATATACACACATAAATATATAAGTATATGTCTAAACACATATGTGCATATATATATAAAACAGACAAATATACAGATATATATATATATATATATCATACACACATATATGTAGGTATATATCTATACAGATATGTATATATCTATCTGTCTATCTATCTAATCAAATCCTTTCCCAAATGAATATGTAGTCTAAGGGTAGTTTTAAAAAATAATTTTACACTATTAGCAGTTGATCAACCAATAAGCATTAATTAAAAACTTATTTTGAACAACAGTGTGAAAGATTGCTCCAAATCACTAATAATAAGAGAAATGCAAATCCAAACATCTGTGTGGTTTCACTTTGTTAGGGCTGTTCCTCACACAGACACTATCCCAGTTCAGGTTCAATGCTGGGACAAAATGAGATACTCATAGGTAATTGAATAGTTATATAGTTTATACTTATACTATATAGTTTATACTTAGCCCCAACACATAAATGGTTGGGAATGGGTCAATTTAATTCAGATGATCACTACATATATCACTGTGGGCAAGGATTCCTTAGAAAAAATGGAATAGCTCTCATAGTCAAGAAACAGGTGAAAAAAGCAGTACTGGTGTATAATTTCAAAAAATGACCCAATAATATCTGTTTGAATCCAAAGGAAGCCATTCAACATCATAGTAATATGAGTCTGTGCCCCAACCACTGATGTTGAAGAGGTCAAAGTTGAGCAGTTATATGAAGACCTGCAATATCTTTTAGAAATAACATCAAAAAGGTGTCACATTCATCATAGAGGATTGGAGTGCTAACATAGGAAAGGAAAAGATAATTAAAATAACAGGCGAGTTTGGCCTTGGAAACTCACTGGTCATAGCAAATACTCCTTTTCAACAACCCCAAAAGTGACTCTACACATGGGCATCACCACATAATCAATATAGAAATCTGATTGACTATATACTTTACACTTAAAGGTGGAGAAGTTTTATACAATCAGTTAAAAAAAAGAACTGGAGCTGCTGTGGCTCAGATCATTCTCTTATTATTGCAAAATTCAGACTGAAATTGAAATAAAAAGTAGGGAGACAGATCAGAACAGATAAATACGATTTAAATAGTGTCCTTTAGTAATGTGAAGTGGAAGTGCTAAATATATTTAAGAGATTAGATATAGTAGTGCCTGAAGAACTATGGATAGAGATTTATAATATTGTAGAGGAGGCAGCAGGAGCAACAATAACAAAAATATTCAAAAGAAAAAGAAAGCAAAATGGCTATCTGATGAAGCTTTACAAATAGCTGAGGAAAGAAGGAAATCCCTAAGTCCAGAGAATAGTGAGGAGATATAAGAATGTTTTCTTAAATGAGCACTGCAGAAAAATAGAAGGAAACAATAGAATGGGAAAGACAAGACATCTTCAAAAAAATTAGAAATATTAAAATGATGTTCCATGCAAAATATGGGTGTGATATAAGACAAAAATGGTAGAAATTTAACAGAATCAGAGGAGATTAAGAAGAGGTGGCAATAATACAGAACAGAACTAAACAAGAAAGATGTTAACATGACTGATAACTGTGATGGTATGGTTATTTTATCTAGAGCCAGACATCCTGTAGAATGAAGTCAAGTCAGCCTTAGGAAACATTGATAACAATAAGATTTGTAGAAGTGATAGAATTCCAGCTGAACTATTTAAAAACCATAAAAGATGGTGCTGTTAAAGTGAATATGCCAGTAAATTTGGAAAACACAACAGTGGTAACTGGATTAGAAAAGATCAGTTTATATCCCAATCCTAAAGAAGAACAATGCCAAGAAATGTTCCAATTACCTAACGATTGGCTCATTTCACATGCCAGAAAGGTTATGCATAAGATTCTGCAAACAAGGTTTCAGGAATATGTGAATCAAGAATTACCAGAAGTGCAGGCTGCTTTTCAAAGAGGCAAAGGAACTAGAGACCAAATTGCCAGCACTTGCTGGATTATGGAGAAAGCAAAGTAATTACATAAAAAAAAATCTGCTCCTGCTTCATTGATTACACTAAAGCCTTTTTTACTATGTGGATCACAACAAAATGGAGAGTACATCATATGAAATGCCAGGCTGGATCAATCAAAAGCTGGAATTAAAGTTGTGAAGAGAATTTCCGATGTGCAGATGATACCACTCTGATGGCAGAAAATGAAGAGGATTTAAGAAGCCTCTTGATGAAGGTGAAAAAAGGGAGTGTAGAAGCTGGTTTGAAGATTAACATAAAAAACGCCTAAAATCTTGCATCACTTCCTTGCAAATAGAGGGAGAACTGGAAGTAGTTTCAAATTTTGTATCCTTGGCTCAAAGATTACTGTAAACAGAAATTGCATCCATAAAATTAAAATACACTTGCTCCTTGGAAAGAAAGCTATGGCAAATCTGGATAACATCCTAAAAAACAGAGACATTACCTAGGTGACAAAAGTCTATGTAGTGAAAAATATGGTTCTTTGATTAGCAATGTATGGCTGTGAAAGTTGGACCATAAGGAAAGCTGAACATCACAGAATGAACAATTTTGAATTGTGGTGCTAAAGAAGACTTCGGAGAGTCCCTCTGATAGCAAGAAGTTCAAATAATTCAGTACTTAAAGTAATTCAGGCTTTTCACTGGAAGATCTAATACTGAAGATGAAGCTTAAATACTTTGGCCACATAATGAGAAGATAAGACTCTTTGGAAAAGACCTTGATGTTGGGAAAGATTAAAGGCAAAAGGCAAAGGGGATGGCAGAGGATGAGATAGATAGATGATATCATGAAAACAATAACCATGAACTTGGACAGACTTTGAAAGATAATGGAGGACAGAAGGACCTGGCCTGCTATGGTGCATAGGATCATGAAGAGTCAGTCATGACTGAATACTGAACAACAAACATGGATGTGCAATAATGATATAGTCATATCAGCTTCTATAGAAGTCTCACCACCCCACCACCCCCATCTCTATAGAGAAATGTGACTATTCAACAGAGCAGGGTATAGAGAATTGTGTGGTGTTCAGACATCTACCAAGCCTGAAGACCCCCAACTCAATCTGGATGGTAACTTTTATGCCTCTAGGTGTTAAGAAATCTGTGTTAAGAAAGCAGAGGCCACCAGGAAGCCATGTCAAAGGACTTACAGCTTGAGCCTTTCCCAATCCTTGGACCAATCAAATCCCAGTTTTGGTGATTTCTTTTAAACTCATGTTGGAAGTTGAGGAGAACCTTAACCATGCCTATAATGGCAAAGTCTTGAGGACCATTTATATGCCTTTTTGGAGCTTTTACTAAATAATACTCATGTCACAGGCAGTAATACATGGGGAAAATATAGCCTCATCCTAAGAATCATCATAAAAGGAAAAAAAAAGAAAGAGAAAAAATGTGGATAAGAATAAAATGCAAAAAATACTAATCCTTTCTTCCACCATTTGCAATGACTAAGTCTTAGATCTTTAAAATTAGGCCCATAGGGTGGGTGAGGCTGAATATTTTTAGTTAATAAGAGATCTCCTAATGCAAAACATTGTTGATGAACTAGAGAAGAAGCAAAATTATATGGAATATAGAATAGATATTGAAACCTCAAGCCCAGTCACAGATTCTTTATCATGTATTACTCTAGTTAATTGACTAAGAGGTCACAAATCTCTTGCATGTAACCTCTTTGTCCCCTTAGGGGTCTTTGTGGAGAGACTTTTTCCTTCTTCCACATGGACTAAATAAGGACCTTCCCTCACTCCCATTCAGGGACTAAGAATTATCACATCAGAAGAGCTCCAACCGCACCTGGGTGGAATCTTTATGTTCCTATGTGACCAGAAGGCCACATCAACATAGCCAGAGGCCATTAAGAAGCTACATCAAGGAAGGCACATTTTAAGCCTTCCCCTAATTCTGAGCCAATCAAGCCCGAGTTTTGTTGCCCTTTCCTAATCCATGTTAATGATAAGGGAATCCTGGTAGATATTGATCCTACCATATGCTCCATACTTAGTAAATTGGCAAAGAGGACAAAAAGATTAGAATGTTCAATGTTGGTGGGATTGTAAAGACATAGGCTAGCTATTTTGGAAATTGCTTAGAATTGTGCTTTAAAATTATGACCAATTTTTCCATTTTCTTTGGCACATCCATGAAGGAGGTAAACGTTCCTCTATAAAAAGAAAACCAGGAGATGATTTTGTGATAACAAAAAAAGATATTTTGTGGATATATGTAAATTCCAGTCAATGGGAAATGACACCAGACTATGGTATCTGAATGTAAAGATTTACCATAATATAGTATAGATATTAAAATTCAGAAAACATTGTAATATTTATGTGAACTGATACAGTGAAGTAAGTAAAAACAGAAAAGCAAGATACCAAATGTATGGCTACCACAATGCAATGATTTAATTGGTGATATTTTGAGTAAACATTGTCAGCAGAATGGTAAAAATCCAAACTCAAGGGGATAAGGAAAATGTGACCATAGCAGAGAGATTTTTCAAGAAGTTTAGCAAAGATGAGAAAGAAAGAGAAAGTATGGAATCTAGTTGGGAAAGAAGAGTCAAGAGAGAGATTTGAACAATTTTCAAATAGAAGAGAATATTTCCAAAGGACTTTCTTGATTATTTGTTGTCTAAGTGAAATGTTTCTATTCTCTGTTCTAAACATGGTACATTGCGCATTCATAGAGAGTGGTTGGGCACCATCTATTTTTCTATTCTGTGTTATGTTCACATATCATGATCATGGTATTTGGAGCAAGAAGAGAATCTAGAGACCATCTAGTTCCATCCCCTCATCTTACAGGTGATGTAATTAATGTCCAGAGAGTTTAAATGACTTTACCAAGGTTATATGGATTATAGGATCAGAAAGTTAGACATGGAAATGGGTTTGGTGACCAAATAGGCCAAACCCTTCATTTTACAGATGAGAGGACTGATGCCTAAAGAAGTAGTGACTTGTTTAGAGTGACATGGTGATTAAATAGAAGGACTAGGATTCTAACCAATGTATTTGAACCCAAAGTCCAGTTATCCTTCTGTTGCATACCATTTTTCCTATCTCTACTATGTTTAGAGCATTTGTCATATAATGAATGACATGAAGTCATCCATGCCACAGCCTTTCAGTTGTATCATATTTTAAAGTCACTAAAAGGGAATGTAGGCTTTTCTTTCACACTTCACATTTTAAAGAAGTAAACTCTTTTTTTCCTTCAAGGATTTATAATGGAAGTTGAAGAATCCATTGTCCTGTTATAATCTCTGAGTCTGAATTGAAGGGTGCACATGAGTGAGCCAACCCAGCTTATCTGTATCAGTCAATGACCATGCCTCTGCTTTTATATGTTCTCTAAAGGATAAGAAAAACATGTTTTATTTCTTCTCCTTGTAAGAGTATCTAAGCCAATATTTGCAAAGTGCAAGCAAAACTTCTAAAGTGCAGTATAATGCCACTTACTTTTAAGAGCTTTGGTTCCAATTTTTTCAGATTATATATGGAGACATATAATTAAGACCTCTACATAGATTTCAGTGGTCAAAATGCTTTTTTGTCAAGCCCCTTCACTTTATTCCTTCAACCAAACATATTTCATCACATTTTTGTCAACAGAATGTAATTTTGCCCAGATCATTCTGTCAACAAGAAAGAAATGGTATAAAATCTTTCTGTCTGCAAGAATAAATTGCACATTCATTGCTGTGTGTTTCTATTTGAGTAGATGAAATTTAAACATAAAGGTTTTTCCTATGTAGAAAACACTGTTTTTATTAAAGAGTTAAAACAGGAGAAGAATTAAAATCCTGTCATTTATACAACACTGGTTTATTGCATCCAGTGTTAATTATAATATATCATGAGAAAGACAATGGTATTATAATAGAAGAGGGATGGATGTGGAATCAGTAGAACTAGATTACAACCTGTTGGACCTAGGAAGTAAGTTACTTCCACTGTCTTAATTTGTTTTCCTGTCTGAAAAATGAGAAGGTTGAACTAAATATTCTCTCAGACCCATTCCAAATTTAAAACCTACATTCTGTTAAGTGGCTTTCTTTAGGAAATCTTATTTTTATCACTAATACATATAAACCATATAAACAAAACAGGAAAGGAAAATGTTTAAATCACATTGTTTTCAAGCTCCTTTAAGCACTGTAAAAATGTTTAAATTCTTTAGTCAAGAATTTTAGAACTAGAAGGAAACTTGGAGTCATCTAACTCAATATCTTCACTTGACAGAAGAGGAAAGTGAAGTTTTCAAAGGTTCAATGAAGTTTCCCTGCTCATTTTACAGATAAAGGGACCCAGAGAAATTTAACTGACTTGCTAAAAGCACACAGATAGTCAGCAAGGAAAGCATACAGGTAGTAAGCAAGAGAATTGGGATTCAAACTCAGATCCTATGATTTTGAGTTAAGCAATCCCAAGTTCAGTGATTTTTCTATTAAAGAGTGCCCAAAGCCATTTATTTTAGTAAAAAATAAATAAATACCTGCTTTGTCCTGACCATTTGGGGAATCCATTTGTATACAAAATATTGTTATGCTAATTACAGATCAGCCTTATCTATTCATTAAAATAGATCCTCTGAGGGCCTCTCTTAATAAGCCTTTGTGAAGGAATCAAAGAAAGCACTTTGCAATCTTATAGTTAATGTCTATACTTAGAAACAGAAAAAAGAATAAAAGTATATGTACTTTAATATAATCTTTTCACTCATTGAAAACTGGTTTCATTATCAATTAATCCAAGTTAGGCACTTTTTGCTATAAGGTATTTTTTTTTAATGGGAAATCCTGGTATGATAATTAGTTGTCACTAGAAGGGAGTTTCCTCTATAGGTAATGGTAATGAAGCATTTCTGTCTTCTGTGTTGTCAGCATATGCCTTTTCCTTTCTTGAATAAGAGTTTAGTGGAATTTTATGAGAGAAAATTAAAACAATTACGACTTTGGGAAGGAAACAAGCATTTGTTAAGTACCTGCAATGTTCCAGGTCCTGTGCTTAGTACATTACAAATAGTACCTTATTTGATACTCACAGTGCTTTTGGGAGGTAAGTGCTATTATTATCCCCATTTTACAAATGAGGAAACTGATGTAGACACAGGTGATTTTTCAGGGTCACACAGAGTATCTGAGGCCAGATTGTATCTGAGACCAGTTCTTCCTGGTTCCAGACTCACAGCATTATCCACTATGCCATTTAACTCTCTGTAAAATTGCTAAAATATGAAATATAAAAATTAAATATGAAAAAGTTCAATATGAAGATTTTTGAACTTTCCAAAAGGCCTTCAGAAATGCAATTCTTTTATACTAATCAAGATGATTATGTAAAGATGCAGACAATAAATAGTTCATTTAATAAAATCAGATTTTTAAACTTGGTAAGAATCTTAGGAATCAACAAGGTTAATCTGTATTTTGTAAATGAAGAAGTTATAGGCCAGATATATTGAGGACCTGCCCAAGAACAACCATCTGGTGCACAACTATGAATAAGGAGGTTTACCTAGACAGAGAGAGGACTCAATGAGGAGTTGCAGGACCAAAATTTTATTCCAGCTCAGCTACTGACCACAAGTTACTGACAATGGACAAATTGTATCATCTTTGAGCATCCTTTTCTTCAGTAGAAAAATGAGAGTGGGATTCAATAATCCACAAAGTCTCTTTTGATTCTAAAAATATGTTTTCTTTTTTTACATAATTCTTGACATTCAAATGAAAAGACATTACAAAAACTTGGATTGTGTCTATAATGCTAGATAGCTTAAGAGATGTTTGCCTTATATTTCATCTATACTTCAATACTTCTATGGACTCCCTCTAGTGATGTAGATCACGGTACATCCACAACTTCTCATCCTGTGTTTCTCTTGCCTATGCTCTTCCACAAATCATCCAAAGAGGATCTATCTAACAGGTTAGATAACTCTGGTTGTCCTGATTTTATGGAAAACAATTCAGTATGTAGGAAGTCCACTGGTAAACTTCATTGTCACTATGAGGTCAAATACATATGTGATGATGATGATGATGATGATGATGGTGATAATAATAACAATGCAACTAACTATAGCACTTACTATCTGCCAGTTACTATACTAAGTACTTTTGGGCACCTAGATGATGCATAGAATCCCAGGTCTGGAGTCAGGAAGTCTCTTCTTCCTGAATTCAAATCTGTCCTCAGACATTTACAAGCTGTGTGATTCTGGGCAAGTCATTTAACACTGTTGCCTCAATTTTCTGATCTGTAAAATGATCTGGAGAAGGAAATGACAAACCACTCCATTATCTCTGCAAAGAAAATCCCCAATGAGATCATGAAGAGTTGAACATGAATGTAAATGACTGAAGAACAACAACAAATGCTAAGTACAATGGTTATCTCTTTGATACCATGAGAATCTCAATTTGTCTGCCATAGGTTACTTTTATCATGCTTGGTAGTTAGTTCATATTTTCTGCTTATAATTACATTCAATATGCTTTTGAGTTGAAAATTTTTCTCCCTTCCCCCCCCACCCCAAGATGGCACACAATCTGACATAAGCTTTATATTTACATACCCATTAAACATATTTTCACATTAGTGAAGTTGTAAGTAAAAATTAAAACCAATAAGAGGAACTATCAGAAAGATGAAACAAAACTCAACAGAAGGTAAAAATAAATGAGAGTGATTCAACTTCCATAGTTCTTTCTTTGGATGTGGATAGCATTTTCCTTCCTGAGGCCTCTGGAGATGTCTTAGATCCTCATAATGCTGAGAAGGGTTCAGTTTAACATTCTTAGTCATTGCATAATGGCTGCTATTGTGTACAAAGTCCTCTTGGTTCTGCTCACTTCACTCAGGATCAGACCATATAAAGTCTTTCCAGGTTTTTCTGAAGTCAGCTTATTCATCATTTCTTATAGCACAATAGTATTCCATTACATTCATATACCACAACTTGCTCAGCCATTCCCCAATTGATGGGCATTCTCTCAATTTCCAATTCTTTGCCACCACAAAAAGAACTGCTATGTATATTTTTGTACATGTGGGTCCTTTTCCCATTTGTTTGATCTCTTTGGGATATAGCCCTAGAAGTGCTATTGCTGGATCAAAGGGTATACACATTTTTGTATCCTTTTGGGCATAGTTCCAAATTGTTCTCCATTTCACAACTCGACCAACAATGTATTAGCATTCCAATTTTCCCACATCCTCTCCAACATTTATCATTTTCCTGTTTTGTCATGTTGGCCAATCTGATAGATGTGATGTGGTACCTCAGAGTTGTTTTGATTTGCATTTCTCTAATCAATAATGATTTAGAGCATTTTTTCATATGACTATAGATGGCTTTAATTTCTTCATCTGAGAACTGTCTGTTCATATCCTTTGACCATTTATCAATTGGGGAATGGCTTGTGTTCTTATAAATTTGTCTTAATTCTCCATATATTTTAGAAATGAGGCCTTTATCAGAGAGACTGGTTATAAAAATTCTTTCCCAATTTTCTACCTTCCTTCTAATCTTAGTTGCATTGGCTTTGTTTGTGCAAAAACTTTTCAGTTTAATGTAATGTTACTTCATTGTCTATGGTGCCTTTTAGCAGGATGTAGTTTCCTTCCTTATCTCTTTTGATTAGATCTATTTTTGCTTTTGCTTTATCAGAGATCAGGATTGCTACCCCTGCTTTTTTTACTTCAGCTGATGCATAATATATTCTGCTCCAGCCTTTTACCTTTACCCTGTATGTGTCACTCTTTTTCAAATGTGTTTCCTGTAAACAACATATTGTAGGATTATGGTTTTTAATCCATTCTGCAATCCATTTCCGTTTTATGGGAGAGTTCATCCCATTCACATTCACAGTTATGATTACTATCTGTGTCTTTTTCTCCATCCTTTTCCCCCATTTATGCTTTTCTTTCTCCTTTTTCCTTTCTCCCCTTCACTAGTGTTTTGCTTTTGACCACCGCCTCCTTCAGTCCCTTCCCCCTTTTATTATCCCTTTCCCTTTTCTTCCCCTTTAGTCTTACTGCTGCTTCCCTCCCTTCTTCCCCCTCCCTTTTCTTTCCCCCTTCACTTTTCTTTCCCCTTTTCCCTCCTACTGCCTATAGGGCAAGTTAGATTTCTATACCTAACTGATTATATTATGCCCTTCTTGAGCCTAATCTGATGAGAGTAAGGTTCAAACAATGCTTCCCCCCCTTCTTTCCCTCTGCTGTAATAGGATTTTGTGTCTTTTCCTGTAATGTAATTTACCCTTGTCTGCCTCTTCCTTTCTCAGTACCTTTTCTAAGATCAGATTGATCCACTTATTTGGATCCATTTAAACCGCTGGATTAGATTTTTTTATCATTACATCAAAGTCAACTAATATCCACCCTCTTTATGTATACTCCTTTAACAAGGTGTAATAACAATACAGTTCTCAATGGTTGCAAGTCTCATATTCCCTTGTAGGGGTTTAAACATCCCCCCCCCCCCCCTTATTAACAACATATTGTATTTACCTTTTTAAGTCCTTCTTGAGTCCTGTACTTGAAGATCAAATTTTTTGTTGAGCTCTGGTCTTTTTATCAGGAAAGTTTGGAAGTCTCCTATTTCATTGAATATCCACCTCTTCCCTTGAAAAATGATGCTCGTTTTTGCTGGGTAATTGAGCCTTGGCTGCATTCCAAGCTCCTTTGCCTTATGGAATATCATGTTCCATGCCCTGTGCTCTTTTAATGTAGAAGCTGCAAGGTCCTGTGTAATCCTGAGTGTGGTTCCATGCTATTTAAATTCTTGCTTTCTGGCTGCTTGCAGCACCTTCTCTGTCATCTGGTAATTTTGGAATTTTGCTATTATATTTCTTGGCAGTGTGAATTTGGGATGTCTTTCAGGTGGTGATCGGTGGATTCTTTCTATGGTTATTTTCCCTTCTGGTTCTAGGACTTCCAGGCAGTTTTCCTTTATGATTTCCTGAAAGATACTGTCCAGGCTCTTTTTTTCATCATGATTCTCAGGTAGTCCAATAATTTTTAAATTGTCTCTCCTGAGTCGATTTTCCAGGTCAGTTGTTTTACTGATGAGGTATTTTACATTTTCATTGATTTTTTCATTTTTTTGCTTCTGTTTGACTGAGTCATGCTCTCTCATAGAGACATTAGTTTCCATTTGTCCAATTCTAGTTTTTAACAGATTGTTTTCTTTTGTTAGTTTTTGTCCTTCCTTCTTCAACTGGCCAATTGTGTTTTTCAGGGACTTGTTTCCTTCAGCATACTCTTCTGTTAGTTTTTGTTCTTCCTTCTTCAATTGGCCAATTGTGTTTTTTAGGGACTTGTTTTCTTCAGTGTATTTTTCTTCCAACTGGCCAATTGTATTTTTGAAGGACTCTTTTACCTCTCTCATTTGACTATCAAAATCCTTCTTGAGCTCTTCTAAGAAGGCTTTTGTGGCTTCAGACCAGTTCATATTCCCTTCTGTTGTTGCAGATGAGGATTTGTTGACAATGTTGTCCTCTTCATAATTTCTGTCTTGATTTTCACTCTTCTCATAATATGAATCTATGGTACGTTTCTTTTTACTTATGGTGTTTCTTTATTCCCTGGCCTTTAAAGAGATTGAGCTCTCCTGCTGGGGCACAGAGAGTACTGACCCAAGCTTCTTGTGTTGGGAGCCTAGGTCTTGGTCACTGACTTTGCGTTCTGGGGCCTCTTATGCTGGGAATTGGAGGCTGTAGGTTTCTGGCAGCTTACCTTGTGTTGGGCTGGAATAGGCAAGGCTGGAACTTTCAGGCAATTCTAGGTTGCCTGCTTTTCCTTTCCTTTAGCTTTCTTCTGTTCCTTTTAGATGGCTGCTGCAGGATGTTTATCTGCCTGGGGCCCCCTGCAGTGCTGTCTTCCTCATTTCTTGTAATGCACCAGGAGATTCCTTTGCTGTGAATTGCCGAGACTCCTGGTGGTTTTCTGAGCTGGTTTCCACCGGTTCCCCCCACCCTCACTGAGGCACTGGGAGGTCCAGGTGTTGGTGTTTGCCTGCTCTACCACCTGGGCTTCAGGAGCTCTTCACAATTGGAGGCTTCAGGGCTCCTACAGCTCACCTGGTGTTGGGTTGGAATCAGCAAGGTCGGGGTTTTAGGAAGCCTTTAGGTTGTTTTCTTCACCTCCTTTCAGATGAATGCTGCAGGGTACTTATCCACTTGGGGCCCCTTGTTTTTGCTGAGGCACTGGGAGACCCGTTTGCTGGGCTACTGCACTACTGCTCCTTGTCTTTTTTCTAGTTCAGGTGTTCCAGGTGTTTTTCTTTTTTTTCTGGGGTGATATTTTCTGGGTTTTCAGAGGTTGATAGGGGAGAGTGAGAGCGACTACCTTTTCACTCTGACATCTTGGCTCCTGGAAGTGGAAGTCCTATAATTACATTCTTATTGCTCAAAACATATTCATATTTAACCCTTTATTATACTTATGTTCAGCTAGGTGGTACAGTAGATAGAGTGCTTGGCTTTGAGTTAGGAAGAACTGAGTTTATGTCTGGCCTCAAACATTTATTAGCTGGATAACCCTGGACAAGTCACTTAACTGATGCTGCCTCAGTTTCCTCCATTGTAAAACAAGAATAACGCTAGCACCAATCTCACAAGGTCATTGTGAGGATCAAAAGAGATTATATGTGTGAAGTTCACAGTGCCTGACACATAGTAGATGCTGTATAAATGCTTATTAATTTCCTTTCCTTTCCCCTATTAAATATATTAACCTTTCTCATACAAATTATCAATATATAAAGGAAGTTTGTTGCTCTGAAATAAATGTATAGATTTGAAAAGTAAAGATGACTTTGATTCCCATCTTTTCCCTTAGCTTGACTCTAATGGGAATATATCATTGTGACTATAAGATAATCTGAGGAACTTGCTTTTTTTGCCACTAGAATAACCTATATGTGGAGGCTAGCTTCTGTCTGGAAACAATTGAGAAATTCCATTGACATCGTTAGAGGAAGAATGTGGTCACACTATTAGCATAGTAGTTTCTAAGCTTGTGTGAATATAGCCAATGGCAATTATAAGATATTTCACATTATCTGATGAAATGAGTGGTTGAGTTGGGATTAGAACTAGAAATTACTAGGTCTCGGTCCTGTGCTCGGGCCAGGAAGTCAAGATGCTGTCCCGATGTTTACAGTTTATGAATATAGTTGAGTTAAATTGAGTTAGCATTTCATTGGACAAAACAGCTCAGCCTGTGAAATACATATTTGGGCCAACCAGATGTAACAATACCCATAAAGTGCTAAAGGCCAATTCTATGAACCATCATTTTCCTGATATACTGGACTGCATATAGGGAATATCGGTAAATTCAAAGGTCTTTTATTTGATGCTGGCTTTGTCTACATTGCCATTATAGGACAATTTTAGAATCATAGAATATCAAGATTAGATAGAATTTCAGAAGTCAACCATTCCAACTTTTAATTCAAGCATGGGCTTTTATGACTCTCCCTTGATCAAAATGATCTTCTGGAGTCTGCCTATAATGACAGAAGAATCAAAGAGATTGATATTATTTAAATATGAAATATACCAGGTATATGGCTTTTACTCACTACATACCACGCATGGCCCCAGAACAGAGCCTGCCCTTCAGGTGCAAAGTAACATGAGAAGCAAGAGGTTCATATCATAGAGAAGGGCAATGAAACTTTCCCAGTGACTCCTAAACAGTGCTGTTGTGAGATAAGTTGTGGTGATTAGGTTATAATTTACCTGAAGGACCTATGCCTGACTCAGAAAAGGGATTGTTGATGGGGTAGGAGAAAGGAACATAGAAAAAGGAATCAGTCAGTCAACAAACACTTACTATATGTTTGGCATTATGCCAAGGGATATAGTGAGAGAGTTTGGCATTATAGAGGTAGTTGGTTTTGTGCTGGACACAAGGCTTATGATTGGCTATCATGAGGAAGATGAGATATAACTCATTTTCCCAACCTCCCACTCATACATTCCTTGAGGAAGTTCCATATCTGTCAAGGTCATGCCATGGTCTTTTCTCTCCAGAGAACCATAGTACCCTTTTAGAGACTACTACTATAGATGATCAACACCTTTTTTGAGTGGAGCAATTAATTTCTTCATTTTCTGATATTTTCCATCTTTTTTCTTTATGTTCATCTACTCTTCATTGTCCTCTTCTACCTCCCCTTTCACTTGTTTTCTGTTTCCCCATCTTCTTCCCATGAGTGTTCTATTGCTCTATGGAAGACCTTAAGCCATTGTATAAAAGTGAACATTTCCTAGACACTAATTGTGAGAGAAAAAGTATGCCCCATTCCCCCCCCCAACTTATAGATATTTTTTTCATACTCAGTCAGGACTTTGTGTGTGTGTGTGTGTGTGTGTGTGTGTGTGTGTGTGTGATGATGATTTTTGAAATTGATTCTTGCATTAGGCACTGTCTTAGGGTTTCTCTTCTCTCTATTTCTTTTAATGTGAAGCAATCTTTCTGTCATTAACATTATAATTTAGCATTGTCTCATGGACTTTCATGATGGTCTCTGACGCATTTGACTTAGTATTGGTTTTGGCCCTATAAAGTTCCTGGTTTCACACATTTTGCTTATGTGAACATTTTATTTGTCTGTTTTTGTTACTTGTTATTTGACCTGTTTTTTTTTTATTATTATTTGTCATTATATTTGTCTTATCTTCAGTCATTATTTTCTTTCTAAACCCTGTGTTGATCCCATTATTGGTCTTGTTCTCTTTATTTGTCACAGTATCTAGTCACACATGTAGTTGTTAGGCTATTCCCCTTCTTCCCATTATTTTATCATACTTGTATTGCATTCTGCCTTAGTATTTGTCTTATATGACATCTGGTACTTTCTAAGTACACACACACACATATACATATATTATGCAATATGATATATTTTAGTTCACTGCATATTGAACTCATTTTTAAAAGATTCTAAAGTTAGGTCTTTGATGATCTCTAAGTATAATTTTTCGTTCTCTTTGAGTACAAAAATGACTGAATTACTTTGTTGTCTCTGAGGCGATATTTTTCAGAAGGTCAGGGCAATGGTGTAACAAAAGTGAATGCAAAATTATCAGTTCCTGCTCTAAGCATTTGTAAGTTTAATCAGAGTGCTGGAGAATAAAGTATATTTTTGCTCATGGGAAACCAGTAAGATTATTGGTTGACACTTAATTTTTGTCTTGTGATTCTCTCAGTAGTTCTAATATCACATTCTGCTGCATGGAAATTTTCATTACATTCCAAAATCTGAGTATTTTTTCCTTCTTTTATGAACATAATCTAGAAGAAAAATGTTGCATTTTTTGTATTTCTAGGAGATGGATTTTGTTCTAACTACATTCCAAAGAAATGTGATAGAATGGGAAAAAGTCATAGAAAGAAGGACTTAACAGAAAAATAAAAAAAATAAATGATGAGAAAATGGGAAAGGATATGGAAAGAAATAGCCATGCTTTTAGTTTGATGATGTTAAAGAGGGTGTTAGCTATTTAGGACTAACATAGCAGCTGCTTAGGCATCATTATATTGATGCCACAAAGGCTGGCAATCTTCACTAAACCCTGATTTTTACCTGCCTTTGAAGGTTGCCCTGGGTTCATTGTTCTGCATCTGACTGTCTTCTCAATAAGAAACTCTAGGAATAGGTATCCTGCTGCTTCAGTATCTCAAAAGGGGAAGATGCCAGCTGCCTTTTCACATCTCACAGGACTGTGTACCAAAGGAAAGATGCCACAGAGAGAAGGGTGCCTCAATTTGAGCACAAACTTTCCTAGATGAATATGAGTTTAAGGCTTATGATCTGGTGGAACAAAGGATATCCCATGACTCCCTTGATCACCTCGTGATCAAAAAATCACTTTTACATTTTGAGGCCACCACTAATAAGAGATGTGAAGGATAGAATTTGCTCCTTTAGGAAATCCACAGTTCCAACTCAATAGACAATTAAAAGGGTCATAATGGCACATAATAAGCAATCAGAGGATATGTGTGATTCCACTGAAATGGCATATGGGGAAGATCTCCTCCCTACAAGTCCAGTGACATGTCCAATAGCAGGTCCACCTCAATCTTGCATATGCTTGACTGTAACATCAAATGCTTAATAAAAACTTGTTGATTGATTTATTAGTTGATATACTTCAAAGGTTTGGATAGGCCAACAGGATGCAACAGTGGAATTTCATACAATTAGAGTTAATTGTATGGACAGAGGACTGAAACCTGCTGAGCAAATGATATATAGCATATAAGAACTTGGATTTATTCTTCCAATTTCCCTTTGCATAGGCAAGTCAGGTGGTATCATTGTTCCTCTTGGAATTTAGGGAAAACTCTGAGGTTTAAAAGGTGATTTTCTATAGCTCATTAGCTTTCTTTTTTCTTTTTCTTTTTAATACATGTGAAGTTATGCGAAACATTTCCATATTAGCCATGTTGCAAAACACAAACAAAATAGAATAATACAAATAGAATTGAAAAAAAATGCTTCATTCTACATTCAGAGTTCATTAGTTGTTTGGGGGTGGATAGTATTTTTTATCATAAGTCCTCTGGAATTGTTTTGGATCATTGTCTTGATCATGGTAGCTGAGTCTTTCACAGTTAATCATCCTTACAGTATTTCTGTGTACAATATTCTCCTACTTCTGCTTACTCCCCTTTGCATAAGACTGTATAAGCCTTTCCAGTTTTTTCTGAAACCATACTGCTCCTCATTTATTATAGTACAATAGTATTCCATCACAATCATATGCCACTACTTGTTCATCCATTCCCTAATTGATGAACATCTCTTCAATTTCCAATTCTTTTACACACACACACCCCTTTTATAAATATTTTTGTACAAAAGTCCTTTCCTATTGCTGAGTTGAAGGGTGTGCACAGTTTTATAACCCTTTTGGAGAAGATCCAAGTTATTCTGGAAAGTGGATATTTATTAAATAAATTGGTCTATAGTTTTCTTTCTCTATATTTGTTCTCCTTATTTACATATCAATACCATATTTCTGTCATGAATGGAATTTGGTGGAACTCCTTTATTATTTTTCCAATAGTTTATGTAACATTGGAATCAATTATTCCTAAAATGGTAGAACTCACTTGTAAATCCATCTGGTAGAGGGGATTTTTTTCCCCTCAGGTAGCCCATTGATAGCTTGTTCAATTTCTTTTTCTAAGATAGGATTATTTAAATATTCTATTTCCTCTTCTGTTAATCTGGGCAGTTTATATTTTTTAAAATATTCATCAATTTCACTTAGATTGTCAATTGTACTGACATATAATTGTGCAAAATAATTCCTAGAAATTGCCTTAATTTCATCTTCATTGGTGGTATATTCTTTTCATTTTTGGTTCTGGTAGTATAGTTTTCTTCTTTCTTTTTTTCTTAATTCAAATTAAGCAATGCTTGCCTACTTTATTTTCCTTTTGTAAAACCAGCTTATAATTTTATTTCTTAGTTGAATAGTTTTGTCTTTTTACTTTAAATTTTGTTAATCTGTCTTCATTTTCAAAATTTCCATTTTGATGTTTAATTGGGGATTTTTAGAGTTTTTTTATTTTCTTTTTCCCCCTCCTTATTTTATTTTATTTTATTTATTTGTAACATGTGTTTTTTAACTTTGGGTTCCACATTTTCTCCCTTCCTCCCTCCCCACCCACCATCATTGAAAAGGCAAGCATCTCAATACAGGTTATAAATATGTAGTCATGCAAAGCACTTCAATAGCAGTCATTTTGTGAAAAACTAAGTATATTTCCCTTCATCCTGTCCTACCCCTCATTTATTCTATTCTATCTTTTGACCCTGTCTCTCCTCAGAATTGTTTGCTTCTGATTATCCCCTCCCCCAATCTGCCCTCCCTTCTATCATTCCCCTGCTCTCTTGTCCCCTTCCCCCCCTTATTTTTCTGTAGGTTAAGATAGATTTCCATACCCCATTGTGTATGTTATTACCTCCTTAAGCCAAATCCTATGAGAATAAGATTCACTCATTGCCTCTCACCTTCCCTTATTCCCCTCCACTGTAAGAGTCTTTTCTGTTTTTCTTGTGAGATAATTTACCCCGTTCTGCCTCTCCCTTTTTCCTTCTCCCAGTATAATCCTCTCTCACCCCTTAATTTTATTCTCCAGATATGACACCTTCATCTTCAACTCATACTGTGACCTCTATCTATCTATCTATCTATCTATCTATCTATCTATCTATCTATCTATCTATCTATCTATCTATCTATCTTTATCTATATCTATATCTATATCTAATATTTTCCCTCCAACTACCCTAATACTGACAAAGGTCTCATGAGTTATAAATGTCATTTTTCCATGCAGTAACATAAACAGTTCAACCTTAACAAGTCTCTTATGATTTCTCTTTCCTGTTTACCTCTTCATGTTCCACTTGAGTCTTACATTTGAAAGTCAAATTTCAAATTTTCTATTCAGCTCTTGTCTTTTCATCAGGAATGCTTGAAAGTCCTCTATTTCACTGAGTGACCATTTTATCCCGTGAAGGATTATACTCAGTTTTACTGTGTAGGTGATTCTTGGTTGTAATCCTATCTCCTTTGCCCTCTGGAATGTTATATTCTATGCCCTTCAGTCTCTTAATGTAGAAGCTGCTAAATCTTGTGTTATCCTGACCATGTTTCCACAATATTTGAATTGTTTTTTTTTCTGGCTTCTTGTAATATTTTCTCCTTGACCTGGGAACTCTGGAATTTGGGTACAATATTCCTAGGAATTTTCCTTTGGGGATCTCTTTTAGAAGGTGATTGGTGGATTCTTTCAATTTCTATTTTGCCCTCTGGTTCTAAAATATCAGGGCAGTTTTCCTTGCTAATTTCTTGAAAGATGATATCTAAACTCTTTTTTTTGATCATGGCTTTCAGATAGTCCAATAATTTTAAAATTATCTCTCCTGGGCCTATTTTTCAGGTCAGTTGTTTCTCCAATGAGATATTTCACATTGTTTTCTAATTAATCATTCTTTTGGATTTGTTTTACATTGTCTTGATTTCTCATAAAGTCACTAACTTCCAATTGCTGTATTCTAATTTTTAAGGAAGTATTTTCTTCAATAAGCTTTTGGACTTCCTTTTCCATTTGGCCAATTTATTTATCTACTCTTTCTCTTTTTTTAATTGATGTATACATTTGGAGATGTAAAATTACACCTAAGAACTGCTTTGATTGCATCCCATAAATTTTAGAGTGTTGTTTTGTTGTTGTTAATCTCTTTAATGAAATTATTGTTTTTATGATTTATTCTTTGATTCACTCATTCTTTTTTTTTTTTTTTTTTGCAAGGCAATTGGGGTTAAGTGACCTGCCCATGGTCACACAGCTAGTAAGTGTCAGGTGTCTGGTCTGAGACCGAATTTGTATTCAGGTCCTTCTGACTGCAGGGCCAGTGCTGTATCCACTGCACAATCTAGTTGCCCAAAATCCACTCATTCTTTAAGATTAGATTGTGTGGTTCCAATTATCTTTCAATCTATGGTTCTACCACTATTTTTTTAATTTTAATTTTTCAAAATTAATTAATTTATCTTTAGTTTTCAACATTCACTTCTACAGGCTTTTGAGTTTTAATTTTTTCTCCCCGTACCTCCCTGCCTCCCTCCCCAAGACAGTGTGCAATCTGATATAAGCTCTACATATGCATTCCCATTGCATTTGTCATGTTGTAAAGAAGAATTAGAACCAATAGGAGGAACACAAGAAAGAAGAAACAAAACAAAACAGAAAAAAAATAAAGAGCAAATAGTCTGCTTTGATCTGTGTTCAGACTTCATAGTTCTTTCTCTGGATGTGGGTAACATTTTCCACAATGAGTCTCTTGGAGATTCCTTAGATCCTTGCATTGCTGAGAAGGACTAAGTAAGTCTATGAAAGTTAGTCATAGTACAATGTGGCTGTTATTGTGTACAATGTTCTACTGGTTCTGCTCACTTCACTCAATATGAGTCCATACAAGTCTTTCCAGGTTTTTCTGCAGTCTGTCTGCTCATAATTTCTTATAGCACAATAGTATTCCACTACATTCATATACCACAACTTTTTCATCTATTCCTCAATTGATAGGTCTCCCCTAAATTTCCAATTCTTTGCCACTACAGGAAGAGCTGCTATAAATGATTTTTGTACATGTGGGTCCTTTTCCTATTTTTATTATTTCTTTGGGATACAGCCCTAGAACCCACCACCCTTTATTACATGTAATTTTGATTGCATTGTGGTCTGAAGAGGGTGTATTTGATATTTCTTCTTTTTTGCCTTTGGTTGTAAGGTTTTTTATACCCTAACACATGGTCAATTTTTTGTGAAGGTGCCATGTACAGCTGAGAAAAAGGTAGACTCCTTTCTCTTCCCATTCAGCTTTCTCTAGAGGACTATAATGTCTAACTATTTTCAGAATATATTAATCTCCTAGAAATCTTATTTATTTTATTGTTAGATTAAAGCTCATAGGGGAAGGTTGAAGGTCCCATCTGGTGGGACTATTTCCCACTATAATTCAACTTTTCATTTAAGAATTTGGATGCATCAGATCATGATGCGATAAAAATTATATGTAATAAAGGGCCATGGAAAGATAGACTAAAAAACTAATTAGAAACTAAATAAACTAATCCTAAAAAATGATTGGGTCAAACAACAAATCATAGAAACAATCAATAATCTCATTCAAGAGAATGACAATAATGAGACAACATACCAAAACTTATGGTATGCAGTGAAAGCAGTTCTTAGGGGAAGTTTTATATCTCTAAATGCTTACATAAATAAAATAGAAAAACAGGAGATTAATGAATTGGGCATACAACTAAAAAAAACTAGAAAAAGAACAAATTAAAAATCCTCAACTAAACACCAAATTAGAAATATTGAAAACCAAAGGAAATAGTAATAAAATTGAAATTAAGAAAACTATTGAACTAATAAATAAAACTAAGAGCTGGTTTTATGAAAAAACCATAAAATAGATAACCTTTGGTTAATTTAATTAAAAAAAGAAAGAAGAAAACCAAATTACTAGTATCAAGAATGAAAAGGTGAAGCTACCACCAAGGAAGAGGAAATTAAAACAATAATTAGGAATTATTTTGCCCAACTATATGCCAACAAATTTGACAATCTTAGTGAAATGGATACATATTTACAAAAATATAAATTGCCCAGATTAACCAAAGAGGAAGTAAAATACTTAAATAACCCCATCTCAGAAAAAGAAATTGAACAAGCCATTGATGAACTCCCTAGGAAAAAATCTCCAGGGCCAGATGGATTTACATGTGAATTCTATCAAACATTTAAAGAACAATTAATTCCAATACTATATAGACTATTTGGGAAAATAGGTGAAGAAGGAGTCTTACCAAATTCTTTTTATGATACAAATATGGTGTTGATACCTAAACCAGGAAGAGTCAAAATAGAGAATGAAAATTAGAGACCAATTTCTCTAATGAATATAGATGCAAAATTTTTAAAAAAATACTAGCAAGTAGATTGCAGCAACTTATCACAAGAATAATACACTATGACCAGGTAGGATTTATACCAGGAATGCAGGGTTGGTTCAATATTAGGAAAACTATCAGCATCATTGAGCATATCAACACCAAAACCAACAGAAACCACATGATCATCTCAATAGATGCAGAAAAAGCTTTTGATAAAATACAACACCCATTCCTATTAAAAACACTAGAAAGCATAGGTATAAATGGAGTCTTCCTTAAAATAATAAATAGCATTATCTAAAACCTTCAGCAAGCATTATATGTAATGGGGACAGGCTAGAAGCATTTCCAGTAAGATCGGGGTGAAACAAGGATGTCCATTATCACCACTGTTATTCAATATTGTACTGGAAACTTTAGCTTTAGCAATAAGAGAAGAAAAAGAAATTGAAGGCATTAGAATAGGCAAAGAAGAAACAAAGCTATCACTCTTTGCAGATGACATGATGATATACTTAGAGAATCCTAGAGAATCAAGTAAAAAACTACTTGAAATAATAAACAACTTTAGCAAAGTTGCAGGCTATAAAATAAACCCACATAAATCATCAGCATTTCTATATATTACCAACAAAGCCCAACAGCAAGAGATAGAAAGAGAAATCCCATTTAAACTTACTGTAGACATTATAAAATATTTAGGAGTCTACCTCCCAAAACAAACCCAGGAACTCTATGAACACAATTACAAAACACTTTTCACACAAATAAAATCAGATCTAAATAATTGGAAAAACATCAGTTGCTCATGGGTAGGCCGAGCTAATATAATAAAAATGACAATCCTACCTAAGCTAATTTACTTATTCAGTGCCATACCAATCAAACTACCAAAAATTATTTTATAGAGTTAGAAAAAATAACAAGATTCATTTGGAAAAACAAAAGGTCCAGAATATCAAAGGAACTAATGAAAAGAAATGCAGGGGAAGGTGGCCTAGCAATTCCAGATCTTAAATTGTATTATAAAGCAGCAATCATCAAAACTGCTTGGTACTGGCTAAGAAATAGGGAGGTGGATCAGTGGAATAGGTTAAATATGCAAGACACAGTAGTCAATGACTATAGTAATCTATTATTTGATAAACCCAAAGACCCCAGCTTCTGGGATAAGAACCCACTCTTTGAAAAAAACTGCTGGGAAAACTGGAAAAGAGTATGGCAGAAACTAGGCATAGACCCAAATCTCACACCATATACCAAAATAAAGTCAAAATGGGTTCATGACTTAGATATAAAGGCTGATACCATAAGTAAACTGGGAGAACAAGGAATAGTTTACCTATCAGATCTATGGAGAACAGAAGAATTCATGACCAAACAGGAGATAGAGAACATTATGAAAAGCAAAATGGATAATTGTGATTACATTAAATTGAAAAGTTTTTGCACAAACAAAGCCAATGCAACTAAGATTAGAAGGAAGGTAGAAAATTGGGAAAGAATTTTTACAACCAGTCTCTCTGATAAAGGCCTCATTTCTAAAATATATAGAGAATTAAGACAAATATATTAGAACACAAGCCAATCCCCAATTGATAAATGGTGAAAGGATATGAACAGGCAGTTTTCAGATGAAGATATTAAATGTATCTATAGTCATATGAAAAAATGCTCTAAATTATTGATTAGAGAAATGCAAAAAAAACTCTCAGGTACCACATCACACCTATCAGATTGGCCAACATGACAAAACAGGAAAATGATAAATGTTGTAGAAGATGTGGGAAAATTGGGACACTAATACAATGTTGGTGGAGTTGTGAAATGATCCAACCGTTTTGGAACACAATTTGGAACTATGCCCAAAAGGCTACAAAAATGTGCGTACCCTTTCATCCAGCAATAGCACTTCTAGGGCTATATCCCAAAGAGATCATACAAATGGGAAAAGGACCCACATGTACAAAAATATTTATAGCAGCTCTTTTTGTGGTGGCAAAGAATTGGAAATTGAGAGGATGCCCATCATTTGGGGAATGGTTGAACAAGTTGTGGTATATGAATGTAATGGAATACTATTGTGCTATAAGAAATGATGAATAGGCTTACTTCAGAAAAACCTGGAAAGACTTTATGTGGTCTGATGCTGAGTAAAGTGAGCAGAACCAAGAGTACTTTGTACACAGTAGCAGCCACGTTATGCGATGACTAATATCATCAAACTGAACTCTTCTCAGCAGGCGTCAGGATGGAAAATGCTGTCCACATCCAAAGAAAGAACTATGGAATTCCAATTGCTATCACTTATATTTACCTCTTGCTGAGTTTTGTTTCATCTTTCTGATGGTTCCTCGTATTGGTTTTAGTTTTTACTTACAACTTCACTAGTGTGAAGACACATTTAATAAGAACGTAAATGTAAAGCCTATATAAGATTGTGCGCTGTCTCAGAAAGGGTGGGGGGGAGGAAGGAGGAGAAAAATTTTCAACTCAAAAGCATATGGAAGTGAGTGTTGATAAATCAATAAATTAATAAAATTGGGAAAAAAAGAATTTGGATGCTATGCTATTTAGTAAAAATATGTTTAGTGCTGATATTATTTCATTATCTCTGGTTACTTTTAACAAGATATAGTGTTCCTACTTAACCCTTTTAATTAGGTCTATTTTCGCTTTTACTTTGTTTGAAATATTATTGCTATCCCTGCTGAGTTTTTTTTATATGCAACTATTTCTTCATTTAAAACTTATTGTTAGTATTATTATCTGTTCCTGGCATTGGATGGGACGGTCAGTATTTCAAGCTTTTTCAAGCTTTTGACTTTTTCTCACTGCTGTTCTCAGAGGGATTTCTTGGGTTTAGAAGTTTTTGGTTCTTTCAAAGTGGTGTAATAATCTCTGACTTGAGAACTCCTGAAGCTGCTGCTGCTTGTGTCTCCACCACTCAGTTCCACCACTGGTGTTTCATCCATGTGAGATCTGGGTCAGTCTCCTCCCCTGTGCCACAGATCTATTTTCCCTACCTCCTATGTTGTTTAAGGCTGGTAGAATGTTTCACTCTGGCTCTGCCACATCAGAATTTCATTTGAGTTTTGGAGGGGAATGTTGGAAGAGATCAGTTGAGTGCTTTCTGTACTCCATCATCTTGGCTATGCCCCCAGAAGTTTTTATTGCTTATAAGTTTTGAATGGCTTTGTTTCTTTTTATACAAATTACCTAGACAGACTTTTAGAAATAGGCTTTTTATTTTGGCAGTCTAGTAAGAACAGTTGGTACTAAACAATTCCGCCAAAAGTCTATGACATGCTTGTTCACAAGTGAAAACTGGGTCCAAGTGGAAGTAGCTCTGGCATAGTCCTGCTTTGGAGAGTATTCCTATATCTTGTGGGAACCGACTAGATTTGGATTTGTTTCATAATATGAACAAGAAAGTAACTCTTAGAGAAAAAATATATAAATACCGAAGCCTCAGCAATCTAATAGTACTCAAACAAAAGAACACTTAGAAGCCATGGCACCCAAGGGCCCTTCATCTCTTGCCACCTACATTCCTTTTCATTAACCAAAACTCAGAAGGACTTGAAGTCAATCTAGCTTTTAACCTGCTTTACCCTATAGTAAGGTTTGGAGTGATGGGAAAATGGATGTTTTTGAGGTACAAAAGAATGTCATGAATACAACTAAGATATACCTCTTCACACATGAATGGAGATAGTTGTGGGAGATAGATCTTTCTTTGACAGAGAAAATCATTAGGAAATAGGAACAAAATTGACCCATGTATACTTCTCTTTATGAAGCCTAAATGGCACATTGCATTTTTAAAATAGAAAGAAATGAGACAATTTGAACCATTTCCACATGAGACCATTTGAAATATGGAAGAAATAGTCTTCTATTAAAGTAGTCTTGTAAAGACTATTTTAAAGTTAAAATAGTCTTTTAAAGTCTTACTGGTGGTATTTGACATGTTATGCTATTTGAGTAGTGAGAAATGATAACTTCATCAATTTCAGGAATGGTATGGTATCATAGAAGTGGTGATAGGCTAATAGCCAAGAAATCTAAGTTCAAATCCTGGTTCTAATGATTGCAATATATAGAACTATGGGAAATATATTTCTCTTCTCTGAGACTTAATTTTCCTAACGGGGAATGGCAATAATAATGTTTATACTATCTAAGACATGGAGCACTTGTGAAGAAAGCACATTGAAAACCTTAAAACATTATAGAAATGTTAATTAGTATTATTATTAGTAGGCTTTACAACTTGGTTGGTAGACATTATAGTGAGTAAGGTAAACTATTGAGAAGGCACTAAAATATTTTCATTGACAAAATTAAGAGGTAATGCAGTATAATGGAAAGAGTGCTGGATCCAAAAACCTGTGATTTTCCTCCATACTATTCATGTGACTATGGGTGATCCATATAATATGTCTGGGCCTCAGTTTTTTCATTTGTAAAATGATGGATTGTATTAGATTATCTCTAAGGTAATTTCCAATTTCCACCTATAATGTGCTGATGCTTTGTATAGTTCATTATAATCAAATGACCGTATCATTAAAGTCTTCTTATTATGTTGTCTTATGCCCCCATTTTCCTAGGCTCCTCATGTCAAGTTGAGAAACAGAGTAAAGCTAAAGGTAAATTAATGTGGATAATTATTTAATTTGAAAAGAATATTTATTGGATCCTTCAGAAACAGTGTGGTACATTGGAGAGAGTGGCAAAACACAGTTATGAGTATCTATGTAAACATATAAACATATGTATACATCACACGTGTACATACTATGCAAATCATATATGACACATGTCATATGTATGTCATACGTGATACACATATCTTAAATATATTCTCTTATTTGAGTCCTATGGCTCAAATATAACAGACATCCTTCAAGGATTATCATTTCAAATGTTTATGGATGAATAAACATAAGCTCAAAATTTCTCTTGAAAAAGGTTATACATTTTTCTCAATGATCGCACCCCTCACATCACAGGCTTTCTCTTGAATTTATAGGCTGTGCTTTGTCTCTTACCAATCATTCTGTGATTCTGGTTTGGCAACTTTAAAATAGAAAGGTAAAGTTTACTTCATTAAAGTAACCAAAATAGAGATTATGTTCAACTTGGCCAATTTTTTGTAAAGAGAGATATAAAATGCAGATTCTTTATTGAAATTTGGATGGATTCAGAGGGACTGCTTTGAAAGCAGCTAGCCACCTTGCTAATGAGACAAATTCTAACCTGATTAAGAGGAAAATACCACAAAGTTAGACCAGACCAGAGGGGGAAGAATGGCCTTGATATATTTTTTTCCATCATTTTCTATTCTGAATAGAAAGAGTGAAGAATGGCAGTTGGCAAGGCGACAGGAAAGTTAGGTAGTTCTTACTGGGCCTTGGAGGGATTAGCAGAAGGCATTCCCAGATAAGGTTATTAGCAAAGGTGTTTGGATAAACACCTAATTAAAGACTGAGGGCCTAAAGGGAGCAGGTCAGAACACAGGGACTTTTCAATAAAGTGTCTAAGTACAAAAATACTGAGGTTTCCAAACCTCGGAGAGCAAAAACAGCTTAAGGCTATGCATCACCAAAGCTTTTAGTGGCTGCAGGGACTATCTGAAACCTGTGGCCCCCTTTGACTTTAAAGGAAGAGAGACAGTGTAAGATTTTTTTTTTTTTTACATTTGGGAATACAAGAGAAAGTTAAATTAGAAAGTGAATGACTGCTGTTGTGAGAAGTCAGTAGCTCTGAAAAGCTCTACTTCCTATGGTTATTTTCATTTCTACAAGCCAGTTTCTAACTTATAAAATCGGATTTTACTAATTAAGAGTTATGATAACCTAAAATGACTGTGGCTGATAATTCTGAATTCTCTAAATCTCACTTATCAGAGGAGGAGTATTGTACCAGGCAATGCAATTTTCTAAATACAAGACTTTCCTTCAGTGCCAGACTGCAAATGGAAGACAAATGATCTCTGGAACTCAGAGGAATTTGAGGGACTGTGTCAAAGTTGTAGACTCAAATCAGGTAATACCACAATATTATACACACAGATATGTATGGATGTAATAAAACTTTAGCAATAATGATATGAGTTTTAACATTGCTGTTATGTGTCAAATAACCTTAAATCATTAAAAAAAAATCAAATGAAATTTCCACCTCATAGGACAGTTCCTTTGTGAAAGACTTATGGGAGGATCTCAACAAGAAATGTCCTGGATGAGAAGGTATAGACAACTTGTGATGTGTACTGTTGGAAAGAGTATGTACAATGTATTATAGGTCTCAATAATACTAAATGATACTTATTTGGTGCTTTTTTCAGGTTTGCAATATATTTCACATTTATTATCTCATTTGATCCCCATAAGATCCTGTGAGATTTTACTATACCCATTTTACAGAAAAAGAAACTGATGCTGAGAGAGAATATCTTGAATTTAGGTCTTCCTGACCCCAATTATAGCATTCCAACCACTATGCTGAGCTGAGAGGAACAGGCAATGCATACTATAATAATTCAGAAGAGGATGGGAGTACTATGGGCCAGAGTAGTCAAATAAAGCTTCATAGGAAAAATGAAACTTCAAAAAATTGTTGAACAATCAGTAGGATTTACGTAGAAGGTCATTTCTTGTATGAGGAAAGAGTCAAAGTGTAGAATGCATAGGGTATGTTTTGTGCACAATCTGATTAGAGCAGAGTTTATACAGGGGGAAAATGGTAAGGTAAGAAAAGTAGTTGAGGCCAGATTTGCTGGGCCCTAAAATACTAATTTGAGGAGTCTGAACCTTGTCCTGTAGGAAATGGTGAAGCATTGAAAGGTTTTGAGTACAGCAGTGAAATGATCAGATTTGAACATTGAAATGATTAATCTGAAATCTTAGATAGGTTGGAATAGAGGAAGGAAAGATTGGAAGTGGAGAGACAGCTATGAGCCTATCTATATTATTTATGAAGATAATAAATGATAAGGATGAATGGAAAGGGAGGACTGGATTTGAGACATTCTGAAGTATGAATTGATAGGATTTGTTTATTTATTGCATAGTATAAGCCATTTCAGCTCTCAGTAAATCCATTCATTATATATTTAAGCAATTCTGGGATCTCAAAGTATGTAGTGCAATAACTCAAAAGTATGAGACATATAATAAATAAAGAAATGAGGATAAAAACAACTGCATCATGAAAATGTAGTGCTTTGAACTGGTGATCAGAATTTTATCTGAGACAGCTTCATGTTATTTGGAATAATATACACATTCTATTCCCAAACTCCTGCCCTACCCCAGTCATCATGATGAAAATTTCTAGGATAATAACTAAAAATTTCATCTTTTCTCTTTTCTTTCCCTGCATTGTACTGATCAATTACAATAGTAAACTATACTTTCTACTTGAACATTAAATATGAATATCAATTCACTGAGTCACAGAAACTCAGAGTAGAAAGGACCTCACAGGTTTTATTTTCCTTGGATGTAATCTAACTGAACTCGTTCATTTTTTCAGATAAGGCAACTGAGGTTAATGGACGTTACTTGTCCATTATCACATCCAGATAGCAGAGCCGAATCCAAACCCAGCTTCTCTGATTCCAAATACCGTGTTCTATACAATTCTGTATCTCTCTCTCTCTCTCTCTCTCTCTCTCTCTCTCTCTCTCTCTCTCTCTCTCTCTCTCTCTTTCTCTCTCCTCTTCTCTCCCTTTCAAAATATCTAACCCTTGGTGCTTCTATGAACATTCTAAAATACAAACATAAAAATTTTCATAAAATAATTCCATCCTCAGTTATGTTACTTGCAAATCATCAATATGTCAAAGATCTTCAGATAATATTCTATTTCTCATAGTCCACCATCTCAACATAAAAACAAACAAAATTGGTGAAATTCAAACCTATACTGTGTTCTCCCAATAAAGGAATATAATTCTTCTTTTAGGGCTTCAAATAAAGCTAGTGCATTTTTTTTTTTTTGCTGCCAGTTTGGTATTTTTTTTTCTTTTTTCATTAATCGATTTAGTTTTCAACATTCACTTCCACAAGATTTTGAGTTCCAAATTTTCTCCCCATCTCATCCCTCCCCCCACCCCAAGATGGCACGCATTCTGAATACCCCTTTCCTTAGTCTGCCCTCTCTTCTATCTCCCCCCATTCTCCTATCCCCTTCCCCTTCTATTTTCCTATAGGGCAGGAGAGTTTTCTATAGCCCATTGCTTGTATATTTTATTTCGCAGTTGCATGTGAAAACAATTTTTAACATTTGTTTTCAAAACTTTGGGTTCAAAATTCTCTCCCTTCCTTCCTCCCCACCCACCCTCATTGAGAAGGCAAGCAACTCAATACAGTTTATACATGTGTAGTCATACAAAACACTTCAATAGTAGTCATGTTGTGAAAAACTGACTATATTTTCATTCATCCTACCCTGCCTCCCATTTATTCTATTCTCTCTTTTGACCCTGTCTCTCCTCAGAAGGGTTTGTTTCTGATTACCCCCTCCCCCAATCTGCTTTCCATTCTATCATTGCCCCACTCTCTTATCCCTTTCCCCCCTATTTTTCTGTAGGGTAAGTTAGATTTCCTTACTCAATTGAGTATGTATGTTATTTCTTCCTTAAGGCAAATCCTATGAGTATTTTTACTTATTCCCACTCACCTTCCCTTACTTCCCCTCCACTGTAAAAGCCTTTTATTGTCTATTTTATGTGGGATACTTTACCCCATTCTACCTCTTCCTTTCTTCTTTGCCTAGTATAATCTTTTTTCACCCCTTAATTTTATTCTCTTCAACCTATCCTGTGCCATCTATCTATCTATCTATCTATCTATCTATCTATCTATCTATCTATTTATCTATCTATCCATGCAATTTTTTCCCCCTCAATCTATACCTAATACTGACAAAGGTCTCATGAGTTAAAGCTATCATCTTTCCATTCAGGAATGTAAACAGTTCAGCCTCAATAAGGCCCTTATGATTTATCTTTACTGTTTACCTCTTCATGTTTCACTTGAGTCTAATATGTGAGTCATATTTTCTATTCAGCTCTGGTCTTTTCATCAAGAGTGCTTGAAAGTCTTCTATTTCACTAAATGTCAATTTTTCCCTTAAAGGATCATACTCAGTTTTGCTTGGTAGGTAATTCTTGGTTGTAATCTTATCTCCTTTGGCCTCCAGAATATTATATTCCATGCCCTCCAGTCCCTTAATGTTAGAAGCTGCTAAATTTTGTGTTATCCTGATTGTGTTTCCACAATACTTGAATTGTTTCTTTCTTGCTGCTTGCAATATTTTCTCCTTGACCTGGGAACTCTGGAATTTGCCTACAATATTCCTAGGGGTTTTCCTTTGGGGATTATCTTTCAGTAGATGATCAGTGGATTCTTTCAATTTCTATTTTACCCTCTGGTTCTAGAATATCAGGGCAATTTTCTTGATAATTTCTTGAAAGATGATGACTAAGCTCTTTTTTTGATTATGGCTTTCAGATAGTTCAATAATTTTTAATTATCTCTCCTAGATCTATTTTCCAGGTCAATTGCTTTTCCAATGAGATATTTCACATTGTCTTCTATTTTTTTCATTCTTTTGGTTTTGTTTTACAATGTCTTGATTTCTCATAAAGTCACTAGCTTTCAATTGCTCCATTCTAATTTTTAAGCAAGTATTTTCTTCAGTGAGCTTTTGGATTTCCTTTTCTATTTGGCTAGTTTTGCTTTTGAAGGCATTCTTCTCATTGACTTTTTGGATTTCTTTTGCCATTTGAGTTAGACTATTTTTTAAGGTGTTATTTTCTTCAGTATTTTTTGGGGGGTCTCCTTTAGCAAGCTGTTGATTCATTTTTCATGATTTTCTTGCATCACTCTTATTTCTCTTCCCAGTTTTTCCTCTACTGCTCTTACTTGCTTCTCAAAGGCCTTCCATGGCCTTGGAGTGATTTGTATTTTTCTTGGAAGCTTTGTATGTAGAAGCTTTGACTGGTTATATGTTTTGATCTTCTTTGTCACCAAAGAAAGATTATATGGTCTTACTTTTTTTTTGCAGTTTGTTGATGATCACAGCCCATTACTTTAGTTATTAACTCTTTGTTAAGGTAGGGGTCTGCTTTCAGTATGGACAATGTACTGTCCCAAGCTTTGGGGGTTTTGTGCAGCTGTTTTCATAGATACTTCCAGGGATCTCTCAATTGTCCATTCCTCCAAGGTGGTATGATTAAGGACTAGGTGTTTACTCATTTTCTGGCCTATACTCTGGTCTGTGACTGACCACAAATGCTCTTTCCTGCCTTAGAATGGTGAGGAGAATTCTCTTTCTACCACCACCACAAGCTCCACCACACTAGTGCTCCTCCTTGCTCCACAACCATCACCCAGAACTGTGACCCAGATCCAAACACAGGTAAAGAAAGAGATTCCTCCTCAGCAGCAGCAAAGAGATCCCTGCTATCCCCCTCTGATCATACACTCAATTCCCCCTCAGTCTGTGGGCTGAGAGCTGCAGAAGCAGCTACCACCCTGGGGTTGCACCAGGACTGGGGCTGGGATCACATTTCTCTCTCACAGTGGTCACAGATCTTTCCTACTGATCGTCCAAATTGTCTTTAGCATTTGTAGAAACTGACACAGCTGCCCTTGATTCAGTCCTCTGAGGCCTGCTCCAGATTCACTGAGGCATGGTCTTTGCCTGCGTGCCCACACTGGTTCCCAGCCAGCACAAAAGATTTTTCCAATCAATCCATCATCTAGGTTGTCTTGGGCTGGAAATTGGTTTCACTCTGTCTTTTTGTGTTTTCTCCTCTAGAATTTGCTTAGAGCCATTTTTCATAGGTATTTGGAGGGGTTTGGGGGAGAGCTCAAGCAAGTCACCACTTTTACTCTGCCATCTTGGCTCCACCCCCTTATGCATTTTTTTTTGCCTTGAACTTTGCCATATTCATTCTTGATCAAGTGATAAATTTCTACTTACAATGTGACTGGACACCATGTCTTTATTTTACACCTATTGACTGATGAGATAGAGAATATGCATTCTAGTATCACATAGCACAATGATTTTATCTCAGTACTGCCTTTAATTTGCTAATGAATTTTCTTCCCATTCTGTTGCTACCTAAGAGGAAGAATTCTTAGAATATGAATTTCAGCTAGCCACACAAAACAGTCTGGTTGGGCAATAGTAGGACTACAGGAGGAAAAATTGTGTAATCCTATTTCTTATTGTGGAATAGTTACCTCTCCAAAGTGGATCAGTGGAATAGGTTGAATATGCAAGACACAGTAATCAATGACTATAGTAATCTACTATTTGATAAACCCAAAGACCCCAGCTTCTGGGATAAGAACCCACTCTTTGAAAAAAAAATGTTGGGGAAACTGGAAAAGAGTTTGGCAGAAACTAGGCATAGACCCAAATCTCACACCATATACCAAAATAAAGTCAAAATGGGTTCATGACTTAGACACAAAGGCTGATACCATGAGTAAACTGGGAGAACAAGGAATAGTTTACCTATCAGATCTATGGAGAACAGAAGAATTCATGACCAAACAGGACACAGAGAACATTATGAAAAGCAAAATGGTTAATTTTGATTACATTATATTGAAAATTTTTGCACAAACAAAGCCAATGCAACTAAGATTAGAAGGAAGGTAGAAAATTGGGAAAGAATTTTTACAACCAGTCTTTCTGATAAAGGCCTCATTTGTAAAATATATGGAGAATTAAGACAAATTTATAAGAACACAAGCCATTCCCCAATTGATAAATGGTCAAAGGATATGAACAGACAGTTCTCAGATGAAGAAATTAAAGGCATCTATAGTCATAGGAAAAAAAATGATCTAAATCATTATTGATTAGAGAAATGCAAATGAAAACAACTCTGAGGTACCACATCACACCTATCAGATTGGCCAACATGACAAAACAGGAAAATGATAAATGTTGGAGAGGATGTGAGAAAATTGGAATGCTAATACATTGTTGGTCGAGTTGTGAAATGATCCAACCATTTTGGAGAACAATTTGGAACTATGCCCCAAAGGATACAAAAATGTGTATACCCTTTGATCCAGCAATAGCACTTCTAGGGCTATATCCCAAAGAGATCATACAAATGGGAAAAGGACCCACATGTACAAAAATATACATAGCAGTTCCTTTTGTGGTGGCAAAGAATTGGAAATTGAGAGAATGCCCATCAATTGGGGAATGGCTGAGCAAGTTGTGGTATATGAATGCAATGGAATACTGTTGTGCTATAAGAAATGATGAATAGGCTGGCTTCAGAAAAACCTGGAAAGACTTATATGGTCTGATTCTGAGTGAAGTGAGCAGAACCAAGAGGACTTTGTACACAATAGCAGCTGCATTATGCAATGACTGAGATTGTGAAACTGAACCCTTCTCAGCATTATGAGGGTCTAAGACATCTCCAGAGGCCTCAGGAAGGAAAATGCTGTCCACATCCAAAGAAAGAACTATGGAAGTTGAATCACTCTCATTTGTTTTTACCTTCTGTTGAGTTGTGTTTCATCTTTCTGATGGTTCCTCTTATTGGTTTTAATTTTTACTTGCAACTTCACTAATGTGACAATATGTTTAATAGGAATGTAAATGTAAAGCCTATAACAGATCGTGTGCCGTCTTGGGGAGGGTCGGGGAGAGGAAGGGGGAGAAAATTTTCAACTCAAAAGCATAAGGAAGTGATTGTTGATAAATCAAAATAAATTAATAAAATTAAAAAAAAATAAAAAAAAATAGTTACCTCTCCAGGTATATGACTAATTGCAGAAAAGTGGTAAACTTCTGTCAATTCTTTGCAATCTACAATTATATCAAGCCACCTTATGGAAAAGACCCTATTAATATTAAAAACTCTATTTGTACTTTGAAAGATATTCTGGTAAATACTTGTTTGTCTTTTGCTTATTTTTCTCTGACAAGAGTATAGCTGTTGACCTGGGCAAGGAAATTTTGGAGTTACCTTTGAGGTCCAAAGGAAATACTAAGAGTTCTTATGATTGTTGTTGTTGTTGCTTTCCTCTGATCCTAAGGAGGAAATGAAAATGCTTTCTCTAAGTAGCAATACAAGTTTTCAGTAGGTCAGGGGCCTGGTGGCATATTGCAGCTCTCCTGGTGGTATAGAAATAGCCATCATGTGGCAGGTTTCCCGTGGATAACCATTAACTCTTGTCAGTAAGAAAAGTGAAGATGAAAAACAGTGTTACCAAACACAGACAGTATTCCTGTATATTTTACTTAAGAGCTGCTGGAAAGCTTCCTGCTGGTGGCTCAAATACGTGAACAGCTGCCTCCTGACCATAATCTGTCACTTGCAGCACATTGCTAGTTGCCCACTTAAGAGCAGCATCATTTGGGACCTTGGAGCATGTCAAAGAAACAGGAGAACCTGTGACAAGGCATAGTGCCAACCCTGAAGCAGGAACAGCCCGAAAACCATTATTTGCGAGCATCAACTATGATTGGTAGGGCAAGGAATCCTGACTGGGGCTATCCAAACCCTTTTTGCTCAGTAGCTTCTGTGACTTGGGTTTAGCAGCTGGGCCATCAGAATTCTAAATTTTCCCAAGCAAGTTAAAAGAGAGAAATATATTGTAGATATTTTCTCACCTGAACAATGCAACAAATGTTCTGGCCTTCTAGGGAGATAAAGGATGTCTAAGATATCCTTGCTTATTTATGCAACTGTCAAAAATTTCATCATCTCTTCAAGGGATTAATAAATACCAAGGGGAATAGTTGTTTCATTCTTTCCTTATGACCAAAAACTTAATCCTACTAGGCTCTATCAATCAGCAATTGGAGTACCAGTCAGTATGGTATCTGTGTAGTGGAAAGTCTCATTTGAATTGATTGATCAGCTGAATAACAGATAAAATGCAGTTTGCATTTATTCATCTTTTTTGCTTAATAATGAGCTGTCTGATATTTCTACTCCTTTGATATATGTTATATTCTAATATAAAGCAAACAGTACCTGCATCTATTCTTTTCCTTTGCCTTGCTTTCTTGAGATTTCCTTTCTTTCATTTGTTTATTTTTCATTGTGCTTTGAAAAGGGCTTTTTTTGGGAGAAGGTGAAGCCCCAAAGTCCTGATCTTATGAAAACTTCCAGAATCCTGCTCTATCCTCGCCCAACAAGAAGGGATTTGCTCTGGTTGCTTTTCCATATACCAGTCAGGATATTACACTTTGCCTCAGCTCTATGGATCATCATTAGCTAGGTCTCAGGGACAGAAAGAAATTGGGCTAATTTAGGAGGAAGGGAGACATTAGGTGTAGTAATACTGTTACATATGAAAAGAGAAGCTAAGTTTTGTCTCATTCAAGATTTTTAAAAATTATTATTATTTTTTATTTTTACATTACCTATATATCCCAATATAGCCTGTCCCCCAGAGAGCCATTCCTTATGACAAAAATAAAAAAGTGAAAAAGTCTAGCAATAGTAACTAAGGTGCAGAAATAATCTGACATAATACACATTATTTCATACCTATAAAATCCTGCCTCTGCAAAAAAGGAAGGGAGATATTGCAGCCTGAATATTTTTTTAAAGTAATCTACTTGCAAAGTTGCCAAGTAAAACTAGGTATCTGAAGTCTCTCCGTGGTTACACCAGCTTATAGGATGTTTGATATTTATCTGTTGAGTACAGGGAAGACATATTTATGAAAAGGAATTGCTTAAAATAAGTTGGGCTCATGGGATGTATATTTTGTTTTCCTGAGATCATTATGAATCAGGTCGCTTTTATAAATCCAGAATTATTATCATTAATTGACCCAGGAATAATCAAAACTTAAAAGACTGTTTCATTCTGTTTGAACCATAAACCATATATGCTTTTGCTCAGACTGTCCTGGAGAGGAAGAAAGCGTGAGGGTAAATGGAAAGATTAACCATAAGGCTCTTTTTATTGTTGTCTTAGTCTCTCTACACCCATCTTGATGTTTCATAGGAAGTTACTTATAGATGATGATGGTAATGAGCATTTATATGGCTATATAAAGTTTGAAAAGATCTTTCCAAATATTATCTTGTTTAATTTTTGGATTTTCTTTTTTATTTATTTAGTGTTTTAATTTCCCCTACATGCAAAAACAATTTTTAACATTCATTTTTAAAACTTTGAGTTCCAAATTCTCTCCCTTCCTCCCTCTCCAACCCCACCACCCCCAACTGAGAAGGTAAGCAATTTGATATAGGTTATATATGTGTAGTCATGCAAAACATATCCATAATAGTCATGTTGTAAAGAAAAACATAGACCAAAAAAATCCTCAAGAAAAATAAAGTAAAAAAAGTATGCTCCAATCTGTATTCAGGCATCATCAGTTTTTTCTCTGGGGATGGATAGAACTTTTCATCATAAGTTCTTCAGAGTTGTCTTGGATAGCTGTGTTGTTAAAAACACCTAAGTCATTCACAAGTGATCATCTTACAATATTGTTGGTACTTTGTACACAGTACATTTCATTTTGGTTCAGCTCGCGCATTTCCAGGTTTTTCTGAGATAATCCTGCTCCCAATTTCTTATAGCACAACAGTGTTCCATCATAATAACATTGCACTATGTGTTCAGCCATTCCCCAATTGGTAGATTATCCCCTCAATTTGCAATTCTTTGTGATCATTAAAAGAGCTGCTATAAATATTTTTGTATGCATAAGCCTTTCCCCTTTTAAAAATCTCTTTTGGGACATAGACCTGGAAGTGGTATTGCTGGGGCAAAGGTTAAGTATGCTTTTATAGCCATTTGGACATAGATTCAAAGTGCTCTACAGAGTGGTTGAATCAGTTAACAACTCCACCAACGGTGCATTAATGTCTCATTTTCCCCACCATTTGTCATTTTTCCTTTTCTGTCCTATTAGCCAATATAATAGGTATGAGGAAGTACCTCAGAATTCTTTAATTTGCATTTCTCCAGTCAGTAGTACATTAGAGTATTTTTTCCCATATGGTTATAGATAGCTTTGATTACTTCATCTGAAAACTGTTTGTATCTTTTGATCATTTATCAATTGTAGAATGGTTCTTCTTATGATAAATTCGACTAAGTTGTCTACCTGTTTGAGAAATGAGGCCTTTACTGGAGAAATTTGCTTCAAAATTTTTTTTTTCAGTTACTATTGCTAACTGTATTCTCCTTGACCCTATTCCCCCAACTCTGTGTATTTTATTCTTTCTCTCCTTTCCCTCTGTCTCTCCTCTCCTTTTAATTTATTTTAATTTAATTTATTTTCCAATTTCATGTAAATACAGTTTTCAATATTCACTTTTATAATGTGTTATAATTGAGTTCCAAATTTTCTTTTCTTGATCCCTCCATCCCTTTGCTTACACCTTCCCAAGACAGCAAGCAATCTGATATAGGCTATACATGTACAATCAAATTAAACATGTTACCACATTAGTCAGGTTGTGAAAGAAGAATCAGAACAGAAGGGAAAAACCATGAGAAAGAAAAAGCAGAGGGGGAGAGAGAGAGAGAGAGAGAGAGAGAGAGAGAGGAGAGAGAGAGAGAGAGAGAGAGAGAATGAGAATAGTATGTTTCAATCTGCATTCAGACTCCATAGTTCTTTCTCTGGATGTAGATAGCATTTTCCATCAGAGCCTTTTGGCTCATGATCTTAGATCATTGTGTTGCTGCCAGGAGCTAAGTCTACCAACGTTGGTCATCACACAATGTTGCTGCTACTGTGTACAAAGTTCTCCTGGTTCTACTCACTTCCCTCAGCATCAGTTCATGTAAGTCTTTCCAAGTTTTTCTGAAATCCTCTCACTCATCATTTCTGAAGCACAACTGTACTTCATTACATTCATATGCCACACCTTGTTCACCCTTTCCCCAAATGATGGGCATCCCCTCAATTTCCCATTCTTTGCTACCACAAAAAGGGCTGTTATAAATATTTTTATACATGTGGGTCCTTTTCCCACTTGTATGATCTCTTTGGGATACAGACCTAGAAATGTTATTGCTGGGTCACAGGGCACACACAGTTTTATGGCCATTTGGACATAGTCCCAAATTGCTCTCCACAATGATTGGATCAGTTCAGAACTCCACCAACAATGCATTAGTGTCCCAATTTTCCCATATCTTGTCCAACATTTATCTTTTTCTGTTTTTGTCACATTAGTCAATCTGATAGGTGTGAGGTGGTACCTCAGAGTTTTTTTTTAAATTTGCATTTCTCTGATCACTAGTGATTTAGAGTATTTTTCTACATGACTATAGATTGACTTAATTTCTTCATCTGAAATTTGCCTGTTCATATCTTTGACCATTTGTCAATAGTCTTATAAATTTGACTCAGTTCTCTACAACACTGGTTGTAAATTTTTTTTTCCAGGTTTCTATTTTCTTTCTATCTTGGTTGCATTAGCTTTGTTTGTGCAAAAGCTTTTTAATTTAATGTAATCAAAATTATGCATTTTGCATTTCAAATATTCTCTTTTTGTTATTTTCATCAATTCTTTCATTATTCATTGATATGACAGGTAATTTGCTCATGTAACCATTTTAACTGTATCTTGGTATACAATGTTAGATGATGATCTATGTCAAGTTTCTGCCAATACTTTCATCCAGTTTTCCTAGCAATTTTGGTCAAATACTGAGTTCTTATCCCAGAAGGAAGAGTTTTCAGGTTTATCAATCTGTAGATTACTATAGGTGTTAACTATTGTGTCTTGTGTACCGTACCTATTCCACTGATCCACCACTCTATTTTTTAGCAAGTGCCCAATAGTTTTGATGATTGGTGCTTTGTAATATAGTTTTAGATCTGGTACAGCTAGACCATTTTCAATTGAATTTTTTTAAATTAATTCCTTTGATATTTTTGATATTTTGTTCTTCTAGATGAATTTTGTTATTTTTCTGGCTCTGTAAAATATTTTTGGTAGTTTGATTGGTATGGCACTGAGTAAGTAAATTAATTGAGGTATTTTTTTATTTCTATTATATTATCTGAAATTATTCTAATTATTTAGATCAGACTCAACTTATGTGAAAAGTGTTTTGTAATTGTGTTCATATAGCTCCTGGGTTTGTCTTGTCAGGTAGACTCCCAAATATTCTATATTGTATTTAGGTATTTTAAATGGAATTTCTCTTTTTTATCTCTTGCTGCTGATCTTTGATATAGAAATCCTGATGTTTTATGTGGGTTTATTTTATATCTAACAACTTTGCTAAAGTTGTTCATTATTTCAAGTAGTTTTTAATTGATTCTCTAGGATTTTCTAAGTATATCATCATATCATTTGCAATGTATTAAGCTATGTATCCTTATTGCTTATTCTTATTCCTGCAATTTCTTTTTCTTCTCTTATTGCTAAAACTAACATTTCTCATGCAATATTGAATAACAATGGCAATAATGGGCATCCTTGTTTCACCCTTGATTTTTACTGGGAATGCTTCTAGCTTATCCCATTATATATAATGCTCATTGATTGTTTTAGATACATGCTACTTATCATTTTAAGATAAACTCCATTTATTCTTATGCTCTCAAGTGTTTTTAATAGGAATGGGTGCTGTATTTTCTCAAATGTCTTTCCTGCACCTATTGAGATAATCAAATGATTTCTGTTGATTTTGTTATTGATATGATCACCTTAGTTTTCCTACTGCTGAAGCAGCCCTGCATTCCTGGTATAAATTTTACCTATCCATAGTGTATTATTTTCAAGATAAGTTACCATAATTTCTTTGCAAATATGTTTTTCTTTTTTAACTTTTGCATCAATATTGATTAGGGAAATTGGTCTATAATTTTCTTTCTCTGTTTTGACTCTTCCCAGTTCAGGTATCAGCACCACATTTGTATGATAAAAAGAATTTGGTAAGACTCCTTCTTTGCCTATTTTCCCAAATAGTTTTTATAGTATTTGAATTAATTGTTCTTTAAATGTTTGATAGAATTTGCTTGTAAATCCATCTGGCCCTGGAGATTTTTTTTTTTCCTGGGGAGTTCATTGATGGTTTTTTCAGTTTCTTTTTTCAGATATGGGGTTATTTAAGTATTTTTTCCTCTTTTGTTAATCTGGGCAATTTATGTTTTTGTAAATATTCATCCACTTCACTTAGATAGTCAGATGTATTGGCACAAAATTGGGAAAAATAATTCTTTATTATTATTTTAATTTCCTTCTCATTGATGGTGAATTCACCCTTTTCATTTTTCATACTGAGAATTCCATTTTGAAATCAAATTAACCAAAGATGTATCTATTTTATTGTTTTTAATTAAAATTAAGTCTTAGTAGTTTTCTTAATTTCAATTCTATTAATCTCTCCTTTGATTTTCATAGTTTCTAGTTTGGTATGTAATTGGGTATTTTTAATTTGTACATCTTCTAGCCTTTTCAGTTGCATGCTCAATTCAATGGTCTCCTCTTTCTCTATTTTATTCATGTAAGCATTTAGAGAAATAAAATTACCCCTAAGAACCTCTTTTGCTGCATCCCATAAGTTTTAGTATGTTGTATCATTATTGTCATTTTACTGGATGAAGTCATCAATTATTTCTTGATTTATTGTTTGACTCTGTCATTCTTTAGGATTAGATTAGTTTCCAATTAATTTTTAGTCTATCTTTTTGTGGCCCTTTATTACATGTAATTTGCAGTGCCTCATTGATCTGAGAAGAATGCTTCAATATTTCTGGCTTTCTTCACTGTATTGTGATGTTTTTATGCCCTAGTACATGGTCAACTTTTGTGTAATTGCCATGAATGCTAAGCTAAAAGTATATTCCTTTCTATCTCAATTCAGTTTTCTCCAGAGGTCTGTCATTTCTAACTTTTTTAAAAAAAAAATCTATTCATCTCTTTACCTTTTTCCTTGTTTATTTTGTCATTAGATTTATCCAGTTTTGAGGGGGAGAGGTTGAGGTCTTCCACTAGTATAGTTTTGCTGCTTATTTCTTCCTGTAACTTATTTAACTTTTCCTCTAAGAATTTGGATGCCATACCACTTGGTACATATATGTTTAGTGATAATATTATTTCATTATTTATGGTACCTTTAAGCAAGATGTAGTGTCCTTCCTTATCTCTTTTAATTTCATCTATTCTATTTTTGCTTTGTCTGAGATCAGAATTGATACCCCTGTCTTTTTTATTTTACTTCAGCTGAAGAATAGTATATCTACTCCGCTGTTTTACTCTTACTCTGAAAGGTAATATTCTGTATCTCTCTGCTTCAAATGTGTTTCTTATAAACAACATATTCTGGTTTTTAATCTTCTTTGCTCTCTGCTTTTGTTTTATACATGAGTTCATCCTATTCACATTCACAATTATGATTATTGTGTCTTTTTCTCCATTCTATTTTCCCCCATTTATACTTTTCTCTCTTGTTTCACCCTTTCTCTCCTCATGAGTGTTTTGCTTTGGACCACTGCCTCCCTCAATCTGCCCTCTTTTCTATCAGCCACCCTCACCTTTTTTACCCCTTTCTCCTCCTACTTCCATATAGGGTAGAATAGATTTCTATATCCACCTGAATGTGTATGTTATTACCTTTTTAAGACAAACCCAATGAGAGTAAAGTTCAAGTAATGCTCACCCCACTTTTTCTTCCACTCTATTGTAACAGGTCTTTGCACCTCTTCATGTGATGTAATTTACCCTATTCTGCCCCCTCCTTTCCTCTTCTTCCAGTACCATTCCTTTTTTCGAGCCTTAATTAATTTTTTATCATTGAGAGGTCCACTTCCAGAAGCCAAGATGACGGAGCAAGAAGCAAGTGGCTCTCACCATCCCTTATTAGCCTCTGAAAGCCTAGAAAATATCTCTCCAGTAAAACTCTGGAACAGCTGAACCAGCAGAAAGACAGCTTGCAGCAGTCCTGTAGTCGAGGAAGTTTGAGGAATTAATGGGAAAGGCCCCTCTTGTGCTGGGGGAGGAGGAGCATTACAGAATGGAAGAGGTCCCAGCAAGCTAGCAGAAAGCCCCATCTCAGCATACCAAGGGGAGATCCTGAAGCCCAGGTGGTACAGCAGACAAACACCAACACCAGGACCCCAGAGTAGCTCAGTAAGTTCAGGGGAATGAATGGAAACTGACTTGGAAAACCACCACAAGCCTCAGCTTTCTCTGGCAGCCAAGTCTCCTGGTATCTCAATAAAACTCTACAAAGTGCTCCAAGGGCAAAAGCCCCAGGTGGAGAAACATCCCGCTGCAGTAAAACATCCATCTTTTTTTAAATATGAATTTATTTATTTTCACTTTTCAATATTTACTTCCACAAGATTTTGAGTTCCAAATTTTCACCCCATCTCACCCCTCCCCCACCCCAAGATGGCATGCATACTGAAAATCCCTTCTCCTAGTCTGTCCTCTCTTCTATCTCCTTTCCCCTTCTCTTATCCCCTTCCCCTTCTATTTTCCTGTAGGACAGGACAGACTTCTGTACCCCATTTCCTGTATTTCTTATTTCCCAGTAGCATGTGAAAACATTTTTTTTAAAATATATGTTTTTAAAACTTTAGGTTTCAATTCTTCTCTCTTCCTCCCTCCCCAACCACCCTCATTGAAAAGGCAAGCAACTCAATATGGGTTATACATGTGCAGTTATGCAAAACACTTCCATAGTAGACATGTTGTGAAAAACTAACTCTATTTCCCTTAATCCTATCTTGCCCTCTCATTTATTCTATTCTTTCTTTTGACCCTGTACCTCCTCAGAAGTATTTACTTCTGATTACCCCCTTTCCCAATCTGCCCTCCTCTCTATTATCCCCCTGCTCTCTTGTCCCCTTCTCCACCTATTTTCCCATAGGGTAAGACAGATTTCCTTACCCAATTGAATGTGTATGTTATTCCCTCCATAAGCCAAATCATATGAGAATAAGATTCACTCATTGCCTCTCCTCTTCCCCCATTTTCCCTCCACTGTAAGAGCATTTTCTTTTCTGTTTTATTTTGTGAGATAATTAATCCATTCTACCTCTCCCTTTCTTCTTCTCTGAATATAATTCTGTGTCATCCCTTAATTTTATTCTCCAGATATGACCACTTAATCTTCAACTCACCCTGTACCCTCTATCTATCTCTTTATCTATCTATCTATCTATCTATCTATCTATCTATCTATCTATCTACCAAAGCATACATATAATTTTTTTCTTCCAACTACCTAATACTGACAAAGGTCTCATGAGTTATAAATATCATCTCTCCATGTAGTAATGTAAACAGTTCAACCTTAATAAGTCTCTTACGATTTCTGTTTCCTGTTTACCTCTTCATGCTTCTCTTAAGTCTTTTTTTGAGAGTCAGATTTTCTGTTCAGCTCTGGTCATTTCATCAAGAATGCTTGAAAGTCCTCTATTTCACTGAATGACCATTTTTCCCCTGAAGGATTATACTCAGATTTTCTGGGTAGGTGATTCTTGGTTGTAATCCTATCTCCTTTGCCCTCTCTAATATAATATTCCATGCCCTGTGGTCCTTTAATGTAGAAGCTGCTAAATCTTGTGTTATCCTGATTGTGTTTCCACAGTACTTGAACTGTTTCTTTCTGGCAGCTTGTAATATTTTCTCCTTGACCTGGGAACTCTGGAATTTGGCTACAATATTCTTAGGAGTTTTCCTTTGGGGATCTCTTTCAGGAGGAAATCGGTGGATTCTTTCAATTTTAATTTTGCCCTCTGATTCTGATTCAGGGCAGTTTTCCTGGATAATTTCTTGAAAGATGATGTTTAGGCTCTTTTTTTGATCATGGCTTTCAGACAGTCCAATAATTTTAAAATTCTCTCTCCTGGATCTATTTTCCAGGTCAGTTGCTTTTCCAATGAGATATTTCACGTTGTTTTCTAATTTTTCATTCTTTTGGATTTGTTTTACATTGTCTTGATTTCTCATTAAGTCACTATTTTCCAATTGCTTTATCCTAATTTTTAAGGAAATATTTTCTTCAGTAATCTTTTGGACTTCATTTTCCATTTGGCTAATTTTTCTTTTTAGAGCATTTTTCTCCTCATTGGCTTTTTGGACCTCTTTTGCCATTTGGGTTACGCTGTTTTTTAAGGTGTTATTTTCTTCAGAATTTTTTTTTGGGTCTCCTTTAGCAAGCTCTTGACTTGTTTTTCATGATTTTCTTGCATCACTCTCATTTCTCTTCCTAGTTTTTCCTGTACTTTTCTTAATTGCTTCTCAAAATCCCTTTTGATCTCTTCCAAGGCCTGGGACTGATTCATATTTTTCTTGGAGGCTTTGGATGTAGGAGCTTTGTCTTTGTTTTCTTCTGGTTGTATGTTTTGATCTCCTTTGTCACTAAAGTAAGATAATATAGTGTGACTCTTTTTGTGCTGCTTGCTCATGATCCCAGCCAATTACTTGAGTTTTAAAGTCTTTGTTAAGGTAAGATTCTACTTCCAATATGCAGAATGTACTGTCCCAAGCTTCAGGGGTTTGTATAGCTGTTTTCAGAGATACTTATAGGGACCCATAAATTTTCAGTTCTTGCAAGGTGGTATGATAAGGGGTGAGGTGTTTACTCCTTTCCTGCCCTGTGCTGTAGTCTGTTAGTGACCACAAGCCCTCCTTTCTGTCCTGCAACTGTGAAGGCTTCCTGTCCAAGCCACTACAAGAATAATAATTCTTTTCAAATAGTTATTCCCTGATTAAATTAAGTTTTCATATTTATGAACACATTGGGTTATTGAGTTTATTTTTAATTCTTCTTCATCTAGTCTGTCCCATTGAGTGAGGTTTTAAATATTTAAACTGGTACTAGATTGTTCTGAGGATCATTATAATATAGATTAGGGCCTACATATGCTGCCACATTCCTATATTTTTAAATTATTCTCTGATATATAATCAATAATTTTTGTTCTTTTCAATTATTGTTTTTGTTTAGCTTTATAAAATATTTCTTTAATAATTTGATTTTTATAGTACTATAGTTTTAAAATGTTCTCAATCACTTTTGCTATATTATTTTAGATTGTCAGTCATGAAAGCCAAATGTCACAGAAATTATTTGAGTTCTTTAATTCTTTAGGGAATATTTTCTCATTATACATAAAGGTGTTGAGCCTGTATGATGCATTGCCTCCCAGATCTTTATTAATTTTGTAGTTGTCTTAAGTCAAACTTCTCTTCCTTTTTTTGCTTCCTGGGTTTTGGTATTGCTATATAGAAATGCTATTTATTTTTGTTGGTTTTTTCTGTGTCTAGCTCTTTTACTAGAGCTATCGATTGTCTCATTTAGCTTCTTTTCTGATTCCCTAAGTAAGTAATCAAGTCATCAGCAAATTGGGATAGTTTTGTTTTCTTTTTTGCCTATGTCTTCAGTTTTGCTCTCCTGTATTTCTGCTATTACTACCATTTATAGAATTATGTCAAGTAACATCAGAGAAAGAGGGCATCATTGTTTGAGTCCAGTATTTCCTGGGAAAGCTTCTAGTATCTCCTCATTCCATATAATATTGGCTTCTGGTTTAAGTTAAGTAATCTTCATGATATCGAGAAAAACCTTTTTCTGCCTATAGTTCTTCCATTCTCTTTTGACTTCTTTTTGTAAACCTCCTTGAATTTACTTAAATTTTTAGTTTGCCTTTCTTTTTATGTGCATTTCTGCCTCTTTTTTCCATCATTTTCTTTACCCACTTAGATAAGTGTGTGAATCCAAGTCTTCTTCCTTTTTTAACTTTTTAGTTTAAGTGACATTTTTATGCAACATTCAGTTCAAGTTTATCTTTTCTTTGTTCTCATTACTTCTCTACTTTTGTAGTCTTTTCTGAATACTAACCTTAAATTCATATGCTAAACATTTACTTGTTACTATATTTTCCTATTGTCCCTCATGATGTAGAGTCACTGGACTGCCTGATTGAAATTTCCTCCCCTATTGGAATACTTTGTTACTGCATTTGTTAACCTTTTTAATTTTGTATACCTCTTTCTGAAATATAAATTAATGAAGAAAGCAATATGAAAGGAAGTAGTAATGTGTGATGGGAGTTTAAATTGTGTCCTGAATCATAAGACCTGGTTCACTTCCTGCCCTGGCTATGATCATTCACCACCTCCAAGGATAGCTTATTTTCTATATTTTTTATGATTTCCACCAACAGCACTACCACATCTCTGAGTGTTAGCTGCCTTGGGAATTCATTCATCCTCTCTCCTGGAGCAAGATGTAGTCCCAGGAAATAAAACCTTTGCTTTCAGTAAGTAATGTGAAAAATTCATTTATATAAGCGTATGTGTATGTGCATACATATTGTACACACACACACACACCACACACACACACATATGTATATATATATGTGTATGTATATGTATGTATGTATATGTATATGTATATGTGTGTCTATACACAGAAAGTCAAAGTGAAAATTTTATAGCCACAGGGTTTTAAGGAAACTGTTTTATGTACAGCAAAGGCCTAGGCATTAAGAAGAATACAGAGAAGTACACACCATAGAACCTGTCCTCGAGATCACAGTGATAAAATTGGGAGCTGCAAGGCCATACAGAACAATGTTCACATATCCTAATGACAAGTTTATTCATAAACATGCCCCTTAAACACACTCCTGATTTAAAGTATTCTTAAAATAGGTTGATCTATTCTTGAAATAGTAATATTGACCAGTCTCCAAATTCACAAAAGGCAATGCTCCTAAACATGAGATTATTTGAAAAAAATGTTACGATCTTTGTAATTCTTAATGAAAATTTATAAGCAAGATTCTGAGATATATTTGTGAATTGAGAGGAGGAGAAATATTTAATCTAGTAATAGAATGAATACTGTATTTAGATCAGAAGATAGCTCTCAACACAGTGTCTAGTGTTATTATATAGGCTTTCTTAAAATCAATATTAATTGCTATACATTTTGAATCCTCTCTTACATTCTGCTATGTGCATGATATGCTTTTTATCTTTTCTTATTTTGTGTTTTTTTAACTGTTTAAATTTAAAATGTGTTTCTTTTCTTTTCTCTATTGTATATTTAAGTTTTAGCATTGAAGTCTAAAATAAGAAAGTTATAATAATTAAAAATCAATTTCAACTCTACACACATTTCAAAATATGCCTATTACGTAAAATGTACTGCAATATACCCTCAGAATATAAAGACAAAAATCTACTGAGAGACTTGAAGATAAAACAAATACTCAAATAAATGGATAAAAAGTAGTTTGAGAAGAAATAGAACAAATGTTGCTTTTTGTGTCAGGAGATCTTTGGGGACTTTAAACTCTTCACACAAAAATAATGTTGTAACTACATGGTCATCATCAGCACTTGTGGATGGTTACTCTACACTAGATCATTCACAAGGGTTGAGAAGAAGGACTGAAGTAATGATGCTGAAATATCATGAGGAAGGCATGATGAGTACAATTGAAATGCCATTTTCCCACATCATTCCTCATTGTTGTGTTATCTAACAGGAACAGATAGCAGAGTCCTTGTCCCTAGTGATTGTGAAAGCTAGGTGCAGCTCTGATTTTGTATCATGTAGTCAACTAATCAAGAAATATTCATTCAGTACCTACTTATAGTAGATAAAGTATGATAGGAGGCTTTCCTGAACCAAGAATTTTTGAAGCAAGCGGTTTTTTTCTCATATGCAGAATAAATGTTATTTTCCAGTGTGTTTAAATTTATTCTTTCTCTTAGGAAAAAATTATACCTCTCTTAAATAACATGCCTATGTCTCCCCATACTTTGTGGTGTATAGGAATATGTACACATGTACATGCATGTATATATACACATACATATACATATATATGTATATATATATATTTACATGAGCATGCATGTGTGTATGTAGATCTGTAGTACATATATTATGTGTTTAGAGCTGACAGGGAAGGAAAGATCAATTATATCCATCAGCTTAATTTTAGATATCAATATATCATTGTGAAAATAGTTTCTAGTTCTTTGTATTTCTTTGAAAATTGAAAACATTTTTACTTGGCTACTGGAGTGGATTTGAAGAAAATATACCTCTAAAGCTAAATGATTTTAGATATTATAAATCCTGCATTATTTCTGTTTTCTTTATTTTAATATTGTTAATAGGGCAAATATTTGTCAATATGAACCTCATAAGAGGATATGATTCTCTGTGGCCTGAGCACATGGCCTTAAGGCAAAGAAAAATCTTGAAATTTTGGTCTTGTTGCTTCCTGGGTCTTCTCAGAGTATATTGGAATAAACCTCTTAAAGTCATATCTGACTTGGTTCTGTCTGTGTAGACACAGGTGCAATATAATGAAATCTTTAGCTTCTTGTGGTATTCATAGATAGCTTTATATTTCAAAAATATTTGCTTTGTTACATGCCCTTCAGTTATCCTACAAATCTCTCAGGTCCACACACTTCCAAATGTACTTACTTCTTATGGAAATAACAACTGTAAAATACCTGTACATATAATTGCTATGAATCTCATAGTTCTCCAATTTTATAAGAAATTGTTACTAATGATAATGCAATACTTCTGCTCACTAAGTGTTCTGAGCTGGCAGAGCATTTTAATTTTACTCAGGATATGTATATCTTTCAAATCCCCAAGTATCAGGAAATTCTAGTGGGAAATAATGTGTAATGGCATCTAAAGCTTTGATGTATAATGGTTATATGTCTGGCTTTATATAACTAAGGTTATGTATTTTGTAGTCCAACAGAGTCACCTTAAAACTTAAACATTTCAAGAGACTATCATGCCTTTCATTGGCTTTTCAGCTTTTGTAACTCATCTTTATGACAAAGAGTCTTTACATGTATGAATACGTACTTATGTGCCTTCTCAGTTTCTGTGGCAGAATTAAAGTATTGACCATATTCAGTTACTTAAAAAAATAAAGATATATACATATACATATACATATATATGAAGCAGCTGACAATGACTAGGTCCAGAATTGTTTCATTTTTATACTTCTTGTTCAGGCTGTGAAGGTTTTCTCCCTTTTCATCTGAGAAGGCACAAGGGATAGCATCTTTCCATGGAGTGTTTTAGAGAATGACTTATGACCAAAATCTCTCTAATTAAATTGGCTGCCTTTCTGACAGCAATCGATATTGCTTTCTTACATTCCTTCAAAAATGGAATTAAAAGGTCACCATTCTAGGATACACAAAGCCATGGGACAGTTGATGAAACCTTCTTCATATGTGGCCAGTGCTCCTGCTTTGATATTTGAGTCATACTCTACCGTGGAATATCCTTGTCACCAGTCCTGCTTTTAAGGAATTTAAACTTGATATCATTGTGTACCAGAAATATTTAATTTATTTCTTTATAGTATTCCTTTCCCCAACTCTTGGCACCAATAGTATATTAGGGTCCCTTGAATTAGAATATTTGAATATCCTTTTATGTCCAGTTCTCTGGAACCTGTGGGAATATGAACACTTTCGTGGAGTCCCAAATCAGTATAGAGGAGGGATTTTCCCCCTTCTTTGATGACACTGAACTTCTGGCAAGGAAAAGGCTATATAATGATATGACCAAGATCACCTGAAAACTGTGAGTGACATAAATAGGTTAGGTATCTTTTTAATGATAATAGTCATTCAGGTAAAGAATGGAACAAAATGAATGAGCCTACAGTTCTAAACATGGTTTAGTTATGCTGGAACATGGCTAAGACTCAGGAGAACTGGATTCCAATCCTGCCTCTAACATTAACTTGGTCATATTAGTCATATTGGTCAACCTTAGTCATATTATTTAACTATGCCTCATTTTCTCTTTTGTAGAATAAAGTAGGACTAGATTATAATCATGGGTAGAGAAAGAAGACAGACATGAGACAAGTAGATCAGATAGGCTGTTTCAGTAGTCTAGGATAGGGGTGATGAGGATTGAACTAAGTAGGTGGTCATGTGAGTAGAGAGTAGGGATGCCACAGAAAAAAAAATTTAAAAAATACTATTTGACCAATCTTTATTCTTGTTATTTCTTTCTGCAGGTTTTGACACCATTGATTACCATATACTGAATAAAACCAGGTTTAATTAAAAAAAATTATGATTCCTCTGTGACTGCTTGTGAACTCTTTGCAAAGTTCTGTGGAAAAAATATCTCTTCAAAGATGGAGGAGTGAAAAGGTAGTCGCTCTCACCCTTCCCTGTCAACATCTGAAAGCCTAGAAAATATCACCCCAGGAAAAACTCTGGAACAGCTGAACCAGAAGAAAGTTGAGGAGCAGCAGTTCAATAGTTCAGGTAGCTTGAGGGATTACTTTGAAAGGCACCTCTAGCCGAAGGGGAAGGGGAGCAATACGGAACGAGAGGTGTCCCAGCAAGCTAGCTGAAAGCCCAAGGACATCCCAAAACACAGGTGGTGAAGCAAGCAAACACCAACACTTGGGCCTCTGGGTGCCTCACTGAGGGTGAGGGAACTGGTGGAAACCACCTCAGAAAACCACCAGGTGCCTTGGCATTCTGCAGTAACCAGGTCTCCCAGTGCCTCAACAAAATTAAGGGAAGCAGCAATACAAAGGGCCCAAGGAGGGTAAACACCTGCAACATCCATCTGAAAGGAACTGAAGGAAGCAAAAGGAAGGAAAAGCAGGCAACCTAGAGTTGCCCGAGAGTTCCAGCCTTGCTGATTGCAGCCCAACACCAGGTAAGCTGCCAGAACCCTACAGCCTCCAATTGCCAACATCGGAAGCCTCAGCACACAAAGCCAGTAACCAAGACCTAGGCTTCCAACACAAGAAGCTTGAGTCAGTGCCCTCTGTTTCCCAGCAGGACAGCTCAATCTCTTTAAAGGCTAGGGAATAACCAAACACCATAAGCAAAAAGAAATGTACCACAGATTCATATTATGAGAACAGTGAAGATCAAGGCAGAAATTCTGAAGAGGACAACATTGTCAACAAACGCACATCTGCAACAACAAAAGGGAATATGAACTGGTCTGAAGTCCAAAAAGTCTTCTTAGAACAGTTCAAGAAGGATTTTAAAAGTCAAATGAGAGACGTAGAAGAGTCCTTAAAAAAGACAACTGGCCAATTGGAAAAAAAGTACATTGAAGAAAATGAGTCCCTAAAAAGTACAATTGGCCAAATGGGGAAGGAGGTACAAAATCTAATAGAAGAAAACAATTTGTTAAAAATTAGAATTGGACAAATGGAAACTAATTATTCTATGAGAGAGCAAGAATCAGGCAAACAAAAAAAATGAAAAAAAATAGGTGAAAATGTAAAATACATCATTGGTCAAACAACTGACCTGGAAAATCTGGAGAGACAACTTAAAAATTATTGGTCTACCTGGAAATTATGAGGAAAAAAAGAGCCTGGGCATTATCTTTCAGGAAATCATAAAGGAAAATTTCCCTGAAGTCCTAGAACTGGAGGGTAAAATAGCCATAGAAAGAATCCACTGATCACCTCCTAAAAGTGATCCCAAATTGAAAATGCCAAGGAATAAAGTAGCAAGATTCCAAAATCACCACATCAAAGAGAAAATACTGCAAGCAGCTAGAAAGAAAGAATTAAAATATCATGGAACCACAGTCAGGATTACACAGGATCTTCCAGCTTCTACATTAAAAGACTATAGGGCATGGAACATGATATTCTGTAAGTCAAAAGAGCATGGATTACAGCCAAGGATCAAATACCCAGTGAAAATGAGCACAATTCTTCAGGGGAGGAAATGGATATTTAACGAAATAGGGGACTTCCAAACCTTCCTGATAAAAAGACCAGAGCTCAACAGAAAATTTGATCTTCAAATACAAGACTCAAGAGAGACATGAAAAGGTAAATGAGACAGAAAGATACAATATGTGGCTGATAAGGGCAAACTGTGTACATCCCTGCTGGGGAAGATGACACTTGTAACTCTTGAGAACTGTATTGTTATTACACCATGTTAAAGGAGTATACATAAAGGGGGTGGATGTGAATTGACTTTGATGTAATGATAAAAAAAAGTCTAATCAAGTGGGTTAAATTGGCCCAAGTAAGTGGATTAATCTGATCCAAGAAAATGTACTGAGAAAGGAGGAGGCAGACAAGGGCAAATTACATTACTGGGAAAGACACAAAAACTTATTACAGCAGAGGGAAAGAAGGGAGGGAGATGAGCATTGTTTGAAACTTACTCTCCTCAGATTAGGCTTTAGAAGAAATAATATAATCAGGTATAGAAATCTAACTTGCCCTTATGGGCACTAGGAGGGAAAAGGCAAAAGGAAAGGGAGGGGGGATAAAAGGGAAGGAAGAAACAGTAAAGGTAAATGGGAAGAAAAAGGAAAGGGCCAATAGAAGGGAGGAGGGACTGAGGGAGGTGGCAGCCAAAAGCAAAATACTATAGAGGAGGGAAAAGGAGAAAGGAGAAAGAAAAGCATAAATGGGGGGAGTGGAGATGGATGGAGAGTAAGACACAAATAGTAATTTGGGATGGGATGAACTCTTCCATAAAATGGAAGTGGATAGCAGAATGGATTAAAAACCATAATCCTGGGGGGAGGGGGGCGGAGTCAAGATGGCAGGGTGACTTCCTTGACTTCTCCCCCAAAGCCCTCCAAATACTCATAAAAAACGGCTCTAAACAAATGCTGAAGCAGCAGAACCCACAAAAAGACAGAGGGAAACAAATTTTCAGCCCAAGACAACATGGATGATTGATCAGAAAGGTGTATCGCGCTGGGCTTGGAGTGCAGCACAGCACAGCGTGGGCATGCAGGCTGCAGCAAACCTGGAGCAGGCCTCAGAGGAGTGAATCGCAGGCAGCTGTGGAGGTTTGACTCCTCAATCCACGAATGCCAAAGACAACTTAGAAGGTCAGCAGGAAAAGTCTGTTTCTGTCAGTGGTCAGAGAGGAAGGTGGGGTTTCAGCTCCATTCCCCAAGAGCGTGGCACTAGTGGGGGGCAGCTGCTTCCAGAGCTTCCGGCCCACTGACTGAGGGGGAACCCAGTGGCTAATCAGAGAGGGACTGCAGGGATCTCTTTGCCATTGCTGAGGCAGGAATATTTTCCTTTGCCTGTGTGTGGATCTGGGTCACAGTTCTGGGTGGCGGTGCTGGGGTGAGGAGGAGCACTGACGTGGTGGAGCTTGTAGTGGCTGTGGAGCGGAGCCTCACCTCATAGTTATGGGACAGAAAGGAATACTTGTGGTCACAGGCCAGGAAAGGAGTAAACACCTTGCCCCTTATCATACCACCTTGGAAGAACTGAAAATTTGCAGGTCCCTAAAAGTATCTTTGAAAACAGCTACACAAATCCCTGAAGCTTGGGACAGTACACTCTCCACATTGGAAGCAGACTCTTACCTTAACAAGGAGTTAAAACTCAAGTAATTGCCTGGGATCATGAGCAAGCAGCGCAAAAAGAGTCAGACTATATTATCTTACTTTGGTGAAAAAGAAGATCAAAATATACAACCAGAGGAGGACAACAAAATCAAAGCTCCTACATCCAAAGCCTCCAAGAAAAATATGAATCAGTCCCAGGCCTTGGAAGACCTCAAAAGGGATTTTGAGAAGCAAGTAAGGGAAGTAGAGGAAAAACTGGGAAGAGAAATGAGAGGGATGCAAGAAAATCATGAAAAACAAGTCAACAACTTGCTAAAGGAGACCCAAAAAAAATACTGAAGAAAATAACACCTTAAAAAACAGCGTAACCCAAATGGCAAAAGAGGTCCAAAAAGCCAATGAGGAGAAAAATGCTCTAAAAAGAAAAATTAGCCAAATGGAAAATGAAGTCCAAAAGATTACTGAAGAAAATATTTCCTTAAAAATTAGGATAAAGCAATTGGAAAATAGTGACTTAATGAGAAATCAAGACAATGTAAAACAAATCCAAAAGAATGAAAAATTAGAAAACAACGTGAAATATCTCATTGGAAAAGCAACTGACCTGGAAAATAGATCCAGGAGAGAGAATTTAAAAATTATTGGACTGTCTGAAAGCCATGATCAAAAAAAGAGCCTAAACATCATCTTTCAAGAAATTATCAAGGAAAACTGCCTTTGAATCAGAATCAGAGGGCAAAATTAAAATTGAAAGAATCCACCGATTTCCTCCTGAAAGAGATCCCCAAAGGAAAACTCCTAAGAATATTGTAGCCAAATTCCAGAGTTCCCAGGTCAAGGAGAAAATATTACAAGCTGCCAGAAGGAAACAATTCAAGTACTGTGGAAACACAATCAGGATAACATAATATTTAGCAGCTTCTACATTAAAGGACCGCAGGGCATGGAATATCATATTAGAGAGGGCAAAGGAGGTAGGATTACAACCAAGAATCAACTAGCCAGCAAAACTGAGTATAATCCTTCAGGGGAAGAAGTGGTCATTCAGTGAAATAGAGGACTTTCAAGCATTGCTGATGAAAAGACCAGAGCTAAACAGAAAATTTGACTTTCAAATACAGGACTCCAGTGGAACATGAAGAGGTAAATAGGAAAGAGAAATCATAAGAGACTTATTAAGATTGAACTGTTTACATTACTGCATGGAAAGATGATATTTGTAATTCATGAGAACTTTGTCAGTATTAGGGTAGTTTAAAGAAAAAAATTATATGTGTGTATATATAGATAGATAGAGGGCACAAGGTGAGTTGAAGATTAAGGGGTTATATCTGGAGAATAAAATTAAGGGATGCGAGAGGATGATACTCAGAGAAGAAAGGGAGAGATAGAATGGGGTAAATTATCTCACAAAAAAATAGAAAAGAGAAGTCTCTCACAGTGGAGGGGAAACAGGGGAAGGTGAGAGGGAATGAGTGAATCTTATTCTCATAGGATTTGGCTTAAGGAGGGAGTAAGATACACATTCAATTGGGTATGGAAATCTGTCTTACCCTACAGAAAAATAGGGGGAGAAGGGGACAGGAGAGCGGGGGGGGTGTGATAGAGAGGAGGGCAGATTGGAAAAGGGGGTAATCTGAAGTAAATGCTTCTGAGGAGGGACAGGGTCAAAAGAAAGCATAGAATAGATGGGAGGGCAGGATAGGCTTAAGGGAAATAGAGTTAGTTTTTCACAACATGTCTACTAAGGAAGTGTTTGGCATAACTGCACGTGTACAACCTATATTGAGTTGTTTGCCTTTTTAATGAGGGTGGGTGAGGAGGGAGGAAGGGAGAAAATTTGAAGCTCAAAGTTTTAAAAACACATGTTTTAAAAAATGTTTTCACATGCAACTGGGAAATAAGAAATACAGGAAATGGAGGTACAGAAATCTATCTTGCTCTACAGAAAAATAGAAGGAGAAGGGGATAAGAGAAGGGAGGGGGGAGAGATAGAAGAGAAGGCAGGCCAGGGGAAGGGGTATTCAGAATGCATGCCATCTTGGGGTGGGGGGAGGGGGGAGAAATTTGGAACTCAAAAACTTGTGGAAGTGAAAAAAAAATAAAAACAAGAAAACCTGGGAAAAAAACAACAACAAAAAAGCCCCCATAATCCTACATTGTGTTATTTAAAGGAGACACATTTGAAAAAGAATGACACACACAGGGTAAAGGTAAAAGTCTGGAGCAGAATATATTATGTTTCAGCTGAAATAAAAAAAAAAGCAAGGTAGCAATCCTGATCTCAAACAAAGCAAAAGCAAAAATAGTTCTTATCAAAAGAGATAAGGAAGGAAAATACATCCAGCTAAAAGGCATCATCGACAATGAAGTAATATCAGTACTAAACACATATGCACCAAATGGTATAGCTTCCAGATTCTTAGAGGGGAATTTCAGGGAGTTTCAGGAAGAATAGACAGCAAAACTATACTAGTGGGGTACCGCAACCTCTCCCTCTCTTAACTAGATAGATCTAAGCAAAAAATAAACAAGAAAGAAGTTAAGGAGGTGAATAGAACACTAGAAAAGTTAGGTATGATGGCCTCTGGAGAAAACTGAATGGGGATGGAAAGGAATACGCTTTTTTCTCGGTGGTACATGGCACATACACAAAAACTGACCATGTACTAGGGCATACAAACCTCACAATCCAATACAAACAGGCAGAAATATTAAATGCATTCCTTTCAGATCATGATGCAATAAAAATTATATGTAATAAAGGGCCAAAGAAAGATAGACTAAGACATAATTGAAAATTAAATAATCTAATCCTAAAAAAATGACTGAGTAAAACCAAAAATCATAGAAACAATCAGTAACTTCATTCAAGAGAATAGCAATAATGAGACAACATACCAAAACTCATGGGATGCAGTGAAAACATTTCTTAGGGGAGGTTTTATATCTATAAATGGTTACATAAATACAATAGAAAAAGAGATCAATGAATTGGGCATACAACTAAAACAGCTAGAAAAAGAACAAATTTAAAATCCTCAATTAAACACCAAAGTATAAATATTGAAAATCAAAGTAAAGATTAAGAAAATTGAAATTAAGAAAACTATTAAACTAATAAATAACACTATGAGCTGCTTTTATGAAAAAACAATAAAATAGATAAACCTTTGGTTAACTTAATTTAAAAAAAAGAAAGAAGAAAACCAAATTACTAGTATTAAGACTGAAAAAAGTGAAGCTACCACCAAGGAACAGGAAATTAAGACAATAATTAGGGACTATTTTGCCCAACTGTATGCCAACAAATTTGACATCTTAGTGAAATGGATACATATTTACAAAAATATAAATTGTCCAGATTAACAGAAAAGGAAGTAAAATACCTACATAAACCTATCTCAGAAAAAGAAATTGAACAAGCCATTGATGAACTCCCTAGGAAAAAATCTCCAGGGCCAGATGGATTTGTATGTGAATTCCATCAAACATTTAAAGAACAATTAATTCCAATACTACATAGACTATTTGGGAAAATAGGTGAAGAAGGAGTCTTACCAATTCTTTTTACTATATAAACATGGTGCCAATACCTAAACGAGGAGAGTCAAAAGACAGAAAGAAAATTATAGACCATTTTCTTTAATGGTTGGATTATAGCAACTTATCACAAGAATAGTACTCTATGATCAGGTAGGATTTATACCAGGAATGTAGGGCTGGTTCAATATTAGGAAAACTATCAGCATAATTGATCATATCAACACCAAAACTAACAGAAACCACATGATCATTTTGATAGATGCAGAAAAAGCTTTTGACATAACACAACACCCATTACCATTAAGAAAACTGAAAAAAAAAAGGAATAAATGGAGTCTTCCCAAATAATAAATAGCATCTACCTAAAACCTTCAGCAAGCATCATATGTAATAGGGGAAAGCTAGAAGCATTTCCAATAAGATAGGGGGTGAAAAAAGAATGTCCATAATCACCACTGTTGGTCAATATCATACTGAAAATGTTAGCTTTAAGAATAAGAGAAAAAAAATAAATTGAAGGCATTAGAATAGGCAAATAAGAAACAAAGCTATCACTCTTTGCAGATTACATGATGATGTACTTAGAGAATCCTAGAGAATCAAGTAAAAAACTACTTGAAATAATACACAACTTTAGCAAATTTGCAAGCTATAAACCCACATAAATCATTGGCATATTCTATATATTACCAACAAAGCCTAACAGCAAGAGATAGAAAGAGAAAATCCATTTAAACTCATTGTAGATATTATAAAATATTTAGGAGTCTACCTCCTGAAACAAACCCAGTGAACATATTTATATTATGAACACAATTACAAAACACTTTTCACACAAATAAAGTCAGATCTAAATAATTTGCTCGTGGGTAGGCCAAGCTAATATAATAAAAATGACTATTCTACATAAGCTAATTTACTTATTCAGTGCCATACCAGTCAAACTACCAAAAATTATTTTATACAGTTAGAAAAAATAATAACAAGATTCATTTAGAAAAACAAAAGGTCCAGAATATCAAGGGAACTAATGAAAAGAAATGCAGGGGAAGGTGGTCTAGCCATTCCAGATCTTAAATGGTATTATGAAGCAGCAATCTTCAAAACTGCTTGGTACTGGCTGAGAAATAGAGTGGTGTGGATCAGTGGAATAGGTTAAGCATGCAGGACACAGTAATCAATGACTATAGTAATTTATTATTTGATAAACCCAAAGATCCTAGCTTCTGGGAAAACAATAAAAAAGAATCTGAAGAAATATAGAACATAAATACATTTCAGAACCTTAGAAACATCTGATTCAAAATAGAGAAGCATCACTGATACTTTGGGGTCATATAATAGGTTTTAATCTCTTACTCAAAAAGAAGATAGCTATCCTATTTAAGGAGGAAGCAACTTTCACTACACTATGGAAAAATAATAAGGATTCACAAGATCTTTCAGAGAAAGGACAAGGGAAAAAGAGATGAGCCCTATGGTTGATTATCCCTTGTCTGAAGTACCAAACAAGCCATATGTTGACTTTCCATGAACAAACAAGGAACATGCTATCTTCCTTAATGTGTGTATGTGTATATATATGTGTATGTGTAGGGGTATCTGAGAAATTATAGAGACAAGTCAAAGATTCTCAAAACTGGTTATTTGACCTACTTCCAGTGATTTCTATAAGAACAAATGATAGGACTAGAAAAAGACTGAGGCCGCATCTTTAGAGATTATGAAATACTAAAGGAAACCAACAGATGGGGAGTGAGGTGGGGTGGGACATGGTGTTTTATCAATGTTTTAGAAGAAAAAGGAAGCTAGTAAGTGATCAGGGGGCAAAATAGATAATGATGGGGAATAGAATTTGGATTTCTTGACCATTTCTTGACCTTTATTTTAAAATAAAACAATAATGGCCTTTTAAAAAAGAAAACAACATTGGCATGTATCTAATTATGCCTGAGAAGAGTACATCTATCTAAAGACTTATTAATCTGGTCCAGAGGGCTTTAAGCTGAGATAAAACTAGAGAGTAGAGGCATAGCATAGAAGTAAGAATAGTAATCAACATTCTTAGTGATTCACTCTAAATAGAGGCAAAGGAAAGGTAATAATGCTAATGGTCTAGGATACCTGTTTAATGTGTTTTCTAAGGAACATAAAACCCAAAATGCATAACAACAGATAATGGAAGGTGGGAGAGAGAGGATTCCACCAGTTGGTAATATTAGATGTAACTGGGAGTGGTTCATGGAAAATTGCAGGGAAAAGACAATGAGAGAAGGAGGGTGGGCATGTAGAAGAACCAATTTCTTCCTCAGTGCCTATACCCAGAGGGCTTGAAAGAGCTACTGAGAGCAAAGATGCTGCTGGTGGATGTGATATTGTGGATTATATCCTACTGGATTAGAAGACCCTTCACAAGTGCTATTTCTTCTTTCTTCCCCTACTGTCATCTGCCACATCAAAGGGAAGATATGGATTGTCCTTCTCCAGTACCTCAAACAGGAAGTTCTTTCTGCTCCCTACAGTCTAATTTCTGTCATAGTTTCACTATGCTGATCTGCTTTACTGCTGTAAATGTTTTGTTTTCTGTGCCCCCTTTTAAGATTCTAATTCATCTTCCTTAATGCATAAAAGGTATTTAGCCTTTTAGCCTTGACCATGTGGTCATTTGGGAAGCACTGGAGGTGGAGAAGAGGAAGACAGTCTAGAATAGATATAAAAATGTACTCAGCGCTTAGTTCAAGGTACAACTCTGTAGTCTAAATCAGCCTAAAGAACAATAAGCTATTCTACCACAGAGCTAAACCCAACCAGATAATCAACTAGGGAAGTAAATAAACACCAGAGTTCATGTTATATCTTAATCTAATGTCATTCTCCCCCTACACCTTTGTTAAGCAAAACCATTCCTGGAGGTATAGTAATGAGAGTGAAAGAGAAGAAGCCAGGAGGATTGTATGGCCTGGCTTTGCTCTGAGTTCCTCTGCTTTTGGTCCTACCTTTCCATCCCTGAAGGAGTTATTTAAAATCTCATTACTATTAGAGCTACATTTTTCTCCATTACACTTGTAAGCAAAGTAATAGTAATAAGCAAATTGAATTTTATAGTTAGTAATAACTAATAAAATTGCAAAGAGGTAAATACAACCTCATCAGTATGTTTGAGATATATTATATGTTATATAGTATGAATAGATTGACATTAGGCATAATAGTATCTGGGGCAACTAAGTGGCACTGTGGATAGACTGCTGGGCTGGGAGTTAGGAAGACTCATCCTTATGAGTTAAAATGTGGCCTCAGACACTTATTAGCTATGTTACCCTGGGCAAGTCACTTAACCCTGTTTACCTCAGTTTCCTCATCTGTAAAATGAACTGGAGAAAGAAATAGCAAACACCTCCAGTATCTTTGACAAGAAAACCTCAAATGAGGTTACAAAATGTTAGACATGACTGAAGAATTACAACAAATAACTATAATAATAGCAGAACTATCATATATAGAACACTTTAAGATTTATAAAACATAATTTATTCATAAAAAGTAAATTTATATAATTTATAAAATTCAAATGTTATTTAATTTGTGAGATAAGTTTAATTTCTATTTAGATATATTTATGTATTTTATATATGACAAAATATAGGTACATATAATACATAAAATAAAATAATGTTATATATAATACATCTCATGTTATATATGTTACATTATGCATAATAAATGTTATATATATATTTATTATCCATATCTTATAGATAAAACTAAGAGAGAGAGATTAAGTGACTTGCCCAGTATCATGTACCTAGCAAGAGAAATAAGGCAGGATTCCACTTCATATCTCACTGACTCTTTCTAATCTTTTATCTACTACATCACCTCCCAGATCCTTAGAATTTGTGGAATTTCATCCATGACTAGAATGCTATTATGAAATGACATACTTACTTCAGAAGGCACAGGTTATATTAAAAAGGATGGTAGAATAATAGTGAATATACTGAAGTTCACATCAACAATCATTTCTTTAGTGTCTACTTTATGCAATACACTATAATAGTCACTGAGGGTATAAAGATAGATGAGCATAAGAGCATTGATTTAGAACTGGATGGGATCTAGTCCATCTAGTATAAAACTCTTATTGAGTGATACAATTTCTATCTTTAGGGAATTTGTATTCTATTAAGGGATAAAGTTGAGTCAGGAAATTTCTCATACATAGATAATAAGTATGATAAAACACAGCATGAAATAAGAGCAAAAAAGAGTTCCAGACAAAATACTATTTAAAAATTGAGGAGGGATAAAACATGTTAATCTCAACTAATCAGAAAAAAGTTCACAGGGTATGTGAAGGGGATGTTTCACTGGAAGTCAGAAGAAACTCTGGATTCTGAACAGCAGAGATGAAGTGGGAGCCCGTTAAGACAGAGGAAACAGTCTGTACAAATGTGTAGAGCCATTAGTGACATGTAAGTTTCAGCATATGAACTAGTAGTCTGGCTGGAATATAGAGAATATAATGAAGATAATTTGAGAAACTTGAGTTGGATACAGATTGTAGAATGCCTTAAATGCCTAGCTAAGGAAATTGCACTTTATTCTTTAGATAAGAGGTAGCCCCTGAGGGTTTTTAGAGCAGGTGAGTGGGATGTTCTGACTTCTCCAATAGTGAAATTATTTTAGCAGCTATTCAAAGAAAGGGATGAAAGAGGCAGGAGACAGGAAAAATAGATATGGGGGAATACTGATTTGTGATTGAAGAGAAGTGGTGGCATTATGAGTAGAAGGAAAGAGATGAATGTGAGATATGTAGAGAAACTGACAGAATTAATAATTACCAAACAAGAGCAAAAGTAGAAATACTGAAAATCAGATAACTTTTAAAACAAAAATAAAAAGTATGAGATGATTGGTAAAATTAGGCTATTTTTTCACAAACTGATAAAACAAAATATGGATATGTATTTGTAGAAGATGCTGTCTAGTCCAATTTTACAAATTAGAGAAATGACCAAAGTAGTTAATTGGCTTTTGCTGAATTTTACATAGGTAGAAAGTGACAGAAGCATGATTTAAACCTATATCCTTTGTCTCCAAAGCAAGTACTCTTTCTAAACAAGGCATAACAAAATAAAATCCTGGGTACGGAAGAATATACAAATGAATTCTGTGAAACTTTTAAAGATTAATTATGTCCCATGCTATATAAACTATTCTCTATGATAGAGAAAGAAAATGGATGACTGAACTTCTTGTATGGGACAAATACGGTCTTGATATCCAAAACAGAGGAATAAGAAGCAGAAAATGGAATCTGTAGACATATATAACTAATTAAGAGTGATAGAAAATAATTTTAAAAATAGGAAAATGCTACAGTATTATAGTAAAAAAAGGGGGGTGGATGAGTGGGATTCATACTGACTAGACTAGTTCTCAAGGACATGAAAATATGAAAAAGTACTCTCTCTCTCTCTCCCTCTTTCTCTCTGTCTCTGTCTCTGTCTCTCTTTCTCTCTCCCTTCTGTCCCTGAAGTTATTGTTTCAATTAATTTTTGTGTGAATGTTTTTCTATGTAAAACATATGTAACCTAAGGAAAAAGTAATTTTGCTTCTTATTTGTCTATATTTTTCCCTCATATTTTCTTACCTTATTGATGTGGCTAGTATGTCTAGAATTATAAAAAGTAATACATAGTATATGCTAGATACCCTTGGATATGATTGCTTTACCTCCTGATCTTTTTAGAAAGGCCTTTATCATTTTAACATTTCAGTTAATGTTTCTTGGTTATGTATAACTAATAAGTATCATATTAAGAAATAGGAATTTATTTCAATGTTTTTTAAGGTTTTCAATATCAAAGAGTATTTTCTGTTTTCAATATTTTTTGTACATCTGATCTTTACTGTTTTTGTCATCAATATGGTTATATTTTTTCAGATATTGAACTAACACTACATTCACTGGAGACCAAATTGCCAACATTTGCTGGATTATGGGGAGAGCAAGTGTGTTACAGAAAAACATCCACTTCTGCTTCATTGACTTATGCCAAAGCCTTTGACTGTGTGGATCACAAGAAAATGTGGTAAGTCCTCAAAGAGATGGGAGTGCTAGGTCATCTTACATGTCATATGTGGAACCTGTATGCAGGTCAAGAAGCAACAGTTAGAACTGCACATGTGACAACTGGTTGGTTTAAGATTGGAAAAGGATTAAGACAAAATTATATATTGTCACCTTTTTCATTTAACTTATATGCAGAGTACATCATGTGAAAAGTCAGGCTGGATCAGTCAAAAGCTGGAATTAAAGTTTCCAGGAGAAATATCAACTTAAATATGCAGATGATATCACTCTGATGGCAGAAAGTGAAAAAGAATTAAGAAGCTTCTTAATGAGGGTGAAAAAAGATAATGTAAAAGCTAGCTTGAAGCTTAACATAAAATCCCCCCAAAAACTAAGATGTTGGCAACTGGTCCCATCATTTCCTGGCAAATAAAAGGAAAAGAAATGGAAGCAGCGCTGGACTATATATTCTTGGCCTCAAAGATCACTGCTAACAGTGACTGCAGCCATAAAATTAAAAGACACTTGCTACTTGTAAGAAAAGCTATGGCAAATCTGGACAGCACATTAAAATCATAAAAACAGCCTTTCTGACAAAGGTCTGTATAATCAAAGCTATTGTTTTTCCAGTAACAAAGTATGGCTGTGGGAGTTGTACTGATAGAAAGCTGAGCACTGAAGAATTGATGCTTTTGAATTATGGTACTGGAGAAGACTTTTGAAAGTCCCTTGGAAAGCAAGGGGATCAAATCATTCTATACTTAAAGAAATTAATTCAGACTATTTATTGGAATGTTAAATATTGAAGACAAAGCTTAAATACTTTGGCCACATAATGAGAAGACAGGAGTAATTGTAAAACACTGTAATGTTGGGAAAGATTGAAGGTGAAAGGAGAAGGTGTATGGATAGATAGTGTCATGGAATCAACGAAAGTGAACTTAGAAAGGCGTGACATGCTGTGGTGCATGGGGTCATGAAGAGTCAGATATGATTGAATGACTGAACCATAGCAGCACATTCCAGATACAAATCCAAGCTAATAACAGTATTATTTTAAATTTTGTTTTGTTTTTTCTTTGCTCATATTTTATTCAATATATCTTATCAAAATTTATTAGAGGTTTAAGTTTATTGTTTCTTTCTCTGCTTTATCCTCCACTAGTTTAGGTATTAGGACAATGTTAGTCTCATAAGAGAGTTTGAAATGCTCTCATTGTAAATATTTTTGCAAAAACATTAGTAGAATTAATTGTTCTTTAAATGATTGATTGAATCCACTTCAAAATCCATCTGGTCTTAAGGCTTTTTCCCTTGGGAAGTTTTTTTTTTTTATGTCATAGGAGTAGGTTATTCAAATCTTTAGGTTTTATTCTGTTAATTCTGTTAATTTGTAAATATTTATCCATTTCATTTATGTTATTGCTTATTTTGACATGTAATTGGGAAAAATAGCTCTTAATAACTTACTTTTCATCTGTTATGTATACTCCATTTTCACTTTTTATGTAGGCAATTTAGTTTTCCTCCACTTTATGTGAGATAAAGAATATACTTATGTATTTTGTGTCTTAAACAATAGCTCCTAGTTTTATGTTTCAAATGTCATTTTGTTTCAGATTTTATTAATTTATATTTTTGTTTTTTAAAAAGCATTCTCTTCATTAAAAACTCATGCTCAATTATTATTATTTTTTCCTTGGTTAATGAAAGTTTTAAATAAAAATTTTCATCCTCGGTTTACTTTGCTATCATACCAAATTTTAGTGTTACCTTATGTTCACCATTTAAAAAATGAGATTATCTATTATTCCTATTGGTTTTCTATTGTCCCACTCAACTCTATAGGATTGAATAATTTATTCTCTAAATTTGAATCTTACCTTCAAATGAAACCTTGGATACAATTTTATTATGTTGTGGTTGGTAAAAATTAAAAAAAAATCCATACATTACTTCAGCTTTTTTCTATTTACTGTCCTAGCACATGGTTGATTTGTGTAATGGTTCTATGTATAATTAAGAAATACATATTTTCTTTCTTTTCCCATTCAGTAACCAATAGAGCTCTATCATATTTAACTTTTGCATAATTTCATTGCAATTAATCTTTAACTTCTTTCTTGTCAAATTTTGTCTTACCTTTGTCTGGTTCTGGAAAGGGAACTTTGAGGTCCCCCAACTATTGTAATTTTGTTCTATTTTTCTATCTAAACTAATTAAATTGCTCTGGCATAATTTCATGGACTTCTAAACATTCTGGAGTAACTTAATCATGTTTCTTTTCAGTTTTCTTTATCATTTGTTTTTCTAAGTGTCTTTTCATGTATTTGATAGGGTCATACAGGAGGATTGTTTTCTCTATAGGAGAGGAACCATCAAACTGGAAATCACTCACACCCTCAAATAATGAAATGGAGCTATGATCTTATCAATTTAAAACTCTGTTATAGTGATAAGAGATCATAACCCACCCAAGCACGCATACCCTTTGGAATGCTTTCCTATCTTTCCATAAGTTCACCACAGAACATCTACTAATGTTCTGAGGACTTTTCTAAGTTTTGACTGATGTAACAAAGATTCCAATGGAGTACATGGGTTGCCCATCTTTATTTCTCACTAACCACAAGGCTATTTCATCTTATATTTTGGTTATATATTTCTCTGCTGACATCCTTTATTGAAACTGTTCTTTGAAATTCTTTATTTGTTACATATTTCAGCGTGTTCACATGTAGCACCTTATGGAGGAGGGATAAAATAAGAAAAGATGCTCCTCAAGTGTGAGTGGCACTGTCATGGAGGAAACCCGGTGCATATTATTATTTGATGAAGAACTCTCTCTCTCTCTCTCTCTCTCTCTCTCTCTCTCTCTCTCTCTCTCTCTCTCTCTTTCTCTCTCTCTCTCCCCCTTGCTCTTTCCCTCTCTTTCTCCATATATGTATATGTATATATACATATATATGTTTATGTATGGTAGTTTGTAGATGGCATTGTATTACTTGTCTCAAACTCTGGAATGTTGCAGAACCTGATTGATGAGATCCATAATCAGTTAAAGAAAATTGGTCAAACCATTCACACATTAAAAACCAAGAGGTTTAAAAATACCTATAATATAGATAATTACATGCAATTGAAAAGACAGCATATGGAACTTGTCCATCAGAGTATTTACATATTTACCTTTAATAGATGTTACAAAAGGATAATGAGTTAAGCTCAAGTCTAAGTGAGAGTGGATGAATGGGCTGGATGGATTTGGACAATTGAAATGCTCCTTAAATTATATGACTTCTTCCCAGGAATTAAAGAAGTAAACTTTTTGTGAGGATACTGGAGCGTGAGATGAGTGAGTTTGTACTGAAGAACCATTCTGATTCAATTCAAATAAGCAAATATGCATTAGCCACCTTCAATAGATTAACATCTTTGGATCAGGAAAACTAATTTTTCAAGATTTTGAAATAACTAACAGGGAAAACAGGTATAGAAGTACAAGAGATAATGGTGAAAGGAATAAGAAACAAGTTGTGGTGATAGAGACTCCCTAATACCTTACTAAGAGGTGCTAAGGTGCCTATTTGTCAACCTGACATGAGCAGTAGAGATGTCATTTGTTTTCCTTGGACGTTAAACTGGGACATGACAGAACACCTAATGAGACTTGTCAAAGCTGACAATCATTTCAGACTATTGGTGATTTATATGGGACCAAATAATGCCACCATAAACAGCACGGCAAAATATGAAGTCTGGAACAAGAGGCTGTTGACCTTAGCATCCTGAATGTTCTTTTCAGCACTATTGAAAATTAGAGGTATATGTTATAGAAGAAAAAGTAGATTTGGAAAATGAACAGATAATGTCTTAGAAGAGGAGTTGTATTCTGAATCAGGTTAAAATATAAGAATAATGGGCCCTTGGCACAAATAGTTTTTGAGGGTTGAGAAAAATACAAGATATTACAAAAATCTGAGTCCAATTTTATACTTAAAATGTGCACTAATACTTTTTGTGACACTCTATATATTTTCTGGAGTCCTTCCTACTCATCTCTATGTCATGCCAACTAAATTCTGGACATTATCACCATCTTTTCTTTACTAGAAAGCTGGACTCTGCCTTTGGAACTCTCTTGTCATAAGCATGAAAATCCTCAATTAGTTCCTGCTTGCCATAAATATTAAAGATGAATAAAATACATTTTATGTTATGATAGGAATAAGAGGAAAGTAAAAAAAAAGAACCCCCCCATCACATTTGAATAGATAAGATGGAGATAAGAGACCACAGAGAGAAAGAAGAACTACTGTTGAACACATTTTACTTCAGTTTTCTTCTCAAGGAAAATGCTATTTGTACTAGGAAAAATAACCCAAACTATCAATTGGAAGTGAAGCTGAAGATAAATGAGATTATGGTAAAAAAAAAAAAGCATCAAGTATTCCTCAATGAGTTCGAAAAACTGACACTTGTGATCATGAAAATGATGCCAATAATTTTTTTGAAAGATAATAGAGAATTAAATACATGAGGCAAGACTGGAGAAGGGCAAAATGCTTTCTTTTTCTTACAAAAAATCTAGTGTATAAAATCCAAAAATTATAGGTTTGTGAGCATGTCTAATTATTTGAAAAATTCTGGAGTGTATTGAAGGGATGAATTATATACTTTTAGAAAAGGAAGCAGCAGTCACTTGATGACATAAAAAAGAGTATGATTTCTATGGCACTGGATATGTGAATTAATTTGGATAGCATTGTCATTTTTATTACATAGTTTCGGCTTACCCATAAGCAATTAATATATTTTTTCAATGTTACTATTTATTTATTTTTAACATTTTTCTTTTAAAATTGAATTCCAAATTCCCTGACTCCCTCCCACCCCTCCCCTATCTGCTGAAAAGGCAAGAAAAAGTATAACACTCATCTCTTTTTAAAACTCTTTTAGAAATTCTTTTTGGGCTTGTTCAATTAGCATTATTCTTCAAAACATCAGTTTTAACTGTTTTCACATTTTGTCTTTCTCTGACTTTGTTCCTTAGTCTTTCCTGCCACTGTAGTAGCTTGTTATGGTCATTTTTTTGTTTTTTGTTTTTATTTTGTTTTTATTAATTTATTTTGATTTATCAACAATCACTTACATATGCTATTGAGTTTTAAATTTTTCTATCCTTTCCCACCTTCCCTCCCCAAGATGGCACACAATCTGACATAGGCTATACATATACATTCCTGTTAAACATGTTTTCACATTAGTGATGTTGTAAGTAGGAATTAGAACCAATAGGAGGAACCACCAGAAAAAGAAGCAAGACTCAACAGAAGAGAAAAAAAAAACAGCAAACAGTATGCTTCAATCTGCATTCAAATTCCATAGTTCTTTCTTTAGATGTGGATAGCATTTTCCATCATGAGGTCTTTGGAGATGTATTACATCCTTATATTGTTGAGAAGGGTTAAGTTTATCAATATTAGTCATCATACAATGTAGCTGTTATTGTGTACAATGTTCTCCTGGGTCTGTTCAGTTCACTTAGAATCAGACCATACAAGTCTTTCCATGTTTTTCTGAAGTGATCCTGTTCATCATTTCTTATAGTACAATAGTATTCCATTACATTCATATACCACTAGTTGTTCAGCCATTCCCCAATTGACGGGTATCCTCTCGATTTCCAATTCTTTGTCACCACAAAAAGAGCTGCTATGGATATTTTTGTACATGTGGGTTCTTTTCCCATTTGTATATAGCCCTAGAAGTGCTATTGTCCTTTGAGAATAGTTCCAAATTGCTCTCCAAAATGGTTGGATCAAGCAAATTACCTCTTAGTTTTATTTATTAGTTCATTTTTAAAATTTTTAAATCTCTACTTTGATTTTAAGGATTCCAATTTTGGTATGTAATTGGACATTTAAAATTTGTTTTTTCTAGTTTTATTTTTAGGTACATGTCCATTTCTTCGATCAGCTTTTAATGTCTTTTGTTGTTGCAAGCATTTAGAGATGTTAATTTTCCTCTAAATACAGCTTTGACTACTTCCTACAAAATTTAATATGTTGTCTAATTGTTGTAATTATCTCCAATGAAATAGATTGTTTCTATGATTTATTGTTTGACCAAATTATTCTTTAGAATTATACTATTTAGCTTCAAATTAACTTTTAAACTATCACCCAAATAATTTTATTAAATGTAGTTTTTAATGCATTATGGACAAAAAAGAGTGTGTTTAATATTTCTGCATTCCTTTGTGAGGATTTTATGCCCTAAGGTATGGCCAGGTTTTGTGAACATGTCATGTACAGCTGAGAAAAAAAGATATACTATTCCTTTCTATTCTTATTCAATATTCTCCAGAGGTCTATCATATCTATTCTCAAAGCCTATCATCTCTTTAACTTTTATGGTTAGATTTATCTAGTTCTTTGAGGGGCTAATTTAGGTCATCCATAAGTATAGATTAATCTCTTTCATCATGTAATTCATTTAATTTTCCCTTTAAGTTTTTGGGTGCTATGTCATTTGGTACATATGTGTTTAGTGTTGACATTACTTCATTGTCTATTTTAACAAAATATTGTGTTCCTAATTATTTCTTTTAATTAGATCTGGTTTTGCTTTTGCTTTGTCTGAGGTCATAATTGTTACCTCTGCCTTTTTTATTTCAGATGAAGCACAATAAATTCTGCTTCAGCACTTTATTTTAACTGTATGTGTCTTTCTGTTTCAAGCATGTTTCTTGTAAACAACATCTAGTTGGACTCTGGTTTCTAATCCATTCTATCTGGTTCCATTTTATAGGTGAATTCTTCCCATTAACACTCGCAATTATGATTGCAAACTGTGCATTTCCCTCCATCCTCTTCTCTTCTACTGTCCTTCTGTGTTTCTCTTTTAACTTTTCACTCCTCAAAAGCCTTTTTTTTTGCTTCTGACCACTACCTCTCACAAACTGACTTCTCTTACTACCCAGTTCTTTTCCTTAACCTCTACCTCTCCCCTTTCCTTATTGAGTAAGATGGATTTTGCATAGTATATGGATTAGATCTCTATAAATTGGCCAACTAAGTGTGTGTTTGTGTTTATGTGTGTGTGTGTGTGTGTGTGTGTGTGTGTGTGTGTGTGTGTGTGGGCAGCTCTCTTTTTGAACCAGTTAAGATCAGAGTGAGGTGCAAGCATTGCCTACTCCCCATCATTTTTCCAATTTTCCCCTCCATCATAAAAAAGAAAATCTCATACTTGCTTGCCTCTTTTATATGAGATGATTTTCCCCTTTGCTTCTTCTCCCTTCCCCCTTCTCCCAGTATATCCTTCCTCAGTCTTCCATTACAAAAAATTAATCTCAAAATAATAAACTCTAAGTAGACTCTTTCTAATTTCCCTAATTATGATAAAGTTCTTAAAGCTTACGGGTATCATCTTCCTTTTTGCAAATATAAAAAGAATACATTTACTAAGTTTCTCTTGATTTCTGACTCATATGTTATGTCTATTTCGAGTTTTATGTTTCAAATTTTCTGTTTAGCTCTGGTCTTTCCATCAGCAATTGAAAAATATTTGAAAGTACTCTATTGAGGACTTCTAGAGGTGGAACCAAGATAGAGGAGTAGAGAAAACACTCAGCCTAACTTTCCCAACATTGTCTTTCAAAAAACTTTAAAATAATATCTTAAATCTAATTCTAGAGTGGCAAGGATAACAAAAGGTCAGGGTAAGACATTTTTCTAGCCCAAAACAATTTAGGAGGTGAGAAAGAGAAGTCTGAGATATGAGGGTAGAGATTTGTCTGGAATCCATGTGGATGAAACACCAGTGATGGAATTAAGTGGTGGCAACAGAAGCTGCAATAGCTTTAGGAGCTCTTAAGCCACAGGTGAAAAAAGGGATCTGGCAGCTGGTCATAAAAATATTGCAAGGGACTCCTATGCTAGCAAAGGACACAGGACCAGATGCTATTTGGCAAATCTATTGCCTACACCCACATCTGAATCATAGGTCAAAATAGGAGGGGGACACTTTTGTGTCAAAAGGAAATGAGAACCCTGAGGAACAGTATTGCTTTTGGTTAAAAGTTATCAAGGACCCTGAGTAATAGTATTGATTGCAATCCCAAGGAATCAGGAGACCTTCTTGGGTAAGGACCAGAGTGCAGACCAGACCAGTGACCAACCTTTCTCCAGATCAAACCACCTTGGAAGCACCAAAAACTTTTAAATTCCCAGAGTTAGCTTGAAAACAGCATTGCAAAAAAAGAAAAAGCCTGAAGCTTGAGATAGTGCCCCTTTTCTTCTTCCCACTGGGAACAGAGCATAACTTTAACGTGAAGTCCAAAATTAAAAAAAAAAATAGTGTGAACAAATGAGCAAATAACAAAAAAGAATCTGACCATAAAAGCTACTATAGGGATAGGGAAGATCAAAACACAAAGTCAGAAAAAGACAATGAAGTCAAAACAGCTCCAAATAAAGTCTCACAGAAAAATAAGATTTGGACACAAGCCCAACAGAAATTTCTAGAATAAGTTTCAAAATCAAATAAGAGTAGTAGAGGAAAAAATAAGTAATGAAATGAAAGCAAAAGAAAAATTGTGAAAAGCCAGTTAACATCTTCAGTTTAAGTGACATCTCTTTTGCTATCTTTCAATTTTAGTTCTTGGCAGGCTTTCTTCTGTTTGTATCAGAGATCATATCCTGAAGGACTTAACCCATTCATCTCCAAAACTCTTGCTGAGGCCCCTGTTGTCTTGATTGGTGAATTCTTCCTGTGTTCCCCTATATCTATACTGTCTTCAGTTGTGCTTAATTTTATTCCCCAGTCATCTTCTCATCAGCTAATTGCAGTCAATCATTATCAAGCTTTTCAGTTCTGGAACCATAATCAAATCTATACTACTTTGGTTATAGAAAAGGTGCCTCCACCCACCATCCTTATAAGTTTCCAAACTAAAATACTCTTCTATGGCCACCACTCCTCCATTTGTGATATTTTTCCACATTAGACAAAATGTTCCTCAACATCTGAGATTTTTTTTTTTTGCTTTTAAGTATTTGAATATCAGTACTTAGCAGAGTGTTTGAATGTAGTAATTAGTTAATAAATGCTTTTTCATTCATTCATCCATTATCCATCCATTTGTTAATTTCATGCCACTATGTCCCATTCATGTCAGATTTGTATACAATCAGAAACTTATATTTTAGCTAAGTATAATTTTATAGCACTTTTCCATTCTGGCCTTTCTTTCCTTCCAGCTCTGTGATTGATGCCAGCCCCTCTAGACTGTATTTTCTTTTGGTAACTTATATTGTAACTTTTAATCATTTGGCATATCTCAAATTTCCTTTATCTTTTCAAATACATGTAGAAATTAATGTTTTAGGTTATCTAACTGAATGGTAGAGCAAGTAATGAGTTTCCATGCTTATGTCTATTTGAATCCTTGAATTGAGTCCTACAATCTTGATTTCTTCATTAGTAAATCCTACTGAATCTTCAAATTGACAGTTATCTTATCATCTGTCATTATAAAAGTCATCTTGACAGGTCAAATTGATTAGATGAGAGAGAAAGAGTTCACTGATTACCTACTTAGGTACCTACTATTTACCTGGTAAAAGATCTGGCTGTTGATTAGACATAATGGTTTCTAACTGCTATATTTAGCATCAGGTTAAATTTCCACCCAGAGCAAGAATTGTCTTCTATTGAGGAATTGAGCATGACAAAAATTGCAAGAAGTGTCTCCTGCCTTTTGGTTTCCTGTGTATGAAGATGACCTTTCATTGCAAAGAAAACTGATTAGCAGAAGTTATATTGTTAGCAGAAGTAGATCTTGGATGGATATAGGCCTAGGATAAAATATAGAGTGAGATCATTTGTTCCTATTACCAGCAGCCTTCAATGGATGACAATTGAAAAACACACAAAAATCCTACTACAATGCTTGCCTGTACATCCACCAATATTTATTCTGTTATATGCATTAAAGTGCAGGCAGACACACATAGGTAGCAGGTAGTTATTATAGTTTTATCCTACATAGGATAATGTAAGCTTCACACATTAACGTTTCTTTAACACCCCCTTGCCTCTAAATAATAATAATCACTTACAGAAAGAAATAATTAAAGAGGCATTTTCCCATCCCTTTCATAACTAGTGCCTTCCCTCTGAGATCACTTCCCATTTACACTCTGTATATCTTGTACATATGCATATAGGTGTTTGTTTATTCTCTTCCCCATGTGAGTGCCTTGAAGGCAAAAACCATGTTTGTTTGTTTTTTTGTCGTGTTTGCATCTTCAGTGTTTAGCACAGTGCCTGGCACATAGTAAATAATAAATGTTTGTTGTCTTTTTGTTAAGGACTTACTAAAGTTTCTAGAGCTTTTCATCTTTTATAAAAATAAATTATATTTAACTCGATATCAATTCCTAATTTATATAGTAATAATAACTTTATCTGTCACTATTTGCCTTCAATATAATACCCATTTTGTTCTGCTACCCATTTACACTTACATTCATTTAAGTATTTATTTGAATTTGGAATAAAGAGCAAACTTCAGAACAGTGAGGCAATATTCTCAAACTGCCTCCATTTGGCAAAATTTAACTTTTCTCTTTTGCCTGATAATTTTAGCATTCCCTCATACCTCATATTTATTTCCTATATCTTACATTCTAATCCCATGTTTTCTTCCATCTGTATGCCTAATAGCCTCATTTTCTTCCAAGAACTGATATTTGTGACCTCTTCCATTTAGTTAATTGGATGAATTTTCTATGATTAAATTCAATGACTATTTTAGTACATTCCTAGGACTTTAAAACTTATAGTGTGCTTTGGAATCATATTCATTCATTAGTCCAAATCATAGAATGGTGAGATGGGTTAGTATGATTTTTCTTCATTTCACAGAGGATGAAACCAATCAATTAAGTTAATTATTTGAGATTACAAACTACCTTGTATGACAGTTTGAGTCTTAGACCTCAATGAAGTTTTCCTCAATATCCAACTGACTCCTTAGTACCCAGTTAGAAACTTACTGGATAACTGTTACACTCACATTCATTTAAATATTTATTTGAATCTGGAATAAAGAGCCAACTATAGACCAGTAAGGCAATTCTTTCAAACTGCCTCCAACAGGAGGCATTATGCATGCATGCACATAAACAATGTACAAACCAAATGCATTCACGTGAATTTGCAACAAAAAAATTATAAAAATCAATATGCATGTGAACCTGTGGTTACATGTCAATGCATAGGAATGTGGCATGTATACACGCACACACATACATAAAATATGTGAAGGGTACAGTACACATAAATATGTTCACATGCAATATGCACAATTCATGTGGCATGCATGTGGAATACACATAGGTGTATGTGTGCATTGGGGTTGTGTGCCTGGATATGTACAACACTTATACATTTTTGTGTGTATTATATACATGTACATTTTATATACGTACGTGATATAAACTAGAAAGAAAAATTATAGTGACCCAGCTTGTGTTTGCACATATATGTATGTGTGTGTTTTAATACATATACATTATATATGATATAAGTATGTCTATAATGACTACAGCAATGGAAATGCAAAAAAAAATTAAATACACAGTAAATAGTATATGTATATATACATATGTATGTATGTATTTGTGTGTGTATCTACACACACAATGTGTAGTTTTCCTGCTTCTCTTTATTTCACTTAGCATAAATTAATTTTTTTATCCTTCCCTGTGTTCATTATATTCATCATTTCTTATGTTGAAGTAATATCCCATTATATTGCCACTTTTTTACTTTGTTTCTAATTCTTTGCTACAACAAAAACTGTTGCTATAAATATTTTGGTATATATGTGAATTTTATTTTTGTATTTGAACTTCTTAGGGTATAGCATATGTGTAGCTATGGGATTCCAGGGTCAATAAATGTGGACATTTTAGTGACTTTATTCACATAATTTAAAACTGATTTCCAATGTAATTGGACCAATTCATACCTCTACCAAAAGTGTATTAATGTTACTGTCATTTCACAAGCCCTCCAACTTTAACTACTCCCATCTTCTAAGGTAATTAATGATCTTTTAATCACCAGATGATGTAGTTTTTGTTGAATCTTCGTTCTTGCCCTTTCTTCATCTTTTTACACTGTCCAACCATCTGTACTTGTGTGTGTGTGTGTGTGTGATAATATTCTCTTTATTCTCCTTCTATCTGAAATTTCCTTTTCAGTCTGCTATACTGAATGTCCTGTTCCCTAAGCATAGGTGTTCCTTTTTTTCTTTTTTTTTTTAGTATAAATTTATGTATTTTTAGTTTTCAACATTTACTTCCACAAGATTTTGAGTTCCAAATTTTCACTCCATCTCACCCCTCCCCCCACCCCAAGATGGCATGCATTCTGAATATCCCTTCCCCTAGTCTGTCCTCTCTTCTATCTCTTCCCCCCTCCTTTTCTTATCCCCTTCTATTTTCCTGTAGGGCAGGATAGACTTCTGTACTCCATTTCCTGCATTTCTTATTTACCAGTAGCATGTGAAAACATTTTTAAAAAATATGTTTTTAAAACTTCAGGTTTCATTTTCTCTCTTCCTCCCTCCCCACCCACCCTCATTGAAAAGGCAAACAACTCAATATAGGTTGTACATGTGCAGTTATGTAAAACACTTCCATAGTAGACATGTTGTGAAAAACTAATTCTATTTTCCCTAATCCTATCCTGCTCTCCCATTTATTCTATTCTTTCTTTTGACCCTGTCCCTCCTCAGAAGTACTTGCTTCTGATTACCCCCTTTTCCAATCTGCCCTCCTCTCTATCATCCCCTGCTCTCTTGTCCCCTTCTCCACCTATTTTCCTGTAGGGTAAGACAGATTTCCATACCCAGTTGAATGTGTATGTTATTCCCTCCATAAGCCAAATCCTATGAAAATAAGATTCACTCATTCCCTCTTACCTTCCCCAGTGTCCCCTCCAATGTAAGAGCCTTTTCTTTTCTGTTTTTTTTTGTGAGATAATTTACCCCATTCTACCTCTCCTTTCTTCTTCTCCGAGTATAATCCTCCCTCATCACTTAATTTTATTCTCCAGATAAGACCCCTTAATCTTCAACTCACCCTGTGCCCTCTATCTATCTATCTATCTATCTATCTATCTATCTATCTATCTATCATCTATCTATCTATCTATCCATCTAAACATACATATAATTTTTTTCCTTCAACTACCCTAATACTGACAAAGGTCTCATGAGTTATAAATATCATCTTTTCATGCAGGAATGGAAACAGTTCAATCTTAATAAGTCTCTTATATTTCCTTTCCTGTTTACCTCTTCATGTTCCACTTGAGTCCTGTATTTGAAAGTCAAATTTTCTATTCAGCTCTGGTCTTTTCATCAGAATGCTTGAAAGTCCTCTATTTCACTGAATGACCATTTTTTCCCCTGAAGGATTATACTCAGTTTTGCTGGGTAGGTGATTCTTGGTTGTAATCCTATCTCCTTTGCCCTCCAGAATATTATATTCCATGCCCTGAGGTCCTTTAATGTAGAAGCTGCTAAATCTTGTGTTATCCTGATTGTTTTTCCACAGTACTTGAATTGTTTCCTTCTGGCAGCTTGTAATATTTTCTCCTTGACCTGGGAACTCTGGAATTTGGCTATAATATTCCTAGGAGTTTTCCTTTGGGGATCTCTTTCAGGAGGAGATCTGGATTCTTTCAATTTCTATTTTGCCCTCTGGTTCTAATATATCAGGGCAGTTTTCCTTGATAATTTCTTGAAAGATGATGTCTAGGCTCTTTTTTTGATCATGGCTTTCAGATAGTCCAATAATTTTTAAATTCTCTCTCCTGGATCTATTTTCCAGGTCAGTTGTTTTTCCAATGAGATATTTCACATTGTTTTCTAATTTTTCATTCTTTTGGATTTGTTTTACAGTGTCTTGATTTCTCATAAAGTCACTATCTTCCAATTGCTCTATTCTAATTTTTAAGGAAGTATTTTCTTCAGTAATCTTTTGGACTTCCTTTTCCATTTGGCCAATTTTTCTTTTTAGGGCATTTTTCTCCTCATTGGCTTTTTGGACCTCTTTTGCCATTTGGGTTAGGCTATTTTTTAAGGTGTTATTTTCTTCAGTATTTTTTGGGTCTCCTTTAGCAAGCTGTTGACTTGTTTTTCATGATTTTCTTGCCTCATTCTCATTTCTCTTCCCAATTTTTCCTCTACTTCCCTTACTTGCTTCTCAAAATCCCTTTTGACCTTTTCCAAGGCCTGGGACTGATTTATATTTTTCTTAGAGGCTTTGGATGTAGGAACTTTGATTTTGTTGTCTCCTTCTGGTTGTATATTTTGATCTTCTTTTTCACCAAAGTAAGATAATATAGTCTGACTCTTTTTGCGCTGCTTGCTCATGATCCCAGGCAATTACTTGAGTTTTAAACTCCTTGTTAAGGTAAGAGTCTGCTTCCAATGTGGAGAGGTACTGTCCCAAGCTTCAGGGGTTTGTGTAGCTGTTTTCAAAGATACTTGTAGGGACCTGCAAATTTTCAGTTCTTCCAAGGTGGTATGATAAGGGGCAAGGTGTTTACTCCTTTCCTGGCCTGCGGCTACAAGTACTCCTTTCTGTCCTGTAACTGTGAGGAGGGGTTACTCTCCACAATCACTACAACCTGCAGCAAGCCAGCTCTCCTCCTCACCCCAGCACCGCCACCCAGAACTGTGACCCAGATCGAAACACGGGCAACGCAAGAGATTCCTGCCTCAGCACTGGCAAAGAGATCCCTGCAATCCCTCTCTGATCAGCCATTGGATTCCCCCTTAGTGTGTAGGCCAGAAGCTTGGGAATCAGCTTCCCCCACCCAGGGCCATGCTCTTGGGGAATGGAGCTGAGACCCTGCCTTCCTCTCTCAGCACTGACAGAAACAGAGTTTTCCCAGTGACCTTCTAAGTTGTCTTTGGCACTTGTGGATTGAGGAGTCTGGAAACCTCCACAGCTGGCCGCCATTCAGTCCTCTGAGGCCTGCTCCAGGTTTGCTGCAGCCTGCATGCCCACGCAGCGCTGTGCTCCACTTCTAGCCATGTGAGATACACATTTCTGATCGATCATCCAGGTAGTGTTGGGCTGGAAATTTGTTTCACTCTGTCTGTTTGTGGGTTCTTCTGCTTCAGAATTTGTTTACAGCCATTTTTTATAAGCATTTGGAGGGGTTTTGGGGAGAGCTCAAGCAAGTCACTGCTTTCACTCTGCCATCTTGGCTCTGCCCCAGGTGTCCCTTTCTTTAGGACTCTATTTTCTCTTCTCTACATGCCCTCTCTTGATGATAATCAATGACCATAGTTTTGTTGAAGTGGTCATTAGAAGAATCCCTCCTGAATTTCATGCTTTCCTCTGTTTGAAGAGATTATTGGACATAAATGTTTGAATAAAGGAGGAACAACTTCCATGAGGATGACCATGTGCATTAACCTAGCTGAGAGATATGTGCATGCCAGGGTGCCATAGGGAACTCTTTACTGGTCCTCAATGATTAAGAACTCTGTCAAAAATGATTAGTTACTAAAGATGGAGGGTACTAGATACTGGAGCATGGACTCTGTTTGGAAATCTCTTCTTTATGTATTCTATAATATTGAGGCACCAAACACTTTGGGATCCTTTTGCCTTGGAACACTTTTCCAGGGCAATTTCATCCTGGAACTTCTAGCAAGGAGGTGAAGAAAGGAGATTTCTGCTTGCAGCAGAAATGTATGGCAATGGAAAGCAAATGTTAGCCTAGGCAAATTTGAGACTGCTTTTTGAATCTCTGACTGCCCTCTTCTGCCTTTTTATTTCCTTTTATGAATGTAGGTCAATGACTATCAATGTGGAGAACTGGATATATCGTGAATAGAGAGCTCCTTAATTTAAAATTCTTGCATTATCCAAACAAAGGATACTCCTGCAGCAGTGTGCTTCTCATAGGAACAAAGATATTGCCAGGATCATTTTGTTTCTGAAGGACTAAAGAAAACCTTTCTCTGGTTCAGTATAACTGGGCTTTACCAGCCTTCCATGAATACTTGTTGCTATTCTTGCTAAAACCCCCAAACATGACCAATAGGAGCAATGGCTAGGAGTGTCTAGGCCACTGGGATCCCTGGCACCATGTGGTCTGGCCTTCATCCTGGCCATTTTCTGCCATTACTTTTCCTTTACTTTATGCCCCATTCCCCTCTTGCTTTAGAATTGTTAATCAAATAAACATTCAGCTTTCCTCTAGAATAAGATTGTCAATTGATTATGCAATGGTTCCACTTAAACCCTTTTTGACTTCCCAGATCATAGGTCCTTTCTCTGCCTACAGATCCTTTGTATGTCTTACCTATTAGAATGTAAGCATTTTGAGGGCAGGGACTGATTTTCTTTTGCATTTGTATTCCTAGATACAAACACAGAGTTTGGCACATAATGAGCACTTAATAAATATTTTTCATTCATTTATTCAGTGATTTGCTCTGGCAATGTACATCCAAGGTGAATGCAAAATATCTCTTTCATCAGTTCCACAATGATTCTGGAGAATATAATGGGTATAATGGACTATTTGAACTTTATGTTTCTATATGTGCTAGTTTTTGCCTTTATATCCTTTGTGTCATTCATTTTCTGTAATTGATGAACTAAAAAGCTGTCCTATATCTAATCATCATAATATACCCTGAATATCTCTATGTAAGAGAATACTATTATTCATCCATTATGAAGAAAAGCTCAGATAAGCTACATCTAAGTGTTTTTTTAAATATATATATATATATATGTATTTCCCTGGAGATTTACTCCAGAAGGAATGCATAACTAGAGAGAAAAAACTGAGTCCTTCCAGGGATGAGACATCTAGTCTATGAGTTCACATAGCTCATTGTTATGCAAGAGTCCCTGGGTCCTGGACTATTGCAATGGTCTGCCGGTTAGTCTGCGTGACACAAGTCTCTTGCCACTCTAGTCCATCCTCCATTTATCTATCCAAGTGATTTTCCTAAAGTTCATACATGACCATGTCACTCCTCCCCCCACTCAATAAACTCCATTGGCTCCCTATCACCTTCAGGACTAAATATAAAATGTTATTTGATGTTCAAAACTCTTAATAACTCCCCACCACAAATTTTCCAGGCTTACAACCTTCCCACCCTTGAACCCTTCTCTCCCTTTCCCTATTTACTTCTTCTTCTCCCTTTCCCTTTCCTCTTCCCTCTCCCCTCCCCTTCCTTCTTCCAGTAATACTGACCTTGCTGTTCCTCAAACAAGACATTTCATATGTTGGCTCCAGGCATTTTCTTTGGCTATCCAGTATGCCTGGAATGTTTTCCTTTCTTAAATTCACCTGCTCCCTACCCTGGATTCTTTAATGTCTTATCTAAACCTACCTTTCTACAGAAAGCCTTTCCCAATCCTTCTTAGTTATAATGCCTTCTCTCTGTTCATTATTTCTTATTTATCCTGTATATAGCTTTTTGTTCACTTTTCTTTTCTCATTGTCTCCCTCATTAGATTGTGAACACCTTAAGGACAGAGACTGTCTTTGGGCTTTCTTTATATCCCTAGTGCTTAGCACAGTGGCTGGCATATAGGAGTTGTTTAATAAATGTTTATTGACAGAATGACTAAATTCAATCATTATTTCTTTACAGATTACAATATCTATCTATCTATCTATCTATCTATCTATCTATCTATCTATCTATCAAATACGTCCCTCTCCAGAGATCTAGTGATACATTACCAGCTACTTGTTGGACATCTCCAATTTAATGTTACAAAAGTACTTCAAACTCAGTGTATCAGAATAAAAGGCCAAAATATTCCCTCCAGTAACACATCTCACCCTCTTAACTTCCTTAGTTCTGTTAAGGGTATTATTATCCTTCCTGTCACCCAGGTTTGTAACCTTAGAATCATCACCTTTCCTCTCTCTTACCACCTATTCAATCCATTGTCTAGTCTTGTAGTATATACCTCTGCAATATATCTTACTTTTTCTCTCCTTTCCAATCCTATATCCACTATCCTGGGTCAGAGTTCAGGCCTCCATTACCTCTCACCTGAACTGTTGCAATAGTCTTCAGTTGCACTTCTAGTTTTCTGGTCTCTCTCCTTTCCAATCAATACTCTGCCAAAGTACTTTTCCTGAAGCACAAGTTCAGGTCTGCCTCTTCCTTTTTTGATGACTTTCAATAGTTCCTTGTTGTCTCCAGGTTATACAGGAAAAAAAAAAAACTTTTGCACTGACATTTAATGTCCTTTGCAGGGTGGGGCCTCCCATTTTTCAGGGTTATGGTGTATTACCCCCTTCATATAATCTACATTCCTTCTTTGTTGCTTAGTTTGTGGGAGGGCAATATTGGAGTCAGAAGGACCTGGGTTCAAGTATTTCCCCTAGCCATGTAACTATGAGAAAGTCACTTGACTTCTCAATTCCCCAATTAATTCTACAGGACTTAAAGTTGCAGATGAGTTGCTGATCTGTATCAGTGAATGGAATTCCTGCGCCATGAGTTCCTCACATTCATGAAATCATAAATGGGGAAGGAAAAATAATAGATTCATTTTTTTATGCTGTGATATTTCCCAATACCCACTCCTTCCACCAACTACACACACACACACACACACACCACACACACACACACACACACACACACACACATTTACAAAGAAAAGCATTTAAACAAAATCACATCTTAGATCCATAGTCCCCTACTTCTTTCTTGGGAGGAGGGAAATATACTTTGTCAGCTGTTCTCTGAGATCAATGTTGATTATCATTTCAAATCTGAGTTTAGCTGCTTTTTAGTGTTGCTTTTATCTACATTATTGTAGTTATTGTGTATATTGTCACATAAATCTCTCTATAATATTCTTCATAATTGTATTTTTCTTTTCATTTTATATTATATGTCCTTTTCAAAGTTCATAAAACATTTTTAGAAGTCCCAAATATGCTTGTTTCAAAGTTTGTCCAGGAGTCAAAGTTTAGAAACTGATACTTCTGACACATTAATTACTAGATTATTCTAATATTTTATGATATTTATTGATTTTCATCAGGTAGTGGGCAGTTTCCTGCTAAAGGAGAATTTCAGTGATTTTTTAAAAAGTAAATGGCAAAACATCTTGGAAATTTGAAAGGTCCAAACTGTTCTCCTGAAATGAAACCTGGTAATTTGTAGTTATAAAAAGGTCAGTATGACAGTTGCTAGCAATCAACAAACAAGTAAATTTATACATTTGTTGCCCTTAGATATTTGACAGGTCCACTTCCTATCCTTACCCTCTTATTTTTTACAAAGTCTTTTCCCAAATGCCAATTCCTTATTAGCTGTATTTTTTCTTTCATAAAAATGTAAATAGTGAGGAGTTTAAAAATGTTAGTTTTTTATTTAAAGAATCATGTTGATTTAAATAATTACTTGAAAAACTCAAATTAACTTATTGACTTCTTTTGATCCTTACCAGTTTAAATTCAATTCTGTTTAGAAGAAAATGTAGGAGAGCAGTTTGTTTCTCTCCTTCTTTGTTTTTTTTTCTCCTTCCTCTCACAAGAAAGCAAATGGAGGAAGGTAGGGGCTAGGTTTAATGAATTGTACCAGTTAGAATTACATAGTATCATCCCTCCACCCCCAATTATCCTTTGAACTGTTATGGATTTTCTAGTGTCAAAGTAAGGATCTATTTCTATTAAGTCAGGATTGCCAGAAAGCTTAAGAAGAAAAAAAAGAATAACCCTCTAGCCTTAAAGAAGTATGGGGCTGGCAAGTAAAACAGTTGGATTTGGGGGGAGGTGTGTGCCATAGAAGTGAGAGAACTGAACTACTGAGTTTCCCTGGAGATTTATGGTGGGTACCTATGATCTTAACAGATATAGAGGTCTACCTGTTGTAGACATGAACTCTTCTGTTTGTTCTCACTGTTTTTCTCTCTCCAATAGGTTGTCAATTCCCTAGAGATATGCCCTTCTGCCTTGTATGCTCTTTACTGTCTCTTGACCAGCCTCCCATCATGAACACTCTCTCCCTCTATAGGATTCCCATATTCCCCAATTAGATTTTTGATATTTTGAAACTGTGACCAGAAACTTTGAATTTCCTAGCTAACTACTGCATTCCTACCTGTGACTTCAGGGATTAGAGAAATATCAAATGCTTCTGAGCCTTTCCTGCTTATACAATATGTGAGCAGTTCTGCTCCAGGAGTAGCCATGATGCCTTAGATGGGCCAGCTGCTTTGCCTCAGGAACTGCTTGAACCATGAATCCAGGAGTCCCTGATGCCCAAGGACATATGTGTCAAGATAAAGACTACCCTGTCCTAAGCCCCATGGTGACATTCTTGATTTTATCCTTTCCCCGAGTCTGCTTAGTCCTCCTTTGTAGGTGATAGGCCCAGACCCAGTGTATATATGGGTGTGTCAGTGAACCAGCCTAGTTTGCAGGTGTCTGACCTGACCCTAGTGTGAGAGTCTCACACTTGATATTTTCAGTTAAGCCTCACTCCCTTCTCTTTGGGGTTTCCCCTTAAATCAACTGAAAAAGAGGACTTACTGCTTTTAGGATTGATTAGTTCATAAATACTTTTGCAAATCCCTTTCATTCCAAGCAATTTTGAAAGGCTGTTTCTAATTTGAAAAAAAAATAGTATGCATATCACTTCCCCCACCCTCTTCCCACTATCAGGAAAACTCATCTGTAATAGATGGGAAAACCTTTAACTTAGAAACTTAAATCATCCAATTTTTTATTGGTAACTGGAACTCAAAGGGGACCCTGAACAAACTGACATGCTTAAGATTAAAAAATACACTTCTATTGATTTTTTTTTTACTTCACCAACATTTATCCCAGTATTCCTCTCCCTCCCTACCCTCTCAGAGAATCATTGCTTAACATTTTTTTGAGCTGGTTCATAATGTGTTATGTAAGCACTGAGAAGGGAACTATTGCCTTGTGAGTTAGTGGAAGTTATTCCTGGAGCTCACAGGATTGAGTACAGTACTGGAAAGGACCCTTAGAAATCATTTTCTAAAACCCCTGTCTCCCAACATTTTGTGTAGGCAGAAATTGAAAGCTAAACAGTAGAGTTACTTGCTTAAGATCAGCCAAGGTAGTAGGAAGCAAAGACAGGTTTTATCTTTGATTCTAAACTCATGGCTCTTTCCCCTATACTAAAGCACCAGGAATGTTAGATTAGAATGTTACATTAGAAACTGGGTAAGTAGAACTTGGTTACACCAAATATCCCTTTCCACTCTTATCTTCTGTAGTAGAGATATCATAGCCTACTTCTTAAACAGGGGAAGGACCCCCATACACAAATCCTGTGCATGTCAGGGTTGATTATGTGTTCTACTATGCATTTCCCTTAGACCCAAGAGGATTTTCTCCTTTTCTAAAAGTATTTGAGGATCACATTCAAAGCTGGAAAATCTGGTTCATTCTCAGATAATTTTGGGGGTGGGAGAGACTGTATTGTTTTGGCTGGGGATCAAGTTCTCCTGTATCTGTCATTCAAAGGACTATGGTCATCACAGTGAAAAGTTCAATGGTCCACTGCAAAAAATTTCATTAGAGAAAAAGAAAGAAAACTACTATGCCAGATTTTTAACTTTTTTAAGCCAGGCCTAGTTGAAATTGCATTTATTATAGCAGAGGGCAACTCAGTTCCCAGGAGAACCTCATAAAAACCACAAAAGAAATACATTTTTATTTTTACATTATTTAAAGTTCATTTGTGGCTTCCCCCCCCCATTTCCTTTTGACATGCTCAGCTCAGGGGTCAGTCATCTCCTTCATGAAGACTTTTTTGACTTCCTTATTCTTTCTCTCTGTCTTTCACTCCCCCCATCTCTCTGTCTCTTTTCTTGTCTTCCTATGTTTCTGTCTATCTCACTTTCTCTGGCTCTCATTAAAATTACTCCATATTATTTTGCATGTGCTTTATATTGTTTATATTGAATTCATCCCCCTCTCACCTTACCCACATCTAAATATAGAATATAAAATTCTTGAGGGCAGTGACTGCTTCCCAGGGGGAGAAGGAGGGAATCAGGAGGTGTTGTATAAATGTTGGATGAATTGATTTGTGTTAGCTGACTGGGTCCTCTTTCTTTTTAACCACTCCTCCCCTTTCATATACTTCCCCTTTCTGATGCTTTATCATGGTATAAAGGTAACTATGTGTCTCAACATTTGCTAAAGTGGAATTTAACCTGCAGCAGGTCCTCAGAGCAAGAAAAGTTTTATTATTGGCTTGTTAAGGGATTTAAATTCTGTATTCTGAAGACTAGCCTACCTGTTGCAGGAGTGACTCATCAGGTTGGATAAAAGGCAGCCCCAGGAGCCCTTAAAAACTACCTATAAGGGTGGAATGAAATAGCAGTATTTATGTCATTAAGTCTCAAATCTCTGAATTATAGAATTAAGTATATTAAGTAAACTCCTGCTTTTATTATCTTTGGCAATAGTTTTAATTCTTAAAAAGGATTTGAAGACCTATGTGATAACTTTAATATTTTTTTCATTTCTGTATCACCCCTATTTCACTTCTCCTGATGTGATGATCTGGTTCACAAGTATGTAGGATCTCTTGATCATACGTGGATTATATTTTTCAAGGATTTCTTAGCCATTGTCATTATTGTTTTGTCTTTCTTGTTTTATTTTCCCATCTTTATGGAAAAGTCATGATTTGCAAAATAAGCTGCTGCACAGCTATCTGTTTGTGTTTAGTGGTGAATACTTGACATTTTCAAGGATTGTCATGTTTGGTTATCACAATATCAGATTCCAGTCTGAGTTGTACTTTTCTCATTTATAATGCAAGAACTAAGATTTAAGGTTTGCTTTTCTATGATTGCATGTCTTCCTGATGAAAGCTTAATCTATTAAAGTTTAAAATTGTAATAAGAGTTTTAGGACATCCTGTATTTGCCTTTGGCTTCTTGTTTTCTATTATTATATAACATCATTAGTAATAATAGTATTATAGCTACCTTCCATATAGCAGATGAGTGGTGCTAGAGTGCTAGATGTGGTATTAGGAAGACCTCAGTTCAAATCCTGCCTCAGACAATTACTATGAAAACTTCAGCACATCATTTTAACATATTTCAGCTTTAGTTTACATATCTGTAAAATGCATATACTAATAATGCTTACCTTACAGGGTTGCTGTGAGGATCAAATGGAATAAAGCATCCAAATCACTTTGCAGTCTTAAAGCACTATGTAAATGTTGGCTGTAATTATTATTTTTATTATTTTTTACTATATTGCTAGAATAATACAAAGATTGATGAAGACTACTTACATTTATTGTTTCACTATTTTATGTTCCCTTGGTGGTTGTGTGTGTAATCTGAGTTATCTTGTATATGCTTTTCTTTCAATTGTAATCTCCTCAACTAGATACAGAGCATCTACTATATTTGCTTCCTTTCTGAACTTACTAGAATGCAGTACATACTGTAGGTATTCAACCAATACTTTGTGAATAATAAATGATAGAAGACAAAGATGGCACAAAAGTCACAGATACATCAAAAAAAATCATTTTTCTTTATCACTAGACTATTTTGCATGAACTGTTTATGTATAGTAAATGTTATCAGACTGAGTTTCTTTTAGGCTTTTCCTCCTTGGGAATCCATTGCATAGAACCACACAATGCTATGACTATATAGGGTTAAAAGGGACTTTGCAAAGCCATCTAGGCCAACTTCCTTAATTCAGAGTTGAGAAAACTAAATGAAGCTCAAGTTGGTTATTGTCTAACTGTCACTGGACAGAAAGCATCAGAGGCAGGATTTAAACCCAGTCCTTTGTCTCCAAAGCCAATGCTCTTTTCACAGCTATCACAGGGACCTTAGAGATCATCAAATTCAAACCCTTCATTTGACAGGTTTGGAGCTGAGTGAGACAACTTGTCCAGGACTACACAGCAAGTAATTAGCAGAATTGAAGTCAGTTCTTCTGACCTTACTATATCATCAAAGGGGATTCAAAGAATTTAACTACTTTTGAGGAATTTGGTAGTAAAGATTAATTTTTTGGGTAAGGATTACACATGAGCAATACTCAGATTCTATTAGCCTATATGAAATATACACAGAAGGCATTAAGAAGGGGGGGGGAAAGTAAGCAAAGAGTTGGATAATGAAAACAAATAAAGCAGTAAAACAAAAACAAAAGAAAAAAACTGTAACCTTAAAATGACAAAAAATGTTTTTGTATAGCATCTGACTTGGGAAACCTATATACTATATAATATCAGTGCAATTATGTTTTTATAATTATACTATGCATTTTAAGCAACTAAAAGATAAGTGATCCCTAACTAGGGTGATATAACTGAGGCTTTGTTTCAGGACTTTTAGTAGCATAGTAACAATTGAATTTAGCACCTAAGTAGAATGAATAACTAATTTAAATAGGAAGCTATTAGTGGCATATTTTTTTTAGGTCAATACCCTCTTTGTTAGCTCTTCCTTGTCCTAGAAGTCCTGTGTTTCTCATATCTGGTCAAAGAATGTCCATGAGAATTTGATTTGCGCTCTTCTATTTTGACACTTGCCCCAGACACAAAAAATTGCTGCTTACAGCTCTCAGAATGAATTCTGTGGTTGTGTGGATTTCTAGCCCTACCTAACACAGAAGGTATAGTAGGAAGAGAAAAGGTTTTAGGTTATGATACTTACTCTCTGTGTGACCATAGGTAAGTCACTTGATTTCTCTAAGCTTCCTCATCTATAAAATGAGGGTAATATTACCTTCATGCCTATTTCCTAGAGTTGTAGCACAGAAAGCATTTTTTAGTCTTAGAAGATTGTAGTACTGTAAATTATATTTTAGACAACTCCTCTACATATCAGGAAGTGTTTGGTAGAATATGTGCATGTGTATTTTTGTGAATATAATAAGCCCTTCTTCCTCTCCTATCCCTTTACCTAATACTATGATGAGCAAAGAATGGAAGCCAGAATGTTGGCTTCCAAGAAAACAATAGGAAAATCTCTTTGATTTGGAACAAGGTGCAACAACAATTCAAAAGCTTCAGCCTGAAATCGTCTTTCCAAATAAAGTGTTTAAGACTAGCCTGGAGTATGGGGGAAAAATATTTACACCTGCTCTACTGTTCTTCTGCAGTTCCTCAGAAATGATAAGAATCTTTATGGTGTCTTATGACTCATTTTATGTATTTTATGTATTATGTATTTATGTATTATTATGTATTTATTGTGTTCATGTACATCAAAAAGAAGGAATAGAAATTTGGAAGCTTAAATGAAGTGCACACAGGCCACAAGAATTTCTAATTGTGTCATACATGTACACATATTCTCTAAAAACCAAAACCAAAACCAAAACCAAAAACATTCGTAGTTCCTAGGAGACCATCACTTAGACTCAATGAAAGGAAAAATTTGTCTTTTAAAATTAAATTGATTTTCAATCCTTTGTGCTTCTGAAATGTTCTTCAATTGCTTTTCAAGGAGGCAATTTTTATTTGGTACATTTTTCACACAGACTTTGTAAAAACTTAACTTTGGGGCTAAGGTCATGAAAGAAATCATTTAGCTCCCAAATGGACAACACTTCTCTGTGACTTAGAACTGATGTAGAGTAGAGAAGTTTTGGGTAAGATATTTCAACAGCACATGGGATCATAGCTCTAGATACAGAAAGGACTTTAAAAAACATTGAATCCATTTTTCTCATTTTGCAGATGAAAAAACTGAGGCCAAAAGAGATGGAAATGCTCTTTCTCCTCACTTCTGTCTCCTGGCTTTCCTAGATTTTTTCAAGACTCTGCTCAAAACCCGCCATCAGAGGCTCTTCCACTTCAAGTGCTTTCACCTATAGATAACTTCCCATTTACTTTATATCTTGTATGTACATAGTTATTTTCATGTTATCACCTCCATCAGAATGTAAGCTCTTTGAGGGAAGGGACTTTTTTTCACTTTTCTTTATATGCCCACAGTTTAGCATAGTGCCTAACATTTAACAAATGCTTAATAAGTGCTTGTTGACCAATGAATTGTTAGATGACTTGCCTCAGGTTATACAGCAATATATAAGAAAGTCGAAATTTGAACTCAGGCCCTCTAAATCCAAATCCAGAGTTCTTTCCAACATACCATTTCATAGAAGCCAGGGTATATTCTTAACTCTAATAGTGAAAAATGTGATAATAGGTTTTAAAATGTCTGATTTTTTAAAAAATAGTAATTAAGTTCAGGCAGTATAACAAAAAGAACAAATGCATAATTAAATCCTAAATAATATGTTAGAACAGTAAAAGATGTTTATATATTGTAATTAGTTTGAGATGAAAGATGAGTCAAATGGAATTACTAGACCATTAGGATTATCTAAAAGTGCATGTGTTTGAGCCTTCTCTCCCCCCACCCCTGCCCAAGGTTGCTGTCTTCCAAAAGATTACTCCTTTAAAAAGAAAGAAAAACAAACAAAACAAACAAACAAACAAACCTTGCTTGTGAATATTGGATGGGGAAGAGTGAACCACAATACTTTTTAACAAATTTTACTATCAAATCACAGCATGCAACCATATGCTTATGCATTTCTCAATCAATCAATCAGTCAACATTTACTAAGTGTCTACTATGTGGCAGGTACTGTGCATTCCCCATTTCTCCATGTCTGAAGTAACTTCAGAAAAAAGTTTATAATAAATGTTGACAATGGTCAGGATAACTGAGTGAGTAAATAGGATATGTGTTGTTCTAGAGGTAGCAGAGATAATAGAAAGAGTGTAGAAACCAGTCATGATGACCACTCTGAACCTTCACTTACCTGTCTATAAAATGAATTTGGGGTAGAATATCTCTAGCATGCTTTCTACTTTTTAGATTCTTTCAGTAAACATTGGCCTCCTCACTTCTAGTTCAGTATTCTTTCTACCCTAATTGAGTGTACTGCAACCTAATTGATACAAGGGTAAGCCTTAGAAATCTTTTAGTTAAGCTTCCACTTCTGGGAGCCAAGATGGCGGAGTAAGAAGTAATTCACTCTTACCCTCCCTTATTAATCTCAGAAAGCCCAGAAAATTTTTCCCCAAGAAAAACCCTGGAAGAGTTGAACCAGAAGAAAGATGGGGAGCAGCAGTCCAGTAGCCAGGTAGCTTGAGGGATTAATGGAAAAGACCCCTCTTGCCCTGGGGGAAGGGAGCAGTACGCAATGGGAAGTATCCTACCAAGCTAGCAGAAAGCCCCACTTTAGCATACCAGGAGGAGATCCTGAAACCCAGGTAGTAGAGCAGGCAAACACCAAGACCTGGACCCCTGAGTGCCTCAGTGAGATCTGGGGAACCAGTGGAAAACAGCTTAGAAAACCATCAGCTACCTCGGCATTCTAAAGCAGTCTCCTAGTGCCTCAGCAAATATCTGTGAAGTGCTCCAAGGGGTCCCAGGTAGATAAACCTCCTGCAACATCCATCTGAAAGGGGCTGAAGAAAGCAAAAGGAAAGGAAAAGCAGTCAACATCCAGGAGCCAGACTACTCAACCCTATCCCAGTATTGCGGATTCCAGCCCAACACCAGGTAAGCTGCCAGAACCCTTCAACCTCCGACTGCCAGTATCGGAGGCCCTAGCAAACAAAGCCAGTGACCAGGCCCCAGGCTCCCAACACAAGAAGCTTGGGTCAGTGCTCTCTGCTCCCCAGCAAGAGAGCTCAATCTCTTTAAAGGCCAGGAAAGAAGCAAACACCATGAGCAAAAAGAAACATACAGTAGATTCTTAGTACGGGAAGAATGAAGATCAAGGCAGAAATTCTGAAGAGGACAACATTGCCAACAAACTGACATCTGGAACCTCAAAAGGGAATATGAACTGGTCTGAAACCCAAAAAGACTTCTTAGAAGAGCTCAAGAAGCAATGTTAAAGTCAAATGAGAGAGGTGGAAGAAAAAAGGGGAAAAGAAATGAAAGGTATCCAAGAGAGAGTCAATAGCTTGGAAAAGGAAGGACAAAAATTAACTGCAGAAAACAAGTCCTTAAAAAATACAATTGGCCAAGTGGGAAAAAAAAAGTACACTGAAGAAAGCAAGTCCCTAAAAATACATTTGGTCAAATGGAGAAAGAGGTACAAAATCTAATAGAAGAAAACAATTTGTTGAAAATTAGAATTGGGCAAATGGAAGCTAATGAGTCTACGAGAGAGCAAGAATCAGTCAAACAGAAACAAAAATGAAAAAAAAATACATGAAAACATAAAGTACCTCATTGGTAAAACAACTGCCCTGGAAAATTGAAACAAGAGAGACAATTTAAAAATTATTGGTCTATCTGAAAATCATGATGAAAAAAGATCCTGGACAGTATCTTTCATGAAATCATAAAGGAAAACTGCCCTGAAGAACCAGATGGTAAAATAGCCTTAGAAAGAACCTACTTCTGAAACCTTCTGAAAGAGATCCCAAATTGAAAGTGCCAAAGAATATAGTAGCCAAATTCCAAAATTGCCAGCTCAAAGAGAAAATACTGCAAGCAGCCAGAAAGAAATAATTTAAAGATCATGGAACCACAGTCAGGATTACACAGGATCTTGCTGCTTCTACATTAAAAGACTGTAGGGCGTGGAACATAAGACAAAAGAGCTTGGATTACAACCAAAGATCAACTACCCAGCAAAAATGAGCAGGATCTTTCAGGGGAAGAAATGGATATTCAATGAAATAGAGTACTTCCAAGTCTTCCTGATAAAAAGACCAGAGCTCAACAGAAAATTTGATCTTCAAATACAAGACTCAAGAGAGACATAAAAAGGTAAATGAGACAGAAAGATACAGTACATTTTTAATAAGGGCAAACTGTTTACATCCGTACAAGGGAAGATGACACTTGTAACTCTTGAGAACTGTATTGTTATTATACCATGTTAAAAGGGTATACATAAAGAGAGTGATTATAAGTTGACTTTGATGTAATGATAAAAAAAAAATCTAATCAAGTGGGTTAAATGGATCCCAGTAAGTGGGTTAATCTGATCTAAGAAAATGTACTGAGAAAGGAGGAGGCAAACAAGGGTAAATTACATTACAGGAAAAAGCACAAAACCTATTATAGCAAAGGGAAAGAAGGGAGGGAGATGAGCATTGTTTGAACTGTACTCTCATCAGATTTTGCTCAAGAAGGGAATAACATAATCAGTTAGGTATTAATTTTGATAGACTTAACCTTTCTTAGCAATACAAAGATCTGAGACATCTCCAAAGGCCTCATGATGAAAAATGCTTTCCACATCCAAAGAAAGAAGTATGGAGTTTGAATACAGATTGAAGCACACTATTTGCTATTTTCTTTTTATTCTGTTGTGTTTTGTTTCCTCTTCCTGGTGGTTCCTCCTATTGGTTCTAATTCTTACTTACAGCATCACTAATGTGAAGGGGCAGCTAGGTGGCACAGTAGATAGAGCACCAGCCCTGATGTCAGGAGGACCTGTTCAAATCTGGCCTCAGAACAAACACTTGACACTTACTAACTGTGTGACCCTGGGCAAGTCACTTAACCCCAATTGCCTAAATCAAAAATCACTAATGTGAAAATGTGTTTAATAGTAATGTATATGTATAGCCTATATCTTGGGGAAGGATGTGGGGATGGAGGGGGAGAAAAATTTCAAACTCAATAGTTTATGAAATTGATTATTGATAAATCACAATAAATTAATTAAAAATAAAAACTGAAATATTTTAGTTAACCATTCAATTTATACATCAAAAAACCTTTTTATTAACTTTCAATTATGCCTTGAATGCTCTATCACCCTACCTCTGCTTCTTAAAATTAATGGATTTAAGACTCATCTTAGGAATCCTTTCCCAGTCTCTCTTCTCACCCCTTCAGGTACTAGTCCTTTCCCTTCTAAACATACTTTGTATCTGCCTTATATCAATGCTATAAATGCCTTTTGGGTTTTATTAAGAGAAGACTAGTACCGCTGGTGGGAGGCTGCCAATAAAAGCTGTTTTCCACCTTTGGGGTCTCCTTGCTATCCAACTTTCACCTATGGCTATAAAAATGTTCAGTATTTGTGGTGGCTAGACATGGGTAAAATCTTTTCATCAGATGGCCAAAACCAGATTGAAGGTAACCAACAGAACTCAAACTGGTTATTGAGTTAGTGGGGTTTCTACCCCAAGTATGTGAATACTTCCCCAGTGGAATAGTTGAATATGAAAAATTTGTTCCAACATAAAGGTGTTGGAAAGCAGGTGCAATGGATTGCTTAGAACTTGATTGGACATTGAAGATGCCAATGTAATCCACTGTATCCTGAGCCATCACCAGCCATCTTGACTTTGTCTTGCCATTGGACTCTGATGACTGGAAGAGAATGAAGCTGGCAACTTTGGGCAACTTTGCCTCACTTAAATACAATTAATGTGCCAGTCAAAAAAATCACCCATGCCATTTTACCGTTTTCACCTACCTCGAAGTCCTGCAGTGATGGACAAGTCATGAAGAAGTAGGTGTAGACACTCTAAGAAATTTGGTACAACCACGTACACAGCAAGCCCAAGGCACAGGGTCATCTTCTCACTGGACTGCTGAAGAGGAATTCAGTGGCTCCTTGAGTATCTGAGCAGCTTTTTTTTTAATGACCACACTACTCACCTCCTGGTGTGAGGAAAGGGGTAGAAAAGATGCCCTAAAATTTGTCTGCTTCACCTAACTTAACCCTGGCCTCCTTAGCACATCAGGCGGGGATCTTACCCTGCAGTTGAAAAAAAAAAGTACGGAAACTTGTGTTGGGATGATTCCACTCACCCTTGTTACATAGAATGTGCATGCACTTATGGACTTACGAAATCCAGTAGACCTGAAAAAATACTGGCTCTTGTTGCAAGAGAACTCAGCAGATATTTCATCTGAATTGTAGTCTTGAGTGAAACAACCCTGACCTATCAAAGTCAGAACCGGATACACCTTTTTTTTTTTTTTTCTGAAATGGTCTCATGATGAAGAGTGTAGTTACCATGTTCTTGGTAACTTGAAAGAGCTACAAACTAAGACTAAAGTGGAGTGCTTTGAAGCACTGGAATGTTTGGCCACAAGAAGACACCTCCCCATCTGGAGCTGTGCCTCCTGGGGTTGTGCTGAAGCACTGGGAGGTTTGGCTGCTGGAAGATGCCTGTCCACTGCCATACATGGTGGTTTTCTGAGCTAGCATCTACCAGTTTTCCTGACTGTGCCAAGATACTCAAAGGGTCCTGGTGTTGGTGCTAGCCTGCTCCACCACCCTGGAGCTCAGGATCCCCTCCTGGTTTGCTGACGTTTGGGTTTTTGTGCTTCAAAGTAGCCTGGGTGAGCCAGTGTCCTCCAGAGGTCAGAGCTGCCCCCATCCCAATACGTTCAGTGTTGCTCACCCCAGCTCAGCACCAGGTAAGCTGGCAGACCACTACAGCTCCCAGTTGTCAGCACCTAAGGCCCCAGCACACAAATCCAATGACCATGCCCCAGGCCACCAGCGCAAGAAGCTTGAGTCAATGCCCCTTGTGGTTCACCAGGAAAGCTCAACTTTAAAAGCCAGGAAATGGGCAAATACTGTGAGCAAAAATGGAAATGGACAATGACAATAGATTCTTACTATGAGGAAAGGGAATATTAAGGCACACATTCATAAAAGGACAGCAGTGTCAATATACTCACATCAAAACCTCAAGGGGGAATATGAACTGGTCTTAAGCTCAAGAAGGGCTTGGAAGGGCTCAAGAAGGATTTTTAAAGTCAAATTAGAGAGATAGAAAAAAATTGGGAAAAGAAATGAGAGATATGCAAGAGAGAGTCAATAGCTTGGAAAAGGAAGGATAAAAATTGATTGTAGAAAACAACTCCTTAAAAAGTAGAATTGGCCAAATGGAGAAGGAAGCATAAAAAGTCACTGAAGAGAAAAACATAAAGTAAAATGGGCCAAATTGAAAAGAAGGTACTAAAAAATTAAAATTGACTAATTGGAAGCTAAGGACTCTATGAGAAAACAAGAATCATTCAAATAAAATGAAAGGAATGAAAAAAATAGAAGAAAACATAAAATATCTCATTGGTAAAACAACGACCCAGTGAAATTGAGTATAATTTTCAGGGGAGGAGATGGATATTCAATGAAATAGAGGACTTCTAAACCTTCCTGATGAAAAGATCAGAGCTGAACAGAATATTTGTTCTTCAAAGACAGCACTGAAGAGAGGCATAAAAGGGTAAAAAGGAAAGAAAAAAAACCAAGTTATTTATGAGGGCAAAATGTTTACATCCCTACAAGGTAAGATGATACTTGTAACTCTTGAAGACTGTATCTACTACATCATTTAGAAGGGGTGTAAATAGAAAGAGGGTGTAGGTATAAGTTGATTTCAATGTGATGATAACCAATCTAATTAAGTGAAGAAAAGGGATTGTACTGGGAGAAGAGGAAAGGAGGAGGCAGAAAAAGGTAAATTACATTACACCAAGAGGAACAAAAACCAATTATAGTAGAGATTAAGAAGGGAGTGTTGTATAAACCTTACTCTCATCAGATTTGTCTCAAAGAGGGAATAATATAATGAAATATAGAAATCTAACTTACTCTATAGAGAGTAGGAGGGTGAAGGGGAAAGAAAAGGTAGGAGGTGGATAGAAGGGAAGGCAGATTGAGAGAGGCAGTAATTTAAAGCAAAACTCTAGCGAGGAGAAAGAGGATGAAAAGCTAGAGAAAAGCATAAATGGGAGGAACATAGGATCAAGAGAAAGATACAGATAGTAATCATAGCTGTGAATGTGAATGGGATGAACTCTCCCATAAACCAGAAGCAGATAGCAGACTGGATTAAAAACCAGAATCCTACAATATGTTGTTTGCAAGAAACACATTTGAAGCAGAAGGATACACACAGATTAAAGGTAAAATCCCGCAGCAGAATATATTATGCTTCAGTTGAACTTAAAAAAAAAAGGCAGGGGTAGTAATCGTGATCTTAGACAAAGCAAATGCAAAAATAGATCTAATTAAAAGAGATAAAGAATGAAACTACATCCTGCTAAAAGTTCCCATTGACAATGAATTAATACCAAACATATATGCACCAAAAGGTAGAACATCCACATTATTAGAGGAGGAATTAAGTGAGTTGCAGGAAGAAATAGGCAGCAAAACTATCCTAGTGGGGGGCCCTAACTCCCCCTCTCTGAGCTAGATAAATCTAAGCACACAATGAATAAGAATGAAGTTAAGAAGGTGAATACAATCTTAGCAAGTTTAAATATGAAAGATGTCTGGAGAAAATTGAATATGGATAGAAGGGAATATACCTTTTTCTTAGTGGTTCATGGCACCTACACTAAAATTGACCAAGTACTAGGGCACAAAAATCTCACAATCCATTGCAGAAAGGTAGAAACATTAAGTGTATCCTTTACAGATCATGTTGTAATAAAAATTACATGTAATAAATAGCCATGGAAAGAAAGGATAACAATTGATTGGAAACTAAATAATCTAATCCTAAAAATGATTGGGTCAAACAACAAATCATAGAAACAATCAATAACTTTCTCTAGGGGAATGACAATGATGAGACAACATATCAAACTTATGGGATGCAGTGAAAATATTTCTTAGGAGAAGTCTTGTATTTCTAAAGGCTTTTGTGAGTAAATAGAGAAAAAGTAGACCAATGAATTTGCCATGCAACTAAAAAAGCTAGAAAAAGAACAAATTAAAGATCTCCATTAAATGCCAATTAGAAATTCTGAAAATCAAAGGAGAAATTAAGAAAATTTAAATTAAGAAAATTATTGAACTAATAAAAGTAAGAGTTGATTTTACAAAAAAACCAATAAAATTGATAAGCCTTTGCTTAATTTGATTAAAAAAGAAGAAAACCAAATTACCAGTATGAAAAATGAAAAGGTTTAAGTCACCACGAATGAAGAAAAATTAAAACAATAATTAGTAGCTATTTTACACAGCTCTATGCCAATAAATCTGGCAATCTTAATGAAATGGATGAATACTTACAAAAATATAACTTGCCCAAATTAATAGAAGAGGAAAATTAATACTTAACCCCATTTCAGAAAAAAAAAATGAACAAGCCATCAATGAATTGTATAATAAGAAACCTCCAGGGTCAAATGGATATTCAAGTGAATTCTACCAGACATTTAAAGAACAGTTAATTCCAATTCTGCATAAATTATTTGGAAAAATAGGCAAAGAAGGAATCCTACCAAATTCTATCTATGATACAAATATTGTGTGATACCTAAATGAAAAAGAGCCAGAACAGAGAAAGAAAATTAGAGACCAATTTCCCTAATGAATATTGATGGAAAAAATTTAAATAAAATATTAGCAGAAATTAAAGCATCTTATGAAGATAATATACTCTGATCAAGTGTGCTTTATACCAGGAATGCAGGGATGGTTCTATATTAGGAGAACTATCAGTATAATTGATCATATAAAATAACAAAATTAACAGAAATCATGTGATTATCTCTACAGGTGAAGAAAAACCTTTTGCCAAAATACTACAACCATTCATATTACAAATGCTAGAGAGCATGGGAATCAATGTAGTTTTCCTTAAAATGATAAGTAGCATTTATGTGAAATTATCAGCAAGCATTATATATAATTAGGGTAAGCTAAAAGATCAGGGGTGAATCAAGGATGGCCATTACCACCATTCTTTTTCAATATTGTAGTAGAAATGTTAACTTTAACAAGATAAGAACAAGAAATTAAAGGAATTAGAATAGGTAATGAAGAATCAAAGTTGTCACTTTTTTTTTTAGGCAATTAGGGTTAAGTGACTTGCCTAGGGTCACACAGCTAGTAAGTGTCAAGTATTCGGTCTGAGGCTAGATTTGAACTCAGGTCCTCCTGACTTCAGGGCTGGTGCTCTATCCACTGTGCCACCTAGCTGCTCCAAAAGTTGTCACTCTTTGCAGATGATATAATGGTATACTTAGAGAATTCTAAAGGATCAACTAAAAAACTACTTGAAAAAATTAGCAACTTTAGCAAAGTTGCAGGATATAAAACAATTCTCCATAAAAAATTGACATTTCTATTATGAACAAATTCCAACAGAAAGAGATAGAAAGAGAAATTCCATTTAAAACAACTGTAGACAACACAAAATATTTTGGATTCTACTTGTTATGACAAACCCAGGAACTAAATGAACACAATTACAAAACGTTTTTCACACAAATAAAGTCAGATCTAACTAATTGGTAAAATATCAGTTGCTCATGCATAGGCTGAGGTAATATAATACAAATCACAATTCTACCTAAATGAATTTACTTATTCAGTGCCATACCAATCAAACTACTAAAAATATTTTATAGAGCTAGAAAAAATAATAACAAAATTCATCTGGAAGAACAAAAACTCCAGAATATCAAGGGAAATGGTGAAAAGAATTGCAAGAGAAGGTAGCCTAACCATACCAGATCTAAAACTGTACTATAAAGTAGCAATCATCAAAACTACTTGGTACTGGCTGATAAAAAGAGTGGTGGATTAGTGGAATAGGTTTGCACACAAGGCTTAGTAGTCAGTGACTATAGTAATCTATGTTGGATGAAGCCAAAGACCTCAGCTTCTGGGATAAGAACTCTATTTAACAAAAACTGTTGTTGAAAGTGGAAAATAGTGTGGCAGAATCAAGAATGACCTACCCAGCAAAACTAAATATAATCCTTCAGGGGAAAAAATGGTCATTCAGTGAAATAGAGGACTTTCAAGCATTGCTGATGAAAAGACTAGAGCTAAACAGAAAATTTGACTTTCAAATACAGGACTCCAGTGGAACATGAAGAGGTAAACAGGAAAGAGAAATCATAAGAGACTTGTTAAGATTGAACTGTTTACCTTCCTGCATGGAAAGATAATATTTGTAACTCATGAGAACTTTGTCAGTATTAGGGTAGTTGAAAGAAAAAAATTGTATGTATGTATATATAGATAGATAGATAGATAGAAGGCACAGGGTGAGTTGAAGATTAAGGGGTCATATCTGGAGAATAAAATTAAGGGATGAGAAAGGATTATACTCAGAGAAGAAGAAAGGGAGAGGTAGAATGGGGTAAATTATCTCACCAAAAAAAAAACAGAAAAGAAAAATCTCTCACAGTGGAGGGGAAACAAGGGAAGGTGAGAGGGAATGAGGGAATCTTATTCTCATATGATTTGGCTTAAGGAGGGAATAACATACACATTCAATTGGGTATGGAAATCTGTCCTACCCTACAGGAAAATAGGGGGAGAAAGGGACAAGAAAGCAGGGGGTGATAGAGAGTAGGGAAGATTGGGAAAGGGGGTAATCAGAAGTAAATACTTCTGAGGAGGGACAGGGTCAAAAGAAAGAATAGAATAGATGGGAGGGCAAGATAGGATTAAGGGAAATAGAGTTAGTTTTTCACAACATGTCTACTAAGGAACTGTTTTGCATAACTGCACATGTACAACATATATTGAGTTGCTTGCCTTTTCAATAAGGGTGGGTGGGGAGGGAGGAAGGGAGAAAATTTGGAACTCAAAGTTTTAAAAACACATGTTTAAAAAAATAAAAAATAAATAAAACTTGGCAACAGATTAGATATGTTAACTGAGGGAGAGAGAGGACCATTGGGTAGGTAGATAGATGATAAATAGGTCATAAAGTTGGAAAAGTATGTTCTGGTATAAACCTTTCAGGATATTTTGATATCCCTTTTAGACAGTAGATGTCATAGAAATACTGTACTATTTGCCTCCATAGCAATGACACATGTAATCATAGATATATTGATTGACTAAGAGGTAGATAGAAACACACATAAGAGATTAAATATTCAGGCTGAACATGTACACTTTAAATTTTGCAAATGCTGCAAATCTGGGCTTGATTTATTTTATGAGTTTAACTAATAAAAGTGATGGAGAAGATTATAATAATAAAAAATAAACTTATTATCATGCAAAAAAAAAGAAAATAGTATGGCAGAAACTAGGCATAGAGAAGCATCTTACACTGTATACTAAGATAAGGTCAAAATGGGTATATGATTTAGACATGAAGGGTGAGATTATAAGCAAATTAAGCCTATGGAGAATGGGAGAATTTATGGCCAAAGAAGTGATAGAGAACATTTTGAATTTCAAAATGGATAATTTTGATTACATGAAATTAAAGTATTTTACACAAGCCAAGCTAATGTAACCAAGATTAGCAGGGAAGTAAAAAGCTGGGAAACATTTTTTATAGCCAGTGTCTTTGATGAAGGCCTCAATTTAAAATATACAGTGAACTGAGTCAAATTTATAAGACTACAAGTCATTGCCTAATTGATAAATGGTCAAAAGATATGAACAGGCAGTTTTCAGATGAAGAAATTAAAGCTATCTAAAGTCATATGAAGAAATTCTGTAAATCATTATTGATTAGAGAAATGCAAGTCAAAACAACTCTGAAGTACCACCTCACACCTCTCACAGTGGCTAACATGACAAAACAGGAAAATGATAAATGTTGGAGAAGATGTGGAGAAATTGAAACACTAATGCAGTATTGGTGGAGTTGTGAGCTAATCCAACCATTCCAGAGAATAATTTGGAATTATGTACAAAGGGCTATGAAACTGTACATATGCTTTGACCCAGAAATACCAATTCTTGCTCTGTAACCCAAAGAGATCATAAAAATGGGAAAAGACCCATATTTACAAAAATATTTATAGTAGCTCTTTTTGTGGTGGCCAAGAATTATAAATTGAGGGGATTCCCATAAACTGGAGAACAGCTGAACAAGTTGCGGTATACGAATGTAATAAAATATTATTGTACTATAAGAAATTATGAGCAGGTGGAATTCAGAAAAGCCTATAAAGACTTACATGAATTGGTGCTGCATGAAGTGAGCAGAACTAGGAGAACATTGAACACAATAACAGCAATGTTGTGAGATGTCCAGCTTTGACAAGCATTACTCCTCTCAGCAATACAAGTATCTAAGACAATTCCAAAAGATTCATGATGCGATATGCTATCCATATCTAGGAAAAGAACTATGGAATATTCAGATTGATGCATATTATTCTTTCTCTCTCTCCCTCTCTCCCTCTCTCTTTCTCTCTCTGTCTCTCACTGTTTCTTCTTTCTTGTGGTTTCCTCCTTTGGTTTCAATTCTTCTTTACAGCATGATAACTGTGAAAATATGTTTTAAAAGTACAGAAGACCAGCCTCTGTTTATAGTTTGTTGACCATAAAAACAGTATTTTACTTGGAAGAATAAAAAAAGAAACACATTAAAGGCTAATTTTGTACAAGTTTTGTCTCAGAAAGGTCGTAGCATCACACTACCTTTGGTTCATTCTCTAAACTCACTCTAGCAAATTCGACTCCCAGTTTAGAGAATATGACAGGATGTACCCAAATCAGTGAAGTTTTAAGCAAAATACCACTGTGTTCCCAAGTTGTTTGGCTGGATTACTTTCTACCTATTCTTCCTTCTGTGCCTTCTTGGTCCGTATCAGGTTTTCCCCCTTTATGCAGTCTTCCAAACATCCTCTAATGTGTAACTCTCTGTTGGGCTCAAAAGGGAAGGTTGGTGAAGATTGGGGGGTTAACCCAACTTAATCATTCAAGATTTTTTGATGTATATAATCACAGTCACAGATGTTTCCAAGGATCCTTCTGTCAACAACATTAAGAGAGGCATAAAATGTTTGTCAAAGGTGTTGGAAAGTGTCTTGAGGGATATTTTGTAGAGTTAAAATGAAAGGGGAAGTCTCTTGAAGAATCCTGAATCATCCAGTTGGGGTTTCTGGAGAACTTTAACTCACAACACAGCACTATGCCTGACATAAAGGACACTTAAGTATTTGCTGACTGACTATATATCAATTCTTCAATTAACAAGCATTTATTAAACACTGACTATGTGCCAGTCACTGCACTAGGCTTTCGTTGGTGAAGTTGTATAGATACCCCAGTTTATGTATAATATTATCCTGATTGAATCAAACCACCATGAGATTCATAGTTCTTTTAAAGAGATTAATTTAGTAGTACAAGTAGAATAATCCTAAATGCACTAAGAATGTACATAAACTCTCTTTCTTTCCCCTTAAGGGATATAAAAATGACAACAAAAGTAAGAACATATTAATATTAATAGTAATGATGATGCTGATGAAGCTCATTGAGTTAGTCCATTAGCACATGTATTCAGAATAGCCACTATACTGGAACACTGAGCTGGGCCCAAAATTGAATATAAACAAGAGAACAGTCTTGGTCTTATTTGATAAATTGTTCTGTGTTATCAGTGGTCCCAAAACTCCTTTATGGCCCCAAAGCTTATTTTTTGAATACCAATAGTCTTTCACAGATGCGATATGTCTAGAACACTGTATTCTTAGAAGAATCAAAATTGCAAGTCACCAACCCAAAAGACAATGGAGAGACACAAGGTGGTTAAAATTAGCTTGCACATATCACCAATAAGGATTGGTGCATATGAATAGAATTATAGACAGCACCAAGGATGACTGGCAAACAAGAACAATGAACACCAGATGGAAAGGTTGAACATTACACTGCTACCCATAGAATGCTTTTTAAAATCCAGAGAAAGTTAGATTTCTATGAAGAACTTCTCAAAGTATATGAACAAGAATTACCTAAGACGGGGAAACATGGATGTGTTGTTTCTCTCCTGGTAGAGGAAGTATCCAGAACAATAAGTTCAGAGCTCTTACAGAGTAAAAAGTACTGAACACTGTATCTAAGATTGAATTCCTGCTATATCAATTTGGACAAGTATTTAACCTCTCTAGGCCTCAGTTTCTGCATCTATAAGATGACAGGGTTGGGTTCGATTACCTCTAAAGTTTCTTGTATCTCTAAATACAAGAATATTGTCATTCATCAAATCTTTGAATAAACCATGTTTATGCCTTTCTTTTTTTAATTTTTTTTTTAGGCTGTTGGGGTTAAGTGACTTGCCCAGGGTCACACAGCTAGTAAGTGTCAAGTGTTTGGTCTGAGGCAAGATTTGAACTCAGGTCCTCCTGACCTCAGGGCTGGTGCTCTATCCACTGTGCCACCTAGCTGCCCCCATGCTTATGTCTTTCAATGAAAGTTAAATCATCTCACTGCTTTCTATCTTTCATTTCAAAAACCATAAATAATAACAACAGACTTTAATAATAACAATAGACTTTAAATAGAGTTCTAAAGGCTAACTAGTTTGGAATCCTACCTCTAGTTCTTAACTGGTATGACCATGAATGTATCACTTAATCATTGTGAATATCATCTTCTTTACCTGTAAAATAGGAAGATAACTATAATATCTACCTCACAAGATTATTGAAAGCATTGAAGGATATATGTAGTGCACTTTACTAATCTTAAAGGGCCATATAAATATAAAAATATTAGTCAGTCAGTCAATAAGGATTTATTAAGTGCCTCCCATGTGCCAGCCACTTTGTTAAGAACTGAGGATCCAAAGAAAGGGGAACAAATAGTCTCTGCTCTTTAGGGGCTCTATAGTCTAATTAGAAGATAACAGCTATATACAAATAAGCTATATTCAGGATAAATTGGAAATAATCAACAGAGGGAAAGTAGTAGAATTAAGAGGCATCTGGAAAGGCTTCCAGTAGATGGTGTGATTTTAGCTGAGCCTTGAAGGAAGCCAGGGAAGTCAGAAAGTGAAGATGAGATGGGGGAGCATTCTAAGCATGAGAGACAGCCAGTGAAAATATTCCAAGTCTTAGAGACAAAAGTTTTTTAGGTTCTTCTGACCTCCTATCATCACCATCCATCTAGCTGCATTCCCTGCTGGGTTTGTGTATGTGTATGTGTGTGTATATGTGTTGTTCTACCTGAAGGGCAAGTGATATAGTAATGAGGGCAACCAGAAACTTTACCACAAGCTGCCCCTCAACGTATTGTCATTCCCATGCCATTCTTTTCAACATTAATAATACAAAGAACAATCTTCAAATAGGAAAGACAATGTCTTTTGGACTTTTATTTATATATTGACTTTGTATTGTTGCAAAAGGACCGTTGAGGGAACAACCTTGTGTGAAGTAAGTAGCGCAGTTATCATAACCATTGTTTTTATCAGATGAGAAAACAGAGTCTTAGAGGAGTTAAGAGATGTGCCTAAGGTCATGTAGCTGGTAAAAAGATGAAATTGAACCCAGATCTCCTGATACCAAGTCAAGTGAGTATTCATTATATTCCATCTATCATTCTACAGGTAGCTTCAAATAAAAGAAACTACCATTCTTCTGTGGCTATTGAGATAGAGAAATTTTTCTTTGTATAAATTGTTAAAGCAATCTTCTTACCATCTCTCTGCCCATACTTTTTCTTACGGCTCCAGGAAGTCCTAACATGAAGAGCAAGCATTTATTTACTCTATTTTCTGGACTAGACCTTGGATTATAAAATGTAAATTCCTGACTCAAAGTAATAAGCCGGTTTGTATAACTGGAGGCTTTGAGAAGGGGGAGGAAAGAGAAGTGTTTTTCTTTACTTATAAATGTTCTATGTTATATAGCTTTTAGTTTCCCCTTGAATTTAAATGACTATATGCACAATGGAAACCTGACTTTTTAACATAAGCCAGCAAGCCCAGAAAAGTTGCTTTTGGCAGACATTTTTAGAAATCCATTAATTTAAATGGCAAATAAAGTATTTGCATATGTGGAGGAACCATAATATATTTATTTCAGGGTCTGTTTTAGTTCTTCTTACAAGGTATTGACAGGGACTTGAGGGTGAGGCCAAATGTAGTGACATAGACAAGGAGAAAGACCCAAACCAGACATGAATATTTACTGACTGTCAGTAAGCAAAACAGCTAGTCTGTTGTTTGCCTTTTTACTGGCCTGGATATTTGCTTCCTATTAATCTTTCACGATGTATTCTTCCTTTGTTGAATCCATTATTAAACAGATTGCAGACATTCTGCTAGCATTGTTTGCTCTTATTCAAGCCAGTAGTGAATCAATGGGTTAGATGTACCTAAAATACGCTATATTAATTTTCTTGTTTAGCTTAGCCTCAAAATGAAGCAAAATATCTTTTGAATAATCCTGCTTTTTGAACATTGAAATGTAGATCTTAATTTTATCTCCTTAAGAATGATCTAATTAATTCCTTTAAGCCCCCTGAAGAGTAGGAATATTAACAACTACAACTATGTGGCAGTTATACATTGCAATAAAAGATAAGCTTTATTGCCAATGTTTCTCAACATCCCTTTTTCCCCTCTACCCTGACCACTTGAAAAACATACATCACATTCCTTTGAAAATTAAGGCATATTCACCTAATACTTTAGAAATGGCATCTTTTTGGACATAAAGTTTTGTCTATTTATACTTAAAATTTAAAACAGGGGGTTATAAACATTTTATTTTGTCATGGATCCTTTTGGCAATCTGGTGAAGTTTATGGATCTCTTCTCAGAAGACTGTTTTTGAATAATTGAAGGAAATACAAAATTCCCATTAGAACAGAATGAAAATAAAGATATAATCTTCCCTCCCACTCAAGTTCATTGATCTGTGAAATATATCTGTGAATCCCTTGGGAGTTCATGGACTCTTGGTTTAGAACCCTTGACTTAAAGATAAATGATGTGGTCTAGAAAGAGTCAGCAAACTATGGCGTAGGGAATAAATGTAGCCTTTCTGACTAATTTGTGTTGATTGTTGTTCATTCTCAAAGAGAATAAAAATGACATCATTATACTAGAGTCAAGTTTCATTGTGTCTAATTGTGGCTGATCAGACCAACATGAGCTCAGAATGTTCTACTACAGGTTAGGCACAAATAGTCTGCGTGAACATTTGAGTGGATTCTCTAAGTTTGCACAAGCTGTATTTCATTTAAGCTGTTTCAATTCTACTTTGCTCGTAGAGCACAAGACTTTCTCTGATGTGGGCATGCCATGCTGAGTGGTCCTGGGCCAGTGTCCCTCATGTCACATAATCAATTCTAAAGATCTTAAGAGAGACCTTGAGAGTGTCTCTGTATTACTTCTTCTGACCACCAAGGGAACACTTGCCCTGTGTGAGTTCTCCATAAAATAGTCTTTTTGGCAAGCTTACATTTTGCATTCAAACAATGTGTCCAGTCCATCAAAGTTGCACTTTTTGAAGCAGAATTTGAATGTGATCTAAGAATGTAACTTTCTAATTTTTTTTAAAAAAATCAAGTCTTACTGTATTTAAAAATGTAAAAAGTATTCTTAGCTCACTGAAAGAAAACAAGCTTGGCCTGTATTTGGCCCTTGGACTGTAGTTTCCTGACCTCTTATAGTTGAAGGACCATTGAATTTACAGTCAGGAGAAACTTGGAATCAAATCATAGTATTGAGACCTGAGTGATCAAAGGCAAATTATTTTAAACACAGGGTCACTAATTCTTAAACATGAAATAAAGGGCTCATAGGATCATAGACCTAAGTCTATGTTGGAAAGTTGGAAAAGACCTTAGGCATCAAATAGTCCAAAGGTCTCTAAAGTCCTTGATGTATAAATATATGTATAAATGTATATGTATGTATAAATATACTTTGTATAGATTGAAGTCATTCCATTTTTTTTTTCCTTTTCTACAGAGGGAAAGAATATCAATCAATTTATAAAACAGGGTGAGACAATGAGACTAAGTTGTCCAAAGTGAAAGTAAGTAATATTGATGAAGGTAACCACTCTACACAGTTATTATCAAATCATTCTCATCACTTTATGCTGAACTTCATCAAAGAGATAAGCAGGAAATAATAGTAGTAGACACTTATGTAGGGCTTTTCAACTTTGCAAAGAGTACATTATCTGTTTTGAACCTCACAACAACCTTCACAATAACAGTGAAATGGATGCTAAAAATATCCTCCCTACCCGCAATCATTTTACTGATGAGGAGCTGATGTTAGAGCATTTAAATTCTGTTTCTAGATTACACAAAACATTTTACTTCAATGGCATAATTTTTTTTCTCAGCAAATAAAAATAGGAGTCAAACAAAAGCTTTGTACGCTAGAATTTTGTTGCTGCATTTGTGAAGAAGTCTTCTCTCTCTCTCACCCCCCACCTCTCTATCTGTATGTAATTTACAAAGTTGCTAGCTTGAAGAACACCCAAGCTTTATTTCAGTTGAAGCTTGACCTGAAAGGGTATTGAGATATCTTGTAGCTTGCTGTCTGATCAGCGATGCCACTGTGACTGGCACTTACAAGAATGAAGGCAGTGATCCCAAACCTTCCAAAGGTTGGTTTATGTTGCAGGAAAGTATACTTCCAGGCAACTGAAAAAATGTGAAGATATATTTGATAGATAATGGAGCAAAAATTTAATGTCACCTTTTAAAATCATTTCATTTTTACTTTTTTATTGAGGCCTTTTATTTTAAATTATATTAATTTCAAAATATAACACTCTGCCTCTTTAGGGTACCATGAGCCTCCTCTGCAAAAAAAGAGAAAAAAGTGGTTCTTCAAAAAACATTGACTTCATTTTATGTTATATACACTATTCCACATTCATATATCCTCAACTTGACCATAGAGAATAAAATTTTGGATATATCATTGTTCATTTTTTATAACAATAACCTTATTGATAGCACTTGTTTTATGACACTTACTTTCCCAATTTATAACTAGCCCATATTCTTTTCAGAGAGCAATCCCTTATAACAAAGATTAATGAAAAAGAAGAAAAGTCTAACATTAGATATACTGTTCAACACCCTTAGTTTTCCATCTCTGCGAAGAAGTAATGGAAGGTAACTTCTCACATTGCTTGTTTGGATTCAGTTTCCATTTTTTCTGCCGTTCTCTTCATTTACATGTTGTGCTCTGTATGGAAAGATTTCACATAAAACTTTTGAAATAAGAAGTGATTAGCAATATTGCTGTATAGTTCTCTTTCATTTCTTTTACCTTAATTTAGCTATTAGGGCTGAAAACTAAATTAAGACTTTTGACATAATCTGCATTCATCTCAAAAAGCGAGGTTTGGCAAAATGTTTTCCTTCTTAATTTTTGAAGATATATGTTTTTTTTTTTATTAAATATTTCCTAGTTACAACTAAAAAATTAACATTTAAAAAAATTGAGTTTTTAATTCTTTTCTTTCTGTTCCCTACTCTCTGCTGTTTTTGTTATTGAAATGGTCAGTTAAGATAGTAGTTTACCTAATATTGAACCAGCCCTAAATTTGTGATATAAATCTCATCTGGTAAGATTATGTGATCTTTGTGATATATTATTGTAATCTCCTTGCTAGTATTTTATTTAAATTTTTTCATTGATATTCATTTATTTAGATTTTTATTTTTTAATATACATTTATTTATTTTTAGTTTTCAACATTCACTTCCACAAGTTTTTGAGTTCCAAATTTTCACTCCATCTCACCCCTCCCCCCACTCCAAGATGGCATGCATTCTGAATATCCCTGCCCCTAGTCTGTCTTCTCTTCTATCTCTCCCCCCTTCTCTTATCCTTCCCTTCTATTTTCCTGTAGGGGAGGATAGACTTCTGTACCCCATTTCCTGTATTTCTTATTTCCCAGTAGCATGTGAAAACATTTTGTTTTAAACATATGTTTTTAAAACTTTAGGTTTCAAATTTTCTGTGTTCCTCCCTCCCCACCCACCCTCACTGAAAAAGCAAGCAATTCAATATAGGTCATACATTTGCAGTTATGCAAAACACTTCCACAGTAGACATGTTGTGAAAAACTAACTCTATTTCCCTTAATCCTATCCTGCTCTCCCATTTATTCTATTCTTTCTTTTGACCCTGTACCTCCTCAGAAGTATTTACTTCTTATTACACACTTTCCCAATCTGCCCTCCTCTCTATCATCCCCCTGTTCTCTTGTCCCCTTCTCCCCCTATTTTCCTGTAGGGTAAGACAGATTTCCATACCCAATTGAATGTGTATGTTATTCCCTCCTTAAGCCAAATCCTATGAGAATAAGATTCACTCATTCCCTCTCACCTTCCCTTGTTTCCCCTTTACTGTAAGAGACTTTTCTTATTTCTTTTTATTTTTGTGAGATAATTTAATCCATTCTACCTCTCCCTTTCTTCTTCTCTAGATATAATCCTCTCTCATCCCTTATTCTCCAGATATGACCCCTTAATCTTCAACTCACCCTGTGCCCTCTATCTATCTATCTATCTATCTATCTATCTATCTATCCATACATATAATTTTTTCCCTCCAACTACCCTAATACTGACAAAGGTCTCATGAGTTATAAATATCATCTTTCCATGCAGGAATGTAAACAGTTCAATCTTAATAAGTCTCTTATGATTTCTCTTTCCTGTTTACCTCTTCATGTTCCACTGGAGTCCTGTATTTGAAAGTCAAATTTTCTATTCAGCTCTGTTCTTCCATCAGGAATGCTTGAAAATCCTCTATTTCACTGAATGAACATTTGTTCCGCTGAAGGATTATACTCAGTTTTGCTGGGTAGTGATTCTTGGTTGTAATCCTATCTCCTTTGCCCTCCAGAATATTATATTCCATGTCCTGTGGTCTTTTAATGTAGAAGCTGCTAAATCTTGTGTTATCCTGATTGTGTTTCCACAGTACTTGAATTGTTTCCTTCTGGCAGCTTGTAATATTTTCTCCTTGACCTGGGAACTCTGGAATTTGGCTATAATATTCCTAGGAGTTTTCCTTTGGGGATCTCTTTCAGGAGGAGATCGGTGGATTCTTTCAATTTCTATTTTGCCCCCTGGTTCTAAAATATCAGGGCAGTTTTCCTTGATAATTTCTTGAAAGATGATGTCTAGGCTTTTTTTTGATCATGGCTTTCAGATAGTCCAATAATTTTTAAATTCTCTCTCCTGGATCTATTTTCCAGGTCAGTTGTTTTTCCAATGAGATATTTCACATTGTTTTCTAATTTTTCATTCTTTTGGATTTGTTTTACAGTGTCTTGATTTCTCATAAAGTCACTATCTTCCAATTGCTTATCTAATTTTTAAGGAAGTATTTTCTTCAGTAATCTTTTGGACTTCCTTTTCCATTTGGCCAATTTTTCTTTGGCTTTTTGAACCTCTTTTGCCATTTGAGTTAGGTTATTTTTTAAGGTGTTAATTTCTTTAGTATTTTTTGGGTCTCCTTTAGCAAGCTGTTGACTTGTTTTTCATGACTTTCTTGCATCACTCTCATTTCTTTTCACAGTTTTTCCTCTGCTTCCCTTACTTGCTTCTCAAAATCCCTTTTGACCTCTTCCAAGGCCTGGGAGTGATTCATATTTTTCTTGGAGGCTTTGGATGTAGGAGCTTTGACTTTGTTGTCTTCTTCTGGTTGTATATTTTGATCTTCTTTTTCACCAAAGTAAGATTATATAGTGTGACTCTTTTTTGTGCTGCTTGCTCATGATCCCCACCAATTACTTGAGTTTTAAAGTGTTTGTTAAGGTAAGAGTCTGCTTCTAATGTGGAGAATGTACTGTCCCAAGCTTCAGGGATTTGTGTAGCTGTTTTCAGAGATACTTGTAGGGACCTGTAAATTTTCACTTCTTCCAAGGTGGTATGATAAGGGGTGAGGTGTTTACTCCTTTCCTGGCCTGTGACCACAAGTATTCCTTTCTGTCCCATAACTATGAGGAGGGGTTCCTCTCCACAGCCACTACAAGCTCCACCATGCCAGTGCTCCTCAAACCAGCACTGCCACCCAGAACTGTGACCCAGATCAAAACACGGGCAAAGCAAGAGATTCCTGCCTCAGCACTGGCAAAGAGATCCCTGCAATCCCTCTGTGATCAGCCACTAGATTCCCCCTCAGTCTGTGGGCTGGAAGCTTGGGAATCAGCTTCCCACCCCCCCCCAGCCATGCTTTTTGGGCAATGGAGCTGAAACCCCTCCTTCCTGTCTCAGCACCGCAGAAGCAGACTTTTCCCACTGACCTTCTAAGTTTTCTTTGGCATTTGTGGAATGAGGAATCTGGAAACCTCCGCAGCTGGCTGCCATTCAGTCCTCTGAGGCCTGCTCCAGGTTCACTGTAGCCTGTGTGCCCAGGCTGCAGTGCTGTCTGCTCCCACCCTTGGGCAAAACAGCTTTCTGATCAATCATCCAGGTTGTCTTGGGCTGGAAATTTGTTTCACTCTGTCTGTTTGTGGATTCTGCTGCTTCAGTATTTGTTTAGAGCTGTTTTTTATGAGTATTTGGAGGGGTTTGGGGGAGAGCTCAAGCAAGTCACTGCTTTCACTCCATCTTGGCTCCGCCTCCCTGCATTCATATTTCTTAAGTAAATTTGTTAATAGTTTCCTTTTTTTGTTGTTTTTGTCTTTGTTTTCCCTAGTTTAGATTTCAAAACCACATTCATGCCATAAAAAGAATTTGGAAGGACTCCTTTACCTATTTAAAAAAAAATTCATATACTTAAAATTATCCATCTTTTCCCCTATCATCCTCTCCATTTCTTGTTTGGTCATAAACTCTTCTCTTATCCATAGATCTGACAAGGAAATTTTTTCCATGTTCCTCTAGTTGGTTTATAATGTCACCTTTAATTTCTAAACCATTTCTCCATTGTAACCTTATTTTGGTGGACAGTGTGAGAGTTTCTACCAAACTGCTCTTCAGTTTTCTAAGCAATTTTTGTCAAATATTGAGTTCTTACCCCAAAAGCTTGGATCTTTGGGCTTGTCAAACATTAGATTACTATGGTCATTTACTGCTGTGTACTGTGTACCTAATCTATTTGACTAATCAATCACTCTATTTTTAGCCAATATTAAATTGTTTTGATGATAACAAATGTGTAATTTAATTTGAAACCAGGTACTTCTGGGCTGCCTTTATTTAATTGTTTAAAAATTTGATTTCCTTGATATTCTTGCATTTTGTTCTTCCAGATGAATTTTGCCATTTTTTTACCTGTATAAAAATAGATGGTAGTTTGATTGATATGGCACTGAACAAGTATATTAATTTAGGTACAATTGCCATTTTTTGTTATAATGTTCCTGACCAAGCTACACGTAATTAATTTTCCCCCCCATTTGTTTAGATCTGCCTTTATTTGTGTGAAAAATGTTTTGTGCATGTGTTCATATAGTGCTTGGGTTTGTCCTAGCAGGTAGACTCCCCAATATTTTTTTATTTGCTGCAATTATTTTAAATGGAATTTAACTTTCTGTCTTTTAATGCTGGGTTTTGTTAATAATATCTGGAAATGTTGGTTATTTTTGTGGGTTTATTTTATATATTAAGACTTTGTTGAAGTTTTTGTTTCAACTAGTTTTTTGGTTGATTCTCTAGGGTTCACTAAGTATACCATGTGCAAAGAGTTTTGTTTCCTCATTTCCTATTTTTATTCCTTCATTTTCTTTTTCTTGGCTTATTGCTATAGCTTGAATTTCTTGCATAATACTGAATAATAATGTTGATAATGGACAACCTTGCTCAGCCCCTGACCTTATTATTCCACCTTTTCATTTTCTTTCTCTTTTTTTTTCTTCTTTCTTAAAAAAATTAATTAATGTTTTATTTATTTCATTGTTTTTCCCCATTAAATGAACTCCTAGTTTTATTTATTAGTTCAATAGTATTTTACTTTCAATTTAATTAATCTCTCCTTTGATTTTAAGGATTTCATATTTGGCAGTTAACTGGAGATTTTTAATTTGTTCTTTTTCCAGTTCCATATTTTTCTTTCTCTGTTTTTGCTTTCCCTGGCATAGGCATCAAAACCATATTTGTATCATTAAAGGAATTTGATAAGGTTCCTTCTTTATCTATTTTTCAAATAAGTTGTATAGTATTGGGACTGATTGTTTCTTAAATGTTTGGTAGAATTTATTTGTAAATCTGTCTGGTCCTGGGGATTTTTTTCTTAGGGAGCTAGTTGAATATTTATTCAATTACTTTTTTTCTAAAATGGGCTAGTACTTAAGTATTATATTTCTTCTGTTAATCTGGGCAGTTTTTGTTTTTGCAACTACTCATCCTATTCACTTTGTTAGTTTCACTAGTGTATCATTAAGCAAAATAATTCTTAATAATTACTTTGATTTCATCTTCCTTTGGTGGTGCATTTAATCTCTTCATTTCTTCTTTATTTCTTTATTTATTCATTCATTCATTTATTTGTTTATTTATTTATTTTTGCTAGGCAATGGGGTTTAGTGACTTGCCCAGGGTCACACAACTAGTAAGTGCCAAGTGTCTGAGGCTGGATTTGAACTCAGGTCCTCCTGACTCCAGGGTCAGTGCTCTGTTCACTGCACCACCTAGCTGCCCCCAATCTCTTCATTTTTGATAATGGTAATATGATTCTATTTTTTTCTTTTTTAAATCAAATTAGCTAGTGACTTCTCTATATTGTTTATTCCTTTTTTTCCCTTAAAACCTGCTCATAATTTCACTTATTAGTTTAATTTTTTTTAACCTTCAATTTTCTTAATCTCTCCATTGATTTTTCAGGATATCCATTTTGGTGTTTATTAGGGATTTTACTTTATCCTTTTTCTGGTTATTTTAGGTGTATTCCCAATTCATTGACATACTTTTTCTCTTTTGTTGATGTATGAATTTAGAGATATAAATTTTCCCTTAAGTACTGCTTTGGCTACAATCCACAAATTTTAGTTTGTTGTTTCATTGTTGTCATTCTCTTTACTGAAGTTACTGATTGTTTCCATGATTTGATCTTTGTCTCCCCTAATTGAGTAGTATTAAATTATCTACTTTCTAATTAACTTTTAATATGGTTCCAAGAGCCTTTATTATCTACAATTTATTGTATTATTCTCTGAAAATGGTGCATTTAATATTTCTGCTTTTATGCAGTTAATTTGAGGTTTTTATACCCTAATACAGTCAGTTTTTGTGAAGGTGCTATGTACAGTTGAGGAAAAAAGGTATGCTCCTTTCTATTCCTATTCAGTTTTCTCTAGAAGTCTTTCAACTCTAACATTTTGAATATGCTATCCACGTCCTTGACTTTTTTCTTATTTATTTCATGGTTTGCTTTATCTGGTTTTGAGAGGGGTGAATTTAGGTTCCACCACTAGAATAGTTTTACTGTCTATTTCTCCCTATGATTCATTTAACTTTTGCTTTAAAATTTTGGATGTTGTGTCATTGGTGCACGTTTTGCTATTGAGATTACTTCATTGTCTCTGGTTCCTTTTAGGAAAACAAAGTTTTCCTGGTTACCTCTTTTAATTAGGCCAATTTTTGTGCTTGCTTTGTCTTTGATCATGATTGCTGGGGCAGCTAGGTGGTACAGTGGATAGAGCACTGGCCCTGAAGTCAGGAGGACCTGAGTTCAAATCCAGCCTCAGACCAAACACTTGACGCTTACTATCTGTGTGACCCTGGGCAAGTCACTTACCCCAAATTGCCTAAAAAAAAAAAGAATAATTATTAGGGGCAGCTAGGTGGCATAGTGGATAAAGCCCTGGCCTTGGAGTCAGGAGGAACTGAGTTCAAATCTGGCCTCAGACACTTTAAACTTACTAGCTGTGTGACCCTGGGCAAGTCACTTAACCCTGATTGCCTCACCAAAAAAAAAAAAAGTGAAAAAAAAAGACTTTGCTTGTTACTGCTTCAACTTCATTGTCTTCTTCTGAGTTTGTGTCTTGATATTCCCTTTTCCCATAGTAGCTTTTTATGGTCATGTTCTTTTTTGGTTCTCTGCTCATTTTTCCATGCTATTTCTTGATTCTTAGAGTGCGATATTGTACTCCATTCCTGGTTTGTGGGTGGGATTGTATAAAGCTTCATTTTTTTCTTTTGCATTTATGTTTTCAGAGCTTGTTCTTGATGTGTGGAAGTTTTCAGTGCTTCCAAAGTTGTGTGATCCAGGGAGAGTCACGGTCACCACTATTTTTGTCTTCAATCTGGTTCTTACTCAGGAAGAGTACCTAATCTTTTGGGATTTTAACTGATACTGCTCCTCAGGTTTCTCCTCCATTTGAACCAGAAATTATACTGTTCCTTAGGGTTCCTAATTCCATGGGACTCAAAGCAATACTGCCTCCCAGGGCTTCTGCTCTCTGTTTTCATAAAGTACTCCTCTACAACTTTGAACTATTATCCAGAATTGATTATAGGCAATGGAGTTGCCAACTATTGCATGGTACTGTGTCCAATGATAGCACAAAGATTCCTTGTAATCTCTTTCTGATTAGTTGTGAAGTCTCCTTACCATCTCTGGGTTGGAACTCTTGAAGCTGCTTCTTCTTCTATCTCCACCATATCTTCCCATCATTGGTGTTTATCCATTTAGTCCTCAAATTAGCCTCCGTGTCACAGACCTCTCTTTCCAAACTCCTAAATTGCTGTGGGCTGGAATAATGTCTCTCTTTAATCTTTTGTTGGCTTTGCCACTTCCAAATTAAATTTGAGGCATTATTTTAATGTCATTTTGAGAAGCATGCTAGGAGATCTCAGAAGAATGTTTTCTCTCTTTCACCATCTTGGCTCTGCCCTCAGAAGTCTCTTTTCTTAATTTTTCAGAATAGTTTGTGTAATACAGATATTAGATATTCTTCTAAATGTTTTATAGAATTCATCTATAAATTCATCTAACCCATCATTCCCTCCTTGCTCAGAATATTTTGTAGTCACTTTCTGACTTGTTCAATTTCATTCCTTGAGATTGAATGATTTGTTTGATGTTCTATTTTCTGTTCTGCTTATTTGGATTGTACACACAGACATCCACATGCATACATACATACACAAATATGTACACACACATATACTATAACAATCCATTTCCTTTGAATTTTTGGTTTTGCTAGAAAATTATTTCTTATATGCTATGATAATTCTTTTTCTTTTGTCTAATTTGTTGGTTGAAATTGTTTTGTTTTTTATTCTAGTAATTTTTTTTATCAGATGAGGATATCATGTTTTGATTTTATTGATCTTTTCAAAGAAGCAATTTTTTGTTCATTTACCAAGTTTTCAAATTTACTAAAATTCTTGATTTCTATTTAAAATTTTTATTTTTATTGGTAAATTGATTTTTTTTCCCTCTTCTTTTGAACCTTACTCCATCTTTCAACTCTGGATATTTTCTCTGATTGATTTTTATACCTGGAAAGTCCTCCCTCCTCTTCTGGCTTCCCTGGCTTCCTTCAAGTCCCAACTAAAATGTCATCTTCTATAGGAAGCATTTTCTAATCCCTCTTAATTCTAGTACCTTCTTCCTTTCAATTATTTCTTCATTTCCCTGTATATAGCTTGTTTGTACATGTTTGCTTGTTGTCTCTCCTGTTAGACTATGAGCTCCTTGAGTGTAAGGACTACCTTTTGCTTTTATTTTTGCATCCCCAGCACTTAGCACAGTTCCTGGAACTAATAATAATAGTATTTGGTACATATTTTTTTCTTTCCTTCTTTTTCTTCAATTTCTTAGTTTCAGTAATATTCTTTTGTGATTCCCATTCCCAAAAAGCTTTCCTTTTCTTTATCTTCATCTTTTTTCTTGTCCCTTCAAGACTGTTCTGAATTCTATTTTCTACTTCACCAGTAACTACCCTCACTTCTCCTCCTCCTCCTCCTCCTCCTCCTCCTCCTCCTCCTCCTCCTCCTCCTTCTTCTTCTTCTACTTCTTCTTCTTCTTCTTCTTCTTCTCCTTCTCCTTCTTCTTTATCTCTTGTCAGGATAAAGCTTCTGGAATACCAATTGTGAGTGTTCTCTTCTATATTATTTCTATTTTATTGTATTTGAAATTGCCTTCCCAACCTTCTATATTTCTGTTGTATCTAACTCTTAATAAATTCAAGAATGAATCAATGTGGGATAAAAGCAATGCTTTACAGTTGATTCACTCTGTATCCTGAGTCATATAGTCCAGTCAATCCCCTTACTCTTGTTATGATCAATCACCACTTTTATGGAAAGGTATTCAATCTCAAGTTCTATTTCACCACTACCAACCCATGAAATGGCTTCCCTTCAGAACTCTTAAAACTTTACGTGTCCTGGAGATACAAACCTTTCTTAGAGAAGTGTACACTACACTCAGGTGCAACCCATTAGTATAAAAGACCTATTTTCTAACAGACATTATATCTACTCCCTCATAGGTATGTTTTTACTAGAGCTTTTTTTTTTCTTTTTGAGAGGAAAGACCTGTCTTCTATAGCCTACATTCCATACCCTTCCCTACATTGATTTAATCCTCTTTTCCTATTTGTTTTCCACACTTGGTAAAAGATCAAAGAATTTGTTCTCCCTTCTCAGATCACCTATCGACAGTGTGGGGGTGTATCTGCAGCTCACTTCTGTTTTTCTTTTGCTTTTTACCTTATCACTCTCCATTTGAACAACTTGCCAGAGTTGGTCAGTCCTATCATATATTTCAAGATTTAATCCATGGGCTATTGATTCTTTATGCTTCCCTTAAATTGTTTTATCCTTACTCATTTTTGTCTATTGAATATCTTTCTTCTTTCTTATACTTAGTTTAATTCTTTAAAAAATAGCATGAGAATACCATTTTGTCTTCTTAAAAATAATCAAAGTTATTTTACCATCCTCCTGTTTTGTTGTTTAGAGTTTTTCATGTTAAAAATTTTGCTCAACTTTGTTTTTCCTCATTAGGAATTTGTAAAATATGTCTGTATAGGAGGCTGATTTTCTTTAAGTATTTTTTTTCATGGATTAGAAGGCTCAGCATTGCAGGACATATTATTTGGAATTGCAGCGTCAGCTCCTTTGTGTTTGGAGGATACTAGTCCTTTCTATCCTTTCATTTCTTATGATTGTGGAGTAGTTCTGTTTTATTTGAATTAGTGACAATTTATAGCTGAAAGTCTTTATCCTTACTGCTTATAGAACTTTCTATTGATACTGTGAAATTTAATCATTGCATGACTTAGTTTTGAACATGACATTTTCTCCTGGCACTGATCTGTGGATTAAATCCACCAGTGCTTTGTTGTTTATCCTCAATTGTTTTGGAAACAGAACATATTCTTATACTCTCCCCACCCTGTAGTATGTTATTTAGATTTTTGTACTTTTGACTTGTCATGTTCTACTGTAAGACTTACAAGTATTAAGTTATCTCATTGTACCCTGCAAGTCACATTGTTTTGTGTTTGATAGAATTTATGAATTCTAATAAAATTGTTGTCTTTTACTTCTCTTCTGCCAAATTTACTTCTGCTTCCACATTTTATGTTCTCATTCTTTCTCTCAAATCTTCTATTTTCTTTGGGATATTATCTATAATTCATTTTAGGTTCTAGACCCTGTTTCTTGTTTTCTTTAATTCCTTTCTTTTTGAGCTCTAATTTCTGACCGAATTTTAATCTTATTACCTTTCCCAAAAAATTTCATTGCTTTTGTGAGCAATAATTTATTTATGTTGTTTCATGAAATCTAGAGTATCTGTTGAATTTTATAATTGGCTAATTTTGGTTCATTTTTCCTTCAATTCATTGCATTGTGACAGTTTTTTGAGTTTTTATGTACTTTTCTTTCTATATTTATAAGCTTCTATCATTTTATTTTCTTGTGAGCAAGGCTGATACTTGGGCTTTCTCACTAAGATTTTGGTTTTGTAGACTTTTTCTTATTTTCCCAATTGCTTGTATCTTTTCTCCTCCCCACTCTTTAATTTCTCCTTCTTCCATTGCTTCCCAGATACCCCCAAGACTGGGTCTCATGCTGGAAGCCCAGATTTTTGTTCAGAGGAAACTCTGGAGAAAGAGTACAACTGACCACACTAAGTTTCTTGTTTCTTTTCCCTTAGGTTCTACTCTTTCCATTCTAAACATGTCTTCTCTGCTTGTATCTTTTCTCCCCCAGCCCAGTGGTTTTATTTTTCATTGGTGACTCTATAGAATCAGTGCCTGTTACTTCTTACAGGGTAAAGGGGATGCTTCACTTCTCTGAGATGATTTGTAAGGGATCTCTATGACTGAACCTTGAAACACAATGATCTGGAAGATTATTTATATGCCCGTTCCACTGTGGATTGATGACAACACTGAATGAGAATTCTACATATTTATCTTCTATGTAATATTATGGCATTTTTATCTTGTATGATGCTTTTCTTTTCTTATCTTATGGATAAAACTTAAATTACTTTAAATTTGTCAGATACTTTAGGTTTCTGGTTTGTGGAAAAAGATCACATAATCTAAAATTTGGTGTCTTTTAACTATATTAAGATACATACTGCAAAATATTGTAGTTTAGTATGGAAATTTTGAGACAATATATGTAAGAGGTGAATGAAAAGGATTTCGGGACTGGTCTTTGTAATATCTGATCTTGAGTCTTATCAGATGCTTCAGATCTACCAGAGCTCTGAGTAAGAGTTTGTTCAAGGTTCAGTTATTGTAGTTACTGTTCTCACCCTCAAACAACCCTCCTATAATTATCTTGTAACTTGCTAAAGTAGGGGTGGAGGAAAGGGAATATCAAATGAATAAACAGACATGAACTTGGCCTTTAACACCATGATTTAGAACACTAGGATTTTAATTCTGGATCTTTTTAGTACATTTAGTACATTTAGTACATTTTGCCTCTAGGCCTCAGTTTCAGTGTCTGTAAAATAAAGAGTTTTAACTAGACAATCTCCAATGTCATGTTCAGCTCTAAATTCTGTGGTCCTGTGGCATATAAGAAAGAACAAAAATGTCACTAAAAATAGAATGTGTGAAAAGATAGTAATAACAGTCCTGTCTTGGAAGTTATGTTAGGGGATCTGTGGACTTTTAGGTGCAGGGCCTATCTTCTGGCCTTGCTGTTCAGGATGCAATATATTTACAAAACCAAGGAAGTGATGGAAAGATGTAGGTAAAGCCAGTGCTAGGTCTTTGAAAACACTGTCTCTCAGCCACTCCTATACCCTAAAGCTATCCTTGTTCTAGAGTAGAGGGGCTCTGGTTGTTCCAGAAGGGATTGTTTATAACAATGGAAAAGAAATTCCACTAATGGCACATCCCAATTTATCAGATTTTGCATTGCTGGAGAGTCTTGTGTATATCAGGGATTTTATACACACGTGGCAGTATAATATTTACAAGGAGTAAAGTAAAAACCTAGAATTTGTTGATTTTCTTCACTTCATTGAAATATTGGAGAAGTGAAAAAAATGAACAAATTCCAGCCTTTGCTTTGCACTTTGGATGTTTGAAAGCATAAAGAGTTAACACATGTAAAGAATCTTTGCAATCTTTCAAGTGCTATAGAAATGCTAGCTATTATTATGATTATATAAATATGAAAAATTGCTACTTTAAAAGCAATTTCTACTTTAACAGATTCCAAAAGTCTGATTTTTTTTTTTAATTTGAAAATATCTGTCCCTAAGTGGACTATGAAGAGCTCTCTAAGAATATGCCAGTTTGAACATTTTTCTCTTGGGAAGAACTTGACAACTAGTCACACCACCTTCTGGAATCTTCTTTTGATCAGGAAGTCAACTCAATGTACAGGTTCCATGAATGTCCAAAAATTACCCACTACTTTTATTATTGTGGACTATTAGAATAATTTAAATTAGATTTGTAATTCATGAGAAATAATTAATTCTGATCCTTCACTACCACACACAGAGGGATTGTGATGTCATGAAGCCTATAAGGTATTCTCATGGTCTCTCAAACTATTTGGATGGATTCTCTAGAGTGACTGTAAAGGAATAAGACCTTTTTTTTTTCTTTTGTGAGGTGAATATTTTGGCATTTTCTCTTCTGGTATTGCATTTTGCATATTGCATTTTGAGTCAGGTGGAAAACAAACAAGAACCAAACATAGCACTATATAATATAGATGAAAGAGCTCCCTCTACAATCAGAGGACCTGGATTTGAATTCTGATTCTGCTCCTCACTTCATCCCTCTGTGCACACAAGTTATTGCAACTTTTCTATACTCCTGGTTCCTCACAGAGGGAAGTCTGCTACTTATAAATGTAAATGTAAAGTAAAATGAAAGAACTAATCTCCAACATTCCTTCAAACTCTAAATCTCATGATCTTAATAGCAACAGCAATAGCAAAAGCAGTAATAAACACATATAACTCGAAAGTCTGTCAAGTACTTCACATCTGTTATTTCACTTGATCAACACAAAAGTCTGGAAGGTAGATACTGCTTTTTTCCCCTTTCTGGATATAAGAAAACTGAGATTGAGTGAGGTTAAGTGACTTGCCCAGAGTCACACAGTTAATATATTTGAGGTTGGATTAAAGCTCAATTCTTTCTGACTCCATTTTCAGCAGTCCAATACACCTCCTAGTTTGCAGATTGTCAGAATAAAATTAGTTCCATTACAGTGTTCTTTAACTCCAAAGGATCTTACTTAGTTTAATTATTAATCTTTTTGTTATGGCTTCAAATGACTTATGATGATTTCCAAAATTCACATCTACCTGAAATGATAGTGACTTTCTATTATTAGCATATTAAAAAGAATGTACCACATTATCTGAAGCAAGCTTCATTTGGGAAAAATGCAGGCTCCATGTGTTATTCAGGATCTGTTTGAAGAGGATATAAAAATGTGACAGATATCATCAGAAACAAAAATTTTTAAGTATCTGCTATGTGAAAATTCTGAGATTCTGAGGATACAAAGAACTTTATAATAATGATTATCATTATTATAACATTTACATAGTACACTGTGATAAACATTTTTATAATTATCATCTCCTTTGACCCTTACAACAAACCTGGGAGGGAGATGCTATTATCAATTTCATTTTATAGATAAGGAAACTGAGGCAAACAGTGATTCCACCAGTCTATTAAGTGTCTGGGACCAGATTTGAACTCAGTTCTTCATGACTTCAGGCCCAGTGCTCTATCTATGGAGTAGGGAGAATGTAGTAGGGAGAAAGTGAAAGTGACATTTACATAAAAGTACAAGATACAATAGGAAATGACATATGCTGTGTTTCAAATGAATCTGGCAGTGATGCAGACTGAGATATGTCTCTTCCCCTATAGGGAAGCGAAGAGAGACAGAAAGAAATAGCCCAAGACTAATGGGTTAATGAGTGTAATAACCTCCAGCCCTTGCTAAAGCCACTCTGCCTATTTTTGTGTGGATTCTAATTTAGTTTATTAAACATTGACATACTCAGAAGAAGTGCCTAGGGGTTATTGGTTCATTTGAAAAGGCATTAACTCACTTTGCCTTCTTAACTATACAACAGTGCTTGTAGTAACTACTGTATACTTTTTTGTGTGTTCTACTGGTGATTTTTATTTTATGAATAAATTCTGTAGTATTATATTTAAGAAACGAGTAATGGCAAGTTTATTCCTTCAGATTTCAAATTGGACAGATTAAGGCAGACAATAAGATTGTGGTTCTTATAGGAGTGCAGAGTAGGGCAGCAGGCAGAGAAAACTGAGTAAAACTTCATGGAGAGGTAGATCCTTAAAGTGGATCTTAAATGTACACAAATATATACTCTACTATGATATTCACATTTACGTGAATGAGGTCATCAGAATAGAGTAAATACCCTTTATTGCTGGCTTTGGATCTGTTGATTTGTCTCTCATTTCTATGCTTTGTCCTTATATGACTTGTTTAGAATGGAACATTGCTTATTCCATTTCAACTGACCTGAGAGAAATAGTTAAAATGGATTAAGTTGTACAGAAGCAAACTGGGGAAACTCAAGAATAAGTTAATGCAACACTCCAAGTGTGAGAAATTATCTATGTTGCTTCATTCCAACACCTCAGAATACCATTTCAGACCTTGAATTTGTCCTAGGTTAGTGAGAAAAGGCAACATCATTCCAATGGGTATTCATATATTAGTTCAGGTTTATACATTTAGCTTGGAGCTTTAACCATTCCATACTGGTGAACCTTGGACTCATTTAGCATTGCTTCTCTGCTCATTAAATGTGCTCATATGTTATTGTGTCCATAGGAAAATTTTTATTGTGTCATTCTACATTGAGAGTTAATAATAGTCATTGTTACATGCTTTGTTACTTTATACACATATGAATGATACATGAATTTTTATGATAAAACTCCATATAAGTATATGAATATACACACATGTGTGTTTGTGAGTATTTTCTCCCTTCCCTCTCCCTGCCCCCAAAGCAGTGAGTTCTTTAAAGGAAATGAAAATAAAAATTTTATAGAGTGTAGGACAGAGCAAATGCTCATCACAGTCTCATCTGACAATTCTCTTTCAAGGGCCTGTCCACAGATTGAAGATTCACTCTGCTGCAATTTGCATCCTTGGCCCTATAAATGTTTTATGACCTCCCTCTATGAGCACTCACAGCCAGAAGGAGGTAATGCAAAATTGATCTGTATATTAAAACTGCTGAGCCAAGCCGGTCTCCTTTTGGAATTACATTGATTACATGTGTGTGATTCAACAGGCCGTCCTGAAATACCACTGTATTGAAGAAGCTCATTAGTTACATTTTTATTCCTAGGAACCTTGTCTTTCTCCTCCCTATCCCAACCAATAAACACACTTTCATTTCACATTTTCCTGCTTGCCTTCTTACTTATCTCCTAACTTGTGCTCAGTAGTTCAGAAATACAAACAAATGTACATTTTCAGGAAAAAAAGATATGCTTTGTGATATGTCTAACTACTATCCTTTATTACCCTTCAAGTCATGTGAAATGCACTCACAGTTTTTGTCATTATTAATATTACATTGGTCATACTTTAGTAGATGTATCAACCATAGGCTTCCAGTTTCTAATTTGGAACAATATGAATATTGTGTATACCTGATTTACCAAAATATAATACCATGCTTTCTCTACCAGATTTTCTAAAAATCCATTATATTGTAAAAATGTATTCAATATGATATTGGAAGATTAGTTACTTTAATTCCAAATAAACATCATTATGAAGGTTCCTTACCTATATGTTTGGAGATCAAAGTGTATCTTAAGATTTTCTTTCTGAAAAGTTTTAGTAGTACTCATTGATTTTATCATTCTATTTTATTTCTTCAGCATAACTAAAAACTATTTTTAATATGGCTGTGTGAAAGACATAAAGAGAGAGAAAGAAAGAGAAGAAGGAGGAGGAAGAGAAGAAGAAGAGAAGAAGAGAAAAAGAAAAAAAGAAGAAGAAGAAGAAGAAGAAGAAGAAGAAGAAGAAGAAGAAGAAGAAGAAGAAGAAGAAGTTGGAAGAGGCAGAAGAAGAAGAAGAAGTTGGAAGAGGCAGAAGAAAAGGAGGTGGGGTGAAGGAGGAGAAGAAAGAGAAGGAGAAGAGGATGAGAAAGCATAAGTAGTGAAGAGAGAACTGTCCTTGAAACCAATAATATCTGGATTCAAGTCTTGTCTTTGACACATTCTGACTATATAACCCTGAGCAAGTCATTTAACTTCTAAATGCTCTAGGGAACTCTATGAAGTTGCAGAGATGCTGCCTACCTGCATTGGTAAAGGGAATTTCTTCATTAGATATCCTTTATAGTTTCATTTCCTATAAGAGAGACAAAGACAGGGAGACAAAAAAGGGAGAGAGAGAAAGAGAGAGAGAGAGACAGAGAGAGAGAGAGAGAGAGAGAAGAGAGAGAGAGAGAGAGAGAGACAGAGAGAAAGAGAGAGAGATGGAGACAGAGAGAGACAGAGACAGAGAGAGATGGAGACAGGAAGAGACAGCGAGACAGAGTCACATAGAGAGACAAGCAAGAGACAAATGGACAGACAGAGGTCAGGTATACTGGTAGACTTGGTTTAATTTGATCATCTTGAAATCCTAGCCTTAACAAATTACAAAATTAAAATGGGAAAATGTAATATGAACATTAATTTTTTAAGTTCAATTCCCTAACCTATGACAGAAAAAGAAATCTCTGTGTTTATTCAATATGGCTTCAGTCTAAAATGGGGAGTGTTGCTTCTCACAAATCACTCATTTTGTCTCATGCGTCCACTGATAATTTTCCCTGAGGGAAACAGAATTTGGCTTGCTTTATTTTAGTGACCATTATCATAGCATTGTCCAGGTTTCTGTGGAAGAGGCAAAATGGAGAGATGAATTGACCAGATTACTGCTGTTCATTATTTTAGATCCCTTTTCTTTTGCCCTGGGGTTCTTCTGGCCGGCACCAGAGGACAGTAGGAATGATTGGGGGATCCTTGAGTAGCTTCAGAATTGTAAGTTGATGATGGGTTAATGAAAGGAGAGAAAACAATGAAAAAATCTTAATGATCTGTGAAAGGGAAACTTTGAACAATGCAGCAAAGCTGAAGTCTGACAGAAAACATCAGCAGTAAGCAAACAGACCAACTGGGCACAGTGAGACAATTTGGATGGATGCTCCTTGAGCAAACCATCAGTCAGACCAGTTTTCTAAAAAGAAGGCTTGAAACTATGAAAAACTTTGCAGTTGGTTGCTTAGCTGCATTCATTCATTCCTTCATTCACTCATTCACTCATTCATTCATTCATCCATTCAACAAACATTAATGAAGTATATTAGCAAGGGATTGCTAGCCCTTGGAGGTGAGTGGAATAGTGAATTATTATTAAGCCTATTTTACAGATGTTCAAAGTGAGGGAGACAGAAGTTAAATTATTTGCCCAAGGTCACAAAGCTATATTGAAAAAGTGTGCAGCACAATTTGGCCTGTCCTAGAACTGAGTATCTTGAAGTAGTCAAAGAGACTACTTAGTAGAAATGGAATGATATAGTTAATGTGTGTTGTCCCAGTAGAGTGTTACATGCATGTGACATATTTTGGCCATTCAAGAAGGCTGGAAGATGTGCACATTTCTCAGATATTTTGAATGGAAGGAAGAAATGAAGGAAACAAGCATTTTATTAAGTATCAGCTATGTTCTAGGCACACTGCTAAGTGCTCTATTAGATTCTCACAACAATCTTGGGAGGTAAGTTCTATTATTATTATTTTAAAAATAAACTTATTTACTTTTGGTTTTCAACATTCACTTCCATAAGATTTTGAGTTCCAAATTTTCTCTCCATCTCTCCCCTCCCCCTATCCCAACATGGGATATAAATTGATATACCTTCAACTTACATATTTATATTAAACCTATTTTCACATTAGTCATATTGTAAAGAAGAATTAGAACCAATGGAAGGAAACATGAGAAAGAAGAAACAAAATAAAACAACAATAGAAAAGGAGAGCAAATAATATGCTTTGATCTGTGTTCAGACTTTATAGTTCTTTACTGGATGTGGATAACATTTTCCACCATAAGCCTTTTGGAGTTGTCTTAGATCTTTGCATTGCGATAAGAGCCAAGTCTATCAAAGTTAGTCAGCACACAATGTGGCTGTTACTGTGTATAATGTTCTCCTGCTTTTGCTCATTTCAGTCAGCAACAGTTCATATAAGCCTTTCCAGGTTTTTCTGAAGTCCACCTGCTCATCATTTTTTTTTGGTAGCACAATAGTATTCCATTACATTCATATAACATATCTTGTTCAGCCACTCCCCAACTGATGGGCATCCCTCAATTTCCAATTATTGGCCTCCACAAAAAGAGCTGCTAGAAATATTTTTGTACATGTAGGTCCTTTTCCCCATTTTTATGATCTCTTTGGGATACAGACCTAGAAGTGGTATTACTAGGTTAAAGAGTATGCACAATTTTATAGGCCTTTGTGCATAGTTCCAAATTGCTCTCCAGAATGATTGGATTAGTTCAAAACTCCACCAACAATGCACTAGTGTTCCAATTTTCCCACATCTTTGTCAACATTAATCATTTTCCTGTTTGTCATGTTGGCTAATCTGATAGGCATAATAATATTGTGCCTCAGAGTTGTTTTGGTATGCATTTCTCCAATTAATAGTGATTTAAAGCATTTTTGTATGAATATAGATAGCTTTAATTTCTTCATCTGAAAACTGCCTGTTGATATCCTTTGACCATTTATCAACTGGGGAATGGCTTGTGTTCTTATAAATTTAACTCATTTCTCTTTATATTTTAGAATGGGGTCTTTATGAGAGACACTGTTTATAAAAATTCTTTCCCAGCTTTCTGCTTCCCTTCAAATCTTGGTTGCATTGGCTTTGCTTATGAAAAACCTTTTCAATTTAATGTAATTGAAATTATCCATTTTGCATTTCATAATCTTCTCTATCTCTTATTTGGTCATAAATCTGTTAGGTAAACTATTCTTTGCTCTCCCAGCTTGTTTATAGTATCAGCCTTTATATCTAAATAGTCTATCCACGTTGATTTTATTTTGGTGTATGGTGTAAGATGTTGGTCTATGCCTAGTTTCTGCCATATCATTTTCCAGTTATCCCAGCATCTTTTGTCAAACAGTGAATTCTTACCCCAGAAGCTACAGTCTTTGGGTTTATCAAACAGTAGATTATTATAGTCATTGACTACTGTATCTTGTGTACATAATCTATCAAATTGATCCACCACTCTATTTCTTAGCCAGTAGTAAATAATTTTAATGATTGAATCTTTATAATACAATTTAAGATCTGGTATGGCTAGGCCACTTTCCCTTGCAGTTTTTTTCAGTAGTTTCCTTGATATTCTGGAACTTTTGCTCTGCCAGAAGAATTTTCTTATCAATTTTTTGTAGTTCTATAAAATAATTTTTTGGTAGTTTGATTGGTATGGCACTGAAGAAGTAAATTAATATAGGTAGAATTGTCATTTTTATTATATTAGCTCAGCCTATACATGAGGAACTGAAATTTTTCCAATTATTAAATCTGACTTTGTTTGCGTGAAAAGTGTTTTGTAACTGTGTTCATATAGTTGTTGGGTTTGTTTTGGAAGGTAGACTCTCAAATATTTTGTATTGTCTACAGTAACTTTAAATGGAATTTCTCTTTCTATCTCTTGCTGCTGTGCTGTGTTAGTAATATGTAGAGCTGGTGATGATTTATGTGAGTTTATTTTATATCTTGCAACTTTGCTAAAGTTTATTATTTCATGGAGTTTTTTATTTTTTTCTCTAGGATTCTCAAAGTATATCATCATATCATCCACAAAGAGTGATAGCTTTGTTTCTCCTTTGCTTATTCAAATTTCTTCAACTACTTTTTCTTCTCTTAGTGCTAAAGCTAATGTTTATAGTGCATATTGAATAACAATGGTGATAATGGACATCTATCTTTCATACCCCCATCTTATTGGAAATGCTTCTAGCTTATCCCCATTACATATAATGCTTCCTGATAATTTTAAGTAGATGTTAGGTAAATGCTATTATTCTTTCCATTTTACCAATTAGGAAACTTAGGCAGACAGAGGTTAAGTGACTTTCCCAGGATAACACATCTACTAAGTGTCTGAGGCCACATTTGAACTCAGGTCTTCCTAATTCCATATTCAAACCTCTATCCATTGCATCACCTAGCTGCCTTAAGGATACCAAATTCAAAGGAGACTACATTTAATTAATATTTTATTTTTATTTTACCTTTAACCTCATGAAGTAAGTAGGCATCATTATCTTCATTCTATACATGAGGAAAATGGAACCTTAAGAAGTGGAGTGATGTCCTTGTGGTCAAATAAGATCAAATATGACAGATTCTGGACTTACGGATATAGTAGAATGAACCCTCAACTTGGAATTAGAATGCTTATGTTCTAGTCCTGACTCTGCAACTTACTAGCTGTGTGATCTTGAGCAAATCATTTCACTTCCCTTGTCCTCTGTTTATTAATCTATGGTATTGAAACACATAATGTCTAAAGTCCTTTTCAAGTCTCACAGTTTATGGTACTATATCTTGAACCCAGGTCTTCTGACTCTTCTGCAGTACTATTTCAAGTAGCAAAGTGAGGAGAGTTCTAGAATGAGAATACCTGGGTTCGCATCCCTATTCTTACACTTAATATCTATATGTCTTTAAGCTAATCACTTAATTTTTCTAGGTCAAAAGTTTCTTAATTGTAAAAAGAGTGGGTTGAATTAGAAGCCTTTTAGAGGCTCTTCCTGCTCTAAATATATGATCCTATGACATTTACATTTGGTCTAGCCTTTCAAGATGTAGTGTCACATGCCTGTAATTCCTACTGTTAGGAATTCTGAGGCTGGATGATCTTTTGAACTGAAGAGCTTTGAGTTGCATTGGGTTATGAAGATAGAGTGCCTGTACTGGTTGGCAACAGTGTGCTAAGTCTTTGGGGGGCAGGAAACATCAAGCTGCCTAGGCTAGGGTGAGCTGTCCTAGATTGCAAACTGGGCAGGTTAAAGCTCCCATACTGGTCAGTGCTTGGGTTGGGCACATGAGTAGCCTCTTTATTTCTAGCTGGGATGAGATGCCCTTCACAATGAAGATAAATAGATGAAATACATGTAGGAGAGCTTGTTTCTCCTTCTTCATGATATGTTTGGGGGTAATGACTTGGACTGACAGATAGAAAGTAGAGATTAGATTAGGCAAACAGCATATGTTCTTTGTACAGCTTCTATTCTCATTACTTAGATTCATCTTTGTTTTTTCTCTTCAGGTTTTTCTATGCAGATTCTTTTTTGTCATGGTTTACTTTCAGTATCTTCCCAGTTATACAGCTCAGCTTGATCCTGTCATATCTAAGCCACCTCTTTTATCATTTCTGTTCAATACCTAGTAGATTGCCACATGCCATTAGGTACTTAAATAGTTGAAAATGATGAATAATGGTAATGATGAGATACAGACTCTCATTTGACCTGAGGATGATAGCTCCCAGGCAATAGATTCATAGGGATCAATTGTATGCAGTGGCTTCAAAGATCAGAGCTTTGTTTTTATTGTGGCTTTTACAGTAGAATCTCTGCTTATAGCTCCCCATTCATCTCCTTTTCTTTGATGTTGGGAACTTCTGTGTTGCCTCTTTAGTTTTTGTGGATTCTAAGAATAGATAATATAGTTCTGAACAAAGTGTATTGCAGGTTCTTAAGCAAAGAAGTATTTAACTTGAGCAAGTTATCCTACACAGTAAAGGATGTCGCTGAACATCTGTCAGAAAAACTGAGATTGAAACAAGGTGGCAGACAGCTCTATTGACATGAATAGAAGTGACTCCTAGGTGCAGAAGATTCACTGAATATAAATTTAAATATTAAAGTATAATGAGGTTGTAAGTGACCGAAAAATTGCTTTTGCTCATGCCCAGTAGGAAATTTTATAAGCACTGAATTATGCAAGTGTTTCTTTCCCTGTGAAATACAGGTTTAATTTGACAGGTATGTAATTGTGTGGACTTTCCTCCTCCTTCCCACCAGCGACTTGGTCACTTTATGATGATTGTGGTCTTCCACCTGACCTTGATGATCTACTGCTAACATAGATATTTCCCCTTTAATTTAGTAAAAAAAAAATATCACATGAAGAATTCAGCACAAAGAATATCTTTAAGATGCAAAACCAAAGTTCCAAGGGCAAGTAGTTAATCACAAAATCATTATGCAGAGCCTCTTGTGTGACCAGGAAAGTTAAGGTTTTTGCCTTGTAGTATATTAGGTTTTGACAATTACATACATGTTCTATATTTAGTTATACTTAGGTGTGGATGGAGAAAATTTGCAGTATGAGACAATAGTGTCTTAGCACTGGTATCATCTGAATTTGGCTTCTATTGTCCTCATTTTGGTTGCTTTGCAATTATGTGGCTTTACAGTATTGATGTCACACTGAGATTTTAATATTTGGTTTTAATGAGTTAGTTTGTATATATGGAATTTTCTTAAGTTTTTCAATTCATTCTTTTAGTTATTTATTTTACAGAAACCAAAGATGGAAGTAGATGAGTTGATCAATATTTGAGACCCAAATACTATACTCACCAGATCTATAAATGAGACAAATCATTTAAATTCTCTGAACCTCAATTTCTGCATTTGTAAAATGGAAATTATAATAACTTTCCTATCTACTTCAAAATCTTGAGAGCATCAAAGAAGACCATGAAAGTGGGGAAAAAAACCATACTTTAACTATGAAGCAGAATTACAGGACCTCAGATTAGGAGGCATCTTTGGAAGTGACCTAGCCAAAACTAGATCCTTTACAGGTATCTCATAAAAGTCACTAACAAGTACTTGTCTGATCTTTGCTTGAAGATCTCCAGTGATGGAGAACCAGTCACTCACTTCATTTGGGGACAGCTCTAGTTTTTTATGAAGTTTAACGTTAAATTTGACTCTCTTCTATTTCTACCCATTATTCCTAGGTCTGCTCTTTGGGAACAAGTTTAATAATTTTTCCACCCTTAATAAATACTTGGTGACAACTAAAATATGTCACTCTGTGTGCCCCTTTTTTCAGGCTAAATATTCCCTTAAGATTGAATCAGTCCTGCTATGACATGGTTTTAGGAACTTAACCTTTCAGAGTACCTTTTCCTTTTCTTTTAGACATAGTAAATTTGTTATTTCTTTACCAAAATGTGGCATGTAGAATAAAGCATAACACTCCAGATCTCTAATGAAAGAATAGTAAAACAAAACTATATTTCCCCTAGTCCTCAACACTGTGCTTCTATTAAATGACAAGCTAAGAATGCAGAGCTTTTTAAAGCCAAAATGTTTAAATAAAACTCATAATTATATTCCTCCCCCACAAGAAATCCTTTCTACTTTCTCACTTTCTTACTACTGCCAAGGGCATAACCATAGTCAACATGGTCTTCAGCTTTTATCCTTGTCCTTACTTACCCTACATATCTAATCAGTTTCTAAATCTTGTATTATTTTTACTCTGTGAACATCTCTCATATACATCCCCTTCTTTCTGCTTATGTAGCCTTAGTCTTAGTTCAGGTCTTCTTCACCTCTTGCCTGAACTATATAAAACTATAGATTTTTTTAAATTAGTCTCCTTACGTCAAGTTTCTCCCTATGCCAATACATCTTCCATGATTATTTTTATAAATCATAGGTCTGATCATGTTGCCCCCTCTGCACCTTGAACTCTCTGGTATCCCAAGGACCAAATAGAAAGTACTCTGTTGGAAATTAAATCTCTATGGTATTTTCCCACCTTTCTAGTAATCTTAAAACTTAATCTTCTTTATGCTTTCTATGATCCAGAAGCACTGGCATATTTGAAGTTCTTTAGAGCTAACACTCTATTTTCCACCTCTATGTTATCATTGCACACCCAGCCTTGAATGCTGTCTTTTCTCAACCTTGATTCTTTGTTTCCTTGACTTCCTTCTAAGACCATCTCAAATCACATATTCTTTAGTAGATTTTTTTTCCCTTTTCAGATTAATTTCTATGTACTCTAAATTTTAGATGTATATAGTGATTTATATATTGTATTTCTCATTATAATGTATTCTCTTTCTGGGTGAGTAATTATATTGTTGTTGTTGTTGTGGTGGTGGTGGTTTAGGTGATCTTAGAGCTTAACCTTCTTCCTAAAGTATAGCTAGACTTAATAAATCCTTATTTACTTACTAATTGACATTAGTTTTTGTTTGTTTGTTTTGTTTTCATGTTACATTATTCAACAAATTTTATAAAGCATCTGTTAGGTATAACACATTCTGTTGTGATGTATTGATTTATTTGTGGCCAACCAAAATCCAAAGGCTTTGCACATTAACTGTTTTTTAGACATAATTCCTTCTTCCTGTACTTCAATTCCTTTTTGGGCACCAAAAATAAGACTTCATATTTGTTTCTATTAAATTTCATCTGACTTGATTTGCTTTTTTCCCTAGCCTGCAGAAAACATCTTACATTTTGATTCTGTCTTTCAAAATGTTATCTATCTCTTCAACATTTATGTAATCTGAAAACATGACAAACCTGCCATTCCAGTCATTTATTTAATTGAAACATATTCAGACTATGGGTTAGGATCATGTACTAAAAATCTCCTTCCAGGTTGATAATAACCTATTAATTACTATTTCTAGGTCATTCATTCACCTAGCTTTTAGATCACTAAGTTTCATTATCATGTTTCTATATCTTATCCACAAGGGCAATATGAGAATCTTTTAAAAGAACACCTTGGTGAAATCCAGGAGTATTCTGCTAAGTTACTAGTTCATTAATTGTGAAAAAGAAAGTAATGAGTTATGACTGGTAAAGCACTGTGTAAGTAGACATTATTATAAATAATAATAATTTAAATATCTACCCAGTGATGGGTGGAAATTATAGGAGGGTAGATTTGGTGTCAATAATGGGAAGAACTTCATCACAGTTAGAGTTGTTTAAAAATGGAAGAAGGGGGTCTTGTAAGGCGGTGAGTTCATTGTCATTGGTAGCGTTCAAATATAGACTGATATATCAAAAATATTATAGAGAAACATCATGAATTGTTAGGCAGTAGACTTAGGTGACCTCTAAGGAATTTTCAAACTTTGAGTAAAGGATTTTAAATGCATAATTATATGCTATTATGACACAAAAATGTTCAGGGAATGTTCAGTTTTTATAGCATTTATTCATGATCCAAGCAGTAGTTGATGTAATACAAGAAACTATTATAACCTTCACCACCTTCCAAAGAAAATTTTTGTTAAAGATGAATTCAGCAACTGTACAAGGTGTCTGCGATAGCTAGTGACAGAACAACCTAAAGTGTTATTTGATTTATTTGTAGGTGTCAGTCAGGGATAACCCTCTGATTCTTTTAAAAATAAATGAACTGTCCTCATTTGCTTCCAAAATAGGAAGGAAGGAGAAGATGAGAAAGGAATTTAAATTCTATTATCCTTATCTAATTTGTGATATATCAGGGAAGATGGGATTATTAAAATTATAAAGTATTGACATTGGAAGATAAATTGAAGGTCTAATGCATTCTCTACCTCTTAAGGAAGGCCAAGCCTAAGTTATTCTAGACCCATAGGAATCTCTTCTATTTAAAGGCCTAACTCCTTCCCCACCAATGAAAATCTCTTGTCTCAGGTACCAAGTGGATGATAGCTTCCCCAGTAATACATCAACATGCATTAATTAAGCACCTAAACTATTCTAAGTACTGTGGTAGGCCAAGGGGGATACAAAGAATGTGCTATTCTCTATCCTAATAACTTTACATTATGCAAGAGAGTATAATATATCCATGACTAAGTATGTACAGGATATATACAAAATAAATAAAAGTAATGGGGGTAGGTAACTAACATGTATGCTGTGGAGGTGATACCTGTATGGAGTGAGGCTTGGATAGATGAACTCTAAAGTAATTTTCAACTCTGGTTTTGATTATCAGAGACGAGGAAGCATAAAAAACCCTAGATAAAGGACAATAAAGATGACATATCTATTGCTAAGAGATAAAGGCAAGATGAACTCCAGAAGGAAGTACAGGCTGAGAACAAAATAAAATTTCATTATGCACATGTTGTAGAATTAGATACCCTGGGTTGTGATACATATCTGGGTGTAGCCAGAAGGTTGGAGAGACAGAGATATAGTGCAATCAAGATCTGTATGGGACAGTGCTTATGTTCATCATAAAGATGGAGGAGGTACAAAGGAATCACAAGCTTTGTATTTGTTTTGAATTAACTCTAAATTTTGCATTGTTTAGGGTTTACACTTTAGTTGCTGTTGTTTCTTTGTTTTAGCTAGAATAATGACATTATGACCAATGTGGAAGTGATCATTAAATTAGTACTCACTATTCAAGTTTGTTTCTACCTTGTTGATGGATAGATTCAGCCATATTTGTGCTTAGTTGTAGTTTTTCAATGGTTGTTCAAAATTAAATTACCGAAGTGAAAGAAGCTAAGATGGCTATGAAAAGCCTTAATATCAAATGAGACATTCAAAATTAAAAACAGATCCCATATACAGCATAGATACTTAATGCATGTGTATGTATCTTTAAGGCTTGGAAACCACTTTACATATACCAGTCCATTGAGCTCCTATCTCAATAACATTAAAGCTCCAATTGAAAATAAATTAGGTCCCATTCTCTTTGATTTTACTCAAGAAAGGAAGTAGATGATCACCATCACAGTAATGACTTTGTAAAATTCTTAAGAGTCTTTCCATACCATGCTTGGTAATCTCTTGGAAGAAGTGTAGTTGTATCCAGCAACTAGCATAAGGTTTTGCACAAATTAAGTGCTTATAAAATAACTGTTGATTGAATTAATATATTTCAACTTTTATACAGTCTATCAAGTTGAGACTTGAGTGGAAATAGGGAAATATTAATTAGGAATTATAAGTATTGGTGTTTTTAGTAGATAAGAAAGGGACGAAACTATGCAAGAATTCAGACAGGCCCAGAATATATATTCACAGAAGTTAGCAAAATGATGGATAAATGAAATTAATCTGCAATGATCAAAAACCCAGACTAGGAGACTGGATGAAAAAGAGATAGGCTAGGACATAAAGAGTAAAGTAGAAATCATAGCAGCATGATACCAGAAGGTAGGAAAGAGTAACAGGAACTAAATATAAGCAAAAAAAAGAAAAGAAAAGAAAAGAAAAACAAAGAAATTGATATTGAGCCAAATGTCTTGTGACCCCAGACTTTCATTATATTTCATTAGGTGCCCTGGAATCCATGCCTACCTTGTTTTCACTGTGCATGATACTTCAATGTCACTCTGAATACTAGCTACTTTTTCTTTTATGTCTCTTGACATTAGGTGAGGATAAAGAATTTTGCATATTTCTCACCTCTTTAAAACCTTTCCTCAGATGCTATACTTCAGCATCCATTATTTTCCTTAAATAGTATTTTATGTTTTCCCACAATTACATATCAATAAAATTTTAGCATTCATTTTTACAAGATTTTGAGTTCCAAATTTTCTCCTCCATTCAGACACCATAGTTCCTTTTCTGAATGAGGATAACATTTTCCAACAAGAGTTTTTGGAGTTATCTTAGATCTTTGCATTGTTGTGAAGAGCTAAGTCTATCAAAGTTAAGACTAGAGATTCTTAAGAGACAGTTTCAGGACATATATTAGTCTGTTTATTCTTTCTGTCATCAGAAGGAATGGAGTTGTTGACTTCCAACCTATAGAAACACTGTGTGCTGTCATGTAGTCTAGGCAATGGGAAAGATAAAAGAGTACTACGCTCTGTTGTCCATATTTCCATCTTTAAATTCTTGTTATTATCATCATCAATGTGACTCCTGTGAATCCTTCTTTTGGTATAAAGAAGTTTAGACCTTCCTCATAGTTGTTCTTTTCACTCCAAACCATCTGTTTTTCTTTGGGAACTTCCATACTCACAATAATGTCTCTTTGAATAATATCTCCTTTAGCTGACTCTTATATATTTATCCACTGGACTAGCAACACCTTAAATCTCACCATCACCCTTGATCTGAAACCCTGAAAATTCTGTCTCTTATTTTAACATTTTATTTTTTCCATTGCTTCCTCCTTTGCATTTTCCATTCCTACCTCTTAGAAGCTTTTCTCCATTCTACAGCCACTAATACATCCATTACCCTCCTGTTATCCCAGTCTGTCACCACTATTTTGCTCTCATTTCTTCTCTCCATTTTCTTGACCCTATAGTTAACCAACTGAACTATGCATTTTCTTTCACCCATGAATGCCTTACTCTCTTATTCCAAAAACTTTTCCACTCTAGTAGTTCCTAAATCTAGGTACTTCTTTGGCAGTCTTTGATTTTTCTATTGAATCAATTAGGTCCCTACCTCTAAGAGCCTACTAACTAACATACTATAGCTGGGTGGAAGAAGTAAAGCTGACAAACAGGGACAGTAGCACTAAAGAGAGGTGTGAAGAAAATCTTGACATTTTTATAGCATTTTTCACAGCCAAATGCAACCTGAGGTTGCTCACAGAAAGTAGAAGTTATTTTCCCTATAGAGTAATGTGGTGTTAATTCAGAAACCCAGTTCAGATAACACCTGAAGTAAACACATCATAGATGAATCATACACTTCAGGTATAGTCATGAGTTTTCCCAGTGATTCATATTATGCTTAAATGTAAACTTCATTCAAAAACACAATTTTCCTTTAAGTTCCAATTGAAATCCTACTTTCTACAGTATATGTTCCCTAACTTCTAATTCCAATACTTTCCCTCTTTTAATCATTTCCTTTTTATCCTGTATATAGCTTGTTTTGCATATATTTGTTTGTGTATTGTCTCCTCCATTAGATTATAAGCTCCTCAACTAGTAGTAAATGGTAGCCATCAACCTGCTGAGCAATTCCCCTAAAAACTGCACCATCTTCTAAAGACTTCAGTGGCAATTTGCCCTCTGATCCACTCCCCTGTTGATATACAACAGCAGCAAAACCCCAAGTAGACTATTACCTTGTCATTAAGGTCCCTGGAAAATGCACCAGTTTTGAACCAGAACTCAACAGTTCCCCATATTGCATAGATAGAACAGAAAAGGTCATCTCTATATGTACAATTTTAATTATACTATTGTTTTTTTTTTCTCTTTCTAGTCTAAATTCACTTCTAAATTCTTTTTTTGTCCCCACTGTCTACCACAGTGTTAGGCCCATAGTTGCAGCTTAATAAATGTTTATTGAATAAATGAATGAATGAATATAAGAACACTGAACTTTACTTGGGTTCAAGTCCTAGCTCTTCTATTTGCTAACTATGGGACTTTGGCCAAGTTGCACCTGCTCCAAATTTTAGTTTTCTTATTTGTTAAATGAGGTCCTTATAAGAATTAGTGAGATAATGTTGTAAGAATCCTTCTTTACAAATGGAAGTGCCAGAGGGGCAGAACCAAGACTGTGGAGTAAAAGCAGTGACTTGCTTGAGCTCTCCCCCAAACCCTCCAATATCTGTGAAAAATGGCTCTAAACAAATTCTAAAGCAGCAGAATCCACAAAAAAGACAGAGGGAAACAAATTTCCAGCCCAAGACAATCTGAATGGTTAATTGGAAAGGTCTATTGCACCAGGCGGGGGAGTAATGTAGATCGGCTTGGGAGCATAGGCAAAACAGGCCTTAGTGAACCTACAGTAGCCCTCAGAGGACTGAGGCGTGGGCAGCTGCAGTGGTTTCCAGAGTTCTCAACCCATGAACACCTAAAATAAATTAGAAGAATAAGTAAGAAAAGTCTGTGACTGAGGTGAGAGAGAAACTTGGTTCCAGCCCCAGTCACCCACGTGCAGCCCAGTTGTGGCAGCTGTTTCCTGAGCTTCTGGACCACAGAGAGATTTGAGTGGCTGATCAGAGGGGGATTGCAGGGATCTCGTTATTGGTGCTGAGGAAGGATTCTCTTGCTCTGTGCATTCTTGGATCTGGGTCACATTCTGGGTGGTGGTCCTGGGATGAGGAGTAAGAATGCTGGCTTAGTCGAGCTTGTAGTGATGGTGTAAAGGAAACCCTCCTCACAGATCCAAGGCACAAAAGAGTGATTGTGGGCAGTCACAGACCAGAGCACAGGTGAGGAAAGGAGTAAACACCTTACCCCTTATCATACCACCTTGGAAGAACTGAAAATTTAGAGGTCCCTAAGTATTTCTGAAAACAGCTGCACAAAACCCCTGAAGCTTGGGACTGTAAATCCTCTACACTGGAAGCAGACCCCTACCTTAACAAAGAGTTTAAAAGTTAAATAATTGGCTGGGATCATGTGTAAACAGCACAAAAAATTCAGAACATAGAATCTTCCTTTGGTGAAAAAGAAGATCAAAACATACAACCAGAAGAAGACAACAGAGTCAAAGCTCCCACATCCAAAGCCTCCAAGAAAAATATGAATCAGTCCCAGGCCATGGAAGAACTCAAAAAGGATTTTGAGAAACAAGTAGCAGAAGTAGAGGAAAAAACAGGAAAAGAAATGAGAGTGATTCAAGAAAATCCTGAAAAACAAGTCAACAGCTTGCTAAAGGAGACCCAAAAAATACCGAAAAAAATAACATATTAAAAAATAGCCTAACCCAAATGAAAAAAGAGGTCCAAAAAGCCAATGAGGAGAAGAATGCCCTAAAAAGCACAATTGGCCAATTGGAAAAGGAAGTCCAAAAGCTCATTGAATAAAATACTTCTTTAAAAATCAGAATGGAACAATTGGAAGTTAGTGACTTTATGAGAAATCAAGATACTGTAAAACAAATCCAAAGGAATAAAAAGGAAAAGAAAATAATGTGAAATATCTCATTAGAAAAAACAACTGACCTGGAAAATAGATCCAGGAGAGAGAATTTAAAAATTATTGTACTATCATGATAAAAAAAAAGAGCCCAGACATCATCTTTAAAGAAATTATCAAGGAAAACTTCCCTGACAATTTAGAATGTGAGGGCAAAATAGAAATTGAAAGAATCCACCCATCACCTCCTGAAAGAGATTCCCAAAAGAAAACTCCTAGGAATATTGTAGCCAAATTCCAGATTTCCCAGATTAAGGAGACAATCTTTCAAGGAGCCAGAAAGAAACAATTCAAGTATTGTGGAAGCACAATTAGGATAACATAAGATTTAGTAGCTTCTACAATAAGGGACCAGAGGCCTTGGAATATGATATTCTGGAGGGTAAAGAGCTAGAATTCAAACCAAGAATCACCTACCCAATAAAACTGAGTGTAATCTTTCAGGGGAAAAATAAACAATCAGTGAAATAGAGGACTTTCAAGCATTCTTGATGAAAAGATAAGAGCTGAATAGAAAATTTTGACTTTCAAATACAAGACTCAAAAGAAACATGAAGAAGTAAACAGAACAGAGACTTAAAAGGGGACTTATTAAGATTGAACTGTTTACATTCCTTCATGGAAAGATGATATTTGTAACTCATGAGACCTTTGTCCATATTATGGTAGTTGGAGGGAAAAATTATACATATATATATATATATATATATATATATATATATATATATATATATATATATATATATATATATATATATATATATATATATGCATATATATATATATATATATATATATATATATATATATATATATATGAAGAGAGACAGACAGACAGACAGACAGAGAGATAGAGAGATTGGGAGAGGGAGAGAGAAAGGGAGAAAACAGTTTGGTCATGAAGTTCTTAGAATATCTATGACTTGATTACTATTTATAATTAAGTCAGGTCATATGATAGGACCAAAGGTCTTCTCCTCAGCTCTTCCTCTCTAACAGTTAATCAAAATATTTTATCTTTTGCATTCCAAACTCTGCTATATATTAAACTTAGTGGTGATTCCCTCCTAACCATCATTTTTTGAAGGAATGTCATTTTAGAATGGTGGGACCCTTATCCTTTTAATAATAGAAAGCCCTCTCCTCAATCAAGTCAATAGTGTTGATATGGGTTGTGGCCCATTTTACTATGTGGAGCTGAGTGAGGTAGGTTGGAATTATTCTATTTGTCCAGTTAGAATTTCAGACAGATAGATGGTTATTGAGTGTCAGCTATTATAATATTAGCCATACTGCTAAGAAAGTAGGCTCCTAACATTACTCACATGTGTATCCTCAAAAAACCAACTAAACAAAAACTAGACTTTGAAAATCATAAGGAAAGAACTGAAAATGTACAAGTACCTAGAATTATCTCTGAAAACAGCTGTACTAAACCCGCAAAGCTTGGGACAGCACACTCTCCATACTGGAAGCAGACCCTTACCTTAACAAAGAGTTTAAAACTCAAGTAATTGGCTGGGATCATGAGAAAACCTCACAAAAGGAGTCAGACTATATTATTTTTCTTTGGTGACAGAGAAGGTCAAAACATAGAACTAGAAGAAGACAACAAACTCAAAGCTCCTATATCCAAAGCTTCCAAGAAAAATATGAATCAGTCCCATGCCTTGGAAGAACTCAAAAGGGATATCGAGAAGCAAGTAAGAGAAGTAGAGGAAAGACTGGGAAGAGAAAATGAGAGTGATGCAAGAAAATCATGAAAAACAGGTCAACAGCTTGTTAAAAGGGACCCAAAAAATATTGAAGAAAATAACACCTTAAAAAATAGCCTAACCCAAATGGCAAAAGAGGTCCAAAAAGCCAATGAGAAGAAAACCCTAAAAAGAAAAAGCTGGTCAAATGGAAAAGGAAGTCCAAAAGGTTACTGAAGAAAATACTTCTTTAAAAATTAGAATAGAGCAATTGGAAACTAGTGACTTTATGAGAAATCAAGACACTGTAAAACAAATGCAAAAGAATGAAAAATTACAAAACAATGTGAAATATATCATTGGAAAAACAACTGACCTGGAAAATAGATCCAGGAGAGAGAATTTAAAAATTATTGGACTATCTGAAAGGCATGATCAAAAAAAGAGCCTAGGCATCATCTTTCAATAAATTAGCAAGGAAAACTGCCCTGATATTTTAGAACCAGAGGGCAAAATAGAAATTGATGAAATCCACCAATCTCCTCCTGAAAAGATCCCCAAAGGAAAACTCCTAGGAATATTGTAGCCAAATTCCAGAGTTCCCAGGTCAAGGAGAAAATATTACTATCAGTCAGAAACAAACAAACAATTCTAGTATTGTGGGAACACAATCAGGATAACACAAGATTTAGCAGCTTCTATGTTAAAGGACCACAGAGCATGGGATATAATATTCTGGAGGACAAAGGAGATAAGATTACAACCAAGAATCATCTACCCAGAAAAACTGACAATAATCCTTCAGGGGAAAAAGTGGTCATTCAGTGAAATAGAGGACTTTCAAGCATTCTTGATGAAAAGACCAGAGCTGAATAGAAAATTTGACTTTCAAATATAAGCGTGAAGTGGAACATGAAGAGGTAAACAGGAGAGAGAAATTATAAGGGACTTATTAAGGTTGAACTATTTACATTCCTGCCCAGAAAGATGGTATTTATTACTCATGAGACCTTTATCAGTATTAGGGTAGTTGGAGGGAAAAAAATTGTATGTATGTGTATATAGATAGATAGATAGATAGATAGATAGATAGATAGATAGATAGATAAGGTAGATAGATAGCACAGGGTGAGTTGAAGATGAAGGGGTCATACCTGTAGAATAAAATTAAGGGGTGAGAGAGGTTTATACTAACAGAAGGAGAAAGGGAGAGGTAGAATGGGGTAAATTATCTCATAAAAAAAAAACCAGAAAAGGCTCTTACAGTGGAGGGGAAATGGGGGAAGATGAGAGGGAATAAGTGAATTTTATTCTCATAGAATTTGGCTTAAGGAGGGAATAACATACACACTCAATTGGGTATGGAAATCTGTCTTACCCTACAGGAAAATAAGGGGAGAAGGGGACAAGAGAGCAGGGGGATGATAGAGAAGACAGCTTACTGGGAAAGGGGGTAGTCAGAAGAAAATACTTCTGAGGAAGGACAAGGTCGAAAGAGAGAATCAAATAAATGGAGGAGCAGGATAGGATTAAGGGAAATAGAGTTAGTTTTTCACAAAGTGTGTACTATGAAAGTGTTTTGCATATCTGCACATGTATAACCTATATTAAGTTGTTTTCCTTTTCAATGATGGTGGGTGGGGAGGGAGGAAGGGAGAAAATTTGGAACCCAAAGTTTTAAAAATACATGTTTAAAAAAATGTTTTCACATGCAACTAGGAAATAAGAAATACAGGAAGTGGGGTACAGAAATGTATCCTGCCCTACAGGAAAGTAGAATGGGAAGGGGATAAGAGAAGGGGAGGGAGAGATAGAAGGGAGGGCAGGCTAGGGGATGGGGTATTCAGAATGCATGACATCTTGGGGTGACAGAGGGGTGAGATGGGGTGAAAATTTGAAACTCAAAATCTTGTGGAAGTAAATGTTGAAAATTAAAAATAAATTTATAAAGAAAATCGTAAGGTGCTTCCAATACAGCACACCAGAATTTCTGAATTTGACATGCTCTTATAAAAGAGAAAATGGAATTGGTGAAAAACTTCAATTGGTAATTTATCTAGGGAAAGTTATTTACAAGTTTGTGTCTCCTTTGCCTGAATGCTGATACCACTTGCCTCTGTGACCTCTAGTAGGTAAGTCATATATCATGGGAATATATATGGAATAAACCACTGAACATTCCTAGCCAAGAAAAACTGCATCAGGGAAAGAGAATTGATAAAGAAGGAAAGTAACCTTGGTCTCTAAGTCTACTGTAATCCCAGCAACTCACTATGAATAACAGGGGATCTTAACATTTTTGTGCTTAGGACCACTTTGGTAATCTGGTAAGGTCTATTGACCTCTTCTCAAAAGAATGTTTTTAAAGACATAAAATAAACTACATATGATCACAAACAATTATATTGAAATAAAATTATCAAAATATGTATCATTTTAAAAATAGGTTCATAGATGCTAGGCTAAGAACCTTTGCTGTAAAAGATCTGTTTATCTGTTTCACACACACGGCTACACAGATACAGACTCACCTCCATATTGTAATCTTTTTGTTAGTGTTCAAATGATGACTAACTGGAGGGAGATAAGAGATGCAAGGAACTTGAATAATTTTAAAATTACATAATATGATCTGGAATGTCTTAAATTTGTTGCTACTTTTAAAGCTTGACTTGATATTGTGTGCTTGAGTCACAAAAGGTTAAATTTCCACTACATTATTTTTTTTGAAAAAGGGTGGGGGGCACAAATATTTTGCCTGTTGGTTTTATTTTTCTTCCTAAGGGAAATAGTTTAGATTTATCATTCTGTAAGCATCATCCTTGTAAGCTTATGGGGTTACATAGACCTTACATAATCTATCACAAAACAACCAAGTTGCCCAGGGGCAACTTTAACTTGTGTACACCCTACATTTTCTATTTTCCTTTTAGAGTTGCTTTGCTCCTTCTGGATGGATAATAACACATTTTCATTTCTCTGTAGCCTATTTGGAGACTTTAATATTACCTTTACTCTTGCATTCTATTCCCTGATGAAAGGCCTTTCCTGTGTATGCTGTGAAGAATTCAAGTTGGAGTTTACTAACTCCATATTTTGACATTTTGGAGCATGCCAACTTTGACTTGTGTAGTGCTGCTGTCTGACAAGAAGGGGTGCTGAGTCCCATTTAAATGAATAGAAATGGGTAAATCTAGATGGGGATCAAGTCACTCATAAGAAATTTCCAGAAATAATATGTACAGAGAGTTTTATTTACTTTTTTCTTTTCTTTCTTCCTTTCAACTTTGGCTGTAAGATTAAAACTTAGCTCTTGAATGAGAAGAGCTGTTTTCCATGTTTAGGCTGTGAAAGTTTGCTCACTCAGGTGAGGATTTTAATCCAAAGTCAACAATCTGGGCTGCATTAATTTCACATGCCATTGTTATGGGACTAAAAGCTACTGTTGAAATAGTGTGATTGCTATTATCTTTTCAGAAGAAATTCATTAATTAAAAAAATTATTTCCCAAACCTATCCACAATATTCTTCCATTGATGCATTTTAAGGTAGTCCAATTTACATTGTTGTTTCAGGGAACAAAACATGGAAACTTGAAAATCTTAGACATAGAGAATAAGACTTTTGGATTTGAATTGTTTTTTACATGTGTCTTTGTATGTGTTTGTGGTATGTATACATATGTACACATATATGTGTATTTGTACATATACACACAAACACATTTTCCATGCACATTGCATTGTTATCTGAATGGTATGATTGCTTCCTCCAAGAGTGTAACCAAGGTATGCTTTTTTATCCTTCATGATGATTGTTCATGGCCTTCTATAACTTCAACATAAAGGATCTACCCCATGTACTAGGAGACTTATTCTGAGGATCAACATTTCATTTATTTTGTCCATAGTGCATTTGGACTACATATTTTGTCCTTATCTTTCTTTTGTATTTATCAGCTCAGTTTCCTTTACATACATTCCCTTTATGATGTCTTCTTTTATGGAACATTTTGTCCCAAAGTTGTCATTGACAATGTGCTAGAGTATGTAGCATACTCACCGCAAGTCTATCTGTTGTCCTATAGGTCCTATAGGACATGCAACTTGATTTTTTCTTGTATTGTGGTGTTTCATGGCTCACAGACATATAATATTACTGGGAGAACATTGTTTAAAAAAAGATTGGCTTTTGATGCAGAGAGCCACATGGGATCACTGAAAACAGTAAATAATTTTCCAACTCTCTGCTGTTCCATCTTTGTAATTCTGGAATAAGATCATTATCTGTCTACAGTATGTGTCCAAGGTAGATTTGCCAATGGACTGGCTTGGGAGGCCACCTATCTAAATGAATGTCATGATTTAGATAACATGTATTTTTATCAATTAGCTTTTTTCCCTTCTCCTTTTTGTATGACTAAGGCAAGATCATTCCAGTGATCTGGCCTTGGATTTTATTACAGAAACAAGCTACAATGTTCTGATCCTCAGTAAAATCAACACAATGATGTCCATAAACATGAACATTTGGTGACTCATCCAAATGTGGACATCTGAATATCCACCATGACAGTGACAATCTCTTTTGGTGAACATGATATTTCCCTCATGCCTCTGAAGAAAGCTGAATCTATAAAAGAATCTTGTGTGGTCCTAAATAGACATGGAAAAAAGTTGGAAGAGTCTTTGAGAGCTCCACTTTATGCTAGAAAGATAAGTGCTTAAAAGTTATCAATGAACAAAATGGAATCAGATATTATCTATATCTTTTAGTCAGCTGTATGATAGTGATGATGTGAATATGCAAAGGCTGACACGTTCCCCTTTCACATGTTCCTTCAGGATACCTTTTATATGTACATAGACCACTCTCATAAAGATTTTATAAAGACTTTGTAGAGATGAAAAAGCAAGCATATAGGTTTGGGGGTGGTAATAAAACTATATGTGATCCTTATCACTTGGGAGGATCTTTTTGAGATATCTTGAATATTGATTCCTTGATTTTGTATATCTGTGGTAATGAGGCATAGAAACACTGCCTAGGAAATTAGTGGAGATCACACCTTTGGGGGTTCTGTTTAATTTCATTTTCAACATATATCATTTATGAAAACTTTATAAATATTTGTGAAGCACAATGCAGCTGAATTGGAAACTATCACACTAAAAATTGCCTGATGTAGATAAATGATCTTTGCAGTCTAGTTTATAAATGTGCTTTTTTGTTGTTTTCTTTATAAATCATGTATGTTGAAAGAAAAATGAATGACTTATAAAATGTTTATGAGAAGCTCTGGAGCTCCCCAATTCTTAAAGTGCACTAAACAGACAATTAGCTCAGGGATTTGTCATTCTTATTATTGATCATAATGGGAGCCTAAATGGTGAAGGAAAAGTGAATTTTTCCACTACACAACAGTGAGAGTAGAGAATAACCCTAATTTAAAATTCCTTCTACTTCTCTAAAGTTTATTATCATCCAGCTTGCAGCATCATGACCTTTAGCCTTTGCCCAATGAAGATAAGAATTTCTGAAAGGGGTTATATTCCTTCTCTTTTATCAGTTTACAAGAGAAAAGAAGACTTCCCCCCCCCCTTTCTTCCATAAGAAATAATGGGGTAAAGTTATAGATCTTATTTCCTGGGAAAGAAAAATAACTGTATCAGTTTGATGGAAGATGTCAGAAATGTTTCAAGAAACAACAGAAGAATAGTTCAGATTTGAGAAAGATTTGACATACAGCACATAGAGTTCCTGCTTTGTTTATGGGTTGATTTAATATACCCAGAAGGTCTTTATAAGTGTACTATGCCAGTAAAGTGACTTGCTTTTTGCCGAGCTAGCAAGATTTTATTTTGTGGACATTTGTCTGTTTTTACCCATTCCCATAAACAAGTAAACTCAGCAATTTTTAGATTTCTGAGAAAGATATGATGTAAAATTTATTCATGTTTGAGATCCTTATGTTTTTTATATTCCTTTGGTTGAGTTATTTTTAAGTGAAAGGGGTATTTTAGATAAAAGATTGTTTTAATAAAAGGTGGTTTCTGGTCACTATGATTTATGTTGCATTCATATATATCACTGGAAATATTTGAAGCTTAATAAGAATTAGCAGGTAGAAACACCAGCTCTACCAAATGTAATCCAAATCTGTCCATATCTATCTTTGTATTCTTAATATTGATTTTTTTTTTACTTTGGCAGGCCAATTTACTTTAGGGCCTTAGTTTTTATGCCTAGGAAATGGGGTCAATAAAATGCTTTCATAGACCTGGTGAGTCTCAACGAACTCCATGAACAAGAAGGGCTTAATAAATGTTATCTGACTCATGAGCTCTGTGGATGAAAGGTGTTATATAACTAAAAAGTATAGAGGCTACCCACAGGTAATGGCTCTGCTTGGAGAACCCTGATTAGAGGTTTTCTTTATCTCTTCAAAGCAGAGATTTTCATCTTGATTCCTTCCTGCATTTTCATTCTTGAAGCTAAGGTGCCTATTTACTTGAAACCAATTCCTTTCAAGCACACAAAATAAAGGAACATAAAAAGAAAGATTTCATTATTGCAGATACAGCAAATTACATAAATGTGAATATGAAAATATTACAGGAAAAAGGCGGGGAAAAACATTAATATCACCATTTAGTCCCAAGAAGAGTTCCTGGAATCTTTGCCTTCTCACAAAAACCAAATTCAGTACTATCTCAATACAAAAGAATTGTACTCTGTATAATTCATATGAAGGTTTCTATTAGAATATAGATTCTTTTCAGAGCTTACATATTGGAATAGTGTAGAAATCATCTAAGAAAGGGGTTAAGAATCTCTTAGAGTCTTTTGATAAGTATCCTTACTTTCTTGATTATAACCAGCATTGAAATGTTGCTTTAATATTTAAAAAATAGAAGTTAGCACCCAGGAAGCCAAGATGGTGGAGTAAAAAGGAAGTCACTCTTCTCCTCCTGTATTAACCTCTGAAAGCTCAGAAAATATCTCCCCAGGAAAAACCCTGCAACAGCTGAACCAGAAGACAGATGGGGTGCAGCAGTCTGATAGCCTAGGTAGCTTGAGGGATTAACGGGAAAGGCCCCTCTTGCCCTGGGGGAAGGAGAGCAGTACAGAATGGGAGATGTTCCAGCAAGCTAGTGGAAAGCTCCACTTTACCATACCAAGAGGAGATCCTGAAACCCAGGTGGTGGAGCAGGCAAACACCAGCACCTGGACCCCCAAGTGCCTCAGTGAGGGTACAGGAACCAGTGGAAACCAGCTCAGAAAACCACCAGGAGACTTGACATTCTACAGCAGTCTCCCAGTGCCTCTGCAAAAATCTGTGAAGCACTCCAAGGGGCCCCAGGTAGATAAACATTCTGCAACATCCATCTGAAAGGAGCTGAAGAAAGCAAAAGGAAAGGAAAAGCAGGCAATATCCAGGGGCAAGACTACCCAATCCTACCCCTAGAGTTCCAGTGTTGCTCATTCCAGCCCAACACCAGGTAAACTGCTAGAACCCTGTAGTCTCCAACTGCCAAATCGGAGGCCCCCAGGACAAAAAGACTGTGACCAGGCCCAAAGCTCCTAATACAAGAAGCTTGGGTCCATGCCCTCTGCTCTCCAGCAGGAGAGCTCAATCTCTTTAAAGGGCAGAAAATAAGCAAACACCATGAATAAAAAGAAACATACCATACATTCATATTATGAGAACAGTGAAGATCAAGGCAGAAATTCTGAGGAGTACAACACTGTCAACAAACTGACATCTGGAACCTCAAAAGGGAATATGAACTGGTCTGAAGCCCAAAAAGCCTTCTTAGAAGAGCTCAAGAGGGATTTTAAAAGTCAAATGAGAGAGACAGAAATGTCCTTAAAAAATACAATTGGTGGGGCAGCTAGGTGGCACAATTGATAGAGCACCAGCCCTGAAGTCAGGAGGACCTGAGTTCAAATCTGGCCTCAGACCAAACACTTCACACTTACTAGCTGTGTGATCCTGGGCAAGTCACTTAACCCCAATTGCCTAAAAAAAAATACAATTGGCCAAATGGGGAAGAAGGTACAAAATCTAAAAGAAGAAAATAATTTCTTAAGAATTAGAATTGGGCAAATGGAAGCTAATGACTCTATGAGAGAGCAAGAATCAGTCAAACAGAAACAAAAAAATAGATGAAGATGTAAAATACCTCATTGGTAAAACAACTGACCTGGAAAATCAATCCAGGAGAGACAATTTAAAAATTATTGGTCTACATGAAAATCACAATGAAAAAAGAGCCTGGACAGTATCTTTCAGGAAATCATAAAGGAAAAGTTCCCTGAGGTCCTAGAACCAGAGGGTAAAATAGCCATAGAAAGAATCCACCAATCACCTCCTGAAAGAGATCCCAAATTCAAAACACTAAGGAATACAGTATCCAAATTCTAAAATTACCAGGTTAAAGAGAAAATACTGCAAGCAGCCAGAAAGAAATACTTTAAATGTCATGGAACCACAGTCACGACTACACAGAACCTTGCAGCTTCTGCATTAAAAGACTGTAGGGCATGGAACATGATATTCTGTAAGACAAAGGAGCTTGGATTGCAGCCAAGGATCAAATAACCAGTGAAAATAAGCATGATCTTTCAGGGGTGGAGATGGATATTCAACAAAATAGGAAATTTCCAAACCTTCCTGATAAAAAGACCAGAACTGAACAGAAAATTTGATCTTCAAATACAAGACTCAAGAGAGACATAAAAAGATAGATGGGATAGAAAGATGCAATACATTGTTAATAAGGGCAAACTGTTTACATCCCTACAAGGGAAGATGACACTTCTTGAAAATTCTTGAGAACTGTATTGTTATTATACCATGTTAAAGGATTATGTGTAAAGAGGCTGGATATAAGTTGAATTGGATGAAATGATGAAAAAAAAAATCTAGTCAGGTGAGTTAAATGGATCCAAGTAAGTGGATTAATCTGATCTAAGAAAATGTATGCAGAAAGGAGGAGACAGACAAGGGTAAATTATATTACAGGAAAAAACACAAAAATCTATTACAGCAGAGGGAAAGAGGGGAGGGAGATGAACATTGTTCTAACCTTACTCTCATCAGATTTGGCTCAAGAAGGGATTAACATAATCAGTTAGGTATAGAAATCTAACCTGACCTATAGGTAGTAGAAGGGAAAAGGGGAAAGAAAAGGGAGGGTGGATGGAAGGGAGAGAAGATAAGTAAGGGTAAAGGGGAAGAAAAGGGAAGGGGTTAATAGAAAGGAAGAGAGACTGAAGGAGGCGGTGGTCAAAAACAAAACACTGGTGAGGAGGGAAAAGGAGAAAAGAGAAAGAAAAACATAAACTAGGGGGAAAGGATGAAGAGAAAGACAAAGATAGTAATCATAACTGTGAATGTGAATGGGATGAACTCTCCCATGAAAAGGGAGGCAGACAGCAGAATGGATTAAAACCCATAATCCTACAATATGTTCTTTAAAGGAAACACATCTGAAAAAGAGTGACACACACAGGGTAAAGGTAGAAGGCTACAGCAGAATATATTGGATTCAGCTGAAGTATAAAAAGCAAGGGTAGCAATCCTGATCTCAGACAAAGCAAAAGCAAAAATAGATCTTAATCAAAAAGATAAGGAAGGAAACTACATTCTGCTAAAAGGCACCATAGACAATAAAGTAATATCATTACTAAACATATATGCACCAAATGGTATAGCATCCAAATTCTTAGAGGAGAAGTTCAGGGAGTTACAGGAAGAAATAGACAGCAAACTATACTAGTGGGGACCTCAACCTCCCCCTCTCTGAACTAGATAAATCTAACCACAAAATAAACCAGAAAGAAGTTAAGGAGGTGAATAAAATATTAGAATAGCTTGGTATGAGAGACATCTGGAGAAAATTGAATGGGGATAGAGAGGAATATGCTTTTTTCTCGGTAGTCCATGGCACATACACAAAAACTGACCATGTAGTAGGGCACAAAAACCTCACAATCTAATGCAGAAAGGCAGAAATATTAAAGGCATCCTTTTCAGATCATGATTCAATAAAAATTTTGTGTAATAAAAGGCCATGGAAAGAGAGACTAAAAATAATTGGAAACTAAATACTCTAATCCTAAAAAATGACTGGTTCAAACAACAAATCATAGAAATAATTTCAAATTCATTGAAGAGAATGACAATAATGAGACAACATATCAAAACTTATGGGATGCAGTGAAAAGGATTTCTTAGGGGAAGTTCTATATCTCTAAATGCTTACATAAATAAAATAGAAAAAGAGGAGATCACTGAATTGGACATACAACTAAAAAAAAAACCTAGAAAAAGAACAAATTAAAAATCCTCAAACACCAAATTAGAAATATTGAAAACCAAAGGAAAAATTAAGAAAATTGAAATTAAGAAAACTAGTGAACTAATAAATAAAAGTGAACTGGTTTTATGAAAAAATCAATAAAATAGATAAACATTTGGTTAATTTAACTTGAAAAAAAGAAAGAAAAAAAACCAATTACCAGTATCAAGAATGAAAAGAATGCGTCCACCACCAAGGAAGAGGAAATTAAATAAATAATTCGGAATTATTTTGCCCAACTGTATGGCAATAAATGTGACAATCACAGCAAGAGATAGAAATAGAAATTCCATTTAAAGTTACTATAGACATTATAAAGTATTTAGGAGTCCACCTGTGGAAACAAACTCAGGAACTATATGAACACGATTACAAAACACTTTTCGCACAAATAAAATCACTTCTAAATATTTGGAAAAAATACATCAGTTACTCATGGCTAGCGTGAACTAATACAATAAAAATGACAATTCTACCTAAGCTAATTTACTTATTCAGTGCAATACCAATCAAACTACCAAAAATTATTTTATAGAGATAGAAAAAATAATAGCAAGATTCATTTGAAAGAACAAAAGTTCCAGAATATGAAGGGAACTAATGAAAAGAAATGCAGGGGAAGGTGGCCTTGCCATTCCAAATCTTATATTGTATTATAAGGCAGCAATCATCAAAACTGCTTGGTACTGGCTAAGAAATAGAGTGGTGGATCAGTGGAATAGGTTAAATATGCAAGGCACAGTAGTCAATGAGTATAGTAATCTATTATTTGATAAACTCAAAGACCCCAGCTTCTGGGTAAGAACCCATTCTTTGAAAAATACTGCTGGGAAAACTGGAAACGAGTATGGCAGAAACTAGGCATTGATCAAAATCTCACGCCATATACCAAAATAAATTCCAAATGGGTTAACGATTTAGATATAAAGGCTGATACTATAAGCAAACTGGGAGAGCAAAGAATAGTTTACCTATCAGATTTATGGAGAACAGAAAAATTCATGACCAAAGAGGAGATAGAGAACATTACAAAAAATAAAATTTATAACTTTGATTACATTAAATTGAAAAATTTTTGCACAAAGCCAATGTGACTAAGATTAGAAGGAAGGTAGAAAATTTGGAAAGAATGTTTACAACCAGTGTCTCTGATAAGTGCCTCATTTCTAAAATATTGTAGAGAATTAAGTCAAATTTGTAAGAATACAAGCATTCCCCAATTGATAAATGGTCAAAGTATATGAAGAGGCAGTTCTCAGATGAAGCAATTAAAGCCATCTATAGTCATATAAAGAAATGCTCTAAATTCCTATTGATTAGAGAAATGCAATCAAAACAGTTCTGAGGTACCACATTACACCTATCAGATTGGCCAAGATGACAAAACAGGAAAATGATAAATATTGGAGAAGATGTGGGAAAATTGGAACACTAATGCATTGTTGGTAGAATTGTGAAATGATCAACCATTTTGGAGAGCAATTTGGAACTATGCCCAAAGGGCTATAAAAATGTGCATACCCTTTGACCCAGTGATCGCACTTCTAGGGGCTATGTTCCAAAGAGATCATTCAAATGGGAGAAGGACCACATGTAAAAAAATATTGAGAGCATACCCATCATTTGGGGGGATGACTTAACAAGTTGTGATATATGAATGTAAGAGGATACTATTGTGCTGTAAGAAATAATAAACAGGCTGACTTCAGAAAAACCTGGAAAGACCTGTATGGTCTGATTCTGAGTGAACTGAACAGACCCAGGAGAACATTGTACATAATAACAGCCACATTGTGTGTTGACTAATATTGTTAAACTTAACCCTTGCCAACAATACAAGGATCTAAGCTATCTCCAAAGGCCTCACAATGGAAAATGCTATCCACATCCAAAGAAAGAACTATGGAGTTTGAATGCAGATTGAATCATACCATTTATTATTATTTTTACTTCTGTTGAATTTTGTTTCCTGTTTCTGGTGGTTCCTCCTACTGGTTCTAATTCTTACTTATAACATCACTAATGTGAAAATATGTTTACTAGGAATGTATATTTACAGCCTATATCAGATTTTGAGCCATTTTGGGGAGGGTGGTGGTGATGGAGGGGGAGAAAATTTTATACTCAAAAGCATATGGAAGTGATTGTTGATAAATCAAAATAAATTAATTTAAAAAAAGATTGGAAAAGTACGTTGCCAATGTGGTGAGGCTGTCCTGTACTTGTACTATGAGATTGTCATTATGTATTTCAAAGCTTCTTTTCCCCCTACCCTTCTCTAAAAATGATTTTATTCCTGCCAGCAGGGCAAGCAGGAGGTTGTAGTCAAAGGATACTGCTCTGCTCTCCTCAGAGAAAGGAGCACAAGGCTGGAATTGTATCTATCTTTCCCTCTAACTATTATTAATCTAGGAGATGTAGTTTTTAGGTTGAACCTCAATATATGGTTGCTGTTTCTGAATATGAAAGATGGGCACCAAGTTTAATCCAAGGATTGACTCCTTTCACATTAGAAACCAGTTCCACACTGAATACACACAAGAAATAGCTAAGAAACCCATTTATTCAAGTGAATGGCAAAACAAAAATTAGAGAATGTATACATAGGAGGATATGTACTTGACAAAATATAGTGATGGAGCTTTTCCTTTGGGAATGAGGTATATCACTTCAACCAAGAAACAGAGTTCTATATCACATCTAAAAAGAAAAATTCTTAAATGTCTCCTGTAGGAAACTAAGAATGAGGACATGTTGTGTATCAGATTCTTCCCAGAATCATTTTCTCCCTTCAGTCAACCTGAAGTGGGATTAACATCGTCCATTTTCTCTCTTGAAAGTAGAAACCAGAAGAGTCTGAAATAACTGAGGAAACTGAAGAGGTTCAAGAACTTGAAGAGACTCGAGAGTGGATTTCTATTCTCTCATATTCTTGCCACTCATGCAGGCACAGAATAGGGCACTGATCACTTCCAGTAATGAGAGAGTAACACAAAAATTATCTTACTGGAACCTTAGACCTATCTGGTGAGCTAGACAATATAGATATTATTTCCTTTTAACACTTGAGAACAGTAAGACTGAGAAGTGTTCAGTGACTTGACCACAAGTTTGTGACTGAATTTGAAGCCAAGTCCTCATACCCCTAGGTCTAGAACTCTTCCCACTAAGCAAAGCTGCTTCTCCTCTTAGAGTTCTTTTAAACAATGCAAACTTTGCATTTCTGAAATGTGGGTGATGATGTCAATTAATTGTAGAAGTATATGTCTTACTCAAGCAGAAAGAACTCAATTTAAGAAATATTATGAGCTCCTAAATTGTAATAACACTGTGCCAGCTGCACTTCTAGCATGCAGTATGATATAGTGGAAAGAGCATTGGATTTGGAATCAGGAAGAACTAGATCTCAACACAGCCTTAAACACTTACAAGCTATGTGACTCATATAGCTAGTAGTTCACTTCACCTCATTGAGCCCCATTTACCTCATTTGCAAAATATGGATAATAATAGCACTTCCCATCCAAGGTTGCTGTGAGGTTCAAATGATATAATGTTTCTGATGTACTTTTCAAAACATGAAATATTACATTTGGAGCCTTTGCCCCTTAATACCTGAATGAACTTAAGTCACTTAACCTTGCTGAGTCTCAATTCCCTCAAATGTAAAGTTTGAATGATGGACTATATAACCTTTGTGATCCTTTCTAGCTCAAAATCCACGACTAATTGTAAAAGACATAAAGTTTAGATAGGACAAAATCCCTGCCCTCTCAAAGCTTATGTGCTGGTAAGAACACAAGATACATACATACATACATACATACATACATACATACATACATACATACACTCACATATATAAACATACATACATCATCTATCTCTATGATACACACCGTTTATATATCTACACCTAACTATATCATCTCTATATAGATCTATAGATAAATATACGCATCTATTTATATCTAAAACAATATATGTGCATACATATGTTTACATATACATATATACATGCATATATAAATATATTACTATAGATATAAAATATCTATAGATCTAGTTCTCTGTATATTGGCTATTTGTGTATGTGTGTGTTATGCAAATAAATACAAATGTAATTCTTTAGGTATATCTATATAGATATTCGTCTATCTTATTTACATCTACATTGATAATGGCTTTGACATCAACATGCAGATTGATATTATCTATCTATACTTATAACCATACCTACACACATCTCTATCTCTCTTTATTTCTATCTCTCTCATCTCTTTTCTCCGTATCTATATTTGTATATATCCACACATGCACACGTAGCTCTTTTCCTAATTGATGAAAAATCACTGGGGCAGCTGCTGCATCTCTAAGTATTAGCTCTAGAGCATATTGACCCCTCCAATTTTTGTCCAAACTCACTTTTGATAATTTAATTAATCAACAAGCATTTATTAAGCAGATACTATGTGCCATTACCTGAAGATTCAAATAAGTACTTGCTATGTGCTTGGCAATGGTGATATAAATACAAAAGTGATGTAATCCCTACTCACAAAGAGCTTATAATTCAATGGGAAATACAACACTATATAGATTGGTATGGTAAGGGTGGAGAGAGAAGATTTATGAAGAGCTTTCAATTCCAAACAGAGAATTTTATATTTGATCTGGAAGTGATAGGGAGTCACAAGAGTTCACTGAGTAAGAGGGTGACACGATCATACATGAGTTTTAGGAAGATCACTTTGACAGCTAAGTGGCGGATGGACTTGATTGAAGATAGACTTGTGGCAGAGAGACCAACCAGAAGCCTAGTGAAATAGTTTAGTCACGAGGTGATGAATGCTTGTAGCAGGGTGGTGAAATTGTCAAAAGACAGAAGAGGGAATAAGAGAGAGATGTTAAAAAGGTAAAATGTATGGGCTTTAGACACAGATTGGACATAGGAGGGGGTGTTAGAAAGAGTAAAGAGTCAAGGATGATACCTAGGTTGTAAGTTTTGGTGACTGTGCATCTATGCTCCCAATCATCCAGTTTCTCAAATTGATATTCCTTAACTTATCAGTCTCTCTCAAGTGTTATTGGATTGTACAACACTTTAGGTTGAGTAAAGTGTAAGAAGACTGGAAAGGAGCAGGGGAGAAGTTGTGGTGACAGGTTATGAAGGACTTTGAATACCAAACTGAGGACTTTATATTTCATAGGGAGCCACTAGAGTTTATTAGTTGTGGGGAGGTAGAGTGACATACAGCTAAAAAAAAACTAGAAAAAGAACAACTTAAAAATTCTCAACTAAACATCAAATTAGAAATATTGAAAACCAAAGGAAAATTAATAAAATTGAAATTAAGAAAACTATTGAACTAATAAATAAAACTAAGAGCTGATTTTATGAAAAAAAAACAACAACAAAATAGATAAAACTTTGGTTAATTTAATTAAAAAAAAGAAAGAGGAAAACCAAATTACTAGTATTAAGACTGAAAAGAGTGAAGCTACCACCAAGGAACAGGAAATTAAGACAATAACGTGGAATTATTTTGCCCAACTATATGCCAACAAATTTGACAATCTTAGTGAAATGGATACATATTTACAAAAATATAAATTGCCCAGATTAACAGAAGAGGAAGTAAAATACTTAAATAACCCCATCTCAGAAAAAGAAATTGAACAAGCCATTGATGAACTCCCTAGGAAAAAATCTCCAGGGCCAGATGGATTTACATGTGAATTCTATCAAACATTTAAAGAACAATTAATTCCAATACTAATAGACTATTTGGGAAAATAGGTGAAGAAGGAGTCTTACCAAATTCTTTTTATGATACAAATATGGTGTTGATACCTAAACCAGGAAGAGTCAAAATAGAGAAAGAAAATTATAGACCAATTTCTCTAATGAATATAGATGAAAAATTTTAAACAAAATACTAGCAAATAGATTGCAGCAACTTATCACAAGAATAATACACTATGACCAGGTAGGATTTATACCAGGAATGCAGGGTTGGTTCAATATTAGGAAAACTATCAGCATCATTGAGCATATCAAAACAAAACCAACAGAAACCACATGATCATCTCAATAGATGCAGAAAAAGCTTTTGATAAAATACAACACCCATTCCTATTAAAAACACTAGAAAGCATAGGTATAAATGGAGTCTTCCTTAAAATAATAAATAGCATCTATCTAAAACCTTCAGCAAGCATTATATGTAATGGGGACAGGCTAGAAGCATTTCCAATAAGATCGGGGGTGAAACAAGGATGTCCATTATCACCACTGTCAATATTGTACTGGAAACCTTAGCTTTAGCAATAAGAGAAGAAAAAGAAATTGAAGGCATTAGAATAGGCAAAGAAGAAACAAAGCTATCACTCTTTGCAGATGACATGATGATATACTTAGAGAATCCTAGAGAATCAAGTAAAAAACTACTTGAAATAATAAACAACTTTAGCAAAGTTGCAGGCTATAAAATAAACCCACATAAATCATCAGCATTTCTATATATTACCAACAAAGCCCAACAGCAAGAGATAGAAAGAGAAATCCCATTTAAACTTACTGTAGACATTATAAAATATTTAGGAGTCTACCTCCTGAAACAAACCCAGGAACTCTATGAACACAATTACAAAACACTTTTCACACAAATAAAATCAGATCTAAATAATTGGAAAAACATCAGGTGCTCATTGGTAGGCCGAGCTAATATAATAAAAATGACAATCCTACCTAAGCTAATTTACTTATTCAGTGCCATACCAATCAAACTACCAAAAATTATTTTATAGAGTTAGAAAAAAATAATAAGATTCATTTGGAAAAACAAAAGGTCCAGAATATCAAAGGAACTAATGAAAAGAAATGCAGGGGAAGGTGGCCTAGCAATTCCAGATCTTAAATTGTATTATGAAGCAGCAATCATCAAAACTGCTTGGTACTGGCTAAGAAATAGGGAGGTGGATCAGTGGAATAGGTTAAATATGCAAGACACAGTAGTCAATGACTATAGTAATTTATTATTTCATAAACCCAAAGACCCCAGCTTCTGGGATAAGAACCACTCTTTGAAAAAAACTGCTGGGAAAACTGGAAAAGAGTATGGCAGAAACTAGGCATAGACCCAAATCACACCATATACCAAAATAAAGTCAAAATGGGTTCATGACTTAGATATAAAGGCTAATACCATAAGTAAACTGGGAGAACAATGAACAGTTTACCTATCAGATCTATGGAGAACAGAAGAATTCATGACCAAACAAGAGATAGAGAACATTATGAAAAGCAAAATGGATAATTTTGATTACATTTAATTGAAAAGTTTTTGCAAACAAAGCCAGTGCTACTAAGATTAGAAGGAAGGTAGAAAATTGGGAAAGAATTTTTACAACCAGTCTCTCTGATAAAGGCCTCATTTCTAAAATATATAGTGAATTAAGACAAATTTATAAGAACACAAGCCATTCCCCAAATGATAAATGGTCAAAGGATATGAACAGACAGTTCTCAAATGAAGAAATTAAATGCTCTAAATCACTATTTATTAGAGAAATGTAAATCAAAATACCTCTGAGGTACCACATCACACCTTTGAGATTGGCCAACATGACAAAACAGGAAAATGATAAATGTTGGAGAAGATGTGGGAAAATTGGAACACTATTGCATTGTTGGTGGAGTTGTGAAATGATCCAACCATTTTGGAGAACAACTGGGAACTATGCCCAAAGGGCTACAAAAATGTGCATACCCTTTGATGCAGCAATAGCACTTCTAGGGCTATATCCCAAAGAGATCAAACAAATGGGAAAAGGACCCACATGTACAAAAATATTCATAGCAGCTCTTTTTGTGTTGGCAAAGTATTGGAATTTGAGAGGATTCCCATCAATTGGGGAATGGCTGAGCAAGTTGTTGTATATGAATATAATGGAATACTATTGTGCTATAAGAAATGATGAACAGGCTGACTTCAGAAAAACCTGGAAAGACTAATGTGGTCTGATGCTGAGTGAAGTGAACAGAACCAAGACGACTTTGTACACTATAACAGCCATGTTATGTGATGACTAATATTGTTAAACTGAACCTTTCTCAGCTTTACAATAATTTTTTACAATAATTTTTACAATAATTACAATAAAAAGATCTATGGAAGTCGAATCGCTATCACTTAGTTTTACCTTCTGTGGAGTTTTGTTTCATCATTCTGATGGTTCCTCCTATTGATTTTAATTTTTACTTATAACTTCACCAATATGAAAATATGTTTAAAAGGAATGTAAATGTGAAGCTTATATCAGATTGTGTGCCATCTTGGGGAGGGTCAGGGGGAGGAAGGGGGAGAAAATTTTCAATTCAAAAGTATATGGAAGTGATTGTTGATAAATCAAAATAAGTTAATAAAATTTGAAAAAAAGAAAATAACTAGGAAAGTTAGAGGTAGGAGAGATGTTAGATATTGATGAAAGACAGATAATAGGTAGCTAGAGATAGTATTTATTAAGCAGTTAGTATGGGCCAGGCACAGCATTAAGCTGGAATGACAAAAAACAATAAAAATGATAGTCTTTGCCGTCTAGGAGCTAATATTCCAATGGAAAAACACAACATATAGGGCAGATCCTGGAGACCAGATTAGAGTTAGTCACCCCAGTGAACTCTCCCAACATTCCCCTCCAAACACCTTTAAAATAGCTCCTCAAGTCAAATTTGGAGCTGCAGAGCCAATAAAAAGAGTGAGACATTTTTTTTTTCCAGCCTAAGACCACTTAGGAATTTGGCAGGAGACATTTCTAATGCCTGGGTAAGAGTTAACTGCAGCATGGTAGGAGCACCAGCAGTGGGCATTGGAGGCAGCTGTGATAGTGCAGGAAATGGCTTTGTGAGCATTGAACTCAGAGATAGCAATACAATGATCCAAAAGTATTTGAAAGGACCTATGATGAATAATTCCATCTTCAGAGAAAGAACTATTGGATTCTGGATGCAGATCAAAGCATATTATTTCTTTATGTTCTTTAACTTTCTTTTTTTTTTTACATTTTGTTTGTTTGAGATTATATTTTCTTTCACAACATGACTAACGTGGAAATATGTTTTGTATGACTGCATACATGTAATTTAAATAAAATGACTGGACTTCTTAACGTGGGGGTTGGGAGGGAGAGAATTTGTGACTAAAATTTAAAAATGAATGTTAAAGATTGTTTTAACATGAAATGGGGGTAATAAAATATTGTCACTTAAAAATAGAGCATCTATTAAAATAATAATATCCACTGGGAAGAAAAAAGATTCGGATGAAAAATAAGTAAAAAACAAACTTGACTATCATAGTGTCAGGAAAGACCAAACATAAATTCAGAAAACGACAATAATGTGAAAATAGCTACAAGTAAAACCTCAAAGAAAAGTACTAACTGGACCTAAACACAACAAGGATTCCTGGAAAAGTTAAAGAAGGAAATAAGAGCAGTAGAGGAAAAATTTGGAACATAAATGAGAGTGATGCAAAGAAACAAATTCTGAAAAGAAAAATAGCAGCTTGATCAAAGAGGCATAAAAATACTGAAGAAAATAACACTTTAAAAACAGAATTGGTCAAATAGAAAAGTTGGTACAAAAATTCACTGAAGAAAAGAACTCCTTAAAAAGGAATATTTGCCAAATAATTGCTTAAAATTATAATTGGGCAAGTAGAACCTAATGATTCCATGAGACATTAAGAAACAAAAATAAATAAAGTCAAAAGATATGAAAAATCAGAAAAAAAGTGTGAAATATCTTATTGGGGGAAAAACTGATTTGGAAAATAGAGCAAGGAGAGGCAATTTAAGAATTATTGGACTACCTGAAATTTATGATTTCAAAAGGAGCTTAGAAACAGTATTTCAAGAAACTATAAGGAAAACTCTTTAAGATTTTACATCTAGAGGATAAAATCTAAATAGAATAAATCCACCAGTTACCTTCTCAAAGAGATACCAAAATGAAAACTTCCATGAACATTATAGCCAATTCCAGAGCTCCCAGATAGAGAGGAAAAAACAAAGAGCTAGAAAGAAACAAGTCACATATTACAGAGCCACAATCACATTCATACAAGATTTAGCAGCTTCCAGGTTAAAGGAATGGAGGGTTTGTAATATGATATTCCAAATGGTAAAAAGAGATAGGATCAGAAGAAAGAATAACCTACCCAGAAAAAATGAATATAATTCTTTCTTTTGTGTAGTTCACAATAGGATATTTACTTAGCAATAGGAAAAGACATTCAACAAGGATAAGAGGTGAAACACTGAAAAAGAAGGGAAAAACTATGAGTTAGTTTAGCTAAGCAGAGCTTCCAAAGAAATCCACTAGTTAATCATCTCAGAACCCCTCCAATTAATAAGGGCTGTTCAGTACTCAGAAGATGATGAAGCGTTATTAGCAGTCTCAGCCAGTAGTCCTCTGAGGTAACCAAGTTTCTTTCTTTTTTAAAAACATTAGTGTAATTTTTTTTTAATTTTTAATTTTTTTGGTAATTTTAGCTTTTTAAATTTAGTTTTCACTTTTAAAAGATTGTGATGGGGCAACTAGGTGGCACAGTGGATAGAGTACCGTGCTTAAAGTCAGGAGGACCTGAGTTCAAATCTGGCCTCAGACCAAACACTTCACACTTACTAGCTGTGTGACCCTGGGCAAGTCACTTAACCCCAATTGCCTAAAAAAAAAAGATTCTGAGTTTCATTTTTCCCTCTCTCTTTTCCCCAAGATAGCAAGCAATGTGAGAAATCATATAAAGCACATTTCCATTTTAGTTAGGTTGTGAAAGAATCAGAATAAAAGAGAAAAACCACCAGAAAGAAAGAAAAAAAAAGAGAAAATAGTATGCTTCAATCTGCTTTGAGACTTCATAATTCTTTCCCTGGATGTGAATATCATTTTCCATCATGAGCCTTTTGTAATTGTCTGAGATCATTGTATTGTAAAGAAGAGATAAGAGTTGGCAATCACATAATGTTACTGTTATTGTGTACAATGTTCTCCTGGTTCTGCTCATTTCACTTAGCATCAGTTCCTTTAAGTCTTTCCAGCTTTTTCTGAAGTCTGCCTGCTCATCTTTTCTTATTCAACAATAACATTTCATTCCATTCATATACCTAAACTTGTTTAGCCATTCCCCAATTGATGGATATTCCCTCAATTTCCAAATCTTTGCCATCATAAAAGCTGATTCTATAAATATTTTTATATGTGTGTATTCTTTTCCCTTCTTTTATGATCTCTTCGGGATACTGATTGAGTAAAGGTATTTCTGGATCAAAGGTAAGCACAATTTTATAGCCCTTTTGGCATATTTGAAATTGCTCTCCAGAATGGTAAGATTATTTCACAACTCCACCAACAATGCATTAGTGTTCCAATTTCCCCACATCGTTTCCAACATTTATCATTTTCCTGTTTTGTCATGTTAGTCGATCTTATTGGTGTGAGGCTATACCTTAGAGTAGTTTTAATTTGCATTTCTCTAATCAGTAGTAGTTTACAACATATTTTCACATGACTATTGATAAGTTTAATTTCTTCATCTGAAAACTGCCTTTTCATATACTTTGGCAATTTCTCAATTGGGGAATGACTCACAGGCTTATAAATTTGACTCAGTTTTCTATTTGCTTTAGAAATAAAGCTTTTATACAAGACACTAGCTGTAAAAATTCTTTCCCAGCTTTCTGCTTCCCATCTAACTGTGGTTGCACTGGCTTTGTGCAAAAAAAAAAATTAATTTAATGTAATCAAAATTATGCATTTTGCATTTCATAATGTTCTCTATCTTTTGTTTGGTCATAAATTCTTCTGCTCTCCATAAATCTGACAGGTAAATTGTTCCTTGCTCTCCCAGTTTGCTTATAGTATCAGCCTTTATAACTAAATCCTGTACCCATTTTGACTTTATTGGTATATGGTGTAAGATTTTGGTCTATGCCTAGTTTCTGCCATGCTTTTTTTTTTTAATTTTCCCTACAGTTTTTGTCAAATGGTGAGGTCTTATCCCACAAGCTAGAGACTTTGGGTTTATCAAACAGTAGGTTACTATACTCATTGACTACCATGTCTTGTGTACCTAATCTATTGCACTGATCCCCCACTCTATTTCTTAGCCAAAACCAAGTAGTTTTGATGAATGCAGCTTTATAATACAATTTAAGACCTGGTATGGCTAGGCTACCTTTCCTAACATTTATTTTTATTAATTGCCTTGATATTCTTTACCTTTTATTCTTCCAGATGAATTGTGTTATTATTTTTCCTAGCTGTATAAAATAATTTTTTGGTAATTTGATTGGTATGTCACTGAATAAGTAAATTAATCTAAGTAGATTTGTCATTTTTATTATATCAACTCGGCCTACCCATGAGCAACTGATATTTTTCCAATTATTTAGACGTGATTTTTTTTTTTTTGGTATGAAAAGTATTGTGTAATTGTGGTCATGTAGTTCCCGGGTTTGCCTTGGCAGGTATGTTGTTTACAGGTACTTTAAATGGAATTTCTCTTCCTGTCTCTTGCAGCTGTGCTTTGTTAGCAACATATAGAACTGGCAATGTTTTATGTAGGTTTATTTTCTATCCTACAACTTTGTCAAAGTTTTTAATTATTTCAAGTAGTTTTTTACTTGATTCTCTAAAATTCTCTAACTATGCCATCGTATTATCTGCAGAGTGATAACTTTGTTTCTTCCTCTAATTCCTTTAATTTCTTTTTCTTCTAATATTGTTAAAGCTAACATTTCTATTACAATATTGAATAACAGTGGTGAAAATGGACATCCTTGTTTCACTCCCAATCTCATTGGAAATGCTTCTAGCTTGTCCCTATCACATATGATGCTTGTTGAAGGTTTTAGGTAGATGTTACTTATTATTTTAAGGAAGACTCCATTTACTCCTAAGTTTTTTTAGTTTTCTTAATAGGAATGGGTGTTGTATTTTGTCAAAAGCTTTATCTGCATCTATTGAGATAATCATATATTTCTCTTAATTTTGTTATTGATATGGTCAACTACGGTGATAGTTTTCTTTATTTTGAGTCAGCTCTGCATTCCTCGTATAAATCACACCTTATCTTAGTGTGTGTGATAAGTTGTGATAAGTTGCTTAAACTGCTTTCTGAATATTTTATTTAAAATTTATTTAAAATTTTTGCATCTATACTCAGTAAGAAAATTGGTCTATAATTTTCTTTCTCTGTTTTGGTTCTTCTTGGTTTAGATATCAGCACCACATTTCCATAATTAAAAAAATTGGCAAGACTCCTTTTTTGCCCATTTTCCCAAATAGTTTACATAGTATTGGACTTGATTCTTCTTTAAATATTTGTAGAATTCACTTGTAAATCCATCTGGCCCTGGAGGGTTTTTTTTAAGGAGTTCGTTGATGCCTTGTTCAATTTATTTTTGTGAAATATATTTATTTAAGTATTTTGTTTACTCTTCTGTTATCCTGGACCATCTATATTTTTGAAAATATTAGTACATTTCAGTTTGATTGTCATATTTATTGGCATACAGTTAGGCAAAACAGCTCCTAATTATTGTTAAAGTTTGGTAAATTCACCCTTTTCAGTTTTGGTGTGGTAATTTGGTTTTCTTCTTTCTTTTTTAAATCAAATTAACCAAAATTTTATCTATTGTATTTTTTTTCCATAAAACCAGCTCCTTTTTTATTTATTAGTCCAAGAGTTTTCTTAGTTTCCATTTTATTAATCTCTCCTTTGATTTTTAGAAGTTCTAATTTGGGAATTTTAATTTTTTCTTTTTCTAGCTTTTTTAGTTGCATGACCAATTCATTGATATCCTCTTTCTCTATTTTATTTGTGTAAGCATTTAGAGATATAAAATTTCCCCTGAGAAGTATTTGGGTTGCATCCCCTAAGTTTTGATATGTTTTCTCATTATTGTATTTCTCCTTGATGAAGTTGTTATTTGTTTCTATGATTTGTTGTTTGACTCATTCATTCTTTAGGATTATATTATTTAGTTTCCAATTAATTTTAGTCTACCTTTCCATGGCCCTTTATTAAATATAATTTTTATTGCATCATGATCTGAAAAATATGCTTAATATTTCTGCCTTTCAGTATTAGATTGTGAGATTTTATGCCCAGTATATGGTCAATTCTTGTATGCATGCCATGTACCATTGAGAAAAAAGTATATTCCTTTCTATCCTCATTCATTTTCCTACAGTGGTGTATCGTGTTTAACTTTTCTGAAATTCTATTCACTTCCTTAATTTGTTGTTTATTTTGTGGTTAGATTTATCAAGTTCTGAGAGGGGGAGGTTGAGGTCCCTCACTACTATAGTTTTGTTGTCCATTTCTTCCTGTAACTCACTTAAACTTTCCTCTAAGAATCTGTATGTTGTAATACTTGGTGCAAATATATTTAGTATTGATATTACTTCATTGTCTAAATGAAGGTACTTTTTAGCAAGATACAGTTTCCTTCCTTATCTCTATTAATTAGATCTATTTTTGCTTTTGCTTTGTCTGAGATTGATTGCTCTCCCTTTTTTTTTTTACTTCTGCTGAAGCATAATATATTCTGCTCCACCCTTTTACCTTTACCCTGTGTGTATCTCTCTTCCTCAAATACGTTTCTTGTAAATAGGATATGTTGGATTATGGTTTTTCATCAACTCTACTATCTGCTTTCATTTTATAGTAGAGTTCATCCCATTCACTTTCACAGTTATGATTACTAACTCTGTCTTTCTTTCCATCCTATTTCCTCCACCCACTATTTATGCTTTCCCTCTCCTTTCACCCTTTCCGTCCTCACCAGTGTTCTGCTTCTGATCACCACCTCCCTCAATCTGCACTCTCTTCCATTGTCTCCCTCCCTTTTCTTTTTCCTTACCTTATTTCTTTTTCCCTCCCTTATGTTTTTCCTTCTATCCACCCCTCCCTTTCTTTCTCCTATCTTCTCCTACTTATCAATAGAGTAAGATAGATTTTCATAATCAACAATGACATGTGTGTATTATTCCCTCTTTGATCTATACCCAATGAGAGTAAAGTTCGAACAATTCTTTCCTCCTTCCCTTCTTATCTTCTATTGTAATAGGTCTTTGGGTCTCTTCATGTGATGTAATTAACTATATTCTGCCTCCCCCTTTCCTCTTCTCCTAGTATAATCCTTTTCTCACCCCTTAATTTTTTATCATTACATCAGAGTCACCTAATACCCAAACCAAAATACCCCTTCTAAGTACCTTAGTAAAGATAAAATGTCTAAGAGTTACAAATATCATTTTCCCATGTGAGGATGCAAACATTTTAACCTTATTAAATAGCATGTTGCATTTTTCTTTCCTGTTTACCTTTTATACTTCTATTGAGTCTTGTATTTGAAGATTGAATTTTCTGTTCAGCTCTGGTTTTTTTTCCTTCTTTTTTTGCTCAGGAATGATCAAAAGTCCCTTATTTTAATGAGTACCCATCTTTTCCCAAGAAAGATTATGATTAGTTTCGCTGGGTAGTTCATTCTTGGTTATAATCTAAGCTGCTAAGTCATGTGCCATACTGATTGTGGTTCCATGATATTCAAATTGTTTCTTTCTGGCTGACATATTATTTTCTCCTTGACCTGTAATTTTAGAATTTGCATATGATATCCTTTGCAGTTTCATTTTGTGGTCTCTATCAGGTTATTAGTTGATTATTTCAATGGCTATTTTACCCTCTGATTCTAGGATTTAAGGACAGTTTTCCTTGATGATTTCTTGAAAGATGCTGTCCAGGGTCTTTTTTGATCAAGATTTTAAGGTTGTCCAAGTAATTCTGAAATTCTTTCTCCTGCATCTATTTTCTATGTCAGTTGTTTTTCCAATGAGTTCCTTTGCATTTTCTTCTATTTTTTCATTCTTTTGATTTTATTTGACTGATTCTTGATGTCTCATAGAATCATTGCTTACACCTACCCAGTTCTAATTTTTAGGGAATTTTTTTTTTCAGTGAGCTTTTGTACTTCCTTTTCCATTTGGCTTGAGAAGTTCTCTTCAATGAAATTTTGCATTTCTTTTTCTTTTTTTTTCCCATTTGGACAATTCTATTTTTGAAAGCGTTCTTCTCTTTCATTGGTTTCTTATGCCACTTTTATTTGGTTTATTTGTTTTTTTTAAGCAATGTTCTTATTTTATTTTTTTCCTATTCCACCCCACTCCCATCTTTTCAATTCTGTCTTTTAACCCTGTCCCTCCTCAGAAGTGTTTGCTTTTGATTACCCCCTTCCCCAATCTGCTCTATTCTCTATCATCCCCCTGCTCTTTTGTCCTATTTCCAGTCCCACTATTTTCCTTTAGAGTAAGATAGATTTCCATACACTATGGAGTGTGTATATTATTCCCTCCTTAAGCCAAATCCTATGAGAATAAAATTCACTCATTCCCTCTCATCTTCCCCCACTTTGCCTCCGCTGTAAAAGCCTTTTCTTTTCTGTTTTATGTGAGATAATTTACCCTGTTCTGCCTCTCCTTTTCTCCTTCTCCTGGTATAATCTTCTCTCGACCCTTAATTTTATTCTCCAGATATCACCCATTCATTGTCAACTCACCCTATGCCATCTATCTATCTATCTATCTATCTATCTATCTATCTATCTATCTGCCTATATACATAAATTTAAATTTTTCCTCCTAGTACCATAATACTGACAAAGGTCTCATGAGTTAGAAATATGGTCTTTCATGCAAGAATGTAAAAAAATTCAACCTTAATAAGTCTCTTATGATTTATCTTTCCTGTTTACCTCTGTATGTTTCCCTTGAGACTTGTATTTGAAAGTCAAATTTTCTATTCAGCTCTGGTCTTTTTATAAAGAATGGTTGAAAGTCCTCTATTTTACTGAATATCCATTTTTTCCCCCTGAAAGATTATAACCAGTTTTGTTGGGTAGGTGATTCTTGGTTTTAATTGTAGCTCCTTTACCCTCCAGAATATCATATTCCAATGCCTCTGATCCTTTAATGTAGAAGCTGCTAAATCTTGTGCTATCCTGATTGTGTTTCCACAATGCTTGAATTGTTTCCTTCTGGCTGTTTGCAATATTTATTCCTTGACCTGGGCACTCTGGAATTTGGCTACAATATTCCTAGGAGTTTTCCTTTAGAGATCGCTTTCAGGAGATCGTCAGTTGATTTTTTCAATTTTCATTTTGCCCTCTGGTTCTAAAATATCAGGGCGGCTTTCCTTGATAATTCCTTGAAAGATGATGTCTAGGCTCTTTTGTTGATCGTGGCTTTCAGATAGTCCAATAATTTTTAAATTCTCTCTCCTGGATCTATTTTCCAGGTCAGTTGTTTTTCCAATGAGGTATTTCACATTATTTTCTATTTTTTCATTCTTTTGAATTTGTTTTACAGTGTCTTGATTTCTCATAATCACTAGCTTCCAATTGCTCTATTCTAATTTTTAAGGAAGTATTTTCTTCAGTAAGCTTTTGTACTTCCATTTCCATTTGGCCAATTTTACTTTTTAAGGCATTCTCCTCATTGGCTTTTTGGACCTATTTTGCCATTTGGGTCAGGCTATTTTTAAGGTGCTTTTTTCTTCAGTATTTTTGGGTCTTCTTTAGCAAACTGTTGACTTATTTATCATTATTTTCTTGCATCACTCTCATTTCTCTTAGTATTTTTTCCTCTACTCCTCTTACTTGTTTGTCAAAATCCTTTTTGAATTCTTCCGTGGCCTACTACTGATTCATATTTTTCTTGGAGGCTTTGGATGTAGGAGCTTTAACTTCGTTTTCTTCTAGTTGTATGTTTTGATCTTCTTTTCACCAAAGAAAGATTTTATGGTCTGAGTTTATTTTTGCTCATTTTTCTTGCAATCTCAGACAATTACTTGAGTTTTAAACTCTTTGTTAAGGTAGGGGTGTGCTTCCAGTATGTAGAATGTACTGTCCCAAGCTTTAGGGGTTTAGTGCAGCTGTTTTCAGAGATAATTCTAGGGATTTGTAAATATTCAGTTCTTCCAATATGGTATGATAAGGGGTGTGGTGTTTTCCCACATGAGAGGAGTCTAATGGCATGCAATACCTCTTCTTCTGTTGGAAGTTCATCAAGAGGGAAATTGACTTCAACCTGTGGTATATTATCAGTGGTTTTAGCATTGATTGATAATGGTCTGTTAACAACATTAAGGGGGAAGAGCCGGGATGGTGGGGTAAAAGCAGTGACTTGCTTCAGCTCTCCCCCAAATCCCTCCAAATACCTGAAAAATGGCTCTAAACAAATTCTAGAGCAGCAGAACCCAGAAAAAGAAAGAGTGAAACAAATTTACAGCCCAAGAAAACCTGGATGATTGATTGGGAAGATCAGTGTGGATGCTCACGCAAAGACCAGGCCTCAGTGAACCTAGAGCAGGCCTCAGAGGACTGAATCACAGGCAGCTGCGGTGTATTCCATACTTCTCAACCCACAAATGCCAAATACAACCTAGAAGATCAGTAGGAAAAGTCTGTGACCACAGTGAGAGAGAAGCTGGGTCTCAGCCCCAGTATCGACACAGCCCCTAGGTGGCAGCTGTTTCCAGAATTCTTGGCCCACAGACAGAAGGGGAATTGAGAAGCTGATCAGAGGTGGACTGTAGGGATCTCTTTGCTGATGTTGAGGTAGGATTCTCTTGTTTTTCCTGTGCATGGATCTGGGTCACATTTCTGGGTGGCAGTCCCAGGGCGAGGAGTAGTGCTGGTGTCATGAGGCTTGTAGTGGCTGTGAAGATGGAATCCTCCTCACAATTTAAAGGCAGAAAAGAGTGCTGGTAGTCACTCATAGACCAAAGCACAGGCCAGGAAAGGAGTAAACAGTTCACCATTGATTGTACCATCTCTGAAGAACTGAAAATTGCAGGTCCCCAGAAGTATCTCTGAAAACAGCTGCACAAAAGCCCTGGATCTTGGGACAGCACATTCTCCACAATGGAAGCACATCCCTATCTTAACAAAAAGATTATAACTCAAGTAATTGACTGGGATCGTGAGCAAACCTCACAAAAAAAGTTATACCATAAATTCTTATTTTGGTGATAAAAAAGATCACAACATAGAACTAGAAGAAGACAACAAAGTCAAAGCTCCTACATCCAAAGCCTCCAAGAAAAATATTAATTGGTCCCAGGCCATGGAAGAGCTCAAAAATGATTTTGAGAAGCAAATAAGATAAGAATAGGAAAAACTGAGAGTGATGCAAGAAAATCATGAAAAACAAGTCAACAGCTTGCTGAAGGAGACCCCCCCAAAAAAAAACTGAAGAAAAAACACCTTAAAAATAGAGTACCCCAAAATAGCTAAGACTGGGGATGGTATTTCTTCTGTCAGGATGGTGATATCAACTCCTGTTGACCAAGATTAAGTGACCTAAGTCCCGTACTCAAGACTTTATTTTAATATAGCCCATATCTCAGTATATTTGTTGAGTTTTATGTGTTTAGGAGTGCTGAGACTCCAAAATCACAACATACAGATTCTACCGAAAAGAATTTGACCCAAGCCTTCTTTCAGCCAAAGAGAAGGTTTATTAAAGATCTCCCATATTGGGCAGACCTTTTTTTTTTTTTTAGTGAGGGCAATTGGAGTTAATTTACTTGCCCAGGATTACACAGCTAGGGACTGTCATGTGTCTGAGGCTGGATTTGAATTCAGGTCCTCAGGTCCTCCTGACCCTAAGTCTGGTGCTGTATCCACTGTGCAACTTAGCTGCCCCCTTTTTTTGTTTTTGTTTTGTTTTGTTTGCATAGGCAATCAGGGTAAAGTGACTTCCTCAGGGTCACACAACTTGCAATTGTTAAGTGTGTGAGGCCCAATTTGAACTCAAATCCTTCTAACTTCAAGTCTGCAGCTCTATCCACTGTGACACCTAGCTACCTGGGCAGACTCTTCAGGAGTCTGAACATTAGTGAGCTATTGGTTACATTGTAAGAATCTGAGCAGTGGCTAGATTGTAAGAATTTGAGTACCTTAATGGAGACAAGGTGGACCTCATATACAGAAAGAATATGGGAGGGATCTAGGAGTGGCCAAATAGTCTATGAGGTAATAGAACTCCAGGCACCTGGACAAAATGGCCAAGAAAAAATGGAACCTAGATAGTACTAAGGGAGGGAAGTGGCCAGGGGCCATAGGGAGGTAAGACAATGGAGAGCCAGGCTAGGATAAGGGTAACAAAATTGGGAGATTGGGTGTAGCCACAATGAAGGGATAGTTGATGGGATTATAGCCTCAGGCAAATGCCAGAGATTTGGCTATGTGGGAAAGGCCAGGGTTTTTCCTTTTTGGGGTCTAGCTCCCATCCTCATCATTTTGACATTTGATTGGCATTCTCCGGGAATACCTACTCTTCGAAGGACATATAACCACATACCCCCAAATCCCAAATTAAGGCAGTTCTGAACAGTCCCAGTTTTGGACTGAACTCTCATTTAATAGATGTCAAGTCACCTTGAGAGAAATTAAACCATGAACACATATAAAAAAAATAGCCTACCCCAAATGGCAAAAGAAGTCCAAAAAACCAATGAGGAGAAGAATGCCCTAAAAAGCAAAGCTGGCCCAATGCAAAAGGAAGTCCAAAAGCTTACTGAAGAAAATACTACTTTAAAAATTAGAATGGAACAATTGGAAGCTAGTGACTTTATGAAAAATCAAGACACTGTAAAACAAATCCAAAAAAATGAAAAGCTAGAAAACAATGTGAAATATCTCATTGGAGAAACAACTGAGCTGGAAAATAGATCCAAGAGACATAATTTAAAAAATTATTGGACTATCTGAAAGCCATGATTAAAAAAAGAGCCTAGACATCATCTTTGAAGAAATTATCAAGGAAAACTGCCCTGATTTTTTAGAACCAGAAGGCAAAGTAGAAATTGAAAGAATCCACAGATCACCTCCTGAAAGAGATCTCTAAAGGAAAACTCCTAGGAATATTTAGCTAAATTTCATAGTTCCCAGGTCAAGGAAAAAATATTGCAAGCATCCAGAAAGAAAAAATTTAAGTATTGTGGAAACATAATGAGGAGAACACAAAATATAGCAACTTCTTCATTAAGAGGCCTGAGGACTTGGAACATGATATTCCAGAGGACAAAGGAGATACGATTATAACCAAGAATCACCTACCCAGCAAAACAGTATAATCCTTCAGGCTAAAAAATGGACATTACTTGAAATAGAGGACTTTGAAGCATTCTTGATGAAAAGCCCAGAGCTGAATAGAAAATCTGACTTTCAAATACCAGACTCAAGAGTAGGGTGAAGAGGTAAACAGGAAAGAGAAAGCATAAGGTAATCATTAAGGTTGAACTATTTACATTCCTGCATGGAAAAATGGTATTTATTACGCATGAGAACTTTGTCTGTAGTACGGTGGCTGGAGGGAAAAAAATTACATGTATGTAAGTTGTGAGTTGAAGATGAAGGGGTGACATGTGGAGAATAAAATTAAGGGGTGAGGACAGCATTATGCTGGGAGAAGGTGAAAGGGAGAGGTAGAATGGGATACATTATCTCACATAAAACAGAGAAGAAAAGGCTTTTACAATGGAGGGGAAATGGGGGAAGGTGAGAGCGAATGAGTGAATCTTATTATGATGAGATTTGGATTAAGGAGGGAATACATACACATTCAATTGGGTATGGAAAGCTATCTTACCCTACAGGTAAATGGGGGGCGGGGGAGAGGACAAGACAGCAGGAGGATGATAGAGGGGATGGCAGATTGAGGAAGTGGGTAATCTGAAGCTAACACTTCTAAGGAAGGACAGGGTCAAAAGAGCAAATAAAATAAATGGGGGGGTGAGATAGGATGAAAAGAAATATACTTAGTTTTTCACAACATGACTAGTATGACAGTATTTTGTATGACTATACAAATATAACTTGTATTGAGTTGCTTGCCTTCTCAATGAGAATGGGTGGGGAGGGAGGAAGGGAGAAAATTTGAAATCCAAAATTTTAAAAACAAAAGTTAAAAAGAAATTGTTTTCACATGTAACTGGGAACTAAGATATGCAGGAAATGGGCTATAGAAATCTATCTTGCCCTACAGGAAAATTGAAGGGGAAGGGGATAAGAGAAGGGGGAAATAGATAGAGGGGAGGGTAGATTAGGGGAAGGGATATTCAGAATTCATGCTGCCTTGGGGTTGGGGAAGGGATGAGATAGGGAGAAAATTTGGAGCTCAAAATCTTGTAGAAGTGAATGTTGAAAACTGAAAATGAATAAATTAATTTAAAAAAATAAATAAAATTGCAACTAATACTAGTGTGATAAATGAATAGATGCTATAGGAGTGGGGATGGAAAACAAGGAGTGGTAAGGTCCATCTTTTAATCACCAGTTTTTGTTTCCAACATAATAATTTTGTGATAAGTTCTTTCACTTATTTTCTTTTCATTAATGAGTTTTCTGAATCTGCAGGCTTTTTAATGGTATCATTTAACCTTGGATTGCCCAGGGCTTCCTTAACTTATTTTTTTTTTTTATTTTATTTTTTGGCTGGCAATGGGGTTAAGTGACTTTCCCAGGGTCACACAGCTCGTAAGTGTTATGTGTCTGAGGCCAGATTTGAACTCAGGTCCTCCTTACTCCAGGGCTGGTACTCTATCCACTGTGCCACCCAGCTGCCCCTGTCCTTAACTTCTTGATTTAAAAGATGTTGGAATGGAGGGCCAGACATAAGTGAAGAACAAGGGTAAGAAGATAATAAGTAGAAGAACATTTTTCTACTTGTTTTTACTTTCCCTTCCCTCCCTCCTTACATTCTTCTGCTCTTTCCTTGTTGATAACAGAAAAGAACAATGTAGAATCTAATCCCTGGCTACTAACCTTGGAACAGTAAGAGCTACTAAATGCTCATTTTCAAGTTAAGACATATGCAAGTTTTGAGACATTCTTTCACTTTTAAAGTTCCTAGTTCTCCTTTATGAGTTAAAATTTTGCATTATCATTTTAAAGGATTAATTTTGTTTGGCAGTATTTCCAGGATTCTGCCCTCAAAATCACTTTGGGAATTATAAATCAATTTGCTCCTCATTGCTCCTAATTTCAGTATCTTCATCTTTAGAGTATTCTGGACACCTCTCTCTCTCTCTCTCTCTCTCTCTCTCTCTCTCTCTCTCTCTCTCTCTCTGTCTGTCACACACACACACACACACACACACACACACACTCACAGGAATAATAGGTCCACAGGTACATTGTAAAGAAAAAAGCTATTTAGAGATTTCTCCTCTCTTACTGAAGATAATTTCATTTGCCAAAATTGGCATGAAAGCCATTAGCCAGATAATACTTAAATGAAATGTGGACCAAGGGCAGGATTGGTCCCCGAGGACCTGGTATATCATTTGTACTTAACCTAATAAAATTTCCATGGAAAATTGAAGGAAAATATTATTTATTTGGTGCATGTATGGGTACTGTATATTTACAATCAATTATGTAGTAAAAACTTTATTCCTTATAAAGCCTGTTTTTATGTGATCAATAATTATAAGCACATGATTCCAGCATTGGGAATCAAATTAGGTCATCAACAGCAACCATGTCTGACCAGAAATCCTTCCTAAAACATCCTTGAAAAGTGATTATTTGCCTTCCACTTGAAGAGCTCAAGAGACAGGGAAACCCTGTATCTTTGGGAAGCTCATTTTACTTTTAGACAGTTCTAGTAGTTTTGATTTATTTGTCCTTTTCATTCAATTTATTATCTGCCTTTCTGCAATGTTCAATCATTGTACATGGTTTTGTCCACAGCACCAAAAAGAATAGGACTAATCTCTTTTCAACATGTCCCCATTAGCTCATCTCTTCTCAATTTTAAATCTTCCAGTCCCTTCAACCAATCTATGTGTTGTATTAACTTTAACCATCTCCATAACTAAATGCGAGCTATTTCTTTACAGTAGGTGCATAATAAATACTCACAAATTGATTACTGTCCCCTGGTAACACTTCACCTTTCCTAAAATGTGGTTTTCACATACATTACTTCTGATGTATTTTAACCAGGTCAGAGAACAGCGTCATGACCATGTTCTTTGTTCTGGACACTGTATCTCTATATTCATGTATTATTAAACTAATGATAACTAGCATCTACATAGTGTTTTAATTTTTTTTTTTTGTTTTTGTATCCACAGTGGCCACCACAATGCCTGTAGTAGGCATTTATCTGTTGAAGAGAATTTTTTTCAACTAAAGGCAAAGCAAGTTTTCAACATTGACTTTTATAAGATTTTGAGTTCCAAAATTTTCTCCCTCCCTCTCTCTTGTTCCCCTTTCCCAAGAGGGCATGCAATCTTATATAGGCTATACATATGCAATCATACTAAACATATTTGCACATTAGCCAGTTTGTGAAAGAAGAATCAGAACAAAAAGGGAAAAAATGAGAAAGAAAAAAAAGAGAGAGAAAATAGCATGTTTCAATCTGCATTCAGATTCCATAGTTCTTTCTCTGTGGATAGCATCATGAGTCTTTTGGAATTGTCTTAGATAATTGAATTGCTGAAAAGAGCTAAGTCTATCAGAATTGGTGATTCCACTGTGTTGCTCTTAATATGTAAAACACTTTCCTGGTTCTGCTCATTTCACTCAGCATCAGGTTATGCAAGTCTTTCCAGGGTCTTCTGAAGTCCACCTGTCCTCATTTCTTATGGAACAATAGTATTCCATTGCATTCATATACCACAACTTGTTCAGCCATTCCCCAATTGATGGATATATCCTCTATTTCTAGTTCTTGACCACCACAAAAAGAGTTGCTATGAACATTTTTGTACATGTTGGTCCTTTTCCCAAGTTTTAATTGTAATTCTGGTTTTTTGTAATTCTGTGTATTTTATTTTTTAAATCAAGATTCAAAGTTCTTTTTTTAAGAGATTCATTAATAAATTCATTTTTAGTTTTCAACTTTCGCTTCCACAAGATTTTGAGTTCCAAATTTTCTCCCCAACTCATCCTTCCCCCAACCCCAAGACAGCATGCATTCTGAATATACTTTCCCCTAATCTACCCTCCCTTCTATCTTCCCCCCTTCCCATATCTCTTCCTCTTCTATTTTCCTGCAGGACAGGATAAATTTCAATAACCCCATTTCCTGTATATTTTATTTCCCAGTTTCATGTGAAAACAATTTTTTAACATTTGTTTTAAAACTTTGGGTTCCAAATTTTCTCCCTTCCTCCTTCCCTACCCACCCTCATTGAGAAGGTAAGCAACTTGATTCAGATTATACTTGTGTAGTCAGGGAAAACACTTTCATACTAGTTATGCTGTGGAAAACTAACTATATTTCCCTTCATCCTATCCCACACCCTGCTCATTCTATTCTCTCTTTTGCCCCTATCCCTCTTCAGAAGTATTTGGTTCTGATTACCCTCTCTCCCAATCTGCCCTCCTCTCTATCATCCCCTTGCTCTGTTATCTCCTTCCCTCCCCCCATTTTCCTGTAAGGTAAGATAGCTTTCCTTACCCAATTGAGTGTGTATGTTATTCCCTCCTTAAGCCAAATCCAATGAGAATAAGATTCCCTCATTCCCTCTTACCTTTTCCCAATTCCCCTCCATTGTAAAAGCCTTTTCTTGTCTGTTTTATGTGAGATAATTTATCCTATTCTACCTCTCCCTTCATCTTTCTCCTGGTATAATCCTCTTTCACCCCTTAATTTTATTCTCCAGATGTCATTCCTTCATCTTCAACTCATGCTGTGCCCTTTATCTATCTATCAGTCTGTCTATCTATCTATCTATCTATCTATACATACATATAATTTTTCCCTTCAACCACTAGTAACAGACAAAGGTCTCATGAGTTACACATACCGTCTTTCAATGCAGGAATGTAAACAGTTTAACCTTTATGATTACCTTATGATATCTCTTTCCTGTGTACCTCTTCATGCTTTGCTTGACTCTTGTATTTGAAAGTCAAATTTTCTATTCAGCTCTTGTCTTTTCATCAAGAATGCTTGAAAATCTTCTATTTCACTGAATGTCCATTTTTTAGCCTTTGTTTTTAAAACTTTGGGTTCCTAGAGCACTGGCCTTGAAGTCAGGAGGACTCGAATTCAAATCTGGTCCAAGACCAAACACTAGACACTTACCAGGCAAGTCACCCAACCCCAATTGCCTTAAAAAATATCAGCAACAAAACAAACAAACAAACGAAATTTTTAAAAAAAACTTTGGGTCCCAAATTTTCTCCCTTCCTCTCTCTCCACCCACCCTCATTGAGAAGACAAGCAACTTGATACAGGTTATACATGCGTAGTCATGCAAAACACTTCCATTATAGTCATGTGAAAAACCAAGTATATGTCCCTCAATCTTATCCTGCCATCTTGGCTCCACGGCTTTCAATAATTTTTAAGTTATCTCTCCTTGAACTATTTTCCAAGTCAGTTGTTTATTCCAATGAAATATTTCACATTGCCTTCTATTTTTCATTTTTTTGGTTTTGTTTTATAATGTCTTTATTTCTCATAAAGTCACTAGCTTCCATTTGCTCCATTCCAATTTTTAAGAAAGTATTTTCTGCAGTAAGCTTTTGGACTTCCCTTTCCATTTGACCAATTCTGCTTCCGAAGGCATTCTTCTCCTGATTGGCTTTTAGACCTTTTTTTGCCAGTTAGGTTAGGCTATTTTTTTAAGGTATTATTTTCTTCAGTATTTTTTGGTTCTCCTTTAACAAACTGTTGACATGTTTTTCATGATTTTATTGCATCATTCTCATTTCTCTTCCTAATTTTTCTTCTACTTCTCTTATTTGCTTCTCAAAATCCTTTTTGAGCTCTTCCATGTCCTGGGACAAATTTATATTTTTCTTGGAGGCTTTGGATGTAGGAGCTTTGACTTCTTCTGGTTGTATGTTTTGATCTTCTTTGTCACCAAAGAAAGATTCTATAGTCTGACATTTTTTGTGAAGTTTGCTCATGATCACAGTCAATTACTTGAGTTACAAACTCTTTTTTTAGGTAGAAGTGTGCTTCCATTGTGGAGAATGTACTGTCCCAAGCTTCAGGGGTTTTGTGCAGCTGTTTTCAGAGATACTTCTAGGGACCTGCAATTTTCAGTTCTTCAAAGATGGTACAATCAATGGCAAGGTGTTTACTCCTTTCCTGGCCTGTACTCTGGTCTGAGTGACCACCAGCACTCTTCTGCCTTGGACCTGTGAAGAGGATTTTTTTCTTTACCACCACCACCATAATCTCCACCATGCCAGCACTCCTCCTTGCCCTGGGACACCACCCAGAACTGTGACCCAGATCCAAACATGGGCAAAACAAGAGAATTCTGCCTCAGCACCTGTGAAGAGATCCCTAAAATCCCCCTCTAATCAGCCATTTGATTTCCCCTCAGTCTGTGGGCCAGAAGCTCTGGAAGCAGCTGCCACCCCAGGCCTGCACTAGGACTGTTGCTGGGACCCAGCTTCTATCTCACTGTGGTCACAGACTTTTCCTACTGACTTTCTAAGTTGTCTTTGGAATTTGTGGGTTGAGATGTATGGAAACCACCACAGCTGCCTTTGATTCAGTCCCCTGAGGCCTGCTCCAGGTTTGCTGAGGTCTTTTCATTGACTATGTGTCCATGCTGAATTGTGTTTTTCTCTCAACTCAGCATGATAGACCTTTCTAATCATCCATCCAGGTTGTCTTGGGCTGGAGATTTGTTTCACTCTTTCTTTTCGTGGGTTCTGCTGCTCTAGAACTTGTTTAGAGTCTTTTTTTTACAGGTATTTGGAGGGGTTTCAGGGAGAGCTCAAGCAAATCACTGTTTTTACTCTACCATCTTGGCTCCACCCCCTCCTTTTCCCATTTTTATGATCTCTTTGGGATATATACCGAGAAGTGGTATTCCTGGATCAAAGTGTATGCACAGTTTCGAAGCCCTTTGGGCATATTTGCAAATTGATTTCCAGAATGGTTGAATCAGTTCACAATTCCACCAACACTGCATTAGTCTTCCAATTTTCCCACATCTTTGCTTCACCTTGATCTTATTGGGAATATTTTTAGTTTATCTCCATTATGTATAATGATTGTTCATGGTTTTAGATAGATACTACTTATCATTTTCTAAAAACCTCCATTTAATTTGCTCTAGTATTTATTTTTTCATAAGAATGATTGCTGTATTTTATCAAAAGCTTTTCTGCATCTCTTGAGATAATCTTATTTCTGTTAGTTTTGTTATTGATATGGTCAATTATGCTGATAGTTTTCCTAATACTGAATCAGTCCTGCATTATTGGTACAAATACCACCTGACAATAACAACTGCGTAGTGCAATGACTAATATTGATAAACTTAACCCTTCCCAGCAATACAAGGGTCTATGGCATCTGCAGAGGCCTTGTGATGGAAAATGCAATCCATGTCCAAAGAAATAACTATGGAAGTTGAATTGCTATTTTTTCCTCTTCTGTTGAGTTTTATTTAATCTTTCCGATGGTTCCTCCTATTGGTTTTAATTTTTACTTACAAAATCACTAATGTGAAAATACATTTAGTAGGAATGTAAATGTATAGCCTATATCAGATTGTGTACCATCTTGGGGAGGGTGGTGGGGAGGAAGGGGGAGAAAAATGTTAAACTTGAAAGCATATGGAAGTGATTATTGACAAATCACAATAAATTAATAAAAAGAAATACTACCAGGTCATGGTGTATTCTCCTTGTGATAATTTGCTTGAATTATTTTGCTAATATTTTATTTAAAGTTTTTGCATCTATATTTACTAGGGAAATTGGTCTATGATTTTCTTTTTCTGTTTTGGGTCTTCACAATTTAGGTAACAGCAGACATTTGTACTACAAAAAAATAATTTGGCAGGACTCCACCTATTTTCCCAAATTGTTTACATAATATTGGAATTGATTCTTTTTTAAATGTTTGGTACAATTCACTTGTAAATCTATCTTACCCTGGAGACTTTTTTAGGGAGTATGTTAATGACTTGTTCAATTTCTTTTTCTAAAATGTTTTTTAAAATTTTTTAAAAATTATTTTATTTAACCTCTTAATCTGGGCAATTTATATTTCTGTAAATATTGATCCATTTCACTAAGATTGACAAATTTATTGGCATATAGCTGTGCACAATATTTCCTAATTATTGTTTTAATTTTATCTTCATTGGTTGTGAATTCACCCTTTGCATTTCTTTATGTTAGTAAGTTGCTGTTCTTCTTTCTTTTTTAAAAAAAAATTAACCAATTAAATAAAATTAACCAAATATTATCTGTTTTATTGCTTTTTCATGAAACCAGCTCTTAGTTTTATTTATTCATTCAATCACTTTCTTAATTTCAATTTTATTAACCTCTGCATTAAGTGTCAGAATTTTTAATTTGTTATTTATTTGGGGATTTTTAATTTGTTTTTTTTTCTTGAGTTTTTGATTGCATGATGAATTCATTGATCTCCTTTTTCTGTATTTTATGTACATATATATATATATATATATATATATATATATATATAGTCATTCTCTTTGATGAAGTTTTGTGTTGTTTCTATGATTTGTTGTTTCAGCCACATAATTTTTAGTCTATGTTTCCATGTTCCTTTATTACATGTAATTTTTATTGCATCATGATCTGAAAAGAAAACATTTAATAGTTTTGCCTTTCTGCATTGGATTGTTAGGATTCTATACCCTAATACATGGTCATTTTTTTATAGGTGCCAAGTACCGCTGAGAAATAAAAAGTTATATTGTTTTCTATCCTCATTCAATTTTCTCCTGAGGTCTATCATGTTTAACTATTCTAAAATTCTATTTACCTCCTTAACTTCGTTCCTTGTTTATTTTGCAGTTAGATTTATTTAGTTGTGGTTCCACTTCCAGCAGCTTAGATGGAGGAGTAAGAAGTAAGTCACTCTCACCCTCCCTTATTGACCTATGAAAGTCCAGAAAATATCACTCCAAGAAAGACTCAGGAACAGCTGAGCAAGCAGAAAGAAGGGTTACAGCAGTAATGTAATCCAAGAAACTTGGGGGATTAATGGAAAGAACTTTCTTGCACTGAGGGAGAGGTAACAGTACAGGATGTGAGGCCCCTAACAATCCATTTGCAAGCCCCACCTCAGCAAACCAGGGAGAGATCCTGAGCCCCAGAGTGGTGGAGCAGGCAAGCACCAACACCAGGACCCACTGAGTGCCTCAACACAGGCAGGAGAACCAATAGGTACCAGCCCTGAAAACCACCATATGGGCCAGTGTTCTCCAGAAGCCAAATCTCCCAGTACTTCAGCACAACTCCACAAAACACATCAGTAAGCACAGTTCCAGGCAGGTAGACATCCTCCAGCAGCCAAACATTCGAGTGCAAGGCCCAGGTGAGCTAGCCAAACATTTAAGTGCAAGGCTCATGGGAGCAGATATCCCCCAGGAGCCAGACTTCCCACCCCCACCCAAGGGCACCAGTGTTGCTGACTCCAGCTCAGCACTAGATAAGCTGTAAGACCCCTACATCCTCCAGTTGACAGCATCTGAGATCCCAGCACACAAAGTCAGTGACCAGGTTCCAGACTGTCAGCATAAGTAGCTTGAGTCAGTGTCCCCTACATTCCAGCAGGAGAGCTCAAATTTACAAGCCAAAAATTTGGCAAAAACCATGAACAAAAGCCGAAACTGACAATGACTGTAGATTCTCATTATGGGGACAGGGAAGATCAAGACACAAAATCAGAAGATGACAACATTGCCAATATACCCACATCCAAAACCTCAAAGGGGAATATGAATAGATCTCAAGCTTTCTTGGAAGAGCTCAAGAAGGATTTTAAAAGTCAACTGAGAAAAGTAGATAAAAAATTAGGAAAAGAAATGAGAGATATTCAAGAGAGTCAATAGCTTGGAAAAGGAAGGACAAAAATTGACTGTTGAAAACAAGTCCTTAAAAAAGTAGAATTAGACATATGGAAAAGGAGGCATAAAAACTCACTGAAGAATAGAACTCCTCAAAAAGTAAAATGGGCCAAATGAAAAAGGAGGTACAAAACCTAATAGAAGAAAACAATTTGTTAAAAATTAGAATTGGGAAAGTGGAAGCTAATCATTCTATGAGATCAAGAATCAGTCAAACGGAAACAAAAGAATGAAAAAAAATAGAAGAAAACATTAAATACCTCGTTCATAAAACAACTGACCTGAAAAACAGATCCAGGAGAGACCATTTAAAAATTATAGGTCTAGCTGAAAATCATGATGGAAAAAAAGAAAGCCTAGATAGAATCTTTCAGGAAATCATCAAGGATAATTGCACTGAGGTCCTAGAACCAGAAGGTAAAATAGTCATTGGAAGAATTCACTGATCACCTCACAAAAGCAGTTCCAAACTGAAAACACCAAGGAATAATGTGGTCAAATTTTAAAATTACGAGGTTAAAGAGAAAATACCATTAACAACCAGAAATAAACAAGTTAAATATAGTGGAACCACAGACAGCATTACACAGGACCTTGCAGCTTTTACATTAAAAGATCTGATGGCATGGAATATCATATTCTGTAAGGCAAAGGAGCTTGGATTGCAACCAAAGATTATACCCAGCAAAATTGAGCATAATTTTTCAGGAGAAGAGATGGCCATTCAACTAATTAGGGAACTTCCAAATCTTCCTGAGGAAAAGACCAGAGTTCAACAAAAAATTTGATCTTCAAATATGAAACTCAAGAGAGGCACGAAAAAGGAAAATAGAAAAAAAAAAGAACATGTTATTAATAAGGGCAAACTGTTTGCATCCTTACAAGGTAAAAAGACATTTGTAACTCTAGAGAACTGTATCTTCATTATGACATTAAGAAGGAGTATACATAGGCAGAGGGTGTTGCTATAAGTTGACTGTTATGTGATGACAAACAACCTAATTAAGTGGTAAAAAAGGATTGTACTGAGAGAGGAGGAAAGGAGGAGGCAGACAAGGGTAAATTATGTTACATGAAAAGGCACAAAAACCTATTGCAGTAGAGGTAAAGAAGAGAGGCAGACAAACATTATTTGAACCTTACTCTCATCAGATTTGGCTCAAAAAGGGAATAACATAATCAGTTAGATATAGCAGTCTAACTTACCCCATAGGAAGCAGGAGGAGAAAGGGGAAAGAAGAGGGAGGGGATGGACAGAAAGGATGGAAGAACTAGCAAGTCAAAAGGGGAAGAAAAGGGAGGGGGCTAATAAAAGGGAGGGAAGACTGAGGGAGACAGTGACGGAAATCAAAACTCTGATGAGAATGAAAAGGGAGAAAGGAGAGAAAAATACATAAATGGAATATCCATGAAGGGTTTGTAAATTCTACTCTAAATTCTACTCTTATGTACCACTGATTTGTATAGTGTAAAATGCATCTATGACAAACTACTTCCAAGTGGAAAAAATAAGATAAAATAGCATGGAATTACCAGTTGATTTCTGAAAAACCATCATGATTATTAATATGGATGATGGTAGAGTGATTGGCAGTTCCACAAGAAGGCGAAATATGCTAGAACAAATCAGGAATGTAAGGAATACAAATAACTTGCTTCTAATACAATCTATTATAGCAGCACTTTGTGGAACCTTTCATCTAAAATTTTCATTAAACTCACCATATAGAATTTCTACCTCATAATGAAATTGATGAAAAATAGCAATTCTTATGTCTCAAATCACTCTGAGAATAGATGCACATACTTAAGTTGGAATTTGGAAAAAATAACCAAACCTCTTTTTGAGTGTGCTGATTATCGTGAATGAAAATATTCTCCTACAATATTTATCAAATGGTATAAAATATTTCATGACAGGTTCAGTGTGTCCTAGGTGGAAAAGAGTAGCTATAAAAGAATACTTCTAAAGACAACAGTCAAATACCCCTATACTGGCTTGAGCAATCTAGTGAAGCCCATAAGAAATGCAGTGGAAATTTACACCAATTTTTATGAATAGTAAAACAAGTTTAAATGTTTAAACATAATTCTCAAGTAAAGTCGACAAAGGAAGAAAGAAAAGGAAAGGAATTCAGAAAATCAACTAACATAAATTCTGGAAGTTTGTATTAAATTCCCCAATGCCAAGAAGACTCATAAAATATTCAGCTAGGTCCTTGCCTTTCCTATCTTTACACTCAACGTCTTGTGTGGTACCGACCAAAGTACTTGTTGGTATCACCTTCATCCATCCCATGACTCAGTGTGACACCTAGATTTCAGACAAAAACTTTAATTAGAAATCAAAAGCTAACGTCAAAAAATTAAGGTGCTACAAAAGTGAAAGCATCACACAACAACATAAAAAACAAAACAAAGCAAAACAAACACACAATGAACCAAAGACCTTACCATTTAGGACTGAGAAGCAAAAGAATCTAAGGTGGGAGAGAGAGCTCCTAAAAAAGTAGGATGTTGAAAAGTTCTGGCTACACGTTTTCAAAAAAAAATCTAACAAGGAAAACATGAGTTAATTAAAATAATATTGCAGCTTTCTCACTTTAAATATTATGAATGACTGAACAATTATAACAAGGGATATGACTGAAACTCTAACCTTAAAAAGTAGAAAGCTTGAGAGCGAGATTAGTTATAAAATTATTGGTGCAAAGGATTTACAATGCAAATAAGTTACTAGGAGATCACAATACTAGCTTCCTATAATATACAAATTTAATTCCATCTTTCTCAATAAAAGGCATAGCATATCTATTATCAAAAGATGAGAACAGCAGCTATACTTTCGAACATGGGCTAATTATACAATTCTTTGTAAAAAAAAAAAAGAATCCATAGCTTGCATTAGTAATATTTTTTTAAATTTAAAAAATTATAAAGACTTAGAAGAAAATAATGTATTGGCTGAACATAAAAATGGTGTGCCAGAAAAGCAGAGGCATGTAAAGAACAACTTATCTGCAATTATTTAATTTGTGATTATTGAACAAAGTACAGGGGGAAAAAATCCCCAACATTACATTTATAATAGCTTTTTGATTTTTACAAAATTTTTGGTTTAGTTCCACACTGATGGCTTATCCATATACTGAAAATATACAAAGCAGTTTCACTTATAATGAGATTTTTTTAAAGCATTTTATGCAAATCTAGGAAATTATTCTCTACTTAAAACAAATCAGCAACACAAAAATCAAGAACAATAAGAGTAACTAGCTGGTGCAATGAATAGAGCATTGGATCTGGATTCAGAAATATTTTAATTCAAATCTGACCTCAGACCCTAGCTGTGTCATTCTAAGCAAGTTACTTAATCTGTTTGCCTCAATTTCTTCATCTGTAAAATGGAGATAACAATAGCAACTACCACCCTGGGTTGTTGTGAGGATTCAATGAAACATGTGCAAAATTGTTTGCAAATCTTAAAGTGCTACAAAAATGTCAGCTTTTATTTGACATAAATATTCCATTTTTGGGGAGGCAATTAAAGCCAACTATAATTTTGCCTAGCATTAAATTCATTATTATCTGTCTTAAATAGAATAAAATATGGCTTCCAAATTAAACAGAAGTTAACCTTAAATAACTTATTAATCTTTTTGTGTTCATAGATGATATCAAGTTATATGATCCCATCAAAAACATGTTAAGCAGATTTTTCATTTTGTGGAATCTTTGTGTAATCATATCAAAATGTCATTTGGACTTGGTAAGCATACAATTCATAATGTATAACAAGAAAAGGTAGAGATAGAAGGCTGAAATGAGAGGTCACCTTGAATCAATGGATGAAGGTGTTTCCAAAATATATCTTGGTCTTTATCACAGAAAGCACATTAAGCAAAAAGACAGCACAGATGCTGACGCATCTGAATATGTTAAGGATTTTGAAGTTGTAATCAATTTGCATGTATGTAATACCAATCTATATATGCCTTTGGAATTTTAAAATGAACTGTAGCACATTTGGAAAGTATCCTAATGAAAACCCATATAATATTAAGTAAACACAGGAATCATAATTCTAAAGCAGCTACAGAAAGAGTAATACTTCCATACCAAAAGTAAGATCAACAGATATATAAAAAAGGAAGAAAAAAGTGCAAAAACCTGGAGTAACACTTTTGAAAAAAAAAACAGCCATTACTCAATGAAGCAATAAAAAAGCCTAGTTATAGGTGCATATCATTGAATTTCTTCCCAGAACACAAATGTATCTTAGCTGTAAGTGGGTTTTCTTTAAAGGACTAAGATGCAACATTGGATTAAAATTGTCTTTCATGAATGCTGTCTGCATGAACTCACCAATAATAAGTTGACAGAGAACTATTAAACAAATAACTGAATCATACAATTTGTCAAAATAGAAGTTTATAATTAAATTTCAATAACAAATTGTTGCCAGTAGAAACTACAGAAAAAAGTTATATTTAAGGAGCCTTAGTGATCAGTGAAATGATCTTTTGGTAATCCCTCGTCCCACATATTTGATAAATTGTGAAATATTACAGTTTATATCTTCATAATATCTCTCATACCTGACCCCTTTTATCCATGTACACAGCTACCATCTTAGTTCAAGCCCTCATCACCTCTCAATTAGATTATTGAAACAGCCTAAACAATCTTCTTCCTTGAAGTTTGTCCCTATTCTAACCCATCCTACAAATTGCTGCTAAAGTGATTTTCCTTAAACATAGACCTGATTCCTCTACTTAACCAATTCCACTGGTTTCTTATTGACTCTAAGATAAAATGCAAACTCCTCCTTTTAGATTTCTATGTCCTATACAACCTGGTCACAACCTATTTTATTTTTGGCAATGGGGGTTAAGTGACTTGTCCAGGGTCACACAGCTACAGCTAGTGTAATGTGTCTGAGGCCAGATTAGAACTCAGGTCCTCCTGAATTCAGGGCTGGTGCTTTATCCACTGTGCCATCTAACTGCCCCCACAACCTATGTTTTCAACCCCATGAGACACGACTATCTGTTCTGTAAACCAGCCAAAGCATCCTTCACTCTGTTTCTTCACTTACTTTCTCAGTGCCTTTTTGCTGGGCATTCTACATGTCTGGAATGAATGTCCTCATTACCTCCACCTAATAGAGTTTCTGTTCTTTAAATTGCATCTTTGGCACCATGTTTCCCATGAAGCCTTTCCTGATTCCCTTACCTGATAGTGCTTTCTTTCACAAATTACCTTATATTTAGCTAACTGTGTATATTTAAATTAATTCATTTTGTATTATATATATGTATATGTGTATACATGTATGTACTTAACAATTTTCCCATTGAAATATAAGTTCATTGTTAATAAGAATTATTATTGCCAACAATAATAATATTATTAATAAACAAATACTTCAAGTTGTCAATAATAAGAGCTAGCATTAATATAACACTTCAAGGCTTGCAAAGTAATTTATACACTTCTTGCTTTATTTGTAATAGCTAACATTTATATAACACTTAAAAATTTTCAGAAAAAAAACACAATTGGCCAATTGAAGAAGGAAGTACAAAAACTAACAGAAGAAAACAATCTGTTAAAAACTAGAATGGGACAAATGGAAACTAATGTCTCTATGACAGAGCAAGAATCAATCAAACAGAAACAAAGAAATGAAAAAATAGATGAAAACGTAAAATATCTCATCAGTAAAACAACCGACCTGGAAAGTAGATCCAGGAGAGAGAGTTTAAAAATTATTGGACTACCTGAAAATCATGATTGAAAAAAGAGCCTGGAAAGTATCTTTCAGGAAATCATACAGGAAAACTGCCCGGAAGTCCTAGAATCAGAAGGGAAAATAACCACAGAAAGAATCCACCGATCACCAACAGAAAGTGAGCCCAAATTGACAACACCAAGGAATATAATAGCAAAATTCCAAAATTACCAGATGAAAGGGAAGGCGCTGCAAGCAGCCAGAAAGAAACAATTTAAAATCATGGAACCACAGTCAGGATTACACAGGACCTTGCAGCTTCTACACTAAAAGACCACAGGGCATGGAACATGATATTTTGTAAGGCAAAGGAGCTTGGAATGCAGCCAAGGATCAATTACCCAGCAAAAATGAGCATCATTTTTCAAGGGAGGAGGTGGATATTCAAAAAATAGGAGACTTCCAAACTTTCGGGATAAAAAGACCAGAGCTCAACAAAAAATTTGATCTTCAAGTACAGGACCTAAAAAGGTAAATGGGACAGAAAAATACAATATGTTGTTAATGGGGGGGGTGCTGTTTAAACCCCTACAAGGGAATATGAGACTTGCAACCCTTGAGAACTGTATTGTTATTACACCATGTTAAAGGAGTATACATAAAGAGGGTGGATATTAGTTGACTTTGATGTAATGATAAAAAAAAATCTAATCAAGTGGGTTAAATGGATCCAAATAAGTGGATCAATCTGATCTTAGAAAATGTACTGAGAAAGGAGGAGGCAGACAAGGGTAAATTACATTACAGGAAAAGACACAAAATCCTATTACAGCAGAGGGAAGGAAGGGGGAGCATTGTTTGAACCTTACTCTCATCAGATTTGGCTCAAGAAGGGCATAACATAATCAGTTAGGTATAGAAATCTAACTTGCCCTATAGGCAGTAGGAGGGAAAAGGGGAAAGAAAAGGGAGGGGGGAAAGAAGGGAGGGAAAGCAGTAAGAATAAAGGGGAAGAAAAGGGAAAGGGATAATAAAAGGGAAGGGACTGAAGGAGGCAGTGGTCAAAAGCAAAACACTAGTGAAGGGGGGAAAGGAAAAAGGAGAAAGAAAAGCATAAATGGGGGAAAAGGATGGAGAAAAAGACACAGATAGTAATCATAACTGTGAATGTGAATGGGATGAACTCTCCCATAAAACAGAAAATGGATTGCAGAATGGATTAAAAACCATAATCCTACAATATGTTGTTTACAGGAAACACATTTGAAAAAGAGTGACACATACAGGGTAAAGGTAAAAGGCTGGAGCAGAATATATTATGCTCAGCTGAAGAAAAAAGCAGGGGTAGCAATCCTGATCTCAGACAAAGTAAAAGCAAAAATAGATCTAATCAAAAGAGATAAGGAAGGAAACTACATCCTGCTAAAAGGCACCATAGACAATGAAGTAATATCATTACTAAACATATATGCACCAAATGGTATAGCATCCAAATTCTTAGAGGAGAAGTTCAGGGAGTTACAGGAAGAAATAGACAGCAAAACTATACTAGTGGGGGACCTGAACCTCCCCCTCTTGGCACTAGGTAAGTCTAACCACAAAATAAACAAGAAAGAAGTTAAGGAGGTGAATAGAACATTAGAAAAGTTAGGTATGATAGACCTCTGGAGAAAACTGAATGGGGATAGAAAGGAATATACTTTTTTCTCGCAGTACATGGCACATACACAAAAATTGACCATGTACTAGGGCATAAAAACCTCACAATCCAATGCAGAAAGGCAGAAATATTAAATGCATCCTTTTCAGATCATGATGCAATAAAAATTATATGTAATAAAGGGCCATGGAAAGATAGACTAAAAAATAATTGGAAACTAAATAATCTAATCCTAAAAAATGATTGGGTCAAACAAAAAATCATAGAAACAATCAATAATTTCATTCAAGAGAATGACAATAATGAGACAACATACCAAAACCTATGGGATGCAGTGAAAGCAGTTCTTAGGGGAAGTTTTATATCTCTAAATGCTTACATAAATAAAATAGAAAAAGAGGAGATTAATGAATTGGGCATACAACTAAAAAAACTAGAAAAAGAACAATTAAAAATCCTCAACTAAACACCAAATTAGAAATATTGAAAACCAAAGGAAAAATTAAAAAATTGAAATTAAGAAAACTATTGAACTAATAAATAAAACTAAGAGCTGGTTTTATGAAAAAACCAATAAAATAGAAACCTTTGGTTAATTTAATTAAAAAAAAGAAGAAGAAAACCAAATTACTAGTATCAAGAATGAAAAGGGTGAAGCTACCACCAAGGAAGAGGAAATTAAAACAATAATTAGGAATTATTTTGCCCAACTATATGCCAACAAATTTGACAATCTTAGTGAAATGGATACATATTTACAAAAATATAAATTGCCCAGATTAAAAGAGGAAGTAAAATACTTAAATAACCCCATCTCAGAAAAAGAAATTGAACAAGCCATTGATGAACTCCCTAGGAAAAAATCTCCAGGGCCAGATGGATTTACATGTGAATTCTATCAAACATTTAAAGAACAATTAATTCCAATACTATATAGACTATTTGGGAAAATAGGTGAAGAAGGAGTCTTATCAAATTCTTTTTATAATACAAATATGGTGTTGATACCTAAACCAGGAAGAGTCAAAATAGAGAAAGAAAATTATAGACCAATTTCTCTAATGAATATAGATGCAAAAATTTTAAACAAAATACTAGCAATAGATTGCAGCAACTTATCACAAGAATAATACACTATGACCAGGTAGGATTTATACCAGGAATGCAGGGTTGGTTCAATATTAGGAAAACTATCAGCATCATTGAGCATATCAAAACAAAACCAACAGAAACCACATGATCATCTCAATAGATGCAGAAAAAGCTTTTGATAAAATACAACACCCATTCCTATTAAAAACACTAGAAAGCATAGGTATAAATGGAGTCTTCCTTAAAATAATAAATAGCATATCTAAAACCTTCAGCAAGCATTATATGTAATGGGGACAGGCTAGAAGCATTTCCAATAAGATCGGGGTGAAACAAGGATGTCCATTATCACCACTGTTATTCAATATTGTACTGGAAACCTTAGCTTTAGCAATAAGAGAAGAAAAAGAAATTGAAGGCATTAGAATAGGCAAAGAAGAAACAAAGCTATCACTCTTTGCAGATGACATGATGATATACTTAGAGAATCCTAGAGAATCAAGTAAAAAACTACTTGAAATAATAAACAACTTTAGCAAAGTTGCAGGCTATAAAATAAACCCACATAAATCATCGGCATTTCTATATATTACCAACAAAGCCCAACAGCAAGAGATAGAAAGAGAAATCCCATTTAAACTTACTGTAGACATTATAAAATATTTAGGAGTCTACCTCCCGAAACAAACCCAGGAACTCTATGAACACAATTACAAAACACTTTTCACACAAATAAAATCAGATCTAAATAATTGGAAAAACATCAGTTGCTCATGGGTAGGCCGAGCTAATATAAAAAATGACAATCCTACCTAAGCTAATTTCCTTATTCAGTGCCATACCAATCAAACTACCAAAAAATTATTTTATAGAGTTAGAAAAAATAATAACAAGATTCATTTGGAAAAACAAAAGGTCCAGAATATCAAAGGAACTAATGAAAAGAAATGCAGGGGAAGGTGGCCTAGCAATTCCAGATCTTAAATTGTATTATAAAGCAGCAATCATCAAAACTGCTTGGTACTGGCTAAGAAATAGGGAGGTGGATCAGTGGAATAGGTTAAATATGCAAGACACAGTAGTCAATGACTATAGTAATCTATTATTTGATAAACCCAAAGACCCCAGCTTCTGGGATAAGAACACTCTTTGAAAAAAACTGCTGGGAAAACTGGAAAAGAGTATGGCAGAAACTAGGCATAGACCCAAATCTCACACCATATACCAAAATAAAGTCAAAATGGGTTCATGACTTAGATATAAAGGCTGATACCATAAGTAAACTGGGAGAACAAGGAATAGTTTACCTATCAGATCTATGGAGAACAGAAGAATTCATGACCAAACAGGAGATAGAGAACATTATGAAAAGCAAAATGGATAATTTTGATTACATTAAATTGAAAAGTTTTTGCACAAACAAAGCCAATGCAACTAAGATTAGAAGGAAGGTAGAAAATTGGGAAAGAATTTTTACAACCAGTCTCTCTGATAAAGGCCTCATTTCTAAAATATATAGAGAATTAAGACAAATTTATAAGAACACAAGCCATTCCCCAATTGATAAATGGTCAAAGGATATGAACAGACAGTTCTCAGATGAAGAAATTAAAGCCATCTATAGTCATATGAAAAAATGCTCTAAATCATTATTGATTAGAGAAATGCAAATCAAAACAACTCTGAGGTACCACATCACACCTATCAGATTGGCCAACATGACAAAACAGGAAAATGATAAATGTTGGAGAAGATGTGGGAAAATTGGAACACTAATACATTGTTGGTGGAGTTGTGAAATGATCCAACCATTTTGGAGAACAATTTGGAACTATGCCCAAAGGGCTACAAAAATGTGCATACCCTTTGATCCAGCAATAGCACTTCTAGGGCTATATCCCAAAGAGATCAAACAAATGGGAAAAGGACCCACATGTACAAAAATATTCATAGCAGCTCTTTTTGGTGGCAAAGAATTGGAAATTGAGAGGATGCCCATCAATTGGGGAATGGCTGAGCAAGTTGTATATGAATGCAATGGAATACTATTGTGCTATAAGAAATGATGAACAGGGTGACTTCAGAAAAGCTTGGAAAGACTGATATGATCTGATGCTGAGTGAAGTGAGCAGAACCAAGAGGACTTTGTACACAATATCAGACATGTTATACAATGACTAATATTGTTAAACTAAGCCCTTCTCAGCATTACAAGGATCTAAGACACAGAGGCCTTGGGATGGAAAATGCTGTCCACATCCAAAGAAAGAACTATGGAAGTTGAATCGTTATCACTTATTTTTACCTTCTGTTGAGTTTTGTTTCATCTTTCTGATGGTTCCTCGTATTGGTTTTAATTTTTACTTACAACTTCACTAATGTGAAAATATGTTTAATGGGTATGTAAATGTAAAGCCTATATCAAATTGTGCGCAGTCTTGGGGACAGTGGGGGGGAGGAAGGGTGAGAAAACTTTTCAACTCAAAAGCATATGGAAGTGATTGTTAATAAATCAAAATGAAAATAAAATTAAAAAATTTCAGAAGTCTTAACATATATTATTTCACTTCATCATCATAATTACCCTGGGAAATAGCTACTATCATTGCTTTATGTTTTATAAATGTGGACACTGAGGCTGAGAAAGTTTAAGTGAGTTGCTCAGAATTACCTAACTACAAAATATCTGAGGTGAGATTTAAACTCAGGTTTTCCTGTCTCCAGATTCAGTCCCCTACGTGCTAGACCATCTAGCTTCACTTCATTTTACTATACCACCTTCACTACAGTAGGTATTAAATTATTGTTAATTTATTGAGTGTAGATTCTCTAAGGAAAAAGGTAGACTTTATAAAACACATCACTGATATCTGCAAAGATTTAACACCTACCAAATATCTACCAAGACATGACCTGGTGGCTAAAATTATCCAGTAAGAACTTATTATCTTTTATGTACTGACAGATGGTACAACCCCATACTGCTTGAATAGACCTCAAAATATCCATTAGAACTCATTTAATATACTGTACCAGAAATTGACCAAATTATAGTCCATAATCACTCTTATAAAACAGTAAACCGTAAAATTTAAATAATAATAGCAAAAATAACATTTGAAATGAATTGTAATGGAAATAGATCAAACTGTATTCCAGAATCAGCTTTATGAAAAAATGACTCATAAATTTAAAAAATCCTTTTAAATTAATACTACCATAATGGATTCTCATAACCTCCAAACTTCATGCAATTTAAAACTTGAAAATATGGAGAGGAAGAGGAAGAAATAAAAACCATGTAGAACAAGTTGAAATATAGATTTTCTCTGTCATCTTGTCTGGTATCACAGTTATCCTAAAGATAGTTTCAGTGTGCCTGTTTAATAAGATATACCCTAACTTCTTTATTCAATCTCAATAACAATCATTTGATCCATGTGTGCTATATCTAAACATTAAACCTAAAAAGACAAGAAAAAGACCTTAGCTCTACTTATTTCTGGAACAATGAAACAATGTTCTATTGCTTAACATTGAGCCCTCACAATTAACAGAGGAAAAAAAATAGGTAGACTTGTTATAGTAAAATTGAGTGACCCTTATCCGATATTTAACTTTCCTAGGAGAGGACTTTATTTTATTAGTTGTTTTCAAGGAACTTCATTATGTCATTTGTTTCAAATATTACAGTTTTGCAATTACTCATTTTGACTTCTTTTGGCAATATTTTCCTTTTAGTTACTGTAGTGTTTGTGTATACTGTTATTTTGGTACTACTTACTTCATTCTGTATCAGTTCATACAAATCTTCCCATCTTTTGATGAATTATTCATTAATTATCATTTACTAGCCATAAATATTATTTTTAAAATCCTTTGTATTGATTTTCTTAAATATTTCCCAACATGTAGATATTTTTATCTACCATTTTAAAAATTTTAAATTTCCAAATCTCTCCCTCCCTCCCTTCTATCCTAACCCTCTTCTTGTGAAGACAAGCAATTTGATTTCAATTAAACAGAGGATGGGATGGATAGATGTCACAGAAACAATGAACCTGAGCTTGGATAGACTTCGGGAGATAGTGGAGAATAGAAGACATGACATGCTACGGTGGTCCATAGAATGATAAAGATTTAGACGTGACTGAATGACTAAACAACAATGACAAATATATGTGAGGTCATGCAAAATATATTTCTGTATTAGCTAAGTTGCAAAAGAAAGCACAAAATAAAACAAAAACTTTTTTAAAAAGTAAAAATGCTTCAATCAGCATTCAGATTCCATCAACTCTCTCTCTGGATTTGGATAGCATGTTTCATCATGGGTCCTTTGGAATTGCCTTGAATCATTGTCTTGATTAGACTAGATAAGTCTTTCATAGTTGATTATCATTACAACATTGCTGGTACTGAATACAATGTTCTCCATTGTTCTGCACACTTCATTTTCATGAATTTATATGTCTTCTCAGAGTTTTTTTGTATTTATTTATTTATTTTAGTTTTCAACATTAACTTACAAGATTTTGAGTTCTAAATATTCCCTCCTCCTTTCTCTCCCCCTCTCTAAGATGACATGCAATCTGATATAGGCTATACGTGTACAAACATATATTTCCACATTACTCAGGTTGTGCAGCAAGAATCAGAAGAAAAGTGAAAAAACACAAAAAAGAGAATATAGTATGCTTTGATCTGCATTCAGACTCCATAGTTCTTTATCTGGATGCAGATAGCATTTTCTATCATGTGTCTTTTGGAATTGTCTTACATCTTCATATTGCTGAAAAGAACTAAGTCTATCAAAGCTTGTCATTGCATAATGTTGCTGTTACTGTGTACAATGCTCTGGTTCTGCTCACTTCTAGCCCCAACCCTAACCCTCAGTATCTGCTTTTCCAGTCATCACTTCACTCAGCATCAATCTTTTCAGATTTTTCTGAAATCTACTCGCTCATCATTTCTTCTGGAACAATACTATTCCATTATATTCATATACCACAACTTGTTCAACCCATTCCCCAATTGATGAGCATTCATTCAATTTCTCATTCTTTGCCACCACAAGAAGAACTGCCATAAATATTTTTGTACATTTCCCAGATTTTTCTGAAAGCATTTTTCTCATTTCTTATAACACAGTAGTATTACATCACAATCATATATCACAACTTGTTCATCTCTTTCCCAGTTGACACACATACCTTTGATGCCCAATTCTTTGCCATCAGAAAAAGAGCTGCTATAAATATTTTGTACAAACAGATCATTTACTCTTTTCTTTGATCTTGTCAGGATACAGACCTAATGATGGTATTAATGAGTCAAAGAGTATGAACAGTTTTATAGCCCTTTGGGCATAATTCTGAATTGTTTTCCATAATCTTTGGACTTGTTCCCTACGCCACCCCTAGCACATTACTGTATCATTTTTTCCACATCCCCTCAAACATTTGTCATTTTCATTTTCTGTTGTGGTAGACAATCTGATAAGTGTAAGGTGAAATCTCAACACTTTTCTCAGTTGATTTTTTTTTTTTGATAAATAGGGATTTAGACCATTTTAGGTGACTCTTGATAGCTTTGATTTATTCTGAAAACTGCATATTCACATCTTTTGACCATGAATCAACTGGAAAATTACTCTTATTTTTACAAATGTCTCAGTTCCCAATACCTTAGATAAGTGATCCCTTTATCAGAAAAAAAATACTTGCCAAAAATCATTTTACCCAGTTTCCTGTTTTCCTTTTAATTTTGGCTGCATTAGTTTTGTTTACACAAAAGATTTTTAATTTCATGTAATTGAAATTACCTATTTTACTTCCTATAATCCTCTCCATCTCTTGTTTGGTCACAAACCTGTCCCTTATCCATAGATCTGAGAGGTACATTGACTAATGATATAATTCTTTATGCCTAAATCATTTATCAATTTTTACCTAATCTTGTCATATGGTATGAGATGTTGGTCTATGACTCATTTCTGTCAAACTGCATTACAATTGTTCATTGATTTTTGTCAGATAGTGAGTTCTTGTCCCAAAAGCTTGGATCTTTGGGTTTATTAAACATTAGATTACTCTGGTCATTTACTACCATATATTAGGTATCTAATCTATTCCATTGATCCAGCACTTTATTTCTTTGCCAATATTAGATTGTTTTGATGATTGCTATTTTGTAATATAGTTTGAAGCATGAGACCACTAAGCCACCTTTCTTTACATTTTTTTCATTGATTCCCTTGATATTCTTGATCTTTTATCCGTCCCGATCTATTGGTACTATTTTTTTCTAGATCTATAAAATAATTCTTTGGTAGCTTCATTGGTATGCCACTAAAAAAGTAAATTAATTTAAGTAGAATTGTCATTTTTATTATATTGGCTTGTCCTATGAGTAATGCCTATATAATATTCCAAGCTCTTTACTCCTCTAAAGTGGTAGCTGATAAATCTTTTGTTGTCCTGACTGTGGCTCCACAGCATACTTTCTGCCTACTTGAAATATTTTCCCTTTGATCTGTGAGCTCTGTAATTTGGCTACAATATTCCTTGAGTTTTCATTTTGGGATCTTTTTCACATGGTGATTGATGGATTTTTTTTCAATTTCTGTTTATCCCTTCATTCTAGCATGTTAGGTCAGTTTTCCTTTTAATAATTTCTTGAAATATGATGTCTAAGATTTTTTTTATTATAGTTTTCAGATAATTCAATAATTCTTAAAATTATCTCTGCTGGATCTATTTTCCAGGTCACTTGTTTTTCCAATGAGATATTTCACATGTTCTACTTTTCTTCATTCTTTTGAATTTGCTTTTTTTTTTGATTAAAATCTTGTGATTTCATTAGCCTTCAATTGCTTAAATCTAATTTTTTTAAGGAATTATTTTCTTCATTGAGCTTTTGTACTTCTTTTTCCATTTGGCCAATTCTACTTTTGAAGAAGTTATTTTCATCAGTGAACTTTTGTACCTCAATTTGAGGATTATTTTAAAATTGTTTGAAGGAGAATGTTTGGAAAGCTTAGATGAGAGTTTCTCTACTCCACCATCTTGGCTCCACCTGGACATAAATATTATCTTACCTTCCTCTATCATAAAGTATAGGACTTTAAACTTATTAAGGATAAATGAAATGATATTAGATTCACCTTATTGCTATAGGTTGAACTCTTTTCAAAACCTGCATTTTCATCAAATGTATTAGCTTTTTCTGTATGATTTGTCCAATAAACACCATTCAGAAAGCCATCTACAGTATCCTTATGAAATTCCTTTATCTATATCTAATAACTGTCCAAAAAAAAGCAGATCAGTCTTTTGCATGACCTTTCTTGAAAATGGATACATGTAGTGGCAATTTCCTCCCTCTTGAAGTGCTTACAATTAATTCTCTTAATCATGTGTTCTGGAATTTTGTCAGGAATCAAAATCAGGCTAAATAGCATGGATAGTTTGAAGCATGTACTTTCTTCTCCTTTTGAAAAATCTTGACTTTTTTCCATCTCCAGCCATACTTTTCTCACTTTGCCTGAATCTTAAACAAACAAACAAACAAACAAACAAACAAACAAAAATTTGTTATATCCTGGAGCAAATAAGGTTGGTGTATTTTAGTCTTATTTTTCAAAAATCTCTGAAAGGTCATAAAGGCAACCAAAATAGCAAAGTTGTTTTAAGTTGTGGATGAAAGTGAAATTATTTCTTCTTTTTTCCTCAGACTTTAGGAGTTTTCTTAAGTAATGCATCAATGGACCAATACTGTAGTTCCAGTCTCAAGATGTTTGACTACTGTAGCTTTAGATTTCTCACAGTGCCTAGCACAGAGTAGCTCCTTAATAAATTATTGTTAATTAATTGATCAAATAAGTTTGCCTTTTTTGATACTATTATTCAAATAGGACTATGGAGTTACATAGCACAATTATAAGGGGGTAGTTAATTAGCTAATGGTAATCATCTTTTAACTCTGTAACTCTATCTTATTTTTATAATTTTATTTTTATTCATAGTTTGGGTCTCCCAGAGTGTGACAACAACCTCATGTTCAAAGATACACTAAACATCTGTACTTCTGAAGCTCTAGTTCAATGGTTTGTACTGGAGTGAATGCCTTTAATAGTCTGATGCTAGGATCAATTAGCTGAAGGCAAGGACATTTTTCTGAGAAGGCATGGTAAGAAGAGTAACTGCAAAACATTCCCCTATAAACCTGAAGTAAACTCTCCCACCAACATACATACCTGTGGGAAATAAGACCAAAATTCAGGAGAAACTATTAACTAAATAAGAATTAGTATTGATAAAATTAAAAAAAATAATACATGTCATCATCTTAGTAAATATTTCTTGATGGAAGGTGTGAACATGCCCATAGAGGCATAAGCTTCAAGTATACTTGTAGTGAAGCACAAACATAGGGAACATGTGGGCAACATAACTCATACCTCTGATAATGCAGAGACCCAATGCCATTTTTCTTTTCATAGTGTCCCCTTGGGTGACAACATCTCTGCTGGAGATATTATTCCACTGAGCTCCCTGAGTCTCTTCCTTTCTGTAGCTAAGCTTTTAAATGTCATGGCTAGCTCTTTTATGAATCCAGAGATCTCCTCTCTGCAGCCAGGGGTCACATTCCTTAGATTTTACAGAACAGATGATTGTTGATTCATTTGGCCCACTCCATACCGGTTGTAGCATCTTCTACTGAGAAAGCAGTTATAGTCTAATACATTATGGGAAAAAGGAGAAAAATCACCCCTATCCTTACCACCATATTTCTGTCTAGAAAAGGTGCAAGAGAAAAGAAAAGAATGATTTCCTTCAAAACATGAAAAGTTTTGAAAAAGACATCTATTAGGCACGAAAAAAGTGATAAAGAATCTTAAGAGACTGAGTCAACCTAATTTCTCTTGGGAAAGCCCCAGTCACTGAAGTCCATCTTCCAGAAACTGCCACGAGGCCTCTCCAAACCAATAAATTTTCCTTGGGTAGTGGTCCCAGTCCCTGAGACCTGAACAATGTCTTTTGTTTTCTTAGAAAAATGCTAATGGGCATGTTCACATTTTCTGTGGGGGAGATCATAAAAAAATTCTTGAACAAACATTTACTTTCCTATAAATTCAGTAAGTAGATTAGGAAACTCCTATAATCAACCTGTTACATACATCAAGAAATATTTACTAAGATGATCACTTTTTAAAGAATTTTATGAACACAAATTCTTATTTAATGTTTTCTACTGAATTCTAACCTACCTTTTTTTACAGCTCTCTCTCTCTCTCTCTCTCTCTCTCTCTCTCTCTCTCTCTCTCCCTCCCTCCCCCACACACACACACACACACACACACACACACACACACAGAGATACACAGACACACAGACACACAGATGTATATTCTTCAGCTTCTTTTAGAGTGCCAGATGAATGAAAATGAGGTATTCTTATGACAGTTCAGGTGTCACGGTGGATGGATTGTTGGACTTGGGGTCAGGAAGACCAGCATTCAAAACCCACCTCAGGCATTAGTCATGTAACTGTGGACAAGTCATTTAATCACTGAATGTCTCAGTTTCTTCATCTGTAAAATGAGGATAATAAAAGCACTTACATCCCAGGGTCAAGCAGAATTTCTGAAACTTATTTTGCCTACTACCTCCTTTAAAAAAAATTACCCAACATGGAAATCTACTTCTTTAACCCTTCATTTTTTAAAAAATTTGCATCATTTCAAAAAACAAACCAAAACATCTTTTTTTTTTTAAATGACACCACTTACATAATTTATTATAGATGTGTGGATTTTTTCTACATTGAAATTTTGGTGATGTAATATTGTGTCATGTAACCACATATATCATAATATAAAGAAGTCATTACACACACACACACACACATTCCTGTTGATGCAGGCAGGACTTCCTGATAATGCACGACATGCTGACCTACCAACACTTATTTGTTAAGTCCTGTCAGTAGACTTGACTACTGATTGGTTATAACTTGAATTGTGTGTGTTTATTTGGAAAATAATGTAATCACTAAGACCTTAACTCTCTTATACAACAGATGAAATGTTTATGAAAGGTGTTTGAAATTTTCTTCCCTTCTTTCCTTATGCTTCTCCTGCCCCCTTATTTTTATTCAACACTCCCCAATTACACCCAAGGCTACTAATGACCCTCTGGATTATTTCAGTGCCCCCAGGTTGTCCTATCACCCACTTTGGGTATCTCAGCAGGAGATGAGAATTGTAAATCAAAGCAAGCACTGAATAAATAGCTATTATTATTATTATTATACATTTCTTTTTAGACAGAGGGAACTTTATTATGAAATTTTGGCAAAATAAGTGGAAGGGAGAAAAAGTCATTTTAATTGACACTCCTGAAATGAAATTTACCCTTATCTTTAGGTGCCGGGGTAGTTGTCAAGTGTTATATTATCCAAATATCAATTACTCAGCTCTGAATGATTTAGCTGTAAAGCAGAAGTCGTACTCTTATGATTACGGCTATTTGATCAATGATCCTGACATTTTTACATTTTCTGCATTGTGGGGAGAAAATCTAGTTTTAAGATTTGCCCTTTAAGAAATTAGAAAATTAAACATTAATCTGATGGAACATTATGTAACCACAAAAGGCATTTCCAGATGTCACTCTAGCTATTAAAGGGCAGTAATTCTTTTTCCAAGACCCAGACTCATATAGTGAGACACCAGCTTTTATATTTTGATAACATCTTGCAATGGAAAGGTAAAGCCTTGTTGAATATTTCTAAGCAGATTTATGCAGTTAATGGGATAAAAAAACAGGGCAGTCTCTGAGGAATGGGCATTGATATTTTAAAAATGTAGTCAAAAAGTTCTTTCTCAGACATGAAAATTTCATTGAAAATCACATACCTTAGGACACTGATGCTAGATTATTAATGTGATATTAGAATTATACTTTTTATAAATAATAAAGAGGATAGGTCAACTGGCTACCCTGTACCAAATATACAAAAAGAAGATTGATGAATATCATTAGAGTTTAAGATTAAAAGAAAGCATCTCTTTAATTTTTTTTTTTTTGTGTGAGGCAATTGTGGTTAAGTGACTTGCCCAAAGTCACACAGCTAGTGAGTGTTACGCATTTGAGGCTGCATTTGAACTCAAGTCCTCCTGACTCCAGAGCCAGTACTCTATCCACTGCACCACTTACCTGCTTCTGAAAGTATCTCTTAATATATTGATTTACCCTTGATAACTCTTCACCCACTATCCTATGACTCATATACCTACCTGCCTACACACCCCTCTATGTGTTGCATAATTCCATATTCTGAAGAAGCTCCAGAAGATTTCATGCCCATTATGTTTCAGAAAACTTAGTTTTCCAATCTTCTTTTTAGGTCTTTGACTTTCCAGAGTATGTAGGTTGTCTCTAGTACTACTATATAAATAAAATAAGACCTTAAGAAAGAGATTTAGATACCAATTTTTCTGATCTTAGTAACTCAAGTGAACTTTTAACATGGTAAAAAAAGAAGCTTGTGGCCTATTGCACATATTGTACCTTAAGAACAGTAGCAGGTTTTCAAGTCAGATATTTTTCTCCTGAACTTAAAATTGATCATAATTTTACAAGGAGACAAAGACAGCTGCAGAACTATGGAATAGGAATCACAGAACTTTAAGATAGTTGTCTTTTTGTCAATTAGTTTATTTAACATATGCTCAAAGTCTAAGAAATTGCATTAAAAAGTTGTTTCCCACTTCTCTCTTACCCAATCTCTCCAGGAAGGGATAAAAGTAAACCCATTCAAAAGAGAATTTATCCAAAATAGTTGTGGGAAAGACTCTGAGTACATTTTATATATGAAGATATTTGCTAGACCTTAGCACCTACAAAATAACTGTTTTGTAAGGGGGATGTAACATGACAAAAAATACATTTTTGAAGGAGGAGGTGAGAAGTAGGGGAGAGAAAGTTACTGATCAAGAAAGAAAAAAAGTGGAAAATATACTTTTGTCATCTACAATGTTCAGTGCTTGCTTAGCATACAGTACACGTGGCTCATTTTTTTGTATGCTAAGTACCTGCTTATTAATAAATATCAGTATTTTAGGAATATTTTATTTAATGGCTACTGATTCGGATAATTATTGAACATTCACTTTTTACATTTTTAATGTTTGGTATTTTCACCCAAATTATAAGTCCATTTTTATAAGAGTGAAGATTATTATATATACTAGGTTATTGGTTTTCCAATAGTTATAGATAGTTATAGATAGTAACATACATATACATACATACATACACACACACACACACACACACATATATATATATATATATATACAGTTATAGTTACAGTAATTGGAGATAGTATCTAAGGATAAGAGGCATGGGTGATTTAAGTGCTAGCTAAGTCTTATAATGGCAGTCCTTTTTTGGGCTCTGAAGAAATGCCTATGAATAATAGGGCTTATATTTAAGACCCAAGTACTGGAATATGTAATAATAATAACAGTAATAACTATCTTTTATATACAGCTGAGTGGTTTGTAAAACACTTAAAAATATTCTCACTTGATTCTCACAATAACACTGGCACAATAACACTTTATAGATTAGAAAACTGAGGCAGACAAAGGTAAAGTGACTTGCTCAGGGTCATGCAACTAGGAAATGTCTAAGCTTGGTTATGAAGTTAGAACTTCCTCACTCCAAGTCCAACTATCTATCTATTGTGCCATTTTCTTTAAAATTTTGTTTCCTAATTACTTTGATGATAGAATAGGAATTTACAAGCACAAGGCAATAAATCAATCAATTAACAAATATTTGTTAAATTCCACTACATTGCAGACACTGTGCTAGGCATATGGGATACAAGAACAAAGAATGAAATAACCCACCCTTTCTAGGAACTCACATTCTTTTTAAATGTTTTTTTTTAATTTTTTAAAATGATTTTATTTGTTTGTTATTAGTTTTCAAAATTCACATCCGTAAGATTTTGAGTTCTAAATTTTATTCTTCTCTCTCTCCTCCCCAAGATGGTACATAATCTGATAAAACCTATACAGATGCATTCATATTAAACATATTTTCATGTTAGTCATGTTGTGAAGAAGAATTAACAATGGGAGAAACCACAAAAAAGAAGAAACAACAACAACACAAGAGACAAGACATCAAATAGTATGCTTCAATCTGCATTCAGACTCCACAGTTCTTTCTTTGGATGTGGATAACATTTTCCATCATGAGATTTTTGGAGATGGCTTAGATCAGTGCATTGCTGAGAAGAGCTAAGTCTATCTGAGTTAGTCACTGCACAATGTGGCTGTTACTGTACACAATGTTCTCCAGGTTCTGCTCACTTCACTTAACATCAGTCCATATAAGTCTTTCCAAGTTTTTTTGGATGTCTGCTTGCTCATCATTTATTATAGCACGATAGTATTCTATTACATTCATGTACCACAAGTTGTTCAGTCATTCCCCAAATGATGGGCATTGTCTCAAGTTCCAATTCTTTGCCTCTATAGAAAGAGCTGCTATAAATAGTTTTGTACATGTGGGTCATTTTCCCATTTGTATGATCTCTTTAGGATATAGCCCCTAGAAGTGCTTTTGCTGGGTCAAAGGGTATGCACATTTTTATATCCCTTTGGGTATAGTTCCAAATTCTTCTCCAGAATGGTTGGATCAGTTCACAGCTCCACCAACAATGCATTAGTGTTCCAATTTTCCCACATCTCCTCCAACATTTATCGTTTTCCTGTTTTGTAGTGTTTGCCAATCTGATAGGTGTGATGTGGTACCTTAGAGTTGTTTTAATTTACATTTCTCTAATCAATAGTTATTTAGGGCATTTTTTCACATGACTATAGATAGCTTTAATATCTTCATCTGAAAACTGCCTGTTCATATCCTTTGACCATTTACCAATTTGGAATTAAAGTATATTCCTATAAATTTCACTACTCAGTTCTCTATATATTTTAGAAAGATGCCTTCATCAGAGACATTGGTTGTAAAACTTATTTCCCAGCTTTCTGCTTTCCTTCTAATCTTGGTTGCATTAGCTTTGTTTGTGCAAACATTTTTCAATTTCATGTAATCAAATTTATCTATTTTGCATTTCATAATGGTCTCTGCATCTTGTTTGGTCATAAATTCTCCCATTCTCCATAGATCTGATTGGTAAGCTATTCCTTGCTCTCCTAGTTTGCTTGTCTAAGTTTTTACGTCTAAAGCATGTATCCATTTTGACTTTATCTTGGTATAGGGTGTAAAATGTTGGTCTATGCCTAGTTTCTGCCATACTATTTTCCAGTTTTCTGAGCAGCTTTTGTTAAATAGTATGTTCTTATCCCAGAAGCTGGAGGAACTCACATTCTGATGGAGGAAATAGAAAGTACATATTTAAATACTTACAGCAAGAATATAAAGTGAATATATATAAATAGTTAAATATAGGATGCCTAGGAGGGAAGGCACTATTTGGGTTATCAACACTATGTAGTAAAAGGAACTTAAGGTATTTTTTAAAAGAAGAGAAGGACTCCATGAAGCCGAGGTAAACAGGAAGTGTGCTCTCCGAGTGTGATATGTTCAATGCAGATAGAAGATGTAGTGTGGTGAGAAACTTATGCAATGTTGTTTCCTTGATAAATATGTAAACCTTTGTAAATGAGGACGAATATAATCTTTGGTCCCATCATCCATGTTGGCTCTGGGCCCTCAAAAAATGACTGTGCTGAATAGAATCCTAGGACCCTTTGCACAGTAGTTAAGAGGTCATTAAGAAATACCATGTAAACATGGCCAAGATTCTTTAGAATAAAGCACCTGGGAAAATCCCAAAACAGAAAATATTTGTGTTTCCCCTGGTCTTCAGATGATTATCCAGAAATGGTGAAATGAAATAATTTGCTAAAAGCACCCAATTGATTTGCAAGGTTCAATAAATATTTAGCTCTGCTTAGAGCATAATGTGAGGATGGAGTAGAGAATTTCCCATGAAGTTGGGCATGTGTCCTGGACCGTTTCTATGGGACATTTGGCTTGGCCTGGCTCTATATTTTGCAAACTGCTATGTAAATGATAATTAATATTGTGTTTAATAATAATAACTCGCAGACTTAGTAGCAAATACTACAGAGTCAGCTTGCTGATTAACAGACTCTTGAGGGAGCAGTGTGCCTTCTATGATTATTGATTACCATGGGTTTTTTATAGCCTTGCCTCTTATTTTTTATTCCTATTAGCTTGCTAAATTCTACTGTTTCCACTTTTTCTTCCCCTTTTGTTATTACTCAATTAAATGCTTCAGTTTAAGAAAAGGTTTTGCCATACATCAAATATTAATAAGTAATCCATGTAATATACTGGTAACAACAATGAACTTGGAATGAATAGCTCTGATACTTGGCATGCTTGTGATCTGGGTTAATTTTGGGACTTAGTTTTGTTTTATTTTGTCTTGTCTTGTTTTACAAAAGGGTCATAGGTTGTCTGTAAAATGAAGGAACACTTTTAGTTCTTTCCAAACAAAACATATGAAAATGACAGACTGTATTTATTTATTGAAAATATATACAATGCTTAAGTTTAATGTATGTCCATTTATCACATTTGTCCTTAATATGTCCATCTGTGTAAATGTTACCTGTCACTTCAAGTACTTAGAACAAAGATTCTTTTTCTAAAAAACACTATTTTTAACTTATGGAATTAAACAAGTATAACAGTAAAATAACAAAGATGATTGTGTATGAGACTGCAAATCTACTACATACAACTTGTTTGCCTTTTAAATATGCAATGAAGGTAACATGTAAATTTCTCTTTCTCTTTTTTCCCCTCGTACTCACCCTAGAAACTGCCACCATTAGACATAAATTGGTATATATGTGTATATATACACATAATACATATGTAAACTTGTTTTATATATACTTCTATTTATCAGTTCTTTCTCTGGACACAGATACCATCTTTCTTCACATGTACTTTATAGTTAATTCGGGTATTTGCTGTGGTCAAAATAATTTATTTGCTCAAAGTTGTTCTTTTTATGATGCTTTTCTTCTTTTTTTTAAAATTATATATTTATTTTAGTTTTCACCGTTCATTTCCACAAGATTTTGAGTTCCAAATTTTCTCCCCATCTCACCTCTCTCCCCACTCCAAGATGGTGTGCATTCTGAATACCCCTTCCCCTAATCACCCACCCTTATATCACCCCCCACCTTTCTCTTATCCCTTTCCCCTTCTATTTTCCTGTAGGGTAGGATAGATTTCTGTACCCCATTGCTCATATATCTTATTTCCCAGTTAATATAAAAACAATTTTTAACATTTGTTTTTAAAGATTTGGGTTCCAAACTCTCTCCCTTCATCCCTACCCCCCCCACCTTCATTGAGATGGCGACTCAATGCAGGTTATTCAAGTATAGTCATGCAAAACACTTCCAAAGTAGTCATGTTGTGAAAAACTAACTATACTTCCCTTCATCCTATCCCACCCACTGGTTTTTCTATTCTCTCCTTTGACTGTGTCCCTCCTCAAAAGTGTTTGCTTCTGATTACCCACTCTATCATCCCCCTGCTCTCTTATCCCATGCCCCTCTATTTTCCAGTAGGGTAAGATAGTTTTCCATACCCAATTGAGTATGTATGTTATTCCCTCTTTAACCCAAATCTGATGAGTAAAATATTCACTCATTCCCTCGTACCTTCCTCCACTTCCCCTCCATTGTAAAAGCCTTTTTTAGTCTGTTTTATGTGAGATAATTCACCCCATTCTACCTCTTCCTTTCTCCTTCTACCAGTGTAATCCTCTCTCCATCCTGAACTTTATTTTCCAGATATCACTCCTTTCTCTTCAATTCACCCTATGCCATCTGTCTATCTATCTATCTATAATTTTTCCCCTTCAATTACCAGAATACTGACAAAGGTCTCATGAGTTACAAATATCATCTTTCCATGGAGGAATGTAGAAAGTTCAACTTTAATAAGTTCCTTAAGATTTCTCTTTCCTGTTTCCCTTCTCAGACTTCTCTTGAGTCTAGTATTTGAAAGTCAAATTTTCTATTCAGGTCTCATCTTTTCATTAAGAATGCTTGAAAGTCCTCTATTTCACTGAATATCTATATTTTCCCATGAACGATTATACTCAGTTTTGTTGGGTAGGTAATTCTTGGTTGTAATATTATCTCCTTTAACCTCTGGAATATCATATTCCAAGCCCTCCAGTCCTGTAATGTAGAAGCTACTAAATCTCCTGTTACCCTGATTGTATTTCCACAATAATTGAATTGTTTCTTTCTGGCTGCTTGCAATATTATCTTCTTTACTTGGCAACTCTGGAATTTGGCTATAATATTCCTAAGGGTTTTCCTTTGGGAATCCCTTTCAGGAAGTGATTGGTGGATTCTTTCTATTTCTATTTTACCCTCTGGTTCTAGAACATCAGAGCCATTTTCCTTAATAATTTATTGAAAGATGATGTCTAGGCGCTTTTTGGATCATGGCTTTCAGTTAGTCCAATAATTTTAAAATTATCTCTCAGATCTATTTTCCAGGTCATTTGTTTTTCCAATGAGATATTTTATATTGTCTTCTATTTTTTTTTCATTCTTTTGGTTTTGTTTTACAATGTCTTGATTTCTTATCAAATCATTAGCTTCCATTTGCTCAATTCTAATTTTTAAGAAGTATTTTCTTCAGTGAGCTCTTGGACTTCCTTTTCCATATGGCCAGTTCTGCTTTTGAAGGTATTCTTCTTCTCATTGGCTTTTTGGACCTCTTTTGCCATTTGGGTTAGACTATTTGTCAAAGTGTTATTTTCTTCAGTATTTTTTGGATCTCCTTTAGCAAGCTGTTGACTTGTTTTTCAGGATGTTTTTGTATCACTCTCATTTCTCTTCCCAGTTTTTCCTCTATTTCTCTTACTTGCTTCTCAAAATCCTTTCTGAGTTCTTCTATGGCCTGGGTCTGATTCATATTTTTCTTGGAGGCTTTGGATGTAGGAGATTTGACTTTGTTGTCTTCTTCTGGTTGTATATTTTGATCTTCTTTGTCACCAAAGATAGATGCTATGGTCTGATTTTTGCCCAGTTTTCTTGTGATCTCAGCCAATTATTTGAGTTTTAAACTCTTTGTTAATGTAGAGGTTTTTTTTCCAGTGTGGAAAATGTACTATCCCAAGCTTCAGGGGTTTTGTGCAGCTGTTTTCAGAGATACTTCTAGGGACCTGTAAATTTTCAGTTCTTCAAAAGTGATATGATCAGAAATGAGATGTTACTCCTTTCTTGGCCTGTGCTCTGATCTACCAGTGACCACAAGCACCATTTTCTGCCTTAATACTATGAGGAGGATTCTCCACTGCCACCACAAGCTGCCCCACACCAGACCTCCTCCTTGCCCTAGGACCACCAGAACTGAGACCCAGATCCAAGCACAAACAAAGCAAGAGAATTCTGCCTCAGCAACAACAAAGAGATCCCTACAGTCTCCCTATAATCAGCCACTTGATTGTCCCTTTGTCTAGGTCTGATAGCTCCTAAAGCCCTGGGTATGCACTGGAACTGTCACCTGAATAAGCACCTCTCTCACTGGTGGTCACAGACCTTTCCTACTGACCTTCTAAGTTGTCTTTGGTGTTTGTGGGTTGAGAAGTCTGGAAACCACCGCAGTTGCCCTTGATTCAGTCTCCTGAGGACTGCTGTAGGTTTGCTGAGGCCTGATCTTTGCCTGTGGCATGGCTCATGCTGAACTGCTTTCCTCTCACAGTTGGATGCAATAAACCTTTCCAATAAACCATCCAGTTTGTCTTGGGCTGGAAATTTGCTTCACTCTGTCTTTTTGTGGGTTCTGCTCCTGTCAAATATGTTTAGAGTCATTTTTGCACGTATTTGGAGAGGTTTGAGGGAGAGCTCAAGTAAGTCACTGATTTTATTCTGCCATCTAGCCCCTGCCCCTTAAAATTGTTCTTAAGACAATACTGCAGTTACTATATGCAATGTTCTTTGGTTGTACTCATTTTACTCTTTATTATTTCACATAAGTCTCTTTCTATGTTTTTCTAACATCATTGAACTATCATTTCCTATAACATAGTTATATTCCATCACAATCACATATCACAACTTGTTCAGTCATTCCCCAATTGATGAGCATCCCTGCAATTTCCAATTCTTTGTGACCAAAAAGAGAGCTACTACACACATTTTAAAAAAACATATAGGTTCTTTTCCTTTTTTCTTAGTCATTTTTGGAAATAGCCCTAATAGGGCTATTGCTAGATCAAAGGACTTAGGTAATTCAATAAATATTTGGTCATAATTCCAGATTGCTCTCCAAAATGATTGGATCAGTTCACAATTCCACCAACAATGAATTAGTACTCTAATTTTTCCTCCTCTCCAACATTTGCCACTCTCTCCTTCTATCATTTTAGCCAATCTTGTAGGTCTAAAATGATATCTCAATGTTGTTTTAATCTACACTTCTCTAATCAATAATGATTTAAATATTTTTTCTTATGAGTATAACTTATTTTGATTTCTTCATTGGAAAACTCCCTGTCCATATCTTTTGACCATTTATGGATTTGGATAAAATCTTTATATATTTTACATGAGACCTTTATATGATAAACTGTGTATAAATCTCCCCCCCCCAATTTTCTGCTTTTGTTCTGATCTTGGCTACATTGGTTTTCTTAGTACAAAACCTTTCTTAATCTAATGTAATCAAAATTATCCATTTTATGCCTAACTTTGCTATTTCTTTTTATTCATAAATTGTTTACCTCTCCATAAGTAGGTAATATGTCCCATCTTTTTCTAATTTTCTTGTAATATCTCTCTTTTTATCTAGGTCATGTTTCCATTTTAACCGTATCTTGAACAGAGATTCTTAACTTTTTGGTTTCATGTCACCATTTGGCAGTCTGGTGAAGCCTATAGATGTTTCCTCAAAATAATGTTTTAAATATATAAAATTTAAAGACAGGATTGGAAAGGAAATTAATATATGAAATATGTTTATATTATATATACACACATACATAATTGGCATATGCATATGCCTATATCTGTGCATTTATGTAATGTGTATCTATGTGTGTGTTTGTGTGTGTGTGTCTGTGTGTGTGTGTATGGGCAAACATATGTGTATAGTTGGTTCTGTTATAATTAAATATACATTAGAAAATATCACAAAGCTATGAAAAATCATATAATAAAAACCAAAGAGCTTATAGGAAGGATGAATTTAGAGGCACAAAATGAAAAATCTTCATTAATGACACATTAAAGAAACAGTAGGATCCTAATAAAATGGTAACAGAGTTTTATACATGTTAAGTGGTAAAGCCATACAGAATGGCTGTACCTGTGGCCTCCACCATCTTCTTGGCCTGCCTCAGGTCCAGGTGTGAGGGCAGCTTTTTCAGGCTACAGCTTCAGGGAAATGGAGGAAGGAGTGCATGGTAAGGACCAACCCTCATCTATCCATGGCACTTACTGCACCAGAAAATATACAATAAATATGGCACTTTAACTTGAAAAAGGTATTTAAGTTTGCTCACAGAAATGGTTAGAAGGGATTGCAGTTGGAGAGTTATTGTGAAGTAGGACAGTTTGGCTGATATAATTGTGTATAAGCAAACACAAAGTTCATGTTATGCTCAAATTGTTCCTAATAGACCAATCAGGTTGGAACAAATTCACATTCTCAAAACAAGCATTGTAGCATAAATGACATATATAATATGTATTACATATGCTATATATAGTACATATCATATATACCATGTATAATATATAAAATGTCCATACATATTTAATTCATCCACATATATACTTATGAATCTATCTAGATAAGTGTGTGTATGTATATATTAAATATGTGTGTACATGTATGTATGTGTATACACATACATACACACACACACACACACAACATATATATATATATATATATATATATATATATATATATATATATATATATATATATATATACACATCTACACACATATTTAATATTATGAAAGTTCACAGATCTTAAGTTAACTCCTATAGAGAGTAGAGACTTGTGCCACTTTAACATGCTTTCCTCCAGTTAGTTCCTTGACTTTAAATTTTTACTTCTCATTCCTTTTTGTGATTTTGTTAACAGCCTTCCTGGCCCAGAAGGGAGTGGGATGATAAAAAAAAAAAAAAAAGGAAAAGGAAAACAAACCCGAACAATAAATTCATGATTTTTTTCTCTTTTAATGTCCTTGAGCAGTCTCATAGATAAGTACAAAGATGCAAATAATGGGGAAAGGACCAAAGAATTACACAAATGCTTGGAGAAAAAAGATGGCTATGATCTTAAAGTATTCCTACTCATGGTCATACCTTCTTGACCAATAAGACTTATTTCATGGAATAAACAAGGCTATATTTTTAAATTTTTTTTTTTTGTTTTTAGCTTTCAACATCCACTTCTATAAGATCTTGAGTTCTAAAATTTCTCCCCTTCTCTCTGTTCCATGATCCCCACGATGGTGTGCAATCTTATATAGGCTATACATGTGCAGTTATATTAAACATATTTCCACATTGGTCATGTTATAAATTACAACCAAAATGGAAAACCATGAGAAAGAAGAAACAAACAGAAAAAGAGAAAAGAGTATGCTTCAATCTGCATTCAGACTCCACAATTCTTTCTCTGGGTGTGGATAGCATTTTTCATCATGAGTCTTTTGGAATTGTCTTAGATCATTGTATTGCTAGGAATAGTTAAGTCTATTAAAGTTGGTCATCACACAATGTGCTGTTACTGGGTACAATTTTATCCTGGTTCTGCTCACTTTACTCAGAATGAGTTTATGTAAGTCCAGTTTTTTCTGAAGTCCACCACCTCTTCATTTCTTATGGAACAATAGTATTCCATTAAATTCATATACAACAACTTGTTCAGCCACTCCCCAATTTATGGGCATGCCCTCAATTTTCATTTCTTTGCTACCACAAAAAAAGAGTTTCTATAAATATTTTTGTAAATTTGGGTCTTTTCCCCATTTTTGTGATCTCTTTGGGATGCAGACCTAGGAGTTGTATTGCTGGGTCAAAGGGTATGTACAATTTTATAGCCTTTTGGGCATAGTTCCAAATTGTTCTCCAGAATGGTTGGATCAGTTCACAACTTCACCAACGATGCATTAGTTAAATGAGACTATATTGACAAGCCACAATTTGAGCTTAAATATGAACTGAAACTGTTGGTAGGTTTCCTTTTAGGTACTAAAAGGCATCAGAGGAATACAAAACACTGAATCTTCAGTGGTCTTTGTCTTGAAAAAGTTCTTCATAGAAAGCATTAGAAAATGCTCAAAGTGTATTTGGACAAGAACCTATGCCTCTTTTATAAGAGCCACCTATTTAAAGCTTTAATTAGTAATGTTAATTAGAAAGATCCTTACTTAGAGCCAGAGTTGATTAATGTTCCTTCACAAAAATCAGATTGTCAGGGCCACTGTAAATTCTTGGACAGAAAATTTGTAATTTTTTTTTTCAGAATGTGTGAATGTGTATTTCCTTATTAGCATCTAGCCTGCCTAATATGGGCTCCTGTGGATTAGTTCTAGGTCAATGGTGCTTAAGGAGACAATGGCTTATTTCAATTTATAGCTCATGATCTTCTATTCCCATTGACTCTCTCCTGAGCAAACAAGAATGAATCCTAAAACAATATAAGAAAAAAAGTACTTGAAGTAGAATACAAGATAAATAATGAGTAGAATCAAGCTACAACAACTTAGAGAAACCATTGCTCAAAGATACCATCTTTCAGACATGTCTTCTGGGTAGTGAGTGCAGAACTAGTGATCAGCCAGTTTAATCTTCAGCTATCTTCTCAGTGTAGCAGGCAGAGTATAATTATTTTCTTTTTTTATTTTTAAGATTGACTCCTTCTGTTTTGCTCAGACTACAAATGTGACTGATGTCCTGTTCCCCTGCTAATTGATGCTGAAGCATTTACCTGCTCTGTTTTTGACCTGGACCAGTTAGCAACTTTTTAGAAATGTTGGTATCCCCCCACTATCCCCACTCCTTGCCACTTCCCTTCTCTGGGGCTTACCATATTGGTCCAAGACTTAGTGCCAACATGCAAGCAGCTTGAGCCCTGCTGCAGTTCAGAACTCTTCAACTCAAGCAATCTATCAGTGTCAGCTTCCCTAGTTACAAAGACTATTGGCCTGTGTGTCACCACCCTTGGATCATCAAGTCACTCTTGACACAGATTTTTGGGTAGTGTCTTACAGTTGCAGTTTTGGGAGTGTGTGTTTCCTTAGGCTAAGGGTGATTACATCATAGTACAAGCACAAGAACTAATTAATCATTAGAGAGTTTTGTTGCTCTTTTGTAAAGTAACAGTGAAGAGGATATTACTGCTTTCTCCCTTTTCCCCTCTGATTCTGTCTGCTAAACTTGTCTCATCGTATGGGAAGATATCTCCCCTCCTTTTAAATGTGGTGCTCTGAAATCTAAGTTCTACATAGGTTGCTGGGTGATTTTTTTTCCCAAAGACAGCATCATGCACACACACATAATCCTTAACATTGATACATAGCAATCTGTAGGATTAGAATGACATCTCCAAGGAGGTGGGTAACATTTTCCCCATTACATTTTTCAAAAGAGGAAAACACTTCTTTCAATGGAAATAAAGGTTCCATTTCTTCAAGGTTTTTCTTTTGCTATTAAAATTATTCATAATCTTGAATTGATGGAATATTAGTTTTTGTCCTTGTCCACTTTCTTTCCCTCCCTTTCCTTCCATTTGTGACTGAATCTAAGTGCCCTGAAGCTAGTTTATAATTTTACAAATTTATAGGAGCAATACCTTTATTCTTACAGATACACATTGTTGATTACATGGACTATTTTCTAATTAGTCATATTCACAGCTTTCTAAATTTCTGCTGGACTCTTGGCACCAGCCTGGTAAATATTTCTGTCATTTAAGGAAACACAATGGGTTTATATCAATCAATCAAGTGGGAAATATTGTCTTTTATTTCAAATGGAGTTTCATCAGGGCTTTTGCCAATACACTAAACTAACCTGTCCTAGAAAATATAGCTCAGTATTCTACTAAATCCAGAGAAGAAGAGCAATAGAAGAATGGTATAGACAGAAAAATAGAGTGAGTATAGCATAGTTCTATACCTTAGTAGATTTAATCACTGGACAAGGCATTTATTAAATTCCAACTATATTCCAGGCATTGTGCAAGGTGTTGGGTTACACATACAAGGAAAATTTTTTCTTTCAAGGAGCCTTTGTTAGGAGAGATAATAAATACATATAAAATATATCAGAATAATTATAAAGAGAGAGATATAAATGACTACAGAGTAGTAAAATTCAGGAAGACTTGAGTTTAAATCTAGTGTCATAAATTTACTGGCTATGTGACCATGGACAAGTCACTTAACTTTTATTTGCTTTAGTTTTCTCATCTGTGGAATGGAGATAATGTGGAGGTTAAAATTGTCCAATCTACAATAAGAGACTGAGACAGAGCTCTGAGCCAATGGCACTTTATTAAAGGGTCTATGGTCCCCTCTAATGAAGTGGACCTCACATCTTCCTCACTATCTGAAATGTCCCCTTCTTCCAGTATTTTGTTTTTTATAGGGTTTGATACCCAAATATTCAAAAGAGGCATGGCAAAATACAACATTTCATTGGTTAATAGACCATGCTTTTGAGGGCCAAAAATTACATATTCTAAAGGGGAGTTTTGGGTTGGATGAAGCATGGGGCATCTCTACTGATGAAGAGGTCATAAGATGGTCACCTGCTCATGTTAGACAAAAGAGAATGGTCTGGAGGTACAAAAATAAATTGGGCAACTTTTGAAAGCATTGAGGCATCCCACTCATGCTCGGTTTTGACATGGAATTTGAGTAAAATGGGATGGAGATATCTTTGTCAGCATTCTTGTGATTGTGCAAATGAGCCTCCTAACTTGGTAAACAAGTAATGAACATAACATTAAAGTATGAGACCCATTATAAGAATTTATCTATCCTTATATGATATATATATATATATGGAATATCAAACATTAATAATGATTGGAATAAAGTAGAAGTACAAATAAATTATTTCTCACTTTCTCCCACTTTGATCCACAGAAAGACCTCAATCTTTCTTTGGATTATTACAGTCTAAATGCATGGAGGGCAACCCCCTATGGGTAATGCAAAACCAGAAGGTGCAAAGGTGACAATAGAGAAGTGGGAAATGGGTGCAACTTACACTGATTATGAGCCATTTAATTAAACATTAACTCATAGTATATTAAATATACAATAAATGTCTGTGTGACTCTCTCGTTGACCGAGAACCACAAAAGACAGGTAACTCCTAATAAAATATGCCCTACAAGATATGTAAATTGGGGGACCATAGGGAGTTTGTTCAAACACAGACCTGGGCACAATTTCCTTGGTGAAAACTATGGTATCAGAGAAAGCTGTGGCTTTAGAACTAGTTCAACCTTGATCAAGGACAGTCTTGAGCACAATAATAATTTTTTTTTCTGTAAGTATTTAAAGAGAGCTGCAAGCTAGCAGATGGCCACCAGTGAATGCAACTTGAAATTAGTTAAAAGCTACACAAGTTGGACAAGTAACTGTCATGCAAGTTGCCACCGGGGTGGTGTCTGGAGTAACCTACTGTTGCTTGATCAAATCTATTATCTCTCGTACGCCAAAATGAACCCTCCTCCTTGATGAATCTAAAAAAAAATAACCCAGTAATTCATTGAACATTAATACTACTCATTATTTATAAATACATTAAAATCCCATAAAAGCATCGTATAAACCTGAGTTTAAGAGGAAAGTAAAGGGCTTTGAAAAAATCACTCTAAAGAAATTCCTTGTTTTGATGCAAGCAAAAGCAGTTGTTAAATTTCTTAGTGTATTGAAAAGTCAATTATTGCTAATTTCATGGGCTCCTCAAATATGGAATTTTCATTTAGTACAGACAGTCTTTACTTTACATGCCAAAAGCACATAGAAAATGGATTCTTTCCAGTAAACATTTCTGTATCAAAATTATTCTGTTTAGAAATAATGGGGTGCATGGATTTGTGTATATTGTATTTGGGATATGAAATTTGAACAGTTGGTAAGTCTTTTGGTAAATTAGGGAAAGACATTAATTTTTTAGGCCATTAGGCGCTGACTCTATCTAGCAGTTTTACAATCTGTAGGTAAGAGTGAACAAAAATCATCCTAGCTAAACAAAGCAAAAAGGAGATTCCAGATACTCTTGTATAAATGGATTTCAATAGTGCCCACCAAGGCAGTTCTTACTTATGCCCAACTGGCAACCTCTCTACTATAATAGAATATATTTCAAATATGTTAACTCATCTAATTTGAATTTTTATCTAAGAAGCTTGAAATTCCTTAAACATAATCCCTCAAACTATTCCTCTCCCTTCCTTTCCTTTCCCTTCCCTCCCCTTTCTCCTCTCTATCCAACTCAGAGGCAGCTAGGTGGTGCAGTAGTAATGTCCTGAGCCAGAAGTCAGAAAGACAAGTTTCAGGCTGGTGTTAGACACTTACTAGCAGTGTCACTCTGGGCAAATCACTTAATCTTTGTTTACCCCTGGTTTATCAACGGCAAAATGGGTATAATAATAACATCTCACAAGGTTGAAGTGATGATCAAATGAGATAATTTTTTTATTGATTGTTTCTGTGATATACACATTCTTTAGGATTATACTATTTAGTTTCCAATTAAATTTTTTTGTTTGTTTTTTGTTTTTAATTTTTTTATTTAGTATTTTATTTTTCCCTGGTTACATGTAAAAAACAATTTTAACATCCATTTTTAAAACTCTGAGTTCCAATTTTTTTTTCCTTTCTCCCTCCATGCCCCATTGAGAAGACAAGCAATTCAATACAGGGTATACATGTGTAGTCATGCAAAACACTTCATAACAGTCATGTTGTCAAACATTAACTGTATTTCCCTCCATACTACCTCCACTCCTGTTTATTCTCTATCTCCTTTCACTGTACCTTCTCAAAAATGTTTACTTCTGACTAATCCCTCCCCATATCTGCCCTCCCTTCTAATACCCCCTTCCCTCATTCTCTTCCACCCCTACCTCCGGTAGGGTAAGATAGATTTCTATACCCAATTTAGTGTGTATGTTATTCCTTCTTAGAGCCAATTCTGATGAGAGTAAGTTTCACTCATTGCTCCTCACTTCCCCGCCTTTCCCTCCACTGTAAAAGGGTTTTTTTTTGCCTCTTTTGTGTGGGATAATTTATCCCATTCTATTTCTCCCTTTCTCTTACTCCCCATACATTCCTCTCTCACATATTCTACTCACACCTGTGCCCTTTGTCTACCTATACTCCTTTAAACTACCCTAATAATGAGAAAGATCTTGTGTTACAAATAAAATCTTTCCATGTAAGAATGTGAACAGTTCAACTTTAATAAGTTCCTTTTGATGTCTTTTTCCTGCTTACCTTTTCGTGCTTCTCTTGAGCCTTGTACTTGAAAGTCAATTTTTCTGTTTAGTTCTGGTTTTCTCAAGAATGTTTGAAATTCCTCTATCTCATTGAATATCCATTTTTCCCCTAAAGAATTTTATTCAGTTTTGCTGGGTAGGTGATTCTTGGCTGTAATCCTAGCTCCTTGGCCTCCAGAATATCATATCCAAGCCCTCTTATCCTTTAATAGTAAAAGCTGTTAAATATTGGGTTCTCTTGATTGTGGCTCCATGGTACTTGAATTGTTTCTTTCTGGCTGCTTACAATATTTTCTCCTTGACCTAGGAACTCTGGAATTTGGCTATAATATTACTGGCAGATTTCATTTTGGGATCTCATTGAGGAGGTGGTCAGTGATTCTTTCAATTACTATTTTCCCTCAGGTTCTAGAAAATCAGGGCACTTTTCTTTGATAATTTCTTGAAATATGATGTCTAGGCTCTTTTTTTTGTTGATCATGGCTTTCAGTTGCCCAATAATTTATGAATGATCTCTCCTAGATCTTTTTTTCCAGGGCAGTTGTTTTTCCAATGAGATATTTCACATTGTTTTCTATTTTTTCATGTTTTTGTTTTGTTTTCTTTTATAATTTCTTGATTTCTCATAATGTCATTAACTTCCATTTGCTCCATTCTAATTTTTAAGGAATTATTTTCTTCAGTGAGCTTTTGGACCTCTTTTTCTATTTGGCCAATTCTGCTTTTTAAGGTATTCTTTTCTTCAGTGGCCTTTTGGATGCCTTTTACCATTTGACCTAGCCTGTTTTTAAGGTGTTATTTTCTTCAGCATTTTTTGTGTTTCTTTACCAAGCTGTTGATTGCTTTTTCATGATTTTCTTGCATCAGTCTAATTTCTCTTCCCATTTTTCCCTCTATTTCTCTTACTTGTTTTTCAAAATCCTTCCATTGTCTGAGACCAATTCATATTTTTCTTGGAAGCTTTGGATGTAGGAGCTTTGACTTTGTTGTCTTCTTCTGAGTGTGTGTTTTAATCTTCCTTGTCACCAAAGTAAGTTTCCATAGTAAGAATATTTTCTATTGTTTGCTTATTTCCCCAGCTTATTACTTGACTTTATAATTCTTTGTTAAGGTAGGTCTCTGCTTCCAGTGTGGATGGAACACTGTTCCAAGCTTCAGGGGTTTTGTGCAGCTGTTTTCAGAGATACTTCTAGGGACCTATAAATTTCCTTTTCTTCCAAGATGGTGTGATCTAAGGAGAGGTCTTTACTCCTCACCTGGCCTATGCTCTGGTCTGTGAGAGACCTTAAGCACTCTTCTCTGCCCCAGAACTATGAGGAGGGTTTGCCCTGCACTGCTGCTGAAAGCTCTGCTTTGCTTTGCTCCTCGCCCCCAGGACTGCAACTGAGATCCAAGTATGAGGAAAGCAACAGAGTCATGCATTAATGCTAGCAAAGAGGCCCTTGTATGGGGTGGCTAGGTGGCATAGTGAATAGAACACCACCCCTGGAGTCAGGAGGACCTGAGTTCAAATCTGACCTCAGACGCATGATATGCACTAGCTGTGTGACCCTGGGCAATTCACTTAATCCCAATTGCCTCATCAAAACAAACAAACAAGCAAACAAAAAGCCTCTGTAGTCTCCTTCTGACTAGTTGTTTGATCTCTTTACTGTCTGTGGGTGGAAAGCTCCAGAAGCAGCAATTGCCACTGCTGATTCAGTTAATCTCAAGGCTTGCTCCTGGTTTGTATTAGTTGGCACTGTGCTGGCATGGCCTGTGCTGAACTGTGCTCTACTCTCACCTAGGTGAGCCAGACATTTTCTGGTGCTGGAAACCACCACTACTGCCAGTGATTCAGTCGCTACTAGGCCTGTTCCTGGTTTGCTGGGGCCAGGAGTGTGTTGATGTGGTTTGTGTTGAACAGCGCTCCACTCTCACCCAGGTCTGACATACCTTTCCTGCTGATCTTCTAAGGTGTCTTTCATGTCTATAGGCTGAGAAGTCTGGAAACCAGTACTGCTGCCAGTGATTCAGTTGCTCCGAGACCTGTTCTGAGTTTGCTTTGTTCAAGTCTGCACGAGCTGGTCTGTGCTGCTCTGTACTGTACACCTCTTTCACCCTGGTGCAACAAAACCTTTCTTGTAGACCTTCCAGGCAGTCTTGAGCTGGAAATTAGTTTCCCTCTATCTTTTTGTGGCTTTTGCTACTTTAAAATTTGTTTAAACTCATTTAAAAAAGTATTTGAAGGGGTTTGGGGAGAGCTCAGGTGATCCTGCCATCTTGGCTCTATTCCGCCCTCCCACCCAGATGCTTAGGATGGTGCAATAGGCACTTGAAAATATTCATTTCCTTCCTATCACCTCTTTTGTTTTTAGGAAGTTGTGGAAAATAAACTTTGTCACTAGAAACTACAATAGAAGGAATAGGTACCTCTGACTTCATGGATATAGAGAATTCCCAGATGAAGAAATATTGTATCCAAATTCAGATCAGCATTTTCTGTGCAACTGATAATCTTAGAGAGTTTCCCTGAGTAGTTGAGGTTAAGTAACTTTCCTGAGGTCAGACAGCTGGTATGTGTCAGAGGCCAGATTTGAACATGTTTTTTTTTTAGATTTCCAGCTAGCTCTCTACCCACAATGCCATGACTACTTTATCATAAGACCTAAATACATGAAAAAGTATTTATAATAATAAAAAGGCTAATATTTATGTAGACCTTATTATGTGCCAGACACTGTGCTAAGTGCTTTACAATTATTAACTCATTTGTTCCTCACAGCAACCATGGGAGGTAGGTGCTATTTTCATGTCCTTTTTACAGATGAGGAAACTGAAGCAAACAGAGTTTAAGTGACTTACTGAGTATATGAGGTTGTATCTGAACTCAGGCTTTCTTGACTCTTGACCCAGTGCTTTAGCCACTGAACCATCTATCTACCCCTAATAATAATAGTTAACATTTATACAGCACTTACTATGTGCCAGGTGTTGTGCTAACCACCTTACAAATATCTCATTAATCCTTCCAACAACTATAGGTGCCATTATTATTTTCACTCTATAGATGAAGAAACTGACCTCACTTCTTTCTCACATGTACATATACATGTTTTATACATATGTGCATGCATGTAGCATACGTATATGCACATTTGTATTTCATGTAGTCAGTAGAAAAAATATACACCCAAAGGATAGAGTTAAACATATGATACTTTCATCTTGTCACATTTAATGAATAAGTTTTAACAGCTAAAAATTTTACTAAAGCATTATTTAAGATAAATTTGTCAAACTAATTTTATTCTTTACAGTTGTAAGTTATAGAGTTTTATAAATTATTCCTAATTGTAGGAAAATGGGATCCCAGGGAAGTAAGATGCTTTCCATGATAATAGCTAAGGGAAAAAAAAGCTTCAACAGGGAAGGTATAGGTAAGCAAGGGAGGGAGTTTGAAGAAATTAAATTGTATGGAAATGATGGGAATTACTCTTCCTAAAACAAGAAATGGCCCTTCACAAGATGCTTTTGGAGACACCAATTTCATTTACATATTGCTGCTCAATTTGTGCCTAAGGACAGTGAATCAATCCTTCCTTGAGAGTTACTGTGGTGTTTTATTTTCCAGCTGTATTGTGGATCACTCTCTGCGGCACTGTTTCCTCTCCTTTTTGTAGTGATGCTGATTCCACAAGGTGGAATATGGGAAAAAAGCTTTTTTCAGACTTATTACTCAGGGAAGCCATAAACTTGATAGTGCTAGTCAGCTGTTTGAGAGAACATATGGTGGCAAGAGACTACAAATAGTCATTTATTTCTGTTTCATAGCAAAGGGAATTCCAGATTATTCAGTGCCCATTTTAAACAGGCTTTTCCATCTCTTTTACCCCCCAGAACATTTATTTTCAGACCTGTCCTTGGTTAGCTTTGATTGACAGGGAGGTTTTGGAAGCCATTGCAATCTTATTTTAGAAGGGATTGAAATCTTATGGAGACTAGTTCTTCAATCCCTATCTGGATTCCAAGGGCTCTGAGGGAAAAGGCTGTAGTTAGATACCTGTCCCTGTGACTAGTACTTTTGTGATGGATTTACAGCCTTAGCTTATTGGAGGTTACTAAGTTAACTACTGATAGAGCATTCCAGGGAGGAGGCAGAAGGACTGTAATATGGATAATACAGGTATAAATTTACCCTGAAAATAGGAAGAACTTCCAAAGCTGTCATGGTTAACACAGGGATAGAGTAATACAGATGAAGACTTAAACTGATGAGACACACGTGTAAATTGATAAAGGAAGCTTGATGCACCATAACATTGAAATTTATCTAAATTCAATATTGTTAAACATTCTTAAAGATCAGATGAATTATACATGAAGTATATGGATTATTTGTCCCAGGCAAACAATGGTGACATTTCTGTCTGTCACTTAGTATGACAAGGTTAGCATGTTTTATTCAAAACTTTTAAACAATAAAATGTTTTGTAAGCAATACTCTTTCTTTGGACTGTCAAAGAAACTAGAAAGCAACACAATGATTCTATGACATTGGGTCAGTTTCTCCCCTCTGCCTCCAAGCAAAAAAAAATAACAGAACAGGATTGCTAGTGACATCTAAATAGCTAACAATTTTTGCCTTTTTAATAAGATGATTACAAAACCAACCAAACACACATAAACAAGTCCACCACAGGGGGGAAAAGTACTGAACAATGGAAATAAATGGAAATATATTATGGGCATACTGTGAGGTATTAGTAATAGTAATCATATAGGTTATGTATGAGTAAGAAGGGATCCTTCCAACTTACATGTATCAGAGTTTTGAAATGAATGTAGGATTACAATCTTTATTTCTTTCCAGAACAAGAAAGTGAATACAGTTAGTACTGATATAATGGGACATATGTGTTTCCAAAAAATACTTCACTATGCAAAATGAGCAAAATCCTCTCAGAGCTTATGGTGAAAATGGGGTTGGGGCACAACACTCGAAAACTTCCTCAGTGACACATTAAAAAAAAAGATAGGAACCTAATAAAAAACAGTGGCACGTTTTCATTCATGTTAAGTGGTTAAGAAATTCACAAATACTACAATAAATAGTGACCCAGTATGCGACCTTAGACTGCTATTTGGGTTGCATTGTGGGCTACTTGAAGAAATTGGGTAAGTTTCAACTCTGGCTCTGGAGGCCATGATGGAAGTGGATGGGGATTGAGCTGTGGTGTGATTCAGCTCTTCTTTGCCCACATCTCCTACTATAACAGAAGATTTAAAATAAATGTGACATTTTACCTTAATAAAAACTTGAAGTTTGCTTGTTGAAGTGGGTGTCAGAAGGGCTGCAGCTTGTGAGTTGTTGTAAAGTGGGGCTGTTTTCTGTCATCTCGCTGTTCCATGCTAAAGAAATCAAACAGAAGCAAACTAAAATTGCATTGGAACACATTCATCTTTTCTGAAAACATGTTATAGCATAACTGACAGTTATTGCTGTGGTGGTATGGTTCAGTGAAAAGATAAATGGCCCTGGAGACAGAGGACATGGGTTCAAATTTCACTTCAGATACTTATTAACTGGATGACCGCAGGCATATAACAACTCTTTTGGACTCAGTTTCTTTATCTGTGAAATGAGGGAGCTGCAGGCAATGACCTTTTATGTCCCTTACTGCTTTAAATCTATGTTTCTGTGACACCTCCTTACATTAGGTTTTTGGGTCTGGAATAGGATTTGGAAGGACCACATTTGAATGAGCAGGTACAAACTGGATGTCTAGGTACAGCACTTGCTTCTGTTAGTCTTCTTTGGAGAGAGTAGTAGCTGTAATTCTGGGGCTGATTAGATGCTATAATGGCCTGAGGTAGTTGTGTAGCTAACGTTGGAAAGTGACAAGTGGTTTAATTATCTCCCACATATGTATAAGCTGTGGCTTCCATACTATGATAGCCAATGTTCCAACCAACTCTATCTGCCTTTCCATTTCTTTCATCTGAATGATATTGTTAGTAAAGAATGTAACAATCTTGTTGTTATAAGATTATATAACCATGTGTTTTATGATGCTGAAGTCCTACTCCAATGCCATCTTTTGGCATGAAAATTATGCTGGATTTTTGAAGGCTTTGCCAGTGGAATACAAACTGTCCAATTGCCCAGTTCTAATTTTTGATCAATTGTTTCCTTCAGTTAGCTTTTGTACCTTCTTTTCCATTTGGCCCATTTTACTTTTCAGGGATTTGTTTTCTCCAGTGTACTTTGTTTTTCCATTTTTAAAAATGAATTGATTAATTTTTCTTTTATCTCCCTTATTTTACCTTTAAAATCCTTCTTCAGCTCTTCTAAGGAGTCTTTTTGGGCTTGAGACCAGTTCATTTTTCCCTCTGAGTTTTCAGATGTGGGTATATTGTCAATGTTATCCTCCCCTGAATTTGTGTTTTGATCTTCCCTGTCACCTAGACACTTTTCTACAGTCATCGTTTTTATATGTTGCTTCTTGCTCATGTTTGCCTTTTTTCTGGCTTTTAAAGTTATCTCTGCTTCTGGGGCACAGAGGGCACTGTCCCAGGCTTCTTGTGCTGGGGGTAATGGCCTGGTTACTGGTTTGCTGATATAGTGCTTGCTACTGGCTTGCTGGGACACGTACCTTCCTATACTGGTCCCTTTCAGCCACAGCAAGAGGGATCTTTCCTGTTAATCCTCCTAGCCTCATGAGCTAAAAGACTGCTGTATCTATCTAGTCTTTCTGCTGTCTCTACTATTTCAGAATTTTTCTTGGGGCAATATTCTCTGGGTTTTTCAATAAGGAAGCATGGCAGGGTAGGGGTGGGGTGGGGTGGGGGTGGATTACTGCTTACTCCACCATCTTGGCTACCAGAAGTCAAAAAAGGTGACCTTCAAACATTCAGTCTGTGAACTAATAGCTCCAGTAGCAGCCACTGCCACTGCTACCACTGCTGTTGCTGTTACTGCTGCTGATTGGAACAATAAACTTTTTGAGCAAGAGTTTTACAGATTTTCTATAACCATTTAAAATATTTTTCTGACTCTTTTGCCTCAGATTATAAGAATGCAGTAGTTTGAATCTGTCCAAGTTTCAGTACCGTACGGATAGAAGACATAAAATGTTATAATCTCTCAAGAATTAACATTGTGGGTGATCCATAGGTCAATGGAGGGCATAAGATGGCTCCAGCATTCCAGTAATGATGAATGGACGTGGTATAAAAGATATCATGTAAGAAATATCTAACTAGAAAAGGAGTGTGTAAAGAGAGCGATGAATAATACATGGATAAACTGAATGGAAGATTAAAAGGTATTCAGCAGATAATGTTGGTAAGATTATGGGGAAGATGTGGACATAAATCATAGGATGAGAACCCATGAAAAGATTTGTAAACTGTACCATCGAAAGCTATATTGATAATGATAAGATTCTTTCATAACCTCGCCCTCTCCTACCTTTCTAGTCTTATACATTACTCTTAAATTTGACACTGGCTTCCTGGACAGTTCCATGGTTGTTTCATGAACAAAATATTCTAACTCTCCGCTCTGGGTGATCTCCCCGATTGTCCCTCATGTCTGCAATAATCTGTGCTTTCTGCTTTGATTTTCTAACCTTCCTGGCTTCCTTTAAATTCCAATTAAAATATTACCTTCTACTAGAAAACTTAATCTATATTAATTCCAGTTCCTTTTTTCTATTGATTATTTCATATTTGTCCTGTATATATAAGCTTGCATATTGTCTTACCCAACAAATTGCAAGCTTCTTGAGGGCAGGAACAGTCTTTTGCCTATTTTGTATCCTCAACACTTAGAACAGTGCTTTACATATGGTAGACACTTAAAAATGTTTATGATTGACTGAACTTCCATTCCCTTCCATTACATTACATTCCACAAGCATTTTAATTAAAAACCTACTATGTTCTCAGCATTCTGGTGGGACCTAGGGGTTACAAAGATATAAACAAAATGGTCTTTGCCTTAAAATAGCTTGCCTTCTCTGGGTGAGATATAATGTGTACATAGATGAATAAATACTAACATACAGTGTAAACATAAGGAAATTTTGGTGAAAAGGAGAACAATAGTAATTGGGATTGGGAGAATAAAAAAGATTCCTTTAGGAGATTGCACCTGATCTGACACTTAAAAGGAGCCAAAGGATTGGGAGAGATGTAAGTACAGAGGCAGAGGCATGGGGAACAGTGCGTGCAAAGACACAGGAATGGGAAATGGAATGTCATCTCTAGGGAATACTAAGTGGGCAGGTTTTGAAATCATGGATCCAGTTAATTATTATAATGTAAATGTAAGCAAATATGTTGTTTATGTAATGCAAGAGGGAGGGCTGTCCAATGGAAACCCAAGCCTTTGAGTATGGTCAGATTTGCCCTTCCTGGTAGGTTATGCAATGTATGTGCAGAGATATTCATTGCTTGGTTTCAACCTAATACATGGAACTTTGTTACTGAGTGATGATGACAAGTCTCCTAATATCCTGAGGGCCTGGAAAATCCCAGAACTCAATAGGGTCTGAGCTAGAACTGAGTGTGCTTGCAAAAAAGGCCAACCAATATATCTCTCAGCATTTTTTCCTGTTTGGAAGTGAGTGAGGCAAGGACTAATTTGAGCTGCTGGGCAGGGGGAAGGAGTGACTTCCATATCTCCCACATAGCCACAATTCATAGGCACATAGTGCTGATTATTTATTTTACCTTTGTTTTTCCATAATTTTAGGTCAATGTATATTCTAAAATGGACTTTGTCCAGGTGGCAACATTGTGGGTTTAGGTCATCTCGAGATTCCATGTGGAGGTCCCAAAGGTGAGCAGAATTGAGAGAGGATATGAGAGCAGTGATGGTCAACAAAAGAGAAAGTGCCTGAGAACATATGTGAAAAAAAAATACCTAAGGACAATGGTTTCTTCAGGTATTGTGAACTCTTGATGTATTTCTCTAATCAATGGTGATTTAGAGCATTTTTTCATATGATTATATATAGCTTTAATTTCTTCATCTGAAAACTGCCTGTTCCTATCCTTTGACCATTCATCACTCAGGAAATGATTTGTATTCTTATAAATTTGAAGCAGTTCTCTATATATTTTAGAAATGAGGCCTTAATTAGTAACATAGGCAGTAAAAATTGTTTCCCAGCTTTCTGCTTTCCTTCTGATCTTGTTTACATTGGCTTTATTCATGAAAAACCTTTTTAATTCTATGTAATCAGAACTACACATTTTACATTTCATAAAGTTTGCTATCTCCTGTTTGATCATAAACTCTTCCCTTCTCCATTGATCTGACAAGTAAACTATTCCTCGCTCTCCTAAATCACTTATGGTATCACATTTTATTCTAAATCACATGCCCATTTTGACCTTATCATGGTACAGAGTGTAAGACGTTGTTCTATGTCTAGATTCTGCCATATTATTTTCCACTCATAGTAGTTTTTGTCAAGTAGTGACTTCTTATCTCAGAAGCTAGAGTCTTTGGCTTTATCAAACAATCAATTACTATAGTCATTGATTACTGTGTCTTGTGTACCTAACCATTGTACTGATCCACTACTCTATTTTGTAGCCAGCACCAAGTTGTTTTGATGATTGTAGTTTTATAATATAGGTTTGGATCTGATACAACTAGCCCACCTTCCTTTGTATTTATTTTTCATTCATTCTTTTTATATTCTCTAACTTTTGTTCTTCCAGGTGAATTGTATTATTATTTTCATAGCTCTATGAAATAATTTTTGGTAGTTCAATTGGTATGGCACTGAATAAGTAAATTAATATAGGTATAATTGCCATTTTTAATTATATAAGCTCAGCCTACCCATGAGCAATTGTTATTTTTCCAATTATTTAGATCTGAGTTTATTTCTGTGAAAAGTTTTGTAAATGTGTTCATAGATTTCCTAGGTTTGTCTTGGCAGGTAGAAGCCCAAATATTTTATGTTGTCTACATTTACTTTAAATGGAATTTATCTTTCTATCTGGCCTGAGATTTAGGGAGAATGTTTTGTGTACTCTTTTAATTATTCCTGATTAGTAAATGTTCTTTGCTAAAAACTCATTCAATCTGCTGGCTGTTTATCAATTGGAAAAACCCTGTTAGGGTTTATAAGTAGAAGTGCTAGAAATCAATTTTTTTTTTAGTTTTTTGTTATTTTTATGAATTAGTTGATTTATTTTTAGTTTTCAAGTCACTTTGACAAGATTTTGAATTCCAAATTTTCTCCCTGTCTCTCACCAGCCCCCACTATAAGACAGCATGCATTCTGAATACCCCTTTCCCCAATCTGCCCTCTCTTCTATCATCCACCCCTTGTCTTATACTATTACCCTTTCTATTTTCCTGTAGGGCAGGATAAATTGCTTGCATATATTATTTCCCAGTTGCATGTAAAAACACTTTTAACATTCATTTTTAAAACATTGGGTTCCAAATTCACTCCCTCCTTCTCACCCAACCCAACCTCATTGAGAAGGGAAGCAATTTGTTACAGGTTGTAGTCATGCAAAACACTTCCATAATAGTCATGTTTTGAAAGACCAACTATATTTCCCTCCACCCTATCCTGCCCCCCATTTATTCTGTTCTCTCCTTTGACCCTATTCCTCCTTAAAAGTGTTTGCTTCTGACTATCCCTTCCTACAATCTGCCTTCCCTTCTATGATCCCTCCCTCTCTTATCCCCTTCCCCCCTATTTTCCTGTAGGGTAAGATAGATTTCCATACCCAATTGAGTGTGTATGTTATTCCCTCCTTTAGCCAAATCTAATGAGAGTAAGTGTCACTCATTTGCTCTCACCTCCCCCTCTTCTGCTTCACCATGAAAGCTTTTTCTTGCCTCTTTTTTGTGAGATAATGTCCCCATTCTACCTCTCCCTTTTCCCTTCTCCCAGTATAATTGTCTCTCACCCCTTAATTTTCTTTTTAGAAATCATCCCTTCAACTTCAACTCACCCTGTGCCCTCTCCCTCTCTCTCCCTCTCTCTCTCTCTCTCTCTCTCTCTCTCTCTCTCTCTCTCTCTCCATATATATATATATATATATATATATATATATATATATATATATATACACACACACACACACACACACACACACACACACACACATACATACATATATATATACACATACATATATATATATATATGTATGTATGTATGTATGTATCTATGTGTATATATGTGTGTATATGTATGTATATGTATTCCTTCCAACTACCCTAATACTCACAGTGGTCTCATGAGTTACAAGTATCATCTTTCTATGTAGAAATAGAAACAGTTCAACCTTAATAAATCCCTTATGATTTCTCTTTCCTATTTACCTTTTCATGCTTTCCTTCAGTCTTGTGTTTGAAAGTCTAATTTTCTATTCAGCTCTGGTCTTTTCATCAGAAATGCTTGAAAGTCCTTTATTTCATTGAATATCCATTTTTCTCCTGAAGAATTATACTCAGTTTTGTTGGGTAGATTATTCTTGGTTTTAGTTCTAGCTCCTTTGCCCTCCAGAATATCATATTTCAAGCCCTCTAATCCCTTAATGTAGAAGCTGCTACATCTTGTGTTATTCTGATTGTTTTTCCACAATACTTGAATTATTTCTTTCTGGTTGCTTCCAATGTTTTCTCTTTGACCCGTAAACTCTGGAATTTGGCTATAACATTCTTACGAGTTTTCCTTTGGGCATATCTTTCAGGACCTGATTAGTGGATTCTTTCCATTTCTATTTTACCCTCTGGTTCTCAAATATCAAGACAATTTTCCTTGATAATTTCTTGAAAGGTGATGTCTAGGCTCTTTTCTTGATCATGGCCTTCAGGTGTTACACTAATTTTAAATGATCTCTCCAGGATCTATTTTCCAGGTCAGTTGTTTTTCCTATGAGATATTTCACATTGCTTTCTTTTTTATTCTTTTGATTTTGTTTTTATAATTTCATGATTTCTCAAAGAGTTATTAGCTTTGAATTGTTCCATTCTAATTTTTTAAGGAATTGTGTTCTTCAGTGTGTTTTTGGACCTCCTTTTCCATTTGGCTTATTTTGCTTCTTAAGGCATTCTTCTCCTCATTGGCATTTTGAACCTCTTTTGCCATGTGGATTAGTCTATTTTTAAAGTTTTGTTTTCTTCAGTATTTTTTGGGTCTCCTTTAACAAGCTGTTGACTTTTTTTTTCATGATTTTCTTGCATCACTCTCAGTTTTTTCTCTACTTCTCTTACTTGCTTCTCAAAATCCTTTTTGGGCTCTTCTGTGGCCTGGGACTGATTCATATTTTTCTTGGAGGCTTTGGATGTAGGAACTTTGATGTTATTGTCTTTTTCTGGTCATGTTTTGATCTTCGTTGTCACCAAAGTAAGATTCTATAGTCTGAGATATTTTTTCCACTGTTTACTCATGTTCCCAGCAAATTACTTGACTTTTTAACTCATTTTTTTTATGGTAAGGCTCTGCTTTCAGTGTGGAGGGTGTGCTGTCAGTCATCAGGGGTTTTGTGCTACTGTTTTCAGAGATATTTCTAGGGACCTGTAAATTTTTAATTCTTCCAAGGTGGCATGATCAAAGGAGGTATTATTCCTTTCCTGGCCTGTGCTCTGGGCTATGAGTGACCACAAGCACTCTTTTCTGCTTGGAATTGTGAGGTGTCCCTCTGTACTGCTGCCACAAGCTCCATTATGCCAGTGCTCCTCCTCACCCCAGGATCACCACCCAGGACTATAACCTGGCACAGAAAAAGCAAGAGAATCCTGCCTCAATGACAGTAAAGAGATTCCTGAAATCCCCTTCTAATCAGACTCTTGATTCCCCCCACCATTTGTTGGCTGAGAGCTCCAGAAGCAGCCACCTCCACCACCCCAATGCTGTGGCCAGACTATGCTCCTCTCTGACCCAGATCTGACAGACCTTTCCTATGACTTTGTAAGTTGTCTGTGGCCTTTGTGGGTTGAGAAGTCTTGAAAACGCTACAGTTTCCAGTGATTAAGTCCCCTGAGGCCTGCTCCCAGTTTGTCTGTGTAGTCAGTGCTGTACTATGCTCCTCTCCCAGCCTGGTGCAACAGACCTGTCTCATCAACCATCCAGGTTATCTTGGGCTGGAATTTTGTTTCACTCAGTCATTTTGTGGGTTCTGCTGCTCTAGAATTTGCTTAGAGTAATTTTTACAGGTATTTGGAGGAGTTTGGGGGAAAGCTCAAGAAAGTCAGTGCTTCTTCTTTGCCATCTTGTCTCCACCTTTGTAGAATTTAAAATCTTTAAAGTTTACTCCTTGAATCTGTAGTGATAGCCAGCTACCCTCTGTAGGCCAAGTGAATCAGTAAAATTGTCCATTTGGGAGAGTAGCCCAAACAGGATGCTACACTCATTTCAAAATATTATGTGTCATTTTCTGTCAATAACATTACAGATCAAACTGAGGTTCCCACCTGCTCATAGTGCTAATAAATGATTTCTCTGACCTGACAATATTTAACCTTTCTGCTTGCTGTGTTCTGTATGTAGATAAAAGCCTATTTTTTTTAATGTTTTTAACATCTGTTGGGAAAACCAGTTCTTTCACTAGTATTCCATGATATAATGTCTCATATTTCAAATTTGAATGTCTTCATAGGAAGATAAAAAGAGAAAGAAAGAGATTGAGTCATGATTTAGTGTAGCACATCTTTATTAAATTACTGTACTGCTTAAGTAGAAAGGCTTATTTCATAAAGAATTTGTGGTCTTGCTTTTCTGGTACAAAACCCTTTGTCATATCTTTTTAAACCCATGATGTGGAAACATTTCTGTTGCTTCACCCATCCAATCAATAATCCTATAACTATTAAAGTTGTCATCTTGTGCTTTGTTTTTAGTGTATCTGTGTACTGTGACTAATGTGTATATTTTTGCCCACTAGAACTGTAATTTTTTTAAATTTTACAGGTGCTTGTCTTTATTCACATAAAATAATTTTATTCTTGAGTTTGGTGGGAAAATGCACCAATTTCCATTTGAAAAATATGTTTAGAATTTAAAATGTTTTCCTTTGGCTTTTTAAGTTTAGTGTCAGCTAACACTTGTGTTTATCTCTTGCCTTGTTCCCCACTCACCCACAAGAAGGACTGATTGCACTGAACTTTTCTAATCAGCCACCAAGAGTGTAGCAAAAAGAATCCTAGACTGGAAATCAGAAGATCTGCTTTCTGGTGTTGGTATCTCAGTTTATTTTTCTGAAAATTAGATATCATAACAACATCTACTTTTCCTTCCAGATTTGTTGTGAAACTAAAATAAAATGTCTCATTTGAAAGCACTTTATCAACATAAAGAGAAATTTAAATTTTCATGCATTCGAAATTGATAGAACAACAATTGCAAAATGGAAGTTGAACATTGTGCAATTATGATGCCTGAATTTGGCCAACAAAGAAAGAATAAAGGTGGGGGACTATGGAAGAGGACAGTGCTTTTACTGCACTATTTCACTGATGTCTTGGCTAGTTTTTCTGAAATGCTTTCATTTTTTTTCTTTTTCTTTATTATTATTTTTCCTTTTTTATTTTAGACAAATGCTAAAACTTAAATACATATTAAGAAAAGAAAAAAGAAACATAAACTTAAATATAAAATAATAAAAAACAAAAAATGTCATGTGCACAGTAGAACATAGGAGAGGATTCAAATTATATAGTGTTAACTTTTCAGTTCAAGAAAGCCTATTTTAAAATATTGTTCATTATGTTGAAAGCTATCCATCTTTTGTTTGCTTCCTTGTAGGTTTTCTTTTGTTCTCTGCTGTACACTTTTTACTTTGTGCTTTTTCTCCCTTCCTGCTACCCACAACCCCAAGGCTACAGTTGAACATTGGATATATTTACATATAGGTATTGATGCACACACACACATACACATACAAACATACATACACATGTACTTTCCCTAAGAGATTCTACTCCTAATCTTTGTTTTTATGCTTGTGCATATCTCTTCATTTTTTCCTATCTCTTCTAACTCCCCTACCTTACTTCTACCTGCTACCTTACTCTCCTGTTACTTAACCTACCCCCAATCCAGCAGTCCCTCCCTTGTCCTCTCATTTCCCTAAATCTAAACTCCTCTCTATATTCCCCTTTTAATCTATTTCCTCACCTTCCCCTCCAATGATCCCTTCTTTATCCTCCCACCATCCTCTTAGAGTTTTATTTCTTTCTAAAATTAGAAGACTTTTATACTCTCCTAAATATATATGTATTTTCCTATCAAACCCATCTTGATGAGAGTAGGTTTTTGGAACTAACAACCTTGCTCCCCCATCTAATTCCTCTGTATTGCTTCTTCCTCTTGCACCTCGTTTGTAAAAGATCATTACACTTTTAGCTGTACTTTTATGAATTTACTTTTTGAAGTTGTATCATACCCAGGTCTACCCCAATCTTCCTTATAAGTTACCTAATTACTAGTAACAATCTTAGATATAGGTTTTACATTTTTCATACACAAAAGGTAAACATTCTATACTTATTTAGTCTCTTGTAATTGGTCATTGGTGTATTCCTCATATTTCTCTTGGCACTTGTATGTTAAATCTGTATTGAGTTTTTTTTTTTTTTAACAAAGACCTGAAAGTCTGACAATTGATCAAATACCTTTTTTTTTCATTCACAATTTTGCTTAGCTTTTCTGAGTATGACATTTTTGGCCAGAAGCCCAGTTCTTTTGCTCTTTGATACACATTGTTTCAAGACCTGCAATGTTTTAGTGTCACCACTCCTAGGTCTTGTATAATTTTAATTGTGGTACCACTGTATATAAATTGTCACTTTTTCTTGTTGCTTATAATATTTTGTTCTTGATCTGGGGGTTTCACAATTTGACTATAATATTCCTGTGAGCTTTCCTCATAGTGTCTCTTTCAGGTGGTGATAAGTGATTTTTTTTTATTTCTACTTTCCCCTCTTGTTCTAATGCTCAAGATATATTTTTAAAATTATTTCTTGTACTATTTTATCAAGATTCTTTTTTTGATCAGAAATTTCAGGTAGTTCAATTATTCTTATGTTTCCTCTTTTTGATCTATTTTCTAGATCCATTGTTTTATCTTATGAGATGTTTCACATTCTCTTCTATTTTTTTCATAATTTATGTTTTGGGTTTTTATTTCTTCAACTCATAACTTCTCTGGATTCCCCTTTTTCAATTATGATTCTCAAGTAATCATTTTCTTCCTTAAGATTCTGGATCTCCTTTTCTAATTAGTTGATTTTCTTTTCATAATTTTCTTGTTTTTCTTGTATTATTCTTATTTTTCTTTTTAGTTTTTTCCCAGTCTCTCTCATTTGATTTTTACAGTTTTTTTTTTAAGTTCTTCAGGCAGGTGACCATTTGACATTACTCTTTGGAGGTAGAAGAAGGTTTCTTTGCTTCAATATCCTCCTCTGAACATGAACCCCAATCTTCTCTCTTCCTATAGTAGCTCTCTATGGTTGTATTCTTTCTCCTTTGCCTGTGTATTTATTTTTTGAAATAATTTAGCTTTTATAATCACCTCTAGCCCTGTGGTATAGGGATTGATGTCTCTAATCCTCTTCAGTTCACTTTTCTGACATTGAACTCAAACCAAGACCTCCAGCCTCCTGGAAGTACTCACAGCAGAGGCATCCCCATCCCACTGCTTCTGCACTCATTGGGTGTGAGCTGGTTCCTTCTCACCTGGGCATCTCTCTACAGCACAGTTGGGTCCAGTGTTCCTTGTCAGAAGAGGTTCCCTCATTCTTCTCTGGGTCAGACACCCAACTCCACTGTGGCTGGGGCTGAGGCAGCCTCACCAACCAGCTAATCCCAGGGCTTGGCCACTTGTTGTTTAAGCAGCTTGCTGCTTGCTGCTGAAGTGGACTCTAGCCTGGAGGTGTTTACTCTTCACAGGGAGGAAATCTTGTCCAGGATTTTTCTTCAGATCTTCTGGAATTGTCCTAGTAGGACCCCTCTTCTGTCCTTATTTGTTTTCATAGATCTATGTTTGCCTGGAGGTGCTATTTTATCTCTTTTGTGGAGGAAAATGCGGAGAGCTGGACATTTTCTGACCTACTCCATCATCTTACCAGAATCTTCTCCTCTTTATTACTTCTTATAAGAGATGGTGCTTTGAGTGGGAGAAGGGGAAAATAAAAAGGGAAATACAGTATATTATAAAGACAAAAACATATAAACATTTAAAATAAATAAGTTGACTTGAATCAGACACTTTCAACAACTGTCAGGCAACCTTTTTCTCTTTTACTTGTGCTATATTTGGACCAGCACTAGGACCCCACTTAGTACCAGATAAGCTACCAGATTCCAATGGCCTCCAGAAGAGCCAGCTACCCACCACCCTACCCACTCAGCACAGCACCAGACATAAGGATACCTCAGGGACCTCAGAGCAACATAAGCACAACACTAGGTAAACAGCCAGGGCCTGAAGACACTGGTACAAGAAGCTTGAGACAGTGCCACTTCTAATCCAAGGCAGAGCTCAAATTAAAAAGAAAGGGTAAAGGAGACACAGAGAGACAGAGACAGAGATACAGAGAGAGAGAGAGAGAGAGAGAGAGAGAGAGAGAGAGAGAGAGAGAGACAGACAGACAGACAGAGAGAAAGAAGCAAAAGACAACAAAAAAGAATTTGACTACAGAAATTTAGTATGGTGAGAAGGAAGACCAAAACACAAACTCAGAAAAGGACAACAATCTAAACCCCAAAGAAAAGTGAAAAACCATCTGCCCAGAAAGAACTCATGGAAGAGCTAAAAAAGGAGCTTAAAATCATATGAGACATAGAAAAAAATGGGAAAAGAAATGAGAGTGATGTAAGAGAATTATGAAAAAAAAAGGTTAACATCTTGGAAAACTGATTAAAAAGTAGAATTGGCCAAACAGAAAAGGAGATACGAAAATCCACTGAAAAAACACAACTCCTTAAAGTGTACAAATAGCCAAATGGAAAGGAAAGTACAAAAGCTAATTGTGGAAAACAACACCATAAAAGTTAGAATTCAACAAGTGGAAGCTATTGACTATGAGACATGAAGAATCAATCAATAAAAGAAATTCAAAAGAATAAAAAAAAATGAAGAAAATGCAAAATACCTCATGGGGGAAAAAAACTGACCTGGAAAATAGATCCAGGAGATATAACATCAGAATCATTGGACTATCTGGAAGCCATAGTCAAAAGGAGGACATGGACAACATCTTTCAAGAAATTATCAAGTAACAGTGTCCTGATGTCTTGGAACCAGAGGGCAAAATAGGGATTGAAAGAATATATCAATCATCTTAGGAAAGAGGTGCCAAAATAAAAGTTCAAGAAACATTATAACCAAAATTCAGGACTACCAAGTCAAAGAAAAAACACTGCGAGTGGCCAGAAAGAAATAATTCAAATATTGGAGAGCCACAATCAGGATTACACAGGACTTGGCAACTGCAACATTAAAATATGGGATGTCATTGAACAGGATATTTTGGAAGGCAAAGGAGCTAAGACTACAACCAAGAATCACTTAATCAGTGATATAAGCATAATACATCAAGTGGAAGAGTGGTAATTCAACAAAATAAAAGTTTAAACTTTCATAGGATGGTCAGAATTAAACCAAAAAAATTTACCTCCAGTATCAAGACCCAAGAGAAGCATGAACAGATACAATGAAAAAAGAAAACATGAGGAATTCAATAGAGCTAAAATGCTTACATCCCTACATGGGAAGATGATACTTGTAACTCTTAAAAATTGTATCATTAATAGCACAACTAGAAGGAATATACATAGACAGAGGGTACGGGCATGAAATAAGGTACATTTGAGGGAATGGCATAAAAAACAAGGAGAAAGAGTAGTATAATGGGTACAGAAGGAAGGGAGAGGTAGAATGGGGTAAATTATTTCTTATGAAAAGCCACAAAAAAAACTATTACAATGAGGTGAAGATGGGAGGGTGGGCAATAAGTAAGACTTGAACCTTACTCTCATCAGTATTGGCTCAAAGAGAGATTCATAGACACAATCAGTTGAACATATAAATCTATCTTACCCAACAGAGTAATAGAAAGGTAGAGAAAGAAGGGAGATCAGACCAGGGGTGATGGTAGACAAAATCAAAACACTGGTGAGGAGTAAAAAGGTGAAAGGAGAGGGAGGAGAGATAGAAGCAAGAATAGGATGGAGGGAAATGCACAGGTAGTAATCATAACTCTAATGTGAAGGGGATGAACACTCCCATAAAACAGAAGTGGAAAGCAGAGTGTATAAAAAACTAGAATCCTGCTGTATGTTGTTTACAAGAAACAAATTTGAAGAAGAGAGACTCACACATAGTAAAAGTAAGATACTGAAGCAGAATCTATTTAACTTCAGCTGAAGTAAAAAAAAAAGCAGGGATAGAATCCTAATCTCAAAGTAAAAGCAAAAAAAGGCCTAATTAAAAGAGATAAGGAAGGAAACTACATCTTGCTAAAAGGCACAACGTAGTAATATCATTACTAAACATATATTCACCAAATAGTATAACATCCAGATTTGTAAAGGAGAAGTTAAGTGACTCACCTGAAGAAATAGAGACCAAAGCTAAAATAGTGGGGGACCTCAACTGTCCCCTTCCAGAACTCAATAAGTCCAACCAAAAAATAAGCAAGAAAGAAACTAAGGAGGTAAACACACATTAGAAAAGTTAGATATGAAGGACTTTTGGCATGATTTAGACATAAAGGTCACACATCAGCAAATTGGAAGAGCAAGAAATGATGTACCTGTTAGATCTATGGGGAGGGGAAGAATTCATGACCAAACAAGAGACAGAGAACATCATTTAATGTAAAATATATAATTTTGATTATGTTGAATTAAAAACTTTTTTTTGCATAAAGAAAAGCAACACAACCAAGATTAGAAGGAGCACAGAAAGCAGGGAAGCAATCTTTAAAGCAAATGTCTCAGATAAAGGCCTCATTTCTCAAATATAGAGAACTAAGTCAAATTTACAAGAATACAAGCCATTCCCCAATTGACACATGGTCAAAGAATATGAACAGGCAGTTTTCAGATGAAGAAATCAATACTATCTATATGCATATGTAGAAATACTCTAAATCAAAATGAAAATTAAAACAACTCTGAAATACCACTTCATATCAATCAGATTGGCTAATATGACAAAAAAAAAAAAGGAAAGTGATAAATGTTGCAGAGGATTTGGGAAAATCAGGACACCGATGCACTGTTGGTGGAGTTGAGAACTGATCCCACCATTCTGGAGAGCAATTTGGATGCCCAAAGGGCAACCACACTGTGTATACATTTTAGTCCAGCAATACCACTAGTAAGTCTGGATTCCAAAGACATCATAAAAAAGGGGGGGGGGGAGGACCTACATGTGCAAAAACATTTATAGCATCCCTATTCGTGGTGGTGAAATATTGGAAATGTGTGATGATCAACTATAAATGACGCATCTCTTCTCAGCAACACAATGATTCAAGACAAGTACAATGGAATCACAAAGGAAAATGCTATCCATATCTAGATAAAGAACTGATGGATTCTGAATGCAGATCAGGATATTTTTTCACTTTTTCTTTCCACTGTTTTTCCCCATTTTTATCTGTTTCTTCTTTTATAGCTGTGACTAATATGGAAATATTTTCCATCCTAGCACATGTATAAACTATATCAAACTGCCTACCATTTTTCAGAAGAGGGGAGGGCAGGGAAGGAGATAGGGAGAAAAAATTGGAACTCAAAATCTTGAGTTCTTGTTCTTGAGTTCTTACATATCAAAATCTTGACATGTAACTGGGGAAAATAAAGTACTATTGGCAAAAAAAAGAATTAGGGCTCCCTCCGGATGTAAATGTAGACAAGTAAACTCTGAGTTCTTACTCTAATTCCCGTTCACAAAAAATGAGGATGAATTGATTTCCCAGAGGGTTTGCTATCTTCATTTCTGCCTCAGGAGCTTAGAGGTAATTTTAAGTGTTTGGAAATTTACTATATAATGTTTTTGTCTTCATTTCAATTCTTGTATCTTCTCCCCAATATCATTTGTCATAGTTAGTATATTATTTATATCATTGCATCATTAATTGACCTAGTGATTAATATTATGTATCATTTAACTAAGACCAATTAATTTAAGACAGACTATTTACTGAAAAGATACAACAAGAACATAAGTAAAAGTCACTCTTCTACTACTTCAATTCTTCTGGAGAGTGGGGTCTAACTTAAAGTTATTGTGAACTTTGCCTTTGTTGCCTCTTCTATTTCTTTGAACACTTTTAGTCCTATGAAGCTCAACTCCAACCTCTCTACTCCAGTTCCTATACTTTTCTTCTCTCCCTTTCCATTCTCCCCTCAAGAATTCTCATCTATTATTCACTCTAACTCTCTTCTTCTCACATTTTTTCCATGTTCTGGTGCTCATAGAAACCTAGCTCTCTCCTGAAGATAAAGGCAGCAAACCTTGAAGATGGTGCTTATTGATATGAATAAGGCAATGAGATGTGGATCCCTTGGCAATCTTTCCAAGACTGGTTACTCTTATCTCACATTCTCTGACACACAGGGTCAAAGAAGTTAATATACTCCTTGATTCCAATGTCACTTTCCCACTTTCCCAACTACTATCATTCAGCAACCACCGCTTTCACTTTGAAGTTTGGGCTATCTTATCTACAGCATTTTTACTATCATCTTTAAGTCACCTTTTATCTTCTCTAATAAGTTAAGTACCAATAAACTATAATCTTTTTATACTCTGACCTCTACCCTCTTTGAACACTCCCGGATTCCCAGCTTCTTAACTGTTTTAATTATTATGACCTCTGCATCCAGTTGAGCTTTGGCCATGAATAGCCGTCGTCATACCTTCAGATTTTTCCTCTCAGTTAAACTCTTTTACACCAAGTGACAGAATTGCTATTTACAGCTATTACAATAAGAGCACTGAGTCAAGTCAAGTAGGTATCTATTGTGATAAGAAACACTGAAAGAAGGAGAAGATGGAAAAAAAAACTCCACAGGAAATGGGATATTCAAAATAAACTTTTCCTATTGCTATATACCACTTAGCTTACCTAGTTTTGGTAAGAAACTTCCACAGTTAGAGCAGATCGTATGTGATTAGGTGGCAAAAAGTGAAACAGAGATCCTACCTACACAATAGAAATTAGCCTGCAATGTTACAGATATATGTCACTCCCAGATGAAGAAATCTTCTAGCCATGTAGGTTGACATCTTCTTAGCAAATGAGGCTGAGAGAGTGGCCTTGAACATTGAGAGGTTAAGTAATCTGTCCACAGCAAAGCAGTATGTGAAAGAGGTAGGACCTGAATCCAAGATTTTCTGTTTTCAAGGGCAGCTCTTTTATCATTTATTAATGTCACCTTTATCATAAGGTGTCTGTTGAGAATTTTGACTGTCCCTGGAAGCAAAACAAAGTAGGGGTGTGTGTGTGTGTGTGTGTGTGTGTGTGTGTGTGTGTGTGTGAAATGACATAATCTCCATAAAACTTACATTGCAACATTTCTTTTACATTAATTTTCTTTTCCTAAGCTAAGTTTCACTTCTCTTCTCCTGGCAAGCAAGGAAATACATGCTTCACTGGAATTCACCTTTTGTTTTTATTTTTTAAATCATTAAAATACATGAAATGACACCATGTTTTTTTTTACTTCTCCCACTTTTTGATTTAAGTTTCTGAACATGTCTTATCCAAAATTATACCAACTAGGCCTTTTTGAAATATGAAATATGCTCAGATAAACTTATTTTATTCTTTTGGTGTTGTGAATTTGATTTAAGAATTGCATTTATGAACAGTGAATTTGTTCCTGATTTTATTTGCACTCGAGAGAGGATTAAGCATGTTTTTCTTTATATTAATTATGAAACCAGGACATAGGGGATTATAAACTGATCTGCTTTTGTTTTGTTTTGTTTCTTATTTTTTTTTTCTTATTGGAGGGGGTTGGATTTATTTTGTTTAAAGGTTCTGAGGTGGCTCAGAAATGAATTTGACATGGATTGTCCATCAAATGTGTTAATTTAAATGAATAGGACAAGAAGTCTATTAATTAAACCCAAGGCCATTCTATAATCTACTCTATTGAGACTAATAAACTTGACCTCACAATCTATTGTGGAACTAGCCTTAATGCTCACTCCAAAGATAGTCTCACCATGTAAAAACACTAAGATTCCTCAAAAAGGAGGAGGATCCCTCTAAATTTTCTCCTATACATACATCTCTGATCATAAAAGTATTATAACAGATCATGTTTGTGGAAAATCTGTTCCCTACTGTGACCATTCACTGTCCAAAATGATAATTTCTGAAAAAAAATGGTGTTACACAATAATAAATTCAACAAATATATATTAAGCATAGAGAACTATGCTAGGCCCTGATGGAGAGACAAAGTTTAAATAAGACATGGCTACTATCCTTTACACTCTGGTAAAGATTATCATATAGATATTCCAACTTCCAGAAGCCAAGATGGTGGAATAAATAGTCAGTCATTCTTGCACTCTCTTATTGACCTCAAAAACCACAGAAAAAATTGCCTCAGGAAAAATCCTGGAAGATCAGAGCCAGCAGAAAGAGTGCAGCAGTCTTTTATCCCAGGAGGGTTGGGAGATCAATGGGAAAGGTCTCTTTTGCTCTGGTAAAAGGGGAGCAGTGCAGGATGGCAGGTGTACCAAGAAGCCAGAGGCAAGCCCTACCTCAGCAATCCAACTGGAGATCCTGAGCCCCAACACCAGGACCCCAGTGTGCTTTGGTACAGCCAGGGGAACTGGCAGACTCCAGCTTCGTGAACCACAATGGGCACCAGTGGGCAGGTGTCCTCCAGCAGCTGAATCTCCACATGCTTCAGCACAGCTCCAGGTGGGAAGACATCCCCCAGCAGCTGAACATTCCTAGGCTTCAACCTAGCCAAGGGGGAGCAGGTATCCTCCATCAGCTAGCCCCACCACAACCCTGCAATCTTTAGTGTGTCCCTGTGAAAATACAGAAAACTCTACCTTGCCTCAGCACACACCAATATCCAATATTAGCTCCAGCTCAGTACCAAGTAAGTTACCAGACCCCTACAACCTCCAGCTTCCAGTAGCTGAGGACTCAGTACACAAAACCAGTGACCAGGCCCCTGGCCCTCAGCACAAAATGTTTCATAAAATACCCACTATGCTGCAGAGGCAGAGACCAATTTTAAAAGCCAGGAAAAAGGCAAACACCATGAGCAAAAAACAAAATCAGCAACAAAAATGACCATAGAGAATTATTATGGTGAGAGGGAAGATCAAAACACAAATTCAAAAGGGGACGACATTGTCAATATACCTACACTTGAAATAAAAAAGGAGAATATGAAGTGGTCTCAAACCCCAAAAGCTTTCTTGGAAGAGCTCAAGAAGGGTTTTAAAAGTCAAATAAGATGGGTAGAAGAAAAATTGGAATAATAAATGAGGGGTATACAAGAGAGAGTCAACAGCTTATAAAAGGAAGGGAAAAAAATGATAGTAGAAAACAATTTCTTAAAAAATACAGTTGCCCAAATGAAAAAAAAAGTACACTAAAGAAAACAACTCCTTCTAAAGTAGAAGGAGCCAAGATGGCTGAGTGAAAGCAGTGACTTGCTTGAGATCTCTCCCAAACCCTTCCAAATACCTGTAAAAAAAAAACGACTCTAAACAAATTCTAAAGCAGCAGAACCCACAAAAAGACAGAGTGAAACAAATTTCCAGCCCAAGACAACTTGGATCCAGGAGACATAATTTAAAAATTATTGGACTATCTGAAAGACATGATCAAAAAAATAACCTAGACATCATCTTGCAAGAAATTATCAAGTATAACTGCCCTGATATATTAGAACCAGACGGCAAAATGGAAATTGAAAGAATCCACCTATCTTCTCCTGAAAGAGATCTCCAAAGGATAACTCCTAGGAATATTGTAGCCAAATCCCAGAGTACCCAGGTCAAGGTGGAAATATTGCAAGCAGCCAGAAAGAAAAGATTCAAGTATTGTGGAAATACAATCAAGATAGCACAAGATTTAGCAGCTTCTACATTAAGGGACCAGAGGGCTTGGAATATAATATTCCAGAGGGCAAAGGAGATAGGATTACAACCAAGAATCACCTACCCAGCAACACTTATTCCTTCTGGGGAAAAATGGATATTCATGAAATAAAGGACTTTTAAGCATTGTTGATGAAAAGACCAGAGCTGAATAGAAAATTTGACTTTCAAGTACAAGACTCAAGTGGAACATAAAGAGGTAAACAGGAAAAAGAAATCATAAGAGACCTATTAAGGTTGAACTGTTTACATTCCTGCATGGAAAGATGATATTTTATAACTCATGAGACCTTTGTCAGTATTAGGGTAGTTGGAGGGAAAAAATTATATGTATGTGTATATTTACATTTATATATATATATGTATATATATATATGTATATGTATAATACATGCATATTATATGTATATGTAGGTAGGTAGATAGATAGATAGATAGATAGATAGATAGATAGATAGATATGGATAGATAGAGTATACAGGGTGAGTTAAAGATGAAGGAGTCTTATCTGGAGAACAAAATTAAGGGGTGAGAATTATACTAGGAGAAGGAGAAAGGGAGAGGTAGCACAGGGCAAATTTTCTCACAAAAAAAAAGAAAAGAAAAAGACTCTTACAGTGGAGGGGAAACAGGGTGAGGTGAGAGGGAATGAGTGAATCTTATTCTCATAGGGTTTGACTTAAGGAGGAAATAACATACACACTCAATTGGGTGTGGAAATCTGTCTTACTCTACAACAAAATAGGGAGAGAAGGGCACAAGAGAGCAGGGGGATGATAGAGAGGAGGGCAGATTGGGAAAGAAGGTAATCAGAAGCAAATGCTTCTGAGGAGGGACAGGGTCAAAAGAAAGAGTAGAATAAATGGGGGAGCAGGATAGGATTAATGGAAATGGAATTAATTTTTTACAACATAACTACTATGGAAGTATTTTGCATAGCTGCATGTGTATAAGCTACATTGAATTGCTTGCCTTTTCAATGAGGGTGGGTGAGGTGGGAGGAAGGGAGAAAATTTGGAACCCGAAGTTTTAAAAACACATGTTAAAAAATGTTTTCATATGCAACTGGGAAATAAGAAATATAGGAAATGGGGCACCGAATTCTATCCTGCCCTACAGGAAAGTAAAAAGGGAAGGGAATAAGAGAAGGGGGGATAGAGATAGAAGGGAGGGCAGACTAGAGGAAGGGATATTCAGAATGGATGTCATCTAGTCGTGGGGGCAGAGGCAAGATGGGGTGAAAATTTGAAACTCAAAATCTTGTGGAAATGTTGAAAACTAAAAATAAACAATGAAGAAAGAAAAAAAATAAAGTAGAATTGGCTAAATGGAAAAGAAAGCACAGAAACTCACTGAAGAGAAGAAATTGAAAAGTAAAATGAGCCAAATGGAAAAGGAGGTACAAAAGCTAATTGAAGAAAACAATTCATTGAATATTAGAATTTTGGGTTCCACTTCTGGGAGTGAGGCAGAGAAGGAATAAGTTTCTCTCACCCTCCCTTATTAACCTCTGAAAGCCCAGAAAATATCACCCTAGGAAAAACCCTGGAACAGCTGAACCAGCAGAGATCTTGGAGAATTAATGGGAAAAGCCCTTCTTACCCTAGGGGCAAACAGAAACAAAAAAAATTAAAAATACATTAAAACGGAAAATACCTAATTGGTAGAACAACTGACTTGGAAAATAGATCCAGGAGAGAAAATTTAAAAAAAAAATATTGGTCTACCTGAAAATCATGATGAAAAAAAGCACCTGGACAGCATCTTTCAGGAAATCATCAAGGAAATCTGCCCTGAGGTTCTAGAATCAGAGGGTAAAGTAGCTATAAAATAATCCACCTATCACCTTCTGAAGGAGATTCCAAATTAAAACAACAACAACAACAACAACAAGGAATATGGTAATAAATTCCAAAATTACCAGGTAAAAGAGAAAATGTTGCAAGCAGCCAGAGAGAAAAAAATTAAATATTATTGAATCCCAGGCAGGATTATCTTGCAGCTTATATATTAAAAATGTTGGGCATGGAATACAATATTCCACAAGGAAAAGGAGTTTGGATTGCAACCAAGGAACAACTACCCAGCAAAAATGAGCATAATCTTTTAGGGGAGGAGATAGACATTCAATGAAAGAAGAGACTTCCAAACCTCCTGATAAAAAAGACTGGAGCTGCACAGAAAATTTGATCTTCGAATACAAGACACAAGAGAGACATAAAAAGGCAAATGGGACAGAAAAGAAACAACAACATGTTATTAATAAGGGCAAACTGTTTACATGCCTACAAGGGAAGATGACACTCATAACTCTTGAAAATTGTATTGTTATTATACCATTTTAAAGGAATATACATAGAGGGGGTGGGTATAAGTTGACTTTGATGTAAAGATAAAAAAAATCTAATCAAGTGGGTTAAAAGGATCTAAGTAAGTGGATTAATCTGATCTAATTAAGGGAATGTACTGGGAGAAAAGGAAAGGAGGGGCCAGACAAGGGTAAATTATATCACAGGAAAAGGTGCAAAAACCCATTACAGTAGAAGGAAAGAAGGAGGGAGATGAGTATTATTTCAACCTTACTTTCATCAGATTTGGCTAAAGGAGGAATAACATAATAAGATAGGTATAGAAATCTAAGTTGCCCTGTAGGCAGCAGGAGGTAAAAGGGGAAAGAAAATGGATGGGGGATAGAAGTAAGGGAAGAAATAGTAAGGGTAAAAGGGAGGAAAAGGGAGGTGACTAACTGAAGGGAAGAGGGACTGAGAGAAGTGGTGGTCAAAAAACAAAACACTAGTGAGGAGGGAAAGGGATAAAGAAGAAAGAAAAATATAAAGGGAGTTGGGGGAAAGGATGGAGAAAAAGAAAAAGATAGTAATAACAACTGGGAATGGGAATGGAAATGGAAGTAGATACCAGAATGGATTAAAAACCGTAATCCTACAATTTGTTGTTCTCAGGAGACACATTTGAAACAGAGGGACACACTTAGGGTAAAGGTAAAAGGCTGAAGTAGAATATATTATGCTTCAGCTGAAGTAGAAAACAAAACAAAACAAACAGACAAAAAAACATGGGTTGCAATTCTGATCTCAGACAAAGCAAAAACAAAAGTAGATCTTATCAGAAGAAATAAGGAAGGAAACTACATCCTGATAAAAGGCACCATAGACAATGAAGTAATATTATTGCTAAATATATGTGCACCAAATGGCATAGCATCCAAATTCTTAGAGAAGAAGTTCAGGGAATTGCAGGAAGAAATAGACAGCAAAACCATACCAGTGGGGGACCTCAATCTCCCCATTTCTGATCTAGATAAATCTAAGCACAAATAAACAAGAAGTTTAGGAGGTGAATAGAACATTTAAAAAGTTAGTTATGATAGACCTCTGGAGAAAACTGAATGGGGATAGAAAGGAATTTACTTTTTTTTCTAGGCAGTACATGCCACATACACAAAAATTAAAGATGTCCTGGGGCATTAAAATCTCACAATCCAATGCAGAAAAAGCTGAAATACTAAATGCATCCTTTTCAGATCTTGATGCAATAAAAATTATGCATAATAAAGGGCCATGGAAAGATAGTCTAAATATAATTGGAAACTAAATAATCTAATCTTAAAAAATGAATGGGTCAAACATAAATCATAGAAACAATCAATAACTTCATTCAAGAGAAAGACAATAAGGAGACAACATATAAAAACTTATGGGATGCAGTGATAGCAATTCTTAGGGGAATTTTTATATCACTAAATGCTCACATGAATAAAATACAGAAAGAAGAGGTCAGTGAATTGGGCATACAACTTAAAAAACCTAGAAAAATAACAAAGTAAATATCCTCAATTAAACACCAAATTGGAAATACTGAAAACCGAAGGAAAAAGTTTTTTAAAAATGAAATTAATAAAACTATTGAATTAATAAATAAAACTAAAAGCTGGTTTTATGAAAAATATGTATAAAAGTAGATAAACCTTTGGTTAATTTAATTTAAAAAAGAAAGAAGAAAAGCAAATTACCAGTATCAAAAATGAAAAGGGTGAATCTACCACCAAGGATGAAGAAATTAAAACAATAATTAAAAACCATTTTTCCCAATTATATGCCAATAAATTTGACAATCTGTGAAATGGATGAATATTTACAAAAATATAAATTGCCCAGATTAATAAAAGAGGAAGTAAAATACTTAAATAATCCCATCTCAGAAAAAAAAAATTGAACAAGCCATTGATGAACTCCCTAGGAAAAACATTCCCAGGGTCAGATGAATTTACAAGTGAATTCTATCAAACATTTAAAGAAAAATTAATTCCAATACAATATAAACTATTTGGGAAAATAGCCAAAGAAGGAGTCTTACCAAATTCTTTCTAATGTGCAAATATAGTGCTGATACCTAAACTGGGAAGAGTCAAAACAGAAATGAAAATTATACAGCAATTTCCCTAATGAATTTAGATTGAAAAATTCTAAATGAAACATCAGCAAATAGATTACAGCAAATTATCACAAGAATAATACACTATGACCAGGTAGGACTTATACCAGGAATGCATGGCCGGTTCAGTATTAGGAAAACTATCACCATAATTGATCATATGAACACCAAAAGTAATAGAAACCACCTGATCATCTCAATAGATGTAGACAAAGCTTTTGATAAAATACAACACCCGTTCCTATTAAAAACACTAGAAAGCATAGGAATAAATGGAGTCTTCCTCAGAATAATAAGCAGCATATACCTAAAACCTTCAGCAAGCATCATATGTAATGGGGACAAGCTAGAAACATTTACAGTAAGATTTGGGGTGAAACAGGGATTTTCATTTTCACTGTGTTCAATGTGTTTTTCAATATTTTGTTCATATGTTCAATTGTTCAAACTGGAAATGTTAGCTTTAGCAGTAAGAGAAGAAAAAGAATTTGAAGGCATTAGAATAGGCAAAGAAGAAACAAAGCAATCACTCTTTGCAGATGATATGTGATATGCTTAGAGAATACTAGAGAATCAAGTAAAAAATACTTGAAATAATAAACAAATTTAGCAAAGTTGCAGGATATAAAATAAACTCACATATATCATCACCAATCATAAATAATTGGAAAAACATTAATTGCTCGTGGCTAGGGTGAGCTAATGTAATAAAAATGAAAATTCTACCTAAGCTAATTTACTTATTCAGTGTCACACCAATAAAACTGTCAAAAATTATTTTATAGAGCTAGAAAAAATAATAACAATAGTCATTTGGAATAACAAAAGGTCCAGAATATCAAGGGAACTAACCAAAAGAAATGCAAGGGAAGGTGGCCTAGCTGTTCCAAATCTTAAATTCTATTATAAAACAGCAATCATTAAAACTACTTGGTAATGGCAAAGAAATAGAATGGTGGATCACTAAAATAGTTTAGGTAAGCAAGTAACAGTAATCAATGGTATAGTAATCTACTATTTGCATTTTCTTCTATTTTTTTTTCATTATTTTCTTTCTGTTTGACTGATTCTTGCTCTCTCATAGAGTCATTAGCTTCGATTTGCCCAATTCCACTTTTTAAAAAATTGTTTTCTTCTATTAGATTTTGTACCTCCTTCCCCATTTGGCTGCTCGTATTTTTTAGGGACTTGTTTTCTTCAGTGTATGTTTTTTCCAGTTAACCAATTGTATTTTTAAGGACTTATTTTGTACATTTAATTTTTGTCTTTCCTCTTCCAAGCTATTGACTCTGTTGAATACTTCTTATTTCTTTTCCCATTTTTTCTTCTACCTGTCTCATTTGTCTTTTAAAATCCTTCTCGAGCTCTTCTAAGAAGGCTTTTTGGGCTTCAGACCAGTTCATATTTCCTTTTGAGGTTACAGATGTGGGTTTGTTGGCAATGTTGCCCTCTTCAGAATTTCTGCCTTGATTTTCAGTTTTCCCATAATAAGAATTTATCATATGTTTCTTTATGCTCATGGTGTTTGCTTATTTTCTGGCCTTTAAAGAGATTGAGATCTCCTTCTGGGGAGCAGAGGGCACTGATCCAACTTTCTTGTGTTGGGAGCCTAGATCTTGGTCACTGTCATTGTGTGCTGGGGCCTCTGATACTGGCAGTTGGAGGCCGTGGGGTTCTGGCAGCTTACCTGGTATTGGGCTGGAATCATCAACACTGGAACTCTAGGGGTGGGATTGGGTAGTGTAGCTCCTGGATATTTCCTGCTTATCCAGCCTTTCCTTCCTTTTGTTTTCTTCAGCTCCTTTCACATGGATGTTGCAGGATATTTATCCACCTGGACCCCCTGAGGAATGCTGCTTCCCAGAGTTTTGCTGACACATTGGGAGACCCGGTTAGCTTGGAATGCTGAGGCACCTGGTGGTTTTCTAAGGTGGTTTCCACTGGTTCCCCCACCTTCCCTGAGGCACTTGGGGATCCTGGTGTTGGTGGTTGCCTGCTCTACCACCTGAGTTTCAGGATCATCTCCTGGTATGCTGAGATGGGGCTTTCTGCTAGCTTGTTGGGAAACCTCCCATTCTGTACTGCTCTCCTTTCCCCAGGGAAAGAGGGGTCTTTCCCATTAATCTCTCAAGCTACCTGGGCTACTGGACTACTGCACTCCATCTTTCTTCTGGTTCAGCTGTTCTAGGGTTTTTCCTGGGGCAATATTTTCTGGGCTTTCAGAGGTTAATAAGGCAGGGTAAGAGCAACTTACTTCTTACTCTGCCATCTTGTCTCCCCAGTAATCTACTATTTGATAAACCTCAAAACACCAGGCACTGGGATAAGAATTCACTCTTTGCAAAAACTGATGGGAAAACTGGAAAAGAGCATGGCAGATACTAGGCATAGACCAAAATCTCACACCATATACCAAAATAAAGTCAAAGTGGGTTCATGATTTAGATATGAGGGCTGATACTATAAACCAACTGGGATAGCAAGGAATAGTTTTATACTCTAAATGTTTGCATGGATAAAATAGTGAAAGAGATCAATTAATTGGGAATGCAACTAAAAAAACCTAGAAAAAGAACAAATTAAGAACAGCCAATTGAATACCAAATTATAAATTCTGAAAACCAGTTAATGAGATGAGATAAATAAAATTGAAATTAAGAAAGCTGTTGAAATAATAAATAAAACTAAGAGCTGATTTTATGAAAAAATAATAAAATAGATAAACCTTTTGTCAATTTGACTAATAAAGAAGAAATAAAGCCAAATTACCAGTATCAAAAATGAAAAGGATTAATTCGTCACCAATGAAAAGCAAATTAAAACAATAATTAGGAGCTATTTTCCTCAGTTACATGACAATAAATTTGGCAATCTTAGTGAAAAGGTTGAATATTTACAAAAATATAAATTATCCAGTTTAACAGAAGAGGAAATAAAATTCTTAAATACCCTCATTTCAGAAAAAGAAATTTAACAAGCCATCAATGAACTTCCTATGACAAAAATCTCCAGGGCCAGATGGATTTACAAGTGAATTCCATCAAACATTTAAAGAACAATTAGTTCCAATAACATATAAAGTATTTTGAAAAAAAGGCAAAGGGGTCTTTTTTTAAACTTTTTTTTTGAAAAAGGAGATTTCTTTTTATAATACATATATGATGCTTATACCTAAACCAGAAAGAGCCAAAACGGAGAAGGAAAATTATAGACCAATTTCCCTAATGAAAATAGATGTAAAAATTTTAAATACAATATTAGCTAAGACATTATATCAACTTATCATGAGGATAATACACAATAACCAAGTAGTATTTATACCAGGAATGCAGGGCTGGTTTAATATCAGGAAAAGTATCAGTGTAGATGACCATATCAACAACAACTAATAGAAATTATATGAGTATCTTAAAAAAAATAAGCTTTTGACAAAATACAACACCCATTACTCCTAAAAACACTAGAGAACATAGTAATAAATGAAATCTTCCTTAAAATGATAAGTAGCATCTATCTACAACTATCAGCAAGCATTATATATAAAGGGAATAAGCATGGAGCATTTCCAATAAGATTGGGGGTGAAACAAGAATGTCCACTATCATCATTATTGTCTCAACAAAGATTGAAACATACTATTTGCTCTCTCGCTCTCTCTCTCTCTCTCTCTCTTTTTTTTTGGTTCTTCTTTTCCTTGGTTCCTCCCATTGGTTTTAATTATTTTGTATAATGTGACTAATGTGAAAATATCTCTAATACGAATGTATATTTATAGCCTCTATCATATTGCATGCTATCTTGGAATGTAGGGTGGGGAGGGAGTGGGAGAAAATTTAGAACTCAAAGTCTTATGGATGTGAATGTTGATAACTAGAAATAAATTAATTAATTAATAACAAAAGATTATGACACAAATGCTAGTAACTATAAAAATATGATTAGTATGCCACAGGGTAAAACTTCTGAATGGGAAAAAGGCATTATTGATTGAAAGTTAGGAGATTTGGGAAGACTTCTTGGAAGATGAAGTATTTGAGTGGGGATTTAACTGACAAATAAAACAGGAAGAGCATCTCAGGCATATTTAGTTTTTCACTACTCCATTACATCCTACACACTTCTGCCAAAGTAATTTTCATTAAGTAGAGATATTACTGTGTGACTCTCCAACTCAATCAATTCCAGTGACTTCTTGTTGCTTCTGGGATAAAATATGAATTCCTTTGATATGTTTAAAATCATACACAACCTGATCCCAAACATTTATTCCAGAATTATTGGACATTACTCCTTTTTCCTTACTTTGTAATCCAGCCAAATTGACCTTCTCTTTCTGCTCTTTCCACAGGACAAGCCATCTCATATCTGTGTCTCTGCATTTGGGAGATAAAGTGTGGTCTGGTCTGATGAAAATACATGTAAAGAGTAACAGTATCCAGGGATGGGGTGACACTAGCGTCATGGCTGGAATAGTAGACAAAGTTGTTTGAACTTTATAAGTAAAAGAGAACATTAAAAGTTTTTGTTTGTTTGTTTCTGTGTTTGTTTTCAGCAGAAGAGGGACTAAACAAAATCTATGAACAAGGATGATTAGCCTGAAAGCAATACATTGTTGAAAAAGGGAAATGATGAAATTGGAAAGTCCTCTTAGGAGATGATTCTAGCAGGCCAGCTGTTTGGTAACAGATGCCTATAGAAGGGTGGTGACAAACGAAACAGGAAGAGAGGTGGTTGTGAGGAATATGATTAAGTCAGGTTCAGTAGGACTTGTTAAACTACTGCATTTGAAGTAATGGAGAAGAAATAAATAACATCAAGTTTCAAAGATCAGAAATTGAGTGGTAATGAAGCTGATGATGTCAGCTACAAGCTTTAATTAAGCATCTACTGTATATCAGGCTCTGTGACAAATGCTGCTCTTACAAAAAAGGCAAAAACCACTTTTTGCTCTCAGGGAGCTTACAATGTAATGGAAAGAATGACAGCAGAAAGAGAGGCAGGTCTAGTGGTAAATATAATCAGCTCAGTGCTGGCAATATTGAATTTGATATGTCATACATACACACACACATATATATATATCATATATATGTGTGTGTATATATATATATATATATATATATATATATATATATATATATATATATATATATATATATATACGTGTATATATATATATATAGATCTATATCTATCTATCTCTCTATGTATATATGTTTTTCCGGGAGCGGGCATCTTTCTTAGCTGCTGAAAATTAAATGTTCTTGCCTAATAAATCTAAATTAGTTTAAAAATTATATGAAATAGCTATTATCTTTAAAATTCTGACTCCCCAAATGACAACCTTGACTTCCTATGGAAAGGAAAATTTTTGTGAATGGAAAACAATCACAAACATTCTTTCAGTATTTGCAAGATTCCTCCCCTCACTAGCCCCCAGCTATTTTTTCTTGAAGGGCTCTGGTAGTATAGGAAAGTTAAAAAAAAAAAAGAGAACAGCATCATCTTTGTATCTGTGTGGTGTCCAGTGGTGAGAAAAACCTTTATGGTAGGATTGCCTTGCTTGTTACTGAACTATTGCTGATGGAGTTCAAAGTACTTAAAGAACATTGAGGAGCTTCTTCCTGAGTATGAACTACTCCTTGGGAATGAGTTTGGAACTTTTGGAAATGGTAATAACTTTTTAATTTCCCTCAGGTATCATTAAATAAATTAATACTTTAGCATAAGAAATGGTTCCCTAATTACTGAGGATCTCACTAATTCATAGAAAAGCTTCATATGTTTGGTAGTTACCAGGTATTTTGAATCCTCATTATTCACTGGGAATGCATTCCTGATGGTCACTATTAACAACAAAATTGTGAAGATAGGGTCACAGAGAGAATTCCTATAGTGATGACAGAAAGATTTTGAGGCCAGAGGTGAGTCTTGGTCAGGATAACTGAAGGAAGTTTTTTTTTTCCCCCCTGGGAAAAATGATGAAATTAATTTAAGTGATGAAAAATGAGAAGATGAATTGAAAAGCAATTATTGGAATCTTCCTGTTTTCAGGTGGGAAACTGAAGCACTATTCAGTGATTTGTCCAGATTCATTCTTCAAGCTATTAGAAGAGTCAAACTTAGAACCTAGTCTGGCATTGCATTACAATCGAAAACACTTCAGCTCATGATTTCTCTGTATTTACATATTGATTAGCAGTATTTTCACTGGAGCAGTACCTTCCAATTTTTTTTTTTACATTAAACTCTTGATTATCCACACAGAATCTTAGAATTTAGAAATTAGAAGGGACCCCAGAAGTCACCCAACACACTTGATACTCTCTACAATATCTCTGACAAGTGGTCATCCATGTTCAATTTGAAAACCTTCAGTGATAGGAAGCCTAATATCTTCTGAGGAAACTCTTTACACTTTTGCATGTTTGAAGTTTGAGGCAACATCTATTTGCCTTCACAAGCCATTATGTATCAACTGGAGGAGGCATGGGAGAGTGACTTGAGTATTGGGCTTAGCATTAGGAAAAACTGGGCTCAAATCCAACTTCTGACATTTCCTATATGTCCCTTAGTAATTCGCTTATCATTTGTCTACATCAGGTAGTCCTTAGGATTCACCCACTAAGAGATTGCAATCTGAGTTGATTGAGGAAGATATTGTATCAAGTTACTTATACTGATGATTTCATACATTGTGTATGTGGTTGTGCATGTAAAATGCAGTGTATACATACAGAATCAGATGTAGATTATCCAATCTTTAGACAACCCCCCCCCTCCACTTTTCCACCCACAGTAGGACTAATTCTTTCCAGTGAGTATTTTCCAATTTTAGGATTAGCTTAACGAAAACTTCCAGGAAAAGAAAATCTATTTCAGTAGCATCACATTATCCATCCCAAAGCAACCATTAATGTGTCTGACATTTTCTTCCATTGGTGTTCATAATTGAAAACTGACAGTAGTTAAGAGGATTTACAGAATTAATTTTTATTCTATTTTTTCTAACCACATATTCTATTAGTGTATTTCCATATCTGAATTACTGATAGAAATCAAGCATTAGGGAAGGGGCTTTTAACCTCAGGTCCATTAACTTATTTTTAAAATATTTTGCTATAAGGGGGTGGAGCCAAGATCAAAGAGTAGAGAAAGCGCTCTGCTGAGCTCGCTTAATAATTCCTTCCAAAAAAAAAATTTAAAATACTGCCTCAAATCAAATTCTGGAGAAGTAGAGCCAACCAAAGGTCAGAGTCAGAAATCCTTCTAGCCCAGTACAACATAGCTCAGAAAGAGAGATCTGTGATAAGGAGGTGGAGGCTAGCCCCAAATCCATGTGAATGAAAGGCCTGTGGTGGGAGTACGTGGTGGCAACAGAAGCAGCTACCACATAAGGATCTCCCAAGCCAGAGACAGTAAAGGGACCTGGCAACTGCTCAGAAAAAATTATGGGAACCCCTGTCCTACCAATGGGTGTAGACCTATATGCTCTTGACAATTCCATTGCCTATACCTATTGCTACATAATAGCTCAAGAGCAGAGAGGAGTACTTTTGGCATGAAAAAGCTGGAACTTTACTTAAGACAGTGCACCTTTTTGTCCTTCAGGGTGAGAACAGAGCAAAACATTAACAAAAGGTTCCAAATGAAGAAATAGGATGGAAAATGAGCAAACAACAACGACCAAAGTACCTGACCATAAAAATCTACTATAGTGCCCAGGAAAACCAGAACAAAAATGTCCACAGAAGACAAAGAAGTCAAAACAGCTACAAGCAAAACCTGAAAGGAAAAAAAAAGTGAATTGAATATAAGCCCAATAAGAATTCCTGGAAGAGATTAAAAAAGGATTTTCAAAATCAAATAAGAATGGTTGGGGAGAAAATAGTCAAAGAAATAAAAGCAAACAAAGAAAATTATAAAAAATACAATTAGATAAAAGAAGCACAAAAATACTGAATAAAATGTCTCAAAAACCAGAATTTTTCAAATGGAAGAAGAGGTACCAAAGCTCACTCAAGAAAACAATTACTTAAAATTAGAATTGGACAAGTGGATGATAATGACTCCATGAGACATCAAGAAACAATAAAACAATGTCAAAAATAAAAAAAGAGGAGAAAATATGAAATATCTCATTTGAAAAGCAACTGACCTGAAAATAGATTGAGAAGAGATAATTTAAGAATTATTGAGCTACCTGAAAGCTATGATCAAAAAAAGAGTCTAGATATCCTGTCAAAGAAAACTAGAACCAGAAGGTAAAATAGAAATTGAAAGTCTCCACTAATCATCACATAAAAGAGATTGAAAAGTGAAAACTCCCAATGATATAATAGCTAAACTCTAGAGGTCCTATGTCAAAGAGAAAATGCTTAAAGCAGTCAGAAAGAAATTACTCAAATATTGTGGAACCATATTCAAGATCACACAAGATTTAGAAGCTATTACATTAAAGAAGTGGAACAGTTTGGAATATGGTATTCCAGAAGGCACAAGAGCTGGGATTACAACCAAGAATAATCTACTCAGCAAAAATGAGTATAATCCTTTAGGGGGAAATGGATATTTAATGAAGTAAAGGACTTTCAAGCATTCCTAATGAAAATTGAGCTGAATAGAAAAATTGACTTTTAAATACAGGAATGTAGAGAAGCATAAAAAAGTAAATATGAAAGTAATCATAAGAGACTTATTAAAGTTGAACTGTTTACATTGGGAAGATGATACATGTTCATATGAGAACCTGATTAATTTAACTTCTAAGAAGTTTATCATTAGTAAGGCAGTGAGAAGCAGTGTACATAGACAGAAGGTCCATACCATGTAAGTCTGAGTCGATTACGTGGAGATGATCTCTAAAACAAAGAAAAGAGGGTGAAAAAGAGGAATACACAGGGAAAAGGTAGCAGGAGAGGTAAAATGGAGAAAATTTTCCCACCTATAAGAGGCACACATGGAAGAAGTTTTACAATAGAAAGGGAAATGGAATAGTGTTGGTGGGTAATGATATAACCCTTTTATGTCTAAATCATTTATCGATTTTAACCATATATTCATAAGTAAATTAGGGGAACATTAAAATGTACCTTGTAATATTTCTGCATAATGAAAGAGTTTGTGATAAAACAAGAGCTAAAAAGGGTCATGGGAAGTAAAATTGACAATTTTCATTACATGAAATTAAAAAGTGTTTGCACAAACAAAATTAGCACAACTGAAATATGGACTCAGACACTTACTGACTGTGTGACCCTGGGCAAATCACTTAACCCTGTTTGCCTCAGTTTCCTGATCTCTGAAATAAGCTAGAGAAGGAAATGGCAAACCACTCCAATATCTTTGAGGTGAAAACACTAAATAGAGTCAAATCCATCCATCAATTAATAAAAATAACACAAAATTTTAAAAGTATTTCACCATAATCAGTTTTCTTTGTACTTATTTTATGCAATTAAAAGCATCATTCTGAGAAGGTGTCCACACATTTCACCAGACCATCAAAGGGGTTAATCACATACACAGATAATTCCTTGCATATATGAACCTTAACACTCACCTTCCCCAAAGTATGTTTGAATTTGCAACATATTACTGGTTTTGCCTCAATTGTAGAGATGCCAATTAACTCACAATTATGCATATATAATTAGAAACAAAATGTTTATATTTTAAAGTTTCACTAGGCCTCTGAGATAAATAACAACAGCAAACATTTATGTAACATATACTAAGTGCCAGTGTTTGTGCTAAATGCTTTACACATATCTCATTTGATCCTCATAATAACTCTCGGAATAAAATCAGGGGAAATTATCATCCCAATTTTATGGCTGAGAAAACTAAAGCAAGGTAAGGGGGTTTTCTCTAGCTCATCCACCTAGTAAGTGGCTGAGATGACATTTGAATTCACATCCTTCTGACTCCAAACTTCAAGCTCTATCCTCTGCATCATCTTACTCTTTAATCACATAGATGAAGACAGAGACCTAGAAAGATGAAGTTACTTGACCAAAGTCATATATTTACACAGTGGCAAACTAAAATATAGAATCTAAGTCTTAGGAGTGAATGAAAAGCATTGTGTTTTTTTGCAAGTGTATGTCCTTCCCCCATTTTTATGATCTCTTTGAGATACAAACCTAGAAGTGGTATTGCTAGGTCAAAGGGTAGGCATGGTTTTATAGCCCTTTGGGTACAGTTCCAAATTGCCATTCAAAATGTTTGGATCAGATCACAACTACACCAATAATGCATTAGTTTTCCAATTTTCCCACACGTTCTCCAACATTTATCATTTTCCTGTTTTGTCATGTTGTCCAATTTGATAGGTGTGATGTGGTACCTCAGAATTCTTTTGATTTGAATTTCTCTAATCAATAGTGATGTAGAGCATTTTTTCATATGACTACGGATAGCTTTAATTTCTTTGTCTGATAACTGCCTATTCATAACCTTTGACCATTTATCAATTAGGGAATGGCTTATATTCTTACAAATTTGACTTAGCTCTCCAAATATTTTAGAAATGAGACCCTTATCAGATACACTAGTTGTAAAAAAATCTTTCCCAATTTTCTACTTTCCTCCTAACCTTGGTTGCATTGGCTTTGTTTTTGCAAAACCTTTTTCATTTTAATGTAATCAAATTTATCTATTTTGCATTTCATAATGTTCTCTATCTCTTGTTTGGTCATAAATTCTTCTGTTCTCCACAAACCTGACAGGTAAAATATTCCTTGCTCTCCCAGTTTGCTTATAGTATCAGTCTTTGTATCTAAATCATGTACTCATTTTGACTTTATTTTAGCATATGGTGTAAGATTTTGGTCTATGCCTAATTTCTGCCATACTTTTTTACAGTTTTGCCCACAGTTTTTCTTAAATAGTGATTTCTTATCCCAGAAGCTTGGGTCTTTGGGTTTATGAAACAGTATATTACTATAGTCATTGAATATTGAGTCTTATGTGCCTAACCTATTTCATTGATCTACCACTCTTTTTCTTAGCCAGTACCAAGGAGTTTTGATGATTGCTGCCTTATAGTACAATTTAATATCTGGTATGGCCAGGTCACCTTTCCTAGCATTTCTTTTCATTAATTCCCTTGATTTCTGGATCTTTTGTTCCTTCCTTATCTCTTTTAATTAGGTCTACTTTTGCTTTTGCTTTGTTTGAGATCAGGCTCGCTACCTCTCTTTTGTTTGTTTGTTTGTTAGTTTTTTTACTTCAGTTGCCCCGCAATATATTCAACTGCAGCATTTTACCTTTATCCTGTACGCATACCTCTGTTTCAAATGTGCTTCTTATAAACAACATACTGTAGGATTATGGTTTTTAATCCATTCTGCAATCTTCAGCTCCTTAAATTTGGCAGGTAAATTAATTCCTTGTTCTTCCAGTTTGCTTGTAGTATTAGCCTTTATAGCTAAATCATTTACCTATTTTGAGTTTATTTTGGTATATGGTATAAGATGTTGATCTATGCCTAGTTTCTGCCATACTGTTTTCCAGTTTTCCCAGCAATTTTTGTCAAAAAGTGAGTTGTTATCCCAGAATCTGAGGTTTATCAAATCGTAGATTACTACAGTCATTTACTACAGTGTCTTGCATACCTAACCTATTCCACTGATTCATGACTCTATTTCTTAGCTAGTACCAAGTAGTTTTGATGATTGCTGCTTTATAATACAATTTAAGATCCAGTACACCTTGGCCACCTTGGACCTTTTGTTCTTCCAAATGAATCTTGTTATTATTTTTTTCTAGCTCTATAAAATAATTTTGGTAGTTTTTTTTTTGGTAGGGCACTGAATAGGTAAATTAGTATAGGTAGAATTGTCATTTTTATTATATTAGCTCAGCCTACCCATAAGTAACTGGTGTTTTTCCAATTATTTAGATCTGACTTTGTTTGTATGCAAAGTGTTTTGTAATTGTGTTCTTATAGTTCCTGGATTTGTTTCAGCAGTTGGAAGCCCACACATTTTATTATGTCTACAGTAACTTTAAATGGAATTTCTCTTTCTATCTCTTGCTGTTGGGCTTTGTTGGTAATATATAGAGATGCCAATAATTTATGCGGATTTATTTTATAATCTGCAACTTTGCTAAAGTTGTTTAGCATTTCAAATACTTTTTTACTCAATTTTCTAGAATTCTCTAAGTATGTCATCATATTTTTGCAAAGAGTGATAGCTTTGTTTCTTTTTTGCCTGTTCTAATGCTTTCAATTTCATTTTCTTCTCTTATTGCTAAAGCTGACATCTCCAGTACCGTATTAAACAACAGTGGTGATAATGGACATCATTGTTTCACCCCCAATCTTACTGGAAATGAAGAAGGACAACATTAACTGAAGAAAATAACTCGTTAAAAATACAATTGGCTGAATGGAAAAAGAGGTACAATTTTTTTTAAAAAAGGAAATTTAAAAGGAAGAAAAATTGAATAATTCATTTAAAATACAGTTGATAAACTGGGGGGAAGTGCACTGAAGAAAACAATCTCTGAAAGGTAAAATGGGCCAAATGGAAATGGAGGTGCAAGAGCTAACTGAAGAAAACAAGTTGTTAAAAATTAGAATTGCACAAGTGGAAGCTCATGACTCTATACTACATCAAGAATCAGTGAAACAAAATCAAAAGAAGAAAATGTAAAATACCTCATTAGAAAACCAACTGATCTGGGAAATAGATCCAGGAGAGATAACTTAAAAATTAGTGATGTACCTGAAAGCCATTATTGGAAAAAGCACTTGGACAGTATCTTTCAAGAACGTATCAAGGAAAATAGCCATGAAGTAGTAGAACAAGATGGTAAAACAGTCTCCAAAGAAATCCACTCATCTTCAGGAAAAGATATCAAAATGAAATGAGAAAAAGGGGACCAATGAATTGGGCATGTAAACAAAACCAAAGGAAAGATTAACAAAACTGCAATTAAGAAAACTGTTGAACTAATAAATAAAATTAAGTTTGTTTTATGAAAAAAACCCAGTAAAATAGGTAAACTTTTAGTTAATTTGATGAAAAAGAAGAAAACAAAATTACCAGTATGAAAGATGAAAAGGATGAATTCATCATCAATGAAAAGGAAATTAAAACAATAATTAGGAGTTATTTTGCCCAATTGTATGACAATAAATCTGATAATCTTAGTGAAATAGAAAATATTTACAAAAATATAAATTACCTAACTTAAGAGAAGAGGAAACAAAATAATTTAAAAAAAAATCTTAGAAAATGAAATTGAACAAGCCAACAATGAATTTCCTAAGAAAAAAATCTCCAGGGGCAGATGGATTCACAAATGAATTGTACTAAACTTTAAAGGAATTCCAATACTATAGAAATTATTTGGGATAAAAGGCAAAGAAGGAGCCCTAATAAATTCTCTTTATGGTAAAATATGGTGCTTATACCTAATCCTGGAAGAGGCAAAACAGAAAAGTGAAATTGTAGCTCAATTACTGTAAGGAATATAGATACAAAAATTTTAAATAAAATATTAGCCAAGAGATTACAACACTTTATCACAAAGATGATACAATTATGACTGGGGAGGGAGTTTTACCAAGAATTCAGGAATAGTTCAATATCAGCATAATTGATCATGTCAATAACAAAATTAACAGTAAGTACATGATTACCTCAATAGATGTAGAAAAAGCTTTTGATAAAATACAGCAGCCACTCCTAAACCAAAACAAAACAAAACAAAACCCCAACAAACAAACACTAGAGAGAATGGGAATAAATGGAGTCTTCCTTTTTTATCTCTATAAAACTACCAGCAACATTATATGTACATGGGATGAGCTAGAAGCTTTTGAAATAAGATCAGTGGTGAAACAGGGATGTCCATGATCATCACTGTAAGTCAGTATTATACTAGAAATGTTAGCTTTAGCAATTATAGAAGAAAAAGAAATTGAAGGAATTAGAATGGGCAAAGAAAGAACAAAACTATCACTTTGTGGATTACATGATGGTATACTTAGAAAATCCAAAAGAAACAACTAAATACCTATTTAAAATAATAAACAACTTCAGCAAAGCTGTAGGATATAAAACAAATCTACAGAAATTGACATTTATTTCTTACAGTTTTAATTAATCAATCAATTAATTAATTTTTAGTTTTCAACATTCACTTCCACAAGATTTCGAGTTCCAAATTTTCTCCCCATCTCTTATTTACCCCAACCCCAAGGAAGTATGCATTCTGAGTACCATTTCATCCTATTTGCCCTCCCTTCTATCATACCCCCTCCTCTAATCCCCTTCCCCTTCTCTTTTTTTTTTGTTGGGCAGGATAGATTTCTATACCCCTTTGCCTGTATATCTTATTCCCAGTTGCATGTAAAAACCATTTTTAACATGCATTTTTAAAATGCTGAGTTTCACATTCTCTCCTTTCCTCCCAACCCACCCACCCTCATTGAGAAGGCAACAATTTGATACATGTTACATATGTGTAGTCATGCAAAACACTTCCATAGTAGTCATGTTGTGAAAAACTAACTTTATTTCCCTCCATCCTATCCTGTCCCACATTTATTCTATTCTCTCCTTTGACCTTGTCCCTCCTCAAAAGTATTTCTTCTGACCTCATTTCTATCAATCCCCTTGATCCTGTTCCCCCTTATTTTCCTGTAGGGCAAGATAGATTTCCACACCCAATTGAGTATGTATGTTACTCCCTCCTTAAGCCAAATCTGATGAGAGTAAGGTTCACTCATTTACTCTCACCTCCACCCTCTCCCCTCCATTTTAAAAGCTTTTTCTTGCCTATTTTATATGAGATAATTTACCCCATTCTACCTCTCCCTTTCTCCTCCTAGTGTAATCCTTTCTCACCCCTTAATTTTACTTGTTAGATATCATCTATCTATCTATCTATTCCCTCCAACTGCCCTGGTACTGAAAAGGTCTCATAAGTCAAAATATCGTCTGTTGATGTATGAATGTAACCAGTTCAACTTTAATAAGTCCCTTATGATTTCTCTTTCCTTTTTAGTATTCCATGCCTCTCTTGAATCATGTATTTGAAAGTCAACCCTGCTCTTTTCATCAAAAATGCTTAAAAGTCCTCTATTTCACTGAATTTTGATTTCTCCCCAAAGAATTTTACTCAGTTTTTCTGGGTAGGTGATTCTTGGTTTTAATCCTAGCTCCTTTGACCTCTTCAGTATCATATTCCAAGCTCTCTAATCCCTAAAGTTATAAGCTGTTAAATCTTGTGTTATCCTGACTGTGTTTCCAAAATTTTTAAATTGTTTACTTCTGGCTGCTTGAAATGCTTTTCTCCTTGACCTGGGAACTCTGGAATTTGGCTATAGTATTCCTAGTTTTCCTTTGTGGTTCTTTTTCAGGAGGAGATTGGTAGATTCTTTCCATTTCCATTTTACCCTCTAGTTCTAGAATATCAACACAATTTTCCTTGAGAATTTCTTGAAAGGTGATGTCTAGCCTTTTTTTTTTTTGATCATGGCTTTCAGATAGTCCAATAATTTTTAAATTACATCTCCTGCATCTATTTTTCCAGGTTAGCTATTTTTCCGATGAGGTATTTCATAGTGTCTTTTTAAATTTGTTTTTTTGTCATTCTTTTGGTTTTATTTTTTTTTTTAATTTCTTGATTTCTCATAGAGTCACTTGCTTCCATTTGTTCCATTCTAATTTTTAAGGAATTATTTTCTTCAGTGAGCTTTTGGACCTCCTTTTCTATTTGGCCAATTCTGCTTTTGAAGGCATTCTTTTCCTCATTGGCTTTTTGGTCCCCTTTTGCAATTTGGGGTAGTCTATTTTTAAGGTGTTATTTTCTTCAGTAATTTTTTGGGTCTCCTTTAATAAGTTGTTCACTAATTTTTTTTAAATTTTATTAATTTATTTTGATTTATCAACAATCACTTCAATATGCTTTTGAGTTGAAAATTTTCCTCCCCCTTCCTCCCCTCCACCCTCCCCAAGATGGCACACAATCTGATATAGGCTTTACATTTACATTCCTATTAAACACATTTCACATCAGTTAAGTTGTAAGTAAAAATTAAAACCAATAGGAGGAACCATTAATAAGTGATAGCAATTCGACTTCCATAGTTCTTTCTTCGGACATGGACAGCATTTCCCATCCCGAGATGTCTTAGATCCTTGTAATGCTGAGAAGGGTTCAGTTTAACAATACTAGTCATTGCATAACCTGTCTGTTATGGTGTACAAAGTACTCTTGGCTCTGCTCACTTCACTCAGCATCAGATCATATAAGTCTTTCCAGGTTTTTCTGAAGTCAACCTGCTCATCATTTCTTATAGCACAATAGTATTCCATCACATTCATATACCACAACTTGCTCAGCCATACCCAAATTGATGGGCATCCTCTCAATTTCCAATTCTTTGCCACCACAAGAATAGCTGCTATGAATATTTTTGTACATGTGGGTCCTTTTCCCATTTGTTTGATCTCTTTGGGATATAGCCCTAGAAGTGCTATTGCTGGGTCAAAGGGTATGCACATTTTCATAAACCTTTGGGCATAGTTCCAAATTGTTCTCCAAAATGATTGGATCATTTCACAACTCCACCAATAATGTATTAGTATTCCAATTTTCTCACATCTTCTCCAACATTTATCATTTTCCTGTTTTGTCGTGTTGGCCAATCTGATAGGTGCGATGTGGTACCTCAGAACTGTTTTGATTTGATAATTTTTATGCTTTGTATTGACATTTATTATTACTTTTATTATTACTTTTGTGGTTTTCTTTGAATCTTGATGCATTGGGAAAAGGATGTTAGGTGGTGGGGGAGAGAATGAGTCTGATTCACCCTTTATAATCTAACTGTTTGTATAGAAGAAGATCAGGGAAGATTCGGGGGGAGGGGCAAGGGGGTAACCTTTGAGGCGAAACAACCCGGATTTAATTGTCACGGATTAGAGGATTGAAAAAGAAAAGAAAAGAAAAAAAAGCGCTCTTTCTCCTAATAACTGAAAACATTTCAAGCTCTTTCTCAATGTCATTTAATCCATTTTCAGATTCTGTACAGTGTACACTAAGACACTGTACAAGTAGAACCAGAGAGCTCCTTGTGAATCAAAATTCTTCAATAAAGGAAATGTGCCTTTAGGCAGCATACTTTCTACTTGAGTTAAGCAGCTAATTTAGGAGCATAGTATAGTAGGAAGTGTGTAGATTTTGGAATCTGAGGATCTGGTTTTGAATCACAGCTCTGATTCTCACTAGGTGTGTGATCTTGGTCTGGTCACAACTTCTATGAGCCTTGGGTCCTCTTCTGTAAAAAATGATGGATTATTTGGCTTCTGAGATCCTTTCTACATCTAGATCTATGATCCTATAATCCTATGTCACCTAACTTCCCTGGGCCTCAGTTTACTACTCTGTAAAATGAGGAGGTTGGATGAATCTTAAGGTCTCTTTTTGCTCTGAACTTGGGGTCTTATGTTTTTGTATGGCAATATTTTTTTGTGCATTTTTAAAAATTAATTTGTTTATTTTAGTTTTCAACATTCACTTCCACAAGATTTTGAGTTCCAAATTTTCTCCCCATCTCATTCTTTGGCCCACTCCAAGATGGTGTGCATTCTGAATATTCCTTCTCTTAGTCTGCCCTCCCTTCAATTTCTCTCCCCCCAGCATGGTGACAAGTGTTGGAGGGGATGTGGGAAAATCAAAACACTAATGTACTCTTGGTGAAGTTCTATGCTGATTTAACCATTCTGCATAGCAATTTGGAGGTGCACCCAAAGGGCACATGCGTACCCTTTGACTAAGCAATAGTACTACAAGATCTATATCTCAAAGTGATAAAAAAAAAAAAAAAAGAAAAGGACCTATGCGTACAAAAATATTTATAACAGATCTTTTTTGTGGTGGCCAAGAACTGGACATTGAGGGAATATCAATAAATTGGGGAATGGCTGAACAAGTTGTGGTATATGATTGTGATGGAATACTATTGTGCTTTGAGGAATAATGAGCAGGATGCTCTCAGAAAAACCTGGAAAGACCTACGTGACCTGATGCAAAGTGATGTGAGCAGAATCTTGAGAACATTGTACATCATATTATTTGTGTTGTATGATGATCTCCTATTAATAACTTAGCTATCCTCAGCAATACAATGATCTAAGACAATTCTGTAGGGCTTATGATGAAAGGTACTATCTATCTCCAGAGGAAGAACTGGTAGAGCCTGAATATAGATCAAAGATACTTTTTCTTCATTTTTTTTCTTTTTTTTTCTTTTTTTTTTTGTTGTTGTCTGTGTTTTCTTTCACAGAATGACCTACATGGAAATTTGTTTTGCATGACTGCACATGCATAGCCTATGTCAACTTGCTTGCCTTGTCAAAGACAGTGGAGCTTAGGAGGGAGGGAGACAATTCAGAACTCAAAATTTGAAAAAAAAGTATATTAAAATTGTTTTTACATATAATTGGGAAAATAAAATATTAAATAAACAGGAATAATATAATGGTTTGCTAGCCAGCATGACTCAAATGAAATCAAGTTTTAAATAGATGATGCATAGGTGTTTCAAGAGACTCTTATGTCAACTGGAAGCAAAAGATTTTCTGGCAAAGGCTTTTCTCCTTTGAACTAATTTATAATACTATTCAGCAACAAGGTCAGGTGGGACCATATTCACATAACTTGTTCTTGCATCTAACCAGTTTCAAAGTATAAGAATACCTCATTAATTCAGACCCCACTGATTCTAAGATTGTGATAATTCCTTTAGGAGCTGCACTAAAGTTTCATAGCTTTGCACTATGTATGAGAAAGGAGTTTGCTAAATAAAGGAATTGTATGAAAGAGATTTCAAGGAGTGTTTTTTTTAAACTGAAGAAAATGTATTATATTCTAGGACTCCAGAAACACCCTTTTACATGCAAACAATTGAAAGACTGATTATAAATAATTTATAACTGTTCATTAACAGGTTTCCTAAGGACCTTTGTTTGGTAACATTATCTTGGTTGCCTCCTTCCAAACCCAGCTTGCTAACCAATGACCAATTTAGTCCTGCCCCTGTCTGAATTGTAATATTCTGAATTAATGGAGACTTATGCAAAAATGAAGTTTTAATGGAATAACTTCACAATTCTTTTTAAACATGCTATAAGACTTTCTTTGCTAATTCAGACTTGTTTGCTTTAGTTTGATGAGCATCCTCAGATACTAGACTCTTCTGTTAAAAACTATGCCAAACATCATAAGCATATATAAGACACTAATGTGTTTTGGAAAGAACATCATCCTAAGGAGAGATAGTATGCTGGAGTGAAGAGAGCATCGCGTGTCATAATGTCTAATCCGAAATCTGAGCTCTACTATTTGCTATCTCTGAAATAGCTAGTCACAATGATTTTGTGTAAGTCAACAGGTTTGCATTTAATGCAGCTAGAGTGGGTCCACAAGAATCCTCTTCCTAATTGCACACCTTCTTTCTAGGACTCACTCTTTCCACCCTTTTGGAAGCCTCCCTTTGGAGATTTTTGAAGCAATTTGAAGAAGCCCCAGGATGGCTTGTTTAACCTTGTCTAACTGCCACAAAGGAAGGCAGAAAATAGAAAAGTAAAGGAAAATGGAGTGTACTATTCTGAATCCAAATAGAATCAGTAACATATGCTGACTAAATGTAAGACACACTATCCAGAAGGAAGAAATGGGAATTAGCTGGCCCAAAGTATAACATATACACTTAGCCAGCTTAACTGGGTACAAATGAAAGAGATTCCTGCATACAACTGAGGAAACCTTTTATGAGGGGAGAAAAGGCTATGGGACCTAACTGAAAGAACAAAAACCTTCAATGGACTGTGGAAAGGAATTATGATGTTGGGTCTACCTGGAAAAGTTGAAAGTAGTAAGTAGCCCACAGGTATTTTGATAGTGACTACTTCATTCTGACAAGCAGAAATAGGGATTTCATTTCTAATATAATCCCTCCATGTCCCAGTTGCTCAGTAGCTAGCACCATTGTTTGAGGAAGAAAATACAAATATAACAGTGGTAAGAGGAGATATGATAGTAAGTGACTGGTAGCCAAAGGAAGGGAGCAACCAGCAGCTACAGAATTGTAAGGCTATTCGCTGTAGTGGTAAACTTCTATGGGAAAAAAAAATTAAACATCAACTAAACATATGAAGTAGACTTTTTTATAATTCATTGGATACATTAGAACTGTTTGAATGAAGAACACAGGAGGCAGAGCCAAGATGGCAGAGTAAAGGCAGTGACTTGCTTGAGCTCTCCCCTAAACCCCTCCAAGTACTTGTAAAAATGGCTTTAAACAAATTCTGGAGCAGCAGAACCCACAAAAAGACAGAGTAAAACAAATTTACAGCCCAAGACAAGCTGGATGGTTGATTGGAAAGCTCTATTGCACCAGGCTGGGAAAGGAGTTCAGTTCAGTAAGGCCTCAGTGAACCTACAGCAGGCCTCAGGGGACTGAATCACAGGCAGCTGTGGTGGTTTCCAGATGTCTTAAACCACAAACACCAAAGGCAACTTAGAAGGTCAGTAGGAAAGGTCTGTGACCATGATGAGAGAGAAGCTCAGTCCCAGTCACTGTCCCAGTACAGCCCCAGGGCAGCAGGTGCTTCCAGAGATCTCACCCCACAGACAAAGGGGGCAATCAAGTGGCTGATAAGAGGGGGATTGCTGGGATCTCTTTGCTGGTGCTGAGGCAGGATGCTCTTGTTTTGCCGATGCTTGGATATGGGTCATAGATCTGGATTTCGATCCTGGGGCGAGGAGGAGTGCTAGCGTGGTGGAGCTTGTAGTAGAGATGAAGAGAGAATGCTCCTCACAGTTCTAAGGCAGAAAAGAGTTCTCGGTCTTCTGTGGTCACTCATAGACTAGAACACAGGCCAGGAAAGGAGGAAACACCTCAGCCCTCATTGTACCATCTTGGAAAAAGTGAAAATTTACAGGTCCCTTGAAGTTACTCTGAAAACAGCTGCACAAAACCCATGAAGCTTGGGACAGCACATTCTCCACACTGGAAGTAGATCCTTACTTTAAGAAAAAGTTTAAAACTCAAGTAATTGGCTGGGAAGATGAATAAACTGCACAAAAAGTCATACCATAGAATTTTTCCTTAGTGACAAAGAATAACAAAACATACAACCAAAAGAAGACAACAGAGCCAAAGCTCCTACATCCAAAGCCTCCAAGAAAAATGTGAATCAGTACCAGGCCATGGAAGAGCTCAGAAAAGATTTTGAGAAGCAAGTAAGAGAAGTAGAGGAAAAACTGGGAAGAGAAAATGAGAGTGATGCAAGAAAATAATGAAAAACAAGTCAACAGCTTCCTAAAGGAGACCTAAAAAAAAAAACACTGAAGAAAATAAAACCTTAAAAAAAATAGTCTAACTCAAATGGCAAAAGAGGTCCAAAAAGCCAATGAGGAGAAGAATGCCCTCAAAAGCAAAACTGACCAAATGGAAAAGGAAGTCCAAAAGCTCATTGAAGAAAATTCTTCCTTAAAAATTAGAATGGAGCAAATGAATGATAGTGACTTTATGAGAAATCAAGACATTGTAAAACAAAACCAAAAGGATGAAAAAAAAAGAAAAGAAAATGTGAAATATTTCATTGGAAAAACAACTGGTCTGGAAAATAGATCCAGGACAGATAATTTAAAAATTATTGGACTATCTGAAAGCCATGATCAAAAAAAGAGCCTAGACATCATTGAAGAAATTATCAAGGAAAACTGCCTTGATATTCTAGAATCAGAGGGTAAAATAGAAACGGAAAGAATCCAGAATCTCCTCCTGAAAGAGATCCCAAAGGAAAACTCCTAGGAATATTGTAGACAAATTCCAGAGTTCTCAGGTCAAGGAGAAAAGTATTGCAAACAGCCAGAAAGAAACAATTCAAGTATTGTGGAAACACAAACAGGGTAAGAAAAGATTTAGCAGCTTCTACATTAAGGGACTGTAGGGCTTGGAATATAATATTCTGCAGGGAAAAGGAGATAGGATTACCACCAAGAATTACCTACCCAACAAAACTGAGTATAGTCCTTCAGGGGAAAAAAAATGAATACTCAGTGAAATAGAGGACTTTCAAGCATTCTTGATGGAAAGACCAGAGTTGAACAGAAAAATTGACTTTCACATACAAGACTCAAGACAGGCATGGACAAATAAACAGGAAAGAGAAACCATAATGGACTTATTAATGTTGACCTGTTTACATTCCTACGTAGGAAGATGATATTTGTAACTCATGAGACCTTTGTCAGTAAAAGGGTAGTTGGAGGGGAAAAAAAAGTTATACGTATGTATGTATGTATGTACATATGTATAGATAGATAGATAGGTAGATAGATAGATAGGTAGATAGATAGATAGATAGGTAGATAGATAGATAGATAAATAGAGGACACGGGGTGAGTTGAAGATGAAGGGGTGATATCTGGAGAATAAAATTAAGGTGTGAAAGAGGATTATACTGGAAGAAGGAGAAAGGGAGAGCTAGAACGGTATAAATTATCTCACATAAAATAGACAAGAAAAGGCTTTTACAGTGGAGGGGAATGGGGGAAGGTGAGAGGGAATGAGTGAATCTTATTCTCATCAGATTTGGCTTAAGGAGGGAATGACACTCACACTCAGTTGGGTATGGAAACTATCTTACCCTACAGGAGAGTAGGGGGGAAGGGGACAAGGGAGCAGTGAGATGATAGAGAGGAGGGCAGACTGGGGAGGGGGTAATCAGAAGCAAACACTTCTAAGGAGGGACAGGGTCAAAAGAGAGAATGGAATAAATGGGGATGGGATAGGATTAAGGGAAATATACTTAGTTTTTTGCAACTCGACTGCTATGGAAGTGTTTTGCATGACTACACAGGTATAACTAGTATCAAATTGCTTGCCTTGTCAATGAGTGTGGATGGGGAGGGAGGAAGGGAGAAAATTTTGAACCCAAAGTTTTAAAAAGAAATGTTAAAAACTGTTTTCACATGCAATCGGGAAATAAGATATACAGACAATGGGATGTAGAAATCTATCCTGACCTATAGAAAAATTGAAGGGGAAGGGGATAAGAGAAGTGGGGGAGAGATTGAAGAGAGGGCAGACTAGGGGAAGGGGTATTCAGAATGTATGCCATCTTGGGGTGGAGGGTGGGACAAGATGGGGAGAAAATTTGGAACTCAAAATCTTGTGGAAGTGAATGTTGAAAAGTAAAAATAAATGAATTAACAACAACAACAACAACAACAATAATAATAATGATTATGATAATAGAAACACACACACACACACACACACACACACACACACACACACACACACAGAACTGTTTGAATGGCCAGAGTAAAAAATGATCAGTCAAGTCAACTTGAAAGGAAATCTCCAGTGGAGTACTCCTAGGCAGTATGATTAGTTCAGGCTTTTGTTTGTTTGTTTTTTATCTTGTTAACAATTGCTTGAATAAAGAAATAGATGGGAGGCTTATGAAATTTACAAATGACACAAATCCAGGAGGGATAGCTAACACAGTATACGGTGTTTGGCCCATAGTAAGCATTTAATAAAAATTTCTTGATAATTTCTTTAACTGACTTGATGAGAGGGTTGGGATTCAAAAGTGTCTAGAGAGGCCAAATAATTGACTGCAAATAATTGGAAGACATTTAGCAACGATAAAGGTGAAGCCTTATGCTGGAGTCAAGAAACAAAATCAATTCTATGAATACAATACCAGGAGGCATGGTTAGATAACAATTTATATGGGGGGAAACAGTTCTGGTATTCTTAGTGGACTTCAAGTTAATGTGAGAGTCCACAGTGTGTTGTAATACATAGAAAGCTCAGGAAATTTTGGGTTGAGATGAGAGGAGATGATAATGTTGGTATAATCTGTCCATGTTAGACCATATCTGGTATATTTTGTAAAATTCTGGTCTCCATAATTTAGGGAGGGCATTAATAAACCAGAAAATATCAAGAGGAAGACAAATCAAATGATGAAGGACTGCCAATCAGGGTAGTACTAAAAATACATAATGATATCAGTCTTAAAATCTCAACCTTTAAAACTTCAATGAAAGGACCATTCAGCCTATTATTAAGTACTGGGTTGAAACTTGTCATTAGGCATAATATAAGAAGTAAGACTTTGGCTTTTTAAAAAATATTTCCAACAACTGCTATGACCTCTTCATCAATTGAGGAAGGTAGATGTGTACTAGAAAGGGAAAGAAAAGGAGGGGATGCATTGATGGTCTATGGTCTCAAGTGAGAATCTGTTCTATATTCTCTGTGGTGTAAAGAAAATCTGTTATATTTTTGATGCCTTTATTGCACAAGCATGCAAATGACAATAATGGTGATATATTGGAGAAAAACACTGTATTCCTCAGGCATCAACTGAGAGGGGCAACCAATTTGGATTATTGAAATTAGTGACCTGATTTTAGGAGTCTCAAATGGAGACATTCCTAGATATCATCCAGGATCTGGGGTGGGAAGGGCAACAAGCTTCTAGACATAATCAACTCTAAAGTTCTTTCACTTTGTAAGGTGGTTCATCATTAGACTATTTCATTAATTATGATGTCAGTATCTATAATTATTTTCTTTGAATAATTTTTGTTGGATTCAAGGATGTAGAACCTGAATGAGCTTCAGTATTTATTTATGCAAAATTTTATTGAATTGTTTTTTTTTTTTTCATTCACCCTTGCAGTTCCCAAAGACAACTAGGAACTCAGCAGGTAGTTGTGTATACGTGTGAGTGTGTGTGTTTGTGTGTGTGTGTGTGTGTGTGTGTATGTGTATGTCAAATATATTTATTGCTACTCCTAGCAATTCCAGAACTATGACAAGAAACTGGGAGAATAAACTTGCAAATGAGAAAGTATACTGCATTTGCTTAAAAAAAAATGTTTTCTAGGTAAGGCTAGCGCAACCTGTACAGTCAATGTAATTTGCAATACTGATATATATGGGGTTCCAACAGTGTTACACATACAATCAACATTTGTTACTGACAACTATTCAACCATAGTGGACTTAAATCCCCTAATATTTAAAGATTTAAATATTTAAAAACAAGGAAAAAAAAAACAAAAACAAAAAAACCCTATAAAACTTCATTGAAGCGTTTTGAAACCATAGTGTATGATCATAAGGATCATAGAAGTTAAGGTTAAAGGACATTCTTATTACCTAGTCCCACTTCTTCATTTTGCAGATAGGCAAACTGAGGCTTAGGGAATCTAAGTCACTTACTCAGGTCATATAAATAGAAAGAGATTTAATCCCAGGTCCTCTGACTCTAGAATCAGTGTGTTTTTCTACTTTAGGATGAATTTATTACACGTTAAATTCCGCCCAAGAAGTAATAGTGTTATATAATATGATTAAGTACATAAATAACCGAAATTCCTAACACTAAACAGGAAATAGAAATTAAGAATGTAGATTGGAGCATAGAACATGAATACTAGCAAAAACTGTCTCCTAAATTAATTAAGTCCACATTCAGAGACTATTTGCTAAATTAGGGGATGATAACCAGGCTGCAGTATAACAGCCCCTCTTTTCCAAAAAAAAAAATTACCCCCAAGTCTATAAACTGCAAATTATTCCAGACGTGCACAGTAAAACCAGAGAAACATGATGCTAAAAAGGGATCCCTAAAATGGCACTGATAACTTTGAAATATATTAAAGTCATGTTAAAGAGGTCTCACTTTTAAGTTATATCAAATGTAGACCTGGAGAATGGGATGAGAACCCTAAACTATAATCATTCGGATGTGAATTAAATTTTTAAACATCAAGACTATTTTTAAAATAAATCAATTTTAGAAAGTAACTGCTTAAAATATATTAAAATGTTTATTTCAATTTCACCTAATTTGTAAAATGTTGTTATGTTGTATAAATTACCTTGCATTCAAAGGAAAACATGGTTTGATATCATAATTCAAAATAATAAATCATGTAATGAATCTATATAATCCTTCACAGATATAGCATTACCATAGACATTACCCTGATTCATATGTGCAATCAGAGTTGATAAAGAGTCAGTAAGTCAGGCTTCCCTAGACCTGATAATCCACATAATTCAAAGTACAAGTAAATTACAAGGTCTGCGTTTACTTTCTACATCATGGTTTTGTCACTTGATTCTATCTCGCATATGATATGAGAATTCCTTTGTTTGGTTCAGAAATTTCTATCCTTAGTCCTTTTTGGTATCGGTTTGATAATACATATTTTCTTTTGAGGAGTGATATGTTTTCCTGAAAGGACCTAAATTTTGTGTAGTTTATAGGCCTGCTTCTAGGGAATTGAGCTTAGATTATTGTTCAGTCTCTCTTGTCTGTCTTCTGTGGTCCTATTTCTCCAGTTTCTAACTTCAAAATCCCTTTTAGGTCCTCTTCAAAGGCCAAGTCCTATGGTTATGTGAGTTATCTTGCTTATGTGAACATAATTGTCAATCATTAGTTGCCAATCATCATTAATAAATCAAAATAAATACAAAATTAGAGGGACAAAATTAAAAGGTACAATTATAAACTTAAAACTTCAATTAAAACTACTAAACTGTGTTAAATCTGAATACTAAATAAGTAGAAATTTAAAGCATTGATTCAAATTGCCATTATTTTTAGATAAATTTAATCAATATAAAAGAATCATCAGAAGTAATCAATTTAATTCTAGCTGATCGAATTGAATTAAAGGTATGAGGCCAAAAAATGCAGAAATTGCCCAAGTCAATAGGCTCTTATTCTTTTTGCTAAATGACAAATTTCATAGCTACAGGCAACATTTTTTTAAGGCTCTAAGCTCATTTAGAAATAATCATTAAGAAGCAGCATTACAAAGACTGAAGGGATCACTGCCAAACAAAACGTGACTATCAGTGAAGGTAAAAGTTATTCTGTAGAACAATTGGTATAAACAAATAATCCATATCATCCAGAAACATTTACAGATGAAGTTGAAAGGATAACAAATAAATACAAATTTAAACAGATTTTTACCTTTTTCTTTACTGCTGTGTTCTCATTATCGATGATAGTAGAACCATCAATTTTGCCATCTATCAATGTAGAACCCAAATTAAGTGGAAATGGCACTTCAGAAATAAAGAACAGAGAGTGCATCTAAAAAATACTATGATAAGAAAAGCATGTTGGAGGTGAAACAATTTAAAAGGGAAAGATTTTTAAGATATCTCAATCTGGAAACTACTCCAAAAAAGTGGAAATATTCTTTATTTTATTCTTGGTTTTTGTGAAAAAAAATCTCTCTATCTCTCCTTTTATCTATTTTACCAAAAAAAAACCAAACCCACAACCCCCCCAAAAAAACACAACAAGAACAAAATAAAGAAAATGACTGAGGAGATATCTATCAGTTTGAAGACCCATTTTTTAAAAAGATAAATTATTTATAAGAATTGTCCACATTTGTATAGAATATCATCAGTGGGAAAGAAAATAAAAAAGAGGTTTCAAAGATGATTTTCCAGAGCATATGCTGTATCATCACAGCCTAAGTGCTGACTGACAGTTATTGAGAACATAATACAGCATTAAGTATCTTTTTCATTGATTACATATATGGCATTTGACTTTATAGAGGAGAATGAAGCTTTAAAGTTCTCCTCAAAAAAGGTGTCTTCTGTGTGGCAGGACATATAGTAGAAAGAGTGTTCAACTTGTAATCAATAGATATGGCTTTGAATTTTATCTTTCAAGGGAGGTGGGAGTATGTTATCCTAGCCAAGTCACTTAACTTACTGGACATTCTGCAAGTTGGGGATTATAATGTTTTTATTTCCTACTTTATGAGGTTTTGAGGAAATTGTTTTATAAACCCACAAGTGTTAACCAAATGTGCATATGATGCCAAGATTACATAAGACTCCTTTTTAGATGTGACCAAAGAGATAATTGTATTTATCAGTGTAAAGTGAGACATAAAGAGAGAGACATGTTTTTCAAAGATATTCACCATTGTCATGAAGATTTTCATACACAGGCCAAATGGAAGAAGGATTCTCCACAAATGCCCAGAATTTCTAGATGCATCTGTTTTCAGATGACCATATTGATTATATCAGTAATAATATATAATTTCCTAATGAGATTCATGGCTACTCAAAAGAGATCAGCTTAGATATATACAATTGAGGAAAAAATGTCTTTAAATAATGTGAACTTTCCATATTATGAGAGACTTTCAGATGTATAGCTCATGGATTAAGTCTCTGAGAAAATATGCCTTAAAAAACAAAAACAAAAACAAAAACACTACATGGAGATAAGCAGAAAGGGAAAATAGGAGGAAGCAGTATAAAGTCAATCTCTATTCTGATTCTATTCCAACAAAAATCTAGAAAGAGTAAGAGATTGCATAGGAACTGCCATTTTTCTAGCCCAAGGTCATGAATTTAGCACATAGGCAAGTGTCCTAGGCAAGAAGTATACATGATGGTTAATCTTGAAGCTTCTGTCTCTTTTACCTTAGAGCAAGATTTTGGATTAAGACTGTGAGGGTAGACTAGTTATGGGTGTACTGCAACTTTGTCACTTTAACTCAAAATAGGATCACAGATAAAAAGCATAAGAATGTGACCAGGGCAGGACAGGTATTGAAGAATAGGAGTAGAAGGGGGTAAACAACTCAGTCATTTTGAAATTGCAGGATCTTCCCAAGCAACTGACAAAGATTGGGGCCATCAACTACTATCTATATCTTGGAGTTCCAAAGAAAGGGAATTCCATAATTGTACTGCCTAGATCCAAATGGGATCCAGAGTCTGCAAAGCTCAGAAATGAGTAGGAGAAAACAGAGCTTAATGACTGGATGAGACAAGAAAAAATATTAAAATATAGTAAAAAAGAATAACCTGAGAAACATAGAGGGAATGGAAGAAATATCATTTCAAAAACAATTTCTCTATTAAACAGATACAGGAGACATAATTTAGGAATCATTGGAATATCTTAAAGCTATGACCAAAACAAAAATCTGCATGTGATATTTCAGGAAGTCATCAAGGAAAATTGCCCAGATCTATTAAAGCCAAAGGATTTAATGAAATTAGAAATAATTCATCAGTTATATCCTGAATTAAAACTCTCAAATAAAATTTTAAAGAATCTCATATCCAAAATCAGAGTTTTCAAATGAAAGAAAAAAAAATGCTGCAAGTAACTATAAAGAAAGAACTGAAACAAACAAACAAACAAATAAAAAAAACCAAAGCTAGCCATAAAAGAGAATTTGGTAGCTGACACTCTGCAGGAATAAAGAGCTTAGAAAATGATATTCCAAAAGGCAAGAGATAAAGACTTACAACAAAGAATAATTTACCTAGGAATACTGAGTATAATCCTACAGTTTGAGTGAAGGCTATCCTTCCAGTTACAAAGGACTGAGCTGAGTAGAAATTTTTAAACACAGGAGTTAAGTAAAACATTAAAAAGTAAACTCAAGTGAGCAGTCAGAAGGAGCTATACAAGGAATGATGTTTGTATTTACTAGGGATTGATAATACAAGTGTCCCTGCAGTATTTTAATATCATAAGGGGTTCCAGAGAGATTTAAATAAGTCATACTGCCTAAAAGTATTTTAGTTATGTTCTGAAATTCTTAAAAGAGGAAAAGGATGAGAAAAAGGAATATATTAAGGTAGAAAGGGGAAAGAAAGGGAGGGAGAATTTAGTATTTCACATCATTAGGGCATGCAAGTAGAAGGCTTCACAAAAGGGAAAAGTAGGGGGAACAGGTATAGCTTCAAACTTATTTTTATATGAATTGGTCAAAGGAGGATAGAACACATGGTCACACACAGTACAATGCCTAAATACATTCAACTTAATTGGAAAAGAGAAGAGAGCTAAAGGAAGATAAAAAAAGAAGGGCAGGTTCAGAGAGATTGATCATAAGCAAATTAACTACAGAGTGTAGATCAAGAAGAAAGGTTTAAAAGAAAGAAAAGAAGGGATAAAAATGTATGATTGGACAATAGAAACAGAATAAGAACAGAAGTAGATTGCATCAGGTATAAAGCCCTGCTTCTAAGAATATTCCTTATTTTTCACCACTTTTTTTTTTGTAAAGAGGGAGCAAAGAGAGGAAAAGTATAAGAAAAAAAGCATGCAAGTAAATAAACAATTAAAGATCAATACTGTAAATATAATGAGATTAACTCATAAAATGAAAAAGTAGAAAACAATTGATTAGGAAGTAGAATCCTGTAATATATTGTTTACAAGAGAGAAACTTGAAACAAAAATTTACACAGATAAAATATGGATCCCTATTAAAATCTGTTATGTTTCAGCTGAACTCAAAAGTTATAAGGAGCAGTAATTATAATATAAGGAGCAAAAGTTGACTTGATTAATATAGATTAACAACATGACATCATTATTTTTAAAGGTACTATAGACATTAAGTTAATACCAGTACTTAACACACATGCACCAAATGCAATAGCAAGTAACTATTTAAAGGTAAAATTAAATAAAATATGGGATAAATAGATAGTAAAACTATAGTAGTGGAGAACCTCAAGATAGCCCTTTCAGACTTGGAGATATTCAACCTAAAAAAAAAAAAGTAGTTAAGGACATGAATAGAATTTTAGAAAAAATATATATGATGAATTTCTTGAAACCTAAAAAAATGACATTTCAGAGCCCAAGTTAAATACCAAAATAGAAATTCTGAATATGAACGAAGAGATTAACAAAATTGAAAGAAAAAATAAATTAATAAATGAAACTAGAATCTTTTAAAAGTAAAATACAGATATAATTAGTGAATCTAATTTAAAATTATATTCATGTGCTTTATTTTTATATAAGAAAAATATTTACAGATTATTCCCCCTCCATGAACAATATATTTTAACAGAGTAGAGCAATAAAGTAAAATGAACAATGCACCGACCTCCTCTGAAAATGTATGCAATAAAGCATTTGAAATTAATTTGAGAAACATTTGACAAGAAAAAAAATCCTTCATTGGCTATATGAAAAAACATAGGATTTCTCAAAAGTATCAGTGCTATATAGTTTGCTTATTCTGCATACTCTATCACCTCTTTGGGAAGCAGAGTACTATGTTTCATTCATTGTCCTCTGGAATCATGTATGACCACAGTTCTTACAGTTTTCCAAGTTATTTGTCTTTATGGCATTGTTTTTGTATAACACTAATTTTCTTGTTCTGTTCATTCCATTCAACATCATTTTTAAAAGTCTTCACAATCATTCTTTTCTTCAATATTGATGTTGCAGTTAAAATAATTCTTCTGATTCTACTCTTCTTACTCTGTATCACTTCAAGTCTTTCCATCACTTTTTAAAATCATATTTTCTTGTTTTTGACACCACAAAAAAAGAGGCAAAAGCCAAACGTGTATCAAACAGAAAAAGCATAATTCATAACAAATGAAAAAGAAATAAAATGTTATTAGATCCCAACTTCCATCTATATTTCCCTTAGTTGAGCTCCTATGGACCTCTCTATGATGCCCTAGGAAACTTCATTCTGTAAGATCACATCAGCCTTGGGACTCACACCTCACCAGGGCCCTCTTCTCTTGGGGCCTCTCCTTTGATTTGAGAATGAAGAGTTTCTGGTTATAATTTCAATTTAAGAAGGATACTCCTTTGGGTGTGGTCTTCCTGCATTAGACTGTAAGATTCTTGAGGGCAAGACATTGTCTTCCCTGTTTTTGTTTGTATTCCCAGCACTAAGCACAGTATCTAGCACACATTAGACAGAAAAAATGCTTGTTGACTGATTATATTCCAATAAGATAGATACTTTAGAGGAAATGGATGAATATATACAAAAGGTGGAAAGACCCAGATTAATAGAACAAAAAATAGAGGATTTAAATAACCTAAAGAGAAAAGGATTTGATCACTAAACTCCTAAAGGTGTGTGTAGTGGGGCAGGACCAGATGAATTTACAAGTGAATTCTATCAACAATGAATAATCATTTCCAATGTTACACAAATGGTTTTTGAAAAAAAAGGAAAGAGTTCCTAACAAATTCCTTTTATAATATAAATATAGCATTGATACTCAAACTTAAAGTCAAAACAAAGAAAAAAACTATAAATCATATTCCTAACATATATACAATGGAAAATTTTAAGATAAACAATTAGCAAAAAGGTTATAGCAATATACCAGAAAGATCATACACTATGACAAAGTTGAGATTATATAACAAATGCAGAGTTGTTGCAGTAGTAGAAAAATATGATATAATAGATGATATTAACGACAAAAACAACAAAAATCATATGATAATATCAATAGAAGCAAGGTTTTTGGAATATAAATTCCATTAGAAATACATTTATTTAAAATAATCAAAAATAGGAATAAATAAGTCTTTCCTTAATTTAACAAGTCGTATCCATCTAAAACTAAGAACCTTTGATGTAATAGGGATAAATTAGAGGACTTTTCAACAAAGAATGGGTAAGAATTGGGCATGCTGATAAGCAGCTGGTAAGTAGGTAGTAGATGGGGAGAGGTTCAAGATTTGAGATACAGCAGAGATTATTGGGGGGTCAATATTGACTCCATGCTTGACTACAGATGGTAATGGCAGCAAACACATAGATAATAGTGGTTCTACTTAGTTGGGAGATGAGCTATCTTTGACAGAGACTAGACTAGAGTAAAAGAAGAGGATAGATGATGACAAGTGACCCTGAGATATTGAGTAAATGGGAAAAGTGAACTTACAGTCATTATCCCTTATTATCTTAAAATATGAAGTGAATTCTTTTCCTGACAAGGAGTGAAGGTCCTCAGGTCCTGGGTGTGAGGACTCTGAGGCATCAGGTACTTATGTTAGAGGTGATAGGCCTGATATCCAAGGCTACTGTCCTGTGCTGGATCATGGAAGTGAGAGGCCAGTTAACTGAAGCAAATCTTTGGACCTAGGCTTTTGGGTCCCATCCAGAAACATAGGCCCTGCCCAGGGTCTGGGGTACTTGTAATAGAGAACTGCTCTGTGGAACTGATGTGAGTCAGAACAAAATAGTAGTATATTCCTTGACAGCAAATGGCAAAGAAGTAGCTAGGGGAACCACTTAGGGTACAGGAAGTCACCCTCCTACTCTACCCAGTTGCCTTGAAGTTGGCTACCTTTATAGACTCAGTTTCCAAAATCTGCATCAAATCTTTTTGTCTTTTGTTCAGAAAATAGATTAGCCTACTCCACACTTTTTCTTTTTTCCTTTTTTTCTTCCTGTTAGTACAACATTTTGAAGATTTGCAATCTGTTGAAAATGAAAATTTTAGTAATTTGGTGAAGTTAGTTTTCTTGACAGTACTAAGGATTCCCAAGGTCCACTGAGGAATAAAAACAAATTAACTTGTTATGCAGAAAATGCTATTTTAGTCACCTTTCCAACTTTCCTTTGGCAGTTTTCATGACAAAATTCAACATTTGGTCTTTTTGGAAATGCTACTAAATTTTAAATTTCTCACTTGTATTTATTATTTATAGAGTATCATAAGAATGCTTGAAAACTTACAAACTATAAAATTCAAAGGGGATTCTTCTTCATCCAGGGAACTCACAAAACAAGTTAAATACAAATTAAATATGCATCTAACAGTAAAATATTCAATTTAGCAAATACAAAAAGTCAGGATGTCAACCCTGAAAGACTAAGTAGAAAACATGACTTTAAGTGAAGAATAAAATGTAAAGTAGACAAGATGTGAGGATTGTTGCATTCAGAAAAACCAGAAGATCATATGATGTTAGAGCTGATAGGGATGTTGGTAATCACTGTTATTAAAAAGAGAACTTAGGTTAAGTGATATTCCCAAGATTACATAACAAGATATTGGAAAAATTGGAGTTACAACTTCTCAGTGAAGAATAAGCTTTAAAACCTGAAAAAAAAAACTTTTAGAAAGTTTTTATTAAATCATCTGACAGAAGAGAGAGCCAGAAAAAGGTGTGGCTCCCTGTTGAGTCTGTGAGGTTTAAATTTTGTCTGGTTCAGCACAAACTGCATGTAGGCAGTTTCTAGAAAAGTACAGTTCCAAGGAAAGGTTGCTTGAGATGTATATCAGCAATTAAGTACAAAATTCAAAGCACTGGGGGACCCAAAAAAAGACCTGGTAGAACCCAAACATTGCTTGCAGCTGTCCTGTTTCCCTGGAGTGTCTCTGAGGTCAGCCTGACCTTAATGGTAATCTTTGGGTTAGACAATTTTCTAGAAATATAAAGCTAGCTTTTAATATTACTAAATAAGGAAATATTTCCTCCACAAACTTTGTTCAAGGAGGAAAACAGCCAATAAGTAATAAGATTTATCCATTGGGCTCACTATAATATATATAATTTTTCCTTAAAGATTTTTCCCTTATCACCCTCTAAATCAGTGGCTAAATCACATAGATAATGCATATGGTTTAATCATTCTTAATTGAATATGATGGGAAATGAAAAAAAAAATTAAAGGAAATCAAAGATGTCCTTATTAACAGCTCAGATATGAGATAATGATATCCCATAAAAATTAGGTTTATTAGGTTTAGAACAACATCTTAGGAAGGAAGGAATTAAACAAGCATTTATATGGTGTCTATTCTGTGCCAGGCACTTTACAAATGTTATTTAATTTGATCTCCACAACAACCCTGAGAGGTAGTACTATTATTCCCATTTTACAGTTAAGAAAACTGAGGCAGATCAACTGTTGGTGGAATTGTGAACTGATCCAACCATTTACCAGAGCAGTTTGGAACAATGCACAAAAGGCTATAAAACTATATATACACTTTGATTCAGAACTACCACTACTAGGTCTGTATCCCAGAGATTTTTCAAAAGGGGGAGAGAAGTCAAACTTTCAAGAGCCAAAATAGCAGAGTAATTAGTAAATTACCATAACTCTCCCATGTTCACCTCCAAACAATCATAAAATAGCACAAATCCTGGAATAGCAGAATAAACAAAAAGATGGGGAGAACCAACACTATAGCCCAATAAACTTGGAAGATGAGCAGGAAGGGTATGTCTCACTTGAGTAAAAGGGGAGAAAAGTACAGGACAGGAAGCATTCAAGCAAGGCAGCAGCAAGTCCCATCTCAGCAAATCAGTAGAAAAACTTGAGCCCCAGTGCAGTGGAACAAGCAAATGTCAACTGCAGGACACCCCCACATGTCTCAGCATAGCCAGGGGAATGGGCAGACTACAGTTCCAAGAACCACCAAGTGTATCAGTGTAGCCCTGGGCAAATAGGCAGCAGCCAAAGGCTAGACCATTACATGCATCAGTGTAGCCTCAGGGAAATGAAGAAACACCCCTACTTGCCTCAGCACAGGCCAGACACCACCACTAGGACCCTGGCTCAGTATCAGGTAAGCTGACAGACTGCTACAGACCTCCAGCAGTGCCAGTCACTCCCCATCCCAACTCCTCAGCACAGCACCAAACATGAGGGTCCCCTGTGGACCCCAGGACAACATCAGTTCAGTACCATTTAAATAGACAAAGCCTGCAGCCCCAGGCACAAGAAGCCTGAGAGAGTACCCCTTCCACCAAAGGAGCAAAGATCAAATTTAGGAGAAAAGAAAAAGGGAAAAAAATGATAAAAACAAAAAAACCCAAAAAAACAAAGAACCCGACTATAGAAAGTTATTATGGTGACAGAGTCATTAACTCAGAATGTCAAGCACTTATGGGCAAAGCACCACAGAAAAACAGGAAGTGATCCCAAGCCCAGAAAGAACTCATGGAAGAGCTCAAAAAAGAGCTTTCAAAATCATATGAAAAGTAGAAGAAAAATTGGGAAAAAGAAATTAGAATGCATATAAACCATTATAAATCTATATCCACATCCATATACACAAAGTACTTTACAAATACATAAATTATGAATTTGTGTATATGTTTTTTTCACTTCACCTTTCTTCTTTTTTCATATTGTTGCCACGGTACAAATTGTTCTGATTCTGTTAGTTTAATTCTGCATCTGTTTGCACAGATCTCTCCAGGTTTCTCTGAAACCATTCCCCTGGTTTATCTCTTGCTCTTGCCACTTTATCACCCCATGGTTTGTTTGTTTGTTTGTTTGCTTTTCCCAGTCATACACATAGGATCAAATGGCCATAGATTTAGAGTTGGAAAGGAGAGGCACAATAGTAAATAGAAAAAAAAGTACAACTTCTGAAGTCAGAGCACCTATGTTCACTTAATATCCATATGACCTGGGCAAGTCCCAAACTCTCTAGGCCTCAGTTTCCTTATCTGGAACACAAGTGAAGGGTTGACCAGGTGGCCTCGGATGTCTCTTCCAGTTCTAAATCAGTGGCCCTGTGATACTATCTCTATGTCTGTTGCTGTTGTTGTTGTTGTTGTTGAGTCATTTTTCCATCATGTCCAACTTTTGACATCTTGGCAAAGTTATTACAGTGGTTTGCCATTTCCTTCTCCAGCTCATTTTACAGATGAGGAAACAGAAGTAAACAGGGTTAAGTGAATTACCCAGGGTCACACAGCCAGGAAGTGTGCAAGGCCACATTTAAACTCTGGTCTTCCTGACTCAAGGCCCAGCAATCTCTCTACTACACAACCCAGTTGCAGCTAAGGGTATTACAATCCAATTTTATATAAAAAAAAAAGTAGCTAATTTTTTAAAAAAATTATCTGATATTCTATTTTTCCTAATAACATGTAAAAACATATGTTAATATTCATTTTTAAAACTTTGAATTCCAAATTATTTCCCTTCCTCCCTCCCCAACCCACCTCATTGAGAAGGTAAGCAATTCAATATACATATGAAGTCATGCAATACATATTTTCATATTAGTCATTGTGTATGGAAAAAAAAAACAGACCAAAAAAAACCTCACAAAAATAAAGAAAGTTTAAAAAAAGGTATGCCTCAATCTGTATTCAGACACAATCAGTTCTTTCTCTGGGGATGGATGGTATTTTTCATCGTATGTCTTTCAGAGTTGTCTTGGATCATTGTATTGCTGAGAAGTCATTCACAGTAGACCTCCTTACAATACTGCTGTTACTTTGTACATAGTATTTCGCTTTGTATCAGCTCATGTAAGTGTTTCCTGGTTTTTCTGAGACCATCCTGGTCATCATTTCTCATAGTGCAATAATATTCCATGATAATAACATACCACAATTTGTTCAGCCATTCCCCAACTGATAAGCATCCTCCAAATTCCCAATTTTTTGCCACTAAGAAAGGGCTGCTATAAATATTTTGCTATTTGAATAATACTTTTTTTTCCCTTTCCTGTTTACTTTTTTATGTCTCTGTGGGTCTTGTATTTGAAGATCAGATTTTTCCATTGACCTCTGCTCTTTTCATCAGGAAAGTCAGAAAGCCCCCTATTTCATTGAATGTCCATTTCCTCCCCTGAAAGATTATGCCCAGTTTTGCTGGGTAGTTGATTGTTGGTTGAAATCTAATCTCTTTTCCCTTATGGAATATCATATTCAAAGCTCTCTGATATTTTAATTAAGGAGCTGGCAGGTCTAGGTAATCCTGATTATGGTTCCACAAAATTTGAATTGTTTTTTGCTTGCTGCTTGCTGGATTTCCTCCTTGACCTGATAATTCTGGAATTTGGCTATAGTATTCCTTGTTATTTTCAATTTGGGATCTCTTTCAGGAGATGATTGGTGGATTCTTTCAATGACTATTTTACCCTCTGGTTCTAGGACTTCAGGGGAGTTTTCCTTGATGATTCCTTGAAAGATAGTGTCCAGGTTCTTTTTCTTTGATCTTGGCTTTCAGATTGACCAACAATTTTTAAATCATCTCTCCTGGATCTATTTTCCAGGTCAGTTATTTTCCTTATGAGTTATTTCACTTTTTCTTCTATTTTTTAATTCTTTTGATTCTGTTTGACTGATTCTTGATGTCTCATAGAGTCATTAGCTTCCATTTGCCCAATTCTAATTTTTAATGAATTGTTTTCTTCAGTTAGCTTTTGTACTTTCTTTTCCATTTGGCCAATTCTACTTTTTAATGAGTTGTTTTCTTCAGTGTACTTTTTTTTCCATTTTGTCAAATGTATTCTAAAGTAATTGTTCAATTTTTCTTCCACCTCCCTTGTTTGACTTTTAAAATCCCTCTTGAGTTTTCCAAGAAGGCTTTTTGGGCTTGAGACCAGTTCATATTCTCCTTTGAGGTTTTGGATGTGGATATATTGATAATTTTGTCCCCTTCTGAATTTGTGTTTTGATCTTCCCTGTCCCCATAATAAGAATCTATAGGCTTTGTTTTTCTTTGTTGCTTTTTGCTCACACTATTTGCTTTTTTCCTGTCTTTTAAAGCTGATCTCTGTTTCTGGGTCACAGAATTCAATTTTCCATGTTTCTTGTGCTGGGGCCTAGGGACCTGGTTACTGGCTTTGTGTGCTAGGGCCTCAGGTGCTAGGAGATGGAGGCTTCAGGGGTGTGGTAGTTTACTTGGTGCTTATCTGGAGTTCGTGGTGGTGGTTGCTAGTGCAGGCCAAGGCCATGTGGGGTTTTTCTGCATCTCTAGGGGTTACACTATAGTTCACAGTGTGCAAGATGGGGGTGGTTGCTGGTGGTTGCCTCCTCTCTTCAGGTGCTGGTGGACACATGTCTGCTTGGGAACATGGTGGTTCTGTATTCTGGTGTCTGCCAGTTCCCCTGGCTATGTTTTGTTCTTCTTTCTTTAAAAAAAAACCCCAAAGGTTTATCTTTTTTTTTTTTTATTAAAGTGGCTCTTAGTTTTACTTTTTAGTTCAGCAGTTTTCTTAATTTCAATTATACTAAATGCTTCTTTGATTTTCAGAATTTCTAATGGGATATTTAATTGGGGATTTTTAATTTGTTCTTTTTCTAGCTGTTTTAGTTGCATGCCTGCTTAATTAATATTCTCTTTCTCTATTTTATTCATGTAAGCATTTAGAGGTACAAAAATTCCTATGAGAACAGCCTTGGATGCAATTCACAAGTTTTGCTATGTTGTCTTATTATTGTCATTTTCTTTGACAAAATTATTGATATTTTCTATGTTTTGTTATTTGACCCACTCTTTCCTTAGGATTAGAAAATTTAGTTTCCAATTAGTTTTTAACCTGTCTTTCCTTGGCCCTTTATTATGTATAATTTTTATTGCACCATGATCTGAAAAGGTTGCATTTAATATTCCTGTGACTTACTATATTTCTCCTCTAATAACTTGGATGTTTCTTTTTACCACTTGCTGCATATATGTTTAATATTGATATTACTTCATTGTTTGTGGTACCTTTTAGCAAGATGCATTTTCCTTCTTTATCTTTTTTTTAGTTAGCTCTATTTTTACTTTTGCTTTCTCTTAAATCAGGATTTCTACCCCTGCTTTTTTTTTTAATTTCAGCTGCAGCAGAATATATTCTACTCTTGTCTTTTACCTTTACTCTGTGTTTGTCTGTCTGCTTCAAATGTGTTTCTTGTAGACAACATGCTCTAGGATTCTGGCTTTTAATCCACTGTGCTTTGGTTTCTGTTTTACAGGAGATTTCATCCCATTCATCTTCACATTATGATTGCTAAATCTGTCTATCCCTCCATCTTAATTTTCCTCTGTTCATTCTTTTCTCTCTCCTTTCACCCTATCCCTCCTCATCACAGTGTTGCTTCTGACCACCACCTTCCTCAATCTCCCCTCCCTTCTATCAGTGCTCCATTCTCTTTCCTCTTACTCTTCCAGCTTCCACCTATGCAATCCAACATAGGCTATACATTTGAATTCAGATTAAATATTTTTTTACATTAGTGATGTTGAAAAGAAGAACTGGAACGAATGGGAGAAACCACAAGAAAGGAGAAAAAATAACAAAAAAGGAAAAGCAAATAGTATGCTTCAATCAGGATTCATACTGCATGTTTCTTTTCTGGATGAAGATAACATTTTCCAATATGAGTCTTTTGGAGTTATCTTATACCCTTGAATTTCTGAGAAAAAGTAAGTCTATCAAAATTAGTCATCACACAATATTTTTTTTTATGTTTTATTGTATTTTTATTTTGTAAACATTTCCCAATTACATTTTAATCTGGTTTGGGTCACACTTGGAAATCTTGCCAGCAGCTTGTTGCCTACTGGTACACCCATCCTTAGAAGATGGGACATGGATGAAAGCAAAGAAGTTTTGAATAAAGGTTAGGACTAGAAACAAATTTGGTATTCATCCAGATGGTGGTGGTAATTAAAGCCATAAGAATATATGGTTTCTCAGAGAGAAAGTGGAGAGCAAATTGCATTTTTAATATGGTACAGGTGTGTATTCCACGATGTAAAGAACTTTAGTTATTTGTTTGTATCTGGGAAATCAGTTTGCTTCATATCAGTTGGGAATAGGTTTATGAAACAGAAGAGATTTGAAGTGGGAGGGATTTCAGTAAATAGATCTTTAGATTTTACTTTTTCTCTATTTCATTTTCTATTTGTTTCTAATCTTTTATCCATACTCCAAAGGCTGTAATTGTAATTTAAATTGATTTGTTAATATAAATTAATTTATTTTTAGTTTTCAATATTCACTTCCACAAATTTTTGAGTTCCAAATTTCTCACCCCCTCCCCCCACCCCAACATGGTATGCATTCTGAATACCCTTTCCCCTGGTCTGCATTCTCTTCTATCTCTCCCCCCTCCCTTCTCTTATCCCCTTCCCCTTCTATTTTCCTGTAGAGAAGGATAGACTTCTATACCCCATTTCCTGTATTTCTTATTTCCCAGTTGCATGTGAAAATATATTTTTTTAAAAAACATGTGTTTTTAAAACTGTGAGTTCCAAATTTTCTCCCTTCCTCCTTCCCCACCCACCCTCATTGAAAAGGCAAGCAACTCAATATAGGTTGTACATGTGCAGTTATGAAAAACACTTCCTTAGTAGACATGTGGTGAAAAACTAACTCTATTTCCCTTAATCTTATCCTACCCTCCCATTTATTCTGTTCTTTCTTTTGACTCTGTCCCTCCTCAGAAGTATTTGCTTCTGATTACCCTCTTTCCCAATCTGCCATCCTCTCTATCACCCCCTTGCTCTCTTGTCCCCTTCTCCCCCTGTTTTCCTGTAGGGTAAGAAAGATTTCCATACCCAATTGACTGTGCATGTGGTTCTCTCCTTAAGCCAAATCCTATGAGAATGAGATTCCCTCATTCCCTCTCACCTTCCCCTGTTTCCCCTTCACTGTGAGAGACTTTTTTTTTGTGAGATAATTTACCCCATTCTACCTCTCCCTTTCTTCTCTGAGTATCATCCTCTCTCATCCCTTAATTTTATTCTCCAGATATGACCCCTTAATCTTCAACTCACCCTATGCCCTCTATCTATCTATCTATACATACATACAATTTTTTTTTCCTTCAACTACCCTAATACTGACAAAGGTCTCATGAGTTACAAATATCATCTTTCCATGCAGGAATGTAAACAGTTCAATCTTAATAAGTCTCTTCTGATTTCTCTTTCCTATTTACCTCTTCATGTTCCACTGGAGTCCTGTATTTGAAAGTCAAATTTTCTGTTTAGCTCTGGTCTTTTCATCAGGAATGCTTGAAAAGTCCTCCATTTCACTGAATGACCATTTTTTCCCCTGAAGGATTATACTCAGTTTTGCTGGGTAGGTGATTCTTGCTTGTAATCCTATCTCCTTTGCTCTCCAGAATATTATATTCCATGCCCTGCGGTCCTTTATTGTAGAAGCTGCTAAATCTTTCAGCCCTTCTTTCCCTCTTTTATAGCAAATTTTTGCACCATTTCATGCTTTGTAATTTACCTTTTTTAGTTTTTAATTATTTTGATTTTATTGACTGATTTTTAATATCTCATAGTGTCATTAGCTTTCACTTGCCCAATTCTAATTTTTAACACAATATTTTCTTCAGTTAACTTTTCTACCTCCTTTTCCATTTGGCCAATTATATGTTTAAAGGAGTTGTTTTCTTCAGTGGATTTTTTTTTTCGATTTGTCCAATTCTATTTTTTAAGGAGTTGTTTTCTTCTGTCAATTTTTGGGCTTCCTTTTCCAAATTGTCACCTCTTGTTCCCAATTCTCCTGTATAACTTTCATTTCTTTCCCTATTTTTTCTCCTACCTCTCTTACTTGTTTTTTTAGTTCCCTTTTGAGCTCTTCCATGAGGACTTTTTTGGATGGGGACCAATTTATATTTCCCTTTGAGTGTTCACATGTAGGTATTTTGAATGTATCCTCTTCTGAGTTTGTGTTTTGATCTTCCCTGTCACCACAGTAGCTTTCTATGGTCCATGCCCTTTTTATATCTTGTTCATTTTTGAGCTGATTTCATGTCTTTTAAAATTGAGCTCTGCTCCAGGGGAGTGGGGGCACTATTCCAAGCTTTATATGCTGTAGGCCAGAAAACCCATTACAGGCTTTCAATGCTGGAGTCTCCTGTGCTTGTGGCTTGCCCACTGAGCTTGGGTAGCTGGGCCTAGTGGTGCTTGTTGTGCCAGGATTCTAAGGCTCAAAATTTGTCTCTTGTGCTGGGGTTAGAGGCTCACTGCTGGGCTGCAGAGCCAGGACTGAGGATCCTTGGTTGCCAAACTGTGCTGTGGCTAAGGGCTTCTTGCTGTCTCCACCATCTGCCCTGGGCTGTGTTCCCCTTTTACATAAGTGAGACAAACCTCTCCTGAAGTCTTTAGCTGGAAAATTGTTTCACTCCTTTTTTGTTTGTTTGTTCTGTCACTCCAGAATCCATTTAAAGGCTTTATTTAATGTTGTTTCTGAGGTAAACTGTGCTGAGCTAAGGAAACTTCCCGACTTCCATCCACCATTTTGCTCACCCACTCCCCCCAACAGGAAGATTTCAAAAAACCTGGAAAGATTTTTATCAACTGATGCAAAATGAAATGAGCATAATCAGGAAAACATTGTGTATAGTATCAGCAGCACTGTGTGATGATAAACTATGAATGACTCAGCTCCTCTCAGCAATACAATGATCCAAGTCAAGTACAAAGGACCTATGAAGGAAAATACTATCTACATCCAGATAAAAAATTGGTGGACTATGAATGCAAATCAAATAATACTTTTTCACTGACTTGATTCTTTCTTGTGTTTTTTTTCCTTTTGTTCTGTTTCTTCTTTCACAACTGTGACTTATACAGAAACATGTTTTACATGATATCACATGTATAACCTATATCAAGTTGCCTACCATTTTCAGAATAGGAGAGGGGACGTTTGGAGGGAGAAAAACTTGGAACCAAAAATCTTAAAAATGAATGCTAGAAATATCATGGCAACAATTAGGAAAAATGAGAATACTGTTAAAAATAAAAAAGGGTAAAGGATCTATTGGTACAAAAATATTTATAGCAGTTCTTTTTGTGGCAGCAAAGAAACAAAAATTGAGTGGGTGTCCATCAATTGGGGAATGGCTGAATCACTTATTGTATATGATTGTAATGGAATACTGTTGTGCTATAAGAAATGATGAACAGGATCATTTTAGAAAAATCTAGAAATACTTCCATAAGCTGATGCAAAGTGAAGTCAGCAGAACCAGAAATATTGTACACAGTAACAGCAGTATTACATAATGATCACCTCTGAATGAAAATTGTACTCAGCACTACAATGATCCAAGACAGTTCCAAAGGAGTCACAATGAAAAATGGTATACAGCTCTAGAGAAAGAATTGATGGTGTCTGAATGCAGATCAAAGCATCTATTTTTCACTTCCTTCATCATTTTTCATTTTTTTTTTGTTTGTGCTTTCTTTTACAGCATAACTAACAGGGAAAGGGGAGGACAGGAGACAATTTGTAACTCAAAATTTTTTTAAAAAATGCTAAGATTGCTTTTATCTGCAATTGGGAAATAAAATATTATTCATGAAAGCAAAAAGAAAAAAAAAGAAAAGAAAAAGCAAGGCAGACAGAGGCAGAGACTTGTCCAGGATCAGACAGGTAGCAAGAACATGAGGGTAAATTTGAATTCAAGTATTCTTGATACCACCACAACATCTATCATGCCACTTAGTGGCCTCAAAGATAATAGTACAAAAATTAGAAGAGAAGTAGTTTATATGTCTTTCAAAGTTGTGAGCAGTGTGCGAAATGTAAAGCAAAGAAAAGATAGAGGTAATTACAAAGCTAGAAGAGATCATTTTGATTATGTGTAATTGAAACACACAAACAAAACTGATGTGAATAGGCTGAGAAGGGATGTGATGAACTGGAGAAAATCATTTAAAACATCATTGATAAAGACTTAATTTAAAATATATTTAGGCAACTACCAGAAATCTGTATTCAGAATCCCTACCCTTAGAAATAAGTGCTTAAAGTATATTAGCAAATAATTCTCCAAAGAATTAAAAAAAAAATGAATGAATTTGTCAAATCATTAACAATGATGGAAGTACAAGTTAAAATAACAATGAGGTTTTACCTCACACCCAGAAAATTGAGTGGGGAATTGAAAAAACATGAGAACAGTTGATATTGAGGGACTTCTGGAAAGATAGACACATTAATACATTCTTAGTCCAAATACAAATTGGCATAATCGATAAGGAATTATGCAAAGAAAGTGAATAAAGTATTCATAATCTTTGAGGGATTCACTACTAGACTTATACCTCAAGGAGGGGACAAACACAAAAACAAAAAACAGCCTTATGTACACTAAAATATTGATAACAGTACTTTTGAGGTAGCAAAGAACAGGAAATAAAGTAGATTTCTGTCAATTGTGGAATGACTAAGCAAATAATGATAGGTGATTATATTTGAATTAACAGTGTACTCTAAAGTATGATGAAGACAATGAATAAAAAAGCATGAGAAGGCACTTATGAACTCAGGAACTTATTTGCAGATGACAATTTGCTGACTATATCAAATTCGATAACATTACAAAACCTTTTAAATGAGATCTATAATTACTCAAAGAGTTCAACCTAAGTGTCCACATAGGAATAAAAATGTGGCTGGAATGCCCACTGTCCAGACTATGATATGAAATTAAATAAGCCTAGGGCTAGAATACCAACTGATCTTTCTTGGTTAGACACTGAAAATGACAATGACACATGTCCAGAATTTATTAGGAGGAGGAAAACAAGTTTGAATGTCTTTGAGAAATTGTGGAGTTACTTTAATGATCCTAAGATCTTTCTGGAATTTTTTCAGGTCCTTTAAAAGGTCCATGTTCTTATCACAGTCTTTTTGTCTTAATTCACAGTGCTTTAAGGCTGGGAATAATGGAATGCCAGTTTCCAAAAAAAAAAAAAACAAACACATTACATGACAGAGAGAGAGAGAGAGAGAGAGAGAGAGAGAGAGAGAGAGAGAGAGAGAGAAGAGCGTGGGTAAGCTGTGGACCACAAAATCAATGTAAAAACGCACATAAGGAACATTTTAAAAAATCTATCTGTACAGTGTGTCTCCAAAATTTTAGTGCAGTTTAAAAGCTTAATAACTTCAAAGTATAAGCACTACAAATTTTAAAAATCTTCATTTGAAAGTTTAATTGAGTGTGTGTATGTTTGTGTATGTGTGTGTGTGTGTGTGTGTGTGTGTGTGTATGTATGCTTTGGGAACATTGAATAATATGTTTTAGGCTAAAATTTAATTTTCTGTGTGACATTTTCTCAGACCAGTGGATTCATAGAAAAGGTCCTCTCTCCTGACCACCTTGGTAACTTGATCTATCTTCATTTGAATTTTTCCCATTGAATTTCATCAAAACCCTTGGTCTTTGGATGATATTTATGTTAGAATTACACATTCAATCCTTTCAGTCACAGCAACAGCTGATGAAAATTTTTAAAAAGTTCAAAAATTAACTAGAGTAATGTATAGCACAGTACCAATCAACACACATTTATTAGGCACCAACTGTTTGCCAGGTACTGTGCTAAGTGCTAGGGATATAAAAAAGGCAAAAGACAGTCCCTGTCTCCAAAGAGATTAAAATATAATTGAAAAGACAATATGCAAACAAACATATGCAAAACAAGATACACGATAAATAGTAAATAATTAATGGAGGGAAGAAACAAGAATTAAGAAGGGTTGGAAAAGCTTCCAGTAAAAAAAATGAGAATTTAGTTAGGACTTAAAGAAACCCAACAAGGAGGTGGAGCAAAGATGGCAGAGTGAAAGCAGTGACTTGCTTAAGCTCTCCAAATACTCATAAAAAATGGCTCTAAACAAATTCTGAAGCCGCAGAACCCACAAGAAGACAGAGTGAAATAAATTTCCAGCCCAAGACAACCTGGATGATTGATCAGAAAGGTGTATTGTGCCAGGCTGGGAGCACAGTGCAGTGTGGGCGTGCAGGCCGAAGCAAACCTGGAGCAGGCCTCAGAGGACTGAATCGCTGGCAGCTGTGGAGGTTTCCAGACTCCTCTACCCACTAATGCCAAAGACAACTTAGAAGGTCAGTGGGAAAAGTCTATTTCTGTAGGTGCTGAGAAAGGAAGGCGGGGTCTCAGCTTCATTCCCCAAAAGCATGGTCTGGGGGGGGGTAGCTGCTTCCCGAGCTTCTGGCTCACAGACTAAGGGGGAATCCAGTGGCTGATCAGAGAGGGAATGCAGGGATCTCTTTGCCAGTGCTGAGGCAGGAATCTCTTGCTTTGCCTGTGTGTGGATCTGGGTCACAGTTCTGGGTGGTGGTGCAGGGGTGAGGAGGAATCCTGGCATGGTGGAGCTTGTAGTGGCTGTGGAGAGAAACCCCTCCTCACAGTTATGGGACAGAAAGGAATACTTGTGGTCACAGGAGGAAAGGAGTAAACACCTCACCCCTTATCATACCACCTTGGAAGAACTGAAAATTTACAGGTCCCTACAAGTATCTCTGAAAACAGCTGTACAAACCCCTTCCACATTGGAAGAAGACTCTTACCTTAACAAAGAGTTTAAAACTGAAGTAATTGGCTGGGATCATGAGCAAGCAGTGCAAAAAGAGTCAGACTATATTATCTTACTTTGGGGAGAAAGAAGAAAAATACACAACCAGAAGAAGACAACAAAGTCAAAGCTCCTACATCCAAAGCCTCCAAGAAAAATATGAATTAGTCCCAGGCCTTGGAAGAGCTCAAAAGGGATTTTGAGAAGCAAGTAAGGGAAGTAGAGGAAAAACTGGGAAGAGAAATGAGAGTGATGCAAGAAAATCATGAAAAACAAATCAACAGCTTGCTAAAGGAGACCCAAAAAAATACTGAAGAAAATGACACCTTAAAAAATAGCCCAAACCAAAAGCCAATGAGGAGAAGAATGCCTTAACAAGAAAAATTGGCCAAATGGAAAAGGAAGTCCAAAAGATTACTGAAGAAAATATCCTTAAAATTAGAATAGAGCAATTGGAAGTAGACTTTATGAGAAATCAAGACACTGTAAAACAAATCCAAAAGAATGAAAAATTAGAAAACAATGTGAAATATCTCATTGGAAAAACAACTGACCTGGAAAATAGATCCAGAGAGAAGTTAAAAATTATTGGACTATCTGAAAGCCATGATCAACAAAAGAGCCTAGACATCATCTTTCAAGAAATTATCCAGGAAAACTGCCCTGATATATTAGAACCAGAGGGCAAAATAGAAATTGAAAGAATCCACATCTCCTCCTGAAAGAGATCCCCAAAGGAAAACTCCTAGGAATATTGTAGCCAAATTCCAGAGTTCCCAGGTCAAGGAGAAAATATTACAAGCTGCCAGAAGGAAACAATTCAAGTACTGTGGAAACACAATCAGGATAACACAAGATTTAGCAGCTTCTACATTAAAGGACCGCAGGCATGGAATATAATATTCTGGAGGCAAAGGAGATAGGATTACAACCAAGAATCACCTACCCAGCAAAACTGAGTATAATCCTTCAGGGGAAAAAATGGTCATTCAGTGAAATAGGACTTTCAAGCATTCCTGATGAAAAGACCAGAGCTAACAAAAATTTGACTTTCAAATACAGGACTCAGTGGAACATGAAGAGGTAAACAGGAAAGAGAAACAGAAGAGACTTATTAAGATTGAACTGTTTACATTCCTGCATGGAAAGATGAATTTGTAACTCATGAGACCTTTTGTCAGTATTAGGGTAGTTGAAGGAAAAAAAATTGTATGTATGTATAGATAAGATAGATAAGGGCATAGGGTGAGTTGAAGATTAAGGGGTCATATCTGGAGAATAAAATTAAGGGATGAGAGAGGATGATACTCAGAGAAGAAAGGGAGAGGTAGAATGGGGTAAATTATCTCACAAAAAAAAGTCTCTCACAGTGAAGGGGAAACAGGGGAAGGTGAGAGGGAATGAGGGAATCTCATTCTCATAGGATTTGGCTTAAGGAGAGAACCACATGCACATTTAATTGGGTATGGAAATCTTTCTTACCCTACAGGAAAACAGGGGGGAGAAGGGGACAAGAGAGCAAGGGGGTGATAGAGAGGATGGCAGATTGGGAAAGAGGGTAATCAGAAGCAAATACTTCTGAGGAGGGACAGAGTCAAAAGAAAGAACAGAATAAATGGGAGGGTAGGATAAGATTAAGGGAAATAGAGTTAGTTTTTCACAACATATCTACTATGGAAGTGTTTTTCATAACTGCACATGTACAACCTATATTGAGTTACTTGCCTTTTCAATGAGGGTGGGTGGGGAGGGAGGAAGAGAGAAAATTTGAAACCTAAAGTTTTAAAAACATATGTTTTAAAAAAAGTTTTCACATGCTATCGGGAAATAAGAAATACAGGAAATGTGGTACAGAGGTCTATCCTGCCCTACAGGAAAATAGAAGATGAAGGAGATAAGAGAAGAGGGGAGAGAAAGAAAAGAGGACAGAGTAGGGGAAGGGATATTCAGAATGCATGCCATCTTGGGGTGGGAGGAGGGTGAGATGGGGTGAAAATTTGGAGCTCAAGAATTTGTGGAAATGAATGTTGAAATCTACAAATAAATAAATTTATATTAAAAAGAAATAATAATAAAAAAAGAAACCCAGAAACGTCAGTAGGCAAAGTTGAGGAGGGAGAACATTCCAGACATGGGGGGCAGCCAGGAAAAAAAATGCTTGAAGCTGAGAAAATGGAGCCTCTTGTTTGAGGTATAACTATGAGGCCAGTGACACTGGTCAAAGAATAAGTGACAAGTAGTATGGTGTATGAAGACTACTGGAAAGGGAGAATCAGGATAGGTTATGATGGGCTTTGGAAGCCAAAAACAGAATTTTATAGTATTTGATTCAATAGGCAATAGGGAGACAATGGAGTTTATTGAGTAGAGGAGTGAGATTGTTGGTCATGCACTTTAAGAGAAACACTTTAGTGGCTGAATGGAGAGAATAAGTTAGAGTAAAAGGAGACTTTAGGCAGGTAGACCTACCAGCCAGCTATTCCCATAGTACAGGCAGGAGGAGATGAAAACCTGCATTAGAGTAGTAGCACTATCAGAGGAGAAAAGAGGACATATATGAGAAACTTTGCAAAAGTTAAGTGAAATAGACAGGCTTTGGCAGCGGCTTTGCTATGGACTGATGTTTATGTTCAATTTCATTAAGAAACATCAATATTTTAAAAGTTTAAATAATTAAATTATTGAAATCACTAAAGCTTTCAACTGCATGAGACTTTTGGAGTACCTCTTTATTGTTCTTACTTGGCCTTCAGGAAGGACCAATTACATCATGAGTGATGTCTTGACTTGTATATGAATTGGATTAAAGTGAGGCAAGCTGCACAAGTTGCACAAAGTTACAAGTCTCATTCTCCCTTCAAGAGTCAAAGTCTAGTGGCAAGAAAAAATAAGAAAGACTGGTGATGGTCTGGGATGAAGTGGATGATCATGGCATTCCCAATATCTGAACAAGCTTTCTAAGTGCTCCACAGGGCCTGCTTCAGCTACCTTCATGACCCTTAGGGAAAAACAAACAAAGAAACCAAAAAAACTTAAAAAAACCCCCAAAAACCTGTTCTCGTTCATGTCTTCCACCACGGGAAGTCTTCACATGCTTGGGTAGACATCCCCATAACTCACAGATGGATTTGAGACCTGCAGGTTAACCTCAAACTGGTTTAGCCTGTCTGCCAAGATCATTTTACCAGAGTATGGCTGCTGTGCATGCTACGACTTCTTGGAGCCACAGATGAAAGCACTTTGAATATGATTAGAAAAATAGCTGGACCAGTCATGTACCAAGTAAGAGTGAGGGATAACTGGCAGACAGTCTGTGCACTGCTTTTATGTCTATACAAAATTAAGAGAATCAAGAAAATAAGACAATGGAATAAGATCACAGGTTGGGGAGTGGGAATCTGAGAACTAAGAAAATGGGAGAAAGCCACAGAAGACTTCAGGAACATAGCTGCATCTGTTGTAGACCTCAAAAGAAGAGAAGCACTTTAACAAATAGAGATGGGAGAAATCAATTTCAGACAATATAAATAGCTTGAATTTTGTAACTTAGGAGAATTACTAATGATTGGAAATAAATAGTAATGAGATGATTATGAAGAATGTGATCGATTATCTTGGTTGAAACTTCAAGTTTTACTATAATAGAATTATGATTGCCATGGGAAGACATAGAGAGTAATGCATGTTAATACATGCATTTATCTACCATTTCTTGTGCACATAATAACAAAATATCAGGCATTATTTTGTGAAAAAAGTGTTTGGCTATATGAGACAATGGGTTTAAGGTAGTTACGTATGGTATAACATTTATAACTCAGAGGATGGAGCAAGGAAGGTGATGAGAAGTGGTATTATCATCTGTTACAGTTAGAGAAGCTTTTTAAAAGAGATCAGTGAACAGATTAGCTTGGACAGCATACCTCTTGAAGAAAATCATCCATCTGCAGCTGAAGGACTAAAATCATAGCCATTGTGTAGAAGGTGGGAAAGGAATAGAAGAAGGAGATTGCTACTTTTCAATCTTCTGCTATTACAACTAGGTTCCAATTAGTGTGAATATTGAATGCTGGGAAGCAGTCACATTATTTGAACTTGCACAGCATATTTATATTGAATTGGCACCAGTGACCATATTTACAAAATTATAACTTCAAATAGTGTGAGTTCAAATACACCACCTCACAGGACTCATTATTTGCACTAATCAGGACCTAGTTGTACTGTGAGTAATTCAGACAGTGTAGGTCCAATAAGAAATGAGCTTCCTGTTGAAGAACACCAAAGTTTGTTTGCCATCCACAGGGAGTCAAATCTCAGTTGGTACTATAAATCTGAGAGAGACTATGTAGTACTTGTGGGAGAGCTAGAGATTCAATAGAATGTTAGACTAACTAACTAGTCTAACCATGTCTAACTAGTCATCAGAAATTCAATTAATTGAAATGAATTACTTAGAGATGTTTATTGTCTTTTTAAAAGCTTTTGTACTCCGTATTTGATTTTTTTTCATATTCTGAATTCATTCCCCCACCTCCAAAATGATGGAAACTTAATATGTAGTATTGTTACCATGAGTGTTTGTGTGGAAACAACGAACCCTTTTATCAACATCTGTAGCCGTCAACTATACTTATAGCCTTTCCCTCTGGAATCTTCACTCTTTTAGACCTCTTCCTCTCATGTTCTTTAATCTCTTTGAAGTCAGTGTCAAAAGAAATTTGGTTTTAACCCAGGAGACATTACATCCTTAAGTATTCTCTCTGGCTGCCAACATACTTTCAATAGTGCTCCCAACACATTGGGCCAGGAGAAGTAGGGACACTTTCTGCTCCTCACTTTCACTAAAAGACTCTCCTCTTATCACTTCTCATATCACCTGGCAAACTCTTTTCCTTTAAGCTTAATCAGGTCCAGAGTGACATAATAATCCATCCACATTCAGATAAGTATTCTACAATAGTGCCCAGATAATTTTCCCTCCTTGACCTTTCATCATTCATCTCTTTCTGAACTCCAGCCCTGGGTTTTTTCTACCATTCATTTTCTTGACTCCTACTTATGTGCTGCTCAACACAAATGAAAGATTCACACAACTGTGTTGACTAGGCTTACTATAAAATAAGCAATGTATTATTGACAGGGCCAATTCTTTTTTCTGTCCCTTTCAATGACAGTCTATTCCAAACCTTATCTATTCCTCCAAAGTAATTTACAAACGTGCTTGTCTCTCAGAAGGTGACTTGCTAAATAGTTCACTGGAAAAATTACCATGCATTACAAGATTCCTATTCTCCCCAGTTTTACATTCCAAATCACCTAAACGTTATACTCAAATCTCACAAAAAGATGCAATTCTACTAGCAAATTTCAGTCCCATTACTGAAGTACTGGATTCATCCCACTCCCTCTAATTTCCCCGGAAGCTCTTTGATCACACTCTCCTTCTTCCTAATTTTCAATCTCAGTATTTGATGTCTCTTCTCTTGCTGTTTATAAGCATTCAACATCTTCCCTATCTGTAAACAATATTTACTTTATTATGCAATTCCAATCATCTGATACCTGTCTTCTTTTCCAAAGCCATACTCCAAGAAAAAAAAAATCTCTGTATGAGTGGCCTTTTTTTCTGACCTCATACTTATTTCTCAGCTCCTTGAAATCTAGCTTCCAACCACATCACTGAACTGTAACTTTCTCAAAGGTTGCCAATGATATCTTAGATGCCAAGTCTAATTTTTTTTTCATAGTCCTTATATGTTTTACCTCTCTGCAGCTTTTGATATTGTTAACCATCTCCTCTGAACTGAACCTCTGATTTTATTGTTATAAAGAACCTCATTTGAGGAGAGTCCTTCTCCCAATGCAAGTTGGTACTTTCTCTGTAATTAGATATTTTTCTATTGCACTGAGAATTTAAAAAAGTTGCCCGGGTCATGTAGCCAGTATGTGTAAGAGGTAAAACTTGAAATCAGGTCTTCCTCCTCCAAAACTATCTCTCTGTCTACTACACCAGGCCGCTTCTCAATTGTCTAACTTAAGCATTCAATTATTGAAGATGACTGATGAAATTAGGGTTTGGTGGGGGGCTCCAGGGTGTGTTTTAATCTATGTGTCAAAAGCCTAGATTAGTATTCCTTCCCCTGATTCAGATCAGCATCTATAGATTCTTATCAGATCCTCCGTAATTCATAATTTTAGAAAATATCCCAGGGAGTACTGAAGGGTTAAGCATCTTGTCTATGGTCACACAGCCTAGTATGTGTCAGAAATAGAATTTGATTTTCTATCTTCCCAACTCCAAGTATGGCTTTCTACCCCCACACTAATCTACAAATAAGAGTGATAACAAGTCAAATGGACATACAGTACAATTCCTCATTGTAGCCCACTAGTATCATATAGATTAATTTCCCATCAAACCATTTGTATAGACTGATATAGGTGATAAAAAGGCCAAATTGAGTTTCACTTTCTTTGCTTTTCTAAAGTGTTTTTCCTTTCTTCCTTACAGTACTGCTTTTACTTTGTGCATAACACATTGCTCTTTGTATCAGCCCATGCAAATCTTTCCATTTTTTTCTGAGAGCATCCTGCTCATCATTTCTTGTAGTACAGTAGGATTCCATTATAATCACATACCACAACTTGTTCAGCCATTCCCTACTTGATGGGCATCAGCACAATTTATAATTCTTTGCTCCCAGAAATGAAAGCTCCAAATATTTTGTACATATGGGTCCTGTTCCTTTATGCTTTTTATCTCTTTTGGGATACAGACCTAGTAGTGGTATTGCTCAGTCAAAGGGTATACATAGCTTTTTAGCCCTTTGGGCACAGTTCCAAATTGCTTAACAAAGTGGTTGAATCATCAAAGGATATGAACAGGCAGTTCTAAGATGAAGAAGTTAAAGCCATCTACAATCATATGAAAAAAATGTTCTAAATCACCATTGGTTAGAGAAATGTAAATCAAAACAGCTCTGAGGTACCACATCACCCCTATCAGATTGACCAACATGACAAAACAGGAAAATGATAAATATTGGAGAAGGTATGGGAAAATTGGAACACTAGTGCATTATTGGTGGATTTCTAAACTGATCCAACCATTTTGGAGAGCAATTTGGAACTATGCCCAAAGGTTTATAAAAATATGCATACCCTTTGACCCAGTAATAGCACTTCTAGGGCTATATCCCAGAGAGATCATACAAATGGGAAAAGGATGCACATGTACAAAAAATATTTATGGCAGCTCTTTTTGTGGTGGCAAAGAATTAGAAATGGAGAGGATGCCTATCAATTTGGGAATGGCTGAACAAGTTGTGGTATATGAATGTAGTGGAATACTATTGTATTATAAGAAATGATGAATAGGCTGACTTCAGAAAAACCTGGAAAGACTTGTATGGTCTGATGCTGAGTGAAATGAACAGAACCAGGAGAGCATTATGCACAGTAACATTCCCTCTGTGCTTTAACTAATATTGATAGACTTAACCCTTCTCAGCAATACAAGGATCTAAGACATCTCCAAAGGCCTCATGATGGAAAATGCTATCCACAAAGAAGAAAGAACTATGGAGTTTGAATGCAGATTGAAACATACTATTTCCTATTTTTTTTCTTCTGTTGTGTTTTCTTTTTTTCTTTCTGGTGGTTCCTTGTATTAGTTCTAATTCTTACAACAGTAATGTGAAAATATGTTTAATAAGAATGTTATATGTATAGCCTATATCAAATTCTTACCTACAATGTCACTAATGTGAAAATATATTTAATAGGAATATATAGATATAGTCTATATCAGATTGTGTGCCGTGTTGGGGAGGGAGGTGATTATGGAAGTGACTATTGATAATTCAAAATAAATTAATTAAATTGTTTTTTTAAAATGGTTGAATCAGTTTAGAACTCCACCAACAGAGCATTAACGTCTCATTTTTCTCACAACCTCTCCAACATTTGTCATTTAACTTTTCTGTATTATTAGACAATCTAATAGGTACGAAGAAGTACCTACAAATTATTTTAATTTTCATTTTTCCAATCAATAATGGCAATAGGTAATTTTATTTCATCTGAAAACTGATCATGTCTTTGAATCATTTATCAGTTGGGGAATAATCTTCTTTATTTAAATTTGATTCAGTTCTCTATATGTTTGAAAAATGACAACTTTACCAGAGAAACTTGTGTCAAAATTTTTTTGCAGTTACTATTGTTAACTGTATTTCTCTCCATCCTGTCCCTCTATTTATTCTATTCTCTTTCTACTTTCACCCTTTCCCTCCTTAAAAGTGTTTTGCTGACTACCTCCTCTCCCAATCTGCCCTCCCTTCTATCACCCTCCTTCTCTTATCCCCTTCCCCTACTACTTCACTCTAGAGTGAGATAAATTTCTGTACCCAATTGAGTGTGTGTTATTCCCTCTTTAAGACAATTCTGATTACCGCAAAGTTCAATCACTCTCTCTCTCTCACATTCCCCCTCTTCACCTTCACTGTAAAAGCTTTTCTTGCCTCTTTTATGTGAGGTAATTTACCCTATTTTACTTAATTTGCATTTCTCTGATCAGTAGTGATTCAGATCATTTTTAAAAAATATGACTATAGATAGCTTTAATTTCTTCACCTGAAAACTGCCTGTTTTCCTTTGACCATTTATCAATTGGGGAATGACTTATATTCTTATAAATTTGACTTGATTCACTATATATTTTAGAAATGAGGCACTTAGCAGAGATACTAGCTGTAAAAATTCTTTCCTAGTTTTCTGCCTCCCTTCTAATGTTGGCTTTGTGAAAACTTTCCAATTTAATGTAATGAAAATTATCCATTTTGCATTTCATAATGTTCTCCATCTCTTATTTGGTCATGAAGTCTTCCATTCTCCATATATCTGATAGGTAAACTATTCCTTGCTCTCCCAGTTTGCTTATAATATTAGCCTTTATATTTAAATCATATACTCATTTTGATTTTATTTTGGTATAAGGTATAAGATGTTTATCTATGCCCAATTTCTTCCATACTATTATCCTATGTTCCAGTTTTCCCAGCAGTTTTTGTCAAATAGTGAGTTCTTATCCCAGAAGCTGGGTTTATCAAAGTGTAGATTACTATAGTCATTGACTACTGTGTCTTGTGTACCTAACCTATTCCACTGGATGCTATACCACTTGGTGCATATATGTTTAGTAAAGATATATATATTACTTCATTGTCTATTAGCAGGCTGTAGTTTCTTTCCTTATCATGTGTAATTAGAACTATTTTTGTTTTGACTTTGTCTGAGATCAGCATTACAACCCTTGCTTTTTTTTTACTTCAGCTGTACCATAATATATTCTACTCCAGCCTTTTCCTTTTACCCTGTGTGTTTCCCTCTGTACAATATGTGTTTCTTGTAAACAACATATTGTAGGATTATGGTTTTTCATCTATTTTAATATCTGCTTCTGTTTTATGGAAGAGTTCATCCCATTCACATTCGCATTTGTGATTGCTATCTGTGTCTTTCTCTCCATCCTAATCCCCCAATCCGTGCATGCTTTTCTTTCTCCTTTTTTGCCTTTCCTTCCTCATTAGAGTTTTGCTTTTGACCAACACCTCCCTCAATCTTCCTTCCTTTCTATCTGGTCCCTCCATTTTCTTTCCCATTTCCCTTACTACTTCTTCCCTCACTTCCATCCCACCATCTCTTTTCTTTCCCCTTTCCCATCCTACTTCCTATATGGAAAGTTAGATTTCTATAACTAATTGAGTATGTTATTCCCTCCTTGAGCCAAATCTCATCTGTCTATGTATATCTCTTCTAAATGTTGCAATAAAGATACAAATCTTGAGAGTTATAAGTATTATCTTCCCATGTAGGTATGTAAACAGTTCATCTTATTGAATAATGTTTTTTCCCTTTCCTGTTGACTTTTTTATGCCTCTCTTGAGTGTTGTATTTGAAGATCAGATTTTCCTTTGAGTGCTGATCTTTTCATCAGGAAAGTCTGGAAGTCCCCTATTTCATTGAATGTCCATCTCCTCTCCTGATAAAGTATTCTCTGAAGGTTGAGAGGATGGGGAGCCTCCTGACTGGGCATCATTTCTAGCTTTCACCCTTCACTGCCCCTCCCCCCACCATGAGTGGGATCTCAAACAGCCTCTTGGCAGGAGGAGGGAGAAGTGCTTGAGACACCAAGATTCTCTTGGTTCTGAGTTCAGGGACCCACCCTTATACCATGGTGCCTCTCACTCTTGTTTGAATGTTTGTTGGAAAGTGTCTATTACATTGTCAAAACAAAACATACCTATTAAAGTCATATTTAAAAGAAAAAAAAAGAAATGATGAACAGACAGACTTCAGAAAAACCTGGGAAGACTTGTGTGGTCTGATGCTGAGTGAAATGAGCAGAACAAGGAGAACATTGTACACAGTAGCAGTCACATTGTGCATTAATAGACTTAGCCCTTCTCACCAATGCAAGGATCTAAGTCATCCCCAAAGGCCTCATGAAGGAAAATGCTATCCACATCCAGAGAAAGAACTATGGAGTTTGAATGCAGATCAAAGCATACTATTTGCTATTTTTTTCTTCTTCTGTTGCATTTTTTTCCTCTTTGTGGTGGTTCCTCCTATTAGTTCTAATTCTTACATCAGTAATGTGAAAATATGTTTAATAATAATGTTATATGTATAGCCTATATCAAATTGTGTGCCATCTTGGGGAGAAAGGTGGAAGAGGAAGGGGAGAAAAATTTAAAACTCAAAAGCATATGGAAGTGATTGTTGATAAGTCAAAATAAATTAACAAGAAAAAGAGAAATGCAAATAAAAACAAAAAAAGAAAAAGAAAAATTATGCTCAATTTCACTGGGTAGTTGAACCTTGGTTGTAATCCCAGTTCCTTTGCCTTACAGAATACCATATTCCAAGCCCTCAGATCTTTTAATGTAGAAGCTGCAAAGTCCTGTGTAATCCTGACTGTGGTTCCACAAAATCTGAATTGTTTCTTTCTGGTTGTTAGCTGGATTTTCTACTTGACCTCTTAATTCTGGAATTTGACTATAATATTCTTTGACATTTGGGCTCTCTCTCAGGAGATGATTGGTGGATTATTTTGATGACTATTTTACCTTCTGATTCTAGAACTTTAAGTCATTTTTCCTTAATTTCTTGAAAGATTCTGTCCAGGCTCTTTTATTATTATTATTATTAAGGTTATCACATAGACTAATAATTTTTAAATTATCTCTCCTGGATCTATTTTCCAGATCAATTGTTTTTCCAATGAGATATTTTAGATTTTCTTCTATTTTTTATTTTGCTTGATGGATTCTTGATGTCTTATAGAGACATTAGCTTCTACTTGCCCAATTCTAATTTTTAATGAATTGTTTTCTTCAGTTAGCTTTTGTACCTCATTTTCCATTTGGGTCATTTTACTTTTGAGAGAGTTCTCTCCAGTGACTTTTCATGCCTTCTTTTCCATTTGGCCAATTCTACTTTCTAAGGAATTGTTTTCCTTAGTAGAGTATTTTTTTTTCCATTTTGTCAACTGTATTTTTAAAGGAATTTTTCAATTTTTCTTCTATTTCTCTTATTTGATCTTTAAAATCCTTCTTGACCTCTTCCAAGGAGGCTTTTTGGGCTTGATACCAGCTTATATTCCTCTCTGAGATTTCAGATGTGAGTAAATTGATAATGTCCTTTCTTGAATTTGTGTTTTGCTCTCTCTTGTCACCAAGATACATCTCTGTGGTCATTATTTTTCTATGCTGCTTTTTGCTCATGTTGGTTGCCTTATTTTTCTGGCTTTTAAAGTTGATCTCTGCTTCTGGGGCATAGGTGGCATTGCCCAGGCTTCTTGTACTGGAGGCTAGGGGCTTGGTTACTGGTTTGCTAAGGTAGGCCTTCCACTGTCTTGCTGGGATGTCTCCCTTCCTGTAATGGTCCCTGGAGCTACAGCAAGAGAGACCTTTCACATTAATTCCCCTAGCCTCCTGAGATAAAAGATTGTTGCACCTTATAATTCTACTGACTCCACTATTTCAGGATTTTCCTGGGGTAATATTTGCTGGGATTTTCAAGGTCAATAAGGGAGGTTGAGAGTGACTTACTACTTACTCCTCCATCTTGGCTCCCAGAAGTCAAAATAGATGCCTTTCAAACACTCAGTATGTGGGCTAATAGCTCCCAGAGCAGCCAGTGCCACTGCCACCACCACTACTGCTACTGATTCAGTTATTCCCAAAGCCTGCTCCTGGTTTGCTGGCCCAGGGCTGTATTAGCATGCCCTGTAGCCCTGAGCTGGACTATGCTTGTCTCTCACTCAGTTCTGAGAGGTCCTTCCTGCTGACCTTCTAAGTTGTCTCTGGTGTCTGGGCTGAGAAGAAAAGACTGGAAACCACCACTGCTGCCAGTGATTCAGTCCATTGAGGCCTGCTCCAGGTTTGCTGGGGCTGGCCACTGGATGCTCCTCTTTCAGGCTACTGCAACAGACCTTTCCTGTTGACCTTGCAGGTTGTCATAGTCTGGAAATCTACTTCACTCTGTCTCTTTGTGGGTTCTGGCACTCTAGAATTTGTTCAGAGTCACTTTTTAGAGGCATTTGAAGGGATTTGGGGGAGAACTTAGGAGCTTCCTCGCCTCCCCCCTCCTGAAGATGGCATGCAATTTGATATAAGCTGTACATGTACAATCACGTTAAACATATTTCCACATTACTCATGTTGTGAAAGAAGAATCAGAACTAAAAGAAACAAATCACAAGAAAGAAAAAAAAGAGAAAATAGTGTGCTTCAATCTGCATTTAGACTCCATATTTCTTCCTATGGATGTGGATATCATTTTTCCATCATGAGTCTTTTAGAATTGTCTTAGATGATTGCATTGCTGAGAAAAGTTTAGTCTACCAAAATTGGTCATCATATAATGTAGCTGTCACTGTGTACAATGCTCTCCTGGTTCAGTTCACTTCATTCACAATCAGTTCATGTAAGTCTTTCCAGGTTTTTCTGAAATCCTACTGCTCATCATTTCTTAAGGAACAATAGTATTCCATTCCATTCATATTGCTACCTCACCCAACTTTGTTGGGAATTTAATCTAAGGTGAAATTGCAGCCCATTATGTTCCATTCTATATGTACTACTATTGGGTGGAAGATATAGATCCTTTATCTAAATTGCCTAAGTCTGATGGTGATTTAGAAGTAAATGACATAATCAAAATGATATTCCCCAGCCCCTCATTAGAATAGGTACACCTCTCAATATAATATTCATTCTTTCTTATTACTTGTTAAAGAATCAGAGTTGATTACCACCCTCAGGAATACCCAACATTCTAAGGGTATATGTATATACGTGTGTGTGTGTGTGTGTGTGTGTGTGTGTGTGTGTGTGTATAGATAGATAGATAGATAGATATAGATATATAGTGATTTTGTTAGATATTGTTAATAAAATGATTAATTATGTAGAAGCTATGTCTCTCAGATTTTTAAATGTCACAGGATAGATGATAATGGGATTATGGCAAAGCAGAACCATAATACATCTGAACTGTTTCTGAGAATATTATAATATTTTGTTTTAATTATTCTTTGACATTATTGTGTTGATGACATGTTTTAAGAAGGAAACAATCTTCCACGTAAACATCAAATAGTTTAACATTCTCACTTACTTAAATCTTTTCTTTTTTTGCATTTTCAGTTCATGAATAAGCATGACTGCAGAAATGAGTCAAAGGTTTGATGATAACCAATAAAAGTGATGGAGATACTATGATATTTTCAGGTTGATTTTTTAAATAAGTAATAAATCACAATCAATTGTTAGTATATCTCTAGGACTTCTTGGCATATCCTTTTTGTTCCTCAGGCAATATTTTGGGGTTGTTTATGGGGTTTTTTTGAGCATTGTAAGTTGGGAATGCTTTGTAAAAGGATATATAAATATATAATTGGTCTATATTTGGAGGTGTCACTAGTATTTCCATCTTTGAGTATCAAATATGTGATGCCTTCTGTTAAGAAAAAATGAGATCAGATTTGTATCAGAAAGGGAACTGGCAGAGTATTTTGCTCACAATTCATGTGCCAATGTGAAGTATTTGTGCCTATGATTATGGATTTTATCTAATCTCACCAGTCCCCTGTTTTGCAGATTAGAGTTTTTGCCTTCTTTGACATGATAGTGTGTTATGTGCAACAGATAGAGCACTGGACATTGAATCAGGAAGACTTGAATTAAAAGCCGCACTCAGACACTTCTTGGCTGCATTACCTCTAGTAAGTCACTTAACTGCTGTCTGTCTCAGTTTCCTCAATTAAAAAATGGGGATAATAAGAGCACCAACCAACCAAAGTTGGTGGTGAGGATAAAATGTGACATTTTAAAAACATTTTATAAACCTCAAAGTGAAAATGAGATGCTATTGTTATTTTTATTATTAATGTTATTTTTAATGGTACACAATATTTTTTACACATTTGCTCTAGTGAGCAATTACACTGTGTTGAAATTACTTTGAACATAGAGATGGTCAGAAATGTATTTTTCCTTTTGAAAATTTTATTTTTTTAATTATGAATTGATAATCTTTAGAAAACAAAAACATCTCATTATATAAAAAAGAGTAAGGAGACTTCTGTAATGGATAGTTTATACATGTATAGATATAGACATATATATCTCTCTATATATATGTGCATAAATAAATGTGCAATATAAATATCTTTAAAATATATGTGCAGCTATAGCTATATCTCTACATATCTATTTATCTAAAATAAAGTAGTTATAAAATAACCTCTTATTTGAGCTTCTTTCTGCTCTGTTTTGTTTCCTTTATGTATTTACAAATGTTTAATTGATTTTTTGCATATGTCTCATTACATGTTAATGTAGCAGATTTACCACCTAAATAGAGGTCTTCTCTTGTAACAAATATCCATATCTGAGGATTCATGCCCCATTCTGTATTTTCTGGCTAATGACTAATCATTTGTTAAAAAGCAATTATTGGTTAATGCTTTCTTCAGCTTCCTTTATTTAAAAGTACTACAATATTTTATTTTCCCCCAGTTACATATTAAAATAATTTTAAACTTCTTTAAAAATGTTGAGCTCCATGTTCTATCCCTCCCTCCTGTCCTCCTTTCCCCCCTCCCTGTGATGGTAAGCATTCAAATATAGGTTATATATAAGCAATTATGTAGCATATTTACGTATGAGTCATTTTTATACAAGAAGACTTGAATAAAAAAAAAGAATGAAAGACAGTGAAAATAGCATGCTTAAGTCTGTATTTAGACAGTATAAGTTCTTCCTCTGAAGTCAGATGGTATGCTTCATCATTCATCCTTTGCGATTGTTTAGGATCATTGCATTGCTGAGAATAGGTAAGTAATTCACACTTCATCATACACTATTGTTGTAATTGTGTAAAATGTTGTCATGGTTCTATTCATTTCACTTTGCATCAGTTCATGTAGGTCTATCCAGGGTATTCTGAAGTCATCCTGCTTGTCATTTCTTATAGCATGATAATAATATTCCATCATGATCATATACCACAGCTTCTTTAGCCATTCCCTAATTGATGGGCATCCTCTTGATATCAGTTTCTTAGCCATAATATTTTTGTTTTATTCAGATTTCTGTCTTTCCAAATTTTTTTCTTCCATTAGTGTTTTTATTGTAGCTATCACATAAATTTGTCTCCTGCTTGTATAATTTCACTCTGTATCAGTTCATTCAAGTCTTCTTATATTTTTATAAATTTATCATATTCATCATTTCTTATGGCACAATACTATTCTAAAGCATTGTTATTCTAAAATTTGTTTAGCCATTGAAAAGAATTTATTTTGTTTCCAAATCTTTTTGACAAAATTATGTATGTGCATATATATATACCCACACACACACATATATGCATATATACACATATACACACACACACACACACACACACACACACATATATATTTGCTACATGCATACATGCACATGAATATATATGTATGTTTGTATCCACATTTTCCCTTTATTTCCTTATGGTATTCATACACTTAATAGTAGTATCACTGGCATAAAGAGTATGTATAAATTAGTGAATTTGGGGATATAGTTATAAATTGTTTTCTGGGACTTCTGGTGCCAAGATAGTGGGGTGAGGAGGGAACTTACTGGAACCCTCCCAAATTCCCCTGCGAATAATTTGAAAACTGCCACAGTACTGATATAAGAGAAAGGAAGCACCTTATCAGCACAGCAGGAAATGTCTATCTCATTGGAGTGAAGGAGGAATAAAATCTAAGAACAGCAGTAGCCAGGCTTACAACAGGGGGTCTTTAAGCAAGGCAATCTACCAGGGAGGCCACACCCTCCTGCAAGCTTGCAACACAATTCTCTGCAGCACAGAAAGGCCCCACCTCAGTGACCCAATGCCCAGCAAAGGCCATCGGTGAAGCTGAACCCCATTACTGCCCAATAATGACGCTCTGCTGTGGGGCTAGCCAACAGGAAACCCCACTCCCTGGGCTCTCTAGCACAGAGGCCCGGTTTTCATAGCAACTCAGCTACAGGGCCCTGCCCCTGGGGCAGTCCAAGAGAGATACCCCACACCCTGGGGAGGCCAAGAGGGATGTCACACCACCCAGTACAAGCCACAACTGAAGCCTACTCTCCAGTGTAAGCAAGCAGCTAGTTATTGAAGCCCAGCAGTAAGACCTTGAGATCCAGAACAAAAAACTCAGGACAGAGCTGTCACATAAAAATATCAGGACACAAAATAGGCAGACAAAAGAGAGCAAAAACACAAACAGAAAAAGAACTTGACTATAGAATGTTACTATGGTGAGAGGGAGGATCAAGACACAAAGTTAGAAGAAGGCAACAGTCGTCAAAATGGCTGCATGTGAAGCCTCAAAAAAAAAAGTGTAATTTGATATCAGGCCCAAAAAGAACTTCTGGAAGAGCTTAAAAATGAACTTGAAAGGCAACTGAATTAAAGCAAATTTTTTTTAAAAAGTAGAAGAAAAATTGGGGAAAAGAAATGAGAGCACTGCAAGACAATCATGCAAAAAAGTTAACAGCACATAAAAAGATATACAAAAATTCACCGAAGAAAATAAATTCCTGGGGCAGCTAGGTGGTGCAGTGGATAGAGCATTGGCCCTGAAGTCAGGAAGACCTGAGTTGAAAGCCGACCTCAGACTAAACACTTAACACTAGCTGTGTGACCCTGGGCAAGTCACTTAACCCCAATTGCCCAAAAACAAAAAATTCCTAAAAAATAGAATTGGCCAAACGGGAAAGGAAGTATGACAGATCACTGAAAAAAGATAATTCTTTAAGAATTAGAATTAAGGAAGTCGAAGGTAATGAATCCATGAGACATCGAGATGCAATAAAACAAAATAAAAGAGTAAAAAAAATAGAAGAAACTGTGAAATTTCTCATTGGAAGAGCAACTGACCTAGAAAATAGATCCAGGAGAGATAAGTTAGGAATTACTGGACTGACTGAAAGCCTTGATAAAAAAAAAAAAAAGGCCTGGGCATCATTTGAGAAATTATCAAGGAAAACTGACCTGAACTGATAAACTAGAACCAGAGGGCAAAATAGAAATTAAAATAATTCACCAATCACCACCTGAAAGATATCCCAAAATGAAAACTCCCAGGAATATAGCCAAATTCCAGAGCTCACAAATCAAGGAGAAAGTATTGCAAGCAGCCAAAAAGAAACAATTCAAATATTTTGGAGTTACAATCTGGATTACACAGGATTTGGTAGCTTCCACATCAAAGAACCAGAGGGTTTTGAATACAATATACTAGAAGGCAAAGGAGTTAGGATTACAACCCAGAATTACCTACCCAGAAAAACTGAATATAATCCTTTGGGGGAGAAATACAGATATTTACTGAAATACAGGACTTTCATGCATTCCTAATTAAAAAACCAGAGCAAAATAAAAAAAAAAACCCTCTGAATACAAGACTCAAGTGACACATAAAAAGGTAAAACTGAAACAATAAAGAGAAAATGTAAGATATTCAGAAAAATTAAAGTATTTATATTTCTATATGTGAAGATAATATTTTTAACTCTTAAGACATTTATAACTGTAAGGGAGTATATGTAGACAGATGATGTGGATATAAGGAGACTTGGATAGGATGATGTCCCCCCCGAAAAAAAAATAAAGGGGTGAGAAAGAAGATTATACTGGGAGAGGATAGAATGAGGTATATTATCCCACATAAAAGAGGCATAAAGGAGCTATTATAATTGATGAAAAGGTAGAGGGGTGTGACAGGTAAAGCTTAAAACTTATTCCCATCAGAATTTGTTCAAAGAGGGAATAACATACACATTCAGTTGGATAAATAAATCTATCTTGGGGGGCGGAGCCAAGATGGTGGAGTAAATACAGTGATTTGCTTGAGCTCTCCCCCAGACCCCTCCAAATACCTATAAAAAATGACTCTAAACAAATTCTAAAGCAGCAGAGCCCACAAAAAGAGTGAAACAAATTTCCAGCCCAAGACAACCTGAAAGGTACATCCCACTGGGCTGGAAGAGGAATGCAGTTTGGCATGGGTGTGCAGGCAAAACAGGCCTCAGTGAGCCTGGAGCAGCCCTTGGTGGACTGATTCAGGGGCAGCTGTGGTAGTTTCCAGACTTCTCAACCCATGAATGCCAAAGACAACTTAGAAGGTCAGTAGGAAAAGTCTGTGACTGTGGTGAGAGAGAAGCTCCATCCTAGCCCAAGTCTCAGAGTACGGCTGTGGGTGGCAGCTACTTCTGGAGCTTGCATCCCACAGACTCAGGGGGAATTGAGCAGCTGATCTGAGGGAGATTGCAGGAATCTCTCTGCTGGTGCAGGATTCTCTTGCTTTGGATCTGGGTCACAGTTCTGGGTGGCACTCCTGGGATGAGGAGGAGACAGAAAAGAGTGCTTGTGATCACTCATAGAGCAGAGCACAGGACTGGAAAGGAAAAATCACCTTGCCCTTGATCATAGCACCTTGAAAGAACTGAAAATTTACAGGTCCCTAGAAGTATCTCAGAAAATAGCTGCACAAAACTTCTGAAGCTTGGGACAGTACATTCTCCATACAAGAAGGAGACCCCTACCTTAACAAAGAGTTTATAACTCAAGCAATTGGCTGAGATTGTGAACAAGCAGCACAAAAAGAGTCAGACCATAGAATTTTATTTTGGTGACAAAGAAGATAAAAACATACTAAGAGAGGAAGACAACACAGTCAAAGTTCCAAGAAAGGCTCCAAGAAAAATATGAATTGGTCCCAGGCTATGGAAGAGCTCAAAAAGGATTCTGAGAAGCAAGTAAGAGAAGTAGAGGAAAAACTGAGAGTGATGCAAGAAAATCATGAAAAACAAGTCAACAGCTTGCTAAAGGAGACCCACAGAAATACTGAAGAAAATAAAAATTTAAAAATCACCTAACCCAAATGGCAAAAGAAGTCCAGAAAGCTAGAGGAGAAGAATGACTTAAAAAGCAAAATTGGCCAAATAGAAAAGGAAGTCCAAAAGCTTACTGAAGATAATACTTCCTTAAAAATTAGAATGGAGAGATTGGAAGCTAGTGACTTAATGAGAAATCAAGACACTGTAAAACAAATTCAAAAGAATAAAAAAAATAGAAAACAATGTGAAATATCTCATTGGAAAAAAATGATCTGGAAAATAGATGCAGGAGAGATAATTTAAAAATTATTGGACTATCTGAAAGCCATGATCAAGAAAAGAGCCTAGATGTCATCTTTCAAGAAATTATCAAGGAAAACTGCCCTGATATTTTAGAACCAGAAGACAAAATAGAATTTAAATATCATCAAACCACATTCAGGATTATGCAGGACCTTGCAGATTCTACATTAAAAAGATTGTAGGGAGTGGAACATGATTTTCCATAAGGCAAAGGAGCTTGGATTACAACCAAAGATCAAGTACCCAGTGAAAATGAGCATAATCTTTCAGGGGAAGAGATGGATATTCAATGAAATTTCACTTCCAAACCTTCCTGATAAAAAGACCAGAGCTCAACAGAAAATGTGATCTTCAAATGTAAGACTCAAGAGAGACATAGAAAGGTAAACAGGACAGAAAGAAACAACATGTTATTAATAAGGGGAAACTGTGTATGTGCCTTCAAGGGAAGATGACACTTGTAACTTTGAGAACTATATTGTTATTACACTGTGTTAAAGGAGTATATATAAAGGGGATGGTTGTAAGTTGATTTTGATGTAATGATAAATAAAAATCTAATCAAGTGGGTTAAATGGATCCAAGTATGTGGATTAATTTTATCTAAGAAAATATATTGAGAGAAAAGGAAAGGAGGAGGTGGACAATGATAGATTACATTACAGGAAAAGGCACAAAAACCTATTACAGCAGAGGGAAAGAAGGGAGGGAAATGAACATTGTTTGAACCTTACTCTCCTCAGATTTGGCTCAAGAAAGGAATAACATAATCAGTTATGTATACAAATCTAACTTGCTGTACAGGTAGTAGGAGTGAAAAGGGGAAAGAAAAGAGAAGGGAGATAAAAGGAGGGAAGGAGTTGTAAGGGTAAAGGGGAAGAAAAGGGAGGGGGCTAATAGAAGGAAGGTGGGACTGAGGCAGGTGGTGGTCAAAAGCAAAACACTGATGAGGAGGGAAAAGGACAAAGGGGAAAGAAAAGCATAAATGGGGGGGAGGGAAGGATGGAGAGAAAGACACAGATAGTAATCATAACTGTGAATGTGAATGGGATGAACTCTCCCATAAAAGAAGTGGATAGTAGAATGGTTAAAAATCATAATCTTACAATATATTGTTTAGAGGAAACACATTTAAAACAGAGGGACACACACAGGGTAAAAGTAAAAGCCTGGAGCAGAATATATATATATGCTTCAGCTGAAGTAAAAAGAAAAAAAAAGCAGGGGTAGGAATCTTGATCTCAGACAACACAAAAGCAAAAATAGATTTTATCAAGAGATAAGGAAAGAAATTACATACTAACAGTAATAGACTTAGCCCTTCTCAGCAATTCAAGGATCCAAGACATCTCCAGAGGCCTCATGATGGGCAATGCTATCCACATGCAAAGAAAGAATTGTGGATGAATGCAGATCAAAGCATACTATTTGCTATCTTTTTTCTGTTGTGTTTTGTTTCTTATTTCTGGTGGTTCCTCCTATTGGTTCTAATTCTTACTTAGAACATGACTAATGTGAAAATATATTTAATAGAAATGTATATGTATAGCTCATATCAGATTGTGTACTGTCTTGGGGAGGTAGGTGGGGAGGGAGGGGGAGAAAAATTTAAAACTCCAAAGCGTATGGAAGTGATTGTTGATAAATCAAAATAAAAAAAATGGTAGTCCAGGCTCTGGACTCATCAATCACTGTAGCCCCTAAGCAGAGAAGTGGTTCAGTGGATAGAATGTCAGACTGGGCAGGTAAGTGGTACAGTGGGTAGAGTATCATGCCATTTGAGTTCAGTAACATTTGTGTTCAAATCTGGCCTCAGACACTAGCTGCATGTCCCTGGGCAAGTCATGTAATTTGTTTGCCTCAGTTTCCTTCTCTGTGAATATAGGGATATTTAAAAGCAACTGCCTTACAGCATTGTTGTGAGGTTCAAATCAGATAATTGTAAAAGTGCTTAGCACAATGCTTGGCACATAGTATGTCCTATATAAATGTTATCATTACCCAAAGACAAGAAGACCTGAGTTCAAATCCAGCCTGAAATACATATTAGCAAGTCATTTAAACTTCTGTTTTTCTCAGTTTCATCAACTGCAAAATGGATATAAAAATAACCCTTACCTCTCATGGTTTTTGTAAGAATAAAATGAGTTAATATTTGTAAAATGCTTTTCAAATCTTAAAGTAATACATAAATGCTACTTCTTATGATGACACAGTTTACTTTACTTATTGCTCCCTTGAGCAATGAAATACAATGGACCTCTAAAAAGAAGAGTGACGGACTTCTTTCTTCATCTCACTATACTGAAAGTAATTCTCCCATTAGGTATAAAGGGTGGGTCCATTCTTTTAATACCTATCAGCAGTGTGAAGTAAATAAAGAACACATGATACATAGGCAAGTCTGATCTGGGTTTTGGGCTGCCTCTTTTGTATTTATTCTTCCTCGGGTGTAAGTGAAAGAATACTAATCTTAACAATGATGCTCCCAGTGTAGCAGACAATCTTGGAATTTTGAGGGTTAAATATTATGGTTTCCTTGGTCAAAACTGACTGGTAGTTGTTGTGGGTGCGGATGTGTATGAATTAGGAAGAATACAACTGAGAAGTAAAGGGACTTTACATGGTTCTCTGTCTTGCAGAACACATGGAAAAAAGGAAGTGGCTGGTGAGTGTGGAACATAAAATGAATATAAATAAAGCAGTCTCCTGCAAAAAAACAAAAACAAAAACAAAAAACAAAAAACAAACTACATCATCTTGATGTTTTATGTATCAGACTATTGGGAATATATGAGTAGTTATAGTTACTTTATCCTTTTGTAAGTCTTTTTATTACTCTGAAATTGTGATTTTTGTTTGTGTTAAAAATTTATTTTGTGCAAATGAAAGAAATATCTTTCTCATACCTGATTGGCATTTTACCTTGAGTACTTTTCTATGCAACCCTTTGGGAAAACCTAAAATATGAAGCAAACTTAACCTTTCCATAAATCTTCCTACAGTTGATAGAGTTGGGGGGGATGAGAAAAAAGGAGTTGAATCCCTCTAATTAGAGTCCAGGAATCCTCAGGACTGGATCTGCTTTGTACCTAATGTGTGGGACCTGTAAAGATGGGTCACATGATGGAGAAGAAGTGCATATATTGTCTCATCTCCTTGAGCTGGGAAGTTGTTCAAATATTTACGATATAACCAAGCAATCTTTATTCTTTTTGCTGTTAAAATGGACCACTGTATTTATAATTTTCCTATTGTTTAATTACCCTCTTAATTCCTAGTATAAATCCAACCTAGAGAGGGTAAAAATACTCTTATTTAGGTGATACAGCTTCTTTGCTAATAAATTATTCAACATTTAGAGTTGATATTTATTACATATAATTTTATAACTTTATATGCTTTATCTGTACTCATTTTAGTCATCAGGGCCCCATTTGTTTCAGGATAGAAGTATGGTAGTAGACACTTTTTTTTAATTTTGTTTTCAAATAATTTATCTAGCACTATAGTTATTTGTTGTTTGGATATTTGAAAAATCTACTTGTAAATTCATCTGGACCTAAGTTTTACCTTGAAGAATTAAAAGTTATTCTTTATCTTTTTTTTCCCCTTGAGGTCAAGATGCTTACATTTTCTATTTATTTTTTGGTTGTGTGGATATTTTACATTTTCATAAATATTAAATTATTCATTTCAAATGATTAGTTTTACTGGTGTATACTTGGACAATCTAGGTTCTAACAATTTTTCTTCATTTTCCCATCATATCTTATGATTTTTTCTTTCTCCTTTTTCATTTTGATAATTTGATTTTCTTACCCTTAAAAATGCTAGCTGATGACCCCTGGCAATTCAGAATTTGAGTATAGATAGGAATAGACCCTGAAAACCTAATGTTAGGACTTTATGAAGAAAGAAAGGATTTCCATGACATGAAGTCTGGGCAGCCTTTATCACATGTGTATCTTACTTAAGTTCCTCATTATTACTCTAAGCTTGAGTCCACTCCTTCTGAGCATTCTGTGTGTATTTACAAAGGGGTATAATTGATTTAAGTTTTTTTTTTCTTGAAGTATTTAGACACTAGTTTTATATATATATATACACATATATACACATATATATATGTGTATATATATATATATATATATATACATATATACACATATATATATGTGTATATATATATATATATATATATATATATATATATGTCTGTAAACTTTCAGGAAAATATAGTTTCTCTGTTTATTTTAATTAGATCTATTTTTTTATAAAAATTTGCTGTTGTCTTGCCTGAAGTCATGATATTACTCCTGATTTGTGTGTGTGTGTTTGTGTGTGTGTGTGTGTGTGTGTGTTCTGTTGAGGCATATAGATTTTGCCTCAGTTACTAATATTAATTCTCTGTGAGTTTTTATGTTTCTTATAAAAAACATAATACTGAATTTTGCCTTCTAATCCAATATACTTATGTCTTTTGTTTTATGTGTGAGTTTATCCCATTCTCACTCACAGTTATAACAGTTAATTGTGGATTTTCCCCCTATCCTGTCCTCTTATACTTCTCTATATTCTGCTGTCCTTCATTATCACAAATTCTTATCCTTTCTTTCCTTCTTTTTGACTTCTTCTTTTTTACCCCCTCTCCAAAGACCTTAGTTACTGGGAAAAAATGACTCACTTATTTGATTAAAATTGCAGGGACAAATGACAGCAGTAGTGAATAAATTTGATTAATAAAAATTTGATAGATAAATATAAAATATATATAATAAATATAATTCATATAAATTTTTTATACCTTACAGCATATACCAAGATAAACTGCAAATGGATATGTGTCCTACGTTTAAAAGTTACAATGTAAACTAGAAGGGAAGAAAAAAAAACCTCTTTCTTTCTCTGTCTCTTCCCCCCTCTCCCAACACACACACACACACACGTATAGACATAGATATATCTATATATCTATATATCTATATCTATATATATATATATATATATATATATATATATATATATATATATATATATATTATAGATAGAATAGAAGTTCTTAGCCAAACAAGGGATATAGAGGTTCAATGCAGATAAAATCAATAATTTTGAGTACATAAAATTTTATAATTTCTTTCATAAATAAAATTAATGCATCTAACTAAAAAGGTAATTATCAACTAGGGAAACAAGTTATTTTCTCATTATTATCTCATTTCTAAGATAAAGAGCTGATTCAAATTTATAATAATAAGAAAATTTCCCAAATTGAAAAATGATCTAAAGATATGAACAGATAGTTGTTAAGTGAAGAAACCTAGGATATCAATAACGTATGAAAAAATGCTCCAGATCACTAATAATTTTAAAAAGTAAATTCAATCATGTTTGATGTTTCAACATACATCCACAATCAAACCAAAAAAAAAAAGAAATGGAAAATGACAACTGTTGGAGTTACTACATGAAAACAGGCATGAAAACATTCGTTTTAGTGGCCTTTCAAATGAACACAACTTTTATTGAATGCAATTTGGAATGTTATAAAAAAGCTCTTACTGATATATGATCATTATTAGGCCTAGGCCTCCAAAAAAATCAAGAAATGTGGAAAAGACACATACAAAAGTTTCAAAACAGCTCTTTTTTTGTGACCAAAAAAATGGAAACTAAAAAGAGGCCCATAAATTGTTGGTTGGTTGAACAAATTGTGGCATATGAATGTGTTTGTGATACCATTCTGCCATAAGAAATGAGGAAGTAGATAATTTTCCAAAAGGTGTGGAAACAGTGGCAACTACGTAGTGAAATAGATAGATCACCAGCCCTGGAGTGAGAAGGCCCTGAGTTGAAATATAGCCTCAAACACTTGTCACTTATTAGCTGTATGACTCTGGGCAACTCACTAAACCCTGATTGTCTCAAAAAAAGGGGGGGGCTGGGAAAACTTAATCAAACAGGTGCAAATTAAGGAAATCAAAGCCAGAATATTTATGCTATAATTTATGCTTCAACATCAATATTATAAAAATTAACAAATTTGAAGATGCCTTTTAATTACAAAGAATAATATAAGCAAAATTAGAATAATTCATTTAATAACAAGAACACTATACACAAAAAATACTTTGAAAGCTTTTACAACTATGATCAACATGATATCTATCCATGATTCTAGAGGGATAAAGATGAAGCATGCTTCCTGATGGATGCATCAAAGTACTGCCAGAAGGTAGATTATTGTTATTTCTCCATTATTCTTATGACATCAGAACAGAAAGGTGCAACACTTGATCTAGTGTCCTCCATGCTAAACTGATCATTGTTAAAGTTTTGAGTTAAGTCTAGTCTGCCATATCATGGTGCCCTTTCTCTTTCTTAGCTTCATAGAAGTAGTTCCATTATACTGGCTGGCTATGGTAGTGTTTGTCACCTGTTCATAAGGGTATCTTTAATAACTCTCCCTTTCTTTGTTTGGTTCTTGTTGTGGCAATAATTGCTTAATTTATTATTGCATGCAATCCTGAAATGTTTTTACATGTTATTTGTTTGACAAGTACTTTGGGAGAACATATTTGTTCTTGATGGTTTTAACAGTTGACAGATTTAAAAAAATACTCAGTTTTGATATAATTGGTCTGATAGTTGAATTCATGGATCAAATTATAAAGGAAATTTTCAAAATTCTAGATGAAGTATGTCATACTTTTCAAAACTATTTGAGACATGATTTTTTTTTGTCTCCAATTTTGTTATTTGTTTTAATTTCTGGAGTTTGAATTAAGTGAAAACTTTCAGTGTCTTCATATTCTTCACTATTCTTTCTTCAGATTTTAATTGATCCTCAATTTTTTCTCTTATTCCATTAAATCTAAGTTTAGGGACACATTTGTTTTTACTATGAGCTGATTGGCAACCATATACTGATAGACAATACTCCATTATATAACTTGAAGCTCAGGTATCACTGTCAAAAAGCAGATATTGACCACAGTCTTAATTAGTGGTATCACTAGAATACAATTTGCCAGTTGTTCAAGGTTTTCACCATACCAGCTAATGTAACACTTTGAGGGCATGTTAAATCCCAGCTGGCATTCCTCTACTTTGTTATTTTTCCTATGACATAATCAATGGGTTTGAGTTTAAGGGGTTATTATTATCATTACTATTATCAAATAGATAAAAAAAAATCCTTTGAAGTGGGGCAAGGAGATAGATGCTTAGAAAAGTAGACTGAATATGATGTAATAAGTAGTAGTTGAGACCGTGTTCACAATGTAATTGGTCTAAAAGTTAAAATAAATCTTGATCTTGATTATGAATTTCATTGCTATGGGAAAGAGGCAGCTAAAACACTGACTTTGGAATCAGAAGATCTTTGTCATTTCTTATTTATGTGACTTTGAGCAAGTCAATTAACCACTTTGAGCCTCAGCTTTCTCATCTGTAAAATTAGTTTTTAATATGTGTGCTATCTACCTGAAAGTGTGATGATCAAATAGGACAAGATGGATAAAACATTTTGTAAATGATAAAACACTTTACAAATATTAGCTACTACTATTATTATTATTTTTTCTATTATTTTACTAGTAGTATGAGTGCCCAGCACAGGAACTTCTTTTCTTGATCTTTTTTACAGATCAACAACTTATTTATAACTTATAATCTCAAAAAATGACCCTTAAAGGTTAAGTGATTTCCCTCATTCGTATGACTAATATGCATGAGAGCCATGGCTTGAACTCATTTCTTCCTGACTACGATACTAACCATCAATTTACTATGTAGCACTGCCTCTCACTTTTATAGTAATCACGATAAAATTCTGTGAGGCAAAAGTCTTATGACACAGAGGGGGTATCTGTCATTTTGTCCACATGATCACAGGATAATAGATTTAGATCTTTAAGTGAACTTTGAGAACATTGAGTTCAATCATTCTCATCCACTTTATAAAAGAAGAAAATAAAGCACAGAAAGGTAAAACCTGAAAATTCAGAATCCTGAAACACTGGCAAATTGTGCTCTAGTGGTCCCACTGATTGAATTAGCATTATGGTCTATTTGATGTAAATGCTACTATTAGTCAAAGGAATGACATAAAAGGTAGCTGAGCAAGATCATATAGAATGTATATGAGATGGAATTTTGAAAATTAATCTGTCATTGATTGTATGAGGATTGACCACTGATGTGGCTAAAAAATTTCAGTGCGCTAAATTTTGCATTGAATAATACAGTGGGACTTATTTTTGCCTGGAATAACTTTAGGCAATATTAACAGTGACTATTCACTAGAAGGTCTAATACTGAATCTGAAGCCTAAACACTTTGTTCACATAATGAGAAGACAGGACTCATTGAAAAAGAACCCGATGTTGGGGAAAATTGAAGGTAAAAAGAAAAGGGGACAGCAGAGGATGAGATGGATAGATAATCTATTCTGCACAATCCCTAACACCTTTAGTAAATAGTATAACATTTCTGATAAGTACTTATTGGCACAGTGAGTGAGAACTATGGACTTGGAATCAAGATGAGCTCTGTTCAAATCCAGCTTCAGATTCTTACTAACTGTCTGACCCTGGGAAAGACATTTAAACTCTGTCAATTTCAGTTTTTCATCTGTAAGATGGGATTAATAATTCAGGGTTGTCCAGGAGCCAAGATGGTAGAGTCTGCAGTAAGTCAATCTCACCCTCCATTATTGACCTTGAAAATCCCAGAAAATATCACACCAGGAAAAATCCTGGAACAGTGGATCCAGCAGAAAGATGGGGTGCAGCAGTCTTTCAGCCCAGGAGGCTTGGGTGATTAGCAGGAAAAGTCCCTCTTATTCTGGTGGAAATGGAGGAGTAGAGGAAAGGAGGCTTCCCAGGAAGCCAGCAGCAAGCCTCACCTCAGCAAGCCAGCAGGAGTTCTTGAGCAGACAAGTTCCAGCTCTAGGACCCTTGCATACCTTGTCACAGCCAGGGGACTCTGGCTTGGAGAACCACTACATGCATTGATGGGCAAGTGGCGTGCAGCAGCCAAAACTCCCTGTTCTTCAGCACAACACCAAGCAGGCAGGCATCCTCCAGCAGCTGACCCTCGAGTAGGCATCCTCCACCAGGCAGACCTTTCACCCCCACCACAGGAGCTTCAGTTTAGCCCCAGAAAAAGGAAGAAAGCCCAGTCTGGCCTTAGCATGCACCAGCCACCACCACCAGCTCCAGCTCGGCACCAGGTAAACTATGAGACCCCTACAGCCTCCAGCTGTCAGCACCTGAAGCCCCAGCACACAAAGCCAGTGACAACAGTCCAGGCCCCCAGCACAAGGAGCTGGGGACTGTGCCCCCTGTGCCCCAGAAGCAGAGATGAACTTTAAAAGCCAAGGAAAAAGAAAACATTATGTGTAAAAAGAAAAAAAAAACAGTGACTATAGAGAACTATTATGGTCACAGGAAAGATCAAAATATAAATTGAGAAGAGGAAAATATTGTCAATATTCCCACATTTGAAACCTCAAAGAGGAATATTAACTGCTCTCAATCCCAAAAAGCCTTCTTAGAAGAGAATGATTTTAAAAGTCAAATGAAAGGGGTAGAAGACAAATTGGGAAAAGAAATGAGAGTTTTGCAAGAAAGAGTCAACAGCTTGGAAAAGGAAGGACAAAAATTGACAGTAGAAAACAAGTCCTTAAAAATAGTTGTGCAAATGGAAAAAAAAATACACGGAAGAAAATGACTCCTTAAAAAGTACAATTGGCCAAATGGAAAATGAGGTGGAAAAGCTAATTGAAGAAAAAAATTCCTTAAAAATTACAATTGGGCAAGAGGAAGCTAATGACTCTATGAGACATCAAGAATCAGTCAAACAAAATCAAAAGAATGAAAAAAATAGAGGGAAACACAATAATTGGAAAAACAAAATACCTGGAAAATAGATACAGGAGAGGTAATTTAAGAATTATTGATCTACCTGAAAGCCATGATTAAAAAAAAATTTAAAAAGTCTGAACAGCATCTTTCAAGAATCATCAAGGAAAACTCCCCTGAGGTTCTAAAAGCAGAAGGCAAATTAGTCATCAAAAGAATCCACCAATCACTTCTTCAAAGAGATCCCAAATTGAAAGCATCAAGGAATAAAGCAGCCAAATTACAAAACTATCAGGTCAAAGAGAAAATAGTGCAAGCAGCCAGAAATAAACAATTTAAATATCATGGAACCCCAGTTGGGATTATACTGGACATTGTAGATTCAACATTAAAAGACTGGAGGGCATGGAATATGATATTATATAAGGCAAAGGAGTTTGGATTACAACCACGGATCAACTACTCAGCAAACATAAGCATAATTTTTCAAGGGAGGTGATGTACATTCAGCTATATAGGGAACTTCCAAACCTCCCTGATGAAAATACCAGAGCTCAACAGAAAATTTGATCTTGAAATACAAGACTCAAGAGAGGCATTAAAAGATAAACAGAAAATAAAAAAAAATGTTATTCAATAAGGGCTAATTGTTTACATCCCTATGTGGGAAGAACATACTTATAACTCTTGAGAACTATATCTTTATTATGACATTTAGAATGGGTATACATAGATGGAGGGCATGGGTATAAGTTGACTTTGATGTGATAATAAAAAATATAAAATTAAGTAGTGAAAAGGTATTGTACAGGGAGAGGAAAGGAGGAGGCAGAAAAGGGTAAATTATATCACACAAAGATCTAATACAGTATAGGGAAAGAAGAGAGGGATATGAGCACTATTTGAACCTTACTTTCATCAGATTTGGCTCAAAGAGGGAGTAACACACTCAGGTAAAGATATCTAACCTACTCTATAGGAAGTAGGAGGGGAAAGGGGAAAGAATAGGGTGGGGTGGATAGAAGTGAAGGAAGAAGTAGTAGGGGAAAAGGGAAAGAAAAGAGAGGGGGCTGATAGAGGAAACATCGAGGAAGATGGTAATCAAAAGCAAAACTCTAATGAGGTGGGAAAGAGAGAGAGAGAAAAGCATAAACAGCAGGGGAAAACAGGATGGAGAGAAAGACACAGTTGGTAATCATAACTGCGAATGGGAATGGGATGAACTCTCCCAAAAATGGAAGCAGATAGCAGAGTGGATTAAAAACAATAAACCCACAATATATTGTTTACAAGAAACCCATTTGAAACAGAAAGATATATACAGAGTAAAGGTAAAAGACTGGAGCAGAATATATTATGCTTCAGCTGCACAAAAAAAAAAAAAAAGGAGGGTAGCAATACTGATCTCAGGCAAAGCTAAGATATAATTAAAAGAGATGAAGAAGGAAACTACATCCTGCTAAAAAGTTATCACATAAAATAAACCATATACATATACCATATACATAATTCACTCTGGTCAGGTAGGATTTATGAGAGGAATTCAGAGCTGGTTCAATATTAGGAAGAGTATCATCATAATTGACCATATCAACAACAAAACTAACAGAAATCATCTGATTATCTCAATAGAAGCAGGAAAAGCTTTTGACAAAATACAACACTCATTCCTATTAAAAACATTAGAAAGCATAGGAATAAATGGAGTCTTCCTTAAAATGATAAGTTGCATCTACCTAAAACCTTCAGGAAGCATCATATGTAATGAAGATAAGCTAGAAGCATTTCCAAGAAGATCAGAGGTGAAACAAGGATGTCATTATTACCATTGTCATTCACTATTGTACTAGAAATTTTAGCTTTGGCCATATGAGAAGAAAAAGAAATTGAAAGAATTAGAATAAGCAAAGAACAAACAACACTATCATTCTTTGCAGATTATGTGATGGCATACTTAGCAAATGCCAAAAAATCAAATAAAAAACTACTTGGCATAATTGACAACTTTAGCATAAATCGCTGACATTTCTATATATTACCAACAAAGCCCAACAGCAAGAGATAGAAAGAGAAATTCCATTTAAAGTTCCTGTAGATATTATAAAATATTTTAAAGTCTACCTGCCAAGATAAACCCAGGAACAGTAACGAACACAATTACAAAACACTTTTCGCACAAACAAGCTCAAATCTAAATAATTAGAAAAAATATATAAGTTGCTCATGGGTTGACATAGCTAATATAATAAAAATGACAATTCTACCTAAATTAATTTACTTATTCAGTGCCATACAAAACTACCAAAAATAGATTTTATAGTACTAGAAAAAAAGTAGTAAAATTCATCTAGAAGAACAAAAGGCCCAGAATATCAAGGGAATTAATGAAAAGAAATACAAGAGAAAGTGGCCTAGCCATACCAGATCTCAAATTGTATTATAAAGCAGCAATCATCAAAATTATATGGTACTGGCTTAAGAAATAGGGGGTGGATTAGTGGAATATATTAGGTAAACAAGACACAGTAGTCAATAGTGATAGTAACCTACTATTTGATGAATGGAAAGAATTCAGGCTTCTGGGATAGGCATGTTTCTCAAAAATAACTGGGAAAAGTGGAAAATAGTATGGCAGAAACTAGCCACAGATCAACATCTCACACCGTACACCATGATAAAATGAAAATCGGTACAAAATTTAGACATAATGGATGATACTACAAGCAAATTAGGAAAACAATAAATAGTTCACCTGTTAGATTTATGGAGAATGGAAGAATTTATGACTAAACATGAAATAGAGAGCAATATGAAATGCAAAATGGATAATTTTGATTACATTAAATGGAAATGTTTTTGTACAAACAAAGCCAATGCAACCCAGATTATAAGAGAAGCAGAAAACTGGGAAACAATTCCTACTGCCAGGGTTACTGATAAAGGCATCATTTCAAAATATATAGGGAACAGTGTTAAATTTATGAGAATATAAGTCATTCCCCAATTTATAAACAGTCAAAAGATATGAACAGGAAGTTTTCAGATAAAGAAATTAAAGCTATCTATTGTCATATGAAAAAAGAATGCTCTAAATCACAATTGAGGAGTGAAATGCAAATGAAAACAACTCTGAGGTACTGAATCACATCTATCAAATTGGAGGACATGACAAAACTGAATAATGGTAAATGTTGGAGAAAGTGTGGGAAAACTGGAACACTAATGCAATTTTTTGCTTTTTATTTTTTTTATTTTATTAATTTATTTTGATTTATCAATAATCACTTCCATATTCTTTTGAGTTGGAAATTTTTCTCCTCCTTCCTCCCCCCAGCTTCTCCAAGACCACGTACAATCTGATATAGGCTTTACATTTACATTCTTATTAAACATTTTCACATTAGTGAAGTTGTAAGTAAAAATTAAAACCAATGGGAGGAACCATCAGAAAGAGGAAACAAAACTCAACAGAAGGTAAAAATAAGTGATAGTGATTCAACTTCCATAGTTCTTTCTTTGGATATGCACAACATTTTCCATCATGAGGCTTCAGGAGATGTTTTAGATCCTCATAATGCTGAGAAGGGTTCAGTTTAACAATATTAGTCATCGCATAACGTGGCTGTTATTGTGTACAAAGTCCTCTTGGTTCTGCTCAATTCACTCAGCATCAGACCATACAAGTCTTTCCAGGTTTTATTGAAGTTAGCCTGTTCATTATTTCATATAGCACAATAATATTCCATTACATTCATATACCACAACTTGCTCAGCCATTCCCCAATTGATGGGCATCCTCTCAATTTCCAATTCTTTGCCACCACAGAGAGCTGCTATGAATATTTTTGTGCATGTGGGTCCTTTTCCCATTTGTATGATCTCTTTGGGGTATAGCCACTAATGCATCGTTGATGGAGTTGTGAACTGATCCAACCATTCTGGAGGGCAATTTGCAACTATGCCCAAAGGGCTGTGATACTGTGCATACCCTTTGACCCAGCAATACCACATCTAGGTCTGTATCCCTAAGAGATCATACAAATGGGAAAAGGACCCACATGTACAGAAATATTTATAGCAGCTCTTTTTGTGGTGGCAAAGAATTGGAATTTGAGGGGATGCCCATCAATTGGAGAAAGGCTGAACAAGTTGTATGATATTAATGGAATGTGATACTATTGTGCTAGAAGAAATGATGAGCAAGCAGACTTCAGAAAACCTGGAAAGACTTGTATGGTCTGATGCTGAGTAAAATGAGCAGAATCAGGAGAACGTTGTGCAATGACTAATGTTGATAGACTTAGCCCTTCTCGGTAATGCAAGGATCTAAGACATCTCCAAAGGTCTCATGATGGAAAATGCTATCTACATCCAAAGAAAGAACTGTGGAGTTTTAATGCAGATTGAAGCATACAATTTGCTATTTTTTCTTCTGTTTTGTTTTGTTTCCTCTTTCTTTTGGTTCCTCCTACTGGTTCTAATTCTTCTTTACAACATCACTAATGTGAAAATATGTTTAATAGGAATGTATATGCATGGCCTATGTCAGATTGCACTCCATCTTGAGGAGGGAGGCAGGGAGGAAGGGGAAGAAAAATTTCAAACTCAAAAGCTTGTGAAAGTGATTGTTGATAAATCAAAATTAATTGATAAAAAAAAGAAGAAAATTCATATGGAATAAAAAAAAGAAAGGATGAGCAGACAGACTTCAGAAAAATCTGGAAATACATGAGATAATGCTGAGTGAAGTGAGCACAAGTAGGAGAACTTGCTGTGCAGTAACAGCAACATTCTGTGATGATTAACTTTAATAGACTTACCTCTTCCTGGCAATGCAAAGATCTAAGACAACCCCAAAAGACTGGTGTTGGAAAATGCTATCCACATCCAGAAAAAGAACTACGAAGTCTCAATGCAGATTGAAGCATGCTATTTGCTCTCTCTATTATTTTTGTTTCTTCTTTTGATTCTTGCCATTAGTACTAATTCTTCTTCAGAACATGACTAATATGAAAATATGTTTAATATGAATGTTTATATAGAGCACATATCATATTGTACATTGCCTTGGGGAGGGGTAAAGGAGGGAGGGAGAGAAAATTTGGAACTCAAAATCTTATTGATGTGAATGTTGAAAACTAAAAATAAATAAATTAGTTAATAAGTAAAAATAATAATTACAGGGCTGATGTGAGGATCAAATGACATTGGATTTACAACACTGTGTAGACATTAAAGTATTATATTATTCTTAATACTCATAATGATAATTATTAATATTATTGTCATTATTATTCAGCCAGTGTTATGTTGTATACATCTTGTGCAATTTTATGTACTCTTCTGGACAAGAAGATATGTCTCTGTGTTAATTCCTGCCACTGAAAACAAAAGCCTTAGCAATCGTATGCATCAAAATGCCATACTAATGCCATATTGTTTTCCCTCTAGTCAGTCAGTATAATACTATATACTTAGTGTACTTGGTATAGGTAGCTTGAACTGATAAAGTCAGTCTTCAGTTCCCCAGAAGTCTAATTACAAACCCGCTACTGCTGTTTAACTGTACTGAGATAGCAGTTGTACCAGAATTAAGAAAATGTCTAATAGAATGGCTTTTGTTTGAATGACTATATGTTTCAACACTAATGAGATGCAACTTAATGGCTTCTGCAGGTTTATCTGCTTTCTGACACTTGTTTGAATTAGACAGGCCTAATCAGTTTTGCTGAACCTCATTAGATAAGTGAATAGTCCCTGCCTATTCCAGGGCATAAAGCAATTTGGCTGCTTCTGTTTTCTGTGCCAGCAGGGTAACTATGTGATGCGTGATGGGCATGGGTCTTTACCTAAATGAAGTGTTTGTGGATATGTGTGTGTATGTGTGTAGAGGAGGGGCACCTGAACCCAAATGCTTCCTTAAATGATGTCTGAAATTACATTAGTGATTTATATCTATATGTTAGACATTGCCCTCTCCTTGCAGTCTACTGTAATGTGAATCCTTTCTCTCTGAGGGAGAGAGTAGGGCATTAAAAATAACTCACACTTCCGTGGCCTTCTAAGGATTACGAAACTTTTGCCTTGCAATAAGATTGTGGGAGTAGAGAGTGCAACTATTATCCCCATTTTATAGATAAGAAAGCTGAGTCTCATAGAGAGGATTTAGTTGCCTAATTGCCCAAAGTCATACTGCTGATAAATGTTGAAATTGGGATTTGAATCAGGTCTTCTGTTTTATTATTTTTTTTTTAATTTTTAGGCAATTGGGGTTAAGTGACTTGCTCAGGGTCACACAGCTACTAAGTGTCAAGTGTTTGGTGTAAGGATGGATTTGAACTCAGGTCCTCCTGACTTCAGGGCTGGTGCTCTATCCCCTGTGCCACCTAGCTGACCTTGAATCAGGTCTTCTTAAAAGACAGCATGTAGGATTTTACTTCTAAGTATGTATATGAAATTGGGAAAAATACTAAATCTTTCTGTAATTCAGTTTCCTCTCTTTATAATGATGACCTCTAAATTATGCATCCTCTCTGCCTCTCAGTTTCCTGCCCTATATATTAGGATAATAATATATGCCCTATTATATCACAGAGTTATTGTAAGAGTCAAAGAAAGGGAATATAAAAGTACTTTATCCAGGAGAAAGTGTTGTGTGAGATAATAGTAGTGTGTAATATTAAGATGAGTTACAATGATGATAAAACAGTATTTGACAATTTTGTATAATTGAATTTATCTGATTAAATTACTTAGTAACAAGATAAATGGGGGGGGTAGTACAAGATGGTTGATAGCCCTGACAGGGAAATCTGGGGATAAAAATGATAAGCTCTACAACTTTCAAACATTTCCTTGGGCCAGCCCTGACTGCCAGCTTGCTTCTCTTTTACCTATTGTGAAAAGTCACCTTGGAGAAGCTCAGTATGCAATAATATTATTCTATGATTTGAAACCACAATCTCAATTTGATTTTTCAACCTGTTTGTGACTTAACAGTTTAATTTCTCAGAAACTAAAACTTCTATGACAGAGAGAGAGAGAGAGAGAGAGAGAGAGAGAGAGAGAGAGAGAGAGAGAGAGAGATTGTGTATTTATTTAGAGAATGACTTAGACCATATGATTACTAGTCCATACAGAAGACCACACACCATAGCTTTCAGAAAGTAATATCAGGCCTAAATGTGTAGCATTCTATACCTTAGGACCTACACTATAATTCTTAGGATTTGTAATACTTATCCTGATGTTATTTATGTTTATTACATTATGGCATCCAGATAACAGAGAATGAGGAAATCAAGCCCTTCCCTGTAGATTGATTCTTTTTGTTTTTTCAGAAGTCCCACCTTTCGGAGGTGGTAGAGAAAGTGGGAGGAATTATAACAGTACAAATGATGTGGGGCCAGCATATAAAATATGTGTAAGACATGGATGAGAGGTAATATCTCTTTTCTGCAGAAAACTCCCAAGCAATTTAGAAAAAATGTCATGGTGGCAGCTAGCATGGAAATCAACCATTAAACAAACCTGGATTTGGAGCTGGAGAATCCTGGGCTTCATTCCCAACTCAGTTAGTTATGACCTGTGTTATCTTGGATAATCATTTAATCTTTGTGATTCTCATTTTTAAAATGAGGGTGTTGAACTAGATGACATCTCAAGTATCTTCCAGCTCTAGAAATTGAGGATTCTAATAACAAATTATTTAAGATTTACTAATAATTCCAAATTGATCTTTGAGGCAGCCTTGGTATATATGACTTTGAGAATCAAAATGTATCTTTGATTCCCGGTCCAGTGGGGTGGACATTGCAGCCATAGTCAAATGTCTAAGTTCATGATGAAAATACTGTGGAACATTAATTGATATACTTTTAAAAAAAAACCCTTTTTTTTGGTAAGATATTTAGCAGGTGTGGAAGACAAAAAAGGATGACATAAAGAGAAAGACAATTAAAGAAAAATATCCACGTTTAAACTTACCACCAATACCACTGGATGGAACAGTTTGACTAGACACTGCTGAAATCCAGGAGGCCCTTAGACCTGTAAGGTGAATGTAGTATTCTGTTCAGGCTATTTGCCCCAGTAGCACATGGTAGTTACTAACAGCCCTGTTTATATTCTCTGTGAAATTGGCAGAGAATTCTCCCAGAGCACATCATTTACAGCTAGCTGAAGTGAAACCACAAAATTGCCTACTTTTAAACCAAAGAAAGAGAGGGTTTTTTTTTTCCTTTCTTGAAATGAAAGTTAGTGTACTAGAGCAAGGGGAAAATATGTGCAGGTTTTCAAACACCTTTATATACTGTTGTATGCTCTTACATGTTTATAAAAGAAAAGAGAATGGTTGTATCCCTGTTAGTGATAACACTTTCAACTGAAGCTCTATGCCAGTGGTTCACTGAGTTAATCTAGGTGTCTTGAAAGCTATCCCAGCCAAAATTCACTGTTTTGTAGTTTGTAGAATCTGTCTTTATTTTTCTGAAAGTTGGGACCTTTATTATTCTTTCTTTGGTCACTTGACATCTTTCCTGTTCTCTGTGTTTTTTCTTTTCAAAAATTACATCATGAAACTTGTAAATATTGGCATGTTGTGACTGGGATCCTTTTTCTGGATTTGGATTATACTATTGGACCATTAGGATTCCTTCTTTAAATTATTTCTATTATTTTTCAATTGAAAATGTCCATTTTCCTCTCCTCCCCATCTTCTACCCTCATTAAGGGGGAAGACAAAAACAACAGTATTCTTCCAACATTCATCATTTCCCTTTTTTAATAACTTTTCCAATTTTATACATATTAGGTAGAACCTCAGAGTCGCTTTAACTTGGGTGCCTTTAAGCTCTAAAATTTTATGACTGATTTTCAATGTAGAAGTTCAGGAAGATAATAATAGTTAACATTACTATGTCCTAAGTACTTTATAATAATTATCTCACTTGGTCCTTGCAACAATTCTGCAAGATAGGTGCTATTATTAGTCCCACTTTTCAGATGAAGAAACTGAGGTAACCAGAGGTTAAGTGCCTTGCCCAAGGGTCACAAGCTAGTAAGGGTCTGAGGCCAGATTTGAACTCAGGTATTCATAACCTGGCACTTGATATACTTTGCCACCTGGTGGGTAGGTAAGCTAGCTTGCTGACCCAAGATGCAAAGACCAGGCGAAAGTATGTATTTTAGCCATTTGAGGACCTTCCAAGCTAAATTTGCAGGAAAGGCTCACCACTTAAAAGTCAGCTACAGGGTGATGAATTTTTCATCCACAAAATCTCATGACTACTATCCACTGAGGCAAAAGAGGACTGTAAACTCCTTTGATGTATGAAGTGACCATGGATCCCTGAAGTAGTGAGGAATGAAGCGAGTGCAGAAATGGAGAAAGGAGAAAGGTTGCAAGATAGGAAGCTCTTCTCAGAGTTACTTTATTTAAGAAAAAAACCTTTTCTTAATGATGAATTGAACTACCATTTAACTGGGTGAGACAATTAGGACTGGTGAGACTTGTCAATCAAAACAGAACCTGTTTCTAACCTGTGAGTGGCCTGAGAAGGAGGGTTTAACATGTTGGGGAAAGGAAGTACTTCATATACATAAAAAAATAATAATAATAAAAAACCAAAAACATAAGTGAGCTGGACCATAACATAGTCATTCTGTATCATAATCATTGAGAAGCAATTGCCCAGCAATCTCATATATGAAAAATTCAGGCATTCCTGGGTCCTGTGGGAACAGTTTCCAAGTTAATTGTCTCAAAATGGGGTACAAAAGCAGCAGGAACAGGAGTGCAGTAACTGATTCAGTTCGTTTGGTAGCTACAAGGAACTGGGATTGTGAGCATGTCAAGAGAGGCGATAGATGTTGGTTCTCAGTTCCCTGGGAAATAGGGGGAGCTAAAATAATAAATTCCTCAGTAAATACTTGGTGCTGGGTAAAGTAATACACTTTGCTAGAGGGTGAGATCATACAGAGTGCAAAGTATTGTTGTTATGCCAAGCTCAGGGCACAGTCTGCTTGCTGGGCCTTAGCTCTGGGAAACAGAGTGTCTTCACAATATTTTGACAGACTAAATCCTGGCCCCCAGTTACTAACATTTTTGGTGCACATGGCAATTATCATCTCACTAGTTGTGTTATAGATTTTCAGAAATTAGGCATAAAATTCATATCAGAAAAGGATTGCCCAGAGCAGACACTCCAAATTGCCCTATATCTCTCCTCTGTAAATGATACCTCAGCTTTTTCATTATTATTATTGTTATTATTATTATTATTTTAGTGAGGCTGTAAGGATTGGAAGGATCCCACTCTCAGCTAATAGCTGAGAATATCATCTGATCCTCACCAGCCACACATCCTCATGAGCTCTCAGCTTAAAAAAAAAAAAAGATGAAAACAAATTAACAAAAAAGACAAGGAGAGAGGAAGGGCAGGACAGCAGCCGGAAGTAACAAGCTCAATGAGCGGAAGCAAAGCATGAGGAGAGCTGATGACTATGATAGCCTCCCAGCTAGTTTATGTCTGGCAGCCAGGCAGGATTTACAAACTATTTCTTCACAACTACTCTTTGAAGTTTACTTTCACTTTGTTAAACAATAATACAGTCAACATCACACCTTTCCCTGGTATTAATGAATTCATATTATTTTTGTCAAGGAAAGGAATAGAAGAATTTTTTGATGATCCAAAAAAGAAGAAACAATCAAATCAAGTGCTGCTTGGACCTGTGAACAGTTAAGGCACTACAGCAACAAAAATTTACATAAACTTTGATATGTCCTACTGAAAGAAAGAAATATTCTCATGTTAGAACATGGGGCTAAAAGGTTGATTACCAATGCCAGGTTCCAGAGCAATTAGAAAAGGTTTTAAGAGTCTGTGAATGCATTAGATAAAATTATTCGGGAAATAATGCTTTAAAGTCTCCTTCAGATAGGCCAAGAAAAGTCAAGACTAGGTGACTGGAGAAAAGACATCTTTGGACATTATCATCTGGCACAAGAACAAACAATAGTGGCCAATATCTTGATACCTAAACAAAAGATAAAACAAGAAGTACTTTGCAATGCCTTATGTGGAACCATTTGTCAGACTGAATCTTATAAAGTACTTATGTGGGGAAGTTAAGAAGAAAAGTTTAAAGAGAAATAAAGATAAAATTCTTCAAAGAAAATTTCCTCACATCTGCAGAAACACAAAATAGAAATCCAAGCAAAGATATGGTGAATTCTTTTACTTTTCCTAGTTCTATTTCACCTCAGTAAAGTTAAACTTTTTCAATTAAGTTGTAATTTAAGGCTGGCTGATAAATATGCACATGTAAACACACAGTAAGAAGTTTATTTTTTAAAAATCTCAAAAAAAAAAATGAAAAGAAAAAGAAAAAATTACCTGGATTTCAAGAGTTAAGCCCCAGGTAGATCAGACTTCTCATTGAAAGCTGAGCCTTTCTTACAAGGGTGAGTGTCTGAAACAAATGAAATCCATAGACAAAGTTTAGAATGTTCATGGCCTTAAGGGAACTTTCCAAAACCATCTGGTTAAAAACCAGAGCCCATTGCTTCCAGGAAGATACATGCTGGTCCATCTGAATTGACATCTGTGTTCAGGCTGAAGTCCCCTAGCATAATTAACAGAGAAGCCTCCAAAGGCAATACTGACACCAGCTTGGGGAACTGAGCTATAAAATTCTCTATATAAACAAGTGGCCTATATACCCACAGAACTATAAATTTTGGTCTTGCCCCAAGGCACTAGAAATAGCCAGATGCTCAAATAAATTTATGCTTGAAGTACAAGGCAAACATGATGAAAATATCATAGCTACTCTCTTCACACCTTTGTTCACCATGAGACAGGCGGATCAAAGATACCTGAATGAAACCTTACATTGGGTTTTACTGTCTCAGAAGAGATGTGAGTGACAGTTTCTAACAGAAGTGTTGCTTTTATTTACCATCGATCTCTTATTTTGTGATAAGAATTTGAGTACTTCATGTAGTAGAGCTCTGAATTGCTTACAACACACACACACACACACTCACACACATATACACAAGCACATGTAGACACACCAAATCTATGATCACATGATTATATCAGGATATATGAAATATCACCATCAGAAACTTGTTTCTTTGGGTTAAGGTATTGTCCCTCTGTTAAATATTGTTTATAATAAATCCTTTTGAAAAATTCAAAGAAACCAAGAATGGGTAACACACTAATCAACCTTCTGTCTCTGTCCCAGCATCTTGCTGCTTTGGTTAGGCTAGTTTGTCTTCCCTGTCGGTGGCAGGTGGATGTAGGAATAGAGGTATCTCTTCTTCCACAATGATTGCTTCCATGGATAATGCCTATAGGGAGCTAGGCTGGAGGCAGAGCTGGTGGGATTTTTGTTGTGATTATTATTTGTTTTGTTTAGAGGGAAGGAGGGACTGAAGACACTTATTCTTGTGATATCTTTCATCTGATTTTGTTACAATTTGTACTGTTTTTGAACTTTAATGTATTCATATGTATTTTCCACAACTAGAGTTCTTCATCCAATAATCATTTATTAAGTATCTAATATGTGTGATACAACTTACAAGAACCTGGGGAAAGCTCAAAAGTGATTGGACATTCTTCCTTCTTGTCCTTCAAAACAAAGCTTAGATGACACTTCCTTTATGAAGTTTTCCTTGTTATCATAAGATAAAAAGTATCTCATCTTCTTAAAATTCTTATAATACTTTATTTAGACTAGGGCTTCTTAATTTTGTGTGTATGTCAGGAACCCCTTTGTCAGTCTGGTGAAGCCTAATACTTCTATTGTTTGTTGCCTATAGTCATCACTGGAAATGCAAAATTTTAATTACATGTTGTTAAAGATAAAGATATAATTTTCCCCATGAAATCTATCCATAGACACAAGATGAAGAACCCTTGTTCTAGTCCTCTCTTTTGTCTTTATCACATTCCATTTTGAATAATGTATTTTTGTAAATATTTTATTTCCCTTACTCTCTATTGGACTGTAAGTTCCATGAGGGCAGAGCTTTTTGTAATTTTCATTTGTAAATTTCATTTTTGTATTCCCAGCAACTACATAAGTGCATTGTAGATACACAAAAACATTAGTAAATATTTTTTAATTAATAAAGATATGGTCCCTGCTTTCTTAGAGGTCAAAATGTAGTTTTGTAGACATAAATATTTAAGTATGCAATACTATACAATAAACATACAATAACTACAATTCACAATTGTGTGCAGTTAGAACATACAAGATGTTACAAAGTACTTTCTTTGTTGGAGGAAAGATAAATTATTTGCTATCAGGTAAGATAGACTGGTACAGATTCAGGAGTTAGCATTTGAGCTGGGCCTTTAAGAATGAGTAAGATTTCAGCAAGAAGAGAAAGAGAAGAGGGAACATTCTGGTTGTAGGGAATAGACTGATAAAGGGCCCAGAAGTGGTGAAGGATGGGATATTTATTTGAGAATAGCAGGTAGTCTAGTTTGGATAGCACACGTTGTGTATGGAGGAGTGTGGTTTGTGATGGGATTGGAAAGGAAATGGTTCCACATTTTGGAGAGCCTTGAAGATCAAAAGCACAGATATAAGGAATCTCAAAATGATTTCTCTATTCAATTCCAGAAGATCATTTCCTATTTCGCTCCAACTTCCAACTCGTCTTTATTTTTTGTCTTCCTCTATCAGAATGTTAGATCCTTGATGGTAGCAACTGCCTTGCTTGCTTTTAAGTAAATCTTAGTACTTAGCACAGTTCTTGATATATTGTTGGAGTTTAATAGATTTATTTATTCATTCGTTCACTTGTTGACTTTACCATATTCTCATAGTAACTACTACTTACATAAAACTTTTAGATATGTGAAGTGCTTTATGAAGATTTTTTATTGTATCCTGAAAATAACCCTAGAAGGATGATTAGACAGATGATAGAGATAATAACACATTACATTTATGTTGAACTTTATGATCTCAAAGCACTTTCAAATAAATAAACCCATTTTTATTGTCACTACAACCCTGTGACATATTAGTTTAAGAACCACCATCCTCATTCTACAGATAAGTAACCTGAGGTTCAGAGATTTACCTAAAGTGTTACTGTTATTCAATAGTGGAGCCAGGACTTGAATGTTGGGCAGTGGATTCTATATTCAGTTGTCTTTCCACTGTACCATGCTGCAATGGTAAATATTCATACTTTCATCATTCTCTATGCATTTCAGTTAATAATAATTGGCCAACTGAAAGTTTATTTAGCTCAAAAATTTGTCTAATCTATTTCTTTAATGGAGTCATCAGTTATAGCACCCATAGAAAAAATCTGAACTAGTGAATAATTTTATATTTAGGTATCACCTAAATAACCCACCTTTTCTTTTTTTATAATTTTATTTATTTGTTTTTAGTTTTAACATTCACCTCTACAAGATTTTGAGTTTTAATTTTTCTCCCCTCCCTCAGCTCTGTGCTCCACAAGATGGTGTGCAATCTAATGCAGGCTATATTTGTACAATCATATTAAATGCATGTTCATGTTACTCATGCTATAAAAAAGAATTAGACCCAAAAGGGAAAACCATGAGAAAGAGGAAACAAAAACAAACAAACAAACAAACAAACAAAAAACCCCAGAACATAGTATGCTTCCATCTGCATTCAGACTCATAGTTATTTCTCTGGCTATGAACAGCATTTCCCATCATGAATCTTTTGGAATTGTCTTAGATCCTTGTATTGCCGCAAAGAGTTAAATCTATCAAAGTTGGTCATTGCGCAATGTTGCTGTTACTATAAACAATGTTCTGGTTCTGCTTACTTCACTCAGCATCAGTACATGCAATTCTTTCCAAATTTTTCTGGAGTCCATCTACCTATCAATGCTTCCATTCCATTCATATAGCACAAATTGTTCATTCCCCAACTGATGGGCATCCCCTCAATTTACAATTCTTGGCAACTGCAAAAAGAGCTATTATAAATATGTTTCTACATGTGGGTCATTTTCCCATTTTTATGATTTCTTCTGGATAGAGAAAGAGAACCCATCTATTTCTGGATCAAAAGGTATGCACAGTATTACAATCCTTTGGACATAGTTCTAAATTGCTTTCCAGAATGGTTGGGTCAATTCACATCTCCACCAACAATGCATTAGTGTTTCAATTTTCCCTCATCTTCTCCAACATTTATCATTTTCCTGTTTTGTTATGTTATCCAATCTGACACATATGGTGTGGTACCCCAGAGTTTTGAATTGCATTTCTCTAATCAATAGTGATTTAGAGCATTTTTTCACATGACTGTAGATAACTTTGACTTCTTCATCTGAAAACTCACCATTCATATCCTTTGACCATTTATCAATTGAGGAATGATATATCCTTATAAATTTGACTCAGTTCCTTACACATTTTAGAAATGAAGCCTTTATCGGAGACATTGGCTATAAAAAATTGTTTCCCAGCTTTTCTCCTTTTCTTCTAATCTTTGCTTGTGGAAAAACTTTTTAACTTAACGTAATCAAAATTATCCATGTTGCATTTCAGTGTGAGATGTTGGTCTATACCTAGTTTCTGGAATACTATCTTCTAATTCCCCCGACAGTTTTTGTTATGTAATCATTTCTTATCCCAGAAGATGGAGTCTTTTGATTTATCAAATAATACATTACTATAATCATTGAGTACTGTGTCTTGTGTACCTAACCTATCCCACTGATCCACCACTCTGTTCTTAGACACTATCAAGTAGTTTTAATGATTGCTCCTTTATAATACAGTGTTAGATCTGCTACAGCTAGACTAACTTTACCTCAACTTTTCAGTGAAATAATTGGTTTCCCCCAAATTGTTTTACACAATTTTACACAAAGGAAGGAAATGAAGGGTTGGTGAGGCTCTCGTCACTGGGAAGCTATGTATTCCTTTTTTTTTTTTTTGGCAATTGGGGTGAAATGACTTGCCCAGGGTCACACAGCTCATAAGTGTCAAGTATTTGGTCTGAGGCTAGATTTGAACTCAGGTCTTCCTGACTTCAGGGCCAGTGCTTTGAATCACCTAGCTGCCCTGAGGCTATTTATTCCTTAAATAGAAATAATGCACCCTATTGTGTATGCACACACACACACACACACACGCACACATGCACACATACACACACACATGTATAAATATTGATGGCTTGGCAACTTAGTGACCTGATGTAGAACACTTAGAATTTTGTTTCATTTGGACCGGCTATTAATATTACAACTTGCATGTGTTTGTGTATATATACATATATGTTTGTGTATATGTGTATATGTATATATATATATATATATATATATATGCATGCATGCATACATATATATGTACATATACATAAGATATATTACCTAATATGCACAAGGTAATAAATGAAGGCCTTTGCTTTCATTACCCCACATAGTTATCTCTTAAGGAGTGGGTTTTGATCCTTTTGGAGATGAGGGAATGGAAGTTGAGAGGATTCATTTGGAAATTGTGAAATAGGATTTTTTCATCTGTTGGTGAGATGGAGCCCTTGTCCCTATTCAGCTAACTTTGGTTGATATGTCACTAACGCTATTTGTAAACTGAAGAAAAGAAACTGATCAGATACTAAATGACATCATGCCTTAAAGACTGTCATATTCACTCTGCACTGAGAAGCTATTCAGTGAATTTTCCCTTGATCTGAAGAATTCATTTCAAGGAGTAGACAGCACATCAACTCTCTATTCCTAATTGCCAGGAAGCGAACAAGGTGAGTATCTAATTCTCCTTTGATCATTTATAATGTCTATTTGTATTTGTAGATGGAAAAACAAAGAAAGAAAGTCGACTATCCACTTTTGAATGTAAGCCAAGAATCTGAAATTTACATGCGCAGTAGAAATCTCTGATTCTGAGAAAATGAGAGAAGACAATCTTTGGATTCATTGCTTCAGAAAGATGAGCTTTGAGGCATTAAAATGAGTATAGCAATATACTCTTCAAGGTATCATGCACCTGTGGGAAATGAAATGTAAGTTGTTATAATATTAATAGCCAGTCCAAGTGAAATAAAACTCCAAGCATTCTACAGCAGGTAGCTAAGTTGCCAAACCATCAAGCCTGCATAGGAGGTTAGAGTTATGTTTACTTTATATTTAGCACAGAGGGAGATGGGAGACATTTTGAGAGCAATGGGGAAATATACATGTAAGCAAAGGAACACAGGTAAAGCAAATGTGTGTACACACACACACACACACACACACACATATATATATATATATACATACAAATGTGCACATGTGGGTATGGGTGTATTTATACATACAGACATAAACACATATTTAAGTTGACCTAGCAACCACCTCGTTTGTTTCTAATTGACTAGTCTAGTGCCCTTCTTTGGCTGCACTAAAATGCTTGGTGAACACTCAGCAGCAGTGACACTTTAAGTAAGGAATGTCAATAATGTGACTTCCTTTTTGAAGACTTCTGATTTAATTTGAATGGCAAATATCCAAGCTGACTTCTTCATGTACAAAGAGCCTCTGACTACCCAGGCTACTTTTGAACTGTGAGTAACACTTGCTAACCACCACTTGAATATCTGACAAGACTTAATACTTATCTCAGTGGAGGACAGTAAGGAATTCTTGCTTTTCAAACTCTTGACAAAATAGCAATTCTATAACAATACTAGAAATGAGAAATACTCAGTGAGCTGGCCACTCTTCCCACATCCTTTCAGGAATGGGTAAAGAGTGCTTTCTCTTTCCTTCTTATGGATTACTGGACCCAAATAAAAGTAGTCTAAGTTTATTTTACAAGAACAAAGAGTTGATTTCTAAAGTAGCCAAATTTCTGTTTCCCCCACAGAAAATATTATTTCTTCACTACTAGACTGTACTTTTGGGTGTTAATAGTCATCTTTTTGGGTTAAGAGAGAAAGTTGTTCTGTGCAAAGCATGACAGCTTGTGGGCAATTCAATAGAGCCACTCAACTCAACAGTTACTAAACACCTGTTTACTACATGCAAGGAACTGTGCTAGGCCTTAAGAGTAGAGGCACAAACAAAACATTGCCTGCCTTCAACAGTTCAAAGTACATACTCTGCTGATAGGACTCAGTGTCATCCTCGAAAATGAAGGACAAGAGGATAGATGATTAAATATGCCTCTCTCTTGTTAGAGAAAGATGTTTAGTTGGAAACTATATATATACTGAATATGGCATGATAAAAGAATCCTGGTGTATTGATTAGTTTTGCTTTATTGGTTTCCTTTATTACAAGGTGTGTGTGTGTGTGTGTGTGTGTGTGTGTGTGTGTGTGTGTGCACGCACTTTGCTATGTGTCTATTTAAGTTGGGAAATGAACATAATGTAAAAAAAAAAGACACCAATAAAACTTATTTTAATATGAAGAATAGACTTTTGTTTTTGCTATAATGCTTTGAGTTTGCCAACTGCCATAAGATATTTTTTCCTGTAGGTGTACTACAAGATACTCTGGTTGCTGGGGTCTCCATGAATGCTGCTGTGCCTCATCCAACAAGTTATTCCCACTCTGCAGGATTTCAGGGGCACAGTGAACAGCAGTGCTAGCTCTACTTGACTCATGATCAGCTGAAAGAGACCAATAAATCACTCCCTTTCACTGCAGAGAAGGAGCTATTGATCGCCAATGGCTCCATTAGCTCTGTATGACTTCACTGAAATTAAAATCTTTAGGGCTTGATCCTCCTCTCAGATAGCTATATGTGTACACAGGGGCTAATCTTACCTCGAGCAGAGCTGTGGCATCCCCCCCCCCCCTCCACTACCTGGTTACTTGAGAAGAGCAGGTGATCTCCTTTAGAATTTTAATAGGCCACCAGTTAAAGTAGTGACTCTGACCTTTATGAAATTAAAAAAACAGGAAAAAGCATTGCCAGGTAGACTTAACAGATGATTCTCTGTCCAGTGACCAGTCTCCATTTGTAGATGTCTGCTCTTTTCCTGAGGGAAAAAAGGGCCTTTCATACAGCTCCCTCTGAGGCTCATCAGGATTCAATTGAAATGTTTAAGCCAGGCAAATCAGCTGTTATTAAGTAAGATGGACTGAGACAGAAAGATACAGGGTTGTACATGTTTCCTTCCACGGTTATCACCCTGATGTGCATATAGTGGCCTTGTTATATTAATGGCAGGTCCTAAAATGTTTATTTTGCTCTTGCCTGGGTTCTTGAATCTATCAATAGAAACACACTAAAATTGTTTCTCTGCTATTATCGGAGGGATAGTACTGTGAAATTGCTGCAGAAGATTTAGCACTCTCACTAGATGAAAATAAAAACCTGGTGCCTTTTGCTCGTGTAGCATTTCTATCCTTAAACCTAGAGATAGGCACATAGTGAAATAACCATTTATCACTAAAACTAATCCTTCCCTATCGAATATGACCACTTAAAACACATGTATATAGATTGTAAGTTTTCCACAGAGCCTAATAGCAAGGTTTTTGACCAAAATAATATACTGCTTTCACTAAGGTTATTGGATGGGAAAATCACAAAGCCATGTTTAGTAGGAAAGATTATTTAAAAAGTAATGTTTGGTTACATTTAGTGAGAGATGTCAAAGCACCTGTTGGTTCTGTTGTTTTTATTGTTACTTTAGCCACAAAGACAATATTTTGAAATTGATAGACCTGGCATACTGTCTAGACATAGTCAAAAGAACCACATCCTTCTCTTGACCTCATTTGGAAGGTAGCCATCTTTTTGCCGACTAAAGTTTATGTTAGCCATTGATAGGATTGAGAGAATAAATTTTAAGCGTTTGTCCTTCCTTTAGGTAGTCAGATAGTGCAGGTGCCCTCTGAATTTCTATTCAACCTTGTTGTTCAAGAGAATTACTTTCTCAGAATAACATTATAGGAGAATAGGCAAGAAATTGTTGTTTCATGTGATGGGTCAGAGAAATTCATAAATGGTCTGATCAAGTCACTTTATTGCATTTTTAACATGCATTTGTTGTATTATTTAACATGTGCCTATCAGTTAATAAGCAATAATTTTTAGGACCCATTTTGTGCTCAGAAAACTAATCCTTTGAGCACATACCAAAGAAACTGAAAATATGGTACCTGTGCTTGAGAAGCTTATCAAAACTCAAAAGAACTAAAGTATAAAGCCATATACTAAGCTATAGGTATAGCTATACATGTACCTAAATTCACAGACACTATACACACACTCACATCTATAGATATGTATTTACATACTTACACCCATACATACATACAAATATGTACATGTACAAATGTGACTTTGGGAAATCCCATAATAGCTAAGGAGACACTAACATAAAGAGAGAAAGAGAAACTTGATTTGATAGAAATAATTATGAAAAATCATGGCGGAGGTGAAACTTGAGAAACAAAGGGACATGAGTTGACAGGAGAGGGATAGGACAAGGACCCCAAGAAGGAGTAGACAGAGAGGAGAAGATGTCAGGAAGAAGGGAACTTTAATTCAAAGAAAGAAGACCACAATCTTCTCATAGAAAATGATTTTTTGGAAAGGAAAATGTGCACATTTTCATACTTTCAGGATATGAGTCCTCTGTTTACAACCTAGCAGATTCTGCCTGTTGTTCTGGTCCAGCCCCAATATGTGTTTCTGGATCAGCAATTGACTTACTCTTTCATGCTGGGTAAATCACTTAACCTTTGTGTGTTGTAGTCTCTTTGTCCACAAATAGAGATGACAATACTCACTGGGGATGTGTTGCTTAGATTAGTTAATATATCATTGTAAAGAGCAATATATATGCTAAATAATGATGGTAATGCCATCTATCAGAGCAGATGCTTGAAGAAGCAATGTCAGGTAGCAATATGAACAGCATCTCCTGCAGAGAGAAACCTTCTAGCAGTTGATTACCTGGCTATAGGGCTCAGGTCTTGTAACTGAGTTAGGATTCCCTCTTCCTCCACCATCAAATTCTTCTTTTTACTTTACATTTTTTTCCCCCAAAAATTAAATACCAAGTCAGTCTGAGTAGGATGAGAAAACTAATTGTTATATAAAAAAAAAGACAGTCTGTCTTTCTAATTTAGCAAGAGATTATGATTCTAACACTGAGACCATAGAATTTTAAAGTTGCAAAGGATCTTACAAGTCTGTTCTCTTTCTTTTACAGAATGGAAAACTGAGGCCCAGAGAGTTTGCTACTTTTTTTTATACATTTAGTCCTAATGTATTTGTCTCAACCTACACAGATAGAGTTATCCGAAGATCAGATATTTGAATCTCAATATCAAGGCTGCATCTTTTTGTTTTTTTCAATTCTAGAGAATGTTTAGCTATTTTCTTAACACCACTTCCTTTATTCAGATCCTTAACATGGGTAATAACAGTATAGCCAAAATAGAGCCTGCACTTGCCATTTCTGTTACATTAGGGAAGATATTTTTATAACTGAACAGCACGTTATCATATATTTCTTTCTCCAGATGCTACTTAGCCCACATTACTAAGTTATGGTACAAGTACAGTACCATGCAAGGAAAAATGAATCCCAAGGAGCTCTTTAGGAATTTAAAGCAAACAAATGGGTTTCAGAAGGGTGAAAATTGCTTTTGTGGGCTATGACTTTACCTTTTGTTACCTGGACAACTTTGTGAAGGGAGTAGTAGTCATGGCTCCTTATCTTCAAGTGAGACTACCTTTTTTTTTTTCTTAAGGGAAAGAATTATCTGATTCTTGAACTCAAATTTGGTCAAAATGCTCCTGTGTTTTGTTTGGTGCTGAAAGAATTTTCCATTTATGGTCTAAATATTCATCATAGCTTCAGAATTAGAATTTTAGCCTTTTTTGTGTTATGAACCCCTTAGGCAGTCTGGCTAAACCTATAAACCCGTACTCAGAATAATGTGTAAGATAAAATATGTAGAATTAAAAAAGAAACCAATTACCTTTAAATAAAGTTATATTTTCTTTTTTCCTGTTCAAATTCATGAATCTTCCTTAAGTCTATCTGAGGAATTAGGAATCTCAAAGATCATTGCTAAAGAGGGATAACCTTATATGGGCCAAAACAGGGTGGTTGCTTTTCATTGTGAGGAGAGAGAACTCCAGTGGGAAGAATGTTGAACTTAAAGAGCAGAACAACTTAGGCTAGAGCAGGTATATGAGCCTTAATTTACTCATTTAAAAATGGGAATAATAATTATTACTAATAACAGCAATAATACTACATTTGTATCTGCCTCATAGACTTGTTGAGATTGAAGAAGCCTGCTGGCTCTCTATTTTAAACCCCTTCTTTTTCATAAGGCTTGATGCAAGGAGTCATGTATTCCAGTATCTGCTGTCCTCTTTTCTTTTGTAACTGTGAGCTGTACTCTCCTGAGTTCAGAAAAGTCTTGTCCAACTGTTGAAGTCAGTCTAATCTAAATGATCCTTAGGTAGCTTTTTAGTTCATGCCTTTACCTTGGCAACTGTCTGCATTTTTTTTCCTACATTGTCCAAATTCTTGAAGTGTCTGGCTTAATAAATGTTCTATCTTTTTGAATGCATTTTTGAAAATGTTTGTTGATGTATGTTGATGGACACTGAAATCCTTTAAGAAATTGGTGCTATTTCCTAAAGAAGTGTTTTTTCCCAGCATGGCCAGCTCTAGTCTTTTTTTTTTTTTTTGATAAAAGCTTTGAACAATGTTTCCTGCTAAAACAAAGAAAGTCATTTTTATTCCATGACAAGGCAAAAGCTTTTTGTAAGTGTTAAAGTGCTACATACATGTTATTTCAGGAGTGCCAGGAAAATCTCTCTGCCCTCCCAAAGCTTCCTCCACCTGTTTATTAATGTATGAAATTCTTCTAACAGTGTACAGTGCCTTTTATTACATTGTTGGAGATAGGGTATAAAATACCTCTGAAAGAGATAACCCATATATTTAAACTCATACCCCAGTGTAAATGGTTGATAATAAATCTTTTCTGGGGAAGAGGTTTTAAGAGAGAGGAGAGATATTGAAAGAACAGAATGTACTGGATACCTAAAGGGAGAGAAGACCCACTACAGAGGTGAGAGAGGTCCTCAAGAAGGAGAAGCTGTGGGTGGCCAGGTAAAATTTCTTGTTCCAAATATTGCCCAAATTGCGAATCCTGAACATCCTATCTACAATATGAGTCTACCAATTGTGGCACCTGTTATATATTAGTGTAACATCTTTACTTCCAACCAAATAGGCATTTATGAAGGATTTACTATGTGCGATAGATTATACTCAGTGATGGGGAGATACAAATATGAATAGTCTCTCATAGAGCTTCCATTCCACTAGGAGATTTTAGCATGTAAGCAGATTAGCATATACATGATAATTTGAAGCAGGAGAAGGGACTCACATGTAAGGGTATCAGGAAGGCATCCTAAAGGAAATACTACCTAAGGTGATTTTTGAAGGAACCAGGGATTTTAAAAGGCAAAGGAAAGGAAATAGTGCATTTCAGACATGGTAGAAAGCACATGCAGAGGGAAAAAAAAATTAAGATAGGATATTGAGTCTGCGAAAGAGCCTACAGGCTGTTTTGGCTTGAGTTTAGAATTTGAGAAGGAAAGTGAAATAAGCCTACAAAGCCAGAATTGAACCAGATGCTAATTTCCTTCTTTTTTATCATATGAACTGCTGCATATGCTGTAACATTTGGCAAGCCATGGGCAGTCCTTATATTCTCTTATAGCCAATGGTGGCACACACACTTAATTTTAAGAATCACAAATTTCCTATCATTAACATTTTGACTAATTCTTACAGGTTTTTCATGTACCTGCTCAAAGTAGGTCCTCTCGTATTAACTATTGTGAATTCTTAAAGAATAAACTTTCTCAGCATTGATATTCAAAGACTGTTTATAGTGTAATAGGCAGCATAGACTTGTATGCTAGTTCTTAATTGTGGTATAAAGTCTGTGACAACCATCTGCTTAGGCCACCACATTTTTCTCCCATTCAGCCTCAGCGAAATTAAAATATTGACAGGAATAATTTTACAGGGTGAACAAGTTAATAGAGTAATTGAAGTTGGCTATGCTTTTTGAATTAAAGTTCACATTCCAGATTTTTACCTATATATCTGCAGAAAGAATTAAACTAATTAATACTATATCAACGATTTAGTCAATAAGTATTTATTAAGTGCTTTTTGTGTACTAGGTACTCTGCTAAATACTGAGGGTACAAAGAAAGGCAAAAGATAGTCCATACTCTTACAGGAGCTCACAGTCAACATATTGTAATCTATAAAATTCAAATAGTGAAATAGTTATCTGTTCTCATTGAGGGGTGGTACTCCTTTCAATGATACAGATGTTGACCTTTGTCATTATATCCTTAGATATAATGCCTAGAAATGGGGCTTGCAATACAGTAGGTTCTTTGAAATGCCTGTTGATTGATATAAAGTTACATGGTTACCTGATAAATACGAGGCAAAAACCTGAAGATAAGTCTTAAGTGTCCACTTTGAGGGAAGTCACTAATGGAGTTCCCTAGGGATTTGTCATTGGGCCAGTCCTGTTCTACAATGGATGAAGATGAATTTCATTCTTACATTTTGGAACGACGCAAAGCTAGGAGACATACTTAACATATGGAATAATAGAGCCTAGATGTAGAAAAAAGATTTTGCCTGGTCAGAACTATAGGCTAAATCTAGTAAGATGAAGTTTAATAGAGATTCATAATAACAACAGATATTTTTATCGTGCTTTAAAGTTTTCAAGACATTCTGCATTTTACCTAAGCATTAAAAAGCCTTTACTAGGCAACCTGAATGTTAATGCCTTCCCTTTATTTATCCTCTCCAATGTATTTTGTATATAACTTGTTTGTACATAATTGTTTGTGTGTTTTCTCCCCCATTAGACTGTAGCTGTTGAGAGCAGGTATTGTCTTTTTGGGTTTTTTTTTTTTTTGGTTTTTTGTATTTTTTATATTTTTAGTACTCAGAACACTGCCCGGCACATAGAAGATGCTTAGTAAGAAGATGCAAGTAAGTAAGATGCTTGTTCACTGACTAAACCTCACAACAACCCTGCTAGCTAGCTAAAACTATTATTATAATTTCCATTTTTAGAGAAGAGATAACTAAGTTTCAGAGAGAATAAGTCATTTGCCTATGGTCACCAGCTAGAATGAGTCAGAGGTTTGTCAGGGCTTCCTGACTCCAACTCCAGCACTGTGTCCATTACACTATACTGCTCTCTAAAGTAAAAGTAAAGTTCTCTGTTTAGGATAAAGAAAATCAGTTAAGTTCTGGATAAAGGAAGTGTGACTGGGCAGCAGTTATGTGACAAAGGTCTGAGGGCTTGATGCATGCATTTTTCATCAAGAAAATTTTTAGCTTTTTCTATCATTCATAATAGCCTAAGAAGGATTATCATGTGTAGTTACAGAGGGGTTAACTAGTACTAATGTGTGGAATGAAAATCAAGTCATCAATAAATATTTATTAAGTACTTATTATGTGCCAAGCATTGTGCTTAGCTCTGTAATACAAAGAAAGGCAAAAGCAGTCCATGTTCTTAAAGAACTCACAATCTAATGAAGGAAGAGAATCATAGAACTTTACAGCCAGAGGGAACAAAGAGGCTAGTCCAAATTCTTCACTATACAAATGAAGAAACTGAGGTCCATATAGATCAAATAATTTCCTGAAGGTCTCATGACTAGTGAGAAGATTAGTGTCTAGAAGCCAGGCCTCTTGACCGTGCAAACCTAAAATTTCTTAGCCCCACTGACTAAAGACACAGCAATTTGAGAGGTCATAATTCATTCAAGATAGTGAGACAAGAACAGGAAGAAAGATTTCTTGTTCTCTCATCTAGTTATCTACTCCTTGTGCTCTGTGGGTTTTTAAAGCATTTTTTTCTTTTACAAAGTAACCTTTCTGATGTTTAAGTCTGGTAGCAGAATATACATATTCTAATATATGGAACTACTGTTGAGAAACTTACATGATATATTGTATGAGAATTACATAATTTTAGAATTGGAAATTTAGAATTATTTATATATATAAAATATCATATCTAATCATTAATAATGCAGGATGGCTGTGTTCTGGGAAATTTTAAGCAATATATAACATAATGCTTTATAAAATATTGACCCTTGAGTTTAAGCAGAAATGCATAATGCCAAGGTAATCAGAAATTAAGCACACAAAGCTTTTCTTTTCATATTTTATGGCAGTTGAGAATTATAAAAAACTGCTAAGGAAAAAGTAAAGGAAAAGACAAAGCTCCCAGAAACTATAACCTTTATGCTGCACCCCTAGCCCCAAATTGCACATGTCTGAGTTGAAAATTTGGTTGAGTGCTGTGAGTGCAAAAAACCTTCGTGCATTTCTCTTCCAAGCTGCAATTTCTCTTCCAATCAGAAAGTAAAATATTGTTAGAGTATTTCATTTCCTGTCACATAAAAAAATAATAAATATTCCAAGGATTGGCAAATTATCTCAGTGCTTCCTCAATATTTACTTGATGAAGTGAACTAAAAGAAGGGTTTGGCTATAAGCTTAAAGTTGAACTATGAATATAATTGTCTGTAAGCGTTTTCTGGAGAAGGCACACAGAGAGAATGAATCTACTCAGATGTACAATTAAATGCAGCAAGGTAGAAATTCAGTAGCTTTTTTTCTTTTATAAGCTCTTTTAGACATTTTGTAGAATGTTTTGAGTAGTAATTAGGAAATGTCTGCAGACAAATTCAAAGGCTTTTCTTAAGTTCATCTTGGAGGAATCATTTTTTTTAATGTAGAAAGTCTCCATTATCATGTATCTTTGTTTATTTTTAATCCTCTTAAGTAAATTTGATAATGAAAATGGAGCAGCATTATTAAAAATGTCCTTGGAATCTAGTATTGATTTTTTTAAGATTTTCCCTTAATTACAGAAGTATCTGATGATTTCTCCTAGATCCTCATTCTTCAAAACCTTTTTTTGTATCATTTGACATTCTAGATTACCTCCTTAATTATTCCATCTCCTGCCTTGGCTTCCATGATTTTAGTCTCTCCTGGGATTTTTTTTCAATTATTTTAAAATTATTTTTTTTTTCATTTTTCTGACTTCTCCTTCTGAACTTCCTTTACTGATTCATAGCCCTTCTTCAAGGCCCTAAGTATGAGGGTTTCCAAAGGCCCTGTCAAATGTTAAAAGAGGCTTGAGATTTCACAGACCATACTCAAAACCTTTCTCAGTTTAGTAGATGCTGCCAGAGCTTAAGCTCTACTAAGCTCGGCTTTGAGATGCCCAGGATCAAATTCAAACCATGGTTAGACACAGAAAAGGTGCACTAGTGGCAGTATGCTTAGTAACAACAGCAACCACAAAAACAGAAAAGGATCTCCATTTTACCAAATATCTAATTTTTGTTCTCCTGAATCTGAAGCTTCTTCTGCTGGAGGGAATGAACATGCCACGTATAGGCAAGAGTTACTCAAAATTATGGGTGCAGAATTGAGCTAGGAGGATTTTATTTTTTATTCCTTGTTTAAGTCTTGCCAAATGTAACTAGATATGATGTTAATTTGTGCTTTTGGTAAATGCAATGATAAATCTTGAAATAAAATGTATTTTACAGCCTATTCATTATCTACCCCACCCTAACCATTGAATTAGAGAGATTAGGAAGTCACTCTATATTTTAATCCTATTTTTGTTTTCTTTCTGGCTTACTTTGGGTTCTTCTGTTGATAGTTTCCCCCACCCCATCTCCACCCCTGTTCTGATGACTCAAGAAAAATATACATAATAAAAGGTGTACTTTCTATATTCAGATGATCAAATCTGTTTGGACCTGAAGACCTCAATGCTGTGCTGACAGCAGGAGAGTGAATTTACTTTACTTATTTATTTATTTGTTTATTTATTTATTATTTATTTTGTTTTTTTAGGAGAGCGAATTTAAAAGGAATTTCTTGATATCTCTTGTAGAACCAAAGGTGATGAGGGAAAGGGGGGTTCTTAGATAACAGATCTCCCAATGGCCTAGAAAATGCTAAATAAAACCATCACATTTTGAGCTGGGTATGAATCACCATTTGAAACTTGGAATTAGAGAAGGCTATTGTTGGGATTGGAATTTGAAATGAGTCATTCACCTTTCACAGACCTGCATATCATAAAGCTGAATATTGCCTAACAGGGAGTATAAGCAAAGAGTCTCAGTAGACACATTATTGTAGCTGGAGCACATTGACTGCTTATGAACAATTTCTATAGCAGCCAGATTGTCAGAGTTGAATGAAAACCTGTTGTTTGCCAACTGTGGACCCCATCACCATTAGTTGAGGGAACAGATCCAAGTATGTTATGCCTCTTAGTGCTTCTGCCAGGGACCACTTCTGTAACCACTGAGCTGCATACTATCAGCCTTTCATCTAAAAAACCAAACCAAACCAAAACAAAAATTTCTTCCTGTCAGATCTAGTGGTAGGTGAGGGAGAGAGCATCAGGAGGAGGAAAGGGTAGAGAATAGTTGTTAGGAAAACACACACACACACACACACACACACACACACGCACGCACATGAACATAAAGAATATTATCTAGAAGTCATGGTATAATGTCTTCCCAAAAATCATAACCAACCCATCTTGCTAATCAGAATAAAGTTTAGCAAAATTGTGTGTGTGTGTGTGTGTGTGTGTGTGTGTGTTTCTGTCTGGTTGTGGTTTACTTTGCTTGTGGCCTCTGTTCAACTCTTGCATATTGATCAGCTTGGAATTTCATGAACTTATGGGGAAAACTCAAATAGGCTATCAACTTCTGCAGCTGTAGAAAAGTCAAATTTCCTTGCCCTGATGCCTCCATTATATTACCAGTCCATTCTAGTGCATCAAAAAGCAATTAGTATTCTGGCTCCAAGGAATTCCAATTTTTGATGTTCTGTTCGTGGGTCCCTCCATTCTGTTAGTTACATAGGAACTTCATTACCCTGCTGCTCAAAAAAAAATGATTGTCTCATTTACAATTCAGTTTCTGTAAAAAGAGGAACTGGATAAGTAATTTCAGTGAGATTTTCAGAAGGATTTTTTTTTGCATTGGCAGGATGTAGATTGTGATGTTTACTAGGCCTAAAAATTATTATCCTTTGGGGAGAATAGGAAAGTAATACTGAAATAACCTGACCTAATAAGGCCCTGGAATTATTGTCCTAGACAGAGCATTATACTATAATAAATGAAGTTACTTTCTTTTTAGCAGATATTTTAAGCCACTTAAGAGGTAGTTGAATCACTGAAACATTTTGTAAAGAAATAAATTCAGTTCTCAAATCTTAATTATGGGGCAGTGCAAAGAACACAAATTGTAGGCAGAAGACCAGATATTAAGCTGTGGCTCAGTCATCAGCCTTATTTGTAGTACCATTTGTGCCTGGGGCAAATTCATTGAGGGGTGGGGTAGAGAGGCCTTGGTGGGAGTGTCAATGGGATGCTAAAGGTAGTAGTGGATGACAAAGAACAAAGAAGGGAGGTACTGAGATGACAGTAACAATTAGGAGAAAATTGGGTCAGTGATCCATTTGTCCCATGCTACTTATAGTTCTGTCTGCCACATAGTAACTATGTAACAAAAAATTCTCTGAATGTTCTTACCCTTAGCCAGAAAAGAAGGCATAATATAGTTACAACACTAAACTTCTCAGGGATTTTTTTTTGAGAATTGACTAAAATAATAGTTTCATAAGATTAGGCATTTAGAGTTGCTATAGATTGTACTGTATAGATTGCACTCCATTTTACAGGTGAGGACTCAAGAGGTTGCAGAATAATACATGTGGAAATGTTTTATAATAACAAAGGGTTATGTCAATGTCAGTTGCTCTGTTAGTATTATGCTTCTTTCTTCTTATTATTCCCCTTCATAAGCCCTTTCTCAGCTAAACTGTATTCACTCTTATTATTAGGTCCTTCTCCTCTTTTCAAATGCCCATAGATATCGTCAACCCAATTCCTCCTGCCATACGGGATGTAATAGCATATGCTCTCATACTGTGTAGTAGAGAAAATTATTCCTACTCTGAGTGGTGGAAAGAGAAAAATTCTTCCACACCTATACCATGTTACCTCATAAGCATACACACATTTAATGCCTCAGAGGGCTCCTCTTTCTTAGTTTTATATGGTCTCTTTTCAAAAAACTGGCTATGTTATTAAGCCAAGCTTCTTTCTGCATTTCTTGAATGTCTTTATTTTACCAACATAATACTTTATCACAGAAGCACTGGGGCAGTGTGAGATGGAAAGGCACTAAGTAAACCAAATGCTTTCCATATTAACCATTTTGCATTTTTCAGCTAGATTGCCTGCATTTCTTTCTATCATTTTTCTAGTGCCTCAGGCAACAATGAAAACAGGCTCATTAATTGCTAAGTAAGTAATTTTTCCACAAGTATGGTCTTGTTCTCATTTGTATATTTACTGTGCATGGCTAGAGCCACTAAACACAGACCATAAGACTGGTCATGAAACGAAACATACTTTCCCTTAGCAACAGGGTCAAATTTAAATCAGCTGGTGCACCAAAGCACCATTTTATAGTCCTTCCTGGAAAAGGACAATTTTGACTGATTTATACAGAAAAGAAAGAACAGAATAGCAATGGTTGTTGAGAGGAGGAATCTGGCTGTATTTGTGAAAATACATTTTCTTTTAGATCAATAGCAGTGGAAAGAGAGAGGCAGGAGACAAACCAAAGGAAAGAGACCTGAGAAAAAATGATCTGTTATTCTTCTTCTATGTTGCTTTTATGAAAATCACAATGCCCTCTACTGATAATGCGGAATCTAAGGATAAGTGCTTCAGGCACAGTAAGACATATTTTGTTGTCTGGAGATGATTAGGATTCATGTCTTCAGAATTTTGAAGTAAATCCCAATGTATTGGCTTATAATGAAAATAATTTTCAAGTTTTTAAGGAGAAATAAAGATTGGGGAAATATGAGGGACAAGTAAAAAGACTTAGAATTCTGGCAGTCTTTATAGTGCTAAGATTGTAATTGTTGATATGAACACCCACCAGGCTCCATTCCTTTGCATTTGTAGAAAGTTCTCTCTTTAAATTGTACTTTTAAGGAAATAATGAAGTAAGTGTATATGACCTGAAGAATTCTAAGCTGTGCTTTGGTAAATGTCTGCACTCAGTGGAAGGGTAGCTGTTAGTGACTTTTCACTGTCCACAGAACAAGTAAAAGGACTTAAATTTAAGCTATGGATATTTTTGTTTAGACATAAAGAAGAACTTGAGAGGTAGCATGAGAGAAAATTTATATTCAGAGTTAGAAAGATGTAGGTTGAAGACTTGATTGTCTTCAATAGACTAACTCTAACTCTAATTATGTGGCCGTGGGCAAGACATTTAACCCTGGCAACTTTCTAAGGCTCTAAGTTACAGGTGAGTTGCAGATCCCTGGTACTCATACTATAATATCAATTATTCTTTTCAGCTGAAGATGAGATTTATTAAAGATCCACCATATTAGCTAGACTCTCAAGGTATCTGAGAACCTGTGAGTTATTGCCTAGATTGTAAAAATCTGAGCGGTGGCTAGATTTTAAGAATCTGAGCATCTTAATGAGACAAGATGGACTGGGAGTGGCCAAGTAGTCTTGTGGGACTGTGAGATGCTAGGGACCTGGACCACAAGAGAGAATGGAGCCTAGCTAGGATTAAGGGTGGGAAATGGCTGGGGACCATAGGGAAGTAAAACAATGGAGGGCTAGGCTAGTTTGAGGGTGACAGAAAATTGGGAGATTGGGTGCAGCCATAATGAAGTCAATTCATGGGATTATAGCCAATTCATGGGATTATAGCCTCAGGTGAAAGCCAGAGATTTGGCCCTGTGGGAAAGTCCAGGGTGTTTTCCTTTTTGGGGTCCAGATCCCATCATCATTATTCTCCCCTCATATGAATGGGACCAACTTCTTTTGGGGCAAGGGGCAAAGGTCTTGGCTTCAGAAACTGCTTCCTGCTGGCAAGGGGCATAGAGCTGTTCCTGCCTTGAGAGGGTACCAAAGAAGAGGTGGACTGGAAGTCAGGACAGGCTGCATCCAGGGAATGATGGGGGGACATTCAGCTAGTATCCACTGTTTGCTACCAACTATAGGTGAATGGCCTGTAGTCTGGAAGACATAAATCTGACAAGAAACATTGTAGGGCCCAGACATGACAGGTTAAAACATCCTTAGCTCTGTTTGGATTCAAGTAATTCAGTTTTCCAACCATGCAGTATCAAATCTACCTCACAGCCAGACTCAGGAATAGCCAGGTGGGTAATGTTCCTTTTCAAAGGAACATAATGGGAAAACTGAGCACAGAGGATCCCATCTTAGACTAAGGCTAAAATTGTCCTCTCAGCTTTTCCCAATGCTGACTTCCCACAAATATTATATTCTCCAAATAGCTACTGGCATTTCTCTCAGATGGTGGATTATTGATTATCGATAGATTATGATCCCTCAGGTAACTCAAAATAAAATCCTATGAGGTGTTACCTCAAACAGCAAATTTTACTAATCACAGTTTAGGAAAAACTTTTCCAGGCTTTACATCTCAAATTTAAATTTGTCTTGGTATAAAAAATCCAATCCTTAGAGATTTCTATACACTTGCAAATTCTTAGCAAGCCATAACCCAAACAATCTTTTTGGCAAGTTTACACATTAAAACAATAACCAACAATATCCAAATTATTTTAGCTATAACCAAATTATGAAAACTTGCTTGACATAACTGATACAAAAAGTTCACCAATTTGAAACTTGAAATAAATCCATTACCAATCAGGTTACTCCAATTTTGTTAAATGCATTTCCAAATTACTTTACACAGAGAATCAACATCTCATCATTAACAGTTAAAACTACAACTTTAAAAGAGCATGCTTACTCAAGTTCAGAGGTCAGCTTCTTTCCCTTGAGCAAGATGTGCTGAACCTGGGTGATGCTTCCATGCAAAGGCTGCCCTAGGGCCCAAAGCCATTGCCAGTGGGGCCCTTGCTATAGCTGCTGCCCCTCCCCCCTCTTTCCTTTCCCCAGGTGGAGGAGGGCAAAGGCAAAGGTGAGGGGGAAAGGGTGAAACTCTCTTCTCCTATGAGAGGGGTTAACAGATACCCTCTTGACTCAAGGGAGAGGAGTGACCAAGTTGTACAGAGGTGCTTCAAAACTCTTTAATGATTGATCACAAAATCTCCAGGATCTGCTAAGATGTTTTTAGCTGTTCTAACGTTTCCCTGTAATCCCCATGAAGGAGGATCCAAGTGTTTAGAGGGGAGGAAGTAAGTAAGTCTCAGGGTTCCCAATTCTCTAGCACAGAGAGAATTGACAGAATTAGGCATAGACTTCTGGATAGGGCATCCACCTTTGTCCTCTATGCTGAAGAAGGGAACTGAACCAGTGGACCCAAAGCCTGAGAGCATCAGGCTTGAGTATGAGACAGCCTCTTAACTGTCTACCAAGCCTTCCTAGGTGCTTAGAGAGTGACCCCAACTTCAGGGAGAAAGAAGAGGGAGAGACTTACATACCTTCCAGGCTTGGCTGGAGAAGAACTTGGTTGGGGTTAGGCAGTTTTCCTGTACGGGCCACCAATATGTTGAGGTCTAGAGATCTTAGGGATTCTGGGACCCAAAAATCACAACATGTGGGTCCTGCCCAAAAGAATTTGAACCAAACCTTCTTTCAGCCAAAGACAAGGTTTATTAGAACATCCGTCATATTGGACAGACTCTTAAGGAATCTTAGCACCTGTGAGCTATTGGCTGGATTACAAGATTCTGAGCAGTGGCTAGATCTTAAGAATCTGAGCTACATCAATATTATTAAAAGAATAAGTTTTGAGGAGTTTCATAAATGGATGAAGAATGAAATGAGCCAGAACCAGAAAAATATAGGATAGCAACAAATTGCAAAAATAAGCAACTTTGAAAGCTGAAGAACTATGATCAATATAGTAACCATCCATGTTTCTAGAGCAGTGGTGTCAAACTCAAATAACAATGGATCCCACCAGATCACATACTAATTTAGAAAAAAAAACACAAATTAATATTATTTATGTTTTATTGTATTTTTATTTATTTTGTTTAACATTTCCCAATTACATTTTATTTTGTTTTTTTTCCTTTTTTTTGTAATATAAATTTATTTATTTTTAGTTTTCAACATTCACTTCCACAAGTTTTTGAGTTCCAAATTTCTCACCCCTCCTCCCACCCCCAAGATGGCATGCATTCTGAATACCCCTTCCCCTGGTCTGCCTTCTCTTCTATCTCTCCCCCCTCCCTTCTCTTATCCCCTTCCCCTTCTATTTTCCTGTAGAGCAGGATAGACTTCTGTACCCCATTTCCTGTATTTCTAATTTCCCAGTTACATGTGAAAACATTTTTTTAAATATGTGTTTTTAAAATTTTGAGTTCCAAATTTTCTCCCTTCCTCTCTCCCCACCCACCCACATTGAAAAGGCAAGTAACTCAATATAGGTTGTACATGTGCAGTTATGCAAAACACTTCCATAGTAGACATGTTGTGAAAAACTAACTCTATTTCCCTTAATCCTATCCTGCCCTCCCATTTATTCTATTCTTTCTTTTGACCCTGTCCCTCCTCAGAAGTATTTGCTTCTGATTACCCTCTTTCCCAATCTGCCCTCCTCTATCACTCCCTGCTCTCTTGTCCCCTTCTCCCCCTATTTTCCTGTAGGGTAAGACAGATTTCCATACCCAATTGAATGTGTATGTGGTTCTCTCCTTAAGCCAAATCCTATGAGAATAAGATTTCCTCATTCCCTCTCACTTTCCCCTGTTTCCCCTCCACTGTGAGAGACTTCTTTTGTGTGAGATAATTTACCCCATTCTACCTCTCCCTTTCTTCTCCGAGTATCATCCTGTCTCATCCCTTAATTTTATTCTTCAGATATGACCCCTCAATCTTCAACTCACCCTGTGCCCTCTATTATCTATCTATCTATCTATCTATCTATCTATCTATCTATCTATCTACATACATACAATTTTTTTCCTTCAACTACCTTAATACTGACAAAGTTCTCATGAGTTACAAATATCATCTTTCCATGCAGGAATGTAAACAGTTCAATCTTAATAAGTCTCTTCTGATTTCTCTTTCCTGTTTACCTCTTCATGTTCCACTGGAGTCCTGTATTTGAAAGTCAAATTTTCTGTTTAGCTCTGGTCTTTTCATCAGGAATGCTTGAAAGTCCTCCATTTCACTGAATGACCATTTTTTCCCCTGAAGGATTATACTCAGTTTTGCTGGGTAGGTGATTCTTGCTTGTAATCCTATCTCCTTTGCCCTCCAGAATATTATATTCCATGCCCTGTGTTCCTTTATGGTAGAAGCTGCTAAATCTTGTGTTATCCTGATTGTTTTTCCACAGTACTTGAATTGTTTCCTTCTGGCAGCTTGTAATATTTTCTCCTTGACCTGGGAACTCTGGAATTTGGCTACAATATTCCTAGGAGTTTTCCTTTGGGGATCTCTTTCAGGAGGAGATCTGTGGATTCTTTCAATTTCTATTTTGCCCTCTGGTTCTAATATCAGGGCAGTTTTCCTTGATAATTTCTTGAAAGATGATGTCTAGGCTCTTTTTTGATCATGGCTTTCAGATAGTCCAATAATTTTTAAATTCTCTCTCCTGGATCTATTTTCCAGGTCAGTTGTTTTTCCAATGAGATGTTTCACATTGTTTTCTAATTTTTCATTCTTTTGGATTTGTTTTACAGTGTCTTGATTTCTCATAAAGTCACTGTCTTCCAATTGCTCTATTCTAATTTTTAAGGAAGTATTTTCTTCAGTAATCTTTTGGACTTCCTTTTCCATTTGGCCAATTTTTCTTTTTAGGGCATTTTTCTCCTCATTGGCTTTTGGACCTCTTTTGCCATTTGGGTTAGGCTGTTTTTTAAGGTATTATTTTCTTCAGTATTTTTTTGGGTCTCCTTTAGCAAGCTGTTGACTTGTTTTTCATGATTTTCTTGCATCACTCTCATTTCTCTTCCCAGTTTTTCCTCTACTTCCCTTACTTCTTTCAAAATCCCTTTTGAGCTCTTCCAAGGCCTGGGACTGATTCATATTTTTCTTGGAGCTTTGGATGTAGGAGCTTTGATTTTGTTGTCTTCTTCTGGTTGTATATTTTGATCTTCTTTTTCACCAAAGTAAGATTATATAGTGTGACTCTTTTTGTGCTGCTTGCTCATGATCCCAGCCAATTACTTTGGTTTTAAACTCTTTGTTAAGGTAAAGGTTTGCTTCCAATGTGGAGAGTGTACTGTCCCAAACTTCAGGGGTTTGTATAGCTGTTTTCAGAGATACTTGTAGAGTCCTGTAAATTTTCAGTTCTTCCAAGGTGGTATAATAAGGATGAGGTGTTTACTCCTTTCCTGGCCTGTGACCACAAGTATTTCTTTCTGTCCCATAACTGTGAGGAGGGGTTTCTCTCCACAGCCACTACAAGCTCCACCATGCCAGGATTCCTCCTCACCCCTGCACCACCACCCAGAACTGTGACCCAGATCCACACACCTGCAAAGCAAGAGATTCCTGCCTCAGCACTGGCAAAGAGATCCCTGCATTCCCTCTCTGATCAGCCACTGGATTTCCCCTCAGTGTGTGGGCCTGAAGCTTGGGAAGCAGCTGCCCTCCCCAGGGCCAGGCTCTTGGGGAATGAAGCTGAAACCCTGCCTTCTTCTCTGACCACCGACAGAAACAGACTTTTCCCACTGATCTTCTAAGTTGTGTTTGGCATTTGTGGATTGAGGATTCTGGAAACCTCCACAGCTGCCCGCAATTCAGTCCTCTGAGGCCTGCTCCAGGTTTGCTGTGGCCTTCTGTGCTCCCAGCCTGGCGTGATACACCTTTCTGATTAATTATCCAGGTTGTCTTGGGCTGGAAATTTGTTTCACTCTGTCTTTTTGTGGGTTCTGCTGCTTCAGAATTTGTTTAGAGCCATTTTTTATGAGTATTTGGAGGGGTTTTGGGGAGAGCTCAAGCAAGTCACTGCTTTCACTCTGCCATCTTGGCTCCACCCCTTCCCAATTACATTTTAATCTGGTTTAGACTGCCCTTGGTAATTTTTCAGGAAATGTTGAGTTTGATGCCTCTATTCTGGAGGACCAATGATGAAAAAGAATGTGACAGATTTAGGATGCAGAACGAAATTTGTGAACAATAAAGTAAGTATAAATTTAAATTATATATGCATATATACAAATACAAATACAAATCAATCTGTATCATCTATGTACTAATTATCTGTATGCATATATATTAGTATATAGTCATTAAGACAATATGTTACATTTGACTATTACTATGTTTCATGAGAAATTTGTTTTTATTTTATTTTATTTTTCCTAAAGGAGTGGGGGGTGGAGTGGGAGGGAGAAAAAAATGAATTTTTATCAATTTAACAAAATAGAGTGGTGGAACTGCAGATGTGAGCTTTTCTAGGGACTTTCATATGAGGACATTGAATTATTAGTTTTACTTAATTATTATTATTATTAATTTTACTTGACTGTACCTGACATACATCTGCAAATGTACATAATGTAAAAACAAAACACATTAATTATGCTTTTTGTTTTAAAAACTACACTAGTAGATCAGGTTTTCACACCAAGAGTTCCCTATATACCGAAAACATACCACAAAAAGAAGAACCCATGGATCATTAGGATTTATCTTACATACAACTGTAATGGATAACTGAGAAAAGGCATAGTATTACTATATATGGAGAACTTCAAGAAAATCAGCTATGCTGAATAGATCAGGTTTGGGGAACCATGAGCTTTTGTGAACCTATGCAGGGACTTTTTATACATATAACAATAAAAAAAACCTGAGATATGTTGTTGAATATATGGTAAATATAAGACTACTGTTGATTGGAATGGTTGTAATTTTTCTGATATTTCACTTAACAGCTGTTGTCTTTGTTGTTGCTATTGTCATTGTTGACATTTTTGTTTTGGCTTACCTGCTACAGCAGCAATTGAAGTTATCCCAAACTGCAATACTGTGCTACTGTATAAATTGAGTCTCACGTCAGGTAACAGAGAGCCATCCTGGGATTTAACACTTTAATATATAATTTAGGTTAAGAAGTGCCTGAGATCACAGATGACAGATGCTTGCTTGAAAGAACAATTGAATTGAATTACAGTGAGCAGATGCAAATATATTATATATTGTAGCATAGAATTATACTGAGTTTACCTTAAAATTATAAACAAACATGATAAATAAGAAACAATTAGTTCTATACATATATATGTTGGGCAAAAGGCAGTAACTTTTTTTAATGTTTCACATACAATTTCCATTATCTACATTAATCTGAGGCCTGCTGGAGCCTCCTTGAAGGAACTCTTCACTGTCTAAATAAAAATGTTCCTACATATATAAAGTTATGGAGGTTGACTTCTATACTACTTTATGATTTGTAGTGTTTTCTGTATATAATTTTGTGTATATAATCATTTGATTTTCTGAGAAATTCTATGAAGCAGTTGCTATTTTAGCCCCATTTTCAGGTTAGGAAACTGAAGTAGGAAAGGTCAAATGATTTGTCCTAGTTTACAAAACTGGTATGTATCAGAAGCAGTATTTGAACCCAGGTCTTAGTAGCTCCAAGTACAGCCCTCTATCTGCTGCATCAGGCTATCTAAGTGAGAAGGAAATATGTACTTCCTTCATGTACATGCTGTATACATGCACACTGTCAACCTTTCACAGAGTTTGTTCTAAGAAAGACAAACTAAATTAGGCTGTGTCCATGTTTAATTTCTCTTTTCTTCTCTATGCTAAAACATTCCAGATTCCGTCAATGAACCCCCATACTTTCTGACCTTCTAGTCTTCTCACACTCTCTTCTGAACATGTGCAACTAGTCAATATCCTTCCTAAAATGTGGTACCAAGAAGCCAACAGTCCCAGATGTTCAGACTAAGTCAGAGTACACGTGAACTGCAATGTCTTTTGCATTGCTCATATTATTTTAACAAGACTGTGCTACTCTTTCATATTCATCCTCAGTTATCTACCCTTGCTTCTCCCTTCTATGCACGTCTTTAAAAAATCTAAATTGATTGACTTTCCTAAATGGTGGAGCTAGAAACACTTAAGAGTATTTTCAATCAAGCACTTGAATGTTCAGTTGAATCTCTGCCATATTTTGAAAGCCCTGAAACTTCCTACTCTTACACTGTCATTTGACATGCTGATGATGCCTTTGGCACAGCTCTGCTACTATCACAAAGACAGAATTCTTTGAATTAGAGAAAGCACTGTCACAATAAGTATTCCCTTTTATTTGAGACAATACACTTTTTACTGATATGTGAGATAAACAGAGAGCCAGACTAAATTGGGCCAAGTGGAGCATAATAACAATAATAATGCAGTACTATTGTTGGTAAAATATTTTGGCATAGTAATTATAGGTCCAACATACTTTAATGCATTATATCTCATCTGATATTTACAACAATACTGTGAGATAACTTGAACAGGTATTATTATTCCTACTTAACAGATAAGCAAAATGAAGAAAAAGGGAAAACAAATAGATTTACCCAAGATCGCACAAGTAGTAAGTGGGGAAGATGGCATCCAGATCCAGATTTTCTTATCTAAATTCAGAGCTCATTGCACTGAAAGTACAAATGTAGAGATTCAAAACAGATTTCTTAAACTTAAGAGAAATATTAATAATAATTGCTTTAATAGATAAAATAAGCATCTCTCAAAATAACAGGGTTCTTACTCTAAGGTCTTAGAAAATATAATTTAATAAATGTGATCTGGTGCTCTGAGTTTTTTTTTTTAAGTGCATACTTTAATTCCAATGACCTTAGTATCTTTATCACTATAATGAGGGGATTTCACCACACAATCCTAAGGGACCAATGAGGTTCCTTCCAGCACTAACATTCTATGAAAACTCTGGATATGGATTTGCCTGATTATAGATTCATATGCAGCATAAGTAAAAGCAGTTTAAAAATGAATGTGCATTCTAGGTATTACTTTATCTTACAAATGCATGTCTCTTGAAAGCACCTTTCAGTACAACAAAGCAAGGTCACCTATACGCTTGAAAAACTGTGACAAAATGATTGAAGGAGCAGGGTGTTTTACCTTTCCTCATTTTGTGATTGGTTTTTGCTGAGATCAATGAATTCGAAATCATTATGCATCAGATTGTAGTTGAAGAGAACAGGCTTTAGTGTTTGGGAATTTTTCAACCTCATTCCTCCAGCAAAAAGAAATTGGGGAAATGAGTGTTCTAGAGATTAGAATGCTTAATGTCAGAGTATCACCTCCACAATCTGGGATCTAAATGTAAGTATAAAATTGCTGCATATTTACAAAAACCAAAGGCTGGTACTGAGAATGCTAATAAGTTGGCTGTAAATTTCTCCAAATAAAGTTCAGTCATCACTGAGTGTGCCACAGTGGAGTGACTGCAATGTGACAAAGCACTACGACTTTTAGCGATGGTATAGCCAATGCAATATTTGTTTCCTGCTGCTTTGGAGTCGATGTACTTTCTTGCCGAAAGTGTTTAGTGAATGCTCGCCTCTCACACACCAACCTTAACAGAGCTGGCACTCTCTGGAGACTGCTGAAATTGAGAGTAAAACTATTTCCTTTCTTCTAAAGGGGAAAGAAAGTTTAAAAATAAACAACTTTTCTCAGGCATGTTAAGCATAGCTTTTCCCTAGGAATCACTTTGTTTTCATATTTTCTGCCTCTCCATTAAAATTGAAAACATGAATGCTTCATTGCCTAAGAAACTGAGTAAACTTGCTTTCTGAAATGTACCTTTTAATGTCTTTTATGATTTTGTTTTTCTTCTCTTATTTGCACTCTCAGTTGTGGATGAATTTCCATGCAATGCATCATTTCTTTAAGAGTTTACACACTAGAAGAAATAAAAATGGAAAATGGTGTCTATTAAGAGAAAACAGCTTTCCTAAGTCCCTAGCAGATGCTGCTGGTGAACAGCTCTCTGTTTGCTCAGCACTGCAGACCCACTTTAACCCTCCATAGGGTTTCCCTGAAGAATGGAACACATTTCTGGTTGTTAAACAAATGAAGGCATTCTTAACATGATTCCCCCTCAACCATTGTTTTAGAATAGATTGTGGAGCTTGGGGTTTCTAAATTTAAGTCACACATCATTCCACTTGTAAAAAATGACCTGTGTTATTAGTACAACTCACAAGCAATACTATAATGACTTGACGCTTGATCAACTTTTGGCTTGGTTCACACTTAATTTTTTTTATCTATTTACCCCCTTTTGTTCTTTATTATTTTGTTTGTCACTAAATGCTGTGATTTTGTTTTCTCAAGACCTCACTCTTTCTACCCCCAGGACAGAAGCAGAAAAGAGCAATGATATCAGGGTGATTTAATGCTTAATTTTATTTTATTTTTCAAGTCTATGTATTATCCCCATTCAGAAGGTGGAGGGGCAAGCTTTGGGTGCCTGGCCTACCTCAACTGCTGCATGGAAGAGCAACACTTCTTATTATAAATGAGAAAGGGTTCAATCACCAATGTTTGAAGATGGATCATCAAGTAAAGAGACTTCTGAAGCAGAAAGGCTGTAAAATTGGCAGTAGGAGAAGATATCTGAGGTATAATTTGTCTTCAACTCATTGAGACAGAAGGAATGTGGAACAAAGTTGACTTGGTCAAGAGTAGAACATTTATCTCCACCAGTGAGGGGAGAGTCTCATATTAATGGGCTTTGGGATAGGGATTACACAAAAAGTAAATATAGAGTAACTTTTTGATGAGAGAATGTTATTATAAATTATGAAATCTATCTTGAGAAGTAAACTCCATTCTTAATAATAGCTAACATTATATGATATATATTATATTACAGATACTGTGCTAAGAGCTTTACAATTAGTATCTCATTAGATCCTTACAGCAATTTTGGGAGGTAAGATACTATTATTATCCTTACTTTATAGATGAGGAAATTGAGGAAAACAGAGGTTAAGTGACTTATTCAGGGACATACCACTAGTAAGTGCCTGAGGCTACATTTGAAATCAGGTCTTCTTGACAGTAGGTCAAATACTCTATCCACTCTATCCATTATGCTACTTAATTTCCCCTAAACCTTCTTACTCTTCTCACTTCTTCGTGTCTGTGTCACCGCCATTCACCCAGTCTGCCACATGGAAGACCTTAACATTATCAATGACTCTTTTCCTTCCCTCATATCTTGTAACCAGAGCAACAGCCTTGGAGTCAGGAAAATCTGTGTTCAAATCCCACCTCAGACACTTACTAGGGGTATGACCCTGAGCAAGTCACTTAACCTTTATTTGCCTCAATTTCTCATCTTTAAAGGAAAAAGAGGGAGGAATACTGCAACAGGAAATGGCAGTGCTATAGTAACTTTGCCAAGAAAGCCCCATGGACAAAAGTCCATGATATAACTTAGAATTAGACTCTACTGAATGACTGAATGACAAGTATAGGCCCTATTATATTACTGCTAGTCTGGATTACTAAAACAAGTACTACCAGGTCTTCTTGCCAGTTCCCTGTCCTTTTTCCCTGTTCCAATTTAATCTACACATTTATAATAAACTAATTTTCTAATGCTTAGATCTGGTACAATTTGTCCTCTGTTCAAAATTTTTAAGTGACTCCCTACTGCTTATGAAATAAGGTTCAAACTATTTTTATCTATCATTCAGGTCAGAGGTGTATTGGAGCCAGCTCCATTGACTTGAGAGAGCTGATTGTTGAATTTTCAGTGTAAGCATTTACACCTTGGAATCAGCAAACACTACAAATCAGGACATGGTTTGTTGTTTTGTTGATTGTCTAGACTTAAGAAAGCATGATTAAAATATTAATAATATAGATTAATTTTAAACATGTGTCCTACGTACATTATTTTTTCAGACTTAGTTGTGAAAATTTTACCAGCATATCCCTGTTAAAGTCCTCCCACAATCTGGGGCCATCATGTTTCTAGTCTTATCTCATATTACTTTACTCCATGGACTCCATATTCCAGACAAACAGAATTGCTTAGTTTACTCTGGATTCATCCTGTATGTTCCTTTTTCCATAACGTTCTCATTCCATTTCTTATGCATAGAGACTCAAGCCTCCAGTGTTGGCCTGTTGGATTCCAGCTCATTCTATAAAATCTAGCACAAAACCCACCTCCCGCATAAGGCCTATTATTATCCTCTAAGCAACAATTACCTTTTTCTGACCCTACCTCTATAATAATAATAATAATAATAATAATAATAATAATAATAACATTTGTGCATTTATATATTTATAATTACATATGTATATACATATTGGTGTACATTAGTATTACATATATAATAAACATAGCATTACATGTATAACATAAAAAAGGGACTTCTAAAAGGATGGAATTAAAAATTAAATATTTTCATTTTATTTGTGAATGAAAAAACTTTGGAACCTCATTAAAATATAATTAATGGATAATTGTTAAGTTTTATTAATAATATACTTTAGTGAGAGTAATATAATTGAACATGCTTTATTTTCAAAAAGTCCCTCTAGATAATGAGAAGGTAGAGCAAATATAAATAATTGTTAGTAATTATTTACTAACTTTGATCATTGATACTGGTCTAAAAGGCAATTTTAGATAATTTTTATTGAAAGTTATAGGGGAAGGTAGGTGACACAGTGGATAGAGCACTGGCCCTGAAGTCAGGAGGACCTGAGTTAAAATCTGGCCTCAGACCAAATACTTGACACTTACTAGCTGTATGACCCTGGGCAAGTTACTTAACCCCAATTGCCTAAAAAAAAAAGGTGAAAAAAAAGAAAGTTATAGAATATAATCATCAAATAATAGGTTATGTCAGTCGATGAACATGACAGCTTTCCAGTACAAATTATGTTTCTCCATTTGTAGTTATTCCTTTTTCTTCAATCAGAGTCAATGACCAAAAGAGAATTGTTCCTGACTTCACCTCAGTAGAAAAGTTTTCATTCTCCTTTCTTTACATGGTTTTGCTTAAAGAATGGTATCATAGTTTCATTTCCTATTCATATTTGGATATTTGACTTGTGTTTTTGTATGAGACTGAGGTATAGCAAGAAGACCAATTTGGTTCAATGGTATAGGAAGGGGAGTAAGTAAGATAGAGCTGGAAAGATAGATTGGGGCCAAGTTGTGGAGAGCTTTATAAGTTTTTTTTGAGTCAATAAGGAATCTCTGGAGTTTATCGAGTGGGGGAAGGGAGGATGATTGATTACATGGATGATTACTTTAGTGAAATCATTTTGATGGTTGTGTGCAGAATGCAATAGAGAGAGAAGAGAATTGAGGCAGGGAGACAAATTAGGTGGACATTTTAATTTTCTAGGCAAGAGGTGACCTGAATTAGGAGGATGGCTGTGTGACCAGAGGGAAGGGAGCAGATAACAGAGATGTTGTGTGGATAGAAACAACAGGATGTGGCAACTGATTGAATATGTCAGATAAGGGAGAGAATGAGGACACTCAGATTGTTCAACCTGATTGACAATAAAGATAATATGATTTCTTCAGAATCAGTGAAGTTCATAAGTGAAGCGAAAACAATGTAATGATATTTCAATGTCATTCACAACCCATCCATGCCTTCTTATCTTGAGATATTTACTCTGTCCTCAACAAAATGAATATGGGGTGGGAGCAGGTCTCATATTTGACAAACACTGCCAATTCACTACCTTCTGAGAAATGACTGACTCAGACAGAAATTTTTTGAGATAATAGGTATTAGGGTGTAGATTATAATTGCACTGAGAAGCCAACTCTGGCAAAGAGGGAAGATTGGGTGCTTACCTGGAAGTGAGAAGGAATGTGGTGAAATGTGACCCATGCTGCCCTCTGTTGATAACATGACCTTTGAGGGTCATACTGAGCCCTTCAGGGGTCTCAAAGCCTCCACTTAAAGGAATCACTATTCAAAGTTTTTTTTATTAGTGTGTCAGCTATCTGTGCCAGTGTTACATTACCTTCTACAAGGGTAGACATTGAACCTTATCTAACCTTTACATGTCCTCCAGTGTTCTACATATAGTGCATGCTTTAAAAAATGTTTGCTGAATTGATTTGAAGCATAGTGATATAATAGTGATAGGACCTCTTCAAGAGTCAGCCCAGATTTCATCTTTTCTGATTCATTCCACTGCTAGGTAGTTCTCTCCTCCCATGATAACCCTTCATTTAACACTATGTATCTTGTACATAATTAGTCATTTGCTCTTGACTCTTTCATTAAACTGTGAGCTCCTTGAATAAAATAGTAAAATGATCATGTGTTTTGCCTTTACAGTGCCTCAAACATAGTAGGTACTTAATAAATGCCTGTTCATTGACTTCTGAGTTCTTCTAGTACTAATAAATTCCTAACAGCTGAGAAAAGTAGACCAGAATATTCTTTTTTTTTTCTTTTGGTGAGCAATTGGGGTTAAGTGACTTACCCAAAGTCACACAGCTAGTGAGTATTATGTATCTGAGGTGAGATTTGAACTCAGGTCCTCCTGACTGCAGGGCTGGTGGTCTATTAGACCAGAATATTCTAAGGAGGTTTGTTGCAAGGCATTTTCCATATTAGGTTGACCTCATTATAGGAGGATCTGTGGCCATTTGTCATGTGTATTTGACTCAGACTTCTTTCTAGAATTAATTTAAATGTTAGTTTAGGTTCTAATTCCTTTCTACAAATATAAACAAAGACAGATGAATTTTAAAAAAATTAAATTTCTCAGATGACTTCCATTTGTGTTAAGATTTAAATTGCTTTCCTCTGCCTCATTAAATTATGAATTTCATATAATTTTCCAATAGATGGCAAAGGTTGTAGTTTGAAGCCACTGTTATATAAATATTTAAGAAACTAGCTTTGGAGTTGGGAAAATTTACTAGCTGTATGATCATGGAAAGCCTGTTAATCTCTAGAAATCTGAATTGCATACTTGCAACAACCTAACTCAGAGGAAAAGGGGTCACAGACCTATAACAATGATAAAAGTGTGAGCTGTTTTTTTGGCTGTTGTTCTTGTAATGCCTTTTTTTATAGGTATATACATATATGCCATGATTGCTAGAATTTATATAGCAGTTTAAGATTTGCAAAGTGCTTTATAAACATTAGCTCATTTTACCTTCACAATGAAGCTGCAAGGTAGGTGTTATTATTATCCCCATTTTATAGATGAGGAAACTGAGGAAAACAGAGGTTAAGTGACTTGGTCAGAGTCATGTGGCTAGTAAGTGACTTGACCAGATTTGAACTTAGGTCTTCCTGACTCCAGGTCTAAGAGGAGGAATTTCAGGAATAGTGCATTCCAAGTATTATAAGAGAGCCAATGCAAATTCATATTGATGAGGTATGGATGTTATGTATAAGGCACAAGAAGTGGGACTCTGTAGCTGAACTGTAGAGCACCTGAATTTAAAATATTGAGAGACTTTTTTGTTTTTGGAATAACTTTCAAGAACCCAGGGTAACATCAGACTGCATCACACTATGATGTTGGACCAGAATGGAATATCGTCAGAATAATATATTTTCAAAATGATTTTTGACTAAATTATATACACTTCTAAACTTCAAAGAATTGCATTTTCTGCCATCAAACCATGTATGTGTTCTTATCTTACATGATTCTTGCTCATGTCTTTACATAAATTCTCCAAAGAGAATACAACCAATGTATTCTATATCTTTTTACATTTCCTGGTTACTAAGAATCCTTTGCACTAGCTTTATTTCTGGCTAATCTTTTCCAATCATTCATTTGCTCAATAACATACTTTATATCACTTCTTGAGAATAAATTATCATTAGAAATAAAATGCAAAATATTTACATCTACTTTGTGTTTCTCCATAGCCATTTGGGGCATGTAAGACTGATTATTTGGACATTGTATTGTTTCAAGGTTCATAGCTACATAGATCATTAAAAAAGACAGGCCTTTTTTAAATTAAAAAGTTCTTATTTTTAAAATAAGATAGGTCTTATTAAAAAAGGTATTATATTTGAAATAATAGGTTTTATTTTTTCAAAGATAAGGAACATATTGAAATCTTTAAAAACAATGGGTAATTTTCCAATCTAGCTTACTCTCTTCTTCCTATTCAATTCTGGGTCCACTTTGTCCATCTGTGATATCTATCCCAAATATAAATATACGTATTATCAATTAGCCATCCTATTTCATGTCATAGTTTAGAAAGCAGCCATGTTCATTCATTCATGTTTCTTGCATGGATTTTTTAGACCAATCTATTCCCGAATAATTATGGGTTTTGTTGAAATGGCCTGGTAATATCCTAGAATTTGATGCACTCAGCACTATGTATCTGCAAAACAGGAGCATGCAGGTGGCTTCACAATATATAGAAAATACCCATTTTCATACACTTTTCTAAAAGTGCACATATTGAGCAAAGCACAGTATACCTCTATAACAAAAGGTTTTTATGCCTGTAGTTGACAATGCAAAAAAAAAGTGTTTGCATACTATGACTATGATTTGGCTTAGTTGGTCTTTTCTCTAAAATAAGTGGGTTTGAATAGATAATCTAAAAATATGATTCTAACTTGAAATCTTGGAAACATCATGATATAGTGGGAAGAACATTGTAACTATAGTGGAAGGGCCTATGCTTCACTTCTCCAGCCTTCAGTTTCTTCATATGTAAAATGAAAGAATCTAACTCTAAATTTCTTACCAGCTTTACCTCCCTTGATTCATTATGGACCTTAAATGTTATTTCTTTTATATTGTGGTTTTCAGAAAAAGGCAACTAAAGCACATGTTCTAATAAGTAATATATACTTAGGGAAGTTATTCTGCACCAAGCATAATATTTATTCATTTAAATAATTAGGTCTGTGAGAAAAAATGACACAAGTAGCAAAGCAATGAAAATACACGGAACTATGTGTGCCAATAGATGATTATATTTACAATAGAAAAAAGTGAGGAAGATGAAAGACAGATGCTGGGGATGGGGCTTATTTGCTGTTGAATTCTCAATAAAATCACAATGACAAAAAGGAAAATTTTAGCCTTTTGACTGCAATGCGTATAGTACAACCATTAAAACAACTGTGTAGCAAAGGGAAATAACAGTGAGCTTCATAACTGATATTATTGTATAGAAGCATTAGTAACACTAAGCTCCAGCTTATAAACATTGGCAAGTAGCCATACATTCTCTTCTGCACCCTCCAGTCTTTCTCCATAAACATTGGGTTACAACACAACAACTGGTGCAGTGTATCATTGAATAGATGGAAAGGTCACTGCTTTGTTTATGTGAAATTTATTTTCAGAAGTTTCAACAGGTTGGATCACATAATAGCCTCTGGTCTCCCCAGTTTGTCCATCTCTCTACAGCTCTAAGTTGGGCACTTGGTTACATTAAGTCTGATCCATTAGCTCTGTAATATCCATCCGACAGAGGATGGCATTACACTAAACGGTTCAGTTAAAGCACTAGCTTATAACATTAGTAGGTACATAGGGAGAAAATATGCAGTCAACCCAGTGACTAGGGAATACATTCAGTGTCCTTTTGTCTGCATTACCTATAAGCTGAAGCTTCTTCTCCTTTCCAAAGACAATCATGTTGCCTTTGAAGGATGATTCTGAAAAATATCCAGTGTTTGAGGAGAAAATTCCCTGATGCCAAGCTCATCTTAGACATGGGCTTCATCCACATGATACCAAAACAAACAGGTGAAAAGTTGTAAAACTGTACGTGAAAAATTTGTTTGTTCAGATTTTCTCATTGCCTTTCCAGATATTTTGGCATTGTACTTGAAAAGTCTAATTATTACTGATTTGAAATATATGTACATATACTTGTGAATGTGTGTGTATGTATATATACACACACCAAACACACACACACATAATCTTCTCCTTATTTTATTTTAATTTATCAACTAATAAGCATTTGTTTTCTTTCCTTCCCCACCTCCAATTTAGAAGAAAAGAAAAATAAAATTGAAAATTTTGTAGCAAATATGCATAGTCAAGCAAAAATACACTTCCACATTTTCCATGTCCAAAAATGTATGTCTTTTTCTACATCTTTGATCCATCATCTCTGTGTGTGTGTGTGTGTAGATAGCATACATCATCATCCTTCCTCTGGAATCATGGTTGGTCATTTCATTGATAAGAAATTGAAAGTCTTTCATAGTTGTTTTTATAATATTGCTCTTACTGTAAAAAAAAAATTCTTCTGGTTTTGTTCACATCACTCTGCTTCCGTTCATGCAAGTCTTCCCAGGTTTCTCTGCACTCATTCCTTTCATAATTTCTTACAGAGCACTAGTAAACTATTGAATAACTTCATTTAAAACAATTACAGAATGTATAAACTACTTGGGGGTGAAGAGGATTAGGATGGAAAGTGGTTAATTGTGGGAAATGAATGATTCACACTGACTCCACCTTGTAACTCAGTTCTGGAGCTAGCTCATTTCCCTTTCTATTTAATTATGGGCCTAATGCAAATTCTGTCTTGTGAGAAAACTTTATTCAATTGTGGGAACTGGGAGAAAATCTTATTGTATACTTTGATCTAGACCTTCATGTCTGGGAAACTGGACCACCTCTATCTGCTTAAACAACAGACCCTTAACTAAGAACCTAGGCTGTACTGATGAGAAATCCAGTCAGATCCAAAGACTGATGCAAAGTGTTTTCTCACAATTGTACATCTCAAGCAACCTATAAGTCTTATCTGAAAACTGGCCCCAAACTGATCAAACAGTTATTGTTATCATGTCATTTTTATTGTTTACAGACAGTTGAGGGGAGTGGAATACCTCCTTTCTGATTTCAGAATCACCTGTTCATTCTCCCAACTTGGAAAGTTCAATTTGACATCAGATTACCTGATGCTGTATTATTTCCTTTTAATTAATTGGTCTTAATTTATTAATTTCTTTTAATGTATAAAAATTTTTCTTCTCCTTTATCTGGTGTTCAGTCCTAAGCTGGGGAGATCTGGTCCCAATTTGTTGGGCAATTGCTAGGTATTGCTTAATAAACTGATATGCTTGTAAGATCAAATGGTTGTTCTCCTTAGTCATTTCATCTTTCACCCATCACAGGGGGAAGAGTTTATCTACCACATCTCTCATTTTTACCATCCTATCACTAGTCAATTAAAATCCCAGAGATTGTTTTTAATTTCCCTTTCTATGACAAGAATGTCCCAAAGTGATAGAATTGATATTGGTTGATTTGTAACTGAAATGATTGTTCTCGGATCTCCATCCATATTACAAAGAGCATTTTTTCTCAGTTTCCCCATATACAAAATGACCTTTTAGACTAGATGAATCCCTTTATAACCTTAGAGCAATGATATTATAAAGCTGTATAGTGCTTGTTCACACCTTTCTGGGTTACAATACGTAATTTTATTTTGATTTAATAGTCGCTAATATTACAAAGTGCTGTATATTATGTGCCTTACCTCATTTGGCCTTCACAGCAATCCTTTGAGGAATGTATTAGGAGAGGTTAAGTCATTTGACACAGGCAGAACTCAAATCCAGGTATCTCCTGACTCCAAGTCCACTGTCTTTCACATCACACTATACTGTGTCCTTTATTGTAGGTCATACTGCACAGACTTGAAGCATGGTGAGATCAGGAAGCAAGGCTTTTTATATTCCCCATGGAACATGAGCTGGTCCTATTACTGAAAAACAAACACAGGTTAACAATGAGTGCCAAACTTTTGTGTTTGCTTGGTCGCCCTCCTTTTACATCATAACATCATGGCAGCTACAGGGTCAGACAGCTAGTGTCAGGGGCAGAACTTGAATACAGCTCTGTAAGTATCCAAGTCTAGTCCTCTATTCAATAAGGTCACTCAGTAACCTGGTTAGATGAAACAAGTTAGACTGTCATTTCTCTCCCTGCTATCTGTTAGAAGACAAGATTACTCCAAGAATTAATGTGTAATATGTAATTTCTGTCAATTTCTGTTGTACATATGACATTTTTGATCAATAATTAAATAAGATCATTAATTTATTTTAGTTCTTTTTTTTAAAAAATATGTTTAACAGTCTGGATGTCTGAGTAATGGGGCAGCAAATAGACATAGTTTGGCTTGTGCTTCTACTTTTATTGTGCTTCAATAATGTGCTGAACCTATGTTCATTGAACCTATGTTCACATATGCACATGTTCATTAGAGGTTAATACTGACTTATTGAGGTGGTCAATGGTATCGCTGTTTGGCTGCCATGTCATGATGCTTTTCCTCTATTAAGCCTGTCAGCTAAACATGGCATTAACTATTATGAAGCATGGAATGGTGAAATTTTTATAGCAACATTTTACAAAATAACATTTTGAATTTTAATAATTGACACTGTTTTGGAGCAATCTCATGTAACTCTAATTTGGGGCTCACTTCACCTCATTTCTAGTCACCTAAATCCTGATATTTCACACATAAATATCATGGCCATGTTTTCCAAACACAAAATTGGCATACATTCTTTGATGAAGTATATTTCTTTTGCAAATCTTTGTTAAAAGTCTACTTTCTTTTCCCACAATTGAGATTGCCCCAGAATATATATGTATATTATACAAGTAAAGTAACACATTTGAAGGCTAAGGAAGGACTAAGAAAAGCATAGAATCTCAGAGTAGATGACCTCACAAGGAATGTAGTCGCCTGACTGAAGATCTTTACAATGCTTGTCTCCTCTCCACAGGTCATTCAACTTTCACTTGAAGGCCTAAGTGAGTGGAAGTCACCAACCTCCTGGGGTACCAATTTCCTGAGATGGCACAATGGGTATAGTGCTATGAGACCTGCAGTCAGGAAGATCTGAATTCAAATCTAGCCTCAGACTCCTATAAACTGTATGGCCCTGAGCAATTCCCTTAACCTTTGTCTGTCAAAGTTTCTTCATTGGTGAAAAGGGGATAATAATAGTACCTACTTCCCAGAATTGTAGTGAAGATCAAACGAGATAACATTTGTAAAGTGCTTAGTACAGTTTCCAGGACACAGTAGATATTTACTAAATGTTTTTCTTTCCTTCTTTCTTTTTGGATAACTTCAATAGTTGAAAAAATGAGAGGTTGAATGATGGTATTAGATTTCATTTGATGATAGAGCATTTAGTCTATCATGCATACCTTTATATCTTATGTGACAATTCTTGAAATGCTTGAGCACAACTATCATATATTGCCCAAGTCTTTGGTCTCAAGTTTCATGATATTGAAGCCCTCAAAAATGCTGGTTGATCTCTGAATATTAATCATTATCCTTCCTGAATATGATATCCAGAGCTAAACAAAAACTCCAAATGTGCTCTGACAGTGGCAGAGTAAAATGGTAGTATCTCCTCTGTCATTTTAGGCATAGATTTTCTCTTAATTCAGCAAAAAGATCCATTAGTTATTTTGGGCTAGTATTGGGCATCAATAACTTATATTGAGTTTATCTTCTACTATCCCCACAATCTTTTGTTTTTGTTGTTTTCAGAACTATTAAGACAATAGATTTAAATTTAGCTTCTCCATCTTATATATATGGAGTTGTTTTTTTTCACCCCATACTTACTTAATTTCATCTTAGATTTGTCCTAATGTTTTAACCGAACAAATTTTTTTTTAGATACTGACCTTGCCTTCTAATTGGTTAGTTAACCCTTCTGGCCTACTGCCATCAACAGGTTTCATAAATTCTCATTTATGTCTTTATTTAATACATTGATTAAAAAGACAACCATTGCAAGGACACTCAGCACTCCCTGTGGCACTGTCTATACTTTCTCCAAATTACTATGATTTCATTAATGATTATTTTGTGTTTGGTCAATCAACTGAGTTTGAATTCATCTCAATTCCTTAGTTCTTCCAAAATGAGCCATAACCATGACTAAACAAAAGTACGACATACAAGAAGCACTAGGCACAATTGTGTTATATCTAGTATAACATCTTATGCCACACATGATAATAATGGAATGTTTGTGTCACATAAGCTACATTTAAATCTGAGAGTGCTGGATGGACATAACCACACAGAACTGCCCAACTACTGCACATATTGCTGTCTTTGATATTTATATCTTTATGGTCTATAATAATGATTACCATGTCTCTTAAACAGCTGTCTTAGCAGAAGGTATCCTAGTTGAAATATGCAAGAATAAACCTGCTACCTGTACAAAATTATGCTACTCAGGAATGAAATAAGGTGCAACTCTTATAGTTATAAAAATCTAAGAGGATTTTCAGGGGATAGTCAAAGAGAGTTTATTTATTGTCTACTTTAAAAAATGAATCTAACTTTTCACTTAACCAACAGAACCCTAAATAAATGTCAGTTGCCATCAACTCAATTAACACTGTGATTCATTCATCTGTTGGGTGTGTATATATGGGGATTCTTGTGATTGCTAGTTGGTATATACTAGAAGACTGACTGCCCTTTGACAGTAGGTAGCTAGGTAAGGACAAAGCAGAAAGCTACTAACCTTCTGTGTGACTACTATTACCTTCTCATTCCCCCTTCAACCTCTTCAATATCCAACTGGTTTAGAAATGACCATTTCTCACGTGATCAGGGCTTGTGTTTTTGTGGGAGCTCACCTTAGCCCTTATGTACCCCTGGCTTCCAAAGGCAAGCCAACTCCTGAGAAAAAAAAAAACAATTCCTCATACTGGAGAGGGGGGAAAAAGTGTTCTGACATGCCTCTTAGTAGGTAAGTTGTTTACATATAAATGTTTGTTAGACAAAGAACCCATGTAATCCTCTGCTTATGTGTCTGCAACCAACCCTTCCTCCGGGTGTACTTTTAATTCTGCAGCCAGGGTATTAGCAATATTAAACTGAAAATGTCACAGAATGTCAAACCTGAAAATGTCACCGGGAAAGGAAAAAAAAATGGTGACCCCGTACCATCCACAGATGAAAAAAATATGCCTCTCTGGTACTGTACAGTGGTTTCTTAGTGAGTATAATTTTATACATTTTGCATCCTATTAATTTTCTTGGCATCAATGGAGAAATATTAGAACAGTGAGAATGCTGAAGACAAATTAACTCATCAATTACATGTATAGGACAGTGGAGACTGAGTTTATTTCAGCATTTCCAATTGCAATAAAACTGTAATTACCAACTCGTGGAATCTTCATGGAAATATGCATTCATTACCACTTAATTTGAAGTCAGCGACTGCTGTATACTAAACTTTCCTAATATCTGTCACCAAGTAGAAATAGTAGAAACCAGGTTAGAATAAAACAGTTCTCCTTTTCAGTCCCCACAGAAGCATCATTTTTTTCACTTAACCAAACTAAATATTCCTTAAGACATCACAATGACAATTTTGAACTTACATAATACAGAAAAGAAGGAAAATTAATACAATGTTCAAGGTCATAATCATCTCTGTTTTCTAGGCCTAGTTGATTTTATCTCTCTGTCTTTCTCCCCTCTTCTCTTCTGCTTCCCATATCCTTTTTATCCTTTCCTTTCATTCTCTTTTCCTCTTTCCTAGTCTCTTTTCTTCATTCCTACTTTTTTTCTTCTTAATTTTCTCTCTTTCCCTGGTTATCTCTCTCTTTATTCCAAAAAAAAGCTACGTACTAGGAAGGAGAGATGTTTAAGCTTGTAAGATGAATCATTTAAGGCATTTCATTTCCTTAATTAGTTTAGGAGAAGCCATATTCCCTATTATATTTATTATAGGCAGTGAGGCCCTACTCTTTTTTCTGTATTTTGGAAAGCAAATATTGTGAATATGCTGCAACTATTATTTTGATTATATAATTTTAAATTGCTTTACTACAAACATTAATTCCAGTATGATGGAACATCATCCTTGGATTCATTGTATGGATCTTGCCCTCATCATGCCTAAAGCTTGTAAATTATACTTCTTTCCTTTAAATGATAGAGTATAGGTGGAAGAGGTCAAGTTGAGGAAAGAAAATATTCTCTTTTAAGAAAAAAATGGAATCAGATAAATTTTTCAGAAACTTAGTTTCTGTCAACTATGAAGTGGTGATATAGGAGAATTTTCTGAAAAGCAGAGAAAATGAGGATTCAAGTTATGTTGAATATCTGATTGAGAAATAGCAGGAAAAAGCACATTCATTTTGACAAGGGCAAACTATGAAGATTGCTAGTAAAGATCAGTCAGAAATATTATAAAATGTAAACAAGAAAACTTTGAAATTCTGGCTGGAGCCTTTCCTAAAATAAGAAGTAGTGCTTATCTAAAACCATCAGCAAGCATTATCTGTAGTGGGGCCAACCTAGAAGCCTTCCCATTAAGATCAGGGATGAAGCGGGGATCCCCACTATCCACATTATTATCCAATATTATATCACAAATGCTTGCAACAGGAAAAGAATATATATATATATATATATACGTATATATATATATATACACACACACATATATTGAAGGAATTAGAACAGGCAATGAGCAAACAAAATTATCACTTTTTTTAATGACTCACCATTTTCTTTATTTGTACAAAATAGTGAATATAATAATCATAGCCTGACTGGGAAAAAATGGTAGTTTAGGGTTTAAACAAGTGCTTCTGTCCTGAAGCATCTATTTTGAAGGTTTGGGACTAGCAGCTTTAGCCCCAGCAGCATTGGGTATGGATTCAGCAGGCTTAGCAGCCTTGGAATCACTGGGATTTGTGGCCTTATAATCAGACTTGGCTGCCTCGGGATGGAGCTTGGAGACCTTGGCGTCAGATTTGCTGGGTTTGGAGCCAGATTTGGTAGCCTTGGGATCAGACTTACTGACCTTGGTGGCAGACTTGGCAGCCTTGGGGTCAGTGGGGTTGGCAGCCTTGGGGTTAGTGGTTCTGGCAGGCTTGGGGTCAGTGATTCTGGCAACCTTGGGGTCAGTGGACTTGGCAGCCTTGGGGTTGGTGGTCTTGATAGCCTTAGGATCAGCATACTTGGCAGCCTTGGGAGTCAGTTGTTCTGGCAACCTTAGAGTCAGGCTTTGTGATGCTGGAGCCTGGCCTTTTTATACTGACTCTAGGGCTTGGATGCTTGGTGGCCATCTTATGGCCTTGGGGATCTTGGGCCAGAGGAGCTTGGCCTTGCAGACCTTGGTGTTCAGGGCCTTAATGGCCTCTGCTAGTGCTTTTATGGCTTCAGCTTTGTTGGCCTGCATCTTCTTCAGCCCCTTCTTGTGTTTCTTGGCAAAATGCATGTTTCTCAGAAACTTGGGGTCAACCCCTTTCAGAGACTTGTATCTCTGTGACCTAGGTTTCTTGATGCCATTTCTGTGCCATTTTCATGATTGGGTATGGGTGGTATGGTTCTTAGACTTAACCATCTCTACACTGCAGCCTGCACTAACAGGCACTCCACAGACCGGAAGAGGCCAAAACAAGAGAGAGAAAGAAGCAAAACTATCACTCTTTGCAGATAATATGATGGTATACTTAGATAATCCTAGAGAATCAACTAAAATTTTGTTGAAATAATGAGCGACTTCAGCAAAGTTGTGGGATATAAAATAAACCTACATAAATCATTAACATTTCTATATATTACTAGCAAAGTTCAGCAGCAAGAGATAAAAAGAGAAATTTCATTGAAGTTAAGTTCAGAAAATTTGGAGCTGAAAATTTAAAAAAATGAATGTTAAACATTTTTCTTTCCATGTACTAAAAAAATTAAACTGAAAAAAATAAATTTATTCATAATGTTTATTTTTAAAAGAAGCTATTTGTTCTTAGCTTCTTCTATAAGCAGCTATTGAGATGAAGTTAGATAATCTTAAACACTGCTTTTCAGAGTAACTTACCATTGTCATGATTTCCAAAACTTACATTCACTGAAGAAATCAATTATAAAGCAAAAGCAAGGCCCAAAACTAACCTTAGGGGGACTTTGGACTTAACGAGAACTTTTAGAAAAAGTGGAAAGCAGTTAATCTAAAAATAGATTTTGAATAACATGCGATAAATTCCAAATGGATTAGAGATCTACAAATAAAAAAGCAATACCTTGAAAAATAGAAAGAAATAGGTCATATTTATTACAGGTATGACTAGGTAATGGATCCATAATTAAATAAAAATTATTAAAGAGTAAAAGGACAATGTTGATTTTAACATTAAAAATTGTAGGCATGAAAAAATCAATGTAGCTAAAAAAAGAAATGGAGTGAGAAAACAACAACAACAACAAAAAAAACCAGAACAATCTTCTCTAAAAAGATTCTGCCACCCAAAATATATAGGGAGTTAGCACAAATATACACATTGCAAGTCATTTGATCAACAGACATTACTGAATGTTTTATGTTAAAATGCAAGCTATGAATAGCCATATTAAAAAATGTTCCAAATCATTATTGATCAAAAAGATAGAAACTGAAAAAAAAAGCCAAAACTCTGAGGTAGTATCTCACACACATAAAATGGACAAGGATACCAAAAGTTGAAAAAATAATAATGTCTGTTCCTCTCAGGATAGAGGTAAAAAGTACTATGGATTTGGATTTACTGAGCTGACAACATCAGACTCAATATCTGTGCGCCTGTGTTTTTGCTTAAATGTTTTCCTCTGATAAAGGCAAGAGGGAGGAGAGGAGATTTCAATGTGAAGTTAGTTAAAAAGGGGAATGACTATGGTGTAAAAATTAAAGATGATATTAGAGGCACTATAGAAAAATAGGAATACTAATTTATTGTGGCAGAGCTGAAAATCAGGCTAAATATTCTTAAATATCATTCAGAATTATGTGTGTTATTAGAGTTTATTTGGAAATGACTGACACCAAAACAAAATATATGCATATGTACACCCCCCAAAAAAACTAAAGATCACACTTTGATGATGATAGCTAGCATTATCATAGTGCTTAAATGTTTGCAAAATGCTTTACAAATATTATCTCATTTTATCCTCACAATAACTGGAAGGTAGGTGCAAATATTGTCATTTCACAAATGAGGAAACTGAGACAAATAGAGGTTGAGTTACTTCCCCAAGGTCATACAGTTAATAAGAAAGTGTCTGAGGTGGGATTTAAACTCAGGTCATCCTAACTCTTGAAGAGTTAGTAATTAGAGGGTTATTAAGCAAAGTGAACTTTGTTGGTCTCTTTTAAGGAATCATGTATAACTTTAGTATATACATAGAAGATAACTTCTTGGAAGTGAGCTCTTATGGTAGAATTTTCTTTTGCTAAGCTGAACATATTTACAATCAACAAACAATAAGATCTTCTATTATTTACATTTTTTGCTCAGCTGTGTGATGGTAAAAATGTGATCTACTATGGAATATCACTTGGTTGCCCTCAATAAATATGAAGATTTCAAAGTTTTATGAAGATAGGAAAGTGGGCATGTAGGGCAGTAGGTTCCCTTCTCTTGCTTGCCTTTTATCTAGATTATGATATGCAATTAGATGGAACACCTACCTATAGAGTTCATCCATCAGCACATATGTCTTGGACAGAAACAGGAAACTGACAAGTTGGGAGCTGGATTAAAGATAAGGAAGCCACCAGACTCCATTGAATCTAGGGAATTGCAAAGCTTTTATGAGGCTAACCTCTCTCTGAAACAAATACCAGTTGCCTGATGGCATCGTTGCATTGCTGTGATTCAAGACACTGATGAGAATTTTTAAGAATTAAAAAAAATGATCATCATTTAGACAGCAATGGAGAAGCAAGAGATGGGTAAGAATAGGAGTTAACATATCAAATAAGGAACTACAAAGATGAACCCAAGCAAAAAGATATTAACAAAGGAAAGCATGGTAGAAAACAGAAAATGAGCTTATCACATGATGAGAGTGAGGCAAAGGACATGGATGACCCATGAGTTCCATTTTTATCCACTTGATGTCAATAGTAAAAGAAAAAGACCCCCAGAAAGGTTGTAGAGCTGGGTGTGGATGTGGCAGGAATTGCACAGAATGAGCAGGAAGCAAGGCTGAGGCTTGTCAGATGAGAGATAGGGAAGAGATAAATTCGTTTCTTTGTGGTCCATAACTGCTTTGAGAGTTCGCTGCCTCTCACAGTTGAAATGCTTGTTGGATTGACATGTATTCATATACCAATAGCTATAGATACCTCTATCTCCACGTAAAGATATTTTGTGCAATATGCGTACCTGTACTCACATTTATACATGTATATGCACAGTACATATATGTGGGAAGGTACTGGTATGCAAATGTATATATATATATATATATATATATATATATGTATGTATAAGCATATATGTGCATATACACATGTGCACACACATGTATGTTCCAATATATGTATGCACACACATTTACATATGTATGTACAAATGTACCCAAGGAATGAGACACGGCTGACTAAATTTCTTAGCCAGTCACTAGAGGTTTTTTCTTTGAGGTTAGTTACCTTAATCCAATGGTCAAATCTCTATAATTCTCTCACTCAATCTGATTAAGGAACTTCTTCACACATTAGGAGGATAACAAAGCTTTCTTTGCCCTAATATCAACTGAGATCCACAGCAAAGGAAAGATCACAGGGCATTTATAATATAGTGTCTTTTCATAGCTCTAAATGTCAGTTTAAAAATTATTCCTGAGCTTAAACAAAGTTTAAGAGTAGACTTCACTGTTATCTGAGTCAATTTGACCTATTATTATGGGTCTGCTGACTTGAATTGAGCCCATTAACTGCAATCAACTTTCAGGTCTGCGGAGCAGTTTGTTGACCTGATGCCAGAATTCAGGCTTCAGACATCTTTGCTGTGTAGAAAGTGTCTAGACAACAATTCCAAAATATGTTACGAAGTATTAAAAGTGTAGAGTTGGCTATTTGGCAGTCATTATGGCTCCCCAAACATTTCTTCACTTTCAGCTAAATGCACTGATTACTGTTTTTGAGCCAAGTTAATACTGTCAACAGTTTGTATGCGTGTGTGCGTGTGTGTGTGTGTGTGTGTGTGTGTGTGTGTGTGTGCACAATATTTTGGTATTGTTTTATCACCTTGTCTTTCCTCCACTTTCCCCACTGGCCTCAATTTATAGATACAACTGTATAAGAAATATTATTGCAAGTGTTCATTTGATCTACTTATTATATCTGCTTGATGTTTATGTGAACACAGCAATTCCATTAATTTAGTTAAGATCCTTATGATTTTCCCTAGAGTTCAACAATGTACTCACTGAAGGAAGACCATATGATCAAAGATGCTCAGACTATTTACAGTAGCCACTCATTAGGATAAATTCTTACCTTTAAAAATGTTTTTGTGGATATGTGATGAAAATGAATTTTGACTGAAACCTAGGAGCCAGTGTTTCTTTAAAGGAAAAACTAATAAAAAAAAAGTTTTTAAAGCAACTATTTCCCAAAAAGCATTTAAGCATTGTTCTTTATCTTGTCTTAAATAGTTTACCACAGTTTCATATTAACAGTAGTTGTCCCACAATGCTACTGTGATGGCTTATGATAATTTAACATTGATTCTGCATTCAGAGCCTACTTCCTGATTTGTAGAAATCATTACAGTATTCAAAGACAACCTTCTCAGAAATAAACAAATTTGTTTAAAATACTGAGCCTTTGAATTCACAAAGGGTTACATCTGTGCCCACACCTGGGTGGTCTGTACATTCTTAGTAAATATATACACAATTATTGCAAGGCAGTATCACAAAAATCATCTTTGCTGAAATTGCTATCATTACCATCTTTTAAAATAAAATTCAAGAACCTATCTGAGTAGGGAAGCCTGTTTCTAACAGAAATGTAATATAGTTTCTTCATAATGGTTAGAAATGGAATTACATTCAAAAATATTTACAGTTTGTACCTAGAGTAATCTCAGCAGTTCCCACTATTTCTGTTGTACCTCTTTGGTTTTCTGTTCATTTTCCATAAATGATCTTTTAAAACTGGTTCTGATAACTTGCAGGATACTGCAAGTGAGTGAGACTATTTTATGATGTTTTAAAAAGGAAGTTAATGTGTTATATATGTTTGTCATGGTTGTGTATGTAACTTTCTCCAGGATGAAGTTTGGAAAAATGAATCTTAAATGTAAATACTTTTCTTCTTCAGATGAGTCACAATTTTTCCTAGAGGCAGTTTTAACAGTTCTCATATACTTTCTAGTTAGAATGATGATTTCAATGGTAATTTAAAAATAATACTTCTGTGAATATATATATATATATATAATATTATAAACATATGTGTAATAAATATTTGTGTATATATTATACTACCTCTCTTAAAATTCCCTATAATTGTCTTTTAAAAAACAGAGTAGATATATATGTGTGTATATATTCACGTACATACATATGTGTGCATGAATATGTGTCTGTATACACACACACACACAGAGGCAACATGGCATATAGGATTGAGAGTCAGGCTCAAAAAGGAAGACCTGGGTTCAAGTCTTGCCTCTGAAACATACTGACTGCATTACCCTGGGCAAGTCACTTAATATCTTAGTGATCCAGGCAACTCTCTAAGAATATAATTTGTAAAGCTGGTGTTGATCTACATCAATGGAGGTAGTTTCCTCACTGGGACCTTCTCATAGCAGTGAAATCACAGTTTTGATTCAAAAAGAAAAAGTAAATTAAAAACAAAGAAGATTATTAGAATCACAAGAAACAGTTTGTGTTTATGTAGCTCTTTGTGTACTTGCAAAATTCTATGAATACATTAAATCATTTGATCTCACAAATACCTTGTGAGATAAGCACTGGACTGACTAAGGCTAGGCTATTATAGGTATTATAAAGTACCATTTTACAGAGGAGGAAACTGGGTCTCATATAAGTTACTTGATTGGACCATGGTCACACCAACGCTATGTTTTGGAATCAGGATACGAACCTGAGCTTGCTAGGGACTCTTTCTACTCTGTCAACTTTGAGTGCCCCACAGAGCCCAGTGTCCATTTTCCTTCTATGCTATTTCATTTGGTGATCTCATCACCTCTCATTGATTCAATTACAGCCTCTATGCCAATGATTTGCAAATCTACATATTCAGCCCTAACCTCTCTGCTGACCTGTCTCCCATCTCCAACTGCCAATTAAATATCTCAAATTGGATTCCAATAGATATTTTAAACTCAGCATATCCAAACTTGAATTTATTATCTTTCCACCTAATTCATTCACCTCTCAAATATCCCTCTTATTGTTGAGGACACCACTATCCTCCTTATACTTCTCATTATCTCCCTATATTTTTTCATTTTCTCTCACCACCTCCCCCATATCTAATCTGTTGCTAAGGTCTTGTCCATTTTACTTTTGTAACATCTCTCACATATGTACCCTTCTCTTCTCTTATATTTGCTACTGCCTTGATGGAGACCTTTATCACTTCATACCTAGACTATTGCAATAACCTGGTGGTGGGTCTGCCTGCCTCATGTCTCTCCTCACTTCAACCCATCCTCCATTCAGCCACTAAAATGACTTTCCTAAAGCTTTGGTCCAACCATGACACCTCTCTACCCATTAAACTCTAGTGGTTCCTGTTCAAGACTTCTAGAATCAAATATAAAATGCTTTGCTTGGTATTCAAAGTTCTTAATAACCTCCATCTTTCTAGTTGTTTTATACCTTATAGCATTTTTTCTCTCTTCCCAACCTCCCCCATCCTCCATGCTGACACTGGTCTCCTTGCTGTTTCAAAAAATGGACATTTTCTCTGACTGCTTCCCATGTCTGGAATTCTCTCATTCCTAATCTCTATCTCTTGGCTTTCTTGGCTTCCTTCAAGACTCAGCTAAAATCCTACTTTCACCCACTGGAAGTCTTTCCCAATCCCTTTTAAGTCTGTTGCCTTCCCTCTATTGATTATTATTATTTTTTTATTTGTATTGTATGCCTTATTTGCACAGAGTTGTTTTATATATTTTCTCATTCATTAGACTGGCTTTGTACTTCCAACAATTAGTACAGTTCCTGGCAGCTGATGCTGCAATGGAGAGAGCACTGAGTCTGGAGACAAGAAAACCTGAACTCAAATCTGATCTCAGATACTTAGTAGCTGTGTGATCCTGGACAAAACACTTAATCTGTTTTCTTCAGTTTCCTCGATTGTAAAATAGGGTTAATGATAGCACCTGCCTCTTAGAATTGTTGTGAGGCAGCTTCCTGTGAATACACTATTTCTTGGACATGACCATTAATATGATCATTTTGTACCTGAAGGGATGAAAGAGCCATGCCTTGCTGTCCAGATCTGGACTTGCGAGTTGTTCAGACAGGGCAGTTCCACAAACTTCTTTCTTATTACCTCTCACGAGAATATAGTAGTTTTTTATGAATTATTAATTTATGTCTTAAATATTTTTTAAAGTGCTCTTATGAACATTTTTATGATTTAATCATTTCTTTTGTAGTAGAGGAAATAGTTATTCTATATGAGTATCTTTCCAAAAGGGACTCTGATAATTCTTTTTGTGGAGACTAATATTCTGGGCCAGGCCAATCTAGTAATTCAAGTAAAGAGTTATAAAACAATAAGGTATTCACAGACCATAAAATATAATTAAAATCAGCTTTTATTAATCATAAGAATATAATTAATTCAGTAAAAATGATATAAAATACTCTTTCCTTCTGCCTCCACAGTCATCATGGTCTTCAACTTGCCATACCAATTCAATAAAGTGTTCCCTACAGTCAGAAGAAGATCTTATATCTCACACTGGTACCTCTCAAGGTTAAGACCTTTATGCTTTAGGATGCAAGGAAGCCAAAATGCTCCACAGGTCCTTTAAGAAGGAGCACAACCTGCATGCCCCAGAGCCATCTGAAACTCAGAGCAGTAAGAAGGGTATGGTTATAGTTCATTTAGCAAAAGGGAATGGAGATTGAGGGGATTGTAGCCAAGGGAAAAGAAAGAGGAAACTCCAGGTTCTGGCTGTGCAGGGGATATGGACCTCAGGAAACCTCTACCACCTACCAGGGAGAGTCAGCATAAAACAAAAGCATCTACCTCACCTAGACATAAGTCATACCTAAGGACAACTAGGTGGTGCAATAGACAGAGTGACAGGGCTGAAGTCGGGAAGACTCATCTTCCTGAGTTTAAATCTGTCCTCAGTTGGTTACTAGCTGTGTGACCCTGGGCAAGTCACTTTACCCTGTTTTCCATAGTTTCCTCATCTATAAAGGGATCTAGAGAAAAAAATGACAAATCATTCCAATATCTCTGCCAAGATAACCCCAAATGGGGTCACGAAGAGTCACACACAACTGAAAATGACTGAACATCAGCAATAATAAGCTTTGTTTTAGAGATTTCCCCTGGAAGTCTGGGGTTAAATTATAATAGCCAGAGAGAAAAAAGCTTGATCCCTTCTTTGTAGGGCTAGGGCACTATCAGGATGAATCTGGGCTCTGCATAAATACAGAGTACAGTCCCTTAAATCTCCCCCCTCTTCGCAGGTCATTGGTTATAAGTCACCTTTCCATCATACCACAATGCCTTTCATTCCAATTCCTTATTCCCAATGTAGTTTGCTATTTTAACTTCTAAAATACAAGTTACACATAAACACACATGTTCAATAACAATACACTATATTCTTACAAAGGTAAAAGAAATCATGGTATACTTTATTGATACAATAAGGCAGTTAATGCTAGGAAAACTGGAAAAGAGTATGACAGAAACTAGGCATAGACCAAAATCTCACACCATATACCAAAATGATGTCAAAATGGGTTCAGGATTTAGATGTAAAGGTTCATACTATAAGCAAACTGGGAGAGCAAGGAATAGTTTACCTATAAGATCTATGGAGAACAGAAGAATTTGTGACCAAACAAGAGATAGAGAGCATTATGAAAAGCAAAATGGATAATTTTGATTACATTAAATTGAAAAGTTTTTGCACAAAAAAAGCCAATGCAACTAAGATTAGAAGGAAGGTAGAAAATTGGGAAAGAATTTTTACAACCAGTCTCTCTGATAAGGGCCTCATTTCTAAAATATATAGAGAATTCAACGAAATTTATAAGAATACAAGCCATTCCCCAGTTGATAAATGGTCAAAGGATGTGAATAGACATTTCTCAGATGAAAAAATTAAAGCCATCTATAGTCATATGAAAAAATGCTCAAAATCATTATTAATTAGAGAAATGTGAATCAAAACAACTCTGAGGTACCACATCACACCTATCAGATTGGCCAACATGACAAAACAGGAAAATGATAAATGTTGGAGAAGATGTGGGAAAATTGGAAAACTAATGTGTTGTTTGTGGAGTTGTGAAATGATCCAACCATTTTGAAGAGCAATTTGGAACTATGCCCAAAGAGTTATAAAAATGTGCTTACCCTTTGACCCAGCAATAGCAATTCCATGGCTATATCCCAAAGAGATCATACAAATGAGAAAAGGACCCACATGTACAAAAATATTCATAGCAGCTCTTTTTGCGGTGGCAAAGAATTGGAAATTGAGAGGATGCCCATCAATTGGGGAATGGCTGAGCAAGTTGTTGTATATGAATGTAATGGAAGACTATTGTGCTATAAGAAATGATGAACAAGCTGACTTCAGAAAAACCTGGAAAGACTTATATGATCTGATGCTGAGTGAAGTGAGCAGAACCAAGAGGACTTTGTACACAATAACAGCCACATTGTGTGATGACTAATATTGATAAACTTAACCCTTCCCAGCAATACAAGGATCTAAGACATCTCCAGAGGCCTCATGATGGAAAATGCTATCCACATCCAAAGAAAGAACTATGGAAGTTGAATTGCTATTTTTTTCTCTTTTGTTGAGTTTTGTTTCCTCTTTTAATAGTTCCTCCTATTGGTTTTAATTTTTACTTACAACATCACTAATTTGAAAATATGTTTAATAGGAACGTAAATGTATAGCCTATATCATATTGTGTACAGTCTTGGGGAAGGTGGTGGGGAGGAAGGGGGAGACAAATTTTAAACTCAAAAGCATATGGAAGTGATTATTGATAAATCAAAATAAATTAATAAAAATAATAAGGCAGCTAAATGGCACAATGAATAGAATGTTGGGCGACAGTCAGGAGTATCTGAGTTCCACTTTGATCTCAGATACTTACTAGCTGCAAGTGAACAAGTCATTTAACCTCTGTTTAACTCAATTTTCCTCAACTGCAAAATTGGAATAACAATGTTATCTACCCTGGATAATTGTTGTGAAAATCAAGTGAGACATTTGTAAAAATGCTCAGCACAGTTCCTGACATTTAGTAGGTGCAATACAAATGCTTATTTCCTTCCTGTTTCCCTTCCAAAATTCTCACATACACCTTACCTCATTTGATCCTCACAATAATTCTATGGGATAGTTGTCATGAGCATTGTTACCTCCCTGTCACAGATGAGGACTTAAGTGGCTTGCCAAATTTACACAGTTGCTAAGTATCAGTGCCAGGATTTGAAGCTATGTCTCGTGACCTTATACAATCCTTTGTGTTCTATCCTTTATACCATGTTGTCTTCTATATTTCTTTCCTTACAGTCCATTTTGTTTCTAATTTACGGAATTCCAATATATTTTGTATATTTAATTTTCTAAGGCTCTGGTTTCAGAAAAGGTCAAATATTCTCTTCCCTCTGTTTTTGGTATGTGCTCTTCACTCTAAAAATATACTCTTTCCCCTTGATTCCTCACTTATTCCAGTTAGCTTACATAATCAGGATCATAGAATCATAGGATATTAAAGATGGAAGAAACCTAGTGAGTCCAAAACCGTTTTATAAATGAAGAAACAACTTAGTGTCTTCAGAGTCTTAATAATTCATTCACGTATGTTGACTGACTCAATATTTTTGCCCTTAGTATATAGTGTCATAAAAACAGATATTTTGCAACCAGTTGGCGGTGGCCCAGCATTGTTTTACATACTAAGAAAGGAATTTAAAGTATTTTTATGAGACATAAACCTAAATTGATCAAATTAAAAACCACAGAATAGTTGTGCTATTGGGAGAAAGTTGTATATCATTGTCACTTGTTATTATTCTTTCTCATGACTTTCTATCTTGGCTTCACAGTTTTGTACTTTTGTTTTCTGAGTTTCTGTACTCTTCTCTTTTCCTATATACTATTCTAATTACAATAAATTTTATTCCAAATAAACTACATTTAAGTTTTATGGCATTATGCTGCCCATTTTATTTATAATCTCAGATGAAGTTCCTGAAATACATATATGACTTAGCCTGCATTTCCAGGTCACAAAGTGACTTGAGAGGACCTTGGGATTATCCCAGGTTTTAGATTTGAAGTAAGGTAGGCCAGGCCCAGGTTCTGTCAGGATCCCAAAGTTTCCTATCTGGGAATAAGCTATTCTCAGACCTATGTCTGGAGTCTTTCAGTAGATTTTGGCCACATGTAGAGGAGGGGTGCTAAACAAAGTTGGTGCATGACTCTAAACTTATAAGTGAACTATGAGAAAGATCTCAGAAGTGCACTCATTCCATACATTATAAGTCCCACTGGCCTGGAGTAGTTCTAATTTCAGAGAATACCATAGTGTAAAACTTTCAGACTCCTGAAGTATGTTGGATACTCTTGGTGGTAAAGCTGGCACAAAAAAAAAATATTCAAACTGAGGTAGGTAGGTGGCACAGTGGATAGAGCACCAGCCCTGAAGTCAGGAGGACTTGAGTTCAAATTTGTCCTTAGACCAAACACTTGACACTTACTGGCTGTGTGACACTGGGCAAGTCACTTAACCCCAATTGCTTAAAAAAAATATTCAAGCTAACCTAATTTGTCACATAGAACATAGTACATTGAGAGTGGCAAAGGGAGGGATATGTTTTGCTCTTTATTAAAATAAATGCACATATTTTTATTTCAGAGAGTTTTACTTAGGCATTTATGGTTAAGTAAGGTGGACAATGGAAAGAATTGGAGACAGAAGGCCTGTTTAGTATCTTGGCTCTGCCACTTACAAATTATGGCTGACTAGAAACAAATAGCGTCATCTTTGTTGATCTCTGTTTTCTCAGTTATAAAATGGGTGCAATAATATTTGCTCTACCAACCTTACAGACGTATTGTAGAGATCCAGTCCATAATCCTTAAAGTTCTAAATAAATATGTGATTGGCTTCCTGCCAAGATTGTTGCCTGAATGAGGTGAAGACTATCCAGCTCCCACATATTTTCAGCCTCTAACAAAATCTTACTTTTGCACCAGACTGAATAATGATAAAGAAATTCAATGAGAAAACCTCATTTAAATGACTTCTATACAGATGTCTGAAGCCTGAAGGCAATAGAAAAAGTGGATCCTCTAGAAAATCAAGCTTATCATGTGTAGCCTGCAAAGTTCTGTGTTCAGAGAGTAGAGGAATACTTGAAGAAGGCCTTAGGGTGACAAGGAAGTCTTATGGTATTCAGGGAAAAAAGCCCCATGTTGGGGACCTTGGAAACCCCAGGAAGTGGTAGAGAATAGAAAATGGGAGAATGTCAAAGCATGGTGCTACAGTTTTCAAACTGGGACAACCAAAGGGTTCTGATGTTCCCATCTTGTACTGAAGTTCTAGAGAGAGCTGTGAAGAAATACAATTCTGAACTTCAAAGATTCAGGGGAGTTTAACCAAGGAGGTGGAGATCAAGACAAGAAACTAGAATACTAGGAGTAAGACCAATCAGAGTTAACTCCCCTGCTCTCTCCCCTAAAAGAAACACAATAGATCCAGGCTCTGGCACAAAACCTTAATTAAGAAAGTAAGTTTGCAGAGATGAGTACATCAAAGAAAATAGTGACCAGAATAAAAAACCATTACAAATCTAGATATCTCCTCAAAAGAAAGAGTGATTGTCATAAATGGAAGCAGAAATTCAAAGGGAAAAGTTGTTTTTTTTCTCTCACAACAATCACATATTTAGAAGAATTTTTTAAAAGAGATAGAAAAAAGAATGTTTTTTCTTTTGACATGAGGATTTTGTGAATTCATTTTGATTGCCCATGCCTATTTGTTTTAAGCTTTGTTGGTTTAGTTTTTTTCTCTGTTCAGAGGGGCTAGTAAGAATAGAACTAGTAATAATGATAGCAAAAATAAGGGAATCATTGAACATTTAAAAAATACACAGAAGAGAACAAAAGACAGGTCATAAGGAAGCAAATAAGCTGGACAAATCAGCAATATGTAGATTAAACATTAAGAATACTATAAAGTGGAGATTCATACTTTCATAGCAAATCCTCTTTTGTGTTCTGCTGTGTGTATAGAAATGCTTTTTATTTTGGTTTTTACATTCAGAATAAAAAGTTAAAAACAATTAAAAATCTAAGTGATCATTTTATCAAGAACCTATGGTTTCAGAAGATGGTACAGTAGGTCAGAACATTCTAAGTTCTCCAGATTTTCCCCACAAATGAGGTAATAATAGCACCTCAGGGCTAACATAGAGTGATAAAAATAAATAAGGGTAAGAGCAGAATGGTGGTCCTCCTGGGAAAATTGTAGAAGATCTGAAGAAAAACTCCAGCAGGAGGTTTGGTCCCTGTGAAGAGTAAATACCTCCAGGCTCGGTCCCCTTAAAAAACAAAAGGCAAGCCTGAGGTTAGCTGGGTCAGGAGGCTGCCTCAGTCTCAACCACAGGAAATTTTACCCCTGGGACAGTGAGGGGAGTTGGGCATCTGAGCCAGGGAAGATCAAGGGAACCTCTGCTGACAATGAATGCCAGACCCAGCTGGGCTGCAGAGATGTGGCCCATGGAGAGAAGGAACTAGCACACACCCTCCTGATGAGTGCCAAGGCAGTGGGGAAGGGATGACTCTGTCTGTTGACACTTACATGAGGCTAGAAATCTTGATTTCACTTGCAGGCCAGAGGAGAGAAGTGAAGAAGTATCTGAGGTAAGAGACATCATCCCCCATACCCCATGGCTAGAGGTGATTATAAAAACTAATCTGCTACAAAAAACAAACAAACAAACAAAATGAACAAGCAAAGGAAAAATAACCCAACCATAGAGAATTATCATGGGGACAGAGAAGACCAGGGTTCATCTTCAGACTAAAGTCAGAAAACCTTCTTCTACTCCAAATAATAATATCAAATAATCAACTGCCCAAAAAAGAATTCATACAAGAACCAAAAAAGAACTTTAAAAATCCAATGAAAGAGATTGAGAAAAAAAAAAACCCCAAAAACCAAGATTATGAAAAGAAAGTCAATGAATTAGAAAAAAAGATATAGAATTTTAAGAAATAAAATGATTCCTTGAAAATCAGAATGGAGCAAGGGCAAGCTAGTGAAGTTATCAGAGATAAAGAAATAATAAAATAAAATATAAAGAACAAAAAAAATAGAAGACAATATGAAACATCTCATAAGAAAAATAACTGATTTGGAGAGCATGGTGAGAAGAGAAAACATACGAATAATAGTACTACCTGAAAGCTATGATCAAAAAAAATATTGATTCAATAATACAGGAAATAATTAAAGAATATTGTCCTGAAGCATTAGAACAAAAGGGGAAAGCAGAAATAGAAAAATTCATCAATCACTATCTAGAAGAGATCCTACAAGGAAATCCCACAGATATATCATAGTCAAATTCCAAAACCCCCAGCTCAAGGATAAAATATTATGAATAGCAAGGAATAAAAAAAAAGCAATTTAAATATAGCAGTGCCACAATTTGAATCACACAAGACCCAGCAGCAGTGACACTAAAAGGGTAGATGTTGGAACACTATATATCAGAGAGAAAATAACTGGAGCCAGCCAAAAATATCATACCTAGGAAAGATAAGCATAATATTGAGTGAAAAAATGCATATTTAATGAATTATCAGACTTTCAAGAATTTATTGAGAAAAAAAACCCTGAACTTAATAGAAATTTGACATATGAGAGCCAAGAGAAACATAAGGTATATGCCAAAGACTAATTACAAGGGACTCAATAAAGACAGATTGTTTACCTTTTATGTATGTAAAATGTAAAACATATCTAAGATTGTTATTAGTAATTAGATAGTTCATAAGAAAGATTAGAGTAGATCTGAGTATGATATGCTTTTTAAAAGTAAAAGTGTTTAGGTATAGTTAAAAGAGTAATTATATAAATGACATGTGAGAGGAAGAACTGACAGAGAGGAATTAGGTGGAAGGAGAAGGGCTGTTAGTTCTGGAAACCTACTTTCATCAAGAATGGGTTCAAGATGGAACAATACATATAAATCTAAAGGAGTATAAAAGTCTTCTAAATTCAGAAAGAAATCCCCCTAAGGAGATGGGGGCGGGGAAGGACAAAGAAGGGACCTTTAGATGGAATGGTGACAGTATAGGTAAAAAGTGGGGTACATAATGATGCTTAGATTAATGGGAATGGGAATATAAGGGAGGAATCCTTCGGGTGGTGGTAGGTTAAGTAATAGGAGGTCAGAAGTGAGTAGAAGTAAAGTGGAGGAGTCAGGAAGGATAGGAAATAATAGATACACATAAACATAAAGTAAGTAGAATTTATTAGGGAAAAAAAAGCAGGAGTTGTGATCATGATCTTGAACAAAGTTAAGGCTAAAATAAATTTAATCAAAAGAGAAAAATAGGGAGACTACACTATGTGTCAGCCATATTTATCAAGATTGTTTTGGACTCTTTAAAACAACTAGACAGTATAAGGTGGGAATATTCTTGTGGTGTAGGAAATGATGAGTTGGTGAACTTGGAAAAAATATGGAAAGACTTTTATTTATAAAGGAAGGGGTTATCCACTCTCAGAAACAGAGGATAAATAAGTATAGTATGGTCTTACATAGATGTATGTGAATGCATATGTCTATACACGACTACGATTATCAATATCTAAATTTATGTTTGTATAAGTGTATGTGCATGTTTGTATGGGTGTATATGTTTTTAAGTATATCTTTGTGTATCTTTGTCTATATGTGTATATCTATATGTATGTATATGTATATATGCACATATGTGTATATATAGATATAAGTATCTCTATATACATATATACCCACACAGACACAGATACATATATATATATATATATCTCCATGCTTAATTGTAGACTTCTGGCTGTGGGGGAAGAAAGAGGAATAGAACAAATAAGTGCATAGCAGAGAACAAAAGTAAACTTACATGAAGCAAAAAAAAGGTGGACAGCTCTCAACACAACACTTAATATTCATTACATAGTCTTTCTTGAAATGGAAATTTATTGCTGTATATGTTGCATCCTCTCTCATATTCTGCTGTGAACATAGCAATGCTTTTTTTTTTCTTTTCTTATTTTGTGTTATTTTAGTTTTAGCATTTAAGTTAATTTTTTTCTTTTCTTTTGTATTTAAGTTTAAAACTAAAAAAAATACAAGAAAGGCATCTGTTATTTCATTAGTTTGAGGACTCTTTATATCAACACAAATACTGACTTTTCATTAACTTTATGGATAACTCTCAAGGAATTGCCTGAGACCCTGAGAAGTTAAATGACTTATACAGAATCAGAGTCAGTCAACTAGCATTTGTTAAACACAAAATATTTGCCAGCTACCATGCCAAGAGATGGAAAATGAAGCCAGTTTTTTAAAAGTTGAATTTGAACCAATGTCTCCCCAGCTTCCAAATCCAACACTCTGATCTAATATAACTATACTTCTTCTCAAGTAATGGTTTTTAGCTGCAAAATCTGGGTAATTGTGCTGCTTACTTGTATTACTTACATCACAGGGTAGCTAGGAAGAGGGCACTTTGCAAATTGTAAAGTGATGTGTAAAGGTTAGGTATTATTCATAATGCCAAATAATGGTTAGAACAAATTCTCTAAGCCCTGGATAGTCACGGAGGTATGGATTCCAAATATGCTGATATGTGGGTTAGGGTCCAGATGGGGCATTATGTTCAAACCATGTGTAAAGTGGACCCATGCTTTTTTCATGTAAATTGGGCCCGTGGTGTGTACCAGAGAGAGCCTCTATTCTTCTGAGAAGTATTAACAGTGATGCTTAGAAAGATATAGCCAATAATTGAAACACACCTTGGGAACCAGGAGGAGGCAGCTAAGCCATATGGACCAGTGTCAATCTGTGCTTCCTTTTACTGTCAACCTGTAATGACTTTAGTCGGGCTATATGAATATATGTCTGTACATAAATATATATAAATATGCAGTATATATTTACATACATATGTACATGCTTAAATATATACATATATATGTATGTCTCTCTATATACGTGTGTGTGTGTGTGTGTGTGTGTGTGTGTGTGTGAGTATATAATTTTAATTTGGGGTGTAGGGTGCATTCAGGTAAAACTAGTACCTTTGGTGTGAGGGCTGCTAAGTCATTTTCAGGGCTGCTTTCCACCTTTGGTATCCACCTAACTCTCACCTGTGGCTCTAAGAAGCTGTAGTATGCACAGCAGCCATGCCTTGGTAAACCATTTTGACAGATGGGCTAAATCCTGTTGAGGGTATCAGATCTGTCGGTAAGTGAGGGGGGGTCTACCCCAAACATGTGAAGTCTTCCTCTGGTAGAATGGGCAGGTGAGGGCAATTTATTCCAATGGCCACGAAGGCAGCTGAAGCAGGCACTATGGAGCACTTAGAGCTTGGTTACACCTCAAAGATGCCAAGGTCATCCACTGCATCTTGAGCCATCACCTTTCAGTCATCTTGACTCTGTCCAGCCAATGGACTGTTACGACTCTGGAAGAGAGAGTGAGGCTAATGACTTCATGCAACTCTGCATCACTTAATTCAATTTACTCATGAATCAAAATATATCACTCATACCATTTTGTCATTGGCAACAGACAAATGACAAGCAACAGATATGGATACACTCTGAGCTGTAGTCACAACCCTGAACATGGGCAGCCCAGGCTCTAGGGCAGTCTTTTTACTTGTAGCAGGGCGGGATTCAGCAGTCCCCTGGGTATGAGTAGCCTTTTAATGATTGCATTGTTCACCTCCTGGTGTGAGGAAGGGGCTAGAAAATGTGACCTAAAATTTTTCTGTTAATACAACCCTGGCCTGATTACTGTGGCAGGTGGGGATCACAAAAAAAATGTACAAGAACTTCTCCAAAGATGTTTCTGCTCACCATTGGTCATGATATGTGTGCATACTTATAGACAATACAAAATCCAGTAGACCTGAAAGACAAATAACTTTTGTTGCAAGAAACTAAGCAGGTTTCCTACCCAAATAGCAGCCCTGAGTGAAACAAGATTGGCCAATGAAGCCCAGCTTACTGAAGTTGGAGCTGGATACACAATTTTCTGGAGTAGCCATAGTGAAGGGGAATGCCATAAAACCAGTGTAGATTTTGCAATCAAAAATAATCTAGTCAACAAGCTTGTATGCCTACAAAAAGGAGTGAATGACAGGCTCATGACAATGCAATTGCCACTTGTAGAAAAGTGCCATGACACCTATACTCCCACCATGATGAACCCTGATGAGGTCAAAGAAAAATTTTATGAAGACCTGGAGACCCTTAGGACCAATGTACAAAAAGAGGACAAGTTTATAATTCTGGATGATTTTAATGCTAGAGTAGCATCAGACTACCAGACATGTCAAGGTGTCCTTGGGAGGAATGGAGTTGGAAACAGAAACAGTAATGTTCACTTACTACTGAAGACGTGCATGTCATGACCTTCTCTTCACCAACACTATCTTTCATTTACCTAAATGCAATAAAACTTCATAGATACACACTTGGAGCAAACATTGGCATTTAATAGACTGTGTGATTGTAGGGAGCAGAGACAGACAGGATGTGAGAGTAATGAAGGCAATGTGTAACACAGAGTGCTGAACTGATCATTAAGTTATCCTCTCCAAGCTAAATATTCACATTCAACAAAAATGGCTGCCCCAAGGCAAAATGAAGAAGAATGAATGTCAACAGATTATAGTGCTTCTCTGAGTGGGAACAGTTTGTTGATAACTTGGAGGGAAAGTTCAGCCAGTGCACAGTTGGCAACAGTGGAGCAGAAAAGGAGTGGGCAGCTTTTAGAGATTTGGTGTATAGCACTACTTAATTTGCTCATCTGTGTCAGAATACTCTTAAACATCAAGACTGGTTTGACAAAAGTGATGGGAAATTCAGAAGCTGCTAAATGAAGAATGAGAACTCCACAGGGATTACCAGCAGGATAGTTCATCCATCTCTAAGAAGGCAGCATTTAATTCCATCAAAAGTGAAGTACAAGCAAAGCTTAGAGAGATGCAGGATCTTGGCTTAGTAAGAAAGCAGATGAAATTCAATTTTATGCTGATAGTAACAATCCAAAGCATCATATGCCCTCTGGGCTATTTATGGGCCAAAGGCATATGGTACATCCCAACTATTTAGGGCTGATGGAGCCACATTGATTAATGATAAGGACATGATCCTAGAGAGATGAGCTGAACACTGCCATAGTATTCTCAACAGACTATAATCAATCAATGCTGAAGCCACTGACCATTTAGCTCAGGTTGAAGTCAATCCCTCCTTAGCTGAAGTTCCAAACTGAAGAAGAATTTCTGAATACAATTAGGTTTATTTTGTGTGGCGAAGCACCTGGTACTGATTCTATTCTAGCTGAGATTTACAAGGTTGGCATTAGGGTGGGACGATCCATTGCTCATACAAAAATGGACTAAATTTTTTCTGGGTTATATGGCAAAAGGAGATTATCCCCTAGCACAGGGTTGGGGAACATGCAGCCTCGAGGCCACATCTGGCCTTCTATGTCCTTGGGTGTGGCCTTTAGGTTAAGTACAAGTTTTACAGAATGAATCCTTTTATTAAGGTGATTTGTTCTGTAAAGTTTGGATTCAGTCAAAGGACCACACTTGAGGACCTAGAGGGAGCCACATGTGGCCTTGAGGCCACAGGTTTCCCACCCTTCCCTCAGCAGTTCAAGGACACCTCTATTGACCATCTCTATAAAGATAAATGAAATAGATTGTCCTGACAATCATGGGTTGGAAGAAGTCTTTATCTTACTGATTTTTTGGCACTATTCTAGCCAGAGTCCTCATTAATAGGCTGATCCTTCACCTGGAGGATGGTCACCAACCTGAGAATCAGCACAGCTTAAGGAAAAGCCAAGAAATGGTTCATATGATGTTTAATGCCCAACAATTTGAGGAGAAATGCCAGGAGCAGAACAGAGGTCTGTACACATTTGCAGATCTGACCAAGGCCGTTGATAATGTCAGTCATGAGGGCTTAGGGAAAATTATGTCAAAATTTGATAGCCCAGAGAAGTTCCTCAGTATTGTATATTAACTTCATACTGGCATGCTTGCCTGGGCTCTGGATAATGGACAATGCTCTTTTGCTTTCCCAGTCAGTGGAGTGAAACAAGGCTGTGTGCTTTCTCCCATGTTTTAGCATGATGTATTCAGCAGTGTTATCAAAAGCCTTCGATAAGGACATAAAAGTCAACTACCACAGTGATGGTAACTTCTTTAACTTGAAAAGGTTACAAGCCAAGATCAAAGTGGAAGGAGTGCTGATGCATGATTTTTTGTTTGTTTGTTTGCAGATGATTGTGCACTCAATGTAGCCTCTGAAGCAGAGATGCAACAAAGTATGGATTGATTCTCTGCTGCTTGTGCTAATTTTAGCCTAACAATTAACATCAGGAAAATACAGGTGCTGCATCAGCCAATACCATACCATTCCTATGTGGAACTATGGGTCATAGCAAATGGAGAAATTTTGAATGCTGTGGATAAGTTCACTTACCTTAGCTGTATACTTTCCAGGGATGTATACATTCATAATGAAGTTGACACAAATGTTGGCACAGCTGGTTCAGTGCTTGTGAGGCTCAAAAGGAAAGTGTGGCAGAGAAAAGGTAAGACACTGAATACCAAACTGAAGGTCTACAGAGCTATTGTGCTGACCTCATTGTTAAATGCCTGTGAAATCTGGACAGTATACTGGTACCATGTCAGGAAATTGAATTACTTCCATTTGAATTTTCTTAGGAAGATTCTGAAGATCACCTGGGAAGATAGGATACCAGACATTGATGTCATTCCTCAAACTAAACTGCCAAGCGTTCAAACTGTACTGCAGAGAGCACAACTATGATAGGCCGACCGTGTTCAAATGTCAGGCATATACTTGCCAAAAAGACTATTTTATGGAGAACTCACACAGGGCAAGTACTCACATGGTGGTCAGAAGAAGAGATACAAGGACACTCTGAAGGTCTTTCTTAACTTTGGAATTGATTGTATGATATGTGAGACATTGCCATAGGACTGCCATCAAGGCATGCGCTCATCAGGGAAGGTACTATGCTTTTATGAATAAAGCAGAATTGAAGTAGATCAAAAGAAATGTGAAATGCACAGATTTAGAGAATCCACCCCAAGTGTTCACATGGACTATTTGTGACTGACCTATTGTAGAGCATTCTGTTCTAGCACTGGTCTAATTAGTCACAGCTGGATGCACTGTAACTTAACTCTAACATAGTTGGGTCATTTTGATCCTGTTCAAGAATGAAGGACAATAACCAATCAGGCAACCAATTTCAAATTGAAGACTCTATTATACATACAAACATACATACATACATATGCATATTCTATATCTATCTATCTATCTATCTATCTATATATGTATCTTTGCATCATCTTCAACAACAACAACAAAAACAGCTCTGGGGAAGGTGACAGAGGTCAGAAAATTCCAAGCTTTTGATATTTTCCCCCACAAAAGAGATAAAATAGCACCTCAGGGCAAAGAAAGTGCTGGTGAAAATAAACAAGCATAGGGGCACAACAGGACTCCTTCTTGGGACAATCCAAGAAAATCTGAAGGAATAGAGAAGACCAGGGTTGATCATAGCAGGATATTGAAGAAAAGAAACTGTCTTCTACCCCAAAAAATTACAGCAAATGGCCACCTGCCCAAAAAAGGAATTTATAGAAAAACTTATAAAAGACAGTAAAAATCAAATGAGAAAGATTGAGAAAAAACAAAAAAAAAATGACAATCCAGGAAAAACAGAAAGATTATAAAAAGAAAGTCAACTAGTTAGAAAAAATGAAGAATCTTTTTTTTCTTTTTGCATTTTTTTATTAATTTATTTTGACTTGATTTATCAATAATCATTTCCATAAACTTTTGAATTTTAAATTTTTCTCCCCTTTCCTCCCCACCTCCTTTCTCAAGACAGCATGCAGTCTGATATAGGCTATACATATACATTCCTATTAAACATATTTTCACATTAGTAATGTTGTAAGTGAGAATTAGAAACAATAGGAGGAACCACCAGAAGAAGAAACAAAACACAGCTGAAGAAAAAAATAGCAAATAGTATGCTTTGATCTACATTCAAACTCTGTAGTTCTGTCTTTGGATGAGGATAGCATTTTCCATCATGAGGCCTTTGTAGAAGTCTTAGATCCTTGTATTGTTGGAAAGGGTTAAGTCTATTAATATTAGTCATCACACAATGTGGCTGCTATGAATATTTTTGTACATGTGGGTCCTTTTCCCATTTGCACGATCTCTTTGGGATACAGCCCTAGAAGTGCTATTGCTGAGTCAAAAGATATGCACATTTTTATAGCCCTTTGGGCATAGTTTCAAATTGCTCTCCAAAATGGTTGGATCCTTTCACAACTCCACCAACAATGCGTTAATGTTACAATTTTCCCACATCTTCTCTAACATTTATACTTTCCTGTTTCATCATGTGATGTGGTACCTCAGAGTTGTTTTGATTTTCATTTCTGTAATCAGGAGTGATTTAGAGCATTTTTTCATATGTCTATAGATGGCTTGAATTTCTTCATCTGAGAACTGCCTGTTCATATCCTTTGACCATTTATCAGTTTGGGATTGATTTGTATTCTTATAAATTTGACTTAATTCTCTCTATATATTTTGGTGATGAGGCCCTTATCAGAGACACTGGTTGTAAAAATTCTTTCCCAATTTTCTACTTTCCTTCTAATCTTGTTTGCATTGGCAAAGATCAAGAATCTTAAAGAAGAAACTGACACACCTTGAAAATTAGAACTGGACAAAGGGAAGCCAGTAAAGTTATAAGAGATCAAGAAATAATTAAATAAAACTTAAAGAATGACAAAAAAAAAGAAGAGAAATTGAAATATAAGAAAAACAACTGATCTGGAGAACAAATCAAGAACAGAAAACATAAGAATAATCAGACTACCTGAAAGCTGTGATCAAAAAAAAAGAATCTTGATACAATAATACAAGAAATAATTAAAGAAAACTATCCTGAAGCATTAGAATGAGGGGAGAAAGATGAAATAGGAAAAAATATCCATTGATCACCACTAGACAGAGATCCTATGAGGAAAACTCATAGGAATATTATAGTCAAATTCTGAAACTCTTACCTCAAGGATAAAATATTAATTTACTATTCTTATTAATGATTTGGTATGCAAATTTTATTTTGTTAAGTTTTTTTTTAAATAATTCTTCATTTGGCCTCTTCCTTCCCTCTTAACACTCTGAGTTCAAATTCTGCTTCTGACATAGACTGTGTGACCATGGACAAGTAATTCACTTAACTTCTAAGTGTTCCAGGCAAACACTCTAAGTCCAAAGAAATTAGACTGCATTTCTTATCCAGGTGTTCTTTACACCAATGTTCAGTTATTATCCATATCCTACTTACAGAATGAAGACTATCTGATAGTTTTGTAGCATGTTTTTGTGTATATTTACATTTATACAAACATATGCATGTAAATAAGTTGTCTTGGGACTTGAATAATTGATCTCTCCTCCATCATACTTGATATGAAGACAGAAAGAAGGTAACAGAGAGATTAGGTATAAATATGGCAAAAACAAAATTCAAATATGAATCTATGCCATATTATCACTACACAAAGTATGAAGTTTTCCTGATCGAACTGGTAAGGCATCTAGCCATTGGTTAGCTCAATAATGACCTTAGTTTTCCTAGTAGCCTTTAATAAACTAAGCCTGACAGCTCTGGAGGAGCTGCAGGTCAGTTCAAGATTGGGAATATTTTTGATGGGTGTGCAATATGTATTTCTTGCAGCAGGAGAGGAGAGATTTTTCTTTCCTACTTAATGCACATCACCCATAACAAATTTCAGTGGAATCAATTCCTCAGCAGAAGATATCAAAGACAGAAACAGGCATACAGATACTTAGGATTGGATCAAGAAGTGATTTTTAGAAACATAACACCTGGCAGCAAAAAGGAGAAATCACTATTGATTAAAGAGAGAACTAACCTTAGTAGTCAAGAATTGAGCCAAACTGAAGAGCAGACTAAGGAAACATAGGGAAGTCAGCCACTGAATAAAGATACTGCTCTAAGGAGGAAGTAGCATTATATCCCATAAGAGGAGAAAGAATGTCAGGTATGCATAATATTGGATTGTCTTTCTTGCCCACACATATTCTCTATGTGTATACTTCACTACCAATGAGCACTAAATTGGTGCTCATTCTTCGTAAGAATAATGTGCTTGTTTGTGCAAGAGTATGCCCATTTTAGTAGTTTGTAGAATGTTTTATGGCAAATGTTTTTACTGTGGCATCTTGTCCCTCCAAATTAATTTTTAATGATTTTTGTTACATTATATATTATATATCAGTATATCGATTGATAGAGGACCAGGTCTGAAGTCAGGAAGATTCACCTTCCTGAGTTCAAATCTGGCCTCAGGCACTTACTAGCTATGTGATCCTGGGCAAATCATTTAACCCTGTTTGTCTCAGTTTCATCATCTGTAAAATGAGCTGGAGAGAGAAATGGCAAACCATTCCAGCATCTTTGCCAAAAAGCAACAAATAAACAAATAAACAAACAAACAAAAAACAAACTAAAAAATCCAAATCAATCATTTGGGGTCATGGGAAGTCAGACACAACTGAAATGACTGAATAATAACAATGATAACAAGCTCTAAACAGTATCCTCTTGGTAGTTTGGTATAAGAGTAGATCTGTAACGTAATTTAGGTTGTATTATTATTTTATTATACTGACATCATCCAACCAACCATTAATGTACTGCCAATTATGAATTTCATTAAAATAGCTTCTTTAATTAAAATTTTGTAAGTATATTTAGGTACTACCTGAATGTCTTGGTAGATTGACAAGTAGATTTTTTGTGTATTTTTTTTATTTGAATGAACTTTTCTTTACTATTATTTCTCCTAAGTTGTTTTCTTTCAGTGGACCTGTGATTTCATTTAGGAATTCCTGATGATGAAACTTCTTCTCTCAATGTAAACCAGAACCTACTTCACAAGCTATAGTTATGGAAGGTTGTATAGAACACAGAGAAGTTAAACACCTCCAGTGTTATAAGTCAAGTATGATTCAGAAGCAGAAATTGAACTCAAGTCTTATTAACTCTGAATCCAGCTCTCTTTTCATGTGGCACACAGCTTCTCAGTATTTTTCCACTTGTCTTCAGTTTTGAAGAGTAAATTATTTTGGGTTATAGGCAAATATATTTTGCTTTCTGGAATATTATGTCCTAAACTCTCTTCCCATATATTGCAGCTGCTTTTAGGTCTTGTGTGTTCCAGGCTATGGTGACTTGGAACTTGATCACCTTTCTTAGAGCTTTCAGTATTTTACTTTTGATAGGAGGGCTTTGAATTTTAGTTATGACATTGCTCAGACTATGTTGTTGTAGTATTTTTGATATGATTATATTTAAAAGTATTAAAGCGATATCGATTCATTGCATAGCATGTGTACTTCTCTTCTGTTGTTTTATTTTTCCCTGGTTTAGGAAGTAGAATCATATTTATCTCATAAAGTATTTGGCAGTGTTTTTTTTCTTCAATTTTGGAGAAAAAAATTCCATAGGCTAGGTATTAATTCATTTTTAAATGCATGATAGAATTCTGCTAGTCTAAGGTATTTTTTTTATTTTAGTGATTTCTTTACAATATGTTTAATTTAAATTTTTGACATTTGGTTGCTTAAGTTCTCTATTTTGTTATCTCCTAATATTTTATACTGCTATAAATATAAATACTTATTTTATATACACTTTGCTTTAGCTAGATCTCAGAAACTTTTGTATGTTTTTTCTCACAATGACAATTCTCTTTTACATAGTTCAGTATTTTTTTTTTGTGATTTCTTTGACCTATATATTTACTTTCTTGTATTTCTCCAGTTTTATGGGTATACAGGTCAAATATTCTACTCACATCTGATTTGTTTTTATTTCAAGGAACTTTTTCTTAGCTACCTGTTTCATTTGTTACTGAGTTTGTGGCATTCAACCACAACATGTACTTGAGTTTCAAGAATTTCTTTTAATGATAGTAAATAATAGATTCTACTTGTGATTTGTTGTCTAGATTCAAAAGTTCTGGAAAATTTCCTTGTATGATTTCCTGAAGGATGGTATTCAAGTTTTTCAATCTAGCTCTAGATATCTTGATGTTATGATATCTTGATATCTTCTTCTAGAGTACCTATTCTCCTTAAATTACTGTTTTGCCTCATGGTCATTTACTTTGGTATATATCAAAATCATGGGTTTATTTTAATATTTTGGCCTTTTGCTTTTCTTTTGCTAACTTTTTTTCTATTTCTTTATTCTGATGATGAAAATCTATCTTTTTTTTTTTCCTTTAAGAATCTCTTCTTAGGAGAAAAGGTTCATCTTATTTTCTAAGGTCTATATATTGTTATTTATTCTTATTTTTTATTTCTGAACTAATTCCATTCTTGATGTTTTCTTTTAACATATTTATCTCTTGAACCATTTTGGAGTTTTTTGCTGTTCCATAATCTCTGAGGAGTCAGCAGAATATGTTTTATCAAGTTTTATAAAAATTCATTTTCCTTCAAACGTAATGATCATTCATCATTCTTTGACTTCTCTTTGAGTTTTGTATTTATACTTCTGTCTTTATGAGCCTCTTTCTTGTTTTATCAGCTTGTTAGTGATACTTTTCCTGTGATTCTCTCCCTTGGACGTTAGATCCTTTAGTCTTTCTTGTATTTACAATTGTTTTTTTCTGGACACCTTCCTTACTCTTTACCCCTTAACCCTTTTATTTTTGCACAGATTCCTAGAAAATGAGCACTTTTCAGCCTTCTTAAGTTAAGGAGTGTGTATATCCAACCCAGCCTGGTTTTCTCCATACTGAAAACAAACAAACAAAAAACTCATGGTGGAAGAGAACAGATGGGGTTCTAGTCCTCTTTCCCCACTGACAATGAATATATGTTCTCCCTGGATGGTTTTCCAGAGCCTCTGTCTTTTTACTTCTTTTTACTCTCTATTTTATTCATATGACTGGGCAAAATCAATATCTGTGACTATTTGTGGGGTTATGGGAGAATGTAAGTTGAGGTATTGTCAGAAGGAGATAAAAGCAAGTCCTCCACAGCCATACTCAAAGTATAAATCTATGAGAATTTTTGCTTGGTCTGTGTGTGAAACACACAGAGTGGTTTATTGTTCTGGATCATCTGGGTTTATGTTGGGGGAATGTTGATTAGCACGCAAAGTATTTAGGTTATCTGAGGTTATTGCATGATCTTTATTACGTTGTATAGCACTTTTCTCTTGTGCTTTCAGTGGTTATTCTATATCTAGAATATTTCCTTCTTTCAGTTTTGGGATTTCAGAGATTTGTGGAAAATAACTAATTTGTTGTTCCTTTGTCATGTGACTGCCAACCACTTTGCTAGTAACCCTTGTGTCATGGATTGCATCAACTCTTCCTTTTCTACTATGGACGTTGAAAACTTTGCCAAAGATTGACCTCTACACTGTAAAATTCGATGATGTATTGAAATGGTTACAGAAATATTCTGTTTCATTAAGAAACCTATGTTCATTTTTATCTATCACACAATTATCTTTACTTGTGCATCCTCACTTTCCACTTCTGGCAGGAACACCTCAGGAGGAATGCCATTTCTTCTTTTGATTCCTGTCTATTTATTTTTTCCTTCCTTTTTAAGAAAGTCTTTCATTTGGTTCAGTTGTGATTTATCCTCTATGTCTATGAATACATTCTCTTTCTTTTGCTTCTTGAAACATTTTTAAGTATTGGAGGTCTGACTTGGAACGAGTGGATGGGAGAACATCTCTTCATGTGAAGAACCTAAGAAGCCTGCTTTTGGAGGAACCATAATGATAGGTAAGGCAAGTACCTTAGAAAGACTATGGATCACATGTAGACAATTAATAAGTGGATGTGTTAGGCTAACCATGTGGTGAAAGAGAAGCTCTGTGATTGGATTCAGGGACAGTCAAAAAGAGCCTATTAGCTTTGATCATGTCCTTTTCTGCCTCTTTCTCTTTTCACTTCATTAAATGACTCTTTAGCTCAAAGAAACCCTGAGACTTTTGGAGTTTTGAAATGTTTTCTCATTAAATAAAGCAACAGTTCCTTAAGGTGCAAGGAACAATCTTTAGAAATGACCTTTAGAATCCTATCCAAGCAGTAATTGAGATGCAGTTCATCTGGCAGTTTTGCCATGTCTGGAATGAACTTGCTAGGGACAGTGATATGTATGAGCTAGATTATGAGTCTATTCTGCTGCCACATCCCAAGCTCCTATGAAGATTGAGGTGATGTTAGAGAAAGTATGTGCTCAAGGGGCTGGGGAGCTTTATTATCGGTATATCTTTGAAATAATTATTCCATTGGAAAACTTAATTGATGATGTTATTAAATGGGACTAGAGAGCTAGTCACTGTCTCTCTCTCTGTGTCTCTGTCTCTATGGTATATAAATATGGAAATATACTGCACATGCATACGTATGTATGTATGTATGTACATATACATATATGCACACATATAGAGGCAATAACAGGGATATATGTATATGTATATACATACACACATATACATATACATATATGTGCATGTGCATGGATATATGCACACATGCAAACAAAACACATACCAATATGCATATACAAATAACCATATGCACGTGTATATAATGTGTGTATGTATATGGCTGCCAGGCAGCCAGGTGCCATAGTGAATAGAGTGTTGGGTCTTAAGTCAGGGAGAAAAAAGTTTAAAATCTGTTCTCAGATATTTATGAGTTTTGTGATCTCGGGCAAGTCACTTAACTTCTGTTTATCTCAGTTTCCTCAACTGTAAAGGAATAATAATAATAGAACTTACTTCTCAGAGTTGTTGTAATTAAGTGAGATAATAGTTATAAAATCATTAGCCCAGTGCCTAGCATATAGTAGGCAGCTAGCAATTATATATTTATATGTGTCTATACAAAATTTACACACACAAATACATGTATATATATATATATATATATATACATATATATATATGTATAATATATATATATATATATATGTATATATATATATATACATGCCTTTCTTGTATTTATCTCATTTGTGCTTTAATATCTCTCATTTGAATGGCTTGTTCCTCTCTACTGTTAATCCAGGTGATATTTCCCTATAAATGAATTTTCATGTACCAATTCTCTTCCCTAAATCTCCTTGAATTGCTCCTGCTTCTTATTGCCTTCCTTATGTCTTTCTTTCCCCCTACATTTCACATCAATTCTGTAAACTGGGAAAAGAAAGTAACACTTTGTATTATTGCTAAGTGGATGCAGTAAGCTCAGTTGGTTTTGTGCTGCTGAGGGGTAACAATCACTGTAAGTCCCTATAAACACTGGAATAAAGCCCATTTTGCTTAATCCTAGTAATAGCTCTTTTGGTTACAGATGTCAGCAAAGGAAAGTTTTAATTGAATTTGGGCACAGACTATGAAATTTAAATGTAGCTATGGAAATTCAAGCATAACTAAGGCACGTGGATAGAATTCTCAGTGCTGATGGGTTTAAAAAGTTTGTTAATGAAAGCAATAATTATCAATTAAAGCAGCAAGTTAAAACATGGGTACTTTTTAGTGACTGCTATACCCTACTCCATCACCCCATTTTGTCATGTGAAACTGCTTTTGTCTGACATTGATGCCATGATAAATCAATATTTCCTTTTAAAAATATTTTTATTTCATTATTTCCAAAATACATGCAAATTTTTTTAATAACAAATCAATATTTCTGAGAATGAGGTGTAGTATTTCTCAAACCGCCAAAGTGGTTGGGACAAAGTTTATGAATACATGGACATAGACATTGGTTTGTTTTTGCTTGCTTATACAAACTGATCCAAAGTAAACTGAGCAGAAGCAGAAAAACAATATGTACATTGTCTACAAAAATATAAGTGGAAGTAACAAAAATCAAATAATTAGAACAGAATAGCATGAAATTATATTGACCAAGCTTCACCCTAAAGAAAAGATATGAAAAAGCACTTCCCCTCTTCTTTGCAGTGCTTGGTAAATATTGATATAGAACACTACAGGTCATGTCAACCTTCTCTGGTATATTAAATAGTTCTGGTAAATTTTTTTTTCCTCTTTATTAGTCTTATAAAAGATAGCTCTTTAGAAGGGGGAAATATTGGGAAGTGAAGTTGATGAGAAAATGATATCAATAAAATATATAATAGATGTAGGGAAATGAATATAGTAGATATAGGGAGCTGAAGTTTTAAGGATATGATGGATACACAGAAATTTTTTTAAAAGGAATAAATAAGAATGTAGACTACACACCACAAAGGGCATAATAGACTTAGAGTAAAGACAGCTCATGGAGAGAATAATGCAAAAATAAATAAACAAGTAAATAAGTGAATAAATGAACAAATAAGCAAATGAATAAATAAAGCAAGGCAGGGAGGCATGCAGGAAGGAATAAAAGAGTGGAAAACAAAAATTAAAAAAAAATAAATAGAATAAGAATTCAGAGGGTAGAAGAGGATAGAAATGTTTTAACCAATCACCTAACTGAACAGGCAAAGAGAAGAGATAAAGCAGAAAAGATATAGATTACTAAATAAATAAAAGAAAGAACAATAAATTAGTAACAAAAGTGAAGCATAGGAACCAGAGAAATTTTAGGCAAAGGAGAGTAAGGGAAGGGGAAAGAACCTGGGGGACTGTCAGGAAAGCCATCAAAGTAAGATTAATTACAAGGGCAAAGTATTGACTTAAAAAGAGGAAAGGGATTAAAAAACAATCAATCAGTGACCATTTTTACTTGTTAACTATGTACTAAGCACTGTGCTAGGTGCTCAGGATACTATGACAAAATTAAAAACTTCCTGTTGCATAGTGCTTTATACTCTACCAAGTGAGATAACATCATACATACATACATACATACATACATACATACTATGTTTTACTTTAAATTTTAGAGAGATGGGCACTAGCAGATTGGAGATCAGGAAGAGTTTCATGTAGAAGGTGGCACTTGAGATGAGTTTTGAAGGAAAAGTAGGATTCCAGGGAGTGAGGGTAAACAGGGAGAATTTGGGGAGCAGTTAGTGCAAATACACACAGGAGATGGAGTATTGTATTTGAGGAATAGTAAAAAGGCTAATCTGGTTGGATCTCAGGATGTTATGTTGTAAAACAAAGTTGAAAAGGTAAGTTGGGACCAGTTTGTGAAGGGCCTTAAAAGTCAAACAGAGGAGTTTGCATTTTATCTGAAAGGAAAATAGTATTTGGTGTTTATTGAGTAGGGGAATGACATGATAATATGTAGACTTAAAGAAAATCATATTTGTAGCTCTGTGGAGGATGGATTGAAGGAATATGAGATGATACCGGGAGATCTGCCTAATTGATAAGAACTGAGGGGGGAAAAAAAGAAAGTAGTGTAGCAGAAATTAGGTTTAGATCAACAGTGTATGTTGTTGTTCAGTCATTCAGCTGTGTCCAACTCTTCATGACCCTGTGGAACATTAAATGCCACTACTATCCATGAGGTTTTTGGGAAAAGATACAGGAGTAGTGTGCTATTTTCTTCTCTAGTGGATTAAGGCAAACAGAGGTTAAATGACTTGCCCAGGGTCATACAGAAGTCAGGAAGATGAGTCTTTCTGACTCCAGGCCTGATGCTGTATCCACTATACTACTTAGCTGGTCATAACATTCCCTGATTATATCCTATATCCCGTTATGCATGCAGGAATTATCCCATTAAGGGAAGTTAGGATCTGAGAGGAAGAACACAAGAAGTTTGGACCTATTATTGGGTATTCTCTTCTCTCTGATTTAAATACACATATTTATATATAATATATATTTATATATAATAGTTTATTTAAAAAAAACTCATGAGAATGATTGATGCTTTCTATATGGCATGAAACTAGACTGTGTTTCACACCTTACCCAACTACTTACCCTGACCATCTCCTTGCCATCTATTCTATTGTCATAACCCCTGGATCACCACAAGATTTTAGAAACTACATCCTAAAAGAATTAATTCATTCTGTTTTAGTACTTCCATCTTAGAATTGTGCTATACTGATTGGTTAGTCCATGATATCTATCTGAATCAATCTGATCTTCAAATTTCATCTTTTTTTTTTTCTTTCCTTCTCAGTACTACCATTATCTTTGGAAAGAGGAAGCAAATCAGCTGACTAACCTCATGAGTTCTCAGAGTAAAACATACTTCCTTAGTTACCATTCACTTCTATCTGGTATCTCCTATCATATTAGAATGTAAAAACCTAGGATTTATCTTATCATTCTTTTTCACCGAACGTGTATTAATCACATCACAAATGCATTGCACTCATTTACTTTAAATTGTAAGTGACATTTGGGGAAGGGGTGCCTATTCTGATTAAGTTATGGAAGTTTGAAGTATTAAAATTAGTTAGGCATGTCATAGGTTAATGATGACATGAGTAACACTTGATCATCTCTGTGTTAGTTCTCATAATATATTCTTAAGGCTAATACATTTGAGGTCTTTTCACTTTGAGAGCAGTTTTAAAAGCCATCTTAGAATCACAGAATAGGATTTTACAATTAGAAGGGAATTTAGAGGTAATATAGTACAACACTTTCATTCTATAGTAGAGGTAACCGAGGCAATGAAAGCTATGTGACTTGCCCAAGAGTCCTCTTCCATGCTTTGGAAACAACATTTTGGTTCATTAAACCTTTTAATGTACTATACTAGCAGCCAGCCTTACTTGATCAAATCACTAAGGTAATTTTACAGATTTTTCTAATTAATGAAACTTAAAGCATTTAATTTTTCCTCTTTAAGTAAAGAAAGGCTGGTATTCCTACTTGGAAGTTATTTAGACAAATTTACTCCTTTGTTGAAAATAAAATGGTTAGCTAGGTGAGCTGTAATTCATACTTGGAGGTTGCAAAAACAAACATATTTGATTAATATATAAGCTATATGTACCCAGTAACTGTAAGAGCTCCAAGGACCAGCTTCCATGATCCCAGGAGCTGACACCAGTAACAGAGCTGCCAGGATAGAAAGCTTCCAAGAGAGCTATATTCCAAGTGAATTACTGAAGAGGAGAAGCATAAAATGTAAATATGCTGTCTGTTGCATTATTGATGTTCAAAGACATTCTGTAGGCAATTTAGGTGTCTACTCTGAAAGTCCTTGGCTGCATGTGGGTGGTCAAAGAATTTCTAAGCACCCCCACCTCCACTGCTTTCTGATTATTGAAACAATTTAGCTTTAGTTAATAACTCTATTAACAGGATAATGGTTACTGTCCTTTTATCAGCTCAGCAACACTACAAACCCATTATAAACAACTGGTCAGTGACATAAATCTCTTTATATAGTAATACACAGATGGCTTTGTCTCTTAAGGGAAGTCTCAGTCATCACATTTTCACCAACAAAGACCGCTTCTGGCTTTAGGGTCCTTGAATGGGCTTCCTCTTCTCAGACTTACTCTAGAACTGATTCCCTGATAGCTTTCAGATTCAAAAATTGATTTAATGTAGAATTTACTGCGGTTAAAATAAATGATGAACCCAGTGCTGTCTTTGCACCACATCTATACAAATGGTGGCTTAGAGAAAAATTCAGAAAAGCATCTAGGTATTTTTTGTCTTTTTTTTTTTTAAACTTTCCTGTAAATGAATTAACTATGATTTTTTTTCCATTAAATGCCCTGAATTGACTGGTTTTTACTGGAGTCATGTAGCCATAGCCTGTAGAGTTTCCTGCTCCATCTAACAGGCTTTAAACGAGTGGGGGCCTGTCGGGGCACAGCAGGTGCAGAAAGATCTAAGCCCTTAAATGCACTGTATACACACAGCTCCACAGTAGGCCTTGTTGAGCTACTGTGGAAGAGAGTTTTTCATGTGTAAATGAGAAGGGTCTTTCATTTTCAAGCTATTGCATTCTAGCCCCTTCTGTTGAAAGGCAAACACAAGAAATCAACCAATGCTGAGTTAATTACAGAAGAGTGGCCAGTCCTACAGTCAGGATTCTAGGCACTCACAATGGTTTAGTGCACCCATGTCTGTTCCACTTTGCTAGTCTTTGTTCAAGTCCCAGTGGGGACTCAGATGCTTGATGAGTTTGCTTTCTTGTCTTCTGTGTTGGGGATGGATTGGTTCCGGTAGAAATGTTGGCCCTAATATTACCTATAAAAAGAGGCTGGTCAGAACACTAGAGTATTGCCTACTGAATCATCATTAAAAGGCAAATGTAAATCATATGTTGTCCTAACTTCTGCCTTTACCAGAACCCCTCATTCTGGCATCTACTTAGTTGACCTTGGATCAGTTGTTTAACCTTTCTAGGCCTCAGTTTTACACTTTTATGAAATGACAAGGTTAGATTAGATAACCTCTGAGGTTCCTCTGGCTCTAAATATGACCTGCGATTGATTTCAATTCAATTGAACAAATATTTAAATGAATACTCAAATGCATACTTTATGTCCTGTAGGAGATATATAGATGAAAGTGCATTCTCTGTGTCTTATAGAAGATATAAAGATGAAAAACAATATTGTAGGTCTTATTCTTAGCAATCTATTCAGAAATAGTCTAGTAGAAATAAGAAGGAAGAGGGACATGACTAATAAAAGAATAGGAAAATGTGCTTTGATTGATTCTACATTCTGTTGAAAGTGATAGTTTCTAGGTTTTGCTCATCTCCATTTTCTTTTGTAGTTGATTTGCTTATAAGTAAACACAGTTCACATTTGAATTTGACTTTTAAATATGCTTCAGATGATGGTTTTTAATACAAACTTAAAATTATTTCAGTCTCCTTGCTGTTGTTAGTACTCACTGGGAACTAGGATCTGTTTTCTTTCTGTATGGATGTTTTCTCAAGGCTCAGCTGTCCTGAGTGCCAGGTGGCATTATTTTGCTTTTTAAATTATGAAACTGAAACAAAACCTACATTAAGAACTATTCAATATTTATAAGGACAGTTATAATATCAAGAATGTGTATGGAGTCTATAGGCTGCTTTGAAAAACACAACTATTAACCTCCATGTAGCTCAACACACACACACACACACACACACACACACACACACACAATTTGGGAACATACTGTTCGTGAAAAGAATGAACATGCTTTCCTTAATCTGTCCTAGAAAATATGTCCTGGGAGAGGTCAGATGGGCACAGATCAGACTTCTCTGTGTTTGTTGCAACAAGCTTCTATTCTATCCTTATTCCCATTGACTAGTTGAGAACAAAGAGGAAAATGAAAGGATATCAGTTATGCTGACTGAGAACAATTTTGGCACAATCCCCTCAGCTGTTCAACAAGTCCACATTATAGGGTTTTTTCTGTCCTTGACACCCAGGGGATTGATGTGGAGACAGCAACCATTAATGCTAATGGGAGTTCCACATGTTAAATCCCAGTGTAGTGACAGAAGGACAGATAACAGCCTTCAGATTATAGCTTTATGCAGGAGAGCCTTGAGAAAGGCAAGTCAACACTAATTTGACTGGAATATCTGTCCCAGCCTCTAACCCAAGTATATTTAGAAAATAGATTTTTTTTTCTTTGTCTCACAGATATTGGAAATAAGAATGCAAATGAAAATTGAGTTTGTATTTATTCTTTTTTGGCAGATATTTGTGTCTAATTTGTTTTGAAAAAATATACTATAAAAAACCTCACAGTAATACTTAAGACCAATATAATCAGTCTGTCTCTAGGTCATCACTCATCCATTCATTCATTCAACTTTCCAGATTTTCTCACAGACTTGGATGTTCAGAGCCATAGAATAAAGATATACATATACCTAGATGACTTTTTCTGTTTTGTTTTGTTTTTGCTGTGTTTTTGCTGGCATGTTTTCTATCCTTAAATCCTTGGAAGGAGGGCAGTGCCACATCTCTCACCCTATATTTGCCTTTATGTAGTTCTTATCAGGGGCTTCTATGGCTGTTGACTTGATATTTAACCTGTCCAAAACAGGATTAATGGGAAGAATGATCTTTCTTTCTACAAAACACTGAAGGGTGCTACAAAAAGATTACTAATTCTTTCTACAGATGAAAATTACAAATATCTACGTAAGTGGTCACTGATGAACTACTTGGACAATCATGACAGACCATACATGGATAATTATTGATGTGAATATGGTCTATAGGTATAACTTTGTGATTTCACCAAAATTATTAAAAGGTGCATTTTAATTACCTGAGGGTTGAAAATGAAACACATATTTTGAAACTATCAAAATATACATAAATTCAAGAATAAATTTGCAATGTATTCAGCTTAAATTAGGTTGACAAAATTTAATTATGTTGAAAAACTTAAAAATGGCTCAATTGGATAGAAATTACCTAGAGATTAAAGGTCCCAGGAGGAAAAGGTGACAGAAATGGGATTAGGTCCTAGTAGAATGCATAACTCTCAGTCTGTGGTTAAGAGAATGAAGCAAATAAATGTTTCTATTTGAAATGCAAAAGCTGGCACAGATTCTGTCTTTGGCAAAAGTGATAGAATTTGACTAATGTTTTCTATGCAACCCAAGCAACTGTATTTGGAGGCACAGCAAGGTTATGAATGGGTTAGGGCATACTCCCTCTGTTACTCCCAGCAAATTCCCATATGTTGAAATCTCCTTTCCTGGGAGTTTCTAGTTGTGACAGGCATAACAATCTGACTAAAACCAGTGTAACTGACTTTCCTCTCTTTTATGGTACCTTTCCCTACTTTTTTTCTATCTTGCTTAACCCCAGGCAGTACGTGATGTGGCCACCATCTTCACCAAGACTCCCAAGTCATTGTTATTCTGTTTATTAATTTTAATCTTGTTACTTGAACAACATTCACATCCTCTATGGGAAGGATTCCTTACAATGACTTAGGATTTAATGGATCCTGGGCCACAAGTGAAACAAAAAGGACCATTCTATTCACCCTCCAGTCACCTTTGCTACCTTAAGATGTCGAATGAGCTTAAGAACTCATGAGCTGTCAGTTATTGTCATTTGAAATGTACTATTGATCATTTTAAAAAGAAAAAAAAGGCCAGAATTTATTGTCCTTACATGTGTAAATTACAAATTGGTGGTCAAAATTATATTTTAATTTCTTCCACCCTATCAGGTGAAGATTCATGGCCTTCCACAGGACAGTCACACATTCTTTTAATCTGGTTTGACTATTTTGATAGATGACTGGTCAAACCAGAAACTCAGTCAAATCAGTCAAAATACCATGCTTCTCTCATTTTGCAAGATGGCACATTGCCAACTACAAACAGGAGCACCTATAAGCTATGGCCTCCTTGCTGTTCCACACAGAAGGGACTCTATCTCTCATCTCTGTGCCTTTACACTGTCTTTCTCATTTGCTTGGGAGGTGCTTAATAAATTTTTGGTGATTGAGTGAGGAGACCTTGCATTCTCCCATCTGGACTCTTCACTGAACAGTCTCCATGGTAAATTCTTTTGATAAGCTTTTACCTTTGTTTTGCATTTCTCAATGTTTTATCACTTTGAGAGGTGATCAAAATTATTTTTCTTATGATATCTTTTAAGGCATAATATATGACTTGGCAGATGAATGGAAGACATCTTATTAAAGGAGACTCTTTAAGGCAACTTTTTGATCTAATGAATAACTTTTTTTAATACTTAGAAAATTCTAAGCACACTTTCAGTAAATTGTGCGATTAAAATTTATGGGATTCACTATCTGATATCACTTAATCAATCAGTAAGGATTTATTAAGTACCGGATACCAAACCCTACGCTAGGAACTACAGAACCAAAGACAGAAGTAAAAAAAAAATCTTTTAACCTATGAAACTTACATTCTGTTGGGCTGGAAAACATATACATGCAAATCAAATACAAAGCAGATGCAAAGTCATTTTTTGGGGGGTGTGGAAGGGAGTAAAAGTTAGCCTTCTGTGGAAGGTGGCACTTCTTGAAAGTGAGCTGAATCTTGACAGAAACCAAGGAGACCAAAAGCCAAAGGATGCAGAGGGAATGAATTCTAAGGATGGGGGTCAACAAAGGCACAGAGATAGTAGATGAATTGTTTACATGTGAGGAATGGAAAGAAGGCCAGTATGGATGAACCACAGATAATGCAGAGGGTGATAGTATGTAATAATTGGGTTGGGTAGAATACAGTTATGAGAAGCTTTAAGTATCAAACATTAAAGTTTTATATTTTAACCTAGAAGTAATAGAACTAGAGTTCATCAAGTTGGGGTGTGTGTGTGTGTGTGTGTATGTGTGTGTGTGTATGTGTATGTGTGTGTGATATGTACAAGTCTATACATTAGGAAAATCACTTCGGTGGTTTTGGGGAAGAATACAAGAGTGGAGAGAAACATAAAGTATAGAGAACAGTCAAAATATCACCTAAGCTCAGATGAGAGTTGGAAATGTGATGGGAGTCACTACTAGGATAGTAGCAGTGTGAGTAGATAGAAGATGATGTATGCTAAAGATGTGGTAGAGATAGATATGCTAAGATTTTTCATCTGATTGGCTATGTGTGGTGAGTGACAATACAGATTTGAAGATAACCCTTAATGTTTCCATACCTTGATGACCGAAAGACTGTCAGTTGAAATTCTACCATGACATTAGACTACTCTGATTCTCTCAGGGTCTTAAGGGTTACTTTGTTGTGGAGGAATTACACTCACCTTAACCATCACTTTAACTCTCAAATCCCTACCAATGTGTTTCCATTTGCATAAAACTAGCCAGTCACTATGGGGTCATGCTTAGATCTTTAACAAGCAATTTACTTTGAAATATGACAGAAGAAATGATAATATCAAGTTACTCATATATGAAAGTAAAATGAAGAAACAATAAACATACTACAATTCACACATAAATTGGTTCAGGATCTCTCTCTCTAATGTACTCAATTAATTTTGGGGAAGAGTAGGTATACATTTACAAAAACCTTGTAGGGAAATGTATGAATAAAGAAATCCCATGTGCTCTAATGGACTATGGACTTCAAGCATTGGCCTGCTTGGTCTATTCATGAATACCTGTATAACTGCTCTCCTTCTGTTCCTTACAGCTGGGCAAATCCTTTTCTCTTCTCCTCTCAAACTGATGAAGCATGTAAAAGTTCTTTGAATCTTAAATGACTTTAAAAATGGCCATGAGAAAACGTTACCTCTTAATTTAGCTAATATTTTCCTTTAAGTCAGAGAAATACAAAGTTCATTAGGCTGCTTTTTTCTGTAATATAAACCAGCCCAGCCAGCTATTCACTCACTAGGATGCTTCATCATCCAATTAGAATGGACCTCAAAGCAAAACAGATCAGGTTGAAGCTGTTCCCTTCTTCACTCACGAGGATGTCTAGTTGATCGATTCACTTGTATCCGGAAAGTCTCTCAACAAAACACCTACAAAAAATTCTTTCTCCTCTGCTCTTTAATCTCAGACCAGAGGTGGCAGCAGACAGCAACATGTACTTTTGAGAGGACTCACCTGTCAAAGTCAAGGTGACAAAGAAGGGCAATAGCTAATGGTGATTCTTCACCCATTAAACTTGATTAATTTTCAGTGGATTAAATTTGATCCTATTCACTTTTGACATATGAGGTCATATCCCTTCAACTTTCTCCTACAAAATTAGCAATTCTTATTTAATTTTTCCATAGTGTCATTTTGTATTGTGAGTTTTAACTTCTTAATTCTCAAAATTGTTACATGAGAATGAGTTGAGAGTTGAGAATGCCCTGTGGCTGCATCTATCTCATTGTCTTCAGAGAGGTCAATTGTAAAGGTGTCAGACAACTCTTTCTTTACATACATTTTTTTTCAATTTTTAATAAATAAAAGTTCTTTCTCTGATATCTTTAGTGTCCCAATTGTTGTTCACATATAAAAGAGTTATCATCCTTTATCTTTTATAACTTTATTTGAACTTTAATTTTAATCTACTTTCATTTTCTGTTCCCTTTGCAACCAAACTGTCAATAGACTATCTAAAAACTGTTTACATAAAAATTTTAGCAATTTTAAATTTAGTAATTTAGTAAATTTAGTAATTTAAAAATTTTAAGTTCTTTTTCTGCCCATTTAAGTAACACATTTGTCCACAAAAAAAAGCTATACCTTAAAAGGAGTAACTTAAAGAGACAGTATCTTATATTAGTACCAACACAAGGGAGAGTAAAACAAAAGCCCTACAAAAGTCTCTGTAAAAAGTCATCTGGAGATAGGAATGAGATACTGCAGGCCTCTAATTCTGTGTCTAGACTGGTACAACTTTATACCAGTTCCTCAGTATGGGACAGTGATATTGCAGCACCAAAGATAGTTTCCCTTTTTGTATGGGAACAGTATTACCGCTAACTTGTGTTAAAGATGTTTTCTCCTTTTCAAGTGTTTCAGAATGGTGATTGGTAAGGGAGCAAAATACCATCTTAAAACTCTGCTTTGTAATCTTTGAGTGTAATAATGGTTTGAGGAGAATGAAAATGTGAGATTGGAATGTTTCATGATTTATTCAAGGAGAGCTAACTACTGGGGTGTGGAAGATCTTATTTAAGAGCTATTTTAGCTCAGGTAGAGACTTTTCTATGAAGTTATAATTGAAAAGAAAGAAACTTTCTTCCTTGGTTTTAGGGATAAAAGTAAAAGAAAACAAGAAACAATTAATATTTATAGGATACTAGCCAAATGATAGGGGAGGATAAATTTTCCAAGGAGTTCTTCCTTTTAAATTGCCTGGCCAGCGCTAAGAAAATGATCTGATGGTATATATTTATATATATATATATATATATATATATATATATATATATATATATATATATATATATATATATGTATATATATATATATGTATATATATATATGTATATATATATATATATATTTATATATTTATATATATATATTTTATATATATATATATATATATATATATATATATATATATATATATATATATATATATATATATATATATATATATATATATATATATTTATTATTCCCCTTGGGATTCTGTAATAGAATGCTTACTCAGATTCTGTTAGAGAGGAGAGAATAAATTTCCAATATACAAAGAACAAACAGGTGAGAAAAAAGAGCTCACCATTATTTATTATTTATAGATGTGTATTGCATGTCTACTTTCTATAGTAAGCATTATAAATTCATTTACTTTCTCCAGAGTGGGAAAGGATGCCATTTGTAGTTACATAATTCTAAGAAACAAACATACACTAATACACAAAATGGGAAAGACCATAGAAAATGCAAAGTAGACACTTTGAAATGAATCATGGTAGTCATAGTTTAAGGGCCTTTACAACAATGGCTCATCCTTTGGAAATTTAAGTGAAGATTCAACCAGAACAAAAATATGTAAAACTCAAAAAACCTTCCATCAATTTGATGTTGTTGGTTAGGCTTTATTCCTTCCATCTCCCTGGGTGTGTTGGTGATTTAGGTCCTTGACTAGAGTATCGTTTTTAAATATATATCTATATCTATATCTATATCTATATCTATATCTATATCTATATCTATATCTATATCTATATATATCTATATCTATATCTATATCTATATCTATATCTATATCTATATCTATATCTATATCTATATCTATATCTATATCTATATCTATATCTATATCTATATCTATATATATACACACACACACATGTTAATTAATTAATTTTTAGTTTTCAACATTCACTTCCACAAGATTTTGAGCTCCAAATTTTCATCCCATATTGCCCCTCCCCCAATCTCAAGATGGCATGCTTTTTGAATACCCCTTCCCCTAATCTGCCCTCCCTTCTATCACCCCCTTTCTCTTATCCCTTTCCCCTTCTATTTTCCTGTAGGGCAGGATAGACTTCTATACCCCATTACTTATACATCTTATTTCCCAGTTGCATGTGAAAACAATTTTTAATGTTTGTCTTTAAAATTTTGTGTTCCAAATTTTCTCCCTTCTTCCCTCCCCACCCACCCTCATTGAGAAGGCATGCAACTAATGCAAAGTGCTCCCATAGTAGTCATGTTGTGGAAAACTAACTATATTTCCCTCCATCTTATCCACTGCCCCCCGATTTATTCTATTCTCTCCTTTGTCCCTGTTCCTCCTCAAAAGTGTTAGCTTCTGATTACCCTTCCCCCAATCTTCTGTCCCTTCTATCATCCCCCTGCTCTCTTATCCCCTTCCCTCCTATTTTCCTGTAGGGTAAGATAGATTACCATGCCCAATAGAGTGTTTATGTTATTCCCTTCTTAAGCAAATCTGATGAGAATAAGATTCACTCATTCCCTCCTACCTTCTCCCATATCCCCTCCACTGTAAAAGCTTTTTTCTTGTCTGTTTTATGTGAGATAATTTACCACATTCAATCTCTCACTTTCTCTTTCTCCCAGTATAATCTTCTCTCACCTCTTAATTTTATTTTCAGATATCACCTCTTCATCTTCAACTCACCCTGTGCCATCTCTCTCTCTCTCTCTCTCTCTCTCTCTCTCTCTCTCTCTCTCTCTCTCTCTCTCTTTCTATACACACACATATATGTATGCATATTATTTTTTCCCTCCAACTACCTTAATATAGGCAAAGGTCTCGTGAGTTCTAAATATCACCTTTCCATGTAGGAATGTAAACAGTTAAACTTTAATAAGTCCCTTATGTTTTCTCTTTCCTGTTTACCTTTTCATGCTTCTCTTGAGTCTTGTATTTGAAAGTCAAATTTTTTATTCAGCTCTGGTCTTTTCATCAAGAATGCTTGAAAGTCCTCTATTTCACTGAATGTGCATTTTTCCCCAAAGAATTATTATCAGTTTTTCTGGGTAGGTGATTAGTAGTTGTAATCCCATCTCCTTTGACCTCCAGAATATTGTATTCCAAGCCCTTCAATACCTTAATGGAAAAGCTGCTAAATCCTGTGTTATTCTGATTGTATTTCCACAATATTGGAACTGTTTCTTTCTGGCTGCTTGCAATATTTTCTCCTTGGCCTTGGAACTCTGGGATTTGGCTATAACATTCCCAGGAGTTTTACTGTGGGGATGTCTTTCATAAGGTATATGGTAGATTTTTTCAATTTCTATTTGACCCTCCAGTTCTGGAATTATAAGGGCAGTTTTCCTTGAAAATTTCTTGAATCTGGTCTCTTTTGTTGATCATGGCTTTCAGGTAGTTCAATAATTTTCAAATGATCTATACTGCATCTATTTTCTAGGTCAGTTGTTTTTTCAATGAGATATTTCACATCGTCTTCTTTTTTTCATTCTTTTGGTTTTGTTTTACAATGTCTTGATTTCTCATAAAGTCACTAGCTGCCATTTGCTCCATTCTAATTTTAAGGAAGTATTTTCTTCAGTAAGCTTTTGGATTTCCTTTTCCATTTGGCCAATTCTGCTTTTAAAAGCATTCTTCTCCTCATTGGCTTTTTGGACCTCTTTCGCGATTTGGATTAGCCTATTTTTTAAGGTGTTAATTTCTTTACTATTTTTAGGGTCTCTTTTATCAAGCTGTTGATTTGTTTTTCATGATTTTCTTGTATCACTCTCATTTCTCTTCCAGTTTTTCCTCTACTTCTCTTACTTGCTTCTCAAAATCTTTTTTGAGCTCTTCCATGGCCTAGGACTGATTCCTATTTTTCTTGGAGGCTTTGGATGTAGGAGCTTTGGCTTTATTGTCTTCTTCTGGTTATATATTTTGATCTTCTTTGTCACCAAGTAACATTCTATGGTATGACATTTTTGTGCTGTTTGTCCATGTTTCCAGCCAATTACTTGAGTTTTAAATTCTTTATTAAGGTAAAAGTCTGCTTCCAAAGTGGAGAATGTACTGTCCCAAGCCTCAGGGCTTTTGTGTAGTTGTTTTCAGAGATACTTCTAGGGACCTGTAAATTTTCACTTCTTCCAAGGTGGTATGATCAAAAGTGAGTTGTTTACTCCTTTCCTAGCCTGTGCTCTGGTCTGTGAGTGATCACAAGCCCGCATTTCTGCCTTGCAATTGTGAGGAGGATTCTTTCTGTACTGCTACCACAAGCTCTACAATGCTAGTGCTCCTCCTTGCCCCTGGACCACCACCTGGAGCTGTGACCCAGATCCAAGAATAGGCCAAGCAAGAGAATCCTGCCTCAGTACCAGCAAAGATCCCTGCAATCTTCTTCTGATCAACTACTCAATTCCCCCTCTGTCTTTGGGCTTAAAGCTTCAGAAGTCGCCACTGCCCCCGTGCTGTGCTGGGACTGGGGCCTGCCTGAGCTCCTCTCTCACTGTGGTCCTACACACCTTTCCTACCAACCTTCTAATTTATCTTTGGTGTTTGTGGGTTGAGAAGTCTGGAAACCACCACAGCTCCCCTTGATTCAATCCTCTGAGGACTGCTCCAGGTTTGCTGAGGCCTGGTCTTTGCCTGCATGGCCCACACTGAACCATGTTCCTCTCCCAGCCCACCACAATAACCCTTTACAATCAACCATCCAGATTGTCTTGGGCTGGAAATTTGCTTCACTCTGACGTTTTGTAGATTCTGCTGCTCTAGAATTTGTTCAGAGCCATTTTTATAGGTATTTGGAGGAGTTTGGGGGAGAACTCAAGCAAGTTACTTCTTTTACTCTGCCATCCTGGCTCTGTTCCCTGACTAGATTATTGCTAAAGGTGACCAGGAGCTCTATGCTTTGCTGAGTGTTGGCATGAAGCCAATGGCTGGGCTGAACATTGTGTTACTCTAAAGCCAGACTACAAAATACATTAAAAGAACATCTGAAAAGTGATAATGGGTCCAGAATGTTAATCCTAAAGATCACGTACCTGATCCTCCATGCCTAAACTCATTTCTTCACTGGGAAAGATTTCCAGCTATTTTGGGTACACAAGACCAGATTGGGCTTCTTCCAGAATCTTTATATAGGCTCCATGATGAACATACCTTGTTCCTTCAAAGAAGTTTTTTTTTGTGATTATTATTGCATATGTAGGTGACGTCTCCCTCTTACTCTCAAGTGGTTGATCAAGAGGTTTCAGTCAATGCTTTTGAGACTAGGAAAGCCATATTTATTATGATTGTTATTGTCCTGTTAAAAAAAGTATGACTCCCAAAATGGGTAAGTGGGAAAGAATAAGCATTTATAATAGCACCTACTATGTTCCAGGCACTGTACTAAAGACTTTACAAATATTATCTTTTTGTTCTCATAATAACCCTGCAAAGTATGTATTGTTACTTATTGCCATTTTACAGTTGAAGAAACTGAAGCAAATATAGGTTAAATGAACTGCCAAGTATCACATTGCTAATAACTGAGGCATTCCTGACTTGAGGACTAGCACTCTGTGTACTGTGCCACCTAGCTGACTCAAACATAGGGCAATACACTTTAGGGAGGGGAAAAGAATGGGAGAGGGGGAGAAATTTGTAACTCAAAGTTAAAAAAAAAGAATGTCAAAAATTGTTTTTACATGTAATTAAAGGGGCAGCTAGGTGGTGCAGTGGATAGAGCACCAGCCCTGGAGTCAGGAGGACCTGTGTTCAAATTCAGCCTCAGACACATGACACTCATTAGGTGTGTCACTTAACCCCAATTGCCTCACCAACCCCCCCCAAAAAAAAAACCCAACCAAACATACATGTAACTAAAAATAATGCTTTTTAAAAAGAAAAAGCAGAACAATAAATGAATTAGAAGGGAACAAGCATTTATTAAGTGCCTACTATGTTTCAATCACTATTTAAGTACTTTGCAGATATTTCATTAGATCCTCACAAGAACCATGGGAAGTAGGAACTATTAACACTATTATTGTTAAATTAACAGTTAACAATAACCAAAAGCTTGATAGTTATTTTAGCTTATAAATAAAATGCATGTTGAATGTGGAGTAAGTTGAATGTGAGAACAGCAAAACGAGAATCAGAAGAACAGTGCTCCAGTCCAGTTGCCATTAGCACATTTTATGGTCTTGGATAAAATTAATAAGTAGAATTATATACTTTTAATTTTGCAAAGCACTTTCCTTACCACAGAACTAAGAGTCAAGTAATGCAATTAAATTATTCCCTTTTTGCAAAGAGATTAGTCCTTTTTTTAATGTTTTTTTTTCCAGTAAAAAACTAAGACAAAAAGATATGCTTGTTGTCCACAATTTGACAGCTAAGAAGTAACAGAACCAGAATTTGAATCTAGGTCATCCAATTTCAAATGCAGTAGTTTCCCTCCCTCCCTGCTATCCCGTGCTGCCTCTCCCAAATTTTCTAGTAAGCCCACTTTTATGGAACACATATTGTGTGAGGAGAATTGTAATGAATAAAATTCACTTAATCACTTTGGGCCAAAGTTGCTCCATATATAAGCTTAGGAGGTTATATTCAGTTCAATTAAATTTATAAACATGGATTAAGTCTTATGTATACACAAGGCACTATGTACAAGGTAGGAGCTGGGAATGATATGACACAATAAAACAAAAGTAGTCCCTGCTCTGAAGGAACATTCTATTAGGGAGATATAGCATGTAACTAGATGAGTATGTAAAGGATTATGTGAGGAGGGAGAGAACACTTTTAACTAGGGAGATAAGGAAAGGTTTCTGTAAGTAGATGATGTCTGAATTGAGCCTTAAAGGAAATTAAGGTGAGGTGGAAGTATATTCCAGGAATGGGAAATGCAGGAGATGGTGTCTGTGCTCAAGGAATAGCTAAGAAGAACTCTCTCCAAAACCCCTCCAAACACCTTTGAATAATGCTATAAAACAATTCCTGTAGCAGTAGAACCCACAAAAGGATGAAGGTGAAATAACTTTCCAGCCAAAGACAACTTAGAAGGTCAGCAGGAAAGGCCTCTCAGATCTGGGTGAGAGTGGAATAAAGTCCAGTACAGGCCATGCCAGCAAGATTCGGCCCCAGCAAACCAAAAGCAGGCCTTGAGAGTGATTGAATTAGCACTGGAAGCATCTGGTTCTGGAGCTCTCAGCCCACAGATGGTAAGGGGGTCAAATAACTGGTAAGAAGGAGATTAGAAGGGTCTTTTTGCTACCGCTGAGGCAGGACTCTATTACTTTGACCATATGAAGATCTGGGTAATGGTCTTGGGTGGCAATCTGAGGGTGAGCAGGAGCACTCGCACAGCAGAACTTGTGGTCACAGTGGGGCAGGGACCCTCCTCACAGTTCCAGGTTAGAAAAGAATGCTTGTTATCACTCATACATGAAAGCACAGGCAAAGAAAGTAGTAAACACATATTTCCTTAGATCATACCACCTTGGAAGAATTGAAAACTTACAGATACCTTGAAGCATCTCTGAAAACAGTAGCACAATGCCCCTGAAGCTTGGGATACAGCACCCTTCACCCTGAAAGCAGAGCACTACTTTAAAAAAGAGTTAAAAGTGAAGAAATAGGCTGGGGAAAAAAACAAAAAAAGAAGAAACGTTTAATTGGGTATAGAAATCTATCGTACTTACCCTACAGGGAGGTGGGGGGGGGAAGGGGATAAAAGAAGGGAGGGTGATAGAAGGGAGGACAAATTGAGAGAGGGAGTAGTCAGAAGCAAGACTCTTGAGAAAGGATAGGGTGAAAAGGAGAGAGAGAATATAATAAACAGGGAGGGATAGGATGGAAGGAGATACAGTTAACAATAGTAACTATGAAAAAATTTTGAAGCAAGTTTCTCTGATAAAGACCCCATTTCTCAAGCATATTAAGAACTGAATCAAATTTATAAAAAACAAGAGCCATTTCCCAAATGATAAATTAATGATTAAAAGATATGAACAGTTTTCAGATGAAGTAATTAAATCTATCTATAGCCGTGTGAAAAAATGCTCAAAGTCACTATCAATTGGAGAAATGCAAATTAAAGCAATTCTGAGGTACTACCTCATACGTATTAAGCTGGCTAATTAGAACAGAAAAGGAAAATGACAAATGGTGGAGGGAATGTGGAAAAAATGAGACATCAATAGAATGAAGTTAATGGAGTTGTGAACTGATTCAACCATTCTGTAGAATAATTTGGAACTATTACTAAAGGGCTATAAAGCCATGAATACTCTGACCTAGCAATACCACTACTAGGTCTGTATCCCAAAAACATTAAAAAAAATGGAAGAGGACTTATATTTATAAAAAATACTTATAGTCACTCTTTTCTGGTAACAAAGAATTGGAAATTGAGGAGATGTCCATCAATTGGGGAATGGCCGAACAAATTGTGCTATGTGATTATGATAGAATACTGTTGCGCTATAAGAAATGATGCACAGGCTGACTTCAGAAAAACCTGGAAAGTCTTACATGAGGCAACTTAATGTGAAATGTACTCTGTACAAAGTAATATCAATATTGTAAGATGATCGGTTATGAAGGACTTAGCTCTTCTCAGCAATACAATGATTCAAGACAACTCTGAAAATGTTATCCATCTCTGGATAAAGAACTGCTGGTATCTGAACACAGACTGAAGCATACTATTTTACTTTATTTTTCTTCTTTTTTTTGTCTATGTTTCCTTTGACAGTATGACTAATATGGAAATATTTTGCATGGCTAACACATGTATAACCTACATCGAATTACTTGCCTTCTCAATTAGGTGAGGTGTGGAGGAAGGAAGAGAGAAAATTTGGAACTCAAAATTTTGAAAAAGAATGTTAAAATTGTTTTTGTATGTAAATGGTGAAAATAAATTACTAAATAAATTTAAAAAAAATCACAACAAACTAAAGGCATTGAAAGGCCAAGCTAATAGACCAGTTTGCCTTGAATGTAGAAGAAGCAAAGTCGGGGGGGAGGGGATGTGAAAGAAGTCTATAAATTTAAAACAGTGTAAGATCTTGATGGTGGTTAAGTAGCAGGCTGAAGTATTTGTATTTTATTTTACTAATCCAAAGGCATCACTAAAGCAAGGGAGTGACATAGTCAGAATTGAGATTAAGAAAATTACCTTGGCAGTGTGTGGAGGATGGATTGGAGATAGACCCAGTGGAAACAAAGAGACCTATTAGAAGAATATCACCACCCTCTATTCTAAGGTCTTGAGTTAGGATCACAACCATATTAATGGAAACTATAGAGAAGTTTCAAGATATGTTATAGCATCAGAATTGACAAGACATAGCAGGTTCAGTGGGCTGGCTTTTATGATGTGTGTAGTGAATGAAAGAACATAAATATCATGGTACATGAAAGAAGGTGGTGTTGGATAGCTGAATACATAGATTAGGAGAAAGAAGAATAGAGATATTAAATCTTTTACTAAAAGATAACTATATTTGACTTCACATTTGACTTACCTACTTTTTTAATGTTCTCTGAAGGTTGCTTAATGTTTCTATGTATGACAATGGTACTTTTCAAGGGAATATAAAATCTTCTAACTTGCAAAGAGGTTTCTACATTGGAAATTTTGACAGACCTTTCAAAAACTAGTTATGTCCAAAATTGATGGGAAATCCAAAGTCTTCCTCAGCTAATAAATTCAGACCTCCCTGTTTACTTGATTTTTCTACTATTTTTGGACATATTCCTGCTTAGAAAATTACTCAAAGCCTAAAACTAAAACCCACTTAAAATGTAAGGAGCACATATGAATACTTTGCCTTGTATGGAACACCTAACTGTATGTCCTCTTGGTCCTGGGAAATACTCATCTTCCCATTAGTATTAAATTTTTCCCCTCAGTGTATGTTTTAAATAGGATCAGGAGGTGAGGGAAGAATCGAATGGGTTGTGGAAGGATTAGTTTCATCTATGAAAAACCAGAAGTACGAAACAACTAAAATTTTTCTGGTTGAAAGTTAATTTATATTATTTCAAGATCTAATAAAATATTTATATTCTCTTTACTTTTCTTAAAATGAACTCATAGTAACAGTGATAGTAGCTCACATTTCTGTAACATTTTAGAGTCTGCCAAACATTTTACCCTAAACAAACCTATGATGTAGATAGCATATCAGTATTGCCCTTTAATTGATAATAAAATTTAGCCTTGAGGAGGTAAAATACTTAGCCAGGTGGTAAATTTAGAAGCAGCAGAAACGGGACTTGAACTGAGATCTAAGTTCAGTTCTAATTCTCCTCCCCTCATATTGTACTGTCTTTTCTACTTTATACATACCATTGCTGTGACAAAGAAATGCTTAGTTACTATAGTGATAGATGCTATATAAATGCTTAATTGAATATAACATTCATATTTTTTTCCCAAGGTCTAATTAAAATGGTTGAAATCTACCTTTTACATCATATATTATGACATCAGTGGGGTGTAATAGTTTTTGTTTTGTTTGTTTTTTAGAGAAACATTTGCATAACATAAACTTTGAATCTATTTTACAAAATGTATTATTTCCTATTCATTCTCAATTTGGGCCAATCAACAACCAATAAACATTTATTGTTTACTAGGTGCTTAGCAGTGCGCTATATGTTGGGCATTGGGGATAAAAAAAAGAGGTGAAAAACAGTTTCTACCACAACGAGTTTACAATCTAATGGGGAGAAAACATACAAGCAAATATAAATAAGGGAAGCAAGATATGGGATAAGTAGAAAATAATTAAAAAAAGAAAAGGCACTGGAATTAAGAGTAGTTGGGGAAGGCTTCATATACAAGGTGGAATTTTAATTGAGATTCAGAGGAAGCCGGGGAGATAAGTAGTTGGAATGGAAGAGGAAGAGCATTCGAGGCATGGGTGACAGCCAGAGAGAATGCCTGAAGCAAAGAGATGGTGTGTCTTGTTGGTGGAGCATTCAGAAGGCCAGAGTTACTAAATGTATAGATGATCAGATAATTTTACTTTTCAGGCAAAAATTTTGCTAGCCACATGGATGAGAGATATGAATGGTAATATAGTGAGACCAAATGAATATGAGATTGAATACAATGGTCCCTGCTAGCTCCCGATCATTTCTCCTACTTTGCTCTTACTATTTTGGACGTTGCCTGAAGTGGCTTTCCAATGCAACATCCATCCTGCCTAAAGTTAAAAATGACATTATAGCTCTCTAGTAGCCTTTTCACTCAGTTCATTCTGACGAATCAAAAAGATTCCTTGCCAGGAGCCAACAGTGACCATTGTATTCAATCTCATATTCATTTGGTCTCATAATTATAGATTACCGTTCATTTCTCTCATCCATGTAGCCAGTAAAGTTTTGTTCTGTTACAATTCAACTGGCATCCTGCTCAGGTATATCCTTCCTTTGAGATGCTATGTTCTATGAATCTGCCACAAAGGAAGGTATTCAATGTGCTACAGGATTAACTGTTGTTTTCTTTCTTTCTTTTTCTACTTAACAGATAATATCACATTTTCCCTGCTTAATAGTATTTTCTTTTTTTCCAGTTACATGTAAAATAGTTTTGATCATTCACTTTCATAAGATTTTGAGTTCCAATTTTTTTTCTCCCTCTGTTTCTTCCCTCTCCCTTTCCCAAGTTGGCAAACAATCTTAATAAAGTTATGCATGTACAATCATATTAAACAGAACTCCACATTAGTCAAGTTGTAAAAGAAGAATCAGAAAAAAAATGAAAACAAAATCCATGAGAAAGAAAAAGTAAAAATAGTAGGTTTCAATCTGCATTCAGATTTCATAGTTCTTTCTCTGGATGTGGATAGTTTTTTTTTTTTCCCCATTACGCATTGCTGAGAAGAGTTAAGTCTATCAAAGTTAATCATGACATAATGTTGCTTTTACTGTGTATAATGTTCTGGTTCTGCTCAGTTCACTCTGCATCAGTTTATATAAATCTTTCTAGGTCTTTCTGAAATACTCCTGCTCATAATTTCTTGTAACACAATAATATTCCATCACAATCATATACCACAACTTGTTCAGCCATCCCCCAATTTATGGGCATTTCCTTCCATTTCTAGTTCTTAGTGACTGCAAAAGGAGTTGCTGTAAATTTTTTTGTAAAATAGGTCCTTTTTCCTTTTTGTATCTTTGGGATATAGCTCTATCACTGGTATTGCTGGATCAAAAAGCATGCATTGTTTTATAGCCCTTTTTCACCTAGTTCCAAATTGCTCTCCAAAACGGTTGGATTAGGGCATAGCTCCACCAACAGTGTCTCAGTTTCCCCACAACCCCTCAAGCATCCATTATTTTCCTTCTATTATATTAGCCAATCTGCTCATCATTACTTGTAATACAGTATCATTCCATTATACTCATAAGCCACAACTTATTTAGCCATTCCCTGATTGATGGGCATCCCCTTAATTTCCATATCTTTGCCACCATAGAAAGAACTGTTATAAATATTTTTCCACAAGCAAATCCTTTTCCTTTTATTTGATCTCTTTGAAATACAGACCTAGTAGTGGTATTGCTAGGTCAATGAGTATGCATAGTTTTATAGCCCTTTGGGGTCAGTTCTAAATTGTTTTCCAGAATGGTTGGACCAGTTCATAATTCTGCCAACAATTTGTTAGTATACCTATTGTTTTTTCCCACAACCCCTCCAGCACTTATCACTTCTTATTTTGTGAAGGGAAACCTGCATTTCTCTGATCAATAGTGGTTTAGAAGACTTTTTTTCATATTACTAAAGATAGCATTGATTCTTTTTCTTCTGAAAACTTTCTGTTCCTCTCCTTTGCCTATTCATCAATTGTGTACTGACTATTTTATACTTTTTGGGGGGGGCAGGCAATGGGGTTAAATTACTTGCCCAAGGTCACACATTTAGTAAGTATTAAGTGTCTAAGGCCAGATTTGAACACACGTCCTCCTGACTTCAGGACCAGTGCTGTATCCATTGTGCCACTTAGCCGACCCCTCTTTTATACTTTTATAAATTCAATTCCATTTCCTATATATTTGTATCCTAGTTCCTTGCCTCCTAGAAGATTATAGTCCAAGCCTTCAGCTACTTTAATGTGAAAATTGCTGAAACTTATGTGATTCTGACTTTTGTTCCATGATATTTGAATGATTTCTTTCTCACTTCTTGCAATATATATATATATATATAATATATTATATATATATATATATATATATATATATATATATATATATATATATATATTATATTATATATTATATATATATATATATATATATGTATGTATTTTACCTGGGAGCTAATAATTCTCGAGGTTTCATTTGGGGCTCTCTTTAAAGAAGGTGAGTGGTGTATTCTTTCAATTTTTATTTTACCTGCTGGATCTAAGCTATTGGGGCAATTTTCCTTTATAATTCCCCGAAATATGATGTCTAAGCTTTTTTGTGATCATGACTGTTCAGTAGTCCAATAATTCTTAAATTATCTCTCTCCAATATATTTTTGAGCTTGGTTGTTTTTTTCTGATCATATATTTAACAATTTCTTCTATTTTTTCCATTATTTTGACTTTGTTTTATTTTTCTTGATGTTTGATGACATCATCAGCTTTAAACTGACAATTCTGTTTTTTAAAGTGCTCTTTAGGAAAATTTGGTCCCTCTTTTTATGATTTGATTAATCCTGTTTTCAAGGTGTTATTTTCTCTAGTATTTTTTGTTCCTCTTTTACCAAGCTGTTACCCCTGTTTTTGCAATTTGTTCTCATCATTCTCATATCTTTCCCCTATATTTTCTATACCACTCATTTATTTCTTCTGATCCTCCAGGAATTCTTGTTGGTATTGTGTTCAATTTGCATTTTTTTTTCTTTGAAGCTTTGCTTGTAGCTGTCATGTTGCAATCTTCTTCTGAGTTTGTACCTTGATCTTCCTTGTCATCATAGTAGCTTTTTATGATCTAGTTCTTTTTTTTCCCCCTTGTTGCTCACTTTTCCAGCCTATTTCTCAATTTTGAACTTTATGTTAAAGTTGGATTCTGCTTAACTGGAGTGGGGGTGGGGGGACTTTCCAAGACTCAGACTTTATCATTATGTTATTTTCAGAGTTAGTTCTAAAGTGTCTGTAATTTTTCAGTGCTTCTAAGGTGATATGATCCAGAAATAAATGTGGTCACCTGTGTCCTGGTCAGTACTCTAATATTTACCCTAGAAAGACTCTTGCTCCCCTGCAGCTGCAAGCACTGACATTTTTCTTGGCCTTGGAACTGTGACCCTGTTCTCCTGCACCCACAAGTGAATGCTCCTCTCTGCCCTGGAACATCTCTTGGCTGAGAGCTTCTGAAATTGCTGTTACTGCTGCTACTATTCCAGATTCTTCCCAAGCCTTCAATAATGGCGTAACACTACATGTGTTCTGGCTTGGCTCACTCTGGTCTTGCATACCTCTCCTTCCAGCCTCTTAAGCTGTCTTTGTCTTGAAAGATATCTCATCCTGACCTTTGGCTGTGCCACTCCTGAATTTGATTTGATATATTATTTTAAAACTGTTTGGAGAATAATGTTAGGAGGATTTTTCTGTGTTGTTGTCTCTGCTGTCTTTTCTTCACCCATCCTAAAATGGTTTTAGAAAGAAATGTATTAGTTTTGTTTTGTTTTATTTTGCTTTTGAGAGAGAAAGAAAGAGAGCCCTAGAAAAAAGGTATGGCTCCTTCTTATCCTGACTCTGGAAGATTTACATTATGAAGATTTACAAAAAGGTATACACACACACACACACACACACACACACACACACACACACACACACACACAAACCACGTGTACACATTTAAACAATTTTCCTGAGAGGGTCAACTAAAAAGCAAATTATGTTAAGATGTGTATCAGTTAATGTAAACATTCAATTAAATTCAATAAAATTAAAATGAACCCCAAACTCAAAGGGAACCCAAAAACACAAGCTTGGGTAGACCCCAAACAAAAACTTAGATGTGGGGACTTAAACAGAATTTTTTTTTTTTTTGTGGATCCAGGACCTGGAGGAACCTAAATTTCCTTGTAGCTATCTCCAGCATTCTTAGGGAACATCTGAGGTCAGGGTAACGTTCTGTGTAGAAACAATTTTTAATTACATAATGTTGGGTGTAAATAATATAATAATGTTTTACAAACAATGTAATAAAGCAATTTCCTACAATATGAATATAATAATGAATGAGCTCTATGGGTTATCTAACCAACCATATGCCACAGTATTGAGCAAAATTCCAAATTTATAAAACTTATGAATTAAGGAGTAATTATCTTACACACAAAAAAGCATAGAATTATGCACTCTCTTATGAATTTCCTCTGTTTTGATTCACAAAAATCCTCTAGGTGCTCACATGTGTCATTTTGACCGAATCCAAACCTCACAGAAGAAATCCACTTAATAAAAGGATTAGTTCTGTAAAACTTGTACTCAGCCAAAAGGCTGCACCCAGGGACCTAGAAGGTCACATGTGGCCTACAGGCCACAGGATCCCAGTACCTGGTCTAGGCCCTATGGTAGGTCCTAAGGATATAAATATGAAAGTGAAATAGTTCCTGTCCTCAAATGCTTACATTCTAGTGGAGAGATACAGCACTTTCATAAAGTATGCCTGCATTCTTTACAAACATCTGCTAGGTACTATGGATACAAATAAGAAAAAAAAAGATAATCTTTGCCTTCAAAGAGTTTGCAATCTATTGGGGCAAGACAATACACTAAAGGAAGCTGAAAAGGTGGGGATGATATAATATTGTACACTGAAACCAAATAAAATATAATAGAAGATGAAGAGATACCTCAAAACTTATGAGCCCTCTATAGAAGATGACTATGGAATTCATTGCTCTCCCCTCCAGTCCTCCAGTCAGAGGTGAGAGGCCCCTGAAAGTCCTGAGGTGTTGCATATCCTAGATGAAGAGATTTCAGGGGTAGAGGCATGATATTGGCGGAATTGAAACCAAGCAGAGGTGCTGATGGAAAATGAAGAGTGATATTGTTTGTTTCTTCCCTCTCTTGAATTTTCTTAATGCTATTATTTTTAAGGAGGGCCTTGCACTAAAAATTGAGCTATGTAGGAAAATCCTCAGCTGTTTTAATTTGCTGCTAGCTTATTTCTCAATACTAAATGCATTCTCTCTTCCACATCGGGATATTGTATCTGTATACATTAATTAACATTCTCAGAATTTTCATTCTTTAGGCACATTGATTGTGAAGGAGAACTTGCAATCATTTAGGTTGCTTCTTTTGATCCTCCAAAGCCAACACAATTTCTTGTCATCTGATGACATTATCAGTGACACACAGCTGACAAAAGAGATTCACACTACTTACGGAACCAGAGTCAAACATGGAACAAAAGTGACTTGGAAAGTTGAAGTCTGTAGGATAAAATCTGCTTAGATCTTTGAGGTATGTAGTGGAAATTTTTCCTGTGAAAAAATTATTTTACCTGAGAAATTAAGATGAAGGCAAAAATGGCCACAAACATTAAATCAAGGTGACTTTTCTATTCTTCAGGATTTGGGGTGGGTAAATGAAGGGATTAAAAATAAGTTCAGGTACCAAAGAGTAAGCTTTGAAGAGCTAAGAATGCAGTAATACGTCAGAGTTTTATAGGTCCAGTGGGAAATGTTCATTTTACATCCATAAATGCCACTGTTACAAGTCAAACTTCAGATCAGCCAACCACAGACCCTACTCTAGGGCTTGCCATTTGCTTTTAAGTTAGGGATGTGAAAAATAAGAGTATTTAGATGTAATGTGGTCACAGAAGAATGATCTCTCTCTAGCTACATCTCTGAGCTAGTAAAGCTTTTACAAAACTCAATAATGTTTTGAAATGACAATTGAGAAAATAGTGAAATACTCAGCGCACTTCTTTAAAGTCTTTATTGCAGTTTTGTCCTGCCCTTTCTTAATTTCTCTCCTCCACCTCTTTTTGCGGGATGAGGGATGGAAGAATTCAATATGAAGTTCAAAATAAGAGCCTTAGGATCATAGGCTTAGAACATGAAGAGAATTTATGAATCATCATTCACACCCCTTCATTTCATTTGAAGATGACAAGTATCTATCTATCTATATCTATCTATGCATATCTATCTGTATCTGTATAGATACAGATACAGATAGATATAGATATATAGATATATATTTATTTATTTATTTTAACCAGGGGCCCTAAGGTCTCACTGTCCACAATCCACATGACATAAGGCTTCTATTTTCTTCAGCAAATGTTAGCCTTATTCACATTCCACAAACAGAAGCTCTCTTTTCACTTGCCTTTCCAGATACGCACCTGCATGCATGGCTTCAGCACCTATTGCTCATTTACTAGACAATTAAAATAGGGTACATCCCATACAGCTTGGCAAAGCTCACCATGAGAAGAAATAGGAACTCTCACTCAGTGCTGAAAGACTTCCTCTTTAGGATAATTCTATAACTCATTTCTGGTCCTCATAATACCTGTCACTGTGGACTGTGCCAAGGAGGTTGGTAAATAAGTCAGGAAGCTTAAAACAAGACTACATCCTGTCTCACTTTTTGTCTTTTGAAGCTGGTGTTTGAGCCATTACTTATAGGAATTTGTAGGAGAAGGAGGAGGACTCCTTCTCTTCCCATCTGAGTAGCAGCTATTGTGACTGCAAACAAATGGCAGCAAGGGCATGTGCTCACCTAAATGAGCCTGCTATCAAATCTCAATTCTATACTTTCTTTTTTGTTTTTCTCTTCTTGTAATAAGATGATAGAATAGTATGCTGAAATGGATGATCTTAGCCTTAGCCACTATAGTGTGAGTTAGTGAAGCCTAGTGTCCCAGAGAGGTCCAGATGCTGGTTTCCTCTCCATGGAGGAAAAGATGACCACTACTAGAAGGAAGACTCATATAATCCTGCCTAAACCGACAATATCGACCTTTAGTGAATTGCTATTTGGACAATGGAGACTGAGATGAAAGTGAAACATATTTAGCAGTCCCATAAGTCTCTGAAAAGTCTTTCCTACTCCCTGGGAAAATGTGATTTTATTGACGAGCTAATGATTTATGTACTTGTCGCTTCATGCTTATGAATCTCTTATGCTTTAAAATTTCCTTTGGTGGAAGTAAACAGTTTGTTACTTAATTACTTCTATTGGGGAAATTGTAGATGTGATCCATGCCTAAACTTTGTTTAAGGAGGTTTTCCTCTGCTAATTCCAGGTGGAGCGATAATATGCCAAAGAGCAAAGAAATAGAAAGAAGGGGGGGGGGAAATGGTTAGCCCTCTCTATAGAGGTCAATATCATAGGATCAAACAGATTCCAGAGTCATGGACCCTTGTGGGAAGACTGCCTTCAACACCCCACCCCTACTCTCATCTATGCATTTTCCCCATTTCTTCTTAATTCTAGTGCCTACCATCTTATTTTGAATTTATCTTGTATATATCTTGTTTGTAAGTAGTTGTTTTCTGCTTGTAGACACCCCATTAAGCTGTGAACTCCTTTAGAACAAGACTGTCTTTTACTTCCATTGTAACCTTAGTACTTAGCACAGTGCCTGACATATGTTGTTGTTTGTCTTTTTTTTTTTTTAGCTGTATTGGACTCTTCATGACCCCATATGGGGTTTTCTTGGCAAAGATACTGAAGTGGTTTGCCATTTCCTTCTTCAGCCCATTTATAGATGAAGCAACTGAGGCAAACAGATCAAGTGACTTGTCCAGAATCACACAGCTAGTGTCTGAGGCTGATTTCAACTCAGGAAAATAAGTATTCCTGACTCCAGGCTCAGCACTCTATCCAACATGCTACCTAGATGCCCCCTGCCTGGCACATAATAAGCACTTAATAAATGTTTATTGATTGTTTGACTGACTTAGGGCCACAGGTAACAATCTGAAGTGTTACAAGTGAGAGACAGAGAGAGAGAGAGGAGAGAGAGAGAGAGAGAGAGAGAGAGAGAGAGAGAGAGAGAGAGAGAGAGAGAGAGAGAGAATGGTTAAGCCAACTCCCCTTTAAAGTCCAGCTGTGCTCATCTTTCCTCTTTCTACCAATGACCCTCACTTATCATTTCACCCATGCTGCTTTCTCTAGAAAGTCTTCACTGACTTTTGTGGCTCAGGCATTGGGAATCCAGACTTTCCTTTACATTCCATGAACCACAGTAGAAGGAGTTAGAATTAGGGGTGATACCAATAGGAACATGGGACAATTAATCAACAAGCCTTGCCTTATGATACAAATCCAACCCAGGATCCACCAATAGCGAATATTTTGGAATAATGACCACGAGATAATTGTGTAAATGTCTAAGATTATTATTATTATTATCATCATCATCATCATCATCATCATCATCATCATTTTCCAAGTAGCATTTTGTTTTTCCAATTATATGTACAGATAATTTTCAACATTCATTTTTATAAGATTTTGAGTTTCAAATTCTCTCTCACTTACTTGCTCCCATCTGCCTTTCCCAAGATGGCAAGCAATCTGATATAGGTGATGCATGTGCAATCATGTAAATATATTTCCACATATTGTCATGTGAAAGAAGAAATAGAGCAAAAGAGGAAAACCACAAAAAAGTAAAAATAGTATGCTTCAATCTTCATTCAGACTCCATAGTTCTTTCTCTTGATGTAGGTAGCATTTTCCATCATTATTTTTTAAATTTGTCTCAGATCATCGTATTTCTGAGAAGAGCCAAGTCAGTCATAGTTGGTCATCAAACAATGTTGCTGTTACTGTGTACAATGTTTTCATGGTTCTGCTCATTTAACTCAGTATCAGTTCATGTAAATCTTCCCAGGTTTTTCCGAAATCTGCTGCTCATCATTTTCTATAGCACAATAGTATTCCGTTACATTCATATACCATAACTTATTCAGCCATTCCTCAATTGATGGACATTCCTTCCATTTTTAACTCTGTCACCATAAAAAGAGCTGCTATAAATATAAATAAAAATAAAGGTAACTACATGTAGGTCTTTTACCCCCTTTTTATGATCTCTTTGGGATGCAGACCTGTTGGTATTGCTGGATCAAAGGATCACAGTTTTGTAGACCTTCAAGCACAGTTCCAAATTGCTCTCCAAAATGCTTGGATCAATTCACAATTCCACCAACAATGCATTAGTATTCCAATTTTCCCATATCTTCTTGAACATTTATCATTTTCCTTTTCTATCGTATTAGCTAATAAAATAGTTGTGAGGTGATACCTCAGAGTCGTTTTAATCTGATTTTTCTAATCAATAGTGATTTATAGCATTTTTTCATATGGTTATAGATAGCTTTAATTTCTTCATCTGAAAACTCCTTGTTCATATCCCTTGAAGTATCTAGGATTACTCACAGAAAGTTCATGAGGTAAGCCCTCTATTCCCTTTTTGTCCCAAAGTTCTGGCTTACTAACAAAACTAGTTTAGGTCAATGGTAGCTTCCATTTAAAAATCTCATTTATTTTACCTGATTTTCCCCTTAAGTTGGCTTAGAAAACTCTCACAAGCAAATAAATTGAGTAGGACTCTTCGCCAGGCTCAGTCACCTTTCCCACACTTCCTGCTGGAGAGCTTGAGCATAGATACATTTCCCACTCCTCTTCCTGACTTGCTTTTGTTCCCTAACCTCTCTCTGGAAAATAACATCATGCACAAGTCAAAGTTAACACAGAAATTTCTTTTACATAGGAGTGATATAACAAATAGCAAGGGACGAACAGAAAGGAAGGAGTATTAGGGACTGACAAACACGGTTCATTGGAAACAGCAGCAAATAACAAGAGCTTCTGACCGTGAATGAGAGAAACAATTCACCCAGTGGCCTCCTAGGCCAAACTGAGGAGAGAGAATGTCTCTGAGAGGCAATCTTCATCAACCAGATCTATTCAGTACTGCATCATCATTCCTGACCACTGAACTAGTCACTCTGCCCTCAGCAGCAGCAATAAACCATTGGTTACATTGTAATCTTTGAATCAAAGAACTAGGGTAAATTTGGGTACACATCTCTCTCTCTCTCTCTCTCTCTCTCTCTCTCTCTCTCTCTCTCTCTCTCTCTCTCTCTCTCTCTCTCTTCAACGTGGATAATCTCAATACTTCACTGAGCTCTGCTGCCTTTTCCATCTTCAAATGGCTGTCCAAGAATGTTCTGTGAATAATCCTAGACACTTCAAAGGATATGAACAGGGAGTTTTTAGATGAAAACATTAAAGCTATCTATAGTCATATGAAAAAAAAATACCAGAAATCACTATTGATTAGAGAAATGCAGATTTAAAAAATCTGAGGTAACACTTCACACTTATCATCTGTGAATGACAGCTATTGTCATCGATACAATGATCCAATAAAATTCACAAGAATTTATGATGAAAAATATTATCCACCTCCAGAAGAAGAATTAATGGACTCTGCATGCAGATCAAATCATACCTGTTTTAATCTTCATTATTTTTCTTTTCTTCTTTTTTTTGTCTGTGTTTTCTATGGAAACATGGCTAATATGGAAATATGTTTTGCATGACAGCTCATGTATGATCTATAGCTAATTGCCTACCATCTCAGAGAGGAGTTACGGAAGATGCAAGTGAAAAAATTTAGAACTCAAAATTTTGATGAACTAAACTAAAATTATTTTTACATGTATCTTGAAAAAATATATAAATATTTCACATAAAAGGAAAAAGATGATGAGGTAGACATATATACATGCACATATGTGTACACACATACAAACAAATATATATATCAATTATATTTTAAAGTATGAAGCATAAGTTTTAATTCTTACCAAGATTTCAGGGAAGTATATTTAATCAACTTTTATAAAAAAAAAGACTTTCAATAACCTTAGCAATTAATTGTTTATAATCATAATGAATACCCATAAACTACAAATGACTTCTACTCATTCAGTAGAAGATCAAAAACAACAACAACAACAGAGATCAATGGATTTCAAAGAGTAACTCTCAAAATTAGTAGTCATTAGGGAAAAAGGTTGCAAGGACAAAGTGTCAGAAAAAGATAACAAGTAGCTAGAAGGGGGAAGGGGAATTATTGTGTTTATACTGATTGCAATATACATGCTAATAAAATCTAAAATTTCACCTTCAACTTGAAATCTCTTTATAATCTGACCTCTTCTCCAGTATTTTCATACCTTACCACATTCTATTTCAACCCAGTGACATTGGCTTCTTTCTACAGGATGCTTCATTCTCCTAACTACATTTTCACTGCCTGTTCCCTATGCCTGGAATTTTCTCCCTCATCCTGCCTCTTGGCTTCCTTCAAGTTTCAGCTGAAAACTTACTTCCAAAAGAAATCTTTTCAGTTTTCAATTCTCAGTACTAATGTCCCCTTTTGTGATTATCTCCAATTTATACTGTACATATCAGTTGTTTATATGTTTTCTCTCCTCTACTGGATTGCAAACATGTAGAAACAAGTACTGTTTTTTTTTCTAACTTTTCTTTTTTCTCTGTTCTCAGCAGAGTGCCCAGTACATAACTGGTGCTTAGTAATTGCTTGTTGGGGTAGCTAGGAGGTGCAGTGGATAGAGTACCGGCCCTGAAATCAGGAGGACCTGAGTTCAAATTCGGCCTCAAACTAAACACTTGACACACTTACTAGCTGTGTGACGCTGGGCAAGTCACTTAACCCCAATTGCCTAAAAAAAATAAAAAATATTGTTTGTTGATTTGTTGACTGCCTGCACTCTAAGGAACCTACAGTGAAGAGTTGACAAGATATTATCTGGAGGAAGACAAGTTATCCAGGGCTTAGTATAAATTATGATTAACTCTACTTCCATTCAGCAATTAATGAACAGAAATAGATGAAGCATATGATAGAGAGTAATGGAGGGAGATTTTTGTCAGACATGGGCATTGACCGGAAAAAGGTTCAAGGTATTAGAGAGTAGAAGGTAGTCTATAATTGAACTGGTTAGCATTTGTAAGCTAGAAAAGTGAAGCTAGAGTAGAGGTGATAGACTGGAAGAGTCTTGAGGCATGGAAGGATTTGATTTTTTTATTAGGTTAAATAGATTTAGGAGGCTTGACACATGAGTAGGGATGGAATGATAGAAAGTTATGATCTGATAAAGGCATTTAGGAGTTTTTGATCATGGAAATAGAAGGCTTGTGGATAATTATCAGATTAAGTCCCTGTCTGTGGCTGAAATAATATGGAGGAGCTGGTGACTGAAATTGAAAAGACAAAGGATATTTGAGAGAATTACATGCATGAGGTGGACAAAAAAGATGGAGCCAGACATTGAATTTTGCAAAAAAGGAGGTAGTATAATGGGCTTGTAGTAAAATGATGTTAGTATGGGTGATAAATCTGAATCAATGAACTTCAAAGGATGACTGCTTGCTGACTGATAGCAACAAAGGGAGAACAAGGAGTAGCCTGATTTCCCATTCAGGGTGACTGTAGGATAATATGAAAAGAAGTATAAGAAGTGCTGGAGGGGGATTTTAGGGATTCACTCTCTTTGGGGGGAATCCATGTTTCTGTGAGTGTAAGAATATGGAAGAAACATGTGAAGAAAAGGTCTAAAATGAAAGGAAGTTTGTTAAATAAAGAAGTTCATAGACAGAACTGGAATGGAACATGGGAGGATACGAGTTTAAGCAGATAAAGATGAGAAAACAGAAAGTGGTGATTAGAGATAGTAGGATGGATAACTCTTACACATCCAGTGATTCAGAAATCAGAGGGATTGACAGGGAAGGAGTTCATACAAGTTTCTTTGTCATGGGAAATGAATCCAGCCAGAATTCTTAGGATCCTTCTCTCTCTCTCTTTTTTTTTTGATCCTAGCACCTGGTCTTAGAGAGTATCCCTACTGATGATGGTAGGTGAATAGGTCACTCCATGTCTTAGCTCCATCCCAAGGCATCTTGGCTTTGCCTTTGCCTAGTGGTGAAAGAGAAAGTGAGCCTTGTCTGCAAACTTGTTGGTCTGGGCAGGGAATACTATTCTCCTACCCCTCAATATTGTCATATTTCATCATATTTTTGCTGACTTCATTTTTCCCTTCCTAGTTTCAACACTATAATGAGCCATTTCAATTCTATAATTGCTATCCCCTTTCCAGATTATCAAATTTATATTTTCTTGGTATGCTTACTGACTTGGTAGGGGACCTTAGGGCCCTGCTGATACTTTGTCTCACCAAAGTTAGGGGTCACTGTGTTTAGAGAACACTGAAAACACTTACAATCCTTCAGCAATCAATAAACAAAAGTTCTTAGCACCTATTTACCAAAACATAATTAGTTAAGAATAAAAAGCTATGAGACATTATAATGAGGCAAAATTATTAAACTTTCAGTTTGAGTATTTATAGCTTGGAAATTGGCAAACACTAGAAATCAGATAATAATTAATTATTTTATTGATTGTCTAGACTAAAAAGTGATGGAGAAAATTTCAGTGATGCAGATTAAACCTAAAGGTATGTATGTTTACATTCCCAGCCCCCAAAACCAGTTATTAAACGTTTACCAGTCAAACACTTCCTTTACCTTACCCTACTACAGTCATGATTTGTGTGACTAGTCATAGTTTAAAACAAAAAAAAAGATTCTTGTTACAACTCTGTTCTTTCAGGTAATGGAAACCCAGTAAGTGAAAGCTCACTCTTGTCCTGAGTGAAGGATGACTTCATATAGAGTTCAAATTGGTACAGGACGAGGTTATAAAAAGCTTAACTTGATATTATTCTGATTATACCATACTTCTTAATAAAAGTGAATGAAGAAAAGGATAATTGAAACTCCCATCCAGTGAATTAGTATTCCTAGTTCATTACCATATAGATAATACTCTACCTGTGGTGTGCCATGGTTAGATAGCATACAGTATTTTAGCTACATAGAAAACTTGGATGTATGGATAGGTCTAAACAAAGTATCTATGGAATTTCACACTATTATTTTTATCCATGTGAGTTTTTTATTTAGATGCTAATTATTTTCCTGCCTTCATATCCTATTAATCAGATACATTTCAGCAAATCATAGAGCCCCAAGTTATGATATTTAAAGCTTATACAGGTGAAGGTAACTGGAAGAATATTTGGAATTAGTTCAGTGATTTGGGATATGTACAGACATAAGCCATGTTAACCAAATGTGATACATGGAAATAAACACCTACAAAGATATAGTGACTAGAGTGCTATATTTGAAGTAAAGAAGTCCCATGTTGAATTAATGACTAAAAAACTCAGTTACTAGCTGATTCCAACCCAACACCAGGTAAGCTGTCAGAGCCCTGCAGCCTCCAACTGTCAACCAGGAGGAGATCCTGAAGCCCAGGTGGTAGAGCAGGCAAACACCGACACTTGGACCTCCAAGTGCCTCAGTGAGAACAGTGGAAACCAGTGGGAACAAGCTCAAAAAACCAGCAGGTGCCTTGGCACTCTACTGCAAAGGAATCTCCCAGTGCATTAGCAGAAATGAGGGAGGCAGCATTGCAAGGGGCCCCAGGCAGATAAACATCCTGCAGCACCCATCTAAAAGGAGCTGAAGAAAGCTAAAGTAAAAACAAGCAACCTAGAATTACCTGAAAGTTCCAGCCTTGCTGATTCCAGCCCAACACTAGGTAACCTGAAAAAACCCTACAGCTTCCAATTGCCAACATAAGAGGCCCCAGCACACAAAGCCAGTGACCAAGACCTAGGCTCCCAACACAAGAAGCTTGGGTCAGTACCCTCTGTTCCCCAGCAGGACAGCTCAATCTCTTTAAAGTCCAGGGAATAAAGAAACCATGAGTAAAAAGAAACGTACCATAGATTCATATTATGAGAAGAGTGAAGATCAAGACAGAAATTCTGAAGAGGACAACATTGTCAACAAACCCACATCTGCAACATCAAAAGGGAATATGAACTGGTCTGAAGCCCAAAAAGCCTTCTTAGAAGAGCTCAAGAAGGATTTTAAAAGTCTAATGAGAGAGGTAGAAGAGTCCTTAAAAAATACAATTGGCCAATTGGAAAAAAAGTACACTGAAGAAAACAAGTCCCTAAAAAACACAATTGGCAAACTGGAAAAAAGTACACTGAAGAAAACAAATCCCTTAAAAATACAATTGGCCAATTGAAGAAGGAAGTACAAAAACTAACAGAAGAAAACAATCTGTTAAAAACTAGAATTGGACAAATGGAAACTAATGACTCTATGAGAGAGCAAGAATCAGTCAAACAGAAACAAAAAAAAGAAAAAAAAGATGAAAACATAAAATACCTCATCAGTAAAACAACCGACCTGGAAAATCATCCAGGAGAGACAATTTAAAAATCATTGGACTACCTGAAAATCATGATGAAAAAAAGAGCCTGGACAGTATCTTTCAGGAAATCATAAAGGAAAACTGCCTGGAAGTCCTAGAACCAGAAGGTAAAATAACCATAGAAAGAATACACTGCTCACCACCTGAAAGAGATCCCAAATTGACAATGCCAAGGAATATAATAGCAAAATTCCAAAATTACCAGATGAAAGAGAAGGTGCTGCAAGCAGCCAGAAAGAAACAATTTAAATATCATGGAACCACAGTCAGGATTACACAGGACCTTGCAGCTTCTACATTAAAAGACCACAGGGTGTGGAACATGATATTCCTTAAGGCAAAGGAGCTTGGATTGCAGCCAAGGATCAACTACCCTGCAAAAATGAGCATGATTTTTCAAGGGAAGAGATGGATATTCAACGAAATAGGGGACTTCCAAACTTTCCTCATAAAAAGACCAGAGCTCAACAGAAAATTATCTTCAAGTACAAGATTCAAGAAAGACATAAAAAGGTAAATGGGACAGAAAGATACAAAATGTTGTTAATAAGGGCAGACTGTTTACATCCCTACAAGGGAAGATGACACTTGCAACTCTTGAGAACTGTATTGTTATTACACCATGTTAAAGGAGTATACATAAAGGGGGTGGATATTAGTTGACTTTGATGTAATGATAAAAAAATAATCTATCTAAGTGGGTTAAATGGATTCAAGTAAGTGGATTAGTCTGATCTTAGAAAATGTACTGAGAAAGGAGGAGGCAGACAAGGGTAAATTACATTACAGGAAAAGACAGAAAATCCTATTACAGCAGAGAGGAAAGAAGGGAGGGGGTGAGCATTGTTTGAACCTTACTCTCATCAGATTTGGCTGAAGAAGGGAATAACATAATCAGTTAGGTATAGAAATCTAACTTGCCTTATAGGTAGTAGGAAGGAAAAAGTGAAAGAAAAGGGAAAGGGGATAGAAGGGACGGAAGAAGCAGTAAGGGCAAAGGGGAAGAAAAAGGAAAGGAATAATAGAAGGAGGGAGAGACTGAAGGAGGCCATGGTGAAAAAGCAAAACATTAGTGAGGAGGGGAAAGGAGAAAAGAGAAAGAAAAGCATAAAGAGGGGAAAAAGGATGGAGAAAAAGACAGAAAGTAATCATAAGTGTGAAAGTTGAATTACTTTTTTTTCTTCTGTTGAGTTTTGTTTTCTCTTTCTGATAGTTCCTCCTATTGGTTTTAATTTTTACTTACAACTTCACTAAGGTGAAAATATATTTAATAGGAATGCAAATGTATAGCCTTTATCATATTGTGCACCATCTTGGTGAGGGTGGAAGGGAAGAAGGGGGAGAAAAATTTTAAATTCAAAGGCATATGGAAGTGATTGTTGATAAATCAAAATAAATTAATAAATACATTTTAAAAAAATCAACTCATTTACTGTATGATCCTATGCAGGTCACTTAACTTGTCTGAAATTGAGTTTCTTCATCTCCAACATGGAGATAATAATAGCACCTTTCTCATAGGATGGTTGTGATGGTCAAATGAGATAATTTCTAGAAAATACTTTCCAAACCTTACAATCTTGTTTTATAAAAATGTCAGTTGCTATCATTATTGTTACTATTATTTTAACTATCATTATTGTCTCATTCTTCTGAACCTTTTTGTTTGGATTCAAGTAGAAACAATTCAAGGACACGACCCTATCTTCCTCTTATTTATTTTATATTTCTATAGACTAATGCATAGCTGGACAAAATGACTACTTTATGTGGTAGAATTATAGTATTGGAGTGTAAACTCATATTTGGGATTGGTCCAGTATCAGACAAGAAAACTGGTATGTCATATGTCTCATCCTATTTTCCCACCTTTAATATTTTGCATCTTTATATTGTGAATACTGTTCATTCTGTGCACTTAAAATATTGAATATTCATAAGATGTTTGATTTAGAGAAACCTCAGAGGTCATTGAATCCAACACTCTTATCTGGTGCATTAGAAAATAGCATGGTGTGACATCTACTAAAATATTATTTGTATATTTTTATGACAGAACATGATGTCCAAGTCATTTTAGGTAACAATTTTATCTGTAATGCTTCTCTAATTCCAGTATAGGATATTTATTAAATTCTCAAGAATATTTTTAAGTTTGTATTTGTAGTATAGGGATTTGTTTTTGTGTGTTTAACATTCACTTTTTTGTGTGTGAGGCAATCAGGGTTAAGTGACTTGCCCAGGGTCACACAGCCAGTGCGTGTCAAGTGTCTGAGGTAGGATTTGAACTCAACTCCAAGGCCGGAGCTCTATCCATTGTGCCACCTCTGTGCCCCTTGTTGTCTGTTTATAAAGGACATGACTTCTGGTATAAAATTCAACCACCTAATTTTATATTAGTTTCTTGTGTAATGGGGGTCTTGCTAGGCTGATGTAACTTCTTCACATGGAGAAGATGGAAACCCATGTTTGAAAGCTGTGATGTTTTGCCAAGAATGGAAGTGATTTGGAGTATGTAAAAACATTTGTAAAATAGTTTTGGCTTGCTAACCACATAGGTGGTAGAAGCCACTTTAACATTTCTTTTAGTGATGCAAACTGAATGCTTTGTTATAATATATAAATACACAATTAATATGTATTTGGAGGGATTTTTCATGTTCTCACATTTTAGTTATAAATATATGATGCTTTTTGTTAGGAAAGATTGGATGAGGTTTGCATCAAAAAAGAAACTCAAGTGATTTGCTAGAGATTCATGTACCATCTTGAAGTGTTTATGCTAACAACAATGGGCATTGGGTCCATTTCTCCCTTTCCCCTGGCTGTACCTCTGAAGCAGTGCTGGTGTGGCAGCCAAGATGTATGGCAGACACCAATGCAAATGGGGTCATGCCCAGTTACTTCAGCAGAGGCTCCAAAAGTATGTCCTGAAAGGTCCTGCAAGCCCAGGAAGGCCTCAAGATGGTAGAGAAGGACCAGGATAGGGGCCAGAAGCTGACACCTCAGGGTAAGAGAGACTTGGACAGAGTAGCCAGACAGGTTCCAGCTGCCAATAAAAAAAAAAACAAACAAACAAACAAAAAAAAACAAAAAAAACCATTAGGACAAACCACACCAGATTCATTAATAAATTGCCTTTTTTATAATGGTAGTAGTAGTAGTAGTAGCAGTAATAATAATAATAATAATAATAATAATAATAATAATAATAATAATAATAATAATAATAGGTATTGGGAGGCAAAGCCAAGGTGATGGAGCTGAGAAGCAATCTATTGAGCTCTCTGTAATTCCCTTCCAAACCACTCTAAAATAATGACTCAAATCAATTTATGGAGTGGAAGGACAAACAAAAGTTTGGGTGAAACAGTTTTCTAGCCCAAGACAACTTAAAACTTCATCAGGAAAGGACTGTCTCAGTGGGTACTGGTTGAATCTGGAGTACAGTGCAGACTGCTCTCATTGAGCCTTGGAGGCAGCTGAATTGATAGCAGCAGCAGGTTCAGAAGCTCTCACACTGCAACAGGTGGTGGTGATCAGATAACTAGTTAGAAGGAGACTGCCGGGATCCCTTTGCTCATACATAGTTGTGAGATGCAATGCTAAGGCCAAAAGGAGCAATAGCACTTGCAACTACACTGAAGTAGGTACCTTGGTCATGGTTCCAGGGCAGAGAGGAATGTTTGTGGTTGCTCATGGGTGAATATGGACCCTGGTCTCAATTCCAAGACAGATAGGAGCACTAGCAATTAAGGTTGCCAGAGAGCAGGGGATCTGGTCACAGAAAGAAGAATATTATAGCTGGTAGCTACAGGGAAACAAGGTCTCTTCCTGGGTAAAGAACAGAGCACAGGTCAAGAGAGCAACAACCACACCTTTCCTTAAATCATAATTTGGAAGTACTGAAAACTTACAGAAGCCCAGAGCTAGCTCTGAAAACATCAGTAAGCAAGGTCTGTAGCTTGAGACAGTGATCCTTGCACCCCAGGAGCAGAGTTTAACTTTAACGTAAAGTTAAAAATAAAGAAATAGTCTGACAAAATGAGCAAACACACATGCAGACACACAGAGAAAACATCACCACAAAAAGTTACTATGATGATGGCAAAAATAATATATAAAATAAGAAGACGATGATGTCAAAAGAGCTTCATGCCATGCCTCAAAGAAAAAATATGTGGAATTGTCACAAGGCCATAAATAATTCCCAGAAGAGCTCAAAAAAAGACTTTTAAAATCAAACAAGAGAGATAGAGGAAAAATTGGGAAAAAGAAATGAGAGTGATGAAAGACAATTATGAAAAATATGGTAACAGAAGCACAAAAATAATAAATAATGCCTTCAAAATCGTAATTGGCCAAATGAAAAAAGGGGTATAAAAATTCACCAAAGAAAAGAATTTCTTGTTTTACTTTTTTTTTTTTTTTTGGTGAGGCATTTCGGTTTAAGTGACTTGTCCAGGGTCACACAGCTAGGAAGTGTTATGGGTCTGAGGCTGGTTTTGAACTCAGGTCCTCCTGATTCCAAAGCCGGTGCTCTATCCACTGTGCAACCTAGCTGCCCCAAAAAGAATTTCTTAAAAAGCTGAATTGGCCAAATGAAAAGGAGGTGCAAAATCTCACTGAAGAAAACAACCCCTTAAATATTAGTATTGGGGGGCAGCTAGGTGGCACAGTGGATAGAGCACTGGCTCTGGATTCAGGAGAAACTGAGTTCAAATTTGTCCTCAGACACATAACACTTACTAGCTGTGTGACCTTAGGCAAGTCACTTAATCCCATTGCCTAGCCTATATATATATATATATATATATATATATATATATACATATATATATATATACACACACACATACATACATATATACACATACATATATATATACGTACATATACACACACACACACACACACACACATACATATGTATATATGTGTGGGTGTGTGTATTTGAATTGGGAAAGTGGAAGCTAATAACTCCTTGAAACAATAACAAACAGTAAAACAAAATCAAAGGAATGAAAAAAAGAAGAAAATGTGAAATATCTCATCAGAAAAACAATTGAACTGGAAAATAGACCCAGGAGAGATAATTAAAAATTATTGGACTACATGAATCCATGATAATAAAAGAGCCTCAATATGATATTTAAAAAAAAATCATCAAGGCAAATTACCCTGATATCCTAGATCCGTAGAGTAAAATAAAAATAGAAAGAATCCACTTATCACCTCCTGAGACAGATCCCAAAATAAAAACTCACAGGAATAGTATAGCCAAATTCCAGAGCTCACAGGTCAAGGAGAAAATATTGCAAGCAGCCAGAAAGAAACAATTCAAATATCGAGCAGCCACAGCCAAGATCGCACAAGATTTAGCAGCTTCCATACTAAAGGAATAAAGGGCTTGGAATATGACCTTCCAGAACCCAGAAGGTTCCAAGGAACCTAGGATTACAAGCAAGAATTACCTACCTGGAAAAACTGAGTATGATTCCTCAGGGGGAAAATGGATATATGTATATACACACACACACACACACACACGTATATATATATATACACACACACGTATATATACATACATGCATATATACATGTATATATACCTACATGTATATATACATACATGTGTGTGTGTATATGTATATATATATATATATATATATATATATATATATATATATATATATATATATATATATATATATATATATATACAGAGAGAGAGAGAGAGAGAGGAAAGGGTAGATGTGAGCTGACTATGATGGGATGATTTCAAAAATAATACAAAGAGGATACACTGGGAGAAAAAAAGAAAGGGAGATGAATAACGGAAAAAATTCTCACATGAAAGAGGCATAAAAGGAAAAGCTTTTACAATGGAGGAGAAGATATGGGAGGTGATGAAAAATTCTTGAATCTTACTCTTATTGGAATTGGCTCAGAGGGAATAATATTCACACTCAGTTGTGTATAGAAATCTATGTTTCCCAAAGAGAAAGGAGGAGGGGAAGAGAATAAATAAGAGAAGGGAGGGGAGCTGATAAAAGGGAGGGCCGATTAAGGAAGTCAGTGGTTAAAAGCAGATAGACTTTTGCTGAAAAACAGGGTAAAAAAAGAGAAGTATAAATGTGGAAAAACATAATGGAAGGAAATACACAGTTAATATTCATAATTATAAATATAAATGGGATGAAATAATCTATAAAATGGAATTGGGTAGTAGAATGGATTCAAACTCTGAATCCAGGTGGAGCCATGATGGTGCATTAGGGGCAGACAACCAGCTGAACTTTCCCAGCATTCTCCTTCAAACAATTTAAAAATAATATCTCAAATAAAATTCTGGAGCAGCAGAGTCAACAAAAAAGCCAAGGTGAGCCATTTCTGTTCCAGTCTAAGGAAACTTAAGTGGTAGGAAGGAGAAGTCTGTAACACCTGGCTGCATGTCTGGCGGAGCTTTGTCCAAAGCCTGTACACAGTGGCAGCCACAGCAGCTTCAAGAGCTCTCAGCCCAGAGACAGCAAGGGGTCAGAAGACTGGTCATAAAGAGATTACAGGGAACTCTTTGTTGGCCCTGAGTATAGCTGGCAGTGCTTGACAAATCTGTTTGCCATAGTCAGTTCTAAGTTACAGTTTCAGAGCAGAGAGGAGTGCTAGTGTGAGCAGCTGCAGGGGATCAGGGGCCTTCCTTGGTAAAGACTAGGTTACAGGCCAGGAGAGAAATGACCATGCATCTGCCAGGATCACAGAAGCCCTACAGAATTAACTCTGAAAATAGCAGCACAAAAAAGTCTGAAACATGGAACAATGCCTCCCCACCTCAGGTGAGCAGAGTTCAACTTTAATGTAAAGTTCAGAAGCAAAAAATAGTCTAGAAAAATGAGAAAACAACAACAAAAAATTGACTGCAAGACAACCCATTATAATGGCAACAAAAACCAAGATCCAAATTCAGAAGACGCCAACAATGTGAAAATAGCTACCAAAAAAAAAAAAAACCCAAAACAAAACAAAACAAAAAAACTCAAAAATGCTATTTGGGCCAAGCACAACATGAATTCCTAGAAGAGTTAAAGAAAGATAAGAGTGGTAGAGAGAAAATTTGGGGAATGAAATGAGAGTGATACAAAACCAGAGCTGAATAGAAAATTTCATATTCAAAAAGAAGGCTCAAGAGAGGCATAAAAAGATAAACATGAAAGAGTAATCTTAAGTGATTCAATAAAAGTTAAACTTCTATTTATTTTGTGTTATTTTTAAAATAAAAGTTTACATTCGCATATGAGAAGATGATATACATAACTTCTAAGAATTTTATCATTATTAGGTCAGTTAAAAGGAATTTATATAAACAGAGGGCATGGCTGTGAGTCAATTACATTGAAAGAATGTAAGAAGAGAAAGGGTTAGAAAAAGAGATGCACTGGGAGAAGGGGGAAGGGAGTGGGAGAAAGGGAAAAACTTGGCCAAATAAAAGAAGTATGCTATGAAAAGCTTTTATGATGGAAGGGAAAATTAGGGAGGTTGTAGGAAATGATTGAACCTCACTCTCATTGGAATTGGTTCAAAGAAGGAAGAATACATATACATATTAAGTTTTGTGTTGAAATGTAACTTACCTGATAGGAAAATAGTAGGTAAAGGGGATAATAGAAAAGTAGGGTGATAAATGATTAAGGGAGGCAGTGGAAAGAAACAACATAGACTTGTGAGAAGGGACAATATAAAAAGAGAGAGAGAAAGAAACGGAAGAAAGGAGAATGGAGGGAAATACATAGTAATCATAACTATGAATATGAATGGGATGAACTCATCCATAAAATTCAAGTGTATAGCAGAATATATTAAAAACCAGAAACCAAACATATGTTGTTTACAAGAGACACACTTGAAACAGAAAGACACACAAAGAATTAAAATAAAGGGCTGGAGCAGAATCTCATATGCTTCAGCTGAAGTAAAAACAAGAGTAGCAATCATAATCTCAGACAAAGCAAAAGTAAAAATAGACCTAATTAAAAGAAAGAGTGAGAAAAAAACTACATTTTGTAAAAATGTGCCAAAGACAATATTAAATATGCTTACACCAAATGGCATGGCATACAAATTCTTAAAGGAAAAGTTAAATAAGTTAAAGGAGGAAACAGACAAATAAAACTATATAAGTGGGAGAACTCAACTTTTATCTTCCAGAACTAGAAAACTATAACCAAACTATAACCAGTATACTATCTCATACCTTAATTTTTTTTTTATTTTCTAGATATCATCCCTTCTTATTCAACTCACTGTATGCTCTGTGTGTGTGTGTGTGTGTGTGTGTGTGTGTGTGTGTGTGTATTCCCTCCAACTACCCTAGGACTGAGAAAGGTCTCATGAGTTACAAATATTTTTCCATGTAGGAAAGTAAACAGTTCAACATAAATAAGTCCCTTATGATTTCTCTTTCCTCTTTACCTTTTCATGCTTCTTTTGAGCCTTGTATTTGAAAGTCAAATTTTCTATTCAGCTCTGGTCTTTTCATCAAGAATGCTTGAAAGTCCTCTATTTCATTGAATATCTTTTTTTTTCCCCCTGAGAGATTATACTCAGTTTTGTTGTGGAGGTGATTCTTGGTTTTAATCCTAGCTCCTTTGACCTCTGGAACATCATATTCCAAGCCCTCTGAGACCTTAATGTAGAAGTTGTTAAATCTTGTGTTATCCTAATTGTGTTTCCACAATACTTCAATTGTTTCTTTGTGGCTACTTGCAATGTTTTCTACTTGACCTGGGAACTCTGGAATTAGTCTACATTATGTCTAGGAGTTTTCCTTTTGAGATCTCTTTCTGAAGGTGATCTATGAAGTCTTTCAATTTCTATTTGACCCTCTGGTTCTAGAATATCAGGGCAATTTTCCTTGATAATTTCTTGAAAGATTATGCCAAGCCTCTTTTGTTGATTATGGTTTTCAAGTAGTCCAATAATTTTAAAAATATCTCCCCTGGATCTGTTTTCCAGGTCAGTACTTTTTACAATGAGATATTTCGTTTATTCTATTTTTTCATTCTTTTGGTTTTGTTTTATAATTTCTTGATTTCTTCTAGAGTCATTAGGTTCCATTTGTTCCATGCTAATTTTTATGGAATTATTTTGCTCTGTGACCTTTTGGACCTTCTTTTCCATTTAGCCAATTCTGCTTTTTAAAGCATTCTTCTCCTCATTGGCTTTTTGGACCTCTTTTGCCACTTGGGTTAGTCTATTTTTTGAGGTATTTTTCTCTTCAATATTTTTTTGGGTGTCCTTTAGCAAGCTGTTGACTTGTTTTTCATGATTTTCTTGCATTAGTCTCATTTCTCTCCCCAATTTTCCCTCTACTTCTCTTACCTGATTTTCAAAATCCTTTTTGAGATCTTGCATGGCCTGGGACCAATTCATATTTTTCTTGGAGGCTTTGGATATAGGAGCTTTGACTTTGTTTTCTTCTTCTGGTTGTATATTTTGTCACCAAAGTAAGATTCTGTACTCTGATTTTTTATTTTGCCTCTGTTTGTTCGTGTTTCCAACCAACCACTTAACTTTTTAGCTCTTTGTTAAGATAGGGCTCTGCTTCCAGTATGGAGGTTGTATTGTCCCAAGCTTCAGGCATTTTGTGCAACCGTTTCAGAGCTACTTGTAGGGACCAGCAAATTTTCAGTTCTTCCAAGGTGGTATGATAAAGGGTGAGGTGTTTACTCCTTTCCTGGTCTGTGCTCTGATCTATGAGTGACCACAAGCACTGTCTTCTGCCTTGGAACTGAGAGGGGAATTCTCTCCGCACAGCTGCCACAAGTTCCACCAGATCAGCATTCCTCCTCCATCAGAACCACCACTGAGGACATCAAGAACAGGCAAAGCAAGAGAATTCTGCCTCAGTGCCAGCAAAGAGATTCCTGCAGTCCCTCTCTGATCAACCACTTGATCCCCACACTGTGGGCTGAGAGCTCTGCAAGCAAGTGCTGCTGCTCTGGCCAACACTCTAGGGTTCTGCTAAGGCCAGGGCTGGACCATTCTTCACTCTCATCCATTATTCTTGTTTTTATGGAGGCTTTTTTTTGGTCTATGTTTTCTTTTGCAATATGGCTAAAATGGAAATATGGAAATATGACTACTCATGTATAATCTATATCAAATTGCTTACCTTCTCAAAGAGAAAAGAGGATAATGAGGGAGGGAAAGGATACGGAACCCAAAATTAAAAAAAAATATTGAAAATTTTGTTTACATGTAATTGAGCAAAAATTTTAAAAAGTAAATATAGCATAACAAATCTTTACAGACCTACTGTTTTCTAGGTTTTCAGGGAAGCTAAAATTTCCATCATATTTCTTGATGTATCCATTGGGTAAATTGTTTTGTTAATTATATGTAAGCTTCCTCTTTTGAGATTGATACAAGTTATCCTTTTGATATGTTTGACTTCTTTCAACTATGTAGACAACCAGAAATTTTATACATCCTTTTGATTTTATTTTCAAAATTTATTCTACGTGTTTTTTTTCTTTAGTTATCAAATGTGGTGTGTAATGTTTTTTTGTTTTGTTTTGTTTTGTTTTCTATTCATACTACCTATATGCTCATGCAGTCTCCCAATGTATTTCTAAAGTTATTCAATAGTTTTCTCAAGCTACTTTTTGCTATGAGCTTACTTGAATTACTTGATGGCTATCCTTGGGAATATCCACTTTTCCTCCTAAAGTTCTTAACATGATAATGAACACAGTATATACCATGCAAGTCTTGAAATGTTTTTATATTCTGTCAAGTATTGTCTGAGAACATGTTCATTCATCATAGATGCATCTGAAACCACTTTTTTAAATTACTAAATTTGTTACAATTAGTCTATTACAAAATGTTCTTCATCAGGGGTCCACAGACCCCAATGGGGACTTTTAATAGATTTCAATGGGACTCTGTGACTTGAGACTTTTAATATTTTGATAATTATATTTCAATATAATTATTTTCTGTTACAATCCCATGAATTTTGTTTTATACATTTCAAAACAATACTTTGAAGAGTCTATTAAACAAAAAGTCAAGAAGCCCTGGTCTATTAGTTCAAGTCATGCTATCAAACTCAAAAAGGTTGTTTTTTTTTCTTTTCAAAATTTCACTCTAAGTAGGTCTATCTTCTTCGCAAACTCATTGAAGATATTGACATTTTAAATCTTCATTTTATTTTTAGGTAGCATTGCTATAGTCAGTGGTATCTATAACAAAGCATTTCTGAATGTAGGAGATTGGTATTTTAGATTTGTTTCAATGCATTTTTCTTTCTTGAATTATTATAATTTGTACTGCATTTCTGGCCATTTATATTATTTTAATTTAATTTTTTAAATGAGAATTTGTACATAGAAAGTAGCACGCATGCATATATATATATATATATATACACATATATACATGTATGTGTGTATTTGTGTTTATATATATGCATATATATATGTTCATGTGTGTATGTATGTATGTGTATATATATATATATATATATATATATATATATATATATACATTCAAAACATTAGTTTCAAAACTGTCTAGCTCGTTGGTCCTTATGACTTTCCTGTTCATGTTTTTAAAATGCAGCTAAGGGCAGCTAGGTGGTGCAATGGATAGAGCTCCAGCCTTGGAATCAGGAGGACCTGAGCTCAAATGTGGCCTCAGACACTTGACACTTACTAGCTGTGTGACCCTGGGTAAGTCACTTAACCTCATTGCCTAGCCAAAAACAAACAAATAAACAAAAAAGTGCATCTAAGATGAATGCCTGAAAATTGTGTCTGGAGAGTCTCTGGTACACTGGGAGGCTATGGGTTTGTTTGCATAAGTATCAGTGCTGACTTTTCTGGTGGGCCACCTTTCCTATTATTGTTCTCAGACTTCTGTCTAAATACATATAATTCAGAGGTGAAAGAAATGACTTAATATATTTGCTCTTTGGATTTTTGATTATTATTTGATTTGCTGCTTTTTATAGGTAGCTGGAATACTGGAGTAGAAGTATGAGATCTCAGCTGCCTTCAAACTATCTCCATCCCCAGTAAGACTCTCTATGCATACACACACTTTTTTGGCAGCCACCTTAATTTCTATTGCTTTTCTTTCTAAGAGCATACAATTTAACATTTTCTTATTTAAATTTGAAAGCAACTATCTTAACTGAGACTAAATCTGTTTAGGCAAACTGAATAATTTCCATTGTTGTTTGCTCTTTCTCTCTAAGATCAGCTATTTTATTTTCCTCATCTAAATGGCTTTAAGCTAAGGAGAAAAATACATTTTGGCCAAATTTCAAAAATTGTTCTTAAATCATTTTAAATTAAGCAAGAAAAATAATTCTAGTTGACTTCAGTAACCCTGAGCTCAATTTCTGTATTGTATTCTGGGGAAAATAGAAGTGAATTACTTTCATATGTTGACTTTTCAGTCTTTGGACATGGAAAAGTACATTAGAAATGTACATACTATTTCTGGTGACTAATTTGAAGAGGGCATTGAGATGATTGAACTGCTGTGTATTCTCCCTCGGCTCATTGCTTTAGATATTCTTTTTCAGAGACTCTACCAGGAGAAATCTAATTGAAAATTTTCCAAGTGAAAATGATTAGAATTTTTTAAAAATTTTATTTAGAAGTACTTAAGTAAAAAAAAAAAAGCAGGAACTTGAGATGAATGAGCAAAAATGAGTATTGGGCATCTGCCAAATGGTTCACATTAAACTTTGTTTGATTTTCCTGATGTTTCACATCTGTCATACAAAGAACTTATAGCTTCATTCTATTCTCTTTGTTTATTTAGCTAGCTATGTCTGCTGGAAATAGCAGTTAGGGAAGCTAGAAGGGGAAAAAAAAGTACACTCAACTCCACCTCTGGAAAAGCAAAAGAGAAAGATCTGCTGTTATTTGTTGTTACATTCATTAAAATGTTTGTTTGTAAATGGATCTAAAAGTTTGTATTTCCTGGGATCGTATAAAGAAGGTGGAAGTGGGGAAGAGGGTGAGGTGGATATTGAGAGTGGATAAAGGGAGCTGAGCTAAAAAAATAAAGGATCCTAAGTTGAGGTTAGTGTGAATTTGTATCCTTTGCAATGTCTACCTACTGAAAGGGTGGATAGATTAAACATATATTCGGTAGACGGTAGGACATTAATGTAACTCATCAGCCAGGCCCAGCCTATAATCAATATGTGGCAAGGCTGATTTGAAAAGCAAATATGCTTGGTCTGCAGAAAAGGTTTAGAAAAGCAACTCAAACAAAAATGAAAGAAAAGTTCAGATAGATTTTTAGTTCTCTTCCCTCTCCCCACCACAAGCAGCAGTGATCCAAGCAGTTTTTATCTAAAACATTAGCCTGGCCCAGTAGGTGTCAGATTAGATATACATTACTCCATTATCTTGGTATACCACACTGCATCAAAGGATCTATGGAGATGGAGACAGAGAGGGAAAGAGAATAAATAAAGGATATCTCTTTTCAGTTTTGGAGTGGTGCTTTCAACATTAAGAAAAATCAATAAGTGGATTGACTGCATTCAGTGGGGAGCATTATTGTTTCCCATAATGTATCTAATGCATATCATTACCAAAGTAATCACATTATTATCTGCCTCTGCCTTGCTACTTATTTGGCTAGATATAAAACCAAAGCTATTTGTAAAGTTTTTTTTTTTCCATTTTCAAAAGTGCTGCAAATTGTATTCTTCCTATTTTCTTTATTAGCTGCTTGAACTATCCATAACCTTAGAATTCAGACTAAATGGGTGTGTGTGTGTGTGTGTGTGTGTGTGTGTGTGTGTGTGTGTGTGCATTTTCTTCAGGATTATTTTACCCAAATACATCTAAATCTTAGTAAATAAAACAAGTCATTTTTGAGCCCACAGGATCATCTTATTTTTGTGATAGTTCCTTTAGGTCAACAATTGCATAAGGATTCTGGAGTGTCTCCATACCATGTGTATGATCTAATATATATCATTTGATCTAAAACCTATCTGTGGTAGGGATAGAGTTAGAAAATGCATAGAGTGTGGTTGGTTTCAAAGTGAGTAGTAAATCAGAGTGCTTCTCTCACCATATCCCTGAAGAACACCTTATGAAATAAATGTGTCTTTTTATATGTTTATACTTGCATACATCAGTTTGTATGCATGTGTAGGTTTGTGGATACCTCTGTGTGCGTGTGTGTGTGTGTGTGTGTGTGTGTGTGTGTGTGTGTGTACAGACAATAGATGGAGATGATTTGAAGAGGATTAGAGTGGTATTGCTGACTTGGAAGAGGTCTATTTCTTAGAGAATAAATGAAAGATAATGAACACTACATAGAATTGGTTTATCCCCAGAATTCTCATTCTTCAATAATTTTGTGAAGTGAAAGGAAGGAAAGGCCCAGGTGAAGAGGAAATTTCCAGGAGCCACACTACCCAATCCTACCCGTAGAGTTCCTGTGTTGCTGATTCCAGCCCAAGACCACATAAGCAGCCAGAAATCTATAGCTTCCAGCTGCCAGCATTGGAGGCCCTACTGCACAAAGCCAGTGACCAGGCCCTAGGCTCCCAACCCAAGAAGTTTGGGTCAGTGCCCTCTGCTCCCCAGCAGGAGAGCTCAAATATCTTTAAAGGCCAGGAAATAAGCAAACACCATGAGCAAAAAGAAACCTACGATAGATTCTTATTATGGGAAGAGTGAAGATCAAGGTAGAAATTCTGAAGAGGGCAACATTGTCAACAGACCCATATCTGGAACCTCAAAAGGGAATATGAACTGATCTGAAGCCCAAAAAGCCTTCTTAGAAGAGCTCAAGAATGATTTTAAAAGTCAAATGAGAGAGATAGAAGAAAAAATGGGAAAAGAAATGAAAGGCATGCAAGACAGAGTCAATAGCTTGGAAAAGGAAGGACAAACATTAACTGTAGAAAACAAGTTCTTAAAAAATACAATTGGTTTTGGGGCAGCTAGTTGGCACAGTGGATAGCACATCAGCCCTGAAGTCAGGAGGACCTGAGTTCAAATGCAGCCTCACACCAAACACTTGACACTTACTAGCTATGTGGCCTTGGGCAAGTCACTTAACCCCAATTGCCTAAAAAAAAACAAATACAAAAAAACAAAAACAGCAATAACAACAACAATTAAAAAAATGGCCAAGTGGAAGAAAAGTACACTGAAGAAAACGAGTCCCTAAAAATGCAATTGGCCAAATGGGGAAGGAGATACAAAATCTAATAGAAGAAAGCAATTTGTTAAAAATTAGAATTGGACAAATGGAACCTAATGACTCTATGAGAGAGCAAGAATCAGTCAAACAAAAATAAAACAATGAAAAAAAAAGATGAAAATGTAAAATATCTCACTGGTAAAACAACTGACATGGAAAATCAGTCCAGGAGCCACAGTCTAAAAAATTATTGGTCTACCTGAAAATCATGATGAAAAAAAGAGCCTGAACAGCATCTTTCAGGAAATCAAAGGGGAAAACTGCCCTGAGGTCCTAGAACCAGAGGGTAAAATAGACGTAGAAAGAATCCACCTATCACCTCCTGAAAGACATCCCAAATTGAAAACACCAAGGTATATAGTAGCCAAATTCCAAAATTACCAGGTGAAAGAGAAATACCACAAGCAGCCAGAAAGAAACAAATTAAATATCATGGAACTACAGTCAGGATTACACAGGATTACAGATTGAAAGACTGTAGGGTGTGGAATATGATATTCCATAAGGCAAAGGAACTTGGATTACAACCAAGGATCAACTCCCCAGCAAAAATGAGCATGATCTTTCAGGGGAGGAGATGAATATTCAATGAAATAGGGGTCTTCCAAACCTTCCTGATAAAAAGACCAGAGCTCAACTAAAAATTTCATCTTCAAGTATAGGACTCAAGAAAGACATAAAAAGGTAAATGGGACAGAAAGATACAATATGTTGTTAATAAGGGCAAACTGTATACATCCCTACAAGGGAAGATAACACTTGTAACTCTTGAGAACTGTATTGTTATTTTACCATGTTAAAGGGGTATACATAATGGGGGTGGGTATAAGTTGACTTTGATGTAATGATAAAAAACAATCTCATCAGATGGGTTAAATGGATCCGAGTAAGTGGATAAATCTGGTCTAACTAAGAAAATGTACTGAGAGAAGAGGAAAAGAGGAGGCAGAGAAGAGTAAATTACATTACAGGAAAAGGCACAAAAACCTATTACAAGCAGAGGGAAAGAAGGGAGGGAGATGAGCATTGTTTGAACCTTAATCTCATCAGATTTGGCTGAAGAAGGGAATAAGATAATTAGTTAGGTACTACTATTGATAGACTTAACCCTCCTCAGCAATTCAAGGATCTAAGACATCTCCAAAGGCCTCATGATGGAAAATGCTATCCACATCCAGAGAAAGAACTATGGCGTTCGAAAGCAGATGGAAGCACAGTATTTGCTATTTTTTTTTCTTTTGTTGTGTTTTGTTTCCTCTTTCTGGTGGTTCCTCCTATTGGCTCTAATTCTTACTTACAACATCACTAATGTGAAAATTTAATAGGAATGTATATGTACAGCCTATATCAGATTGCATGGCATCTTGGAGAGGGAGGTGGGGAGGAAGAGGGAGAAATTTAAAACTCAAAAGCTTATGGAAGTGATTGGTTTTTGCTATTAACTTATTTTGATCAACAATGGTTGATCAGCTCAGTGTCTTTGAATATGATATGTGATATATATGTAGATATATATTACATACATTCATAATAAAATATTGATTGAGCACCTACTACATACTATGTGCTGTTAACAAACACTAAATTTAAAATGAAATTACTTCTTCTTTGAAAGAGTTCATAGTATAACAAGGGAAACAAGATATAGGTGCTTACAATATTAATTTGTATGTAGTCTGAAAGATTCAAAGGTGGGGACATTGATTTCCCATTGGGAATGGTAATATTTTGGACTTAGTCTTGAAATATGAATCACCTTTATCACATTGAGAGAAAAGTGAAAGCATTGTAGGTAGAGAAAAAGACAAGAAAATGGACTGATAAGAAACTATATGGTGTGAACAAGCAATAATAAGTCATCTATTTTTCTTGTAATATTAAGTGGCCGAAGAAAATAGTTGTAGTTGAAAAGGAAATTGGTATCAAATCAAGCAGTATCTCAAATGCCAGGATAAGGCATTTCAACTTTATTCTTCTGGTGATGGGTGAACATTCACAATTGCAATTACAACTGTGCTTTAAAAGATTCATCTTTGCAGTGGAGTATAGGATGAATCATAGAGGAGAGAAATTAAAGTTAGGGAGTCTCAGTGTAAATTATTTAAATGACTTAGATGAAAAGTAATAAAGGAATGGGAATGAAAAGGAAGTTTGATCTTTCCAGTGCTACAGTATGTATCCCTAACCAAGGCCAGTTTTCTTGCATGTAGGAGCCAATGATCAAAAGAGGGTGAAATACAATAGCACCATGCCTGTTTACATGGCATTTTTGTTAATGTATTTGATAGAATAACACCAGCATTTGACTATTCTAGTAGAAACACTTGTTATTTCAGAAGTTACTAAACGAAAGTGTTCATGTACCTTACTGTGAGTACTTGAAGAAAAAAAAAACTAGCAAGAGATATGATGGAGTTTACCTCAGTTCTGCTACTTACGACCTCTGTGAACTTGAGCAAATTATTTAACTTCTTTGCTTCCCAATTCTTTTTATCTGTAAAATAAGAGGGTTGCACTAGATGCCTCTTTTAACTCTACATAATCAATCTTAATATTCCATTATCATTATATTTAGATCTGGAAGTATTCTAACAAATCAAATATTCTGTCTCATTATATGAAAGAGGAAATTGAATCCTAGAGAGGTCACTTGATTGACTAAATGTCACATGAATAGTAAAGTCACATAGTTGAGATTTGAACCCAGATCTTGATTCCAAATCTAGTATTCTTCCTACTATAGGCAGGCTATCCCTCAACAACCTGGCTTCCACAAGTAGAATTTGGTATAGAATGGGAAACTTTTATTACTCTGACAGTCAACTCAACCCTGCAGAGTTGAATTTGCCCACATTTAACCACAGGAAATAATCAAGAAACCATTCCTTAATTTTATTCATAAGTGCTGTGATTAAGTCCTTTAAAAATGTAAATGGAAGGCAAGATATTGGAATACTCTTTTAAAAAGTTAAAAAATCTATGACCACATTGTGCTTGAGGCAAGTAGATCTCATTGAGAAAAAATCTATGGCTGATTAAAATATGAGATATCTCATTAATCACACAATCCATTAGATAATAAATTGTGGTTGTTAACTTGATATGCACCATTGAACATTCAGGAAAATATTGCATAGGCAGACAAGTGCACCAATACATGACATTATAATAGCTTGTGGAAATATTCTCTTTGTAAATAGTTCTGCAGCATATCCAATTCTTTTTGATCTGTGCTGTATAATATGATTATTCTTTAAATCGTGGAGATTAGTGCTGAAGATTTCTCAATGTCAGAACAAAAATCATACATTTGAATAAAAGAAAAGGTGGTATTGAAATCAACATTTTTTACTTTGAACCTGTCATAACCAAAATTCTTTCAATTTTCTGAAGTACCTCAAAAGATCTCAGATTTTTAATAAAGAGTTTGTTTATGAAAAAAGTGATATTTTGCTGTCAGGTAAATATGCAAAAGTAAATTAATTTCAAGTACCATATTAAAATATGTTTAAAGATACGCATATATATGCGTATATATGTATTTCCAAGTTTGCTGAAAATATAAATATATGATCAACCAAATATATCATTTGTACATGCTCTATGTACACACAATATATTTTATATATGTATACATATGATTATATATAATCATAATACTATTTGCATATAGAGTGTGCAATATATCATGTATACTCACAATATGTTACACACTATGTACGTATGAATCTATGGTGTGTTACATATGGCATACACACATAGTGATATGCATATGCGTACATATATGCAATATGATATATATAAGCATATAATTTTTTAGTAGCTTAAAACTGCCTTAAGACTTTTAGAGTACTCTGTAAAACTTGGAAATGAGATCTGTAAGACAAATTCTGAAAAAGTTTCCCCAGGCCAGCTAACTGTTTCCAGATAACTAATACTCATATACTTACACACATATATACAATATGTATATGTACACCTTTTTTTTTAATCAAGCACTTAAAATATTTCTCTTTTTCCATCCTGTCTTCTCACATCCTCACCACTTTTACCTCCTCCTCCTACCAGAAATGAATTGTCATTTGCCCACTTGAGTTTTATGTTAGTAAACAGCTACAAAACAATGTAAAGACTGAAAAAAGATATGTATAATATATATTTATGTGCATATATATTTCTGCGGTTAGGTAGAGAAATGTGTGTGTGTGTATTTATTTCTTTTAGCTACTTCCTTCAGCTATTCCATTTGTTTCTTTCATAGAACATTGGAAGACTGAAACTGGGGTGGCACAGATTCTTTGGAGACAAACCACTACTTTCTTCCATGTGTCATGTTATTGAAAGTCTCATCTATTGAAGATTATATAGCTTTGAGCAAAAAGTTTTCACTATACAGTGCCACATGAGAATACATGCAGTAAAAATTTCAGGAATGTTGTAGAAATAATTTTATAATTTTCATTTACATTTGAAAAAGAGGAAAAAAGATAGTTGGTAAAAGATATGTATATGTATATACATATGTATATATATATATATATGTATATATATATATGTATATACATATGTATATATATATGTATATATATATATATATATGTTTCTATGTATTCTCATTCTATGTATCATCTACCTCTATGAAGATGATATTAAAAAAGCTAAAACAAAGGATAGCTTTTTTGTTTTCCATTTCTTATCTAAAATGCATATCATTTTCTCTGTAACATACAATTATGCAAACTATTTCAAGAAAGCTAGATAAGCTAATAAAATAATACAGCCAGCATTTATATAGCTTTAAATTTTGCAAAGCATTTTACCAATGTAATCTTATTTTATTCTTACAACAGATGCCCTTATTACTTACACTTTGGGCGATAAATAATATGCATTCATTCGTTCATCCAATGAAATTCATTAAGTGCATACTATGGGATGCACATTGGTGGAAAATACAAAGATTAAAAAAGGCACATGAAAAAATAAAAAATAAAAAAGGCGCATGAAAATTATTTATAATCTATTAGTACAAAAAGATCTACCTTCAAGATGTCTAGTGTGAATTTCTGCCTATTTTTTCCTCTGCTTTGTTATTTTAAAAACTGAGCTCAAATTCTGACACTGCATTCCTCTAGTCTTTTTTTAATTAAAAAAACCTCAACATATGTGTCCACTTTACATATGTATACATAAATGCATGGTATATATATGAATATATAAACATGTATATATTCATATATATATACACACACACACTATATACATACATACATACATACATACATACATACATACATACATACATACATACATACAAACACACACACACACATATATACATGCATGATTATCCTCAAAGGATTAAAGGAGAAATGAAGAAATGAAGTAAAAATCAACAGAAAAAAAATTCTGTGAACAAATCTCTTGAAGATTACCAACATGAACACAGAATTTACTTTATTTAGACTTTATTTTATACCATGATAGTGCCATGAATCACCCCTCATTTCCTGAAAAAAAAATCATATTCAAAAGTCAGCCATCTACTCTCTGGTTTGTATTAAATCTTTATTTATTGATAGCAACATGATATAGTGGAAAGAATGTTAGGTTTAGAGTAGGAAAAACCTGAGTTTAAATCCCAGGTCTGATATTTACTAGCTACATGATATTTAAAGACATCATTCACTCTCTCTGAGCCTCAGTTTCTTCATCTGTAAAATGGTTATAAGCATACCTGTAATACTTACTTCATATGAGTGTTGCAAAGATTAGAGGTGAAAATGTATGTAAAGCATGTCACAACTTTTACACACTATATATCAATTACTATTTATAAATGCCTGTGTCTTTTCAGTCATCGCTCTCTCTTCCTTTTAAGTGCATGATATATTACTTTCCCCAAACAATGAAAAATCCTTCATATATGAGGATAATGCCCTTAACAATATACGCTAATCAGCAAAACTACTTGGTACTGGCTAAGACATAGAGTGGTGGATCAGTGAAATAGGTTAGATATGAAAGACACAGTCAATGACTATAGCAATCTAATATTTGATAAACCCAAAGACCCCAGCTTCTAGGATAAGAACTCACTATTTGACAAAAACTTCTGGGAAAACTGGAAAAGAGTATGGAAGAAACTAGGCATAGACCAAAATCACACAACATATATCAAAATAAAGTCAAAATGGGTTCATGATTTAGATATAAAGGCTGATACTATAAGCAAAATGGGAAAGCAAGGAATAGTTTAGCCATCAGATTTATGGAGAACAGAAGAATTCATGATCAGACAGGAGATATAGAACATTACAAAATGAAAAATGGATAATTTTTATTACATTAAATTGAAAGTTTTTGCACAAACAAAGCCGATGCAACCAAGATTAGAAGGAAAGTAGAAAACTGGGAAGGAATTTTTACAACCCATCTCTGATAAGTGCCTCATTTTAAAAATATATAGAAAATAAAGTCAAATTTATAAAGAATACAAGTCATTCACCAATTGATGAATGGTCAAAGGATATGAACAGATGAAGAAATTAAAGCCATCTATAGTCATATAAAAATGCTCTAAAACAATACATGCTAGAACTCCGGATCTGAGTCATCTTTCTCAGTTGTGATGATCAGTCTGTCCTTTTACTCACCCTTTTCTGCACAGTCCAAATTGTGGCCATTGAACACTCTTAGATGTTTAGCATTATTGTAAATTCTTAATTCCATGCTACAATTTCCCCTTTCACTTGCAAAACTATTTGGGTGTTCTAGTGAAGACACAGTGTTACCTGGCCAAAAAAGATAATAGAAGATCAAATGTTGTTCTTTTTTCATGGAGAAAATCTGGCTTAGGGTTTGCAATATAAGGTAATAGATACAGATGAAAGAAGAAAAAAAAATGAATTCTAAAATCTTATCAGCAATACTTGTAATTAATTTTAGTAGAAATCATGAAATACCACCTCATCAAACAGTACATTTTATTCTTCATTTGGTAAAACTCAGTGAATGTCAATGGTGGGAATGATGGGGAAGAAAATTGCCTTTTCAAAGCCTTCTCTAGTCAGAGTTATTATATTGCTTAATCTTCTTGTGAAGACATCACCTAGTGGAATGGGCAGATGAGATATTTTTTTTTCCCTCACTGGTCATGAAGACAGCTGACACAGGTGTTGTGGAGTGTTTAGAGCTGTGTCAGACATCAAAGATGCTAAGTTCATCTGCTACATCTCAGGCCATCATCAGTCATCTGTACTTTTGTCTTACCAGTGGACTTTGATGACTCTAGAAGACAAAAAGAGGCTGATGACTTTATGTAACTCTGCCTCACTTAAATCCAATTCATATGTAAGTCAAGACATCACCCCATGCTGGTGATGCCATCAGTCTTCTTCTAAAATGAAAGATGAGCAACATACAAACAAACAAACAAAAAGTACTCCAAGGCTTAATTTACCCTACTGATTCTAAGGATATTAAGTAATTTCAAGTTCTAAACTTGAATATTGAGGCTAAGAATTTCTACCTGAGGTGCTACATTTGAAATTGTCTTTATTATATTCTGATATTTTTTTCTTTTCTTCATCAAATCACTTTCAGGCTATCTGGCTTGAATTTTCTCAGTTTCTGTTTTATTCACAGCTTCTACTAAACCTGGCTAACTAGGTTGGGGTGAGGGGAGGAAGGGGAAGCAAAGGAAAACAGAATCAAAAGCAACAAAATCCTGCTCCATGAGAGGCACACAAAATGAAGGCTCATTAATAATAATAGTAGTAGAATATTAAAAAAAAAAACCTTATTCCTAGATAGTGATGTAAAACTCTTGCCATACATTATCCCATTTGATCCACACAGTAAGACAGCAATACCATGAGGTGGGTATTCTTATCCCATTTTATAGATCTTATAGATAAAACTGTGGCTCATTAATATTAGCTTACTTGCCAAAGGTCACACAGCTGGTGAAAGACTCTTATTGTTATTTCCTTTTTAATAGGTTTAAAAAAATCTACAAGGCAAAAATTTAATTGTTCTGGTTTTGTTTATTTAATCTGAACTTACACGTCTTACATGTCTGCCATGGGAGACCACAAGAGGAGTAAGAGCTTCCCAGCTACGAAGGCTTAAGGGTCATAATAAGCCCTGGTAACATCTGTAAGATCCCAGGCCATCACAGAAAAATAATTCACCTATGAGCAATAACTAATATTCTCTGACAAATGTTAAAATTAAAGTTGGTATAAGGGTGACATCAGGATAGTGGTTTATGCACTGACTCCTGAAATATAATCATTTCGCTACTAACAAGGCTGTCATTTCCTCATTGATACAAATTAGCCTTTTGTAGAGCAGAATGTTGGGAGAAAGTCTTTATACTTAGCATCGTTGTGTTTTATGTTAATTCAAGTTAGAATTAAAATGATGAGCAATTAATTTTACATCATGTTTATGTTTGAAAGACATGGAATTATCACAGGACCTTTTCTTGTAGGTGAGCCCATGATTTAATTGGATCAAAACAGAATCTCCTGAGTGTTCTCTTAAAACACACAGACACACAGACAGACAGACAGACAGACACACACACTCACACATTCACACAAGCAAACATATTTCTGTTTATCAAGGCAAAGCTGAAGACTTGAATTGTAAAGGGAATCATCCCTTTACAATTAAGAGTTTTAATTGCTTTTGCAGCACTGCGGGAATATGTAACCTATGGCACTCCAAGGAGAAACCAGTACCTCCAAGAAAATTATGTAAGAGTCCCTCAGTTTTCTAGTCCAAAGATGGTGTGAGACAAATGTGTTTGATCCAGTTAGAGAGAGCCACATACAAATTTATTATTGTCATATTGTGTCTGTTCTTATTGTTGTACTGTATTGCTTCTATTAATGTCAATGAGATAAATGATCTTTAATCCTTATCTTCAAGGTTTCCTTAAGTAAAACTAGTACAAATTATTATTTTAATTTCTTGTACTCATGTAGTTTTATACATCTTATTTTGATCAATAGGCATTTTGCTTAAACCATTAACCTTAAAAAGAAGTAATAGTGATGTCTATCCTACAGTGCCCATTGCCATTTGATGAATGAATGTATTTTTTTTTCAAAAGCCCAGCTCATTCCTCTCATTCACAACATTATTTTAAAAGTGTGATGTTGAAAAGGCTCTGTTTGTGATTTGAATAGCGGTGGGGACTTTGTTGGGTCTTTAAAATTCAATTCAATAAACTTTTATTAGACATATACTTTGTGAAAGGCACTGAGAAAACAAGAATTTCTGTCCTAGGAGTCCTTACAGAATGGTAGTGACAGGGAGAAAAGGTAGCATTAAACACAAACCTCCTTAGTGCTAGTTCTCCAGTGCTAGTTCTTTGGAATTAATACACAAAGAGAGGATAAATAGCTGTAGGGATATAACAAAGTTTAAAGATTGTTTAGTTGATCCATGGTCTTCTTTACTGGAGCCATAGCCTCTCTCAAACAATATCCACCATAACCTTTCTGCACAAATATCCAGAGATGTAAGGAAATGCGAATAATTCATGATATGTCTGTTACAGTTATATTTTATCCTCAGTGCAGCTTACATAGATAGTGACCCAGACGATGTACTTCAACAAGTTCATATCTGCCATTCATAGCTAGGACTTAGATCATTCAATCACCAAGCACTCATCAAGCACCCATCATCTGTCAAGCACTGAGGATAAAAAGACAACAATGAAATATCCCCTAGCCTCAAGGAACTTATATGCTATTTGGAGAGATGACATGCATATAAATATATATTTTCAATTATGGAGAGTGCATTAGTAACATAAATATATGTATATGCATACACATATATATGTATTTATGTAAGTATGGGGGTAAAAAGGGAATAAGCATTTATATAGAGGCCATTATGTGCCAGGCACTATACTAAAGCATTTACAAATATTACCTTGTTTGATCCTCACAACAACTCTGTTAGGTAGGTCCTGTTATTACCTCCATTTTATAGGGGAGGAAAATGAATCAGTACAAGATTAAATGACTTCCCCAGGATTAAAGACTAGTAAATATCTAGGACTGGATTTGGACTGAGGTCTTCCTGAGTCCAGGCCCAGTGCTGTATCAGCTGTGTCAGCTAGCTTATCTTGGGTTTCTCAAACATTGAGCTTTCAGTTTTTATTACTATTATTTTTGTTTTTTGCTTATTTTTTGTCTTACTGTGATTTAAGTGACTTTTTTTCTTTTAAAACTAGTTATAATTAGTTTTTAATGAGGTCTGTTTTATAACATAGTTTGAGGTCTGGCAATCTTATGACCCCTTCATTGGTAATTTTCTCCTTATTTCCCTTGAAATTATAGTATTTTTGTTCCTTCAAATTAATGTTATTATTGTTTTGTTTCCTTCTTCAAAATATCTCCCTTGCACTTTAATTGATTTATCATTAACACTGTAAATTGATTTACATAATATCATTTCTTATTACATTTTTACAACACAAACATGATCAGTGATAGTTTTCTAGCCATTTTTTCTTTATTTCAGTTGTGGAATTTTTCTGTATTTATGTAAATCTTGCATATGTCTTAGTAATTTAACCCTCAGATGCTTTTTTCCTTGAGTTTTTATAGTTATTTCAAATTGAAGTTCTCCCAAAAATGTATTCATTCATTCATTTTATTTGTTAGTGTTAAGTAGACATGAGAGGGAGTGTGGTATTGTGGATAGAAACCAAAATGACATCAAAATTCTGGTCACTGCTGTCTGTTGCCCTGTTATCATATGATTACGCCCTGCCAAGCCTCAGGCTTGGGTTAATCTTACCGTTCACTGTCATCCTTCTCTGGCATAAATGCTGCTGAACAAAGATGGAGAAAATCAAGTGCAAGTTCTGGCTAGAAGTCCTCTACAAACTTATACTACATAATCTCATCTGTACCCTCATTACTTCTAGGTAACCCCACTACCTTCATCAACTTATTATCCTACTTTCTAGGGACTCTTCCAAACCTTTTAATCCCTTCTCAAACATACTATAGTCCCACCACCCTCCACCCCACAGCTCTACTCTCTCAGCTGAGAGCCACTCACCATGAGCTCCTTCTTATCATCTCATCCTTGTCTCCTATCACCAAGATAAGTTCTTGCCACTGTCTACTTTTTCAGTCCTGTCTCACATGATGAAGTGACCTTACTTCTTATCAACCTCTCTACTTCTTCAAGATATCCCATTCCATTCCATCTTTTCCAACACATTGCTCTCTCAGTCATCCCCACTGTCACTTATTTTCAATGTCTTCTTATCTACTTCCTCATTCCTTACTGCCTACAAATATGTCCATATCAACCCCAACATAAAACACCCTCACTTGATCCTTCCATCCCCACTAACTATTGTCCTGTATATTTTCTGATCTTTATAGCTAAACTCCTCAAAAATGCTTCCTACGATAGCTGTCTCCCAGTTTTCTCTTCTCATTTTCTTTTTAAATCCTTTCAGTTTGGCTTCCAACCTTATCATTACACCCAAACTGCTCTCTCCAAAGTTACCAATAATCTCTTACTTGTGAAGTCCAGTGGTCTTTTCTCAATCCTCATTCTTCTTGACATGTCTGCAGCCTTTGACCTATTGATAACTCTCTCCTCAATATTCTTTGTTCTCTAGTCTTTTTCTGGACACTATTCTTTCCTGCTTGTCCACCTACATGTCGGATTGTTCCATTTCAATGTCGTTTTCTGGATCATCATCCAGATCTTACCCTCTAAACCAACCATAGGTGTCCCACAGAACCTAGCACTGTGCCTGGAACATAGTAGACACTTAATTAATGTTTATTGATTGTTTTCAAGTACTGTTTCTGATGCCTCTTGGCTATGAAAGCCTAGGCCAAGTCAATTAGCTCTCTAGTGCTATAATTTGCAGAAAATATGTCAACCTAGTATTGGTGGAAGGAGCCTATACCAGTGAAATAACAGGTCTAGTTCCTGTGCTATGTGGATATATTGGCAATTTTAAATAGGCTTTGTTCTGAAGGGCCCTTCATTCTTAGCTGGCATCATCAGCAAGTCTGTCACTCAGCCAACAACTTCTTATATGTCTCTACAATAGGAGGTTACCATAGTAACCAAGAGTATAGGAAGGAGAAATAGCTTCTTTTACATAAAGGGAGTTGCAGAAATGATTTTGCAATTGAAAAACAAACTGAAGGACCTGCCCTTCTTATCATCTCCATCCTATGTTTTAGGTTATCTTTTTTTAGCCAATAAATGTGGCCATTTTAGCCTCACTCTACTATTTAAAGAAACCAATGAATTTTTCTACGGAGGGTGCCTCCTTTAAAAGCCAAGCCACTTCCCATTAAATCCAAGAATTACTGGAAAATATATGGTATATGAATGAATGTGATATGATTGTATCTTTACACTTGAAAAAGGGAAAGATTTCAGAGAAAACTGGGAAGACATATGAACTGATGCAAATTGATGCTAGCAGAACTAGAAAAACAATGTATAGAGTTTTGACATATTACAAATGAATTACTTTGAAAGGTTTAAAAACTCTGATCAATGCAATAGCCAATAATAATTTCAGAAGATGACAAAAGAAGGATATTCCCCACCTTCTAACAGAAAGGTGATAGACTGAAAATCCATCATCATGCATATATTTTTAAGTGGTCAATGTAGTAATTTATTTATTTGTTACCAAGATTTTATTTTTCTTTTTTCATTCTTAAAATGGAAGAGGCAATGTGTGTAAGAGAAAAAAAATCCTTGTCAATCGAAAAAAATTAAAAATAGTCAAGACACATGATTCTTTGTAGTGATAGTGGGGAAGGTGGAGAAGGAAATATGAGAAATGTGGTCAGATCCTAACTAGGCATGTCCTTCTCCCACCACTGGACCAGCTGGTCCATATTCTTCTGCTCAGAAGCTAGGTCCATTACATGCATTTGTTTTTATCTACTCATGTTTCACACATTTATGCATTGCAGCAATTATTCTTCTGAGGTAAGTGAGTGGTCTTTCTCCCTTCCTTAGGGAACATGCGGGCAGGTCTCTCATATAGGATCATGGCATTCTAGATCTAGAGCTGCAATGGACCTCAGAAATATAACACTTTCAGTTTACAGACAAGGAAATTGAGAAACATGGAGGTTAAGTGACTCAGTTAATTGGCTGTGCCATGTGTTGGAAGGCCACTATCCAGAAGACACTTCCCCCTTCATTTTCTTGTATGCTTTTATCTTGCCTTCCTGAAATGATAACAAAGAAGGATGATATAGGATCATAGATTTCATGATTCAGAAGAGTACTAGAGATCATGAAGTCCAATCTCTTCATTTTTCAGATGAAGAAACTGAGGCACAGAGAAGTCAAGTGACTTACCCAGGGTCAGCTAAGTAGTGTAGCAAATAGAGTTCTAGGCCTGCAGTCAAGACCACCTATGTTCAAATCTGGCCTCAGATATTTAATAGCAATATGACTCTGGGTAAATCACTTAACCTCTGTCTGCCTCATATGCTTCATTTACAAAATGGGGATAATAATAGTACCCACCTCACAAGATGGTTGTGATATTTGTAAATCTCTTAGCAGAATGTTTTGCACATAGTAAGTACTAAATCAATATTGTTCCCTTCTCTTCCTAGTGTCTGATTTATTCAGACTTATTCTTTTATTTTAAAATTTTCATATTTAATTTATTTTATTTTAATATTTAATAAAATTATAAATGTATTAGATCCTATTCCAAAGCAAGTGTTCCATCCACTACACTATCCTGTCTGCTCTAATAATCTTCCAAGACATCTCCAGAGCATTGTCTTGTAGTCCTATAAATAATTGGTCATGGAAGGAGAAGTAATGACAATAGCATCCTTTAAGTATCATATTCCTCTCTACCTTCTCTCAGTTCCACATGAACCCTTATCAATTTCTGCAAAGAATCACTGAATGCCCAAAGATATGGGAAGAGTACATTTCTTCCACCAAACACTTAAGAGCTTCTTTTTCTTGTGGTTGTCATATGAGAATTGTCCTTTAGACACAAATATTTTTTAGGCACTTTAGATTATCCCTAATAAAGATAGGAGCTCCAAGCAACATACTGTAAATCACAAACACATTTGCTATACTTATCAGTGCACAAAAGGGAAGCAGAAGCTGTGTGTCAGTGTAGGGACCATGGAATTAGGAAGATGTTTGTCAAAGGGCCAATTACTTTTCAATGTCTTATTTCTGCTTAACCAATAATGTCTCAGCTTGAGCAGAAGCTATAATCACATATAAAGGTCACCGCTAAACCCTGGAATCCTTAATTACTAGGTGTCTTATGATGCATTTACTATTTAATATCATCTCAGACCAAGTAACCTTATAACAATAACTAGCATTTATAGGGCACCTTAAGGTTTGCAAAGCATTATATGTTATCTCATATGATCCTCACAACAACTCTATGATGTAGGAGTTATTGTTATTCCCATTTAACAGGTGAAGAAACAAAGAGAAAGGTTAAGTAACTTGCCCAGCATCACATAAACTTGTTAGATGTTTGAGTCAGGATTTGAACTCTGGTCTTCCTGACTCTAAGTTCAGCAGTCTAGCCACTGAGCCAGATACATTATTCCAGAGCAAAGCAGGGCTATGTAATGCACAGGGCAGCTAGGTGGAGCAGTAGATAGAGTGCTAGGCCTGAAGTCAGGAAGACTCACCTTCCTGAATTCAAACCTGACCTCAGACACTTAATGGATGGTGGCATAGCTAGCAAATCACTGGGTAAATCACTTAACCCTGTTTGCCTCAGTTCCTCATCTATGAAATGAGATCTAGAAGAAAATTGAAAACCACTTCAATATCTTTGCCAAGAAAATCCCAAATAAGATCATGAAGAGTTGGACATGACTAAAATCACTGAACAAGGAATGTAATACACACAATCTACATTCAACCCAGTCCATCTCATACTCAAGCTTCAATTACAGAACAAGGATTTGTCTTTTCACAATTCCCATTCAGCCATGTGAGTACATACTCACTCCATATAGAATTATATGAAACTTCCGTATTTCTTATGAATTTATTTTCTTTCTACCCTATTTCCTCCCTTCCTTCCTTCTCTTCTATTCCATTAATGTATTTGCAATTTTCTTCATCTCTTCTAGCTTTACCTTCATCTTCTTCTGGTGAATGATGCAGAAGTAATGTCTATAGTGGAAATGGGACATATTACCCATTAAACAACAGTGGCTTCTTCCTTTAAAACCCTTGGAGAAGGATAAGGGAGGTGCCAAAGATTATCCCTTCAACCTTTATCCAATCCCACCTCACCTTGTCATGGCTTTCTATTCCCCTCCCACCTCACCTTTCCATGGCTTCTGTTTTAGGTTCTTGAGTTTTCCTTTCAACCATTCTCTCACACTGATAACTTGGCGAAATCTGGGAGAAAGAAAAGAAGGGAAGTGACCATACCTTTGATGAGATATTAATGTCCCAGATGTTTGATGCTCTCACCTACCCCCTAAATCTATCATTTCCACCTCTCACCCATCATTGTCCCAGGCATTCCTCACCTAACACCCTCAGCCTCTTCTTCCCTTGGTGGGCTTTGGTGCTTAAGTCCCTCAGCTCCTGGAGTTGTTGACAAAGGAAAGCAGTTCTTGAAGGAGTGTTTTGTGGCACCAGGTTTTCCAGTAGCCAAATTACATCCTTAAAGTATTTGGGATCACATTCAAGACAGCTCCTAGTGACCATAGTTCCCAGGAGTAATAAGAACAACGGTAACCACTAAGAACCCATTTGCTTTCCCCCTCCCTCCCCAACAGCATGTTGTCTTGGCAACCAGTTTCTTAGTTCATTCTCTTCCACGGTGTAAGAATGAAAATCATCTGGGTAGCTATTCAGCCATTTCCCCAAGAGACTTCGCTTGGGGATGTTTACTCATTTCTTTTAATCTGCTATTTCATTCTAAAAGAGTGACCTAAGAATACACGTAGTAGGTGCCTGAGTTCTGTGTGCTGAATGTTAGAGAAAGGTTGAGGGAAGTGGGCTAAAGGCACAGGATGAAGGAAATTGTGGAGGGTTCTTAGTTCTTCTCCAATTCTGTCTCTCCCTATTTTAATGTCTAAAAATCCATTCAACCAGGTAATATAAACTTTGTGTTTTCTAGAAAATGATTTCATTTCCTCTCCCCAGCCCTAACCAAATACTTTCATAACCTCTTCAATTCAGCTTTTTAGTTCTTGGTGAAAGATCAAGAGAAAGGAGAAGAATGAAAGAGCTTCCCATTTTTGTGTTATTCTAGCCTTGACACTCTTTTAGATCATAAGAGGCTGAAAAAGAAGGTGACTGAATTCTTTAGTGAAATTAAAAAAAAAATTCCAACAGGAAATGATAATGGGAAGGAGGAATCAAGTGACCATATCTTAGGAAAACTGGGAGAAAGGATAGACTTACAAAGACTATGGAACAAGACAGAGTTGGTCAAAGTCAAGAAATGTGGGAGGGCACTGTCAGCATGAGCTAGGAAAGCAAAAAGTGTCACGTTTTGTCTTTTTTGTTTTGTTTTGTTTTGTTTTCTGCTCCAACTAACAAATAACTTCTAACTTCTGAGAATCTCAGAATAGCCATAGATCATGAGATCAAAGATTTAGACCTTGAGAAGACCTCAAAGGTGATCTAGTCCAACCATATCACTTTAAAGATGAAGAAACTGAAGCCCAGTGAGGTTACGTTACTTGTCACAGCCAGTAAAGGCAGAGATGAGATGTTAACCAAGATCTCAGCCCAATTCTGAAAGGATTTTCTTTCACTTAATCCTGAATATAAACAACCTAATACTACTAAGGAAGATAAATGAAAGACTGGCAAGGTAATGACTAGACCCCAGGGGCAGGAGGTACTGTACATCAGAGGTGGATACCAGATGATAAGTTAACTTGTTAAACTGAGAAAGGGAAATAAATACTAAAGACATTTTGGAAACTTTGGTCATAGACCTAGAGAAGAACATGTTGATACTTGGAAAGGACTATGGAATTGAGTCAAATGCAAATGGCCAATATTTAGCCGCTCTGCTCCATCAATAAAACTTAGAGAGCTAGCCTAGTAACAGGAATATGGGCAAAGAAGGAACTGGGAACTCAGATTTGTGCTTAAGCAATATAGTATGGTAGGTTATTTTCCCCTGTCATTACCACTGGCAACTCTGTTCTGCCCTGAGGTTATTTTTAATCTATAAAATAAATGTAGACTAGATGGTTCTTTCCAGCTCTAAATCCTAGAATGTTATAAAGGGCATATTTCAAGTGATTCAGGGTCAGAAATCAGAGATATGGACAAAGTGGGAACAGAAAAGGGTCCTAAGTGCCATCCAAGGATCAGGAGGACAAACTAACTTTTTTTTTTTTAGTTTTATTTTATTTTTAATTTGTGGAGTAAAACAACCATTTCTATAACATAGTATAAAAAAAAAAGGTGATTGCACATGAAACTGCATATCTATTATGTACAACTTGCTGTTCCTTTTAAATATATAATAAAAGTTATCTTGTGAATTTCTTTTTAACTTCTTTTTTCCCTTCCCCCTGCCCTAGTAATGGCTACCATTTGACACAAATATGCATAAATATATATATGTAAAATCATTTTATACATACTTCTATTTATCAATTATTTCTCTACATGCAGATAGCATCCTCCTTCATATGTCCTTTGTAGTTAATTTGGGTATTTACAATAATCAAAATTACTTATTTCAGGCAAATAATTCTGGAAGATGGAAGAATAGGACAGATATTTCCAGGCTCCCCAGATTTCCTACACAAACAGCAAATAACCACTAAGTAAGAGAAGAGCAGCAAAAATAAAGGAGTAAAGGACTTGTCTTCTGAAGACCTCAGAGAAGACTCATGGGCTGAGGTTTACTTTGAGTGAAATGTAAACACCTCCAGGCCAACTCCACTGAATCAACAACCAGTGAGCCCTGAGTGAAGCGGAGTAGGCCTCAAGAAATTTCACCTCAACTTTTGAATCATTCAGACCTCAGGAAATTTCACTTCAGGAACTTTCACCTTACAGCCTCAGGAACTTTCACCTAGTGAACTTTTACCTCACAAACTTTCACTTCAGGAACAGCAAATGCTAAGTGAGGGAAGATTGAAGGACCCCCTGCTGTTTCCAGAAGCCAGGCCGTGTGGTACTTACCAGATGTGATCCTAGGCTATGCATGTGAATGAAGAGGATCAAGCACAAGCCCAGTGAGGGTGGTACTGAAGGGAGCAAGAACATTTCTGGGACCATGTGGCTCAGGCTTAGGGGAGGAAAAGAGGAATCTCTGAGGTTGAGCCCTTGGACAGAATTCAAAAAACAACAGTAAGAAGGATCTGAGGCTTAGGACAACGTTACCCATACCTCAGGATTAAAACTTGATAGTAATAATATTAAACTGCCCAAAATAAAATAAGACAAATTAAAAACAAAAAGTGAATAAGCTAAGGAAAAACAACCTCGTTGTTGATAGCTACTTTGGTGTAAATGATCTGGGTTCATATTCAGAGAAAGATAATGAAGTAAAAAAAGCCACTTCTACCCTAAAGAACAACATCAAATATCCAAAAGCCCAAAAAGAAATCTTGGAAGAAAGTAAAAATTATTTCAAAAATCAAATAAGAAAGAATGAAGACAAGTTCAAAAAGAAATAAGAGAAATCCAAGAAAATTATGAAAAGAAAGTTAACCTATTAGAAAAAAAAATTTTTAAGGAAGAAAGTAACTCCTTGAAAACTAAAATTAGACAATTTATGTTATGAGACACCAACATATAATAAAACTAAAAAAATATAGAAGAGAATCTGAAACATTTCATTAGGAAAACTACTGATCTGGGGGACAGACTGAGGAGAGACAATATAAGAATTCTTGGCCTACCTGAAAGTTATGATAAAAAAAAATCTGGATACAGTATTACAAGAAATTTTTAAATAAAATTGCCTTGAAGTTGTAGGGGGAAAAAAAAAGTAAAGTAGAAATACAAAGAATCTACTGATCATCACCTGAAAGAGATCGTAGGAAGAAAATTTACAGGAATGTCACACACAAGTTTCAAAATTCCCAGGTTAAAGAGAAAATATTACATGAGCAAAGAAAAAAAATATTACAGAAAAACAGCCAGGTTTTCATAAGACCTAGCAGCTTCTACATTAAAAGACCATAGGTCTTGGAACACTATATTTTGAAGAGCAAAGGAACTGGGGTTTCATCAACTTCTCCAACAAAGTTGAGTATAATCCTGATTGGGGAAAAAAAAAAAAGAGTATTTGATGAACTGAAAGACTTTCAGGTAGTTGTAACAAAAAGACTAGAATGCAATGGAAAATTCTATATAAAAGATCCAGAAGACATACAAGGAAATAAGACTAATTATAAGGTCACTGATTAGTGTGACCCTGGGCAAGTCACTTAACCCTGACTGCCTCACCAAAAGGCAAAAAGAGAGAGAGAGAGAGGAGAGAGAGAGAGAGAGAGAGAGAGAGAGAGAGAGAGAGGAAGGAAGGAAGGAAGGAGTGTCATTACCCAACTGGCAGCTGGGTCCATAGTGGGGCAGCTATCTGCCTGCATCCAGAGAAAGAACTGAGAAATAGAAGTATATATAGAATAATTTTACAAAAATATGTTTATATATGTATATATACATATATACATACAGACACACATGCACATATGTGCATGTTTAGATAATATACATTTCACAATACCCATATACCTCTTGTATGTATGTGTGTGTGTGTCTATGTATATATGTATATACCTCTTGTCTCTAATGCTAGTTATCTGTAGGGCTGGGTGGGGGGAGGAGGAAAGAAAAGAAAAGAAATTTAAGTAATAATATTGGATATTTGAAAAGGAATATTAAGTTGTGCTTAGTAGATTTGCAGTTTCATAGATAACCACCTTTTTATTGCACTGTTATAGAAATGTTTGCTTTATTACATAAATTAAAAATAAAATGAAATAAAAAAGTATTGTTACTGTAAACAATGTTCTCTTGGTTTTGCTCATTTCTCTCCATTATTTCATGCAAATTTTTCCATATTTTTTCTAAAATCATGGAGGTCATCCTTTCTTATGGCACAGTGTTATTCCATGACAATTATATACCATAACTTATTTAGCCATTCCCCAATTAACAGGCATCCTCTTAACTTCCAGCTGCTTTTCTTTTTTTTTGCCACTACAAAGAAGGCTGCTATAAACATTTTAGAATATGTATGTTCTTTTCCTTTTTCTCACATAATCTAATGAGCTACCTTCTGAGAGAGACCAGCTCATTATACATATTATACTATCTCTCAACATACTAAAATATATACATTAAATTTAACCCCCAATAAAATTCTCCTTTAGTGCTTCATGGTAGCATGGGGATCACTCTTAGTTTGCCAAATCAATTCCGATGGAGGGCATGTTCTCGACTAGCTGGGAAGTCTTTGATTATGGTCTTGCAGTGGATTCTATATCTATCATTTGGAGACCTGAATGAATTCATATTGTCTTTTCTCAGTCTTTTCTCAGTCATCATTCTCTTGACCTCTGTTGCAGAATTTGACACTTTTGATCATAATCTTTTCATATAGATTATCTTCTTTCTAGGTTTTTATGACACTCTTTTCTCCTAATTTGCTACTTTCCAGTCTGACCAAAGCCACAAACGCCAAGATACATGGTGATTAAATTTAACAGTCATTTCAGACATAAGTTCTGCAAGCATAATGCTCTTCCCAATTTCCTCTGAAGAAAGAAAAGAATGATTAATGAATCAACTTTTAAAAACCCAGAAAAATCAAAAATTAATAACTCACAAACAAGTTTAAAAATAGAAATAGTAAAATCCAAGACAAGATAAAATTTGCAACAGAATGACTATATTTTCATTTTTGTAAATTGATAAATTTTTATATTTTACAGGCATTTATAATACATACCTTCCACTGACCCCCCCCACTAAACAATAACAAAATGAAAAATAAAACCACTATTATAAACATAAATAATCCAGCAAAACCAATATCCACATTTTTCATGCCCTCTCATATTTTTTTTCTACGTGGTTTAAGTTAATCATCTCTCTGACAGGAGGTAAATGTTATGTTTCATCTTCAGTCTTTGGACTCATGGCTTGACACTGCATTAATCAGTTTTAAAATCTTTTGAAATATTTTTTTTCTTTATTATGCTTTTGCCATTGTATAAATTATTTTAGTTTTGCATACTTTATTCTGCATCAATTCACAAAGGCCTTTCCAGGTGTTGAGGCCACATGATAAATATTACGGAGAAGTAGACATTTTTTCCCTTCCTCTCAAGTTCTCAAAACTCTCCAAAACAGAAATTATGAACCAAAGACAGACAGACTTTAGCTATGTACATGATTTGGGATATCTAGAATTCAAAAAAAGGGAAAATAAGCTAATCTATTAATTCTATACTGAGCTCATGCAACACCCCTCCCTACCTCCAAGGATACCAGCATGGAAGGTGTACTACCAAACTCATAGGGCTCCCCAAAAGTATCTATGAGCAAATATCACAAAACAAAGGAAAATTATCCAGTGTGTGAGGAGATAAAAACCTTGTGGAATCTGAGGAGAACGTTGAAGCACAACATGCTGTTTCTGAGGGGTTTAAAAGGGAAATGATAATTATGAGAGCAGAATTTGTGGCTTGCACAGCAAAAATAATGGGCTGAATAGAAAAACTGGAATCTGGAACGGCAAATCTCAACAAAGAAATAAAAAAGAATAATAGATTAAGAATGCAAATACCTGGAAGTTAAGGACAATCTGAAAGAAGAGAAGCCAAAAACAATAACATTAAAAGCAAATATGCTCACTACGCAAACATATACTGACTATGAAGATAACATGTGTAGGGAAAACCTAAGGATCATTGGTCTCCCAGAACAAGATAAGTAAAAACAAAAACAGAAACAAACAAACAAAAGAAAACCTTAACACAATAATGCAGGAAAAATACAACAGAATTGCCTAGAAGTTCTGAACATAGAAAATCAAATACAATTGAAAGAATGCATAGATTGCTTCCAGGAAAAACAAATCCCAACAAACAAAAACAAAGAAAAACACCAAAGTACAAACTCCAAGACATATAACAGTTAAACTTAAAAATTCAGTTCAGAAACAAGTTCTACAAGCGTAAAGATCTTCCCAGTTTCCTCTGAAACTGTCCATTTTATCATTTCTTATAGCACAATAATTTTCCATTCCATTCATATAACATGATTAGTTTAGACATTCCCTAGTAAGAAGATACCACCTTATTTTACAATTTTTAGCTATTTTGAAAAAGGCTACTATAAATATTTTTGCTGTTACAGGTCTTTTTCAACTTTCTTTGTTTTCCCTTGACGAGTTGCCCTAATAGTGGTATAAAAGGGTCAAAGTGTATACACATTTAGGTAACTGGGCATAGTTCCACAGTACCATAGTATCACCAACAGGGCATCAGTGTGCCTGTAAAACAGAATATCTATTAAAATGATAATGCATAAATATTTATGAAAAATTAAGTATTCAGATTAACAGAACAAGAAAAAGAGATTCTAAACAAGTCAATACCAGAAAAACAAACTGTGCAAGATGTAAATGAACTCCTTCCCAAAGGGAAAGCAAGCAACCTTGGTCTACACAAAGTTCCAAGTGAATTAATTCAAATATTTAAAGTACAATTAACCTGCATGATAGATATACTTCACCAAAAATAAAAAGGCAAAAAAATGCATCTTTCCAAACTCCTCTTATTAGACAAATATAATCATCATACCCAAACTGGGGAGAAATGTAGCGATAAAACATTATTAGTGTGTGTATGTATGTATGTATATATGTATGTATACACACACACACATATATATATATATATATATATATATATATATGTATATATATACAAATTCAAACATATTTTGAACCTGAATTCATCTCAGTTGTGTTTAAAAACCTACTAAAAACTTAGATTATAAACTCCTTGAATTCAAATAAGACTTTTTCTCATTTAAAAAAAGCAATTCTCAATCTTTAGTAGTGTATTGCCTACAGTAATTGTTCAAGAGATTATTAATATTGCTATTGAACCTTGTACAATTAAAAGTAAGGAAGCAAAATCAGAACCAGGAGAAATTCTTCAAATATTAAAGTGCCTTCCTGACCCTAAAAATGTTTGCCTCACAAATTTCCATTTGTTTGAATTGCCTATGGTTAGCTTGGCCTAAGATGAGTGAATGGTGAGATAAGGTCTACCCATAGGATTGATGCCAATCCTGGCCTGCCTGAGGAATTCAAGATTTACAATCTTATTTTCAGCATTTCCAATAATATTTTAAACAGTGAATCTATATCTTATTTTCAAAGCAGGGCTCAATTCAGTTACATGCATTGAAATGTAACCTAAAATAAATGACTTGTCTTGGATTCTATTGTTCATCTCCATTAAAAAAATTAATAAAACCTTTGAGTCATAAAGAAAATGATAATAATACAAGTAATATTGCCATGTTAATGAAGATAATATCACTAATGCAGAACTGGTTTCAGGTGTTGGAGCAGTGAGTGGCATAATTGACAAAACACTGGGCCTGGCCTGGAGTCAGAAAGACTTGAGTTCCAAACCAGCCTCAGGTCCTTACTAATTGTGTGACCCTGGACAAGTCACTTACCTTCTATTTACCTCAGTTTTCTCATCTGCAAAAGAGAGATGATAATAACAGCACCTAGCTCTCAGGTTTATTATAAGAATCAAATAAGCTAATAATTGTAAAGTGCTTAGTACAGTGTCTGACACAGACACTATTATTATTATAATAGCTATCATTTGAGTATTAAGTTTATAGAATAGGTGACTGGTTTCCTTTGGTAGTGTCATATACCAAAGTCATGCATGTTTTGTTTTCTTATACTATATAATTTTTCATTTAATCTTATCTGTAATATAATAAACTTCTCTATGAATTAAATCTATATTTTCCCCCAAAATTTAATATTACATTGAAATTTTAAAGTACTCATCAGAGGCAGGATGTGAACTTATATCTTCTGAAGCCAGTTCTTTATCCACTACAACATGTTGCTTTTCAGTTTTGCTAATACTCTGTAAAATAGGATAACTCCCAGCTTAGTCACTACAGTTTTGATTTTATTTTCCTTATTTCCTTTTTTAAAGTATTCTTTTCTACTGGTTTTGTGAGTTGATTGAGTACACAGAGGTTTAGAAATAAGAGAATAAATTCAATAAAGAAAAGCAAAAAGGGTTCTCACAGACATCTCCTTTTATCCCATGGTAAATCTGGTTGCCAGATCTATCCTGACCTAGAGATAATGAGTTTCAGAAGCTTAGACTTCTTTTAGTCCTTCCTGATGAGCAGTTTGCTCCAGATGAGCCCTGATACATTTCCTCCCATCCTCTTCACTTAACAGGATTCCCTAGCAGCCTTTGAGATGAGTCCAGTCACCTCTGGTGACTGTTCTTTTGAGGAAAGCATGTTAACCCTTTTCCTGATACTAGTGAGAGGTTAGGTAGCCACCACCTGACACTTGGTTGTGCTGCTATGTATTATTTGCCTGTTAGGCTCACTGTGTAGTATGGAATTAACCTAGAGTGACATGATCATTGATTCAGAAGAATTCAGTTTCATTTTTTTTAAAAAAGTGATTTATTCTCACTTCCTGCCCATCAGTTTTCTTTTTAAAAGGAAGTCTGAGAATCAGAACAACACTCAGTGTTTCTCTCAGGATACTACTTTCCTCTTTTTGACCACATATTTATAGTTAAATTGAAATAGATAGCTAGATATAGATCTAAATAGATCTTGATCTAGCTAGATCTACACATAGATCTAGACCTATTTAGATGTCTCTTTCCCACTTTTAAAGAAAATCTCCGGACCTTTTCAGAATAAGAATGAAAATTCTCTCAGTACTCAGCATAAAAGTCATAGTCACATAAAAGTCTTACTAAGTGATCTACATATCAAACAAAAAACCAATCAAACATCTTAGTTCTTTAAAAATAAATTGTACTACTAGTAAAAATAGATGAATATCCCTTTTCTGAGTAAAAAGAGAGAAAGGATGTCATTTTTAGTAAATCCACAATATAGACACCAATCTTGGGTTATATTGGAAAATAAGGATTTATAATGTTGTTCCTAGCTTTTCCACTGACTTCCTATGCAGGAAATCTGTAATATGTCAAGATAGCCTGAAAATCTTGACATTACTATAAGCCATACAAATAAGGGGAAGGAAAATATTCTCTTACATATAGTTACTGGATTCAGCCAGTTGGTCATTCAATTCCCACCTGGTCACCATAGGAATTAATTCCTCCTCTAAGGAGAGTTATACAGGTCAAGGGAAAAACTTGGGAAGAAGAAAGACAAGAAGTCACTTGTTTTGAGTACAATTTAGCAATGGATTCCATTTAGCAATGAAAATAACTTTTGAAGAATGATGTCTTATTGCTTCCTTATTTCTCATAAAATCCTCAGCTTACATTTACTCAATTCTATTTTTAAGCAATTAATTTCTTCAGTGAGCTTTTGTACCTCCTTTTCTATTTGGCCAGTTCTGCTTTTTAAGGCATTCTTCTCCTCATTGTTTTTTTGTGTATCTCTTTTACCATTTAGCCTAGCCTGTTCTTAAGGTGTTATTTTTTTTCAGGTTCTATGTGTGTGTGTGTGTGTGTGTGTGTGTGTGTGTGTGTGTGTGTGTGTTTGTGTTCTTTACAGAGCTATTGACTTGTTTCTCATGTTCTTTTTTCCATCACTCTCATTTGTCTTTTCATTTTTTCCTCTATCACTCTTACTTGTTTTTCAAAATCCTTTTTGAGCTCTTCCATGGACTGAGATCCATTCATATTTTTCTTGAAGGCTTTCTATATAGGAACTTTGATTTTGTTATCTTCTGAGAGTGTGTTTTGATCTTCCTTGTCACAATAATAACTTTCTATGGTCAGAATTTTTTTCTCATTTTCCTTGCCTATTACTTGACTTTTAATTCTTTGTTAAAATAGGGCTCTGCTCTCAGGGTAGAGGGGGCACTGTCTCAGACTTCAGGGGTTTTGTGCAGCTGTTTATCTGAAATTCTTCTAGGGACCTGTAAGTTTTCAGTTTTTCCAAGATCTAAGGGGAGGTTTTTGTTGCTCTCTTGACCTGTGCTGTCATCTATGAGTGACAACAAGCATTCTTTTCTGCCCTGGAACTGTTACGAAGACCCTCACACCACTGTGGCCACAAGTTCTGGTGTGCTAGCAGCCCTTATCCTGGGACTGCCAGAGAGGACTGACTCTTATCTGAGTATGGGCAAAACAACAGAGCCTTGCCTCAGTGCTAGCAAAGCACCCTTGTAATCTCCTTCTTGCCAGTTGTTTGACCCCCTTACCAACTGTGGACTGAGAGTTCCAGAAGCATCTGCTACCTTTGCTGATTCAGTGACTCCCAAAGGTCTACTCCTGGTTTGCTGGAGCCAGGGTTGTGCTGGTGTGTCCTATGCTGCATTCTCACCTAGGTGGGACAGACCTTTCCCGCTTATCTTCTAAGTTATCTTTGTTGTCTGTGGGCAAAGATGTCTGGAAAATGCCACTGTTACCCACAGATTCAGTCTCCCTGAGGCCTGCACCTGGTTTTCTGGGGCTAGCTCTGCAATGGACTGAACTCCTCTTTCACTCTGGTGCAATAGACATTTCCTGCCAAACTTCTAAGTTGTCTTATGCTGGAAAATTGTTTCAGTCTGTCTTCTTGTGGATTCTGATGCTCTAGGACTGGTTTTGAGTTATAATTTAAAGGTATTTTGAAGGATTTAGGGGAGAGCTCAGGCAAGTCTCTGCCTTTATGCTGCCATCTTTGCTCCACTTCCAAAAAATTATATCCATGGAGTTGGTTGCCTACAAATTAGGTGAACTGGCCACATGCTCCATCGGTTTTGATTCTAAGAGGGAACCTGGATATCACAAGCACGTCTTAGCATTCCTCCTTGAACTCTCCATTTTCCTTTTGACTTCACATTTACACATATTGGATTTTGAAAGAAAATCTGTACACCCAATTTAGAAGTATACTTGCTTGTCAATTGAAAGTGCTTTTGTTAAACACAATGCTTCCTCTTCTTCCTAGTGCCTCACATGGAAATGTTTAATTGCTTTGGAATTTTTATGGTGGTGGTCGCTGTTATTCCTTTCTGTCAGGTCTCCTCCCCAATCTACCTCAGTCAAACATGTTCTTTATAAAGGTCATTGTTTTTAATGGCAGGCTAAGTATTTACATCATCTATTCTATAAAGTCATGCTTGTTGTTGATGTTTGTTTATTTTTTCCCTTGGCCTTAAGAAAATGAATCTAATTTGTGGGAAATGCTATGTTATCGACCAGTTCATTGGAAGTTTAATCAAATTCTGTTGTACCTTGCAGCCTTCTGAAAAAAATACGTTGTAACCTTTCTTGCTATCTAATGCCCATTTTTTCTTACTGGGATCTAGGTGTTTAAAATAATTTTGTTTTTCTCATCTTAATTTTTTCACGGAATAAAATAAGGCTTTTGCTGAAATTGAGATAGGAGGATTTCACTTTTGACAGAAAAGTAAAATCTTAACTGAATGGATCATTAACCACTGGAAAAGGCTTTTAGAGGAGGAATGAGATAAGCAACTGTGCCTGTGATGTGGTCTAGGTGAAGTTCAGCCTAGAGGTAGTGAATTTGGTGAAATACTTTTGGAGTTCCTTTCTTACATGATGCCAAAAAAAAAAAAAGAAAAAGAAAAAGATGGTATTATATTGGAAAGCATGTGTTTTGGATAACATTTTCTTTAAACAGACTAAAATGATTTGTACAAGCATAAATAGCATATAGGTATATCTATATTATACATAAATACATACACACATAAGTGTATATGTATACATATATGTGTATGTGTAAATATACACACATATATATACACATACATGCAACCTTTTTTCCTCTTTGTTGCCAGACCTTCCAATTATTATAGTCTAGTCTATAGGAAAAATATTTTTTCATAGCCCCATGCTATGAAAATTTTAAACAAAAATATTTGTTGCACAAAAATGTTTATCAGATTAGATGTGATAATGATATATTAAACCACAATCTTGAAACCTTCCTTTTATATAGTAATGAAAATTCCTTGTAACAGATTTAATATGATCTTCACTTAGAGATTCTAGAGAAATTCACAAACATACCTTGTGATCACACATTCTTGGATACTTTGAGAAAAGTATATATTAATGCCAAGTTTATCTTTAAGACTGGAGGGCATATACAATAAATGGGTCATACATTATCTCATTTGTAGTCTGAGTTTTATGAGCTCCCATAAAAAAAATACCATATATGCATTTCACAATAAATGGATAAAGCATCTACAAACAATGTAGAAATGTCAATAATTAATTTCAAATTTCCAAATGTAGCATAGATATTGGAGCTTTATTCTGCTTTCACAAGGAGTTGGTTTCTTTGTTAGGAATATGTAAGTGATATTAATTCATTACCATGTGGCTTCTCTTTTTCAAAGGCTTGTCTAAGGCCTAATTTATGTGCAAGACTGAAAGCTGTTTAAATGGATAATATGCCTCCTTCATGAGAAATACCACCCCCTTTATGCTCCATTAAATTCAGACGTTGACTCTATAAGCTACGTACCAATTATTTCTTTCCAGAAACAGCAGCACAGCTTTTTCCCACAAAGGACAACAGATTATTGCAGTCAGCTATTAATCTCCATGTAGTCCACAAATACACAGGGACACTAGGGAGAAGACAATTGACTCACTATTTTAACATTTGCAAAATAATGTGTGGAGAGGAAATAAAAAGAAGAGCTCTGTCTGATTAAAACATTCCTCCATTATGGAAAATCTCCAGAAGAAATACCAAATAACCTAAGACAATCAATGCTGCTTAACTATATGCAGACACAGAGTTAGAAGGAAGTAATAACTGTGTAGATATGAGTACAAATATAATTTTAGTTGATTCTTCTTCTTCTTCACTGACACCCTCAGTAATCAAGCTGATTATGGCACAATCTTTTGGTTTCATTATGCAGTGATCTAAGTTACCTTTCAAAATGGCAGAGAACAACGTTAAAGTTATTGTCTCTTCACCCAGCATTTGTGGATGTATCATACATGTTGAATGTCAAATTTAATCTAACAGGAGTGCCCTAGCATCTAATTCTATTGATATATCAATATATCAATGAATTCTGCAGAATATGAGTCTACCACAAATTTTATTCAAGTTAATTTATTATTTAAGTACAAAACAGGTTATGTTATATCACTTTCACCTGGGACAGCTCTAGAATATCAACACAGAGCTACTTAACTTAGGCAAAGAAAAATGTAGTAAATTAATGGCTAGCTTATAGTAGGAAGACAAGGTCAAATTTGGCCTCAATAATTTTTTACTCCTCTATAAAATTGGAATAATAATAGTATCTACATGGAGAATCAAATAATGTGTTAACATAATCAAAAATTAGTTCTATTATAATTTATGTATCAATATAAATATATATTTTTGCATTTATCAATGTTGTCTATTATTTCTATGTTGATGAACAAGTTCTTATGCTACATGCACATACAAATAGGTCCAGATCTGTGACTTTACATATTGGTATGTAGAACTAACATAATAGATCTACCTTCTTCCAATGATAATCACCAACTTACATTTAACTCAAGTATTACAGAGAAAAGGTCTCTGGTTAAAATTTACATAATGTTTGTATAGCTTTTATGTTTTCTCTTACTCCCCCAGACCTATGCTTGCTGTATCTTTCCTTGTGGTTCTAGGATTCTTTGAGGAACTGGAAGGTGTCACTTCTGCTACCCGCTATTTTTTGCCAATGTTAGAGTCCAATAATTATTGCCTCAGTTCCATTTAATGACTTGAAATTGAGTAATGTTTACAGAGCATTTGTTTCAAATATATGGCAAGAACAAAGATACAAATATTTTCCCTCTTTCCCTTCACCTTCAGTCCTCCTCCCCCTTAAAAAAAGAAGCACTTCAGGGGCACAATCTTCTCTACACCACCATTGTCTCTAGGGCAACAGGCTCAAAACTTAGCTCAGTTCCTATATTCCCAACTTCACATTCAAACATAGCATTTATGCCCAATAAGTCCTTGTCTCAGCTATCCCTGGGCTGGAATCCTAAACATCACCCCCAAAAGTTGCTTCTTTCTCCTTGGGAAACCAAGGCTACTCTGGTTGCAAAAAACAACCTGGATTAAAATTCCTGAATTCTCATGGCTTATTCTCATATTTCAAGTTCCCAGAATTTTAGACTCCATTCCACCTTATATGAAGCTGTGTGACCAAAAAAAATCACCAAGATTTCCCTCAAGAGTGACTAAGGCAAAAAAAAAAAAATCCATAGCTGATGCTAACAGGTCTTTAGGAATGTCTCCAAAGTCAATCAAAGAGCCTTCACATCACCTTGTGGTTAATCATCAAGAAGCAATTAAGGAATATCTATTCATTCTCTATAGTCTCTATAAAGAACTTCTCTTCTCTTATCACAGTTCTCCTTGACGCAGTCTTCATTATGTTCCCTCAGTGTAAAAGGTGGCATATTCCATACAACTGCTTTTGTATTAGCCACACTTTTCAGTCAATTCTTGTTGTTTGTCCTTCATTTTTGAAGCGGAGCAATGGCACCATGTGGTGATGTCTTAACTTGTGCGTGAATTGGATTTAAGTGCGACAGTTGCACAAATTCATTGGCCTCATTCTCTTTTCCAGAGTCATCAAAGTCTAATAGCAAGACATAAGATGACTGGTGATGTCCCAGGATGCAGTAGATGACCTTGATATCTTCAATGTCTGACCAAGTTCTAAGTGCTCCATAGTTCCACTTCAGCCACCTTCATGGCCATTGGAACAAATTGTTCTCATTTTCCCATTTTGCTAGGGCAAGTCTTCATACATGTGGGGTAGGCAATCCCCTAACTTACTGATAGAAGGGTTTGAGGCCTATCATTTACTCTCAAATTGGTTTAGCCTGTCTGTCAGGAGTATTTCACTGGGGTGTGGTCACTACACAGGCTACAGCTTCTTGGAGCCACAAGTGAGAGCTAGGTAACTATTTGGATGCCAAAGATGGATAAGCATCCCTGAAAAGAGTTCACACCATAAATTCTAGTCCTCCCTTAACAGCCCATATACCCCAGTCCATACACCTCCGATCACTAATTAAGTGGACTAAGTATTTAATCCCAAAGATGACTGTGGTGGAAGAATGGAAGGAAACACAAGTAAATTAGGCAAACTGACTTACTCTTTTAATACAAAATGGTAGTTATTGGATGTAGAGAGGACTGACACTAAACTCAAATGTTTCCATCTAAAATCAATGGCTCCATCTTTTTTTTTCCATTCACAGCAATTTGTGACTATCATTTAGTTACAGAATATTTCAGAAGAAATTATAGTAAAAGAAAAATGAAAAAATAAAGAAATTGTTGGTGGAGAAACATTGGTTCTTCTTTGCTGCTATAGCCTCACTCTTTGTACTAACTCCAATGTTTCCTGAATATATCTGACTTTAGTTGCATGTTCAATGTTAATTTACAAAACTTGTTTTAAGTTATGGCCTTTATTGGTGTTTTTAAAAGACTACTTATTTCTAATTCAATTAAGCAATTACTTCTATTATTATTGGTATGAATTATTAAAAAAACTGCTATTCATGCTAAATTTTGTTAATTCACATGGTTTGAGACTCTACCTAAAGGGAAAAAAATCCAAATTACTTTAGACAAATTAAACAGAGCAAAGGGTGAATTTGGATAGACTGACATTGTCTTATATGGATCAAAATCAACTCATAAGACAGTCATTTCATAATCATGAGGATTGAATTCATATTTTGAAAACTTTTTCTTTCCTTCTTTTTCACTTGATCAGTTGTAGAACTAAGTTCTTTGAGTCTTGTATTATAATCAGTTGAAGACTGACATAAGAACCTTAAAAAAGCTTATGTGGTAAAGCAATCAGATAATATGATTCATGTTGTGTGTGTGTGTGTATATGTCTTTATATATTTGAAGAGGGTAAGATAAAAAAATACTCATTACTATGAATGAATGTATTAAAAAAAAGCATTTATGAAGCATTTGCTATGTCTTAAACACCATACTAATTTCTAGAGATACAAATAGAAAAAGTAAGAAAATATCTTCTCTTAAGAGACATTAGTTGTAGGGTGGATGACAGGGCCCAACAGTTGAAAGGAGTCAGAGGTGGAATGGATGACAGAAACCAGATAAATTAGATGAATAATAACTGAACAAATCTTTTTCTCAATATCATGGAGAATCTTATTTCCACATAAGAAATATTTCCACCAAAGTGTAAGTAGACAGAGAAGGCAAATATTGTGGTCCTGTAATGTAAAGAATTGTATACACATGACCTTAAGTCACTTAATTGGTCTCCTTGCTTCAGGGATCTCCCCACTCTAATCTATCCTTCACTCAGCTGTGGAATAGATCTTCCTAAAGCTTAGATCTTACCACATTATTCTCCTGTCAATAAATTCCAATGGTTCTCTATTACTTCCAAGAAAAAAAAATGTAAGGTCTTCTGGCTTTTAGAGCTCCCCATAACCTGGATCCTTCTTGATTTTCCAGTTTTATGTTTTTTTCTCTTCTACATTCTCTGTAGTTAAGACACTGGTCTTCCTGTTTTCCTGGAATACTACCTATACTCCATTTACCAAATCTGTCTATTTTTTTTTTCTTTTATTTGAACAACAATTTTATGCCTCTATTCCCTTAACATTTTTCCAACTCCTCCAAAAAACATATTAACAATATTCACTGGAGAACCAAACATCAGAACTGCCCTCTTTGTTTACCTTTGTCATGTGAGTTTCTTTTCTTTGAATCAGAAAGCACTTCATAAGCTCAAGGAATATGTTGAACATTTTTCTTTCATTTGGATTCTTTTTTTAGCTTTTATTTAGTGTTTTATTTTCCCCAGATATATGTTAAAACAATTTTTAACATTTGTTTTTAAAACTTTGATTTCCAAATTTCCTCCCTTCTTTCCTCCCCATTCCCTCTCTTTAAAAAGTCAAGCAATTTGATATAGGTTATACTTGTGTAGTCTTGCAAAACATATCCATAATAGTCACATTGTGAAAGAACATATAGACAAAAAACTCTAGAAAAATAAGGATAATTAAGGTGTATACTTCAATCTGTATTCAGATACCATCAGTTCTTTCTCAGGATGGACAGCATTTTTCACCATAAGTCCTTCAGAATTGTCTTGGATTGTTGCATTGCTGAGAATAGATAAGTCATTCACAGTTGATCATGTTACAATATTGCTGTTACTTTGTACACAGTATATTTCACTTTGCATTAGCCCATGCAAGTCTTTCCAGTTTTCTGTGAAAGCATCCTGCTCACCATTCCTTATAGCATAATAGTATTCTATCATAATCACATACCACAACTTGTTCAGCTATTCACTGATTGATGGGCATCCCCTCATCTTTGCCCCCAGAAAGGAACTGTACATATAGTTCCTTTTCCATTTTGTTTTCTTATGTCTTTTGGGATACAGACCTAGCAGCAGTATGGCTAAGTCAAAGGCTATGCATGGTATTATAGGCAGTTCTTCCAAGCTAGTATGATCTAAGAAGAGGGATTTACTACTCTCCTGGCCTGTGCTCTGATCTGTGAGCAACCACAAGCATTCTTTTCTGGCCTAGGACTATGATAAGGATTCCCTCTCCACTGCTCCCACAAGGTGTGTCATACAGATATTCCTCCTCTTCCTGGGACTGCCACCTACGACTGTGACCCAGATCTGAGCATGGACAAAGCAATGGACTCCTACCAGCAAAAAGATCCCTGTAATATCCTTCTGACTACTTGTTTGACCCCCTTTCTATCTGTGGGCTGAGAGTTCCAGAATCAGCCGCTGCCACTGTCACTACCACTGTTCATTTAGTCACTCCCCTAACCCTGGTTTGCTGTGGCTGTTGCTGTGCTGGTGTGGCTTGTGCTGGACTGTGATCCTCTCTCACCCTGGTGAAATAGACCTTTCCTGCCAACCTTCCCAGTTGTCTTGGGCTAGAAATTCATCTTACTGTGTCTTTTGCTTTAGAATTTATTTAGGGTCATTTTTAAAAGGTATTTGTAGAGTTTTGGGGAGAGCAAATTATTCTTACAAAGATTATTTTCTGGACTCAAGTGTAGACTTCATTTTTGTCCCTATTAAATAACATCTTGCTGTATTTGATCCCTCTAACCTATTAGGAATTTTTTTTTAAACTGACTATACCACTTAACACTTTATCAGAGAAATTCAACTTTACTTCATCTACAAATGTATAAACATCCCAGCTAAGCTTTATACAAATCACTAGCAAAATAATATTGAAAGATCCTAAGACAGTTCTCAAAGGAACTCCAATGGGAATCTTTCTCTAAGCACATTCTGCTCCCTTAATGACTACTTTTTGAATCTAGTCACTTGTCATGTCCAGAATTTCTTATCATTATCTAGCCAAATATTGTACTTTAATCCTGAATAACTAAATTCATATTTTTCCTTGATCAGACAGTTTGATAACTATTTTGATGAAGCTTTACTGGCTCTTACTGATCACTGCTTTCCTTTAAATACTAAGAAATCATGTCTTCATTTTAGAATTTTTCCAGGAATAGAAGTCAATCTTTTTTTCCCCCTAGATGACACAGAATTACTTATTATAAAAGGATAGAAATCAAGAGCCCCTCTAGAAGCATGCCTCATAATTCTAGTTCAAAAATGTTAACAATTGTATGGCATTTTATGATGCTCTGCTTGTCAAATATTTATCAGCCATTGTGTATGTGACACGTACTAAATTTTGTAGGGGCAAGAGTGAGGGGAGGATACATTGTACAGACAAAAAGATAATCTCTGGTTTTCATAGGCTATGTATTCTATATCCATTCTTAGAAATAGGGGCCATCATAGATCATCAATTTAAAGTGAGAAAAGACCTCAGATGTAAATTACTTGAAACTTCTCACTTAAGAGGAAAAGAAACTGAGGCCCAGAGAGATGAAGTGACTTATCCCAGGTGATATAGTCACACATAAATGAGAAAGTCTGGACTTGAACCTAAGTATTGATTCCAAACCCAAAGTTCTTTCTACTTCATCACACTGTGTCCTGTATAGAGCTGTATTTATTTTAATGTGTTTATAAGTTACTATTGAGAAATGGAAAGATACTTGATTTTATTTAGTGAATGTGTTTCTAATTTTTATTTGATGTTTAAATGGAAAATGAATAGAACTGAATGAGAAAGAAAAAAATCTTATGCATGCAATAAAGTTCTAAAACTTTTGTCTGAGGGAACACAAACAACAAAACAACTCACATCTTTCCAAATCTTCTTTCAGTAGTTAATTATTATCATTCATAATTTATCATGTAATACAAAAAGATTTTTTGAAGAAAAAGATAATTTGATGAAAATGTTGCAAAACAGTTGGATATTCTGGAAATTAGACAAAAGTCTATACATTTTATGTATTTATGAAAATTAGTTCCTAAAGAGGGTCACAGAGAACCTTTACAGATAGGCCAAGTTCAGTCTTGGGAATTTCTTTTGAATACAGCATATATTAACTTCAAAATCATCTTCCTGCACACTAGCACAACCTGCACACTACCAGGTTTGATTCCCAGATTAAGATTTTCAGGAATCTGAGACAACACTTGGAGGCAGCAGGGTTCTTCAAATACTTTTATTTTAGTTCCCATTCTAGTATATTTTCCCCAATACCAATCACCAGTTACATTTAATGTCTTCCTCATAATGTTAATTGACCCAGTGATTAACATCAAAATATCACATTATCAATTAATATTACTTAAGTTTTACAAAGGAACATTTACTGAGAAGATACAGTGAAAATACAAGTACAAAAACATTCCTCCAACACCAGGGACACACTTTCTCTACTACCTTGGTCCTCGGGGAAAGTGAGCTCAAAGTTAGAGCAATATAAACAAAGTATTAGCCCCATCAAAAATAATTTCAAATATAGTGCAGTTGCTGGATTAGTAGTTCCTATGCCATAGGACATGGTATCTCAGCTACTGCATCAATAAGGTCACACCTTGGGGACATGCAAGCAAATTCTCCTATGGAATTTGCTCCCTAGCCTTTGGAAGCTTAGTCATTCGACTTCAAAAAGAAATTTACAAGACTGTAGTCATTTCCAATACTCCTTCTCCCAAGAGCAGGGGAAAAATAGACATGATAGAGATAGAAAAACAATTGTGGTATCTCATCGATGTGTGCAGGAAATTTTTATACTGATTCTGTCATTTAACATATTATTAAAACCAGTTATTCATATCACCTCTTTCTTCAACTAGAGGACTACTTATAACAGTTCTTGCCTTTTCCACCATTAAGCAAGAGTGACTGATTTGGCCAATTAATAACTCAGTTCAAGTCCAGCAATTAACAAAAAGGCTTTTCTTTACCATGTAGGAAATGACTGCAACCAGTCATAAGACATCTGCACATACTGTGAGGTGTGGATCTGGGTCCCTCCATTCTGCATCATCATGAATTTCCAGAAGAAGTAGGTTCATCAAAACCTCGTGAGGGGTTACTTCATCAAGCATAACACATTTCACATGCTTCTGAGAACTAGGCTTTCATTATTCTGATGCCCTGTTACACTAATGACATAGTTATAGCTTGTGTTTGACCATACATATATGAACAAGTCATTTCTGAAAATATTAGAATTTCATTTCTAGATCTCTCCCTTATAAGAAAAATCTCTTAAAACACATTTGAAGATAATGTATGCCACTCTTACCACATTAAAAGAAGAGACATGCTATATGCCTAAAACCCAAATTGGAAAGACAATGTTTATGGCATGAGCTGGTCTGTTCTCAAAAGGTGGAACTCCTTCTACCAGATAAGAAAATTTCTTAGGGGTTTGTTTGTACATTCTACCCCCACCTATCTTGCTTTCCCAATGCCAGTTTGGAAGACCTTAGTGTTTTTTTTTTTAAACTAATAATGGTCCCCTTCTCAAGTGCATCTGGCATGCATATGCCTTCAGTGCATTCTCCATAGTTCTTAATGTTCTCCAATCAGGGCTTGGGTTTCAGCTCCAATGCCTAATGGGAATGTGGATGTTTTCCCTATCAGTGTATAGCTGCTATGTAAAAAGAAGGAAAATGTATTTTATCTTAGTAGGGAAAATATGATTGAGATATGAGAAGATATATACTTCAATATACTTACACTTTGTGATTTGTAACCATAAGTATACTCTATTCAGTCAAATTTGTTAACCTTTCATTATGTTAGTAGACCTAGCAGGGAATTCTTTTAGTTAAAACAAACACACTTTATCACCTGGTACTTGACTGCCTAGTAATATCCCTTTTTAGAAATAGTCTGGTCTTCACATGACAGGTAAACAGCCCCGTAATGAAGACTTTCCAAGTTGGTAGGACTTGTAAGAAAGTGTATAATAATAATAACAATAACTAGAATTTATGTAGCAAGTTAAGGTTTGCAAAGTGCTTTACACATTATCTTATTTGATTTCCACATTAACCTTGTGAGTTAGGCCCTATAATTATTGTCACTCACACAGCAAGTAAGTCAGTTTAGATGAAGTAGTGGGGAGAGACAGGAGATAGAATGTGCAGGACAAGTTGAACCAACTCTACCACCATCACCTTTACCAACTTTACTACCACTTTTTTCTTTACTACCATTTCCTCTCTGATACTGACAGAGACAACCCAGGATCCTGAACCTAAGAACTTTTAGTATAGCAATATTTCGAGCCCAGCATGCATAGCTATCAACCTGGCAAACAAGCCTTATGGAGGTGAAGTCTGGCAATTGTTTCTGCAGGTGCCTCAGGCATAGTTACTAAAGACCCAGAAAAGAAAGCACTCCCTCTCTCACTCCTACTAGGTCTTTGGCACTGCCAATTTGTTTAACTTCCAAAATGGATATGATTTGATGGATGGAAATTATATTAAAGAAGAGCTTTACCAGTCTGTTATATGCCCCTGTACCCTAAGGACTATGGGACTTTTTCATCTGACTTGTAGCTGAAACTTTCCACATATGTTGTCACTCTCATTAGAATCTGAGCTCCTTGAGATCAGATACTGAGTGCTCTATGAATAATAACCACTTAGGAAATGCTTTATTCATTCATTATCCCAATTTTACAATTAAGGAAGCTGAGGCTATGTGCTCAGAACCACTAAACTAAACTAAAGTTTTCCTGGCTGAAATTCTAGCACTTGAGCCACTGGGTCATCTGGATGCCTAACCTCAGATATTCCAGAGTAAACTGTATGCCCCAGTGAAGCATTGCTATAGCCCTTTAGTGGAGGAGCTATATCATAGATCTTAAAACATTCACTGAATAAAAGAAATAACTAGGGAAGCTAGGTGGCAGAGTGTATAGGGCTTTGGGCATGGAGTCAAGAACATCTGAGTTCAAATCCAGCCTTAGATGCTTCCTAGCTGTGTGACCTTCAGTTTCCTCATTCTTTAATAGAGAATAATAGCACCTCTTAACTCCCAGGGTTGTTGTGACGATCAAATGTGATAATAATTGTAAAATGCTTAGCACATTTCCTGGTACATAGTTGAGTGCTATATAAATGTTAGGCATTGTGATTATCATTGTTATAGAATCAACACACCAACAGGTATTTATTAAATACTTGTTCTGTGTGTCTAGTTGAGTGCCAAGCAGGATATAATAGAAAGGGAAAATGATGACTCCTGACTGAGAAATGCTTATAATCTAGTCGAGGAGATGAAGCATCAATACACAAAACAATTTGAGAGCAATTCAAAAGAGCACAGACCAAGTGTTACATTGCCTAATATAGACTATAAGTAGACTATTTAACTTCAAAATATTTTTCCATTGGGACAGTTTTAATGCAGACAATAAGCAGTTTTTATTCTTTCAAAGTTGAACAAAAATGGCTCTAGCATTTATCTTATTTGAATTGTAATAAATAGCTCTTTAGGTAATTACAAAAAAACCTATACTGCCTTTATAGAAAACTCTGTCCCCCTCCATCCCTTCCCCTTCCCACTCCCCATAAGTCCTGATACAGATAACAGTGAAATCCAATGGTTTAGAAGTAATGTCTTTTAATAAATAGATAAGTGCATGATGCATAAATAAGAAAACACAGTTAGTGCCTGTTGCTGAGTGATTCACTAAAATTTGAAATGCATAAATAATAGGAATGTGTCCAAGTCATTAACATACAGAAAACAAAAGGTAGCTATTCTGGACTCTTCTTTGACAAATCCTGCCCTTTATGTGCAATTCACACAATGAGCACATCAGGATGGCTACTAAAGGAAAGATTAATTTTATACTTGCTTGGTCAGTATGGGAGCTGGAGAGGAAGACTCACCATCTTGATTACTAGACTTCTTGTGTCTCTAGCTTCACAAAATGTATCCCATTTTTTAATATAGTGACCAGCACAAATGGCATATCAGGAGAAGCCTAAAGGCCTTTCTCTTAATATATTTCAGGCTTCAGAAGTTTCCATGGTAAGTGCTTAGCAGAGTGAAAATGGGAAAAGCTTTCATTTATAAAACAAAATCAAACTTGCAAGGATAAACACATGTAACTCATTCCTCCCTACTCTTTCTTATCTGCAATGTTTTTCAAGGTCATTCAAGAACTGTTCCTTTCTGTTGTAGAACATACAGTAGCAAAGTATCAGAATGGGGCTTGGCAAACAATATTTTAAGAATGCAGAGGGCGTAAGAGAGTCAATGGATTAATTTTAATTCTGATAAAATCAATGCTAATCAACAGCCTCTAAAGTGCTAATTGATTGTAGTGCTTAACTGATAAAACACACACAATTAAAGGCAGAGTTACTTATTTCAAGGCAATTGTGGTTTGTTCATCGCCCAAAATATTAAAGGAAAATAACACCAAGTATGTTGAGGCCACTGGTTAGGTTGCAGTTTTATTGTACTACTGTTTTGTGAATTTATGTTCTGGATCAAAGCTGAATATACTGACAGTAGGGTTCTAAGCTCCAATGAATAGATTCTAAGATATATCAATCTTACTTGAAATCTACTAAAAATAAGTAGCATTGTCATGAGATTCCAGTATGCTATTTATATGACAATTAATTCAAGTAGTACTTTTTAAAAGGACATGTTTAAGACACCTCTATTAAGATGTTATTCTATACCTCATAGCAAGGTGGAAATAACCTTGGGTTCTCAAAGGGTATGTTAATAGATGACAAACTGTCAGATCTGATGAAGGTAGAATATTTTCAGGTTCTAGCAAGTTGTTGATTTTATGCCTTTTACATGAGGACAAACCGACAGAGGTGTGCTGGTATATATTTAATAACTGACTCTCAAAAAAAACAAGTCTTGATACATTTTTAGGTTTAACCTGCTTTATTGACATTTTCTGAAATTTAGACATCACTTTCTTGATGTCTCATAAAGTCATTAGCTTCCATTTGTCCAATTCAAACTTTTAATTAGTTTTCTTCAAGAAATATTTTGTACCACTTTTATAAAGCTGTTAATTCTGTTTTCATAATTTATTTATGTTACTCTCATTTCTTTTTCTTCTTTCTATCTACCACTCTCAATTACTTTTAATTTTTTTCTTTTTAAAAATTTTCTTTTTTCCCCTTAATTCTTCTAAGAATTCTTATTGGGCTTGTGTTCGATCTGCATTGGTCCTTGAGATTTCGCTTGTAAATATTTTTGCATCATTGTTTTCTCCTGTGTTTGTAAGCTTCCCTATCACCATAGTATTTCTGTATAGCAAAGTTTTTTTTTCCCTCTCGTTCTTTCAACCTACTTCTTCACTTTTTACTTTTCTCTTTATATTAGTTTTGGGCTCTGCTTACTTATTGGGGGAATGTCAGATCTGAGTTCTCTTTTTCTTTGTTTTGGTTTTAGTGTCCTGCTATTTCCACAACTCAGCCTGGTGAACTACAGGTTTTTGGCATTTCCAAAGTATTGAGATCTGGGGAAAGGATTGTTCCCTAACCTGATACGAGCTCTACAACTTGCTATCCCACTGTGAATTTAACAATCAGCTCTTGAGATCCAGTTTGCACTGGCTGAATCATACACACACACACACACACACACACACACACACACACACACACACACACATGTTTTTAAAGTATTTTATTTTTATTTTCCCCAGTAACATGTAAAAACAATTTGAACATTAGTTTTTAAAACTTTGAGTTCCAAATTCTCTCCCTTCCTCCTCTCACCTTTCTCTTTGAGAAGACAAGCAATGTAATATAAGTTATAAATGTGTAGTCATGTAAAATATATACATAATACTCTTGTGAAATAAAACAGACAAAAATAAACTCAAGAAAAATAGAGTAAAAAAATATGCTTCAATCTGTATTCAGACACCATCAATTCTTTCTCTGAGGATGAATAGCATTTTTCATGATAAGTCCTTCAGAGTTGTCTTGGATTGCTGTGTTGCTGAGAAAAACTAAGTCATTCACAGCTTATCATCCTACAATATTGCTGTAACCTTGTACACAGTACATTTCACTTTGCATCATCCAATGCCAATCTTTTCAGGACTTTCTGAGAGTGTTCGGTTCATCATTTTTTTTTTTTTTAGGCAATTGCTGTTAAGTGACTTACCCAGGGTCAGACAGCTAGTAAATGTCAAGTGTTTTGTCTGAGGCAGGATTTGAACTCAGGTCCTCCTGACTTCAAGACCGGTGCTCTATCCACTGTGCAACCTGCCCCTCATAATTCCTTATAGTACAATAGTATTCCATCATAATCACATACAACAAATTATTCAGCCTTTCCCTACTGATGGGTATCTCTCTTTGTAATTCTTTGCACTCAGAAAAGAGAGTCTATCAATGTTTTTATACATATAGGTACATTTTTAAAAATATCTTAGAATACAGAACTATTAGTGGTATTGCTAGGTCAAAGAGTATGCATGGCTTCATAGATCTTTGGGCATAGTTCCAAACTGTTTCACATAATGGTTGAATCAGTTCACAACTCCACCAACAGTGAATAAATGTCTCATTTTCTCCACATCCCCACTAACATTTGTCATTTACCTTTAGCCAAACTAATAGGAATGAGGTAGTATCTAAGAATTATTTTAATTTATATTTCTGCTAGCAATAGTGAATTAGAATATTTTATATAGCTGTAGATAGTTTTTATTACTTCATTTGAAAACAGCTCATATCTTTTGATCATTTATCATTTGGGAAATGGCTTTCATTTTTATGAATTTGACTCAATTCTCAGTTCTCTATATGTTTGAGAAATGAGGCTTTTATCAGAGAAACTTGCTTCAATTGTTTTTCACAGTTACCTTTGCTAACCGTATTTCCTTCCATCCTATTCCTCTTATTCTATTCTCTCTCTGTTCATCCTGTCCCTCCTCAAAAAGTATTTTGCTTCTGTACTTCCTCCTCTAATCTGCCCTTTCTTCTATCATCAGCCCCCACCCACTTCTCTTATCCCCTTTCCTCCTACTTTCCTATATGGTAAAGAGATTTCTATACCCAATTCATTGTTTATGTTATTCCCTCTTTGAGACAATTCTGATGAGTATAAGGTTCACCCACTCCCCCTCACCTTTCCTCTCTTCCCTTCCACTGTAAAATATTTTTCTTGCCTCTTTTATGTGAGATAATTTGCATCATTCTACCTCTCCCTTTCTCTTTTTCCCAGTACATTCCTCTCTCACCCTTTAATTTTATTTTTCAGATATCATCCCTTCATATTCAACTCATACCTGTGTCCTCTGTCTACATATGCTATTTCTGACTACCTTAACAATGAGAAAGGTCTTATGAGTTACAAATATCATCTTCCCATGTAGGAATGTAAAAAATTTAAACTTATTAAGTCCCTTATGATTTACCTTTCCTGTTTACCTTCTTATGAGTCTTTTGAGTCTTGTATTTTAAAGTCAAATTTTCTACTCAGTTCTGGTCTTTTCTTGATAAGAATTCTTGATAAGAATGCTTGAAAGTCCTCTATCTCATTGTGTATGCATTTTCTCTCAGATGGATTGTACTCCATTTTTCTGGGTAGGTCATTCTTGGTTGTAATCATAGCTCCTTTGCCCTCTGGAATATTAGAATCCAACCCTCTGGTCCCCTAATGTAGAAGCTGCTAAATATTGTGCTATTCTGACTGTGGCTAGAGGTACTTGAACTGTTCTTTCTGGTTGCTTGAAATATTTTATCCTTGACCTGAGACCTCTGGAATTTGGCTATAATATTCCTGGCAGTTTTCATTTTGGGGTCTCTTGCAGGAGATGATTGGTGGATTCTTTCCATTACTATTTTACCCTCTGGTTCTAAAATCTGAGGACTGTTTTCCTTGATGATTTCTTGAAAGATGATGCTAGGCTTTTTTTTTTTAATCATATCTTTCAGTTAGTTGAAAAAAAAATGACTATGCAATTGGGTTAAGTAACTTGCCCAGAGTCACACAGCTAGCAAGTGTCAAATGTCTGAAGGTGGATTTTGAACTCAGGTCCTCCTGGCTCCAGGACCAGTGTTCTATCCACTGTGCCACCTAGCTACTCTCAATAATTTTTTAATTATCTCTCCTGCATCCATTTTCCAAGTCAATTGTTTTTTTTTTTCAATGTGATATTTCATATTGTCTTCTTTTTTTTTTCATTCTTTTGGTTTTGTTTTACTGTTTCTTGTTTTTACACAAAGTCATCAGCTTCCATTTGCTTCATTCTAATTTTCCCAGAATTATTTTCTCCAGTGAACATTTGAACCTCCTCTTCCATTTGGCCAGGTATTATTCTCAACATTGGCATTTTGGATCTCTTTTACCATTTGGCCTAGTCTTTTTTTTTTTTAAGATTTCATTTTCTTCAGTATTGTTTTATATGTCTCTTTTGCTAAGCTGTTGACTTATTTTTCCTGATTTTCTTCCATCACTATCATTTCTCATCCCAATTCTTCCATTACCTCTCTTACTTGATTTTCAAAATTCAAGCTCTTCCATGGCCTTAGATCAATTCATAATTTTCTTGGAGGCTTTGGCTGTGGGAGCTTTAACTTTGTTTTCTTCTAAGTGTGTTTTGATCTTCCTTGTCACCATAGTAACTTTCTATGGTCAGAATTTTTTTTTCGGTTGTTTTCTCTTTTACTTGACTTTTTACTATTTTTTTTAAAGTAGGTCTCTGCTTCCAGGGTGGAAGGTGCACTGTACCAAGCATCAGGGGTTTTGTTCAGTTATTTTCAAAGTTACCTCTAGGGACCTGTAAGTTTTCAGTTCTTTCATGTTAATATGATCTAAAAGGAAGTGTTTAGTACTCTCCTGTCTTTGAGCAACCACAAACTCTCTTTTCTTCCCTGGAATTGTGATGAGTGTCACTGTTCCACCCTGGCCACAAGTTTTGGTGTGCTCATGGTCCTCCTCACCTTGGGATTTGCACCAAGTACTGTGACCCACATCTGACTCTGGGCAAAGCAACAGAATCCTGCCTCAGTGCCAGGAAAAAGACACCTGTAATCTCCTTCAGACCAGTTGTTCAACCCCATTACTACCTCTTAGCTGAGTGCACCCAAGCTCTTGGTTTAGTGTGGTGGGTGATATGCTGCTGCATCCTGTGTTGGACTGCACTCCACTTTCACCCAGGTGCAACAGACATTTCCTGTTGATATTCTAAGTTGTCTTTGGTGTCTGTTGGCTGAGAGCTCTGTAGACTACCTTTGCTGCTAGGGATTCAGTTGCCCTGAGTCCTGCTCCAGGTTTTCTGGGGCTCAGCCTTTGCTGGCCTGACCTGAGCTGGACTGTGCTCATCTCTTACCCTTGTGTAGAACTTTCAAATTGTCTTTTGCTGGAAATTTGTTTTATTTTGTCTTTTTGTGCATTCTGTTGCTTTAGAATTTTTTTAGAATAATTTTTAAAGGTATTTGGAGGGGTTTGAGGGAAAGCTCAGGTCAGTCCCTGCCTTTACTCTGCCATCCAGGCTCCACCTCCCTCCATCACATTCTTGAACTCATTGATACATTCACAGATATTGATCACCAGGGCAGATGAAGAAAGTGCTATGATGGAGAATGTTTGGGTGAGGGTAAATGGAATGAGAAAAAAAATAACATTGTTATAGAGGTATACTAACAGACTATTTGATCAGAAGGAGGAATTAGATGAAGATTTTTGGAAACAAATTACAAAACTGTAATGGAAGCATTATATAGTAATGATGGGAGAATGCGATTATTTTCATGATTGCTGAAAGCAATATTTTTTTTTTTTGCCAAAAACAGTGTAGATGATATATCCATATGAAATAAAGATGATTTAATCTTTCAAAGACTTGAGGAAGCAACAAGTATAAATATTATTCTGAACTTGATTCTGATAACAAGTTAGGATAGTTAAATAGAAATTAAATCGTTAGTAGCAAATGATATCTTCATTATAGACATCCTGAAACAAAAGAGAAAAGTTAGAAATAATCTCATATATTCTTTGGATTTATTAAGAAGACATTTCAAACAGTTCATAAAAAGAATGGATAAGATATAATGTCCTAATATTTTTCAAGCAAAGTCACTCTAAGAGATCTCAAGAATGAAATTGTGAAGATCCAGGAAAAATAATTTAGATAACAGGGAAAAGAGAGTGACTTCCTGTAGAGATAGATAAGAGTTAAGGAATTCCCAGCAAACTCAGATTTAAAAATAGAAAGAAAAATATGTATAAAGGGAAGCAAGGGCAAATAACTAAGAACAAATAAAATGTATAGCACTGCCCTTATATAACAGTTAATATTCATGTAGTACACCAAAGTTTGCAAAGCACAAACTTTATCTCAGTTGATCCTAACAACTCTAAGATGTACAGGATATTACTACCTTCATTTTACTAACAAGAAATTTGAGACTACAAAATGATATGTCCAGGATCAAGTGGGGCTTTTCTTACTTCAATTCCAGCACTCTATCTGCTATACAAACTAGCTACTTCCATTGTTAGGTATAACATTAGTGGTACCAAACTGAAGTATGAATTGAGGCCAGAAATGAGTTCCAAGGACAATATCAATGGTTATTTACTTTAGGGGTGAAGCAAAGATCAAGAACCAGACAACTAGGTGGTGAAATGGATAGAGTGCTGGGGATGGAATCAGGAATACTAATCTTCCTGAGTTTAAATCTGGCCTCAGTCACGTACTACTTGACAATGGGCAAATCACTGAACCCTGCTTTGCTCAGTTTCCTCATCTGTAAAATGAATTGGAGAAGAAAATAGCAAACCACTCCAATATCTGTGTCATGAAGACACCAAATGGGGTTATGAAGAGTGGACATAACTAAAAAAAGACTAAACAACAATAACTACAGAGATTGAGAAAAAATAGAATAAATGAATGGGATAACTTGAATGTTTACAGAGTACAATCATAAGAAGGCTGAAGTTATTTTCAATTTTCTAAGAAGAATGATCCCTGGGCTGGAAAATTTTGAACAAGAATCGATAGCGTAGAGCAGAAACTAAATATTTGGGTGAGGGGAGAGGTAATTGCAGCACATCTAGGTAGCTCAGTGCATAGTGCTGGGCCTGGCATTAAGAAGACCTGAGTTCAAATCTGCCCTCACACACTTACTCAGACACTGACCGTGTGTAAGCCAAATAAGCTCTGTTTTCCTTAATCCAGTGGAGAAGGAAATGATAAATCACTCCAGTACCTTTGCCAAGAAAACCCCATGGACAGTATGGTCCACGGGGTTAAAAGGAGTTGGACATGACTGAAATGATTAAACAACAACAATTTCCATGTGATTGTGCACATAGCTATGTGTGTCTCTTTTGTGTTTCTTATTTACTGATATTTGGCAAATACGTACCCGATAGTGGATGAATCCAGAACAAGCAGCTGACATTGTGAGTTTGAAACATCTGATTGTGCTGGGATGATTTTGAGAGTGGCAGCTCTGTTGTCCCTATAGTGCTAGTGGCTAATGATAGGAGAAGCTTCTTTGTTGGAAAAAATGACCACCAACAAGTGGATTGGCCAAAATCTAACCAATTCATTAGCAGAGAGTTTGGACAGCACAATATTGAGCCGAGATGAAAAAGCCTATTCGTAGTCTTATAAAACTGCTCCATGCTCTGATAGGGCTTTCATATTAGGCCTCAGCGTTAGTATGCTTATAATCCTATTACTTCCCACAATGACTATTGCCATATTTTATCATCTTTTTTAATTTGCAGAGTGTGGGCTGAAACCTCAGTGCTGTTTTGATTTACATTTCCCTTATTTAGTGATTTGGAAACTTCTTTCTTATGGTTATTAATGCTTTACAATTCTCTACATGCCATCTCAGATTCAAGTTTTTCCTATTCTGTCAGTTATCTGTGTAGGCCATAAATTCTGCTTCATAATTTGTATTTCTTCCTTGAACAATTTGGAAGCATTTTTTTTATGGTTTCATTCTTTCTTAGGAATTTATAGGGTCCTCTGCCTTATCATATATTGGTTCAATTTCTTTTGCCTTGAAATCTTCATTTAGAAATAGCTTGACTCATGTAGATATTTAGATGACCATGCTCCTTCCTGTTCTAAGTATTTCCTTGTTGACCTATTTGCTTATAATTAATGTTTTAAATGAGGTTTAATCTATCTAAATATGCTTAAGGTTGTGAAATGAATTTTCTTCTTGAGATCTTTGGTAATTTCAGTCTTTTTCCATTATATCCTTCTATTATGCATATACTGATTTTTCCATTTCTCATAGGAGATCTGGGCTTCGTATCTATCTCAGCCTCCTCATTCTTTGGGAAATTTGACTTTCACAGGTCTTAGGCTTTTTACTGTGATGTTTCTGTGGAAATAGGGCAGGTCCCAGGTATGTTCCAGTTTTCTTTCCTTCAGGCCTGGTATAACCTCACAACCACTGATTCTTCACTTGTATTGCCTCCATTCTTTAGTTCTCTGTCTGAATGTCACTGTAGGAAGCTGCTGTTTTAGGAAGAATATACTTTGATCTTCCAGTAACTCGATCTCCTCTAGAAGGGAGTTGGTAGAGTTTACTTATTACTACTTGTTGCCATTTAATGATGGATTAAGCACTAGCACAGGGTGTACTGGCAGAAACCACAGCAACAACCAGGACATTGCTGAGTTGATCCCAGAGCACAAGTAGGTGGTTTGAATTGCAGAACTCCACCAGAGTGCTGAATAAAGGTGTTAGGGATTAGGTAGGATTAACTTTCTATGTTATCACTTGGCAGTTATGTTTTAGATTAATTGAGGTTTTGTTATGAGTAGAAAGCTGAAGTCAATTTGTCTCTTACACTTTTTTTTCTTATATTGGGGAGATTTGAAAGTTCATGAAAACTAGAGAAAATGCCTTAATTTCATGGTCACATGATATGAAAGACTCACCTCTCAAACTTCCACCAAATTGTGTAGAAATTGCTTAGCCATTCTGTTTAGTCACTCTGGTGATTTCTTTCACTTCCCAGATTTATTCTACTGTACTTTTAAATAGTTGAATGTAATCACAAGCAAATGATACTGGCTTCTGGCATAAATAGAAATTAGGCCATAAATGGTACCTCCAGTATTATCCAGTAGAGAGTAACTACAGCCTAACACACAATTAAAGGTTCAGGAAAAAAAAGTTTGCATTTTCTCCTCCACCTCCAAAAGTGGAGGACTTGAGACTTTAAAACTTTGAAATACACACACATAAACATATATATGCATGGAAAATATAACTGAAACATCTGATTTAATTGTGCATCATTTTTTCTTCCCAAAAGAGAAATGTGAGTAGTATTTTCAATAATCACACTTGTGTATTTCCAAGAAGTTTTAAGTATTTTCAACATTGTCATTATAATTTATTCAAGATGAAATTATCTAATTCTCAATTTTTTTTTTGCTCCAAACAACATAATGATTCAATTTGCCATTAGGTTATCTGCAATATATTTATTTTTGAAGAAGAATACTAACTGAAAGATCAATAAAAGCAGTCATTTTATTTTGTTATTATTTTAGTTACATCAAGAGTATTATGGTTTTCTCTATGTACTATGAGTTTGTAAGACTCAAAACGAGAAGAGGATGAAGTTCTTTCTTCTGAATGATTAGGAAATTTAGGAACTTGTCTGATAACTTTTGAAAATTTCTCCAAAGGAAGAAAACACTCACCTAAATCTAATATTAGCAATCTCACCCAAGGTTTAAGGAAATGCAAAGTATTTTCCAAGATTTTACCTCTTTTGGCATAGGTTGAAATCAATAGTACTAGAGGTTCTAGAGTAATCAGTAGTTCTCGTTAAGTATGCTGGAAACAAGCAATTTACTTCACTTCTTTTCCCTTGCTGCTATTGGATTCAGTCTGTGAATTGAAAACTGACCATCTCAATTCAGGCATGCCCTTTTTTTTTTTTAATTGAGTGAGATAATCACAATAGTTTTCCATGAAGTACTCATACATTCTGGAAACAACAAAGTTCATGAAAGACCATTTACAGCTTTCTAAACAGTTGAGGGCATTTGACAGCTCTCTATGGCATTTAGTAAAGAATCAAATGTCAACTTTTCCTTTACACTCAGAAGTAATTGTGTGCTATGGAAATCTACTTGCTCCGAAAATATAATTATACACCGTCTCTCTTTTTCAATGTGTCAGTTCTTCAAAAGATCATTGATTCATCATTTCAGGTATTTCCTCCATCAAAACTAGTCTTTCATATCCTAATAAGATAGTTTTTAGAATTGCTGAGGCCACAACCAAACAAAACAAACTATAGAATATGAGAGTTGGACAGATCTCAGAGACCACTTAATCCAATCAATTCCTTAACAAGAATCCCTTCTAAGATATCCTTGAAAGGTAACCCTACATTTTTGGCTTAAAAACATCCAATAATAGGTAACTTACTACCTCATGAAGCAAAAAATTCAACTTTTAGATAGCTATAATTGTTAGGAAGATTTTGTTTGTTCCTATTTACATTTAGTTGAAATTGATCTCTCTTCCTATTTTAACCACTGTTTCTTTTTCTGTAGTTTGGAATTATGAAGAATAAATCTGAACTCATCTTCCACACGATAGTTTTTCAAATATTTAAAAGCTACTAGTATCTTCTCTCATCTTCTTTTCTCTATGTTAAATATTCCCAGTAACTTACACTAATCATTGCATGGTATACTTGTTCTGCCCTTAGCCATGCTGATTATTATTGTCTGTATGCTCTCCAGCTCATAAGTATCCTTTGTCAAAATGTTACCCTGGAGTTAATGTGGCTTGATCAGAGAAGAATACAAGGGAGACAGTGTAGTACAGTGGGAAGATCACTGATTCTGTAATTAGAGCATCTGGATTCAAATACCCTCTGTGATGCTTAATTCTTATGTGACCTAAAGTACTTTTATGGGTCTCAAATTCATAAACTTTAAATTGGGGATAGGACTAGATAATCTCTGAAGATACCTTCAAAAAATAATTCTATCGTTCTATACATCCTAATTGCTTAGTTCTGTATAATAATCTTCTCTTAATGCCCTCTAACATCACATGAGTTTTTGTCTGTTGTCTCATATTGTTTGGACTCATATAGAGCTTGTAGCTCAATAAAACTCCACCTGACAAACTTTTAAGAGAAACTTCTCTCTGGTCACTGATGGCCCTATAGATCTCATGGCTTTTACAATTTTAGTCACAGAATATTGATTGTCAATTTCTTCTAATGCAGTGGGAAGAACACTGGCCCTGAAATGCAAGAATGCGGCTTCAGATCCAACCCTAATACTTGCTCTCTGTGTCCCTTCAAAAGTCACTTCAATTAGGCTTCAATTCCCTTCTAAGGATTTAATTCCATCATCTATAAAATGTCAGGGATGGGTTAGATACCTCTGAGATCTCTTCTAGCTCTAGATCAATGATATGATAATTAAGAATGAATAGGAAAGATGCAAAAAGAGAAACAACAACAAGGTATTCTGAGAGATTTGAATACGGAGGAATTGTCTGTGTTTGGAGAGTACTAAAGAAAACTTCACGGAAGAAGCAACATCCTGTTTGAGGGGAAGATCTTTACCACTTATAACAGGACCTATAAACCTGTATGGAAAATATTCCATGCCATCCCTAACAGATTTCTATGCCTGCAGCCATTCAGTGTGCTTTATACCCCATCCTTATCCAAAATAAATCCTTTGTTGGCACTTAACCAAAAGTCCTTTGTTGGCACTATTGACCTCATAGTTATAGAGGAAGAGTAAGGCAGATGAGGTAAACACATCTACAGTTGATGACAATGAAAGACTTTACCTCCCTGAACTAAGACACCTCTATTATTCTTGAATAATAGTAATCAACACCCAGAGTAGACATGTAGGTAATACAAAAGAGGACCAAAACATTTTCTTCATAAGGACACAGAACTTGGACCTAATAGAAAGGTCTAATTCAGGATATAAGACTAAACAAACAGACAAACATCAATAATAAAGAGCTATTATAGGGAAAGAGATGCTAAAGGCACAAATCAAGAAGAAAGACATGACTGAAAAACATCTATAAACAAGATCTCAAAGAAAAGTTTGGATTGGACACAAGTTCAGCTAGAATTCCTGAAAGAACCCTAGCAACAGAATCAGTAAGCATTTATTAAGCACCTACCATATTCCGTGTACTGTACTAATTGCTGGGGATACAAAAAAGAGGAAAATGACATCCTGAATCTTCAAAGAGCTCATAGTAATAGCGGAGACAATATGCAAATAAATATATACAAACAAGCTATATACAGGATAAATAAGGGTTGATTAATAGAAGAAAGTCACTAAAAGGAAGAAGGCTGAGAAAGGCTACCTGTACAAGATGAGATATTAGTAGATGCTTAAAGACAGCCAAGGGATTAAATAGGTGAAATTGAGGAGAGCAAGCATTCCAGGCACAGGGGGCAGCCACAGAAAATGTTCAGAGCTGAGAGGTAAAATGGCTTCTTGGCTAGATTTGGGGGTGAAGCAAAGATGGCAGAGTGAAAGCAGTGACTTGCTTGAGCACTTCCCCAAACCCCTCCAAATACTCATAAAAAATGGCTCTAAACAAATTCTGTAGCAGCAGAACCCACAAAAAGACAGAGTGAAATTTCCAGCCCAAGACAACCCGGATGATTGATCAGAAAGGTGTATTACGCTGGGCTGGGAGTGCAGCATGGGCACACAGGCCATAGAAAACCTGGAGCAGGCCTCAGAGGACTGAATCTCAGGCAACTGTGGAGGTTTCCAGACTCCTCAATCCATGAATGACAAAGACAACTTAGAAGGTCGGTGGGAAAAGTCTGTTTTTGTCGGTGGTCAGAGAGGAAGGTGAGGTTTCAGCTCCATTCCCTAAGAGCATGGCCCTGGGGAGGGCAGCTGCTTCCCGAGCTTCCGGCCCACAGACTGAGGGGGAATCTAGTGGATGATCAGAGAGGGACTTCAGGGATCTCTTTGCCAGTGCTGAGGCAGGAATCTCTTCCTTTGCCCATGTGTGGATTTGGGTCACAGTTCTGGGCAGCGGTGCTGGGGTGAGGAGGAGCGCTGGCATGGTGGAGCTTGCAGTGGTTGTGGAAAGGAACCCCTCCTCACAGTTACGGCACAGAAAGGAATACTTGTGGGCCAGGAAAGGAGTAAACACCTTGCTCCTTATCATACCACCTTGGAAGAACTGAAAATTTATAGGTCCCCACAAGTATCTCTGAAAATAGCTACACAAACCCCTGAAGCTTGGGACAGTAACTCTCCACATTGGAAGCAGACTCTTACCTTAACAAGGAGTTTAAAACTCAAGTAATTGGCTGGGATCATGAGCAAGCAGCACAAAAAGAGTCAGACTATATTATCTTACTTTGGTGAAAAAGAAGATCAAAATATACAACCAGAAGAAGACAACAAAATCAAAGCTCCTACATCCAAAGACTCCAAGAAAAATATGAATCAGTCCCAGGCCTTGGAAGAGCTCAAAAGGGATTTTGAGAAGCAAGTAAGGGAAGTAGAGGAAAAACTGGGAAGAGAAATGAGAGTGATGCAAGAAAATCATGAAAAACAAGTCAACAGCTTGCTAAAGGAGACCCAAAAAAATACTGAAGAAAATAACACCTTAAAAAACAGCCTAACCCAAATGGCAAAAGAGGTCCAAAAAGCCAATGAGGAGAAAAATGCCCTAAAAAGAAAAATTGGCCAAATGGAAAAGGAAGTCCAAAAGATTACTGAAGAAAATACTTCCTTAAAAATTAAGATAGAGCAATTGGAAGACAGTGACTTTATGAGAAATCAAGACACTGTAAACAAATCCAAAAGAATGAAAAATTAGAAAACAATGTGAAATATCTCATTGAAAAACAACTGACCTGGAAAATAGATCCAGGAGAGAGAATTTAAAAATTATTGGACTATCTGAAAGCCATGATCAAAAAAGAGCCTAGACATCATCTTTCAAGAAATTATCAAGGAAAACTGCCCTGATATTTTAGAACCAGAGGGCAAAATAGAAATTGAAAGAATCCACAGATCTCCTCCTGAAAGAGATCCCCAAAGGAAAACTCCTAGGAATATTGTAGCCAAATTCCAGAGTTCCCAGGTCAAGGAGAAAATATTACAAGCTGCCAGAAGGAAACAATTCAAGTACTGTGGAAACACAATCAGGATAACACAAGATTTAGCAGCTTCTACATTAAAGGACCGCAGGGCATCGAATATAATATTCTGGAGGGCAAAGGAGATAGGATTACAACCAAGAATCACCTACCCAGCAAAACTGAGTATAATCCTTCAGGGGAAAATGGTCATTCAGTGAAATAGAGGACTTTCAAGCATTCCTGATGAAAAGACCAGAGCTAAACAGAAAATTTGACTTTCAAATACAGGACTCCAGTGGAACATGAAGAGGTAAACAGGAAAGAGAAATCAGAAGAGACTTATTAAGATTGAACTGTTTACATTCCTGCATGGAAAGACGATATTTGTAACTCATGAACACTTTGTCAGTATTAGGGTAGTTGATGGGAAAAAATTGTATGTATGTATAGATAGATAGATAGAGGGCACAGGGTGAGTTGAAGATTAAGGGGTCATATCTGGAGAATAAAATTAAGGGATGAGAGAGGATGATACTCGGAGAGGAAAGGGAGAGGTGGAATTATCTCACAAAAAAAACAGAAAAGAAAAGTCTCTCACAGTGGAAGGGAAACAGGGGAAGGTGAGAGGGAATGAAGGAATCTTGTTCTCATAGGATTTGGCTTAAGGAGAGAATAACATACACATTCAGTTGGGTATGGAAATCTGTCTTACCCTATAGGAAAATAGGGGGAGAAGGGGCAAGAGAGCAGGGGGGTGATAGAGAGGAGGGCAGACTGGGAAAGAGGGTAATCAGAAGTAAATACTTCTGAAGAGGGACAGGGTCAAAAGAAAGAATAGAATAAATGGGAGGGCAGGATAAGATTAAGGGAAATAGAGTTAGTTTTTCACCACATGTATACTAAGGAAGTGTTTTGCATAACTGCACATGTACAACCTATATTGAGTTGCTTGCCTTTTCAGTGAGGGTGGGTGGGGAGGGAGGAAGGGAGAAAATTTGGAACTCAAAGTTTTAAAAGCACATGTTTTAAAAAAATATTTTCACATGCAACTGGGAAATAAGACATACAGGAAATGGGGTATAGAAGTCTATCCTTCTCTACAGGAAAATAAATGTGGGGATAAGAGAAGGGAGGGGGGAGAGATAGAAGAGAAGGTAGACCAAGGGAAGGGGTATTCAGAATGCATGCGATCTTGGGGTGGGGGGAGGGGTGTGAAATTTGGAACTCAAGAACTTGTGGAAATGAATATTGAAAACTAAAAATAAAAAAGAATTGTATTAAAAAAATAAATAAAGATGCTCAGATTCTTAAAATCCAGCCACTTCTGGGATTCTTATAATCTAGCCACTGTTTACTCATGTTCAGACTCCTTAAGAGTCTCCCTAATATTATGTATGTTCCAATAAACCTTGTCTTTGGCTGAAAAATAAATGTCTTCTTTATGTAACAGCAAGTAGGTCAGTGTCATTGGATGGCAAAAACACATGTCTGGGACTAAGGTTTAAGAAGATTGAAAAAGTTGGAGGGGACTAGGCTATCAAGGGCTTTGAATACCAAATATAATATTTCACATTTGATTCTGAAGGCAAAAGGGAGCCACTGGATGTGTAGCAAGATGATGTGGTCAGATGTACACTTTTGGAAAATTGCTTTAGTGGTTTAATGGTGGATGGTTTGGAGTGCAGAGGGACTTGAGGCAGAAGGATCCACCTGCACAGTATTATAATAATCCAGTTGTGAAGTGATGAGGGACTGCTTCACCAGAGTGGTGGCTATGTCAGATGAGAGAACACTTGAGAGACATCACAAAGGTGAAATTGACAGGTATTGCCAATAGACTAGATATGGGGATGGAGTTAATGGGGAGTCAAGAATGACTGTTAGGTTGTGAGACTGAAGAACTAGAAGGATGGCTTTACCCTCTACAGTAATAGGGAAGGTGTGTCTGTGGAGGGTATTGGGGTGGGGGGAAGATCATGAGTTTCATTTTGGACATGTTTAATTTAAGATGTCTGCTGGGTGGTTCCATATGTCTGAAAGATAGTAGGAGATGCAAGATTGGAGGTCAGCAGAGAGGTTGGGACTGGATAAGTACATAAGAGAAAAGTCAGCATAGACTGTGATTTTAAAACATTATGTCTAATAGCAGTGTTTTTGAGGGGAACAATGGCAGAGTAGATAATTTGTTAATTGGATTTTAAGAAAAAGAAAGAGGAAAACTGAATTATGGGTACCAAAAGTGAACAGAGAGGATTCACAACAAGGAAGAAAGGAAATTGTTACAAATTATTTTGCTGATCTATGTGTAAATACAAATGACAACTTGGAAATGGGTGAATATTGACAAAGGTATAAAACCCCCAGAGTAACACAACAAATATTTAAAAATCCTCAATTCAGAAAAAAGAAACTGAATAACCCATAAACACATTGTCAACAGAGGAGAGAGCATTTAGAAATACATTAATTTATAAGCAAAATCTATCAAATGCTCAAAGAAAAATTAATTCCATTATTGTACAAATTGTTTATAAAAATAGGAAAAGGATCCTAACAAATTCCTTTTGTGATATAAATGATCTTGATTCTTAAACCAAGGAGTCAAACCAAAAAAGAAAACTATAATTCTATACCTAATGACTATTGGCACAAAAAGTCTAATAAGATGTCAGCAAGGAAGTTACAGTAGTATATCAAATCAATTACACACTATGGTTGGATTTATACTAGCAGTTCAAGATTATTTCCCTATTAAGAAAACTATAAATATGAAATCATATTAATGATAAAAACAAAAAAAAATCAATTATTTCAACTCATGCAATAAAAGCTTTTGGCAACATTCATTACCCATGTCTGTTGAAAATATAAGGATAAATGGACTTCTCCTTAATGTAGTATGTAATATCTATCTAGACTCAAAAGCCACCATCCTATTTTATGACAATAAACTAGATGTCTTTCCAGTAAGATAAGAGGTGTCATCTTTGATATGGTGTATGAAATCAATGGGATATTATTGCACTGTAAGAAATATCACATATGATGGATTCAGAGAAACCTGGGAAGAGTTATATGAATCGATGCAATATGGAGTGAGCTCAGCCAGGCAAATGACTTGCAAAATTTCTACAATCATATAAAGGAAAATCGCTTTGACAGACTTAATTTTATTAATATTAATCAATGTTAATTAATGACCAATTATGCCTTCAAAAGACTGATGAGGACACATGCTTCCCAATTCTTAGAAATGAAATGATTGATTAGATGAGCCAATTGAGTGAAATATGTATATGTCCTTTTTGGACTGTACTTAGTTGTTGTCCAGAAGAGTATATTTCAGGGGTGGTAGAGGGTTTTTTTTTCATTTTTTTTGTGGGGCAGGTTATTGGATATTAATAATAACACACAAAAAAAAAGGAAAAGGTGTCAATGAAACATTAAAAAAATACATAGAAGAGTGAAGTGAATTCAGAAGGTAACAAAACAGGTTAGTATTGCTATTATAGCACATTTAATATACTCTTAAAATGAGCCAAATATCCTGGTGTGGTAACACAAGACTGTATTCTATACTATAAGACTGGTGGATCAGTTGAGCTCTGGAATTCCTAGCTTCAGTGCACTGATCGGGTTTCTGAACTAACTAAAATACAAATATAGTAAACCCCCAGAAAGGAGAGAGTGAGCTGCCTAAAGAGGGGCAAACTGGCCCAGAGTGGAAATATAATAAGCCAGAGCTGCCATTCTCATCAATAGTGTGATCAGGCCATAAGTAGCTGCTACATTTCTGGCTTGGCCTTGTCAAAATATTTTTGAGATACCTTGCTTTCCAGAGCTAAAGTCCAGCAAGCAGGCTCTGCCCTGAGTTTGGCATAACAATAATCTTTAGCACTCTGAATGATATCACCCTCTGTCAAAGAGTGTTTCTTGGACCAGCACCAGGTGTTCACTGAGTGATTTAGCTCCCCCCATTTCTCAAGGTCATCCATCACATGTTTACAACCCCTGTTTCTTGTCCCATACTCCTGCTTCGGTCACAGAACTCTAGTTCTGTACCCCACAGGGTAATCACGAACCTCAAGACTTGAGATCACGTTCCTACAGGATCCAGGAACACCTGTATTATCTCAAGAAATGCCAACCATAAGAACTGTCTCAAGACCTAAGAATGATTGTGTTGTTGTCCAAACCCTTTCACGTATATAAGTGCCCCCAGCATCAGCAGAGTTAAGCCCTCCTTCTGAGGAGGGTCGCTTCCATTTGCAAACTCAGGTTTCCTCACTCTGAAGTTAATTAAACTTCTCTTTGTGTCCTGACTCTTCTGTTTTTAGCCTGTTCCTTTTTGGCTCTGGCCACCAAAAGGTTAGAAGGTGGTTCTGTTCTGGTTCACAGACTCAGCAGCAACAACAATGAGCTATTATTAACAGAAATTCACATTAGTGAATGGATATGTTTATAAGTGCTTATTTTTGTTGTGTTCATACTTAAAAAATTATAAAATAGGAAAAAAGGGGAAAAGAGGCAGTAATAATAATTGTAAAATGATGATAATAACTATCATTTATATAGAGTATGTAAAGGTTTGCAAAGGTTTTCAAAAATATCTTACTTTACGCACACAACAACCCTGGTAGGTAGGTGATATTATTATTCCCATTTTGTAGATGAGGGAATTGAGGCTTAGAGGTTAAGTGACTTGCTCAGGGCCAGATAACTAGTAATTATCTGAAGCTGGATTTGAATTCAAGTCTTCACGATTACATGTCTAGTAATTTATCTACTTTTTCACATTAGTGGAAAGGCCACTGGAGTTAAGAGAACAGGATTATAGTCCTGAACCAATATGTGATTGCTTGCAAGTCACTTATTTCTGCAAAACCTTATTTGTACAATGGAATCATTGAATTATAAGATGTCTAAATCTGGTGACTTAGCTCTGAATCTGCTGACTTAAAGACAATAACTTCTTTTATTAATAATCAAAATTGTAATTAAAAAAGGATTTAAAAAGTACAACTTATTATCATTTCCCTTAAGTTAATAATTGTCTGCAATTATCTTTTAAAATGCTCCTTAATAGTTAAATTTTCATCATCCTCACCTTCTACTAAATTTAATTGTATCTATACCAGAGAAATTGCTCAACAAGGACACAGTATGAAATATCTTCTAATAAAAAAATACATCTATTTGGGGTCTAATGTTCCCTTCAGTTCCTTGGATGAGACTTGAGTTATACTTCCTGTCAATTGCACTGGCTTATCTAAGGCTAGAATTTAGCCTTTAATGACTGAACAAACACCTGGATTTCTCTAATGTTAATTCATAAATGTAGAGAAAGGTTCAGAGACTTTTGATAGCCTAGCTTTGGCAGTCATTCATCTAGAGATTAAGATGTGAAGATCTGTCCGTATTTAAAATATACAAATCATTCCAGATAACCTTTTTAACCCGAATTCCAATAGATAATACAGGGCAAAGATTTATATTTGAGTTTTTGTTTTTGCAACAAAAGCTATTCTCTTACCATACTCTCAACAACTGCCAGAATTGCATTAATCAGACCTTAATTAACAAGGAAGAAAGGTGATAATTTACATTTATTTCAGATTGACACATTGTACTTTATTTAGCAAATGAGACCTGTCAGGCACTACCAGTGAAGCTTAGATTGAAGACCGAGTACTGAAAATGTGTCTTCTACCTACTGGAGCCATTGTAAGAGGGAGCTTTCAGGGTGTTTATACAGGGATCATTAGGCATACCTCATGCTAAGCTTTCATGAATCTTTGAATAAGAAATGCTCAAAGGTTATCAGGTATGAAATATTTTATAATGACACACTGCCATAACCCATACAAAATCATGATTTATCTACCAGAAAACTATAAGCAGAGAAGGCAGGAAAAAGGAAAGGATGCAGGGTCTCAAAATATTCTCAGAGACCTTTGTAAAAAAAGTAGTTGAAGGGTAAGAAGTGAGACTAGGAAAAAGTTGTTTTAAATCTGTCACTTTGCAATTAAAATATTTTTCTTAGTGCTAAAAATGTATATTGGAGGCAATGAGAACATCCATTTTTCCTATATTACTTCTTAAAAAGGACTTGGGTGCAATGAGGATCAGTGATGACATCTTATAGGTGTTAATGTGTAGGAAGAATGAGATTTCAAGTTAAAAGTTCATCTTAAAAGAGTTGAATACACAGTTACCATTATGATGAATGTCATGGTTGATGGTCCTTTTTACCCTTTTTCTATGTGTATTTTCTCATTGCTTCTTTTTTTTTTAAACATAATATAATTTATCCTTAAGCAGTCTTTAAATCTAGACCACTAGATACTTAAATCAAGGTCATGAGAAAAAAAAAAGTTTGCATCCTAGTATCTTTCATTATCATCAAAGGTGAAAAAAGTCGGGGTCCAGTTAGAAGCAAAACTATTGCCGTTTGTAAATTTTAACATCAATAGTGAAGTCGGGTATAACCTTAATCTCTTTTCATTTTAGTCTATATGTTTAGAAAATGGGCAAAATGAGCACATCTGATTCCCACTGAGTGTTGAAAAAATATTCTATTTGCAATGAAGAAAATGATCCTTTTTATCTTTTCAAATCTCTACTCAAATTGGGTTTATTCATTATAAGCCTATTAGATATAAGAGACTGACTCTTTAAGATGTTAGAAGGGCAGTTCCAGGTAGAGTAGTAGTAAAAGGACATCAGGGAGAAACATTGATTGTGTATGTTGCCAACTCTACCCCTGCTGTAGCCCTCAAATATAAAGCCATATTTTTAAATAAAAATCAATTGACATATATTTATTGAGTGCTTACTATGTGCAGAACTATGATAATTTCTGGGGATAGTTGCCTACTAAATGCCCCAGAACTGTGATAATTGCTGACCACATGCAGCTTGCTACATAAAAAAAAGAAATACATGGGCCAATTAATTGTGAGACAAAATTTGGTCAGTAGTTTAACTCCGACCAAATATAGCTAGAGTGATAATTCTGCTCGTGAGCCACATGGTACTGCTCAGCATGATACTTACAGGGAATTGGAAATATCTAATAGGATCCATATAGTCATGGCCTATATCTTAAAATGATCAAAATCACAGAATTCCTAAGTTCTGGACCTTAGAAGACAATGAAAGGAATTCCTTATATAGCATACCTGATATTATAGGCCACAGCATGATATAGAACTGGGATCAACGCACCTTACAAATGATTACCTATTCTTCAAGGAGCGGGAATACCATTTTCACTGCTTGAGCAATCCCATTTCACTTTTGGACACTTCTAATTGTTAGGGTGAAAAGTTTTCTTAAATCAATTCCAAATTTTCCTTTTTTCAACTTCTGTCCATTGGTTGGGATTCTACCCTTTGATGCCAAAGACAAGTATAACCCTTTATCTATAAGGCAACCGTTCAAATACTTACAGAAAGCTGTTGTATCCTTCCATAGTCTTCTCCAGGCTAAAGAGCCCCCTTTTCAGTTAGGTGATGGAGTGAATAGGGTGCTAAAACTACAATCAGGGAGTCTTCAGTTAAAATCTGGCTTTACACCCTCAGCTTTGTGACTCTGGGAGAATACTTTAACATCTGTCTGCCTTAGTCTCTTAACCTGAAAAATGAAGACACATTTATTGTGAGAACAAACTGAGATGATGTTTTAAAATACTTTGCAAACCTTAAAGCACTACATAAGTGCTTATCATCACCATCATCATTATTATATGATATGGACTCAGGGTCCTTCATAATATTGATTGCCTTCCTCTGCACATTCAGTGTTCCTAAACTATAGCACCCAGAACTGAACACAGTAGTATCAGTGTGGTTTGACTAATACATAATATAAAGACATCCCTATTCCTGGAAGCAATATCTCTCCTTAGTGTGATAATATTAGCTTTTTGTCTGACATATCCCAATGTTGATTGACATTGAGCTAGTCCAGTAAAACCACCAGATGTTTTTCAGGAAAATTACTGTCTAGCCATGCCTCTTCCAGACTATTTTTGTTATTCCTTTGCTCAAAAACTTCGGTAGTTCCCATTGTCTGCTCTATAAGGTCCAACAAATTAATGTCATTGAAGAGTCTCTAGAATCTGTAATCTACTTTTATCTCATGTTATTCTCCAGCATACTTTGTACTCTAGCAAAATAATTTACTTCTAACACGTTTTCTTCCTTTCTGCCTATTTTTACACTCTTCCTTATGTCCAGAATACTTGCACTCCTTTTCCCACCCCACCTTCACCTCTGTGTGTTGAAATACTACCCATCCTTTAAGGAAACTCAAATGGTACTTCTGCCATGATATCTTGTCAGCTGATGTCAGAAATGTTCTCTCATTAAATCTATCATTGAACTTTGTACATCTTACGGATTTGTCATATTTTATTTTTTATTATATTAATTTATAATCTTTCCCATTGGATTGTAACTTCTGGGAATAAGGATGATGTCTTTTTTAAAAATTTTTGTATCTCTCATATCACCAAGCAAAATGTATTGCACATATTATATATTCACTGTTTGTTGAGCTGAAAGGGAAAGAAATAAGCTTTTATATATTACCTACTATGTACCAGACAGTGTGCTAAGTGTTTTAACAAATATTATCTTATTCTAACCTCATAAAGAACACTGCAAGGCAGATGATATTATTATCCCCATTTTACAAATAAAGAAAGTGAGGCAGACATAAGTTAAGTGACTTGAACAGGGTAACAGTCATAGAAAAGATCTGAGGCTGCATTTAAACTCATGTCATCCATATTCCAGGCCCAGTGCTCTATTCACTGTACCACTAGCTGAGGTATTGAATTGTTCACTATACAAAGAAAGAATGCATCTACATACTTGGTTAGACAATTACCAATTACCAATTTAAATGTTATTATATTGCTAATTATTTACATCTTTCATTTTTTTTCAAGATCATGCATTAGCCATTCTATTTTGATATAGTTTTTCTTATTCTGAATGTAATTTTTTTCCTCAGAAAAGTAATTGTATTACAAGTTGCTGTTCAGTAGTTCAATCATATTCAATTTTTTGTGACTGTGTGGACCGCAGTTTTTCAATACTTTGTCCATGAGGCTTTCTTAGTAAAGATATTAGAGTGGTTTGCCATTTCTTTCTAGTAGTGGATTAAAGCAAAGAGAGATTAAGTGACTTGTACAGGTCACACAGCTAGCAAGTATCTGAGGTCACATTTGAACCTAGTTCTTCCCAACTCTAGGCCCTGTGCTCTATCCACTGAGCTACCTAGGTACTTCATGTTACCCAGTGAGTAATTAAATATTAAGTAATTATTAAACACTTCTTCATTAAATAACTGACTGAATGATTGAATATTAGGGGAAAAGTGGTCTAGGTTTCTTAGATGTATTTTTTTTTCCTAAAAAGATAAATGAAGATTAAACAGAGAAAATCAGTGATTCCCTGTGATCAATCAGGAAACTTTTGTCTGTTGAAACTGAAATGGATACAACAGAAAAAAAAATCTATCCAGGACTATAGAAAGAATTAATAAAAGTGATATGTTTCAATTAATTCTCTTTCAAATCAAATCAATGGTATACATTCTGATGGTAACAGTTACTTTTAAAGTGCCTTAATTTCCTCAAGTATCTTCTATTAAATACAGTTCTTGTGAAAGGGTAACTACGGAAAGAACAAAATTTCTCCAGTTAGGCCTATAAAACATGTATACATAGACCTCTACACATTCATATGTTTATATCTATATACATATACATGTGTATATGTACATGCACATACACACATATGTTTGTATATATGTATATATGTACAGAAAAGCACATTTGTGCATATACATATGAACATATATAATTTTAAATTTTAATAACCTTAGAAGTATAGAGACCACAAAATTTAAAAAAGAAAGCTTTATTATTTAAAAATTTATACAATTTATGTCTTGAATTTCATCCAAAGAGCTAGGTTTTTAGTATCAATGAAAGTTTTGACAAAACAGCAGAAGAAAAAAATCTAATAAAGAAAGATCAGGTGACTGAGATAGCCAAGTAACAGTACCTCCTCAACTGATCCAACAACCTGAAAAGCTACCATCTAGAATGTTAATAGAAAGTTTAAAAGATTATGATTCAAAATTCAAAAAATTGAGAAAAGGTTAAGGAAATGTAAATAATTGGCCTTCCTAAAATCTTTTAAACATTTGCAGCATTTGTATTTCTGATGCTATTAAACTTTGAAGTTTTACTGAATTTTGAGAGATCCAAGTGGGTTTATCGGCATCAATGAAGTCACATACATTTGTGTATATATACATATAGCATATCCCAATATATTAGTAAATACACATATGTAATAAAATTATTCAGCTGTTAGGAAACTGAACCAGTTGGTCTTTGTAGATATTGTGTATCGTTTACACAGTTGAGGCAGAAAGAAAAAGGAGCCACTGCATCAGCAAAATATTACTTTAAGCAGACAACCATGATACTGGGGGATAGATTGGAATTGGATAAGGCTGGATCAGAAACTATTTCTTAATATTAAAACAAGTATATCTTGAATCATCCTTTCCCTTATGGATAATGCTTTCACTTTAGTTTATAAGACAATGTAAATATATATTTTCTTTTATTTAGTGTGAATGTATGCATTCTATTACCATGCTAAACAAGATAAATCAGATTTTTTTTTCTGAGAGGGTTATTTTGAGATTTATATTTGAGACCCTGATAAAACTACTCCAAAATATATTTTTAAAAATATAATAAAATTTCACAATCACATACTGTTTGGAAAGAATTATAGTCTGTCTTGAACAAATGTTTGAGATAAAGATTATTTTTTTTCTAGCAAGACTAGGTTTTTGTTTGTTTGTTCTTTACTTTCACACCTAAGTAGCCACTCAAAATAGGCTGAGGAAATATTGATAAATAGATTTGCTCTTAGGACCTGTTTTAGTGACAACATGAGGACAACTTATAATTACGATATACATTCTATATATGCAAGTTGAATGGCTGGAGATTAAATAGGTTAAAGATCCCTCATATAATCATTTTTATATTGTCAGTTTGCCTTTTTCCTTGCTAGTACAAAAAGAAACATCAGCCCAATCTCTTTTCTAAAGATCCTAGATTCTAACTCAGTTGTTTCTGAATAATTGTTTTATTGTAATGTTTAATTTGCTGTATCAAGGATAGTACTCATCTTTACCATTGGCTTTGATCACAATCTTTATATATATATATAAAAAGACAATGTTTTACTTTGAACCAATAAATACAATTATTAAGAAATTACCCAACAGGCATTTCTGGTTGGTAATTAGCTTTGTTTAAACAAACATGTCACCAGTGCAACAATAGAATTGTGCCGTTAAATGTTTTGCTTATATCTGGTGAAGTCTTACATTCTGATGCTTATTATACTACAAGCCAGATAAGGTAAGAAGGCTGACTAGAGTTAATATCCCTAAGTAGTGGTAAGTCAATAAAACAATTAAATTTTCCTTATTAACTTAGAAAGAAAATCTCACCAAAGTGATGAATATTTTCTGAACTAGAACTATTATTCTTTGGTAATGAGTGTTATTCTTAGAAAATGAAGATTTATTATGTAGCCAATTAATAAAAAAAGTCAATTATCAAACATAATTTTCCATGTTAAACATAAATTCTAAAGTATTTTTAATAAAATTAATGTAAAGAAAACAAAATAAGGCAAAGGGTCAATTTAATCTATTAATCAAAACAGTGCTCATTGCTTTATATTGATGCTATTTTATAAAAAAAAAGAAAAAAGAAAAAAGAAAAAATGTGTGGCATACTGTTGCCACATTATCTTGATGGATAATTTAGCACCTGGAAGTTACATTTAGTGGCAGAAGTGTCAAAACTCAAAGTCTTTCTTCAAATTACCAAAAAAAGTGAGTTATTTACAATTAACGTATAGATTATGTGGCAGTAAGAATTTTTGGTAGTCATTCTAGGAAAAAAAAATTGGGGCAGAAAAGCCATAGAATATCAAGAACATCTCACCAAAGTGGTTCACTTGAGTAGAAGAAGGGAAATGGTAGTTAATGAAGTGTGCTGGAGTTTTAGTCAACGTGGTAGAGTAAAGGCAAAGTCTCAACTGAGTTCTTTCAAATTCCCCTGCAAACCACCTTAAAATAACACCTCATATTGAATTCTGGAGTAGTAGAACCAACAAAAGGTCAGAGTAAAACAATTTTCCTGAAGTCAACAATTTAGGAAATTGGCAAGAAAAGTCTGTTTCAGCAGGTTTGTAGTCAGAGCTAGAGCCCAGCACAGAGCAAGAAGTATAGGTCGTACATGGACTCCAACTGCAGGCCTTGGAAAGAGTTCATCATCAGTAGAAGCAGGGCCAGGATCTCAGAAAGCACAGATGGTAAAGGGGACAGACAACTGGTCAAAAGATATTACAAGGAACACTTTGCTGGCACTGAATGTGGGTTGGAATCCCAGAGCCAAGAAAAGCAATAATTCACCAGGGTTTGTAGTTGCAGAGCTGTAGGTACCCTGTTCACAGTTCCAGAGTGGAGAAGAGTCCTTGTGGTCACTCACAGATCAGAACACAGGCCAGGAGAATAGTGAACACTTCTTCTCAGATCATAACATCTTGAAAGAACTAGCTCCAAAGACAGCAGGGGAAAAAGAAAAACCTGACAATTGGGAAAGTGCCCCCCACTATCCTGGGAGCAGAGTCAAACTTTAACATCAAGTTAGGAGTCAACAAATAGGCTGAAAAAATGAGCAAACAACAAGAAAGAACCTGACCATGGAAAATGACTTTGGTGACAGGGAAGATCAAGACACAAACTCAGAAGTAGACAATGAAGTCAAAACAACCTCATGAAAAGCCCCAAAGAAAATATCTGAGTTGGTCTCAGACCCAAAGAAATAATTCCTGGAAGAGCTCAAAATGATTTTAAAAATCAAATGAGATAGATAGAGGAGAAGATAGTGGAGAGAAACTAGGTCTCCCTGCACTCTCCCCAGTTTCCTTTGGAAACATCATTAAATCAAGCCGCTAAATGGATTCTGGAGGGATAGAACCCATGAAAAGTGGAATGAAATGACAAATTGCAGAGGCGGAGTCAAGATGTCATAGTGAAAGCAGGGATTCACATGAACTCTCCCCCAAATCCCTTCAAATACCTCTAAAAGTGACTCTGAACAAATTCTAGAGTGGCAGAACCCACGAAGAGACAGAGTGAAGCAGGTTTCCAGCCCAAAACAATCTGGAAGGTGAACAGCAAAGGTATGTTGCAAAGGCCTGAGAGAGGAGGGTCAAGTGCTGAGGGCGTAGTGTAGATCTGGCCTAAGCAAAGTGTGAGCAGGCCTCAGGGGACTGAATCACCAGCAGCAGTGGTGATTTCCAGTCTTCTCAGCCCACAGACACCAGAGAGAACATAGAAGGTCAGCAGGAGGGATCTCTCAGAACTGGGTGAAAGAGGAGCATAGTCTAGCATAGGGCTGCAGGGTGTGCCAACACAGCCCCAGTACCAGCAAACCAGGAACAGGCCTTGGGAGTGACTGAATCAGTAGCAGTAGTAGTAGTGGCAGCAGCTTCTCCTGGAGCCTTTAACTAACAGAATGAATGTTTCAAAATTGCTTATTTTGACTTCTGGGAGCCAAGATGGTAGAGTAAGCAATAAATCACTTTCACCATCCTTTACTGACCTTGAAAAACCCAAAGAATATTGCTCCACAAAAAATCCTGAAATAATAGAGTCAGCAGAAAGACTAGATAGAGCAGTGTTTTAGCTCATGAGGTTAAGGGGATTAATAGGAAAGGTCCCTTTTGCTGTGGCTGAAGGGACCAGTAAAGGAAGGGGGGCATCCCAGCAAGCCAGTGGTAAGCCAGACCTCAGCAAACCAATAACCAGGCCCCTAATCCCCAGCTCAAGAAGCCTGAGATAGTCCCCCTTGTGCCCCAGAAGCAGAGATCAATTTTCAAAGCCAGAAAAAAGGCAAACAAAATAAGCAAAAAGTAACATAGAAAAACAATGACCATAAAAAAGTATCTTGGTGACAGGGAAGATCAGAACACAAATTTGTTGTCAATATACCCACATATAAAATCTCAGAGGGGAATATGAACTGGTCTCAAGCCCAAAAAAGCTTTCTTGGAAGAGCTCAAGAAGGATTTTAAAAGTCAAATAAGGGAGGTAGGAGAAAAATTGTACAATTACTTTATTAATACAGTTGACAAAATGGGAAAAAAAGTACACTGAAGAAAACAAGCCCCTAAAAAGTAAAATGGGCAAATGGAAAAGGAGGTACAAAAACTAATTAAAGAAAACAATTCATAAAAAAATATTTCTTAGTGGTACATGGCACTTAGACAAAAACTGGCCATGTACTAGGGCACAAAAACCTCACAATCCAATGCAGAAAGGCAGAAATATTAAATGCATCCTTTTCAGATCATGATGCAATAAAAATTATATGTAATAAAGGGCCATAGAAAGATAGATTAAAATTGATTGGAAACAAAAAGTGGAATGAAACAATTTTCTAGTGTAAGATAACTTGGAAGGACTTCAGGCAATGGCAATGTCTGTCTCACTTGGTTCAGAGTGGAGCATAGCCCAAAGCAGATGGTATCTGGGCAAGCTTACAGGAGGCTCTTAGCAACACCACAGATCAGCAACCCAGGTCCCTTGGTCCTGACTCAGGAGGCCAGCAGTGACGCATCCAGCCCAAGTACAGAAAGCAAATCATAAGCTTGGGAATCACCAGAACTTGAGGCCCTGGTATGGAAGCTTGGGATAATGCCTCCTGTACTCCAGGGGCAGAGCTATACTTTAAAAGTCACAAAACAGGATGAAAAATGAGTAAAAAACAGAAAAGAGCCCTGACCATATTATGGCAAAAGGGAAGATCGAAACACAAACTCAGAAGAGGGCAATGACAAAATTTTTATATGCGAATCCTCAAAGGAGAATATGAATTGTTCTCAAGCCCAAAAAGTCCTGATGGAAGAGCTCAAATAGGGTCTTAAAATAAAATAAGAGAAGGGTGTGGAGCCAAGATGGTGGAGGACAGCTTGAGCTGTCCTCCAAACTCTTCGAAATATCTGTAAAAATGACTCTAAACAAATTCTAGAGCAGCAGAACCCACATAAAGACAGAATGAAACAATTTTTCAGCCAAGACAACCTGGAAGGTAGACAGGAAAGGTGTATTTGCCAGCTTGGGAGAGATGCACATGTCAGCATGGGTCACATCAGGAAAGACTAGGCCTCAGCAAACCCAGAGCAGGCCTCAAGTGACTGAATCAAGGGGAACTGTTGTGATTTCCAGACTTTTCAACTCACAAATGCCAAAAACAATTTAGAAAGTCAGTAGGAAAGGTCTGTCGGACCTGGATGAGAGAGGAGCTTGGTTAGGTCCCAGCCCTAGTACAGCCCTAGGGTGGTGGGAGCAGCAGCTGCTTCTGGCACTTTATCAGAGGGGGATTTCAGGGATTTCTTTGCTGGCGCTGACACAGGATTCTCTTGCTTTGCCCATGCTTGTATTTGGGTTGCAGTCCTGATTGGCAGTCCTGGGGTGAAGAGGAGTACCGGACCTTGGGGTGGTGGTGAAGAGAGAATCCTCCTCATAGTTCCAAGGCAGAAAGGAGTGCTTATGTTCACTAATAGACAACAGCACAGGCCAGGAAAGGAATAAACACCTCTCCTTTGATAATATCACCTTGGAAGAACCGAAAATTTACAGGTCCCTAGAAGTTTCTCAGAAAACATCTGCACAAAATTCTTGATGCTTGGAGACAGCACACCCTTCACAGTGGAAGCAGAACCCTACCTTAACATTGTTTTCAACATTTTTCATTCTTGTGCTTTATTGTTTCTTGATAACTCATAAAACCTCATAAAGCTTCCACTTGCCCATTTCTTATTTTAAGGAATTATTTTCTTCAGTGAGCTTTTGTACCTCCTTTTCCATTTGGCTAATTTTACTTTTTAAAGTGTTTTCTTAAATGAATTTTTGGGCCTCCTTTTCCATTTGACCAATTCTGCTTTTCAAGGCAGTCTTCTTTTTGTTTGACTTGTCTATCTCTTCTAGCATCTGGCCTTGACTTCTTTTTAAGATATTATTTTCTTTTTAGCATTTTCTCCCTCTTTTACTAAGCTGTTGATTCTTTTTTTTCCCCTGGTTTTTCTTGCATCACTTTCATTTCTCTTCCTAATTTTTCCTCAACCTCTCTTAATTTTTAAAATCCTTTTTGGGCTCTTCCATGACCTGAGACCAATTCATGTTTTCCTTGGAGGCTTTGGCTGTAGGACCTTTAATTTTGTTGTCTTCTTTTGAGTGTGTGTTTTGATCTTCCTTGTCACCATAGTAACTTTCTATAGTCAGAATCTTTTCTCTTTGTTAGTTCATTTCTCCAGCCTATTTTTACCTTTTTTTTGCTAAAGTTGAGTTCTGCTTCCAGGGTGGAGGGTGCACTGTCCCAAGCTCCAAGGGTTTTGTGCCATTATTTTCAGAGATGCTTCTAGGAACCTCTAAGTTTGCAGTTCTTCCAACGTAGCGTCATCTAAGGAGTGTTGTTATTACTACTCTCCTGGTCTGTGCTCTTGTCTGTGAGTAACCACAAGCATCCTTTTCTACCCTGGAACTGTGATGAGGGTCTCCATTCCACTGTGACTGCAAGTTCTGTTGTGCTACTGCTCCTCCTCACCCTGGAATTGCCACCAAGTCTGTGACCCAGATCTGAGTATGGGGAAAAGCAACAGAGTCCTTCATTTGGTGCCAGCAAAAAGACTCCTGTAATCTCCTTCTGATTGATTATTTTCCCCCTCATTGTCTGTGGACTGAGACCTCTGGAAGAAGCAGCTGCTATTCCTCCCAGAAATATACTGCTTAACTTAGAGTAGATCATCAGTTTTAGTCCCTAGAATTAATATTTCAGATCATCCTTTCCTGATCCTGATTCTTTGAGTTTCCCTTAAATTCTTTCACCCATTAGGTGATTTTTATTTCTTGAAGAATATTTTTTTATATTTCATTTACCTTTCAGTTTACTCTTTCTTTCAAAAGCATGAAAAAAATAGTTACATACACACAGGAATTGAATTTATTAATATTTTCATTAAATTCTAATTAATTTGCTTTCTTGTATTTTTCTTATTTAGAATATTTGAAGATATTCTGTTTGACTCAGTTTTTGTTTTCTTTTTCATTTGTTTTGGGGGCAATATCTCAAATGCTTCTCTTTTGTTAAATCTCTTTCCTGGTCATTAGACTCAAGTTTCCAGGAGATAGTATTTGGTGGCAACTTCCAATCCACTGCTTTCTGAAATATTCTATGGAATGTTCTCCTGTAATTTCTTCTAAGTGAGGAGTAACCCTGAGTTTTTTTAAATCAGTATTCTTCATAACTTAAAATACTTCTCTTTACTGCTCAAAAAAGTTATTATTTTTCATAGAAATTATGAAATGTAACTACAACATAGCATTAAAGGTAGATTTTTTTTTCTTGGTAGAACCAGGCAGATTTAGTTAAATGATACTCTGTTTTTCTATGCAAATGGGATGAAGTTTAACTTGTCTATTTTCTGTGCTATCTTTTTTTTTTAATTCTTTATGTTCTAATAGTGAAGGGCTTCTGAAACTTTTTCTACTCGTGACCCTTTTAGTGTTTCGGCAGCATTTGTTGGCATTGCATGGCCTAGCAAAGTGTGCATGCTTTGTTTCAGACCAAGGCTGCGGTGAAGTTTGTCAAATGCAACATGAGCAAGTGCTGCCTGAAACACCTAGTACTCATTGTTTGATTTTTTTTTTTTAGCCAAAGGCAAGGTTTATTAGAACACCTGTCATATTGGGCAAACTCCTTTTTTTAATTTTATTAATTTATTTTGATTTATCAACAATCACTTCCATATGCTTTTGAGTTTAAAATTTTTCACTTCCTCCTCAGCACCCTCCCAAGACGCACACAATCTGATATAGGTTATACATTTACGTTACTATTAAACACATTTTCACGTTAGGAAGTTGTAAGTAAAAATTAAAACCAATGAGAGGAACCATCAGAAAGAGGAAACAAAATGCAACAGAAGAGAAAAAAAGATAGTGATTCAACTTTCACAGTTATGATTATTATCTGTGTCTTTTTCCCATCCTTTTTTCCCCATTTATGCTTTTCTTTCTCCTATACTCCTTTCCCACCTCACTATGTTTTGCTTTTGACCATGGCCTCCTTCAGTCTCTCCTCCCTTCTATTATCCCTTTCCCTTTTCTTCCCCTTGTCCTTACTGCTTCTTCCCTCCCTTCTATGCCCCTCCCTTTTCTTTCCCTTTTTCCCTCCTACTGCCTATAGGGCAAGTTATATTTCTACACTAACTGATTATGTTATTCCCTTCTTGAGCCAAATCTTATGAGAGTAAGGTACAAACAATGTTCACTCCCCTCCTTTCTTTCCCTGTGCTGTAATAGGATTTTCTGTCTTTTCCTGAATTGTAATTTACCTTGTCTGCTCCTCCTTCTCAGTAATTTTTTTTTTTTTGCTTTTAGGCAATTGGGGTTAAGTGACTTGCCCAGGTCACACAGCTAGTAATTGTCAAGTGTTTGGTCTCAGGCCGGATTTGAACTCAGGTTCTCCTGACTTCAGGGCAGTGCTCTATCACTGCACCACCCACTGCCCAGTACATTTTCTAAGATCAGACTAATCACTTACTTGATTCCATTTAACCCACTTGATTAGATTTTATTATCATTACATCAAAGTCAACTAATATACACCCCTTTATGTATACTCCTTTAATATGGTGTGTAATAACAACACAATTCTCAGAGTTGCAAGTGTCATCTTCCCTTGTGGGGATGTAAGCAGTCCACCCTTATTACAACATATTGTATCTTTCTGTCCCATTTACCTTTTTATGTCTTTCTTTAATCTTATACTTGAAGATCAAATTTTTTGTTGAGCTCGGATTTTTATGAGGAAGGTTTGGAAGCCCCTATTTTGGTGAATATCCATCTCCTTTGTTGAAAAATCATGTTCATTTTTGCAGGGTGTTTCATCCTTGGCTGCAATCCAAGCTCCTTTGCCTTACAGAATATTATGTTCCATGCCCTGTGGTCTTTTAATGGAGCAGCTGTAAGGTCCTGTGTAATCCTGACTGTGGTTCCATGATATTTAAATTCTCTCTTTCTGGCTGTTTGCAGCATCTTCTCTTTCATCTGGTAATTTTGAATTTTTGCTATTATATTCGTTGGCGTTGTCAGTTTGGGATCTCTTTCAGGTGGTGATTGGTGGATTCTTTCTATGGTTATTTTACCTTCTGGTTCTAGGACTTCCAGGCAGTTTTCCTTTATGATTTCCTGAAGACACTGTCCAGGCTCTTTTTTTCATCATGATTTCAGGTAGTCCAATGATTTTCAAATTGTCTCTCCTGGATCGATTTTCTAGGTCGGTTGTTTACCCATGAGGTATTTTATATTTTCATCTATTTTTTCATTGTTTTTGTTTGTTTGACTGATTCTTGCTCTCTCGTAGAGTCGTTAGTTTCCATTTGTCCAATTCTAGTTTTTAACAGATTGTTTCTTCTGTTAGTTTTTGTACTTCCTTCTTCAATTGGCCAATTGTTTTTTTAAGGGATTTGTTTTCTTCAGTGTACTTTTTTTCTGGTTTTTTCAATTGTGTTCTTTAGGGACTCATTTTCTTCACTGACTTTTTTTCCCGCACTTGGCCGATTATATTTTTTAAGGACTCTTCTACCTCTCTCCTTAGACTTTAAAATCCTTCTTGAGCTCTCCTAAGAAGGCTTTTTGGGCTTCTGACCTGTTAATATTCCTTTTGATGTTGCAAATGTGGGCTTGTTGACAATGTTGTTTCTTCAGAATTTCTGTCTTGATCTCCCTCTTCTCACAATATGTATGTATGGTACGTTTGTTTTCACTCAGGTGCTTCTTTATTCCCTGTCCTTTAAAGAGATTGAGCTCTCCTGCTGGGGAACAGAGGAACTGACCCAAGCTTCTTGTGTTGGGAGCCTAGGTCTTGGTCACTGGCTTTGTGTGCTGGGGCCTCTTACATTGGCAATTGGAGGCTGTAGGGTTTGGCAGCTTACCTTGTGTTGGGCTAGAATTATCAAGGCTTGAACTTTCAGGATGGGTGCTGCAGGATGTTTATCTGCCTGGGGCCCCTTGCAATGCTGCCTCCCTCCTTTCTGCTAATGCACTGGGAAATTCCTTTGTGGTTGAGTGCCAAGGTCCTGGTGGCTTTCTGAGCTGGTTTCCACTGGTTGCTCCTGCCCTCACTGAGGCACTTGGAAGTCCAGGTGTTGGTGTTTGCCTGCTCTACCACCTGGGCTTCAGGTCTCCTCCTGGTTGACAGTTCGAGGCTATAGGGTTCTGACACCTTACCTGGTGTTGGGTTGGAATTAGCAAGGCTGGGACTTCAGGAAGACTTTAGGTTGCTTTCTTCAGCTCCTTTCAGATGAATGCTGAAGGGTGCTTATCTGCCTGGGGTCTTTTGTAGTCCTGCTTCCCTTATTTTTGCTGAGGCACTGGAGACCCGATTGCTGGGCTGCTGCATTGCTGTTCTCTATCTTTCTTCTATTTCAGCTGTTTCAGTTTTCTTTTTTTTCTGGCATGATATTTTCTGGGTTTTCAGAGGTTGATAGGAGAGGGTGAGAGTGACTACCTTTTTTACTCTTCCATCTTGGCTCCAGGAAGAGGAACCTGGGCAAACTTTTAAAGAGTCTCCATTTGTTTGATTTTTAATTAATGTTTGGTCATTGTGTTCAGAAATCTTCTAATGTTGCCACATTTTTTCAATCCATATGGGTCACAACTCACAGTTTAAGAAGCATTTTTCTAGTGTTCCTATTATCTTAAAGTTCTCATTAACACATCCTGTTTTCAGAATGAGTTTCTGTGACTTATATATAATCTATTTATTCTTTCATCATTATTGCCATTTCCTTTTTTTCTACCAAATTTTCTTCCTCTTTTGCTGTATGCATAAGTGTATCATGTGCACTAAATCTACCAGTTTCTCCTGCAGAACCTCTCTTTCTTTGGAGAACATATCAATCATAAATTAGTTCTAGACCTTGTTGTTTGTCTTTTTAGTGCTATGTTTACAGATCTCAATTTGGACCTTATATCATTTGTAATTCCTTCTTTCATGAGCTTTATTTCCATTTGAACTCTTCTGGAATTTCTTGCTTTTATTCTATGATTTCAGGGGTGGGAGAATGGGGGAGGGTAAGGTTTTGTGAATTTTTCTTCTTCCTGGAGAATTTTGGTTTATTTCTCTTATGTGTTAATCGTTCCTTTTGTCTCTGGGTCTGTTGATTTATCTGATTATGAGATAATTTTGTAATCAGGATCTTAACCTTTCAATTGAGAGCTTTCAGCCTTGTTCTTACATTCTTCATTCTTTGCTTCTGGTTTTCCCTTCCCCTTTAGCTCTTCCCCTTTCTCTGCTATGCAGATTACCAAACAGTGTGCATTCTCAGCCACCTAATATTGGAGGAGTCCTACTAGGACTGGAAGAGTCTTCAATAATACTAGGCCATGCCTAAGTCATGCTGATGCACCAGAGTAATACAATTCAGTGATGATAGCCATATTTTTAAAGGGTAGAGACTTTATTACAGTTGGAAGTGATAGAGTCTAACAGTGAAATACTGCCCACATTGAAATAAAGTTTGATGAAGTGTAAAAGCTAGGTAGAGGTATAAGATTATACTGACATCAGGGAAGAGCCCTGGGGCACCACTCTTACATAATACAATAATTTTGGAATGGAAAAACCTTATGAAATTTGGCTTTCTTTCTCATTTGGAGGTAAGGGGAGAAAGAGTATGATCAGTAGTATGTAAAATTGAAGTTAATATAAAACAAAGAGGGAAGGGAGGGACAATTAAATCCTGATAATTAAGTGAGGAGAAGGCTTCAGGAGACAAGAAGCAATTCACGTTTTTCACCAAGTAGAGTGTATAATAACCCTAAATTAGTAGTCTTTTAGTAACTGCCTATTATTTAGCAAATATAGGGTAGATAGCATAATACAGAGTCACTCTCACTCTCCCCTATCAACCTCTGAAAACCCAGAAAATATCACCCCAGAAAAAAAACCCTGGAACACCTGAACTAGAAGAAAGACGGGGAGCAGCAGTGCAGCAGCCCAGCAAATGGGTCTCCCAGTGCCTCAGCAAAAATAAGGGAGGCAGAAGTACAAGGGGCCCCAGTAGGATAAGTACCCTTCAGCATTCATCTGAAAGGAGGTGAAGAAAACAAGCTAAAGGTTTCCTAAAGCCCCGGCCTTGCTGATTCCAACCCAACAACAAGTGAGCCTCCAATTGCAAAGAAATCCTGAAGCCCAGGTGGTAGAGCAGGCAAACACCAACACCTGGACCTCCGAGTGCCTCAGGGAGGGTGGGGGAAACCGGTGGAAACCAGCTCAGAAAACCACCAGGTGCCTTGGCACTCCACCAAAGGAATCTCCGTGCATTAGCAGAAAAGGGAGACAACACTGCAGGGGCCCCAGGCAGATAAACACCTGCAGCACCCATCTAAAAGGAGCTGAAGAAAGCTAAAGGAAAGGAAAAGCAGGCAACCTAGAATTGCCTGAAAGTTCCAGCCTTGCTGATTCCAGCCCAACAAGGTAAGCTGCCAGAAACCTACAGCCTCCAATTCCAGCATAAGAGGCCCCAGCACACAAAGCCAGTGACCAAGACCTAGGCTCCCAACACAAGAAGCTTGGGTCAGTACCCTCTGTTCCCCAGCAGGAGAGCTCAATCTCTTTAAAGGCCAGGGAATAAAGAAACACCATGAGTAAAAAGAAATACCATAGATTCATATTATGAGAAGAGTGAAGATCAAGACAGAAATTCTGAAGAGGACAACATTGTCAACAAACCCACATCTGCAACAACAAAAGGGAATATGAACTGGTCTGAAGCCCAAAAAGCCTTCTTAGAAGAGCTCAAGAAGGATTTTAATAGTCAAATGAGAGAGGTAGAAGAGTCCTTCAAAAATACAATTGGCCAATTGGAAAAAAATACACTGAAGAAAACAAGTCCCTAAAAAACACAATTGGCCAATTGAAGAAGGAAGGACAAAAACTAACAGAAGAGTATACTGAAGAAACAAGTCCCTAAAAAACACAATTGGCCAGTTGAAGAAGGAAGTACAAAAACTAACAGAAGAAAACAATCTGTTAAAAACTAGAATTGGACAAATGGAAACTAATGTCTCTATGAGAGAGCAAGAATCAGTCAAACAGAAACAAAAAAATGAAAAAATAGATGAAAATGTAAAATACCTCATCAGTAAAACAACCGACCTGGAAAATCGACTCAGGAGAGACAATTTAAAAATTATTGGACTACCTGAAAATCATGATGAAAAAAAGAGCCTGGACAGTATCTTTCAGGAAATCATAAAGGAAAACTGCCCAGAAGTCCTAGAACCAGAAGGGAAAATAACCATAGAAAGAATCCACCATCACCACCTGAAAGAGATCCCAAATTGACAACGCCAAGAATATAATAGCAAAATTCCAAAATTACCAGATGAAAGAGAAGGTGCTGCAAGCAGCCAGAAAGAAAATTTAAATATCATGGAACCACAGTCAGGATTACACAGGACCTTGCAGCTTCTACATTAAAAGACGCAGGGCATGGAACATGATATTCCTAAGGCAAAGGAGCTTGGAATGCAGCCAAGGATCAATTACCCAGCAAAAATGAGCATCATTTTTCAAGGGAGGAGGTGGATATTCAATGAAATAGGAGACTTCCAAACTTTCCTGATAAAAAGACCAGAGCTCAACAAAAAATTTGATCTTCAAGTACAGGACTCAAGAAGGACTTAAAAAGGTAAATGGGACAGAAGGATACAATATGCTGTAATAAGGGGGGGGGCTGTTTAAACCCCTACAAGGGAATATGAGACTTGCAACCCTTGAGAACTGTATTGTTATTACACCTTGTTAAAGGAGTATACATAAAGAGGGTGGATATTAGTTGACTTTGATGTAATGATAAAAAAAATCTAATCAAGTGGGTTAAATGGATCCAAATAAGTGGATCAATCTGATCTTAGAAAATGTACTGAGAAAGGAGGAGGCAGACAAGGGTAAATTACATTACAGGAAAAGACACAAAATCCTATTACAGCAGAGGGAAAGAAGGGGGGGGAGCATTGTTTGAACCTTACTCTCATCAGATTTGGCTCAAGAAGGGCATAATATAATCAGTTAGGTATAGAAATCTAACTTGCCCTATAGGCAGTAGGAGGGAAAAGGGGAAAGAAAAGGGAGGGGGGGAAAGAAGGGAGGGAAGAAGCAGTAAGACTAAAGGGGAAGAAAAGGGAAAGGGATAATAAAAGGGGGAAGGGACTGAAGGAGGCCATGGTCAAAAGCAAAACACTAGTGAAGGGGGAAAGGAAAAAGGAGAAAGAAAAGCATAAATGGGGGGAAAGGATGGAGAAAAAGACACAGATAGTAATCATAACTGTGAATGTGAATGGGATGAACTCTCCCATAAAATGGAAATGGATTGCAGAATGGATTAAAAACCATAATCCTACAATATGTTGTTTACAGGAAACACATTTGAAAAAGAGTGACACATACAGGGTAAAGGTAAAAGGCTGGAGCAGAATATATTATGCATCAGCTGAAGTAAAAAAAGCAGGGGTAGCAATCCTGATCTCAGACAAAGCAAAAGCAAAAATAGATCTAATCAAAAGAGATAAGGAAGGAAACTACATCCTGCTAAAAGGCACCATAGACAATGAAGTAATATCATTACTAAACATATATGCACCAAATGGTATAGCATCCAAATTCTCAGGAGAAGTTCAGGGAGTTACAGGAAGAAATAGACAGCAAAACTATACTAGTGGGGGACCTGAACCTCCCCTCTCGCACTAGATAAGTCTAACCACAAAATAAACAAGAAAGAAGTTAAGGAGGTGAATAGAACATTAGAAAAGTTAGGTATGATAGACCTCTGGAGAAAACTGAATGGGGATAGAAAGGAATATACTTTTTTCTCGCAGTACATGGCACATACACAAAAATTGACCATGTACTAGGGCATAAAAACCTCACAATCCAATGCAGAAAGGCAGAAATATTAAATGCATCCTTTTCAGATCATGACAATAAAAATTATATGTAATAAAGGGCCATGGAAAGATAGACTAAAAAATAATTGGAAACTAAATAATCTAATACTAAAAAATGATTGGGTCAAACAACAAATCATAGAAACAATCAATAATTTCATTCAAGAGAATGACAATAATGAGACAACATACCAAAACCTATGGGATGCAGCAAAGCAGTTCTTAGGGGAAGTTTTATATCTCTAAATGCTTACATAAATAAAATAGAAAAAGATAAGATTAATGAATTGGGCATACAACTAAAAAAACTAGAAAAAGAACAAATTAAAAATCCTCAACTAAACACCAAATTAGAAATATTGAAAACCAAAGGAAAAATTAATAAAATTGAAATTAAGAAAACTATTGAACTAATAAATAAAACTAAGAGCTGGTTTTATGAAAAAACAATAAAATAGATAAGCCTTTGGTTAATTTAATTAAAAAAAAGAAAAGAAAACCAAATTACTAGTATCAAGAATGAAAAGGAAGCTACCACCAAGGAAGAGGAAATTAAAACAATAATTAGGAATTATTTTGCCCAACTATATGCCAACAAATTTGACAATCTTAGTGAAATGGATACATATTTACAAAAATATAAATTGCCCAGATTAACCGAAGAGGAAGTAAAATACTTAAATAACCCCATCTCAGAAAAAAAATTGAACAAGCCATTGATGAACTCCCTAGGAAAAAATCTCCAGGGCCAGATGGATTTACATGCGAATTCTATCAAACATTTAAAGAACAATTAATTCCAATACTATATAGACTATTTGGGAAAATAGGTGAAGAAGGAGTCTTACCAAATTCTTTTTATGATACAAATATGGTGTTGATACCTAAACCAGGAAGAGTCAAAATAGAAAAGAAAATTATAGACCAATTTCTCTAATGAATATAGATGCAAAAATTTTAAACAAAAACTAGCAAGTAGATTGCAGCAACTTATCACAAGAATAATACACTATGACCAGGTAGGATTTATACCAGGAATGCAGGGTTGGTTCAATATTAGGAAAACTATCAGCATCATTGAGCATATCAACACAAAACCAACAGAAACCACATGATCATCTCAATAGATGCAGAAAAAGCTTTTGATAAAATACAACACCCATTCCTATTAAAAACACTAGAAAGCATAGGTATAAATGGAGTCTTCCTTAAAATAATAAATAGCATTATCTAAAACCTTCAGCAAGCATTATATGTAATGGGGACAGGCTAGAAGCATTTCCAATAAGATCGGGGTGAAACAAGGATGTCCATTATCACCACTGTTATTCAATATTGTACTGGAAACCTTAGCTTTAGCAATAAGAGAAGAAAAAGAAATTGAAGGCATTAGAATAGGCAAAGAAGAAACAAAGCTATCACTCTTTGCAGATGACATGATGATATACTTAGAGAATCCTAGAGAATCAAGTAAAAAACTACTTGAAATAATAAACAACTTTAGCAAAGTTGCAGGCTATAAAATAAACCCACATAAATCATCAGCATTTCTATATATTACCAACAAAGCCCAACAGCAAGAGATAGAAAGAGAAATCCCATTTAAACTTACTGTAGACATTATAAAATATTTAGGAGTCTACCTCCAAAAAACCCAGGAACTCTATGAACACAATTACAAAACACTTTTCACACAAATAAAATCAGATCTAAATAATTGGAAAAACATCAGTTGCTCATGGGTAGGCCAGCTAATATAATAAAAATGACAATCCTACCTAAGCTAATTTACTTATTCAGTGCCATACCAATCAAACTACCAAAAATTATTTTATAGAGTTAGAAAAAATAATAACAAGATTCATTTGGAAAAACAAAAGGTCCAGAATATCAAAGGAACTAATGAAAAGAAATGCAGGGGAAGGTGGCCTAGCAATTCCAGATCTTAAATTGTATTATAAAGCAGCAATCATCAAAACTGCTTGGTACTGGCTAAGAAATAGGGAGGTGGATCAGTGGAATAGGTTAAATATGCAAGACACAGTAGTCAATGACTATAGTAATCTATTATTTGATAAACCCAAAGACCCCAGCTTCTGGGATAAGAACCCACTCTTTGAAAAAAACTGCTGGGAAAACTGGAAAAGAGTATGGCAGAAACTAGGCATAGACCCAAATCTCACACCATATACCAAAATAAAGTCAAAATGGGTTCATGACTTAGATATAAAGGCTGATACCATAAGTAAACTGGGAGAACAAGGAATAGTTTACCTATCAGATCTATGGAGAACAGAAGAATTCATGACCAAACAGGAGATAGAGAACATTATGAAAAGCAAAATGGATAATTTTGATTACATTAAATTGAAAAGTTTTTGCACAAACAAAGCCAATGCAACTAAGATTAGAAGGAAGGTAGAAAATTGGGAAAGAATTTTTACAACCAGTCTCTCTGATAAAGGCCTCATTTCTAAAATATATAGAGAATTAAGACAAATTTATAAGAACACAAGCCATTCCCCAATTGATAAATGGTCAAAGGATATGAACAGACAGTTCTCAGATGAAGAAATTAAAGCCATCTATAGTCATATGAAAAAATGCTCTAAATCATTGATTAGAGAAATGCAAATCAAAACAACTCTGAGGTACCACATCACACCTATCAGATTGGCCAACATGACAAAACAGGAAAATGATAAATGTTGGAGAAGATGTGGGAAAATTGGAACACTAATACATTGTTGGTGGAGTTGTGAAATGATCCAACCATTTTGGAGAACAATTTGGAACTATGCCCAAAGGGCTACAAAAATGTGCATACCCTTTGATCCAGCAATAGCACTTCTAGGGCTATATCCCAAAGAGATCAAACAAATGGGAAAAGGACCCACATGTACAAAAATATTCATAGCAGCTCTTTTTGTGGTGGCAAAGAATTGGAAATTGAGAGGATGCCCATCAATTGGGGAATGGCTGAGCAAGTTGTGGTATATGAATGTAATGGAATACTATTGTGCTATAAGAAATGATGAACAGGCTGACTTCAGAAAAACCTGGAAAGACTTATATGGTCTGAGGCTGAGTGAAGTGAGCAGAACCAAGAGGACTTTGTACACAATAACAGCCACATTATGCAATTACTGAGATAGTGAAACTGAACCCTTCCCAGCATTTCAAGGATCTAAGACTTCTCCAGAGGCCTGGGGATGGAAAATGCTGTCCACATCCAAAGAAAGAACTATGGAAGTCGAATTTCACTTATTTTACCTTCTGTTGAGTTTTGTTTCATCTTTCTGATGGTTCTTCCTATTGGTTTTAATTTTTACTTACAACTTCAGTAATGTGAAAATGTGTTTAATAGGAATGTAAATATATAGCCTATATCAGATTGTTCACTGTCTTGGGGAGGGTGGGGGGAGGAAGGGGAGAAAAATTTTCAACTCAAAAGCATATGGAAGTGATTGTTGATAAATCAAAATAAATTAATAAAATTTAAAAAAAATACTTGAATCAGTGAAATGATCATCCGTAATATTGTGGTTGTTATGTGTACCTGCATGCTTTAAGAATACTTGTATAATTGTGGTACCATTTCTCAATTATCCATTAGAAGTTTATTGAAATTAAAAACATATTCTCAAAAAAAGTTTTGGAATAGAGATAAATTACTGTGAAGATAGTCTTACTCCTTTTCATAAAGTTATTGTGTTTACATTCAAATCCATTACCATTGTGACCACCTGACAAGTTAGAATCCATTCTTCAACCACATAACAAGTTAGAATGCAAGGAGGTTTGAGATTCTATTTTCACATTCAGATCTGGTACCTGACTAGGAAATTTAAATAAAACCAATTAATTACCTCCTCACCACCAAGCAAGGTATGAACTCTAACTACCAAATGTAGAGAGAGGAATACTTATTTTGGGGCTAAGTTTTTTTTTTTGGGGGGGGATGGGAATACTAGATTTCCTTATTGTCAGTTCTGAGTTAGCTGTTCATAATGTGACTTCATTTTTCAAGTGAAGCACTGAAATTAGGAATTCTAAGGGACTTAGGCATACCTATATTCAAAAGTAATCCCCCTACTTTTGTAATTTATATACAATAGGGTACTTGCTTCTGAGAACTAACCTGGAAGCATGCATGTTTAGTAAGCTTTTTTCTGGAAATGCCTGATAATGTAGAATAGAGGGGCCAGTCTTTTCACTTTAGTGCATATGCATGTATTTTGTGACTGTTTTGTGTATGCTTTCTGCGTAGTAAACACCTTTTGGTTGGTTTCTGAATCAGAATTATGTGTGCATTCAAAAGGTCATTAACTGACCAAATTGACCATTTTCTTTACTAGTCAATGTCTGAGGCAAAAGCAGATTATATTTAATATAGTTTTTAAAAAATATTTCCCTAAATATAGTATATCCTTTAAAATCAAGGAGATTTAAATATGACACTGTGGAAAATGCACTCAATTAATATATGCATAGTAACCCATTCCATATCCATATTAGTAATATTATATTTTATATTATTTTACATAATTTTCTTGGCCAGTCATGCTAACCAGGAATATTCATTGGTGGTCATTTCTCTTTTTTTGGTATATAAAATCTTATTATCTAATATAGTAAAACATATTCCCTCCTCAGTTCTGCTGTTGAACTTATTTCCTTTAAAACTGAGGTCTGGTGCCACCTCTTCGGTGAATTTTTTGCTGATTTTCCCTCCCTTTATATACTTTTCTTGAAACTGAAAGTGACAGCTTCATCCAGTAATTTTCTCTTTCTCAGGTTTGCATTTATCAATTTTTCCTGGTATTATATATATTTGTGTACATGTCATATTGATTCAGTAAGGACATCAACATTTTTCAGGAAAATACAATTCCAAAACTTTTCTAGCCTATGTGATAAAGTCCAGATTTATGCCAAATGGGCCATATAGTTTTTTCCCCTTGTAGAACAGGCACTAAACACAAAGAAAGGAAATTCTTCTTAGAATTTTTTTTAATTATCCTTTTCATAGTAGGCTTTATTTTCATGTGTGCACTCATGCAGTTTGACATCAAAGAGATAGTGAGAAGAAAAGGAAAAAAAAAGTTTATGATGAAACTTTCTTAATATACCTACGTCAAAAGTAATTTCACACCCACCTTCATCTCTCAATTTCCCTCTTATTTCTGAACAATTTCTCTCTAGCTTGAACCCTGGATTTTTTCTACCAGGTACTAGAAAGCTCTTCATCCTAAAGTTCACTTCAGGTCTGGAATTCATTCAATGAGAGTGCTCTAAAGCAACCCCTCTATCTGATTAGACAGTTCTTCCCAGAATTTCGATTTAAGGATGGTGTTGCATCTTATTCCTCCCTAAGCTGAATTCCTGACTTTCTTTACCAGGCCCCTGAGCCGCATGTCTTCCCCTCCTCCCTAATTTCCCCTTCCCCTCCCTCTTTTCAGCTTCCTTTATGTGTTGTCTCTCCTATTAGAATGTAAACTCTTTGAGGGCATGAACTATCTTTCTGTTTAGATTGGTATTCCCTGGGCTTGGCACAGTGCCTGGCATGTACACTTGTAAATGCTTTCATAACTTGTCACATGCACTTCATAAATACTCCCTTGTTGTTTTTTATCTTAGCACATTGCTGATTCACTAATTATTTATTAATCAATTCAATGAATATCTCTTAAGCATCTACTGTATATCAGGTGTTATGCCAGTATAGAAAGTCCAAAAACACTTAATACAAAGACTGTGTTCTCAAAAAGGTTGTAAGGGCATAGATAAGGGGAGACAAATACCAATACCTAGAATGCAATGTAAAATATGCAAATATGATAAGTCTAAAGTAAATGAAAAAAATGAGATGGGAGTGATATCTAGCATGGGGGGAGGCTGGTGGGGAGGAGAATAGAAGTCCTCCTGGAGGAAATACTGCCTGATTTGGCCCTTGAATCATGACCTCTCTAGTCAGTCAGTCACCAAATATTTATTAAGTGCCAGAAACACAAAGAAAAGCAAAAATATTCCCAGCCCTCAAGAAGCTCACATTATAATGGGTAAGACAGCATGCAAACAACTAGGTATATACAGATTATGTACAGCATAAAATGGAAGTAATCTCAAAGGATAGGCACTAACAGTTAATGAGTTCTGCAAGAGAAAGAGTCAGCTATTAAGATTTGGTTTTAAACCCCATGAAGTCATAGAATTATAAGACCTCATATCCAGAAGGTACCACCTATCCTAAATCATGCTTGAGTAAGAATCCTGTCTACATGTCGTCCAACACATGATCACCCAACCTTTGCTTGACAGTAGCTATATTAGCACAGTGTTGGGCATGTATTAGGTATTCAGTTAATTTTATTTTATTTATATATGACTTATAACCTTAGAGAGAACCTAGGTACCTTAGAAATTAATCCATCCAACTCATGCATTTTACAAACTAAGAAATTCAACCCTACAGATGTTAAATTACTTGTCAGGGATAAGGGTGGCAGAATAAAATAATCTAGTCACCAATTTAGTATGTCTCAATCTGCAACCAAGGATATCTATCATCTTTCTATCAGGTTATGTCAGTTTTATCAAGGGTCCTTTGAAAACTTGGTTGAACATTGCATTGTATTCCATTTTATTCATATGCTATAACTTTCAGATGAACAGATTATGGCATATAAATAAAAATGGATTACAATTGTTCTATAAAAATTTTGAAGGGAAAGTTTTCAGAGAAACCTGAGAAAATTATATGTAATGGCTCAGACTAAAAGGAGTAAAATGAGGACACAAAATTCATGTAATAGCAATAGCATTATAAAGGCAAAAGACTTATAGACTTAAGAACATTGATTGATTCAAAGTTTGACCTTAATGAGTACCTTATAATTAGTCTTTCATGTTCTTTATATTTCTTCTGTATTTTTATATCAAATTTCCCATTGAGTTCTGGTCTTTCTGTTACAAATACGTGAAAGACTTTCATTTCATCAAATGTTCATTGTTTTCATTCAGGATTATATTCACCTTTGCTGGGTAAGTTGTCCTTGGACACAAGCCCAGCTCTTTTCCTGTTTGAAATATAATGTTCCTAGAACTATAGTCTTTTATAGTAGAAGCTGCTAGGCATTGTGAAATCCTGACTATATTTCCACAGTATTTGTTGGTTTGTTTTTTTCTTGTTGCTTGCAATATTTTCTCCTTAACCTGGGGCTTTAGAAACTATGCTATGAGATTCCTGTAAGTTTTTCTCCTGAGATCAATTTTAGGTGGTGAGTGGTAGATTCAGGGCAATTTTCCTTGGTGATGTCTTATAATATTGTATGTAGAATCTGCATACAATATTACAAGATACCACTAAGGAAAATTGTCCTGAAGTCCCAGAGCAAGAGAATAAAATAGAAAGAGAAAAAAAATCTATCACTCACTATCTAAAATTGATCTTAGGAGGAAAAGTTATGGCAATGTCATAGCATAGTTTCAAAAGTACTAGTTTAAGGAGAAAATATTGGAAGTAAAACAAATAAACAAAAAACAACTTAAATACTACAGAAATACAGTCAGGATTTCACAAGACCTAAAAAACAAAATTGGGTAGGAAAATGTAAAAGGCAGCAATTATATTATAAAAAAATAGGGCATGATACGAAGAACTAATACAAAGCAAGAAGGTAGGAATGGAAGGATGGTAATGTTGGAACATTGCCGAATTCATACTCATTTCCTTAGCTTCCAATTTTTTTGACACATTTATAATTATTTTGGTACACATGGGTCCTTTTCCTTTTTCTTTGATTTTTTTGGGAGTATTAGGCCTAGCACTGGTATCACTGAATCAAAGGGTATGCATAGTTTAATAACTTTAGGGAGTGTAGTTTCAAATTGCTTTCTAGAATGGACCAACTCTTAGCACCATCAATGACACATTAATGAACATTGCAAATTATGTGTTTACTTGTAGGCTTTCCAAAACCTGTCATTTTCTTTCTTTCTTTTTTTTTTTTTTTGTCAACTTTGACAATCTGATGGGAGTGAATTAGAACCTGCAAGTTCTTTAATTTGTGAGATCCTGGGCAAGTCACTTAACCCTGTTCGCTTCAGTTTCCTCTTCTTAGAATGAGTTGGAGAAGCAAATGGTAAATCGCTCCAGTATCTTTGCCAAGAAAATCCAAAATGGAATTAGACATGCCTGAAATGACTGAAAAACAAACAAACGCAAAGTATAGTCTGAAATATGTTACTTCTAGTCCTTTTTTCTTTACACTTTTTCATTAATTTCCTCAAGATATTTCACCTTTTTATTCTCTAGATGAATTTCATCATTATATTTTTCTAGTTCCATAAAGAGATTCTTGGGTAGTTTGATCAAATACCACTCAAAAGTAAATTAATTTAGGCGGTCATCCAATTTTCGTTATGTTGTCTCTGTAATGTCCACAAGCAACTAATTTCTTCAGTTTTTTAGCTCTAATTTTATTTGCAAAAAAAAAAAAGTGTATTGAAGTAGTAATCATAGCTATTTTGTGAGTTTTATAAGGTATATTTCTTTATTCAAAAAAATTCTGCAGTTATTTTAAATATATATATATATATATATATATATATATATATATATATATATTTCTACAGTTTCTTGCGATTTATTTGGAATGCATAAGAGAGTTGCTTATTTCTGAAGGATTTTTTTTTTACCTTTCAATTCTGCTAGTAATTATTTTAATCATATTAGTTGGCTCTGTAGAGTTCTCTAAGTAAACCATCATACCATTTTGGAAAAAAACATAATTTTATTTTCTCTTTGCTTATGCTTATTTCCTCAATCACTTTTTCTTCTATTGCTAGAGTTAGCATTTAAAGCACCAAATCAAATGTTAGTTGTGATCATGGAAATCTTTTTCTTACCCTTAATCTTATTGTAAATTTGTCTTGTGTATCTCCATTATGTACAATAGTCAGGTCTTAGATTTAAATAGATTGTTGTTGTTAAGTTATATCAGTTGTATCTGACTCTTCATGACCCCATTTGGGGTTTTCTTGGCAAAGATACTGCAGTTGTTTGTCATTTCCTTTCTCTGATCATTTTTACAGATGGGGACACTGAGGGAAATAAGGTTAAGTGACTTGCCCAGAGTTACAAAGCAAGTAAATGTTTGAGGCCAGATTTGATCCCAGGAAGATAAGATTTCCTGACTCTAGGCCCATCACTCAATCCATTGTAACTCCTAACTACCCCTTTAAATAGATACTACTAATTAAATTCAGAAAAGGTCAATTATTTCTTGTATTTCCTAACATATTTAACAGGAATGAGTCCTATCTTATCAAAAGCTTTCTCTTTTCCTATTTAGGTAATCACATGATTTTTGTTGTTCTGATTAATATGGTCAATTATGTCAATAATTTTCCTAAAAATGACTAATCCCCAAGTTGTTGGCTTTAAAAAAAATATCATAGTCATCATATATAATCCTTTTGATATGCTACTGAAATCTCTTTGCTATTATTTTGTTTAACTTTTTGTATCATGTTTTCAGTGACATTGGTCTGTAGTTTCTTTTTCTGCTTTTGCTCTCTGTGGTTTAGCTACAAAGATTCTGTCTATATGATAAAGAAAATTTAGAAGGACACTTATTTTCCTATTTTTCTCAAACAGCTATTGTAGTATTCAAATGAATTGTTCCTTTAATGTTTGATAAAATCACTTTTTTGTGTGGAAACTTCTTTCACAACATGACTAATGCGGAAATATGTATAACCTATATCAGATTGCTTCCTGTCTTGGGGAAGGGGGAGGGGAGGGAAAAAATAAGAAACTCAAAATCTTATAAAAGTGAACACTGAAAACTATCTTTTCATGAAATTGAAAAAAAATAAAATACTATTAAATAGGGGAAAGGAAATTATCTATTGTTTCTAATATTTGTTCTTTTATTAATCACTTTTTTAGAATGATATTATTTTTGCTCCAACTCATTTTCAATTGTTCTGTGAAATTTTATGAATATAATTGTGTTGCTTTCTAAGTAATAATAGTTTACTTAATATTTATGTCTTTCTGTATTTCTTTGGGAGTTTTTTGTCTAATTACCAAAGGGGTATATTGATATTTCCTTATTATTACAATTCTATTGTATTTTGCCCTGTAACTCATTTAACATTTCTTTTAGGTATTTAGATAAAATATCTTTTATTGTATATATGGTAAATGTTGATATTAATTCTTTGTCTATGCTACATTTCATCATAATATTATTTTCTTATTTATCTATTTTAATGAAATTTAATTTTAATTTGCCTTGTCTGATATCATGATTGCTCATCTTGCCTCTTTTTTTTACTTTAGTTGAAGCATGATAGATTCTATGTCAGCGCTTAAACATATACTATATATACATATATATATATACACGTATATATGTATATATATGGCATACACACATCTATATATGTATATATACATAAGTGTCAGTGCATTATGCATGTTTGTGTGTATATACATAGACACACATACACACATATGAATTTTAATATTTCAAATATATGCAACATATTTTTGGATTTTGTTTCATAAATTCTCTTATTATTTTTGACTTTATGGATTGGTTTATCCCATTCACATTCACAGTTATGATTGGTAATTGTGTATGTATCTCCATCCAATTATCTTTTCCTTTTTCTTCCCCTTGTTTCCTTTTCTTTATTAAAAAAAAAAGAATGATTAACAAGGAGTATACTGAGTATCAGTGCTCTATGCTTGAAGCAATCTGCTTCTGTTTTCCTCTCTGTCACCTAGTCCCTAAATGTAAGTTCTTACCATTTCTTCCTTTCCTTTTAAACTCCAATCCTCTTTGGTTTGAATTAGTTTTGCTTAAGACTAATCCATTCCTGCATCCACCCTGAATAATTTTACTCTTACTTATTTCTCTCTCCTCATCCTCTTCCTTTTTGTTGTGTGAAATGTATTTCTTCACCCAGCTCTCTGTGTGCACATTCTCCTTTGGTCAGTACAGATGAAAATGAAATTCTATTTTCATGTATTAATCCTACCTTTTCCTCTTTTTTTTTCATATAATCTTTTACTTGTCACACTGATGATATGAGATGATTTCCCACTATTCTTCCTTCTCCTTTTCCCCTTGTCTATAGCCTATTTCCTTGTCCATTCTTTTCCTCTTTCCTTCCCTTTCTTCTTTTATAAAGTCAAAACATAACAAAACCTCTTCTAGGCTCTCTGACCTGTTTCACCCCTATATTACTTTCAATCTTTATAGGATTCTGAGGTGACACTGATATCATATACCCTGTTACTAAGTAAATATTGAATCCTTTTTAGTACCTTCTAATCATTCTCTTGTATTTACCATTATATATTACTCTTGACTCCTCTTTTTGTATTTGAATGTTTCTACTTATCTTTGGTCATTTCATCAAGAATGCTTGGAAGTCTCCCTTTTTATTAATGCTTCATTTCCTTTCCTGTTGTGTTATCTTCAGTTTCATTGGGTAAGTTATTGTTGTTTGAAAGCCTATATCTTTTGCCTTTTGAAATGTTGTATTTCAAGCTCTCTAATCTTTTAGGCTGTGACTGATAAGTCTTGTGTGATCCAATTGTGATTCTTCATTTTATAAATATTTCTTCTCTGCTTGCTTCATGAAGAAGGTGAGATTTGAACTGTCTTGAAGGAAGCCAGAGATTCTATGTTGGATTTTGTCCACCATGATGTTTCTAGGGGTTTTGATTCTCCTCCTCTCCCTGCTATTATTCCAGGTGCGTTCTTTCTATTTTCACTTTGCCCTCAAGTTCTAATATATTTGGACTGTTTCACTTTTATTCTTTTATCCCAACAACTAATTTAGTGACAAACACATTATGAAAGCTTAATAAATGCTTCTTGATTGATAAAAAGTGAAAGGAGGAATAAAAATATGTTTAAATATGTGAAAAAGACATTACTGGTGCTATAGTTAACAGATCAGAGATATTTAAAAGACTGAGGAAATAGGGGACATAGAATATGCAGGGCTATTGCTAAAGAGGAAGAGATATTAGGTAGGAAATATTTTTTCAGTAAGCTTATTTTTTGTGAACACAAGCTGGGATATCATATGACATATGTCAGAAAAGGAAAAGAATGCCACTATTCTATATTCCTTGGATATTTGAAAAAATTGCCTTTATAATTTGGACATTAATTGTACTTGAGACAGTCACTTAACAAAACAACTTGAAATAAGCATCTTGTGTCACCAAAATAGGGAAAAAAAATGTTGGATTTGTATTTCAAGAACTAAGGTTCAAATTATACTTACTATCTGAGTTACTTTGAGGAAGTATCCTACAATCTCTGGTTCTGTTTCCTTTCATTAAATTAGAAGGTTAGACTCCATAACCTCTAAGGTATCTTCCGGCTTTAAGTTTATGATCCCATGACTATTTCCTTTGTCTTGGTTCTGTTTTGCCTTCCTGTGCTTTGTATGCTTTCATATATGCAGACTGGACCACATGATAAAATAAGCTCCCTAAAAGCTGAATATTTGGTCTTTTATTTGCTGAAAGTTTAACAGCTTTAGCTATAATGAATATTATCTATAAATGTACTATTATATGAGACCTTATATTTCTCTTATGCTCCTGTAAATGTGAAAAGAATCAACAGAATTCTCTAGGTACAGCTTTAGTGTGGTCTCTTGAGGCTTATTTATCTTCAGTACCCCCAAGACTTTTAAAGGCTGTTTGAGAATATCATAAACAGGCTTATTTATAAAGAATCATCATATTTTATCACTATCCTGAGGTTTTGGGTATACTCTAATGAAATAGGAAACTGAGGCTATTCTTCAGCAAATTACAGTCATAAATCACAGGATATTAGAGCTGGGAGGGACTTGTTAAACATCAACTCCAATGCCCTCCTTTTAAAGATGAGAAATTGCATTCACCTGCCCACAAAAGTGAAGCTTATTTAGAGTATCTTTTCCCCTTTCAATCTTACTCAGATAATTACTTTGATTGTTCATTTGATTTTGAATATCTCAATACAAAATTGTTGACAACACAAAAACAAAATAGAGCCAAATCTAGTCAGGTTTTGTTTTTGAAATTTGTGGTGTTCAAAATATGGTCTTCAAAATTTAAGTAAAATCAAATCAAATTTTACTTTTTGATTTAAGAAATGAAAAAAACAACAACTAATTCTTCAGCCACTAACCAAACAATTTTTGTAGAAAGAGTGTGGTCTGTAATATTATTGGCATCCTTGCAAATATAGTAATGACTCTGAGGTTTGCCAAAGAGTCACTGTCTCAAAGATTGAACATTTGTACCACTTATTTACTTAATCTACTTATGTGATCATTGGCTGGTCACTTAACCTCTATTTGCCTCAGTTTCCTCATCTGTAAAATAGAGATAATAATAGCACCTATCTCAAAGGATTGTTGTAAAAATCAAATGAGATAGTATTTGTAAATGCTAGTTGTTTTGTTGTTATAATAATAACGTTGTTTATCTTCATCATTATCATCATCATTATTATCATCATCATCATCATCATCACTCCTGCATCCTTATATGTGGCTCTATAGGTCATGATATCACAGTAACACAAATCTGTGCCTCTAGACCCCAAATAGAAAACTTAAGAAAAATGGTATTGAATGGGAAAAAAAATACAGTTTATTGTCTTTCTCTTTTTACTGGTTACTTGTTACTACTACTTGTTACTTGTGTTTCTCCAGTTACTGGGATTTTTTGGAAACTTTTATTGTTCATTTTAGAACAAAGATATTCTTGCTATTTGTCAGGGTGAAGGTAGGATTTTAGTATCTTTTTTCCCCCCTGCCATTAAAGACTTCCTGGTTTCTAATTTCCTGTCAGCCCTTTATTTCATTTCTATGTGGTCTGAACTAACTTAGCTTTTGTCTTGTAGGCATATCTTTATGTTCTATGATTGATTTAGGTCTGTATGCCATAGATATCATCTTTCGGAACTGAAATTTCTTAAATAAAATCAAGTCTTCTCAACTACTGGGGAATTCTTTGTACTGCAGAGGATTTACCAGTTTCAGAATAAAACAGCAACAACATATCCAAGTTTATAAAAGGGAAATTTCTTTTGAGTGCTGAATCCTTCATGAAAATAAGAAATGGTTAATTGTTCTTGTCATGGAGAGAGGGGGACATGTTACATGGGCTTTCTGATTTGCTATAGATGCTCACTCCCCTTTCTCCTCCTACACTTGCATTTCTTTTGTTTTGTTTGTTTATTTCTCCACTTCCTCATTAATTTTTTTTCAATTTATTTATTTTAGTTCTCAACATTCACTTCCATAAGATTTTGAGTTCCAAATTTTCTCCCTATCCCTCCCCTCCCCACACCCCATGATGGCATGCATTCTGATTACCCCTTCCCCCAATCTGCTCTCCCTTCTATCACCCCACTGTTTCTCTAATGCCCTTTGCCCTCTATTTTCCTGTAGGGTAAAATAGGTTTCTATACACCATTGCCTGGGTATCTTATTTCTCAGTTGCATGTAGAAACCTCCTGCCTCCCCACCCATCCTCATTGAAAAGACAAGCAATTCAATGTAGGGTATAAATGTGTAGTCACGCAAAATGCTTCCATAATAGTCATACACCTCAATCCTATCCTGCCCCCTTACTTATTCTATTCTCTCATTTGCCCCTGTCCCTCCTCAAAAGTGTTTGTTTCTGATTACCCCCTCTTCCAATCTGCCCTCCCTTATATCACCTCTCCCTCTATTAACCGCTCCCCTTACTTTACTAGGGTAAGATAGATTTCCATATCCAATTGAGTGTGTATGTTATTCCCTCCTTAAGCCAAATTCTATGAGAATAAAGCTCACTCATTCCCTTTCACCTCCCCCCCTTCCCCTTCACTGTAAAAGCTTTTTCTTGCCTCTTTTATGTAAAGTAATTACCCCATTCTCTTTCTCCTTTTCTCCTTCTCCAAATACATTCCTTTCTCACCCCTTCATTTTATTTTTTAGATGTCATCTCTTCATATTCAACTCACCCTGTGCCCTCTGTCTATATATATTCCCTCCAACTACTCTAATAATGAGAAAAGTCTCATGAGTTACAAATATCATCTTTCCATGTATAAATGTAAACAGTTCAACTTTAATAAGTCCTTTATGATTTCTCTTTCCTGCATACCTTTTCTTGCTTCTTTTGAGTCTTATACTTGAAAGCCAGTTTTTCTATTTAGCTCTGGCTTCTCAAGAATCCATTAAATTCCCCTACATCATTGAATGTCTATTTTCTCCCTTATTGATTACAGTTAGTTTCATTGGGTAGGTGATTCTTGGTTTTAATCCTAGCTCCACTGACTTCTGGAATATCATATCCCAAGCCCTCTAATCTCTTAATGTAGAATCTGCTAAATCTTGTGTTATCCTGATTGTGTTTCCACAGTACTTGAACTGTTCCTTTCTGGCTGCTTGCAATATTTTCTCCTTAACCTGGTAACTCTGGAATTCGGCTATAATATTCCAAGGAGTTTTCCTTTTGGAATCTCTTTCAGGAAGTGATCAATACATTCCTTAAATTTCTATTTGACCCTTTGCTTCTAGAATATCAGGGCAGTTTTCCTTGATAATTTTTGAAAGATGATGTTTAGGCCCTTTTTTCTGATCATGGCTTTCAGATAGTCCAATAATTTTTAAATGATCTCTTCTGGATCTATTTTCCAGGTCAGTTGTTTTTTTCCAATGAGATATTTCATATTCTCTTCTACTTTTTTTTTCATTCTTTTGTTTTTGTTTTATAATTTCTTGATTTCTCATAGAGACATTAGCTTCCATGTGCTCCATTCTAATTTTTAAGGAATTATTTTCCTCAATGAGCTTCTGGATCTCCTTTTCCATTTGACCGATTTTGCTTTTTAAGGCATTTTTCTCTTCATTGGCTTTTTGAACTTGTTTTCCCATTTGGTCTAGTCTATTTTTTAAGGTGTTATTTTCTTCAGTATTTTTTTTGGGTCTCCTTTAGCAAGCTGTTGACTCATTTTTCATTGTTTTCTTGCATCACTCTCATTTCTCCTTCCAATTTTTCCTCTACTTCTCTTACCTGATTTTCAAAATCTTTTTTGAGTTCTTCCATGGCCTGAGACCATGGAAGAGGCTTTGGATGCAGGAGCTTTGACTCTGTTTTCTTCTTCTGATTGTATGTTTTGATCTTCCTTGTCACCAAAGTAACATTCAATAGTCAGAGGTTTGTTTTTTTTTCTGTTTGTTTGTTTGTTTTCTATTGTTTGCTCATCTTCCCAGCCAGTTACTTGACTTTTAAAGTCTTTGTTAAGGTAGGCTCTGTTTCTAGTGTGGATGGTGTAGTGTCCCAAGCTTCAGGGATCTTGTGCAGTTGTTTTGGCATTTGTGGATTGAGACGTCTGGAAACCACCAGAGCTGCTTGCCATTTGGTTCCCTGAGTACTTCTCTTGCTTTGTTGGGGCTCTATCTTTCTTTGTTCAGCCTGCTACACTGTGTTTCTCTCCCAGCATGGTACAACAGACCTTTTCCCTCCACCATCCAGGTTGTCTTGGGCTGGAAATTTTTTCACTCTGTCATTTTGTGAGTCTGATGCTCTAGACTTTTAGATTAATTTTTTATAGTTATTTGTAGAGACTTGGGGGAGAATTCAAGCATGTGTCTGCTTTTACTCTGCCATCTTGGCTGTACCCCTACACTTGCATTTCTTTCTGGAATTAACTCTTCCTGTGTACTTGGGTCATTCCCTTTGGAGACAAGTCCTATTCCTATGGGCAAGAGATCCCAAAGTCAAGCTCTGCCCACTTTATTACTGAAGATTTGTTTCTACATTGTTTAACTGAATAAAATAAATGCACCTCATAAACTATATAAGAAGTTTGTTACCTTTTGCTCATGTGCATAAACCCCAAGTTAGCACTGCTCACATTCTGTGACTTTGGCCCATTTAAATAACTCTTGAGATGCTTATGAATAGAATCAACTCTACATTATGCTTGGATTTGTGTTTGGATAAGTGAAAACCACAGGTAGTGTAAAGCTTTACTTTGGCTATTTAAAAAAAATGTTTTTTTGATCAGTCTTTGAAAGGAACAGTACATGAGCACTATAATTAGCTATGAATTTCACGTCTCCTTTCATCTAGCTTCTGTCTGATAAATGTGAAAAGGGAAGTAAAATGAGCCATGGATAGTTTTGCCTTTCAACATTTCCTCATGACTTCATTGCTTCTATTAATGGAACTACTTTTCTCCACATCTTGCAGGTTGGAAATCTCAGAATTATCACTGTTTCTTTCCCTATCACTTCAAATTCAATCAGTCACCAATGTCTCTTGATTCTTCTTTTGAAGTACCACTTGCATCTATTCTCTTCTTTTCTTTTCCTACTTAATGTGCTAGTTTAGATTTTTGTAACAATAGGTGACATCATGATTAGACTATTACAAAAGGTTCTGCACTTGTCTCCCTGCTTCTAAATGTGTCCAATTCCAATATATTCTGCATACCAGAAAAAAAATATTAACTGGCCTAAAGTGTTCTTTTGGTCATACCACTCAGTTGTTCAAAAACATAAAGTGGATCTCCATTGCCTGTTAATTAAAATTCAAACCTTTTAGACTAATATTCAAAGTTCTGCACAATCTAGTTAGTCACTCAATAAATATTTATTAAAAACCTACTATGGGCCAGGCACTGTACTGTATACTAGGGATACAAAGAAAAGCAAGAGTAACCCTGTCCTCAAGGACTTCACAGTCTAAGGGAAGTTGAGAGGAAACCAAGAATTTATTAATCACCTAGTATGTACCTGGTACTGTGTTAAAAGCTTTACAAATATTATCTCATTAATCCTCGCAATAGTCCTGGGAGGAAACAGTGATTATTCTGCCTATTTTACAGTTGATGAAACAGGCAAAAAGAGATTAACTGACTTGCCCAGGCCAACACAGATAATAAGTATAAGAAGCTGGATTTGAACTCAGAGCTCTCTGATTCCAGGCCCTGTACTCTAATCATTGTGCAACCTAGCTGTCTCCCCTGTAGTCCATCCTACCTTCCTATCTTAATTCATTATTCCTCAAAAAAAGGTCTGTACAGGCCAATTATCCTGGATTACTTACTATTCCCTGAAAATATATTGTGCCTTCCCATTTCTGAGCTTTTGTTCTCATTATTTACTTTGGTGACAATTACTACACATTTCCATCTTTTTAATAATAAGTCCTTAAAAATCTTGTTCAAAATCTTTCTTTATCATGGTGCTTTCCCTTAGTGTAGTCAAATGTGATTTCTCCCTGCCTTTGCATTTTAATGTAATTTATTTAATATCACTTAATTTACCCTTTTCACATGAAGACTTGGGTTGGGATTATTAAGGAATATGTCATTCACTCAAATAGACTGTAAGCACTTTGAGGCCTTTGAGGCCAATATCTTGTGTCCAACACAGTGGCAGCACATACAATAGTTCATGAAGACTTCTCCAATCTTCTTATATTTTACTCCCCTCCACAATTCTATATTCTACCTAGACTGGCTTCCTTTGGCATTCTTCATGCACAACACTTCATCTTTGGTCTTAATGCCTTTGCACTGGCTATGCCTCATGATTTAAATGCTTTCTCTTCTGTCTTCTGCTTCTTAGTTTATCTGGCTTCCTTCAAGACCCAGCTTAAATCCTAACTTCAGAAGGAGCCTTTATTCCAGCATTTCTAGGTACTAATGCCTTCCAATCTTAGGCTACCTTCTATGAAGACCATGAGATATGGAACATGATTACATGACTTGCAATTGACTTTGATTTGAGTGAGGGAGGACTGTGCAAGGTCACTGACCTCACTTTCTCCCCCAGAGCCAGATCAGAAGGACTGTAGATGGCCAAGGATGCAGTGGGAGACCTTGGTCTTTTTAGCTAAGATCTTTCTGAGTTCTCACTTTGACTGAGGCAAAACCCATTCAGTAATTAGGAGTATTTAAGAAGTAAGCCAAGGGATGACCCCTCTTTTCTCTTCTGCTCTCCTCTCCTCCTGATCTATATCTGGCAACTGGACCCAGATAGCTCCATAGGAGAAAGTGAGGCTGATGACTCTGCACATCCCTCCCTGTCTTAAATCCAATTTACTTGCAAGTCATAGCATCATCTTCCTGATGTTATGGTCCTCTTTTAGAACGAAGGACAAACCACAACCTTCTATGAAGTGTGTGTGTTTGTGTGTGTGTGTGTGTGTGTGTGTGTGTGTTTGTGTGTGTACAGGATGTACCTACTCATGTGCAATGTATCCACCAATAGAATGTGACCTCCATGAGGAGAAGGACTGTCTTTACTTTTCTTTATGTTCTTAGTGCTTAGCATAATTTAGCATAATATTTGGTATGTACTAAGTGGATAATAAATGTTTGTTGCTTGATTGAATATTCAAAGGATTTGTGATATTGTGTTGGAAACTTGGTAAATGATTTTATGAATTGTGAACAAAAAAAACACAGAAAAGATCATGGTGCTTAGCTCTTTAACGATGAGTTTCCTTGAACTTAACTTTAGTGGACTTCTCACATATATTCCGACTATATACTCATTTGTCATAACTATCCTGAAAGCAATTTCAACTTGATAATGCCACCCAGAGTTTTCTTTTTAATATAATAGCCTTCAAGAACAAATAATCACCTCCATGTCTCAAAATATGTGTTTATTATATTTATTTTATATGTATTTTACCTATTCTTCTAGACTAGAAGATCCATGAGGGGAAGAGGTTGGAGTCTTACTCATCTTTGTGTCCTCCATAATATGATATAGTAAGCATAGTATAAGTTCAGCAAAACTTTGTCGAGAAACGATGAATAAATGAGACAAACCTTATAGCCCATTTCTGGAACAAATGAGTGTTGATACTAAATTATGGAAAACCAGAATGTCATTTCTGATTTATTTTTTTGCCTAATCACAGACTCCTCCTAAGGGCATTCATACAACCAAATGAGAGGTTAGAGAATGGCAGAGATGACTTTTATAACAGGGAAAAGAGGTTGAGGCCTTTGCCCACAGTGATTAGCATTGGCCAAAGAACTTCATTTTGCCCCTCCATGTTCTACTCTAAAATCTGTTTAAATTGGTTACCCTTTGTCTTTGTGAGTTCAGAAAATCTAGAGGTAGTGGTAACACCAGCAGCCTGAGTCAGTAACAGACTCTCACAGATGTAGCAGCAGAGATTGCTGTAGTAGTAATGGAGGACAACAGAAGAAACACCTCAATATGCTATGTCATGGAATGACAGTTGCTAGTGGAGGGCAACAGCTTTGAGTAGCATAGTTTGTGAAAAGGGAAATGTCAGTTCTTTTTTAAAATTAATTTATTTTGATTTATCAACAATCATTTCCACAAGCTTTTGAGTTTTAAATTTTTCTCCCCTTTCTTCCCCACCTCCCTCCCCAAGATGGCATGCAATCTGATATAGGATATCTATATCTATATCTATATCTATATCTATATCTATATCTATATCTATATCTATATCTATATCTATATCTATATCTATATCTATATCTATATCTATATCTATATCTATATCCATATCCATATCCATATCCATATCCATATCCATATCCATATCTATATCCATACCTATACCTATATCTATACCTATACCTATACCTATACCTATACCTATACCTATACCTATACCTATACCTATACCTATACCTATACCTATACCTATACCTATACCTATACCTATACCTATACCTATACCTATATCTATATCTATATCTATATCTATATCTATATCTATATCTATATCTATATCTATATCTATATCTATATCTATATACACATTCCTATTAAACATATTTTCACATTAGTGATGTTTTAAGTAAGTATTAGAAACAATAGGAGGAACCGCCAGAAAAAGGAAACAAAACACAACAGAAGAAAAAAAATAGTAAATAGTATGCTTCCATCTGCATTCAAACTCCATAGTTCTTTCTTCTTTGTGGATAGCATTGTGGATACAATGTTCTTCTGGTTCTGCTCACTTCACTCAGCATCAGACCATATAAGTCTTTCCAGGTTTTTCTGAAGTCTGCTTGTTCATCGTTTCTTATTGCACAATAGTATCCCATTATATTCATATACCACAACTTGTTCAGCCATTCCCCAATTGATGGGTATCCTCTCAATTTCCAATTCTTTGCCCCCACAAAAAGCTGTATAAATATTTTTATACATGTGGGTCTTTTTCCCATTTTTATGATCTCTTTGAAATACAGGCCTAGAAGTGCTATTGCTGAGTCAAAGGGTATGCACATTTTATAGCCCTTTGAGTATAGTTCCAAATTGCTCTCGAAAATTGGTGGATCACAACTCCACCAAGAATGCATTAGTTTTCCAATTTTCCTACATCTTCTCCAACATTTATTATTTTCCTGTTTTGGAAAGGTCCTTGAAGCCCAGCAGAAAGTTATACATAAGAGGAACTCCAGAAGTCTGGAGATCTTCTTTAACACATACCTTCTCCACACGTGTTTCTTACTACATTAACATTTAAATTTGACTCCACTCTTCCCAAGAACTTTGTGTGTGCATCTAAGTGTGGGAAATGTTTGGTATAAACTCTCCTTGGTTTATCTTTGCTGGAGATCCCTTTTCTAAAATTAAAGAGAAAAGCAAACAATTAAACAAAAATTAATAAAGAAATAAATTGTCACAATTTCTCTAAAGTCTTGCAGCCCTGTTGATTGGAGAAGCAAATAAATCGGACAGATCTACATCAAGCTTAGTGCCTTTACTGTCTCTTCTACTCATGGCATTTTCATCAGTATTAACAAAAGTCCACTACACCATTGGACAAACTAACAAACTACACAATCATGTAGGACTGCAATGGTCATGTTAAAATCTTAAACAAGCAAACAAACAAACAAACCTAAACAGGATCAACAATAACAGCAAAAGCCCAGGGATCACAAATAGTCACAAAATGGTATATACTGATGATTGTCTATCAGGTAAATAATTTATGTGTCTTTTTTAAAAACTTATTTATTCTTGCCATGTATTATTTCTTGGTGTTAACACAATAAATTGTTTTTCTACATCTGATTGTCTATAACTAATCTGTTTTAATATTGCATATCTCAGATAATAGGAATAACTTATGTTAGAATTTCTTTTCCTAGACCTAATATAATTCCACATACAGATTGTTGTTCAATCATCTTTTTTGATGACAGAATAATGCAGCTGACAACATCTATGTTTTATAGAAGCATGTATAAGAATACGCTCATGTTAAATGGGCACAGAACTATGATCAATGATCAAAGTAGAGTACTACAAATTTATTTTCTGAATACTTTTACGGGATGCAGTATATTGCAGGCCTTATATAAGACATAAAATAGTGGAATGAGTTCAGGAATTTGGAAGACGAAGAAACTTAGTACTTAGCTTCTGATATTACCTGTAGTAAACTGCTAAACTCTATGAATCTTACCTTTTTCATGTGTAAAAATAAGGGGCAAGAATTGTTGATTTCTAAGGCTCCCTTTTTTTTTCTTTATTTGAGGCAATTGGAGTTAAGTGACTTGCCCAAAGTCACACAGTTAGTGAGTGTTACATGTCTGAGGTTAGATTTGAACTCAGGTCCTCCTGACTCCAGGGCCAGTACTCTTATCTACCGTGCCACCTAACGTCCCCAATTTCTAAAGCTCCTTCCACATTATTATTGCATTTGTTAACTTCAGACATGGACACTCATGAATCAATCAATTGAAATAGCATTAATCGAGCACCATGTGCCAGGCACCGTACTAAACACCAGGGATTCAATCACAAAAATAGAAAAGTACTTGCTGTCGAGGAGCTTACACTTCATATGATGAGAACATAAAACCTTGAAGTAAACAATCTACACACAGTTGTGGACATAGTTTGCAGTTGTGGACTGCAAACATATTATCTCTTACAGATTCAGCTAGGTAGCAGAAGACCAGAGCACAAATCCAGCCTCAGATACTTACTAGTTGTGCAGCGCAGGTCAAGTCACATAACCCCTCTCTTCCTGCTTCCTCAACTGTGAAATGGGGATTGTAATAGCATCGATCTCCCAGAATTGTTGTGAGGCTAAAATGAGTATTTAGCATAATTCCTAGCACATAGTAGGCTCTTTTTAAAAAATTAATTTATTTTGATTTATCAACAATCACTTCCATATGCTTTTGAGTTGAAAATTTTTCTCCCCCTTCATTCCCCCCACCCTCCCCAAGATGGCACACGATCTGATGTAGGCTTTATATTTACCTACGCATTAAACATATTTTCACATTAGTGAAGTTGTAAGTAAAAATTAAAACCAATAGGAGAAGCCATCAGAAAGATGAAACAAAACAACAGAAGGTAAAAATAAGTGATAGTGATTTGACTTCCATAGTTCTTTCTTTGGATGTGGATAGCATTTTCCATCCTGAGGCCTCTGGAGATGTCTTAGATCCTCTTAATGCTGATAAGGGTTCAATTGAACAATCTTAGTCATTGCATAACGTGGTTGTTATTGTGTACAAAGTCCTCTTGGTTCTGCTCACTTCACTTAGCATCAGACCATAGTAGGCTCTTAATGAATGCTTGTTTTCTTCCTTCTGTAATAATGACCTTATTAGCATATGAAGACTATGTGTATATATATATATATATATATATATATATATATATATATATATATGCATATGTATATATATATATACATATGCGTATATGTATATATATGTGTGTGTATGTATATATATATATATATATATATATATATGTATACACATATGTACATATATGCATTTTTGCATTCCTTGGAATGTAGCCTATTGTACATCATTTTTGGGTACTCTTCTTGAGTGAATATGTTATTTGTTGCATCCATAGAGACCACTCATCACAAAAGATAGCCCCACTTTGCTGTCCGTGCTCAGTTATTGTTTATATAGCATTAGACTACTTTGTCTTTGCTCTCAAGCTTTTTTTCCTGCCAGGAACTGTGGTTCTCCTCATTGTCATATCCCATTAGATCTGTCTCTGTTACCTATAGTGGAACCTGAGTGATTCAGGACAACTTTTTGCTTGGTCTCAGTGGCCCATACCTAGGAATGTGCGTTACATTTCCTTGTGGCAACCTTATATTGAATCCTTGGGTTGAGGAAATAGGGGAGAGGAAAAATGGAGTGGTTTTTTTTTTTTATCATATTGCCATAGTGTGTGTCAACAGAAAGATAACATATAGTATTCCTCTGAGAATGTAAGCTATAATGGAATAGTCTATACATTCCATAGCCACTGTACCCTAGATCAGAGACCTCTGCAGCAGCTTCTCAAATCTGAATGTAGCATATCTCTTAGAGTAGATAAGAATGACATCAACTTGCATAGACTTCTAGGATTTAGAGGGGTTTTTCTTGTCTTTTCTTTTTTCTTCTCTCTTCTTCCTTCTTTCTTTCTTTCACTTATTTCCTGAGGCAAATAAATATTACATGCTTTGGGATGTCGGTAGAATTAAAACAGAAACCCTTCAGCTCTAGAATGGAACATGCAATAGCATGAGATTGAGGCAGAGAAATAGGAGTGATTTTGGAAAGTTTCAAGGGATCAGCCTATGACACATTATTTATATGGATGATACAATTCTCAGTCATTAAAATATTTCAGTTTTGTGAAGGCTGGGTATCTTGTTTAGAGATACAGAAAATGTTGGTACTTATATGCTTTTCTTAAATATTTTTCAATGTGAGGGAGGGAGAGAAGGACTGATTTTGTACTAACATAATCCTAAGGTAGTTATGTTAAGCCCACAGTTTTATAAGGTAGACTGAATACTCCTAATAGCAATCAGTCATACCTTGCTGTAGTTTTTAACCTTCTCTTTTCCTAGGTACATGATGGATTTGAGGAAGAGGAAATAAGCATTCATTAAGCACCTACAATGTACCAGGCACTGTTCTAAGTCTTTTACAAATATTATCTCATTTACTCCTCACAACAACCCTGGAAAGTGGGTATTTTTATTATCTCCATTTTACAGTTGAGGAAACTGAGGCAGATAGAGATTAAGTGACTTGTCCAGGGCCACATAGATAGTAAGTGTCTGAGGCCATATTTGAAGTCAGATCTATCTGACTCCAAGCCCAGTACTCTTATCTACTGTGCCACCTAGCTGCTGCTGCCACAGTGGTGCTGCTCTTTTACAAGTCTGAACGAAATTCCCAATAGCTATCCAAAATTATGGACCCTCTCTTCTCTATCTCTATTTTCCTCATAACTTAGACTTCTGGGCATTCCTATTTATATGATGGAGCCTCCTGAATCTTCTACCACGTAGGTGGGGGTAACACCCTTTGATTAGCTGCTTGCAATTTTAAAATTGGTGAGACAAGCCAGTTGCTTTGTTTCCTGCCATCTTTTGTTTGAAGTCTTTTTAGTAACTACCTGATAAGAGGGGAAGGATTTGTGTTCCCCTGCTCAACTCTCTTTTACCTCAGCTCTGAGTAATGGGCCTATGGGTGTTGTTTCTGTTCAGTGTTCCTGTTCTAAGTTTGAGGTGCCAGAGGTAATCTTTAAGGGACTGGAAGTACAAACCATGGCAACCTTGGATCGAGGATTGCATGTAGGATGGTGTATCCAGCCAGCCAGTAATGGAAATCCAGAGAAGCCAGTGGGGCACCCAGAACTCAAGTTCAGTGGAGTTTTACACCTGGGACTGGGGCTGTGCTCTGTAGGAATCCAACTAAACTACTAATGTAATCCTCATAAACTGAGGTGGTTGAGGGGGCATTATGCCTCCTACAGGTTGAGGAAGTAAGGTGGTATATTTGTGATTATACCTTTGGAAATGAATATTTTTTGTAAAATATCCTTTGAGAAGCCTTTGTTTTTTCAACTGCCAGAGCTCCTCTTTTTAATGACTGACTCCTCAGAGTTTTGTCTGCCAAATGTCTGTCTTTTTAAGGACCACCTGAGGTGTGACTGTATTTTTTTTTCAGTCAGACAATGGTTATCAGTCATATAATTCAATCAAGCATTACCTCCTCCAAGAGTCCTGATCTTTCCTGAAAAGGCCAAGGTCTCCTCTCCAGGGCCATGTCCAGCGCTTCTGATTTTCATCTTATCACTGAACCTTGATTGCTCTGGAAGAGAAACTGAGGTTGGTGACTTTGCACAGCCCACCCTCATTCAAATCAAAGTCAACATCATCAACTCCCTGACATCACAGATCTCCTCAAGAACAAAGGACAGACATAACAACAATCTGCTCTCTCCTAGTGTCAGCCCCTCTAAGGTTACATTCCTTCTGCTTTATAAATATATAATTATTTTCATGTTTGCCTCCCAAATTAGAATGTGAGCTCTTTGAATGTGGGGAACTTCTTTTTTTCTTTTGCCTATTCTTTTCATTTCCAGAAATTAGTTCAATCCCTTAAAGATAATAAACACTTAATAAATGCCTACTGATTGGTTGAGAAATTGATACAGGAATTTTTTGAAGGGAAGTGGAAGAGAAGAAGCATTTATATGAAGCTTATTTTATTCCAGGCTCTGTGCTAAGCACTTTAAAAACATACACTCATTCGATTCTCACAACAACCCTGTGGTATAGGTGCCTCTATCATCCCCATTTTACGGTTGAGGTAACTGAGGCAAACTGAAGTAAAATGATTTGCTTAGAGTCACACAGCTAGTAGGTATCTGAAGCTGGATTTGATTTTAGATAAACTGTTTCTTTTCCAGCTCAAAATGGCCTCATCCAGTTTCAAAACCTTTACACTCTATCTGTTCATGTCACAAGACATTTGAGCTACTTGACATCTAAAATTATGGAAGCCTAAAATGGAATTCATGTCACAATCTTATAGCAACATGTATGAAATATATTGACCATAAATGATGGTTCCATAAGAATCAAAGATCAGAGAAATTTAAAATTGGAACTAAAGTCTCATCCCACTCCTCTTGATTTTGGAATCCTTTCTATGACATCCATAACAGATACATTTTCTAGCCTCTGAACACTTCTCATGGCTAGGATCTTGTTACTTTTTTCAGCCAGCTCAGTCGACTATAGGGAAGCTCTAATTTTAGTGAGTTTTCAAATAGAACATGAATCTACTATTGCACCCCCTGTGTCTGTTCTCTGTGGACAAATAGAAGATCAGCTCTTTCATTTGACAACTCTTAGAAACCTCCTCTGGCTACTCTAGCTTATCAACATCCAGTTCCCTTAAAATTCAAGTGCAAAGAGCTGAACACAATGATTCAGGTTTGATCTGATTAATTTCATATGGGGTATAGTGACAATTTCCCCTTTATCTGTATATTTTACTTTTGTTAATGTAGTCTAAGATTCTATTAGCCTTTCTAGCAGCATGTCTTATAGTTAACTCAAATACTCAACCAAAAGTGAAAGGTTTATTTGTTTGCTTTTCACATCAAGTGTTTAATGGGGACTTTAAAATGGCATACCTTAGTGACTGGGGACTTTTAAAGGGTAGTTTCATAAAAGAACAATTTATCTCATAATTGCTCTGATATGGATCTTCCCTTAGGATAGAGAAATACTAAGTCTATACTAATTCACTTCAGGCACCCTGAAGTTACTTGTTGGACTTTGCTGTCAACTCAGAATATAGATGAATAGAATTCTTTTTTTTTTTTAAGTGCTAAACCAATTCATCTCATTTGGGACTACAGAGGAAATTTATTATACTCAAATTTAGATCAGCATTATTTTTTTTTCCTTAGGCACTACCTACATCACTGGAAAATTATTCAAGTATGAAGATAACACTAAGATGCCGTCAATCAAAGAAAACAAAAATAACCCATGTCATAATTCAGCAACCATTTTCTTCTACCTTATGTCTCAGCTTAATTTTATTCTTTACAACTTTTCTTTCATTCATTCCATAAACATTATTGGCTCTAGAATGAAAAGGTTTCAAAAATATTTTATAAAACATCTGATTACAAGTATAAAAAATTCAGTTGTTTGTCCTGGAGTATTCAATAGTCAGAGAATTTAGCTATAGCAATCAAACATAGATTTTTGACAGGAATTTTCAACTTTCTACTTCATTACTTTTGACACAGCTTTATTCTAATTAGCAATTCAAACTGGACATTTTAATATTCAGTGTTTTATTCTGATACTCTTGATTATTTTAGGGTAGATGAGTCTTTAGTACTCTGAAAGATATTAGTCATGTTGACATTAGTACCAATTCCAAAACATCCTTACTATGCCTTCTCAAATTAAAAATTAAATAAATTTATTTGATTTAAGTTTAACCCACATGTACTAGAGTAGGTACATATGTGTACACACACACACACACACACACACACACACACACACACACACTTATATTGCTGTAAGAAAAAAAATGAACTTTACATGAAAAGGAAATAGCTAACTAATTAAATGGGTGGAAGTAGTGCTTAATATATTTGGAATGTGCTTTGCACAGAAAATAAATAATAGATTTGTGAGGCTTCAAGTGCTAGTGTACTCTTTTTTTGATAAAACAACTCAATTATAAGCAGAATGTAAAAGAATTTTTAACTATTTTAATAGATTAATTAAATTTAACTGAAGATTTTAACTATAAGGGTGTTAAAAACAGAATACAATCTTACTTTAATACTTCTACTCCATTTTATGTATTTTTTTCATTAGCCAGTCTAACACTTTTAATTAAAATTTTATTTTATGTAGGTGTTTCAGTGAATGGGTTTATTATAATGTTAATACAACTAAGATTCAGTTGATGGAGGAGAATTTTGCTTTAAACAGGTTTCACAGCAAGTGAGTTATCCCAAGATATTTGCTTCAAATTGGTAAAAGATAGAATGAAGGGTATTCTCCCCTTCTTCCCTCCCTCAAATCCTCCAAAAATTATAGTGAAGTTACATGTTTCTTATTTTTAAAGTGTTCTCTAACTCATCAAGAAGGATTTAAAAACATACTTTCAATCTTGTTTGATCGGAGTCAAGCAAAAAATGAGACTGATTGTAGTAGTCACAGACTTTAGAGGCACAAGCCGAAGGGAAGCCAAAGAAAAGGATCAGACGTCATTAAGGGTTGAACATAAGCTTTTCAAATTTGCTCTTTTAAAATTAATCAATTAAAACTACAACTGATAATTTCATAGTATCTTTTAATGGGGAGGGGGTTAGTTTCAATTGTGTCAAAGAAAGTAGGAGTCAATGCAAGAAAATATTTGTGTATTAATGTGAATGACAAATTTCTAAAGTGGGATGTCTTTAAGAAGGTTTTTCTTCCTTATGTGTTTTCATAGCTTTTCTCTCCTCTCTCTCTTCTACTTCCTTTTCCCTACTCCACCCCCCCAGTCAATCTTTATTATTTCTGGTTTCTGATTTTATGAATTGTATAGGGAATATGCAAAAGAAAAGCTATTAAAACATCTATATCTTTAGCAAACTCCGTACAGCATACTATATTTCTAGGAGGAAGACATTAATTGTTCTTTTTTCATTTCTGTAATATATTTTTCAGGACAACTATCAATGTAACAGTGGAGGAGAAAACGAATCAATATAACTCACAACTAGGTTGCATCAGAGTTCTATATGTGTTTTGTTTTCTATTCCACCTGGAAATGGGCAGTTTCATGGATGTGTGTTATTCTTTTTTCTTGCTTAGATATTTTTAAATTCTAGTCATTGTGCAGAAAGAATGTGCAGGTGCTTCTCAGAGAACTTTTTCCCCTCTAGCTGGATGTGGAAAGGACAATGCAATTAATAACAGATGGCACGGGATGACCACGTCCTTGAGAGAATGCCTTATTGGCACCTCCTGCTAATTGTATCACATATAACACAACTAAAAGCATAATAAATCTGAACTCGGGGACATTTTATGCAAGAGCTCTTCTCCTTTTCCAGACGGTAAATTGCTCAGCTCTTGAAATATCTATAACCTTGTGACACCCAACTTGCATTAGCTTAATTGCCTTTTTTTTCCTCCCTCCCCCCTCCACTCCCTACCTCTCTGTCTCCCCCTGTGTTCTCACTCTCTCGTTCTCTTCTTTTTTTTCTCTCTGTTGGGTTTAAAAGTACTTCTTTTCTGCTGGTCTACCTGTTTTATTTCTGGGTCTAAAGTGGTTAGATTTGCCAGCTTGCATAGAATTTGGTCAGGGTCTCATCTCAGGCTTAATAGAAAATTGTCCTTTTAAAGAGTTTAAAGCACTACCCTTACCATAAAAGTGAAAAAAAAAGTACGACTAACTGCTGATGGAATTTAATAAACCTCCAGGAGGGATTTCTCATTAAATGTGAAAAAGGATGTTTTGAATTCACCAACATATATATCCTTTTTGATTTGCAGTTGGTATCTCTAACTGTTAAACAAAGCAGAAAATAATGGAACTTAATGCATAGGGATTTTTTTTCCCCTTTCTGGTTGTTAAATGGCAACAACCAAAGATGCTATAGAAGTATTAAAAAGGATTGAGGTCTCACTAGCTTAATGCCCTGATCCAATAGTGACAATTTTAAAAGCACACTTTTATGTTTATAGTAGTAAGCATTCCCATAGCACACATTTCTTATTTGTCCCTTGGAGATATTGCTTTAGGCAGCTATGCAGACTGTCTTACCCAGCCCCTATTCATGCATGTGTCTTTTCTAGGGCTCTGGTATCAACAGACAAACTGTTCAAATTCCTTTATGTTTAGAGACATGACCACTTCATATTTATTTGCAAAAATGAATTAAGTAAATTAAAAGCAGATTATTTTAACTTTTGCCTAGGGTGATATTAGGAAGGGAGGTTGGTGACCAGTGAGCATACATTAACATGTATGAACTTTTTGCAGCTGTTTTGGTATCTATTCCAACCCACCACCACTGCCCCTAACCCTCCACTCAAATGACTTATTTGTAGTGTTGATATGCGGGTGGGAATTCTAGTACCAGAATCAAGGATCTGACTTAGTCCCGAAAACAATCCTATGGAAATTCCAGCCCACCCTGAAAAAATCACACACGTACCCATTCAGCAAAATAAATGTCATCTCTGTCTGGGTCATGCTAGGCTCTTTTCTCTTCATAGATCCTCTCTAATGATTAATCATGCAGCCTTATACTATACAACTTCTGCATTACTTCTGGACCAGAAATGAATCTCAACCAGTGCCAGAGGTATAAGAAAGATGTTCATGACCTTTAAACAGCTTCAACTAATTTCTGTGAATGAGCCTTAAAGTCCCAGCACTAGCATGAAATGAAGGGTATGGATGTCATTAGTGGCCCTATGAGAGTGTCTTTCCACTAAGCTAAAGGAATTTTGTGAAATTGATCCTCCTTCATACAGGCTATTGCTATGTTTAAAGTTAGTGAACCCAAACACATGAACTCAGATGTGATGGTTCACTCTAGTCAGATCTCTTGGTCTCTTCAACTGTGACATAGCTGATTTATATGTGAGGTAAGGTCATCAGCAAACCAGCATATATATCTATGTCTATATACACACATATATGTTAATATGTGTATATGTGTATATGTGTATACATATATTTTAAAAAGTCAATATGCTTTTTAAAAATCTGTGTCTTTCAGTATGTCTTTAATTATTGCTCAATTCAAGGACATTGTAAATTTCACAGATTACTGAGCTTCTTCTTGATTCATGGAGTCTTCCATTTTCACTATATCAGCTTTGCTATGTTTGTGATTCCCAATCCAGAAGTGAGTGCCTAAATAGAACCATTAATTAAAATAAGTGAGAATATTAATTTTATATCAGATAAAAAGGGGAGTTAATGAGCATCCCCTGTCAACCATACTAACATAATAGAGCTTTTTGACTGAGTTCTTATGTTAACTGGTCATTTTTATCAGATATTTCCTTATTTATTTCACAGTCAATAAACACATGAAGCATTTGTCCAAAACACTGTGGTAATACAAATTATCTATGGTTAATTATGGTTCATTGGATATTACTCAATTTTGATTGTCCCTTTTTCTTAGTTACTAGTTTTCATAGGCTTTAGAGCTATAAGAGATCTTACACATCATCTAGTTTATCCTCCATATTTTGTAGATGAGGAAACTAAGACACAGGTACAGAAAGTGACACTTCCAAAATCATGTAAGTTTTAAACAGTAGATGCAGAATTCAAATCCAGTTCCTCTGATTCTAAATAGAGTGCTCATTCAACTATACTACATTGCTGTGGTTTGTTTTGTTTTGATTTAGATATCATGGCTAAAGAAAAAAAAATCTGCTCAGACCACAATGTCCCAGCTCTATTATTAAGGGAGATAAATTGGTGAGGTGCAGTAAATATTATATTAGGACTAAGGTTCTAATATGAGCTACCCCCGCTAACTTAACTTGTGACGTTGGCCAAATCATTGTGCCTTGGCTTTGTGATGTGGAAAATGGGCATTAGAAATGTCTCTCTAATTACTCATCACATTATTCTTAGGAAGATTTAATCAGATAACACATGAGAAAATACTTCACAATTTTTAAGTGTTATAAGTGATTCTTATATGTTAAAAATCATATTTAAGTCACACAGCATTGTTGTTCATTAAAATGATGGTTCCATAGGAATCACTTTCCATTTGTTCACGTTTATTAAAATAAAAGTATTCACTGAAAAAGAAAAAAATAAAAGGTATATATGCAGCTTGTAAATGATACATTGCATCTGTCTATTTCTACTTGTTTTTAATTATGTGAAATTTATTTCCTTCCCCCCCCCCCCAAACTATCCAATGATGTAATGGCTTGCTTTGGAGAGTAATGAGTTCCTTTTTTTTTTTTTAAGTAGCAGCTGGATGACTGCTTGTCAGGGATGTTGTAGCCCTACTTAGTGACTGGAATAGTTGACATCTAATATTTCATGTAGTTCTAAGATTCTATGTTAAATTATTATCAGTCATCTATTATTGTGATGTCATATCATATCCAGAAAGTTTGAAACATTGACAGGGTGTATTTCTGTATTGATGGGGTTACCAAATAATTTGGAGATTGAACGGAGGGGAGATGTAGTGTAGAAAATACCACTCTCTCCCCTTCATCTCATCCTCTCATCCTCAATGTTGCCTCTTCCCCCCTTCACCCAAACCTATATTTATCTCTGGCCCACACAAACCTGGTGATATCTCACTTATATTATTGTAAATTATTTACATCACAAATACTAGGTCATGAAGCAGAGGTGATGGAATATTTTTACATTAACATGTTGGAGTACAGTTTTATTTTAGGCTTCTTGCACTAATCATTTTCTTTTCAAAGTGTCCTACGCTGACTTCTACATGTTTGGCAGAGCCCATTGACTATGACTGGCTATATGGCCAGCTGCCCATGTCTTTTGATTGTATCAGTAGCTTAAATTATTTGAGTAAGTATTGGAATATATTGTTAACTGGGCAGTTGCATTTCTACCTCAAATTTGAAATATCTGTATGACTTTGTACAAGTCACTTAATTTCTTCAATACACTCTTTTCTCTCAAAAAACAAGAGAAGGGGGCTGCTAGCTGGCATAGTGGATGGAGTACTGGCCCTGGAGTCAGGAGGACCTGAGTTCAAATCTCACCTCAGACACATGACACTTACTAGCTGTGTGACTCTGGGCAAGTCACTTAATCCCATTGCCTAGCCAAAAAACAAAACAAAACAAACAAACAAACAAAAAAAGAGAAGACCCATAGCTCTGAGGACTTAAGATGGTTATACTAGCTGGTGATTTTAGAATGTTTATTGCTAAGAAAAATAAAGTTGACTTTTTTAAAGAGTTTTTTTTTAAATGATATTAGCCCCAATTCACATTATGCTTGGGGGAATAATACAAACCACTATGGTATCACTCAGTTATGAAAATTTATTAAGTACCATTTATTTGCCAGGAACTGTGCTAAGTGCTGGGGATATAAAGAAAGACAAAATATAGTCACTGCCTCTGAGAAGTTTCCAGTCTAATGCAGATAATAATAGCATTTATATGGTTCTTTAAGGTTTGCAAATAATTATGCAGGTATCATTTCATTTGATTTCCATACCTATTTGTGAGGCAGGTGTTATTATTAATCTGCATTTTATAGTCCAGGAAGCTGTGAAAGACAAAGGTTAGATGATTTGCTCAGGTCATACAACTAGTAAGTGTCTGAGTAAGGAGTCAAACTCAGTTTTTCCTGATTCCTTGTAAGGGTCTCTATCCACTGTTTCATTTATCTAATTTTTTGATGATGATTACAGATCAAAATTTGAAGAGGACCTTGGAGGTTATTTAGTCCTGAGCCTTATTTTATAGGGGAAGTTAGGTGGTACAGTAGATAGAGCACTGGGCCTCAAGACAGATGATCTGAGTTCAAATATGGCCTCAGATACTTACTAGCTGTGTTACCCTGGTTAAGTCACTCAACACTTATTTGCTTCAGTTTTTCATCTATAAAATGGAGACACATGGAATAAGGAAATGGCAAACTACTCAAGTATCTTTGCCAAGCAAACTGTGTATAAATCCATGGAGTCACATAGAGCTGAATGTGACTGAACAATAGCAATAAATAACCTTATTTCACAGTTGAGGAAACTGGTGTTCAGAGACTTGATTATATCAAAGTTACACAATAGGTAGTAGTAGTAGTAGTAGTAGTAGTAGTAGTAGTAGTAGTAGTAGTAGTAGTAGTAGTAGTAGTAGTAACAGTAGTTAAGTGGCCAAATCTAGATTCATACTAGTGTCCTATGATACACCAAGTTCAATCCTTTCCACTAGATCACCATTCCATGTAGGAACTGAGTGAAATAAAAGCCTAGTGGCCCAAAAGAGATCTTTCAAAGTAATTGTTCAGGATTTCATTGCTATACTCGTTGTTAGTCAATTATGATTCAATTCAATGAACATTTATCAAGTGCCACTTAGGCTATTATTGATCTTGAAATTTATTGATGAAATATGAGATATATGGAAATAAGCAAATGCAAAGTATATAAAAATAATAGGAAGACCTGACTTCAAATTCAGTCTCTGACATTCACCAGCTATGTGACCCTGGGCAAATCACTTATACTTTGGTGGCCTCAGTTTCCTCATCTGTGAAATTGGGGATTATAATAATATCATATTATTATATTAACACCTATCTCCTAGGGTTGTGGTGAGGGTCAAATGAGAAAAAAATTGCAAAGCACTTAGCACAGTGCCTGACTAATATTACCATTACCTGGATATAGTGAGTGCTAGATAAATGTTAGCTAGTAGTAATAGCAGTAGTAGTAGTAGTGGTAGTAGTAGTAGTAGTAGTAGTAGTAGTAGTGGTGGTGGTGGTGGTGGTGGTAATTTACAAAGTGGTAGAAACATTAGAAATTGGAGGATTAGATGCAACCTCTTTAAGGAGGTGACACTTAAGCTATGTATTGAGAGAAGCTGGAAATTCCTAGAGTTGGAGGTGAATAACGAATATATCCCAGACATGGGCTAATTATACAAAAGTGTGGAGATAGGATGTTGAATGTCATGTATGAAAAACAAGTAGATGTCCAGTTTAACAGCTAGGAGAAAATGCATGAAGGGTAATAACATGAAATAAAACCAGAAAACTAGATGGGAGCCAGATTGTGGAAGCAATAGGAATCCATTATAGAGTTTTTAATGAAGGGATTGTAGAGGGGTGTGTGTGTGTGTGTGTGTGTGTGTGGAGAGAGAGAGAGAGAGAGAGAGACAGAGAGACAGAGAGAGAGAGAGAGAGAGAGAGAGAGAGAGAGAGAGAGAGAGAGAGAGAGAGAGAGAGAGAGAGATCTGTTGAAATTGAGTAGATGAGTAGAGGATGAATTGGAAAACAGTAGCAAGGAAACAAAAAAACACAAATACTCAAATGTGATGAGGGTCTAAACTAAATGAGGTCCTGTTTGAGTAGCTGACAGGGAAAGAATACAAGAAATATTGTACTGGTAGATATGACAAGATTTGGTGACCAATGGATATAAATGATGAGAGGAAGATAAGAGCCAATGATTAATATCTTTAACGTGAATATTAAATTCAACGTGTAAAAATTTCAAAAGTGAGAAATCTCAAAAACTGTCAACCATTATATTTAAATAGAACATTCAAAACTTTGCACATGCTAAGGAAGACACACAAAAAAGTCATCATTGAACAAGAGATTTTAATCTAATAGAGGAATTGACAAACACCAATAACCATATTATAGAAAAGCTATTATATACATAGATGTATGCTGGGATTTACCAAATGTGTCAGACATGCCTAGACTTGGCTTAATGTAAAAACAGACCTGCAATAATGGGACTGCCTAGTAACAGGACTTAATCAGTGATGGGGGAAAGCACCTGAGGCTCCAGCACATAAAGCTGCTGACCAGGTCCCTGGCCCCCAGTACAAGCAATTTGGGTCAGTACTCCTTGTACTCCAGTAGGAGAACTCAACTTTAAAAGCCAGGAAATAGGGAAACACCATGAGCAAAAAAGCAAAATTCAGCAAAATCAGATCAAAAACCTCAAAGGGTAATATGAACTGGTCTCAAGTCCAAAAAGCCTTCTTGGAAGAGCTCAAGAAAGATTTTAAAAATCAAATAAGAGAAGTAGAAGAAAAATTGGGGAAAAATGAGAGGTATTCAAGAGTCAATATCTTGGAAAAGGAAGGACAAAAATTGACTGTACAAAACAAGTCCTAAAAATACTATTGGCCAATTGGAAAAAAAAAAAGAACACTGAAGAAGGCAATTTCTTAAGAAGTAGAATTGGCCTAATGCAAAAGAAGGACCATTTGGCCTCATCTCTGTTTTTTCTTCTTTGTTTACTATAAAGTGGCATGGGTATTTTTTTCTACTTGGCCAAGTAGTTTAACAAAACTTTTTGAAGAAATGAATGAAATGAATGAAATAGTTGCTTCATTTGTTTAAAAAAATGTTGACATACAGTTACTTTTCAGGGACGGCAGTAGTAAAATGAATGTATGTTAAATGTGTTTAGTGGTACAATTAATATTTGTGATCCAAATATCTGCTACATACAATTAATATTTATCTTTCAGATATCTAATAAATGCATTAAAAACAATACCAAAACCTCCTACTTGGAATGTGACACATTTACATGATTGATTTTTTTCATTTTTATAGTAGTAAAATTTTGTTTTTTACAGCCCAAAATACCTGTTGGGGGGAGGAAGTGAGATAAGGAAGCTACTTGTTTTTAAATACCTGTAAATTACCTTAAGGTGGGAGATATGAGAAGCAACATCATAGGATGACGCATAAACAAAGAGGTAGAATTGATACCACCTTAGTATGAGGGGGAAACTTGTCAAATATTTAGGTATATGTATGAAAAATTAACATTTTAAGATATTCAGATGGCAGCAATCACCTTGTTTGTTTGTTTTCTTTTGGTCAATCAATTCAAAGTAGTAATTTCATAGTTGCTGATACCTAGCTAGTGCCCAGAGTAATAGAGTTCTTTGGACTTGGGGACATAAGTAATAATTTAAAAAGAAAAAGGGAAAAAATATTCCCCATTGGGAAAGAAAAGCTCAAGTTAGATTTTTATTCATTTGTGGTGCAAGTTTCAATTTTTCTTGCAAATAATTATTTTATATGCTGTATGATATAAAATATAAGACTTTTTCAGAAACAATATGATTTGGATGAAAAGAGTAGAAACAATGCTGCAGCACTGAAAGGAATACAGTATTATTAATTAGCAGCATGCATTCAAGAGCATTTTATAGACTAAATTCCCAACCCCCAAAATGTTGTTGGAGGTAGCTGCTGTTGAGGAAAGAAAGTAAATAAAACTTAGATTAACTTTTTGCTGTTTATAGTTTTATGCCTGTTCTTAAGCTCATAGGAAATTGGCTTTTTTATTTAAAAAGTTGAAATGCTGCAGTTCACTTTTTAAGGTAGTTTGGAAGTGTCAAATATGTTAGCCTAGAAATCTTCAGAATTGAACTAAAATTAATGCATATTATTTTCTAGCTACATTAAGGCTAACAATGGATGAAATTTGGAAAAAAATATAATAATAATGGTGACTTTATGTGTAACCAAGCTTTTGATATTGGCACATTTACTTGTAATACAAGAATGCCAGAAGAGGAAATAATTTGGTAAACTGACGTGCCACTTTGAAAGTTTAAGGTCTTTCTGCCATAATTTTCTGGAGCACTTTTTAAAAATTCCTAATCTTTCTGTCATTTAACTTAAGAATGAGAGCCATGATGTCCTGACCTGAAAGGCAAGCAAAATACAAAAGTGGGTAGCTCTAAGCCCATAGCAGACTTTTCTATTAAATTTTGTAAAAATTTCTTTCATAACTAATTATGCCCTTATTATATTTTGCACATTCAAATAAACAAATACTGTAGCATTGTAGTTATTGTCAAATATACAAAATTAATAACTAATAAATTATCTAACTACTTTTCAGTGTTTGTGGAAACCATTAATTAACAAGGTGGGTGCAACATTATTCAATTTTATTAAACTGTGTTTTGACTACAAATTTGCTGTGTTGGAAAAAAAGACATAGCAGCTTGCTAAAGATGCAGAATCATGCTAAGCATCCTTCATCAGGTCAGTTTCACCTATATGCACTTAAAGATTGTGTTATCTGAGTTAGGGGAAATAACTGAAATAAACTATTATTTGTGAGAAGAGTATTCACACATAAAATGAAAGATGTTCTTCACTTGCAATATGGCAACAGTACACTTTTAAAGCTAATTTTAGCTTTGAATATTTATCTCAGAATTATCTTTGGAGATAAACAAGTGTTGCATCTGGAAAGTTTAGACAAATGTTGTCACACATACTGCCAGAGTGAATGGATGTGAGATAATAAATAACATAAAAATAAAATAAAATAAAATAAAAACATGACAGATTGTAAATCACATTTCTAGTGACTTTAAGTGAGAAAATATTAGAATATTTTTCTTTTCCAATGAATTAATGAAGATCTTCATGTAAATTCTCAAATGTTCCCTAGTTTTCATTACACAGGTGGTCGGTATCCTTCACTTTTGTTGACCTGTGCATCTCTTACTTGTTTTGAGCTGAGTAAAATGTTCAAATTAACAAATATTAGTTTTCTTGCTTTCATTTTAATATGTAAAATTTGGTAGAAATATGATCTGAATAGTCAGAGAACCTTTTGCATTAGGATTTTATTTTTCCTGTAAAGTGCAAATTTTAACAATTCAATTTGGGCAAGAGATTTTCTAGTTGTACAGAAAGATTTATTACCTTAAACTGTGTTTTTTCTATTTTCATGTAAATGACTAGAATGCTGTCTTGTAAATTCTTCATATTTCTGAAATAAACAGTACATGAAAGCTTTCCTGTCATATACATTATATATAGTCTGGAGTGTTGAAAAAACTTGAGTTCCTAGGTTGTAATCTATCTATATATGGTATTTACAATATTGAACATATGCCACTACATTACTGAAATAATGATGCTATACAATTTTGAACGGTAGCAGTTTCCATATGGCAGTCAGCTGAACTATTTTGATGTACTGCTTAATTTTTGAATATTATTTATTAAGTTGTATAATTTATTTTCTTACAAAATTAAAAAAATACAAAAAATTTCCTCTTATCCAATAAATTTTGGTGTCCTACCGTGAAATAGTTTTTGAACTTGAATAAAATCTCTTGTGCTAAAAAAAAAAATCCTAACCAAACTTTAGCCTTAATTCAAATTGCATACATATTCCGTGAAAGTCTTCCTAGATTCCTTCCATTATTACCTTGTTAGAAAGTCAAAACTGACTTCTTTACCTCTTAAATGCAGAACATCCTGTTAATACTCTTAAGTATAAATTGGATATTTCATTTGGGTGTGTAGCCTGATAACTTTTTTTAATTGTTTTTCTATTGATTGAACAAACACTTAGAAAACATTATTTTATTAGGCAAATTGAAACTCAACAAAATCTTTTCATTAATTACAACTCAATTTCATGAAAACATCTAAATTATGCCAAAGTACTTCCTTTTGTTGGTATGTCAACTTGAAGAAAACAATTTATTAAAAATTAGAACTGGGAAAAAAGAAAGATAATGACTCTATGAGACATTAAGAATTAGTCAAACAAAATCAAAAGAATGAAAAAATAGAAGAAAATGTAAAATACCTCACTGGAAAAGCAACTGACCTGGAAAATAGATCCAGGAAAAATAATTTAGGAATTATTGGTCTACTTGAAAGCCATGATGAAAAAAGGAGCATGAACAACATCTTACAAGAAATCATCAAGGAAAATAACCCTGAAGGCCAAGAACCAAAGGAAAAAAAATAGTCAGAAATAATCCACCAATAACCTCCTGAAAGTCATCACAAATTGAAAATGGCAAAGAATATAGTAGCCAAATTCCAAACTTACCAGGTTGAAGAGACAATACTGCAAGCAGCCAGAAAGAAACAATTTAACTATTGTGGAGCCACATTCAATATTACACAGAACCTTTCAGCTTCTACATTAAAAGATCAGAGGGCTTGGAATGTGATATTCCATAATGCAAAGGAGCTTGGATTATAACCAAGGATTAACTATCCAGCTAAATCAAGCATAATCTTTCAAAAGGACATTCAACAAAAGAGGGAAATTCCGGACCATCCTGGTGAAAAGACAAGAACTCAATGGAAAATCTGATCTTCAATTACGAGACTCAAGATAGGTATAAAAAAGGTAAACAGAAAAGGAAAAATAACAACAACAATGTTACTGAATAAGGACAAATTGTTTATATCCCTAAAAGAGAAGATGTTACTTGTAACTATTGAGAATTGTAACTTTATTACAACATTTAGAACTGATATACATAGACAGAGAATGTGGGTATCAACTGACTTTGATGTGATGATAAAAACTAATTAAATGGTGAAAAAGAAATAGTACTGGAAGAAGAGCAAGAAAGGAGGCAGAAAAAGGTAAATTACATGACCTGAAGAGGCACAAAAACCAACTACAGTAGAGGGATGGAAAGGAGGGAGATGAGCATTGTTTGAACTTTATTCTCACCAGATTTGGCTCAAAGAGGGAATGACATACTCAGGTATAGAAATATAAATTGCCATATGGGGAGTAGGAAAGGAAAAGGGAAAGAAAAAGGAGAGAGGTGAAAGAAGGGTGGGCAGATTGAGGAAGGTGGTGGTCAAAAAAAGCAAAACTCTAGTGAAAACAGAGAGGGAGAAAAGTAGAAAGAAAAGCATAAACAGAGGACAGAGGAATTGCACAGAGAGAAAGACACAGATACTAATCATAACTGTGAATTTGAATGGGATGAACTCTCCCAGAAAACGGAAATGAATAGGAGAATGGATTAAAAACTATAATCCTCCAATATATTGTTTACAAAAATACATTTGAAACAGAGGGATACACACAGGGTAAAGGTAAATGGCTGGAGTAGAATATATTATGCTTCATCTGAAGTAAAAAAAAAAAGCAGGGGTAGCAATCCTGTCTCAGACAAAGCAAAAGCAAAGATAGAACTTATTAAAAGAGACAAGGATGGAAACTACATCCTGCTAAAAGACACCATAGACAATTGAGTATATTATTAAACATATATGCACCAAGTGTTATTGCATTCAGATTCTTAGAGGAGAAGTTCAGGGAGCTATAGGAGGAAATAGACAGAAAAACTATACTAGTAGGGGGACTTCAACCTCCCCTTCTCTGAACTAGATAAACCTAACCACAAAATAAACAAGAAAGAAGTTAAGGAGGTTGAATACATATTTAGAAAAGTTAGATATGTAGACCTCTGGAGAAAAGTGAATAGTGATAGAAAGAAAATTCTTTTTTTTTTCACAGCAGTACATTGCACCTGGACAAAAATTGAACATGTAGTAGGACATAAAAACCTAACAATTATATGCAGAAAGGGAAAAATATTAAATACATCCCTTTTAGATCATGATGAAATAAAATTATGTCTAATAAATGGCCATGGAAAGAGATTAAAAATTAATTAGAAAGTAAATAATCTCATCCTAAAGAATGAATAGGTCAAACAACAGATCTTTGAAACAATCAATGACTTCATCCAAGAAAATGACAATAATGAGTCAACATACCTAAACTTATGGAATGCAGTGAAGGAGGTTCTTAGGGAAAGTTTTATATCTCTCAATGCTTACGTAAGTAAAATAGGGAAAGAAGAGATCAATGAATTGGGCATGCAAACAAAAAAAGCTAGAAAAAGAACAAATTAAATTAAAAATCCTCAATTAAAGACCAAATTAGAAATTCTGAAAATCAAAGGAGAGATTAATAAAATTGAAATTATGAAAACTATTGAGCTAATAAATAAAACTAAGAGCTGGTTTTATGAAAAAACAATAGATAAAGCTGTGGTTAATTTAATTTAAAAAAAATAGAAAGAAGAAAATCAAATTACCAGCATCAAAAATGAAAAGAGTGAATTGACCACCAATGAAGAGGAAATTAAAATAATAATTAGGAGCTATTTTGCCCAACTGCATGCAAATAAATTTGACAACCTTAGTGAAATGGATGAATATTTACAAAAATATAAATTGCCCAGATTAACAGAAGAGGAAGTAAAATACTAAATAACCCCATGTCAGAAAAAGAAATTGAACATGGAATCAATGAACTACTTAAGAAAAAAATCTTCAGGGCCAGATGGGCCAGATGGTTTTACAAGCAAATTCTGTCAAACATTTAAAGAACAATTAATTTCAAAACTAAATAGTGTATTTTGGAAAATAGAAGATGGAGTCCTATCAAATTCTTCTTGTAATACCGATAAGGTGCTGATACCTAAACCAGGAAGAATCAAACCAGAGGAAGAAAATTATAGACTAATTTCCCTAATGAATATAGATGTAAAAAATTAAATATTAGCAAAAAATTACAGCAAATTATCATGACAATAATACGCTATGACCAGGTAAGATTTATACATGGAATGCAGGGCTGGTTTAATATTAGAAAACCTATCAGCATAATCGATCATATCAGCAACAAAACTAACAGAAATAACATGATTAGCTCAATGGATGCAGAAAAAGCTTTTGACAAAAGACAACACCCATTTCTATTAAAAATACTAGAGAGCACAGGAATAAATGGAGTCTTCTTTAAAATGATAAGTAGCATCCACCTAAAACATTACATTATATGTAACAGCCATAAGCTAGAAACATTTCCAACAAAATTAGGGGTCAAAAAAGAATGTCCATTATCACCACTGTTATTCAATATTGTACTAGAATCATTAGCTTTGGTAATAAGAGAAGAAAGAGAAATTGAAGATAATAGAATAGGTAAAGAACAAACAAAGCTATCATTCTTTGCAGATGCTATGATGACATACTTAGCGAATCCTAGAGAATCAAGTAAATAAATCACTTGAAATAATAGACAACTTTGGCAAAGTTACAAGATCTAAAGTAAACCCACATAAATCATAAACATTTCTATATTTTACTAACCAAACACATAAGGAAGAGATATAAAGAGAAATGCCATTTAAAGTTACTGTTGTCATTATTAAATATTTAGGAGTCTACCTTCTTAAACAACCCAGGAAGTATATGAACACAATTTCAAAAGACTTTTCACACAAATAAAGTCAGATCTAAATAACTGGAAAAACATTAGTTGCTCATGGTTAGAACAAGCTAATTTATTACAAATGACAATTCTACCTAAATTAATTTTCTTATTCAGTGTCGTACCAATCATACTACCAAAAATATTTCATAGAGCTAGAAAAAATAATAACAGGATTCATCTGGAAGAACAAAAGTTTCAGCATATCAAGGCAATTAATTAAATGAAATGCAAAGGATGGTGGCCTGGCTATATCAGATCTTAAATTATATTATAAAGCAGAAGTATCTGGGCCATGAACTAACACCCACCCTTTGCTCCTTAACCTCAGAGAGCAAAAAGACAATGCTGTCTAACCCATCCCAGCCACTAAGAAGCAACTTCAAAATTTTGTAGGCATTGCTGTGTTGAAGGCTGAGAAGTTGAGAGGTTGTGACCACTCAAAGACTGAAGTACATGATGGGTCATGTGGAATGAATTCACAGACTCAAGCATTCTTTAAGTCAAGGTGGCAAAGTTTATTGTTACACTTTTCAGCGGGCAAGGATTCTTAAAAGATCCTGTGACCTTAGAGAGGTACAGTTAAAATTTATATAGGATAAAATACAATAAAACATGTGCCAAATATGCTAACTAGATGATTCAGGGTGGGATTAAAGAGTGGTTAAAGAGTGGTCAGTTCTTAAAAGAACATGCACTTCTTGTACCTACTGTGCAGGAGTTTTACCTAGAGTTCACTGGGAAAAGCCCACAAAGGGGGCCATGTGGAGGTGTGGTTTTAGGCCTGCTACCTCACTAAGTTAACTAACAGTCAGGGACAAGTGAGAGTTGTCCAGTTTGCCACCAATCGATGTCTTGTTTAGCAAGATAGATGTAGAGAGTATACATATGTGTTAAGTCTAGAATATAGTCAATGAGGAGTCCAGGATGTAAATAATGAGGCAGGGCAGTAGGAGATAGTCCAGTGGGTAAAAATATTGTTATGACCCAGTGTGAAGCCAATTCAAACTAATAATTCCTTCAGGTGCTGTTTGTAACTGCACCAGGGAGAGAGATAGTGTCTTGCTGGGGCCCACTCATGAGTAATTGCTAGGCACGGTGTCCTTGGGCTGGGGAGAAACTGTCAGGGATAGTGTTTCTGAGGCTAGGGAGAAATTGGGGTCCAAGTACAAGCACCCAAACATAAGCACCCAAGCACCCCATCAGCTGTATTTCATACACTCTGGATCTCTAATTTTGTTCTTACTGCTAAGACCCTTTATGACTCTACTCAAGGCCCTGGCTCATTCCCTCTAGATTGAGGCCCTGACCAAGTTAAAACATTTGAGACATTGAAAACTAAAATGATCACTTCTCCAGCATGAGTTCTACCCAATCTAGAAAAACCTTTCATGTTGTGTACTGGTAAAAGAAGAAGACAGGCTTTGGGAGTCCTAACCCAGGCCTTAGGAACTGACCCCAGGCTGGTTGCTTATTTTTCAAAACAATTAGAATCCTTGGCTTCCTGATGGCCTCCAGGCAGTGGTTGCAATAGCCATTCTATTTAAAAGCCATTTGACTGGTAGTAAGCTAGGATCTGACAGGATTGGACAAGTCTGTTGGGCTTGCACAACTTGTATCCAGAGACTCTGGAATCCTTGGAGGACCTTAAACTACTGTTTGGAAAGGCCCCAGCCTGACATAGTCATCTTTAATTCCCTCCAGGGAAATCATTTTGGTCCTTGTTTGTGTGTGTGTGTGTGTGTGTGTGTGTATGTATGTATATATATATATATATATATATATATATATATATATATGGGTATATATATATATAGATATATGTATACACACACACATATTACATTAACATTTTAATATAATTAATCACATTATATATTTATATAATCATATATTAATCATATTATCATATCAATATTAATTGTATCATATATTAATATGATAATATTAATTACATTAATCATATTTTCACATTAGTCATGTTGTAAAGAAGAATTAGAATGAATAGGAGGAAACACAAGAAAGAAGAAACAAAACAAAACAGAAGGAAAAAAAAGCAAATAGTATGCTTGGATCTGCATTCAGACTCCATACTTCTTTCTCTGGATGGTGATAGCATTTTTCATACATTAGACTTTTGGAGACGTCTTAAATTCTTGCATTTCTGAGAAGAGGTAAGTCTTTTTAATTTTTTTCTTTTTTTTTAGAAGAGGCAATATGTCTATCAAAGTTAGTCACTGCACAATGTTGCTGTTATTGTGTACAGTATTTTTCTGGGTCTGCTCACATCACTCAGCATCAGTTCATGTAAATCTTTCCAAGTTTTTCTGAAGCCCACCTGGTCATCATTTCTTATGGAATAATAGTATTCCATTACATTCGTATACCAGAACTTGTTCAGCCATTCCCCAAATGATGGGCATCCCCTCGATTTCCAATTCTTGGCCACCACAAAAAGAGCAGCTATGAAGATTTTTGTACATGTACTTTCTTTTCTGATTTTTATATTCTCTTCGGGTTACAGCCCTAGAAGTGCTATTACTGGGTCAAAAGGCATGCACATTTTTATAGCCCCTTTGTCACAGTTCCAAATTGCTTTCCAAAATGGTTGCATCATTTCACAACTCTACCAGCAATGCATTTGTGTTCCTATTTTCCCATATCTTCTCCACCATTTATCATTGTCCTGTTTTGTAATGTTAGCCAATCTGATAGGTGTGATGTGTCGTTTTGATTTGCATTTCTCTAATTAATCATGATTTAGAGCATTTTTTTTAATATGACTATAGATAGCTTTAATTTCTTCATCTGAAAACTGCCTGTCCATATCTTTTGACTATTTACCAATTGAGTAGTGACTTGTATTATGATGAACTGACTTAGTTCTCCACATGTTGTAGAAATGAAGTCCCTATCAGAGACTGTAAAATTTTTGCCTATTTTTCCGCTTCCCTCCTAAACTTGGGTGCATTGGCTGTGTTTGTGCAAAATCTTTTTCAATTTAATGTAATCAAAATTAGCCATTTTGCATTTCATAATGTTCTCTGTCTCTTGTTTGGTCATAAATTCTTCTGTTCTCCATAAATATGACAGGTAAAGTATTCCTTGATCTCCCAGTTTGCTTGTACTATCAGCCTTTATATCTAAATAGTGAACCCATTTAAACTTTTTTTTGGTATAGGGTGTAAGATTTTGGTCTATGCCTAGTTTCTGTCATACTCTTTTCCAGTTTTCCCAGCAGTTTTTGTCAAATAGTGAGTTTTTATCCCAAAAGCTGGGGTCTTTGGGTTAAACAAACAGTAAATTACCATAGTTATTGACTACTGTGTCTTCTGTACCTAACCTATTCCACTAATCTATCATTACATTTTTTAGCCAATACCAAGTAGTTTTGATGATTGCTGCTTTATAATGCAATCTGATGGTTAGACCACCTTCCCTAGCATTTCTTTTCATTAATTCCCTTGATATTCTGGACCTTTTGATCATCCAGATGAATCTTGTTATATTTTCTAGCTCTGCAAGGTAATTTTTGGTAGTATTATTGGTATGGCACTGAATAAGCAAAATAATTTAGGTAGAATTGTCTTTTTCATTGTATTAGTTTGGCTTACCCATGGGCAACTGATGTTTTTCCAATTATTTAGATCCGACTTTTTGTGAAAAGTGTTTTATAATTGTGTTCATATAGTTCCTGGGCTTGTTTTGGTAGGTAGATTCCTAAATATTTTACAATGTCTGCAGTAACTTCAAATGGAATTTCTTTTTCTTTTTCCTCCTGTTGGTCTTTCTTTTTAGTAATATATAGAAATGCTGACAATTTGTGTGGGATTATTTTATATCCCAGAACTTTGCTAAAGTTGTTTGTTATTTTGAGCATTTTTTTACTTGAGTCTCTAGGATTCTCTAAGTATATCATCATATCATCTGCAAACAGTGATGGCTTTTTTTTGCCTATTCTACTTCCTTCAACTTATTTTTCTTCTCTCATTGCTAAATCTATTGATTCTAGTAAAATATTGAATAACAATGGTGATAATTGACATCCTTGTTTCACCCCTGATCTTATTGGAAATTCTTCTACCTTATCCCCATTATATATAATGCTTGCTAAAGGTTTTAGGTAGATGCTACTGATCATTATTTGGGTAGATGCATCCTGATCATCAGAAGACTTTATTTATTCTTGTGCTCTCTAGTGTTTTTAATAGGAATGGGTGTAGTCTTTAGTCAAAAGCTTTTTCTATATCTATTGATATAATCATGTGGTTTCTTTTAGTTTGTTGTTATGATCTATTATGCTGATAGTTTTTTTTAATATTAAATCAGTACTGTATTCCTTGTTTAAATTCTACCTGGTCATAGTGTATTATTGTCATGATAAATTGCTGTAACCTTTTTGCTAATGTTTTATTTAAAATTTTTGTATCTATATTCATTAGGGAATTTTGTCTATAATTTGCTTCCTCTGTTTTAACTCTTCTCAATTTAGTTGTGAACACCATATTTTTATGATGGAAAGAATTTAGTAGGACTCCTCGTATTTTCCCAAATAGACTATATAGTATTGGAATTAATTGTTCTTTAAATATTTGATAGACTTTGCTTGTGAATCCATCTGGCCCTGGACATTTTGTTTTACCTAAGGAGTTCATTGATTCCATATTCAATTTCTTTTTTCTGAGATGAAGTTATTGAAGTATTTTACTTCCTTTTATGTTAATCTGAGCAATTTATATTTTTTGTAAATATTCATCCATTTCACTAACATCGTGAAATTTATTGGCATACAGTTGAGCAAAATAGCTCCTAATTGTTGTTGTAATTTTCTCTTCATTGGTGGTCAATTCACTCTTGTCATTTTTGATGCTGGTAATTTGGTTTTCTTCTTTTTTTAAATTAAATTAACCAAAGGTTTATCTATTTTATTGTCCTTTTTCATAAAACCAGTTCTTAGTTTTATTTATTAGTTCAATAGTTTTCTTAATTTCAACTTCATTAATCTCTGTTCAATTTATTTTTTTATTAGTTTCTTTTTAGTTTTCAACATTTCAAATTTTCTCCACCTATTTTTCCATCTCCCTCCCCAAGATAGTTTGCAACGGGATATAGACTCTATATATACATTCCTATTAAACATATTTTCATACTAATTATGTTTTAAAGAAGAATTAGAACCATTAGGAGGAACCACAAGAAAGAAGAAACAAAACAAAACAGAAGAGAAAAAAAGAAAAAAAAAGGAGTATGCATCGATCTGCATTCCAATTCTGTAGTTCTTTCTCTGGATGTAGATAGCATTTTCCATCATGAGACTTTTGGAGATGTCTTAGATCCTAGCATTGCTTAGAAGAGCTAAGTCTATCAAAGTTAGTCATTGCACATTGTGGCTGTTACTATGTACAACATTCTCCTGGTTCTGCTCAATTCACTCAGCATAAGTCCATACAAGTCTTTCCAGGTTTTTCTGAAGTTCACCTGCTCATCATTTCTTACAGCACAATAGTACTGCACTACATTCATATACCATAACTTGTTCAGCCATTTCCCAATTGGTGGGCATCCCCTCAATTTCCAATTCTTTGCCACCACAAACAGAGCTGTTATAAATATTTTTTGTATATGTGGGCCCTTTTCCTTTTTTTTATTATTTCCTTGGATACTGATCTAGTAGTGGTATTGATAGAATAGGTAAGTTGCTCAAGGAACTGTAGTAATGACAATAGTAATCTATTGTTTGAAAACCCCAAAACTCCAGTTTCTTCATTAAGAGCTCACTATTTGATAAAAACTCCTGGGAAAACTGAAAAATAGCATGGCCAAAACTAGGCATAGACCAACATTTCACACTAAATACCAAGAAAAGGTCTAAATGGCTACATGATTTAGATGCAAAAGGTGATAGCATAAGCACATTAGGAGAACAAGGAATACTTTCCATGTCAGATCTATGGAAAAGTGAAGAATTTATGATCAAACAAGGGATCAGTAATATTATGACATGAAAAATGTATAACTTTAATTAAATTAGATTGAAAAATTCTAACACAAACAAAGTCAATGCAACCAACATTAGAAGGAAAGCAGAAAGCTGGGAAACAATATCTCTGATAAATGGGTCATTTTTAAAATTTTTAGAGAACTGAATCAAATTTATAAGAATACAAGCCGTTTCCCAATTGATAAATGATCATAGGATATGAACAGGCAGTTTTCAGATGAAGCAATTAGAGGTAACTAGACTCATGTGAAAAAAATGTTCCAAATTACTGTTGATTAAAGGAATGCGAATTAAAACAACTCTGAGGTACAACCTCACACATATCAGATTGGCTAATATGACAGAAAAGGAAAATGATAAATGTTCAAGAAGGTGTGGGAAAATTGGAATGCTAATGCATTGTTGCTGGAGTTGTGAACTGATCCAACCACTTTGGAGAGCAATTCTCCAACAACCATCATTTTTCTGTTTTGTCATGTTAACTGATATGATAGGTATGAAGTGGTAACTCAGTGTTTTTTAAATTGGTATTTCTCTAATTAATAGTGATTCAAAGCATTTTTATGAGTATAGGCAGCTTTAATTTCTTCATTTGAAAATTTACTGTTCAAGGGTGACTTCAGAAAAACCTGGAAAGACTTGTATGATCTGATTCTGAGCAAAGTGATCAGAACGAAGAGGACTTTGTACCCAATAACAGTGACGTTATTCAATGACTAAGATTGTTAAACTGAACCCTGCTCAGCATTATGAGGATTTAAGACATCTCCAGAGGCCTTGGGATGGAAAATGCTGTCCACATCCAAAGAAAGAACTATGGAAGTCGAATCGCTATCACTTATTTTTATCTTCAGTTGAGTTTTGTTTCATCTTTCTGATGGTTCCTCCTATTGGTTTTAATTTTTACTTACAACTTCACTAACGTGAAAATATGTTTAATGGGTATGTAAATGTAAAGCCTATATCAAATTGTGGCCCATCTTGGGGAGGGTTGAGGGGAGGAAGAGGGAGAAAAATTTTCAACTCAAAAGCATATGGAAGTGATTGTTGATAAATCAAAATAAATTAATAAAATTTAAAAAATAAATTAAAAAAAGGAAATTCACTGTTCAAATCAATTGGCCATATATAAATTGGGAAATGACTTGCATTCTTATAAATTTGACTCAGTTCTCTACATATTTTAGAAATGAGACTTTTATCAGAAACATTGGCTGTAAAAATTGTTTCCCAGCATTCTGCTTTCCTTCTAATCTTGATTTTATTGTTTTTTTTTGTGCAAAAAGTTTTTAATTTGGTATAATCAAAATTATTCAGTTTGCGATACTCTTCCCTTCTCCATATATCTGGAAGGTAAACTATTCCTGCTTCTCCTAATTTGCTTTTGGTATCACTCTTTATGTCTAATTAATACACCCATTTTCACCCTATCTTAGTACACGGTGTAAGATGTTGGTCTATTCCTAATTTCTACCATACCATTTTAGACCTTTCTTAGCAGTTTTGTCAAATAGTGAATTCTTATCTTAGAAACTGGAGTCTTTGTGTTTATCAAACACTAAACTACTATACTTGTTAACTAATGTGTCCTTTGTACCTAATGTATCTCACTGATTAACTGATTAATCAGTTCCAAACAGTTTTGATGTTTGCCACTTTTCAATATGGTTTTAAATCTGGTAAGTCTAGGCCACATTCCTTTGCATTATTTTTTCATTTATTCCCCTGCTATTCTTGACCTTTTGTTCTTCTAGATTAATTTTATTATTTTTTCTACCTCTATAAAATAATTTTTGATAATTTTATTGATGTGGCACTGAATAAAAATTTATTTAGCAAGAATATTCATTTTTATTATATTAGCTGAGGCTACCCATGGACAACTGATATTTTTCTAATTATTTAGATCTGACTTCATTTGTGTGAAAAATGTTTCATAATTGTGTTCATATCTTTTGTAGATTTTCTTGGCAGGTAGACTCCCAAATATTTCATATTTTCTAAAATTATTTTAAATTGAATTTCTCTATCTCTTGCTACTGGCCTTTGTTTGTAGTATATAGAAACACAAATGATTTATGTGGGTTTATTTTATAACCTTCAACTTTGCTAAACTTGTTTACTATTTCAAGTAGTTTTTTAGTTTATTCCTGTCCCTCCTCACTAATGTGTTGCTTTGGACTGCTGCCTCCCTAGATATACCCTCCATTTTATCAGCCCACCTCCCTTTCTTTTCCACTTTTCTTTGTTATTTGTATTCTCCCTTCTACCCAGCCTTCTATCTACCTCCCTCCCTCTTCTTTCCCCTTTCTTTTCTTACTTCCCTATAGAGTAAGATAAATTTCTTTTCCTAGCTGAGTGTGTATATTATTCCCTCTTTGAGTCAAATCTGATGAGAGTAAGGTTCAAATAATGCTCGTCCCTCTCCTTTCTTTCCCTTTCCTATAATAGGTCTTTTCTGCCTCTTCGTATGATTGCATTTACCTATCTTGCCTCCCCTTTCCTGTTCTCCCAGTATAATCCCTTTTTTCACATTTTATTTTTTTCTTATATCATTATATCAAAATTAGTTTATACCCACACCTTCTATCTATGTATACCTCTTCTAACTGCCCTAATAAAGATATAGTTCTAAATAGTTACCAATATATTCCCAAATGAGGGTGCAAAGAATTAACCTTAAGTAACATTTTTTTTTCATTTTTCTTTACTTCTTCATGCTTCTCTTGAGTTTTGTATTTGAAGATCTAATTTTCAGTTCAGCTCCGGTCTTTTTATCAGAAATGAATGATGTCCCCTCTTTCACTGAATATCATCTTTTCCCCTTAAAGATTATGCTCAGTTTTGCTGGGTAGTTGATTCTCGGTTGTAATCCAAGCCTGTTTGCCTTCTGGAATATTATATTCCAAGTTCTCCAGTCCTTTAATGTAGAAGCTGCTAAATCCTGTGTAATCCTGACTGTGTCTCCACAATATTTGAAATGTTTATTTCTTGCTGCTTGCAATATTTTCTCCTTGACCTGATAATTTTTAAAGTTGCCTACAATATACCTTGGAATTTTCATTTTGAGTTTTCTTTCAGGAAGTAATTGGTGGATTGTTTAATGACAGTTTTACCCTCTAATTCTAGGATATTACGGCAGTTTTCCTTGATAATTTCTTGAAAGGTACTGTCCACGTTCTTTTTTTTTTGGATCATATGTTGCATTTAGTCCAATAATTCTTAAATTATTTCTCCTGTAGCTTTTTTCTTGGTCAGTTTTCTTTTCTTTTTTCTTTCTTTTTTTTATGAGATGTTTCATATTGTCTTCTATTTTTTTTCATTCTTTTGATTTTGTTTTACTGATTATTGATATCTCACAGAGTCATTAGCTTCCATTTGCCCAATTATAATTTTTAAGGAATTATTTTCTTTAGTGAGCTTTTGTGCCTTCTTTTCCTTTTGGACATTTCTACTTCATAAGGGTTTAATTTCTTCAGTGGATTTTTTTTTCCATTTGGCTACTTGTATTTTTTAAAGAATTGTTTTCTTCAGTCACTTTTCTCCTTTCTTTTCCAAACTGTTTACTATCTCATTTCTTTTCCCAATTTTTCTTCTATCTTTCTTTGAATTATTAAATCCTTTTTGAACTCTTCCAAGAGGACTTTTTGGACTTGAGACCAATTCATGTTTCCTTTTGAGGTTTCATATGTAGGCATTATGATATTGTCATCCTCTTCTGAGTTTGTATTCTGTTCTTCCCTGTCACCATAAAAGCTCTTTATGGTCAATATTCTTTTTTGCTTCTTGCTCATATTTTTGCTTATTTCATGGCTTTTATAGTTGAGCTGTGCTCTTGAGGCACAGAGGGCTTTGTCCTAAGCATCTTGTGCTGGGGGCCAGGGTCCTGGTTACTGGCTTTGTGCCCTGGGGCCTCAGGCACTGGCAGTTTTCTCACTGTGCTGGGGTGGCCCAGCCTAGATAGGTCTTTTGTTGCCGGATTTCTAGGGCTGGTAATATTCCTTCTGAACTGGGGCTTCAGGCCTCACAGCTGGCATGCTGTGTCACTGGACTGCTGAGGCAGGACTGAGGGGCCTCAGTTGCTGATCAGTGCTGTGCCTAAGAGTCTCCTACTGGCTTGCCCCAATGCAGGCTGTGATCCCCTTTTATCCAAGATAGACTTTTCCTGAACTCCTTCTAAATTGTCTTAAGCCAGAAAATTGTTCCACCCCGTCTTTTTGTAGGTTCTGTCATTCCAGAATCTATTTAGAGGCTTGATTTAATGTTGTTTCTGAGGAAAACTGGGGGGCACTCAGGCAATTTGTTTGCTTCTCTCTGCCTTCCTGGTTCCACACCTTGGACTTTTTCTTAATGGGCAAAGTTAGTTGTACTCATTGTTTACAAACATACATTAAGTATTTTGAGAATGGAAATAGGTAGAGGGCACATGGGAGGGAAATCAAGAAGAGTCCTTGGCAGTATCAAAAAAAGAGATTTACAACTTATTTTAATTTTTATTGTTATCATTTGTTATTCATATTAGTGACTCTAAGATATTTTTCCATTTTAAAAACTATATTTTAATCATATATTTCTTACATTGTCTAAAATTCTTCCTGTATCTTTATTCTTCCTCTCCCAGAGAGCCATCTGACACAATAAGGAAGAAAAAGAAAGGAAAAAAATCAGCAAAATTAATCAATATGTTAAAAAATCTGATAATATATGTGATATTCCATGCTTGTAGACTCCCTCTCTCCTCCCAACCTATGCAAAGATTGGGAGAAGTTTAGATGTTCTATTTTTAACTATTTAGCACCTATAAAATAAATGAAACTGAGCATGGAGTAATAGCCAGAGAGAAGTCCTTGGAGTCAGGAAAACCTAGGTTTAAGTCCTGCCTCTGTCATATGAGAGCTGTGTAACCCTGGTAAGTCACTAAAATTTTTAGTCTTCAGTAGCTCTCTGAAACTTGTTTATTACACATGAGTTGATGATCTGGATTGGTAGAGGGAGTCTCTACACTGTGAATTATGTCTGCCCTTCCCCTCCAAAAAAAAAAAAAGTAACATTTACATATAGCAAACATCCACCTGTCATTATATGTCTATGTTGAACTGTTTTTGAACATTTCCACTGTTTTAAGCTTTAATGTTTTTTATCTATTCACATAAAATCACATTTATAGCAGGTGTAACTTATTTTATCATTCCTGGAAATAATTTTGGAAAGGTCAAAATGAAAACAACATTTCCTAGTGGTAAACTTTAATTTCTCTGGATATTCAATGATTTCTGGATATGTATTCTTCCTAACGGATGTTGTGCCATGTTTAAATAAACATAGTCTAATACTTGTAGCAAAGACTCTATTGGAAGATAATTGCTACAATGAATAATTAGTCTCTGTGGCAATCTCAGAAGATCAACCTAAGGCATATTGGCTAAGTAATGTCATGTTACCATAGGGCACAAGAGGGCACCAGAGAGAAAAATAGGTTCCATTGATAACACTGAAAAGATCTATAATAGATGTAAATATGAAAATAAACTTTAGAATATTTAATAAATTAGTATATGGTAATAGTTTAATTTCTAGCAGTTGCCCTTTCTTGCTTCAACACCAACTTTGGGAGGTGGAGGGGGGAATGAATTTACAAATAGAGAGAGGCTAGCTCATTATCATGTCAAAACAGACTGGGTTTAAATGAAAAAACCCTTAAAAATAATACGTTAATGTAAGTGTACAAAGATAATATTATGAAGTGTTAATGAGGCAAAGAAATCTGTATAAAACTATGAAATGGAAAATGTTTTAACCTTTTATGTCCTGCAATCTTTTTGTTGGGGTATTCTGCTTTTTCCTGATGAGATTTTTAGTTATGAAATCAATGCACTTGCTTTATCTCTGAGCAAAATGTCACATGCTTGGAAACAAAAGGAGAATGGCCAATACAAGACAATGGGAGGTATAACATCTGACTATTTATGGTTTTGAAATTTATTGAACCAACAAGGAAAATGGGTTAAATTCACACTCACTTCATCTATAATTCAGATCATTATTTTTAGTACAATGACATCTCATGTAGATAGAAATCATCAAAAAGAACTTATCCTAAAGATATGAAGAAATACTTCTTGTAAGAAAAATATAGACTATTAAAAATTGTGTAAAAAATTACTCCACTAAAAGTAACAGAAATACCAATCAAAACAACTGTGTGGTTTAACCTCATATATGGCAAATTGGTAAGAATAAGAAAAGATGAGAACATCCAATGTCAGGTGTGGTAGAAAGATGAGTTCCCCAATGCATTGTTGGGCAAGGTATAAATTGGTCTAACCATTCTGGAAAGCAATTTATGATTAAGCAAAGACAATGACTAAAATGTCCATACCTTTTCCCCAAAGATTCCAATGTCAGCAACATATCTCGAGCAGATTAATGACAAAAAAGAAAGCCCTGTTTTATATAAAAAATATTTATACCACCAATTTTTGTGATAGCAAACAAACAAACAAACAAACAAACAAACAAACAAACCTGAAAACCCTGGGTATAGGGACAAAATTAGATGCCCATTTGACTAGGGAATGTCTAACCAAATGTAGTACATGAATATAATGGAATAATAAGAAACAATGACTATGATAAATTCATAGAAGTATGGAAAGACTGGTAAAAAAATGAAGTAAGCAGAACCAGGAATACAATATACATCGATGAAAATGAAAAAAAAAACAAAACAAAAAACAAAAACATTGAATCATTGCTACAAAACTGTAATTACAAAATTTGTCTCAAAGAAGACATATGAGTAAAATTCATTTAAAATATCAAGTGACCATAATGAGAAAGTGTCACAATTTACAAAAAGAAAAAGATCATTGAACTTTAACATTGGGCCATTTGAAGGCAGTTGGATGGGCTCCACTTTAATTAAGGATTGAACAAGAAGAAATATACATGCCTTGCAGCAAAAGCAGCATAGATTTAATTTTAAAAGTTTCAGTATATGTCACTGGGATAAACGAAACATGGTGGAGAGCATAAGGTGAGGAGTGGGTGTTAAAGTTTTCTAGATGCTCCTATCTTATATACTGTTGTGCTAATAGCATCAATTCCCAGAAAGTTGCAAAACTTCCTGGAAAGTCCCATAACTACTCAAAAGAAACTGACCTGACCCTTCACACTGTAATGATGCATAGAAATAAAATGTCTAGTCCAGAAATTCTAATATAAAGTCACACAAACTACAGAGATTGCCCATGGGTAGTAATACATGTATGAGAAAGAGAGTAAAAATGGTCAGAGGTCACAGGTCAAAGAAGAAATATTGTAAAAAGTTCAGATAGAAAGAATTCAAGTACTAAAGAATTACAGTCAGGAACTCAAAAGGCTATGTTGTGAATATGATTACATCAAAAAACAAACTGAAAAATGACATTCCAAAAACCAAAAAATAAAGTACAACTCCTGAGTTTAATCTAGAAGGGAAATTTATACATTCAGTGGATTAAAGAACTTTCTAGTGTTCCTGATGAAAAGACCTGTGTGAAGCAGAAACTGTGGAATGCAAGAACAAGAAACAAGGAAAACCCAGAAAGGTAAAACATTTAAATAGTAGGAATTAACTAAACATTGATGGACTGTTACCCTTAAATTAAGAAATATCTTTTCAGAACTTCAGATTTAGATAGGGAGATGTGAAAGACAAACGCAAAGCCTGCAAGTGGTGTGTGTAAGTGCATTTATACATGTGTATGTGGATAAAGTCCTTCATCCTTCCCTCTGTCCTGCCTTCTTTCCTTTCATTCTTCCTCTCTCCTTTTCTCCCTTCTTTTTTTCCATTGTTCCTTCCCTGATTTATTTTCTTGTTAATGTGGAACTCCTTTAAAATTTATTTATTCAGTTATTTATTTTTATAATTCTTTTTTGACATTTTGCATTCCAAATACTTTCTTTCCCTTCACCCATCCCCACCCATTGAGAAGACAAGTAATATCTTGTCAATTATTCATGTGAAGGCATAACAAAACATATTTCCTTATTACATTAGCCATGTTGCAAATAAAAAATAAGAAAAATAAAGAAAAAGGTATACTTTAATCCACTCAGAGTTAGTCAGCTCTCTATCTCTAGAGCTGGATTGTATTTGTCTCCCCCAATTTTAAAAAATAATATTTTTCAATTATATGCAAGGATAATTTTTGACATTCATTTTAAAATTTTGAATTCCAAATTTTCTCCCTCCCTCCCTTTCTCCCCTCCTTAAAAGGGCAAGATTTTTATATGATACACACAAACAATATGTATATTATATATTTTTATATACATAAATATATACTTGTATATATAAATTTCTTTAGGTATATATGCAAATTTGTATATATATATGTATATATACATATGTATGTGTGTATACACACACACACACACACACACACACACACACACATATATATATATATATATATATATATATTCTTACCATTTTTAGGGTGGGGAGAAAAGGAGAGAGGGAGAAAATTTGGTCACATATACAAATATATACACGTGTATATGTATGTTTGTGTATCGTATTCTTGCCATTTTAGGGAGGTGAGAAAGGGAGGGAGGGAGAAAATTTGGAATATATATATACACATATATGTATATGTATATAAATGTAAAACATTTCCATTTTAGTTATGTTGTGAAAGAAGAAACAGAACAAAGGGGAAAAACATGACAAAGATAAAGAAAGTTAAAATAGTATGCTCTGATCTGCATTCAGATTCCATCAGTTCTTTTTCTGGATGTGGACAACATTTCCCATCATGAGTCCTTTGGAATTTTCTTGGATCATTGTGTTGCTGAGAAGAGCTAAGTTATTCATAGTTGATCATTGGACAATCTTGCTATTACTGTGTACATTTTTCTTCTGATTCTGCTACCTTCACTTTCCATCAGTTAATGTAAGTCTTTCCAGTGTCTTCTGAAATTCTCCTGCTTGTTATTTTTTATAGCAAAATAATATTCCAATGTATTCATATACCACAACTTGTTCATCAATTCCCCAATTAATGAGCATTCCTTCAATTTCTAATTCTTTTCCACCACAAAAAGAGGTGCTCTAAATATTTTTGTATATGTTGAGTCCTTTTCATTTTCTTTGATCTCTTTGGAATACAGACTGAGTGGCAGTACTGCTAGATCAAAGGTTATGCACAGTTTTATTGCCCTTTTGGGTATAATTCCAAATTGTTTTCCAGAAAGATTGGACTGGTTCACAACTCCACCAACAGTGAATCTGTATCCCTATTTTCCCACAACTCCTTCAGCATTTTTCATTTTCCTTTACTGTCATATTAGCTAATCTGATAGATGTGGGGTGGCACCTCAGAGTTCTTTTAATTTGAGTTTTTCTAATTTTTTAATTAATTTTTTCATGTGGCAGTTGATAGCTTTGATTTCTACTTCTGAAAACTGCCTGTTCATGTCCTTTGACCATTTATCAACTGTGGATTCACTTTTATTTTTATAAGTTTGGCTCAGTTCCTTATATATTTGAGAAATGAGGCCTTTTTTCAGTAAAATTTATTATAAATTTTCCTCTCCATGTCCTGCTTTCTTTCTAATTTTGACTACATTAGTTTTCTTTATGCAAACCCTTTTTAATTTCATATGCCAAAAGTTATTCATTTATTCCCTTTGATCCACTGATTTCTTGTTTTGTCATGAACCTTTTTCTTATTCATATATCTGACAGAAAAAATTTCTGTACTCCTCTAATTTACTTGTAATACCGACCTTTATGTCCAAATCATGTACCCATTTTGACCTTATCTTCATATACAGTATTAGATTTTATTACTCATTTCTGTCTAGTTTCCAGTTTTCCCAGCAATTTTTATCAGATGATGAGCTCTTACTCCCAAAAGTTGTATCATTGTCTCCTCCTCTTCTTGCCTGCCTTGTGAAAGATGAAGTTGAGGAATTTGAGGATATTCAAATATTGAAGCTAAATACCACCTTTGCATATAGGTCATGAGATTGGAGATTGCTTTCTTAGCATAAGTCCAAGCTTAGGATTCTATCAATACTAGTAAACAACTCAGGTTTCACAGGCATCATTTGCTCATTTAAACTCAGCCCAATTTTGTCATCTTTAGCGTCTACCTTTCAAGCTACAAAGAGGAACTTGATTCATGTTACACATGTCAGCTACTGAAAATGCTACCCATCTAATTACTCTTCCCACTCCACCTCCCCAAGACATAGCCCAGGTAACCAACAAGACTTCCTCACTTGTAGTAAGAAACAAGTGAGGAGGTAGTGAATTCTAGACAACTTGTAGAAAGAGACAGTAATAGCAGATGAAGTACCTACCTTGAAAGATAAACTGAAAAACACAATGACATTTATTTATCACTTGACTGGTCTGCAAATGTAATTGCCACCTTATTTTAAAGAACTAGATAATTATAGATATGAATATATATATAATATATAATATATATATATATATATATATATATATTATATATATATATATATATATATATATATATTTGTTTAAAGCCAATATGACGTCTTTGGTCTTATTCCATTTTAATGAGAAAGATTAATAATTTTATACTTTTTGAAATGAGTATTTGAACCTGGAAATCTTATGATTTTTGTCTATTGCTAAATAAAGAATTCTCTTGCTTATAAAACTGAGATGTAAATTTTACTGCCATTTGGTATATCTATGTGAAATTGGGTGCTTTGTTTTGGCTATTAAAAGGACAAAATACCTATCTCAATTATTCAAGTACTCAGGGTTCACATGGATCTATAATCCCTGTAGGTCTGACCAATATGTGTTGAATAAATGAATATTGTAAAAATTTATACACTATACATATGTATGCATAGCAGATAATATCATTTAGCTAAAATAAAGCTTTCAGTCCCTATAGCAGAATTTCTTGAGAACTACCATCTTATAAACTCCAAACTTCAAGTCATGTTACCTCTGATAGTCTACCACTTGAACTTCATATTATCAATTCAGTTCAGTCATGTTTTTTTCAGTCATTTCTGACTCTTCATGACTCTATTTGGAGTTTTCTTGGCAAAGGTACTGGAGTGGTTTGCCATTTCCTTCTCCAGCTCAGTGCTCACTTTGACAGCACACACACTAAAACTGTAATGACACAGAGAAGATTAGCATGGCCCCTGTGCAAGGATGACATGCAAATTATTGAAGTGCTCTGTATTTTTTGATATAACATCCACATTCTTAGATGAGAAGAGACTTACAGGAAGAAATAGCCAAAGAATACTAGTGGGGGACCTCAACCTTCCCCTCTTAGAACTAGATTAATCTAACCACAAAATAAACAAGAAATAAGTTAACAAGGTAAGTAGAATTTTGGAAAAGTTAGATATGGTAGACCTATACAGAAAACTGAATGGGGATAGAAATGAATATACCTTTTTCTCAGCATTACATGACACCTATGCAAAAATTGTCCATGTACTGGGGCACAAAAACCTCACAATCTTTCTCTAGCTCATTTTACAGATGAGAAACTGAGCCAAACAGATTTGTGACTTTCCCAGGATCACACAGCTTGTATCTGAGGCAAGATTTTAATGCAAGTCTTCCTGCCTCCATGCCTGGCACTATATCCACTGTACCACCTAGCTTCCCCATATTATCAATATCTAGCTTTACATCTTTGGATAAGCCACCTCATTTTATATTGAGTAAGCAGAGGCACAATGAGATTAAAATATTTGCCCAGAGTCACCAAGACTAGTAATAGTCTTTTCAGTATTTGCTAAACTATTCCTCAAGAAGCAGTCTCTGCCTGTGGTTAGGATCTGTTAGAAGATGAATTGCACTGGTATGACCTTATAGAACACAGGGTCCCCTTCACATCATAATAAGGGCTCAGAATATGACTTAAAAGAAAAGATGTGGGGTTATTTAAATCTGAGTTAAAGTACAGAGCAGAGCAAGAAGCACATAAAAATGGATGAGAAATAAAAGTTGCACATATAGTCAAAACTAGCATAAGATTCTGAGGTAGTGGAGTAGGAAGACTGTTGGACTTGTAGTCAAGATGACTTTAATTTCAATCTTAACATTGATGTTTACCATTATTACAAGTCATTTATTTTCTCAGCTTTACTTTTCACTGAAAGTAATCATATCTATAGTATCTATGTCAAGGTCCCCTTTTCTCATTAGTGAGTTCCTCTTGGAACCTCAATTTTTAGGAAAGCTCCAGAACATCCATCCTTCATTCTATGCATTTTGCTACCATGGCCCTTTATTAGTACCTTCCCCTACCTTTCCTCTCTGTTTTTCAGTCTCTTTTATGTATTGTCTTCTGCCATTTGATTGTAAGATCTTTGAGGGCAGGGACTGTCTTTTTATCACATTTGTGTCCCTAGCACTTGGTACAGTGCCTAGTATGTAGTAAGCACTTAATAGGTGCTTGACTTAATAGGGTTGTTAGAAGTATGTGGTAAGAAAATGTATGCAGGAGGGACAGAGCCAATGGGATGGTGGAGTGAAAGCAGTGACTTGCTTGAGCTTTCCCCCAAACCGTTCCAAATACCTGTAAAAAGATGGTTCTAAACAAATTCTAAAGCAGCAAAACCCACAAAGAGACAGAGTGAAACAAATTTCCAGCCCACGAAAAATTGGATGGTTGATCAGAAAGGTATATCTCGCTGGGCTGGGAGTGCAGTGCAGCGTGGCTTGGGCATGCAGGCTGTAGCAAACCTGGAGCAGACCTCAGAGGACTGAATCACAAGCAGCTGTGGCGGTTTCCAGAACTCTAAACCCAAGAACACCAAAGACAACTTAGAAGGTCAGTGGGAAAAGTCTGTTTCTGTGGTGAGAGAGAGAGAAGCTAGGTCCCAGCCCTACTCCCCACGCTTGGCCCTGGGGTGGCAGCTGCTTCCTGAGCTTCTGGCCCACAGACTGAGGGCAAATCAAGTGCCTGATCAGAGGGGGATTGTAGGGCCGTCTTTGCTGGTGCAGGGTTCTCTTGCTTTGCCTGTACTTGGATCTGGGTCACAGCTCTGGGTGGAGATCCTGGGGCAAAGAGGAGCACTAGCATGGTGGAGCTTGTAGTGGCAGAACAGATAAAATCATCTTCACAGCTCCAAGACATAAAAGAGTGCTTGTGGTCACTCATAGAACAGAGCACAGACCAGGAAAGAAGTAAACACTTCGCCCTTTATCATACCACCTTGGAAGAACTGAAAATTTATGGTTCCCTAAGAGTATCTCTGAAAACAGCTGCACAAAACTCCCAAAGCTTGGGACAGTACATTGGGACAGTACATAGCAGACCCCTACCTTAAAAAAGAGTTTATAACTCAAGTAACTGTCTGGGATCATGAGCAAACTTCGCAAAAATGTCAGACCATAGAATCTTCATTTGGTAATAAAGAAGATCAAAACATACAATCAGAAGAAGACAACAAAGTCAAAGCTCCTACATGCAAAGCCTCCAAGAAAAATTTGAATTGGTCCCATGCCTTGGAAGAGCTCCAAAAGGATTTTGAGAATCAATTAAGAGAAGTAGAGGAAAAACTGAGAAGACAAATGAGATTGATGCAAGAAAATCAAGAAAAGGAGTCAACAGCTTGTTAAAGGAGACCCAAAAAATACTGAAGAAAATAATACGTTAAAAAATAGCCTAACCCAAATGGAAAAAGAGGTCCAAAAAGCCAATGAGGAGAAAAATGCTCTAAAAAGCAAAATTGGTCAAATGGAAAAGGAAATCCAAAAGCTTACTGAAGAAAATACTTTCTTAAAAATTAGAGTAGTGCAATTGGAAGCTAGTGACTTTATGAGAAATCAAGACAGTGTAGAACAAATCCAAAAGAATGAAAAATTAGAAAACAATGTGAAATATCTCATTGGAAAAACAACTGACCTGGAAAATAGATCCAGGAGAGAGAATTTAAAAATTATTGGACTATCTGAAAACCATGGTCAAAAAAAGGAGCCTAGACATCATCTTTCAAGAAATTATCAAAGAAAACTACCCTGATATTTTAGAACCAGAGGGCAAAATGGAAATTGAAAAAATCCACCAATCTCCTCCTGAAAAAAATCACCAAAGGAAAACTCCTAGGAATACTGTAGCCAAATTCCGGAGTTCCCAGGCTAAGGAGAAAATATTGCAAGCAGCCAGAAGGAAAAAATTCAAGTATTGTGGAAACACAATCAGGATAACACAGAATTTATCAGTTTCTACATTAAGGGACTGCAGGGCATGGAATATAATATTCCAGAGGGCAAAGTAGATAGGATTAAAACCAAGAATCACCTACCCAGCAAAACTGAGTATAATCTTTTGGGGGGGAAAATGATCATTCAGTGAAATAGGAGACTTTCAAGCATTCTTGATGAAAAAACCAGAGAGGAGTAGAAAATTTGACTTTCAAATACAAGACTCAAGTGGAACATGAAGAGGTAAACAGGAAATCATAAGAGACTTATTAAGGGTGAACTGTCTACATTCTTGCATGGAAAGATGATATCTGTAACTCATGGCACCTTTGTCAGCATTAGGGTTGTTGGAGGGAAAAAACTAAATGTATGTATAAATAGGTAGGTAGATAGATAGATAGATAGATAGATAGATAGATAGATAGATAGATAGATAGATAGAAGGCACAGGGTGAGCTGAGGATGAAGGGGTGATATCTGGAGAATAAAATTAAGTGGTGAGAGAGGATTATACTGGGAGAAGGTGAAAGGGAGAGGTAGAATGGGGTAAAGTATCCCACAAAAAAACCAGAAAAGGCTCTTATAGTTGAGGGGAAACAGGGAAAGTTGAGAGGGAATGAGAGAATATTATTTTCTTAGGATTTGGCTTAAGGAGGGAATAACATACACACTCAATTGGGTATGGAAATTTCTCTTACCATACAGGAAAATGGGGGGAGAAGGGGGCAAGAGAGCAAGGAGATGTTAGAGGGGAGGACAGATTAGGAGAGAGGGTAATCAGAAGGGAGGAAAAGGGTCAAAAGAAAGAAAAAATAAATTGGGAGCAGAATAGGATTAAGGGAAATAGAGTTAGTTTTTCACAACATTACTACTATGGAAGTTTTTTTACATAGCTGCACAAGTATAACCTGTATTGAGTTCCTTGCCTTTTCAATGAGGGTGGGTGATGAGGGAGGGAGGGAGAAAATTTGGAACCCAATGTTTTAAAAGCACATGTTTAAAAACATGGTTTCACGTGCAACTGGGAAATAAGAAATACAGAAAGTGGGGTACATACATCTATCCTACCCTATAGGAAAATAGAAGGGGAAGGGGATAAAAGGGGGGGAGACAGAAGAGAGAGCAGACTAGGGGAAGGGGTATTCAGAATGCATGCCATCTTGGGGTGAAGGTGGGGGCGGGAGCAGGGGCGAGATGGGGTGAAAGTTTGAACTCAAAATCTTGTGGAAGTGAATGTTGAAAACTAAAAATAAATAAATTAAATAGAAAAGAAAATGCATGCAAAATTACTGTGTAAGGGTCAGTTTTTTATTTTTATTTTCACTGTTTTATGCTGTTGGAGAATCAGCAGTCTCAGATTTTCTTCAAACTTTCGTCCATGTATTTATGGCATTGACTAATCACACCATTTCATGGTTAGGATTAGCCTGAAAAATAGGTACTAAGGAAACCAAGAAATTATACATAGTCCTGGGAGCCAGTGGAAGGGCAGAAAAATAATTTAAAAAAAGTAAAACAAACAAAAACAGGCCAGACAAACCCTGAAAGAGTAATTAAACTTTTATATTTTAAAGGAGCAACTAACTAGTAACTTATTCCTTAATAAGTCAAAGGGCAAACCATTTCTATTATGTGGAGTGAAGTGCTCCAAATAATAACTCATATTAAATAATTTTGGACCAGGATTAATAAAGCTGGAAAAAAAAAGTTTTCTTAGGGAGATTTAGAGCAATGACCACAAATGTAGTAGTTTGAAATTGCACACAGCTGGGAAATTTTCAATTTCACTGTTGGCCCTTACTTTAAAATACTGCATTAGGCCTATAAATACATTAATCAAAAAAGGGATGGTGAATGGTGGTTCATCTAGTACTTAAATAATCCTGTAATCTATTTGGAACAGGCCATCAACATTATAAAAATTAGTAAATGCTTTTCCTGTTAAGCCCCTTCTTAGTTCACTTACAGTAATTCTCTGTTCCTGCATGACTGTTCTTTTAAACTTTTACATTTTACATTAACTTCCCTATGTAGTGATTTCTGGTAATGGTAAGAGCCCTTGATTTTGACCAAGGGAAAATAAATGAAAGCTAGATGGTAGAGGATATATAACACTGGACTTGGCGTCTAGAATGCCTGAGTTCAAATGCTTCCTGAGGCAAAGGTCGCAATATTTCAGCCTCAGTTCCTCTCTGTTAATTGAGATGATAATAAAAATAATATGTACATGCAAGACTGTTATAAGGATCAAGTGAGATAATATATAAAATGCTTTGGAAACTTTGAAGTACAATATGTTATTATCTTTTTATCTCAGATCTCATACTTCTTATCTGTGTGAGCTTAGGCAAAAACTCTCTAAGCCTTAATTTTTTTTTCATCTGTAAAGTGAAACTAATAATATTTATAGTACATATGATCAAGGAAAATACTTCATAATTTTATAAACCTCTTCAACTATAAATATAATTTTTTTCTTATTATTATAATATGTCAGAACAGTTATTAGCATAAATTTTAAAATTTCTTTCAGGGTGTACTTAGTAAATGCTATTGGCTTCTCTCCCCTTTTCAGAATGGATGAAAATAAGGAAAAAAAAAACTGTAGTTAAAGAAAACAATTCTTCCTTTTGACTTCAATTACATCTAGGATGTTGAGGTTAAAATGCTACATTCTATAATCTTGGTCATATTTCCATGGCAACAGACCTGAGCCAATACTTCATAAGCAAAATCTTTTGGTAATTGAAAGATGCTTTGACTCTGAGAAGGTGATTCCTTCTGAAATGGTAGTCATTGATTTGGAACCCACAGTGGAATAATTGGACTGAATGATGAAATGAACTTATTAGAAATATCAGACTTCTTAAGGCATGATGGGCTTCATTATATATACACTGATGTGTATTATATGGATCAGAACCAATCATTTTCTGAAAATGTGTATTTTAACCAACTTTTAGAGAAAGAAAAATGGAGAATACATTTACATTCAGGCCAAATCCTTTGCTTTGTCTTTAAAATGTAATCATTAAAAGAAGGTATCACTCAGCAGACCATTTATTCAAAATCTATTAAACCAAATTAACTCATCATTGATTTGTTACTCATGCAGGGTGATGAGTTGGTAGACTACTCTGATGATTCTGATATCAGAGAAGTGGACATTTCTTTACTTCCCAAGATTGTTCATGAAAAATGAGTTCTTTTAATTTGTTATCTCTGCAGAATTTAAGTCTGACTCCATTTTAAGTTGCCATAGAGAAATGGAGTTTTGCCATGTATTCTGGAGATAAGTTAGCATTCTCAAGTGCCTCCTTACATATACATCTTTACCTACAAACTTAATGATGTAGGGCTTTATAGTCATTAACCAATACTTTTACATTTCTGTACTTTATGAATATTTAAAGATGAATTCTCAAAGAAAAAAAGTGGAAACAGAAACAAATGTGACCATGGAATAGATGCGCAAAAATACTGTATTTGCCCATGTCTCACACAGTGAAAAGAAATGCATTAAGAAAATCTGTTACTTAAATGAAACTTTCTTTATCTCTACTTCAAATATCATCAGTTATGTTCATTTGTCTTTACCTTCCATTATGTATGAAAAGTTTTGGCATTTTAAAAGAAAACTGTTTTTAACAAAAAATGTTCAGAGAAAGAAAAAAATACTCTTAAATTTTTTCAAATAATGTTGATCTATGGAAGAAGAGTTTGTGTTTCTCATATATAAGTATCAGATATAACCTAGTTCAGTGAGGATCTTTTAAAAAGGAATCATGTTGCATATAACCTATATCAAATTTATCACAGTTGTAGGAAGGGAAGTTGGAGGGCAGGAGAGAGAAAATTTGGAACTCAAAATTTTATATAAAAATGAATGTTCAAATTGTATTCACATGCAATGAGAAAAATTCTATTTAAAAGAAAAAATAAGCATGTTGGAAATGCTTTGAATGAAAAATGTGCATGTATATATACAAGTGTATATATATATGTATATATGTATGATTTTATATATATATGTATATATATACATACATACATGTATATATACAAGTGTATATATATGTATATATGTATGATTTTATATATATATGTATATATATACATACACACACATACATACATACATATATATATATATATATATGTATAATTGCATGATCAAAAAGAAGTCAGAAGTCAGTCAGTCAGTAATCACTAACTAAGCATTTGCTATGTGCCAGGTACTCTGCTAAGCACTGAAGAGATAAAGAAATGTAAAAGACAGTTCTTCTCCAGGAGGTCACTACAACTACGTACAGAAAAGCTATATAGAAGATAATCAACAAGAAGAAAGTATGAAATTAAGGGGAAAGGTTTCCTGTAGAAGGAGGTCAGGGTTACTATGAGGTGGAGCTGAGGAGGGATAGCATTTCAGCAAGAGAAACAGTCAGATAAAATGCTTGAAGTCAGAAGATAGAGGTCTTATTTGAGGAACAGCGATGAAGTAAGTGTCACTGGATAGATAAGTAGATGGGGGGAATAAAGTGTGGGGCACTAGGGGCAGTTTATTTTTAAAAAAAAGCTTTGGACATTGAATAGACAATTTTGCATTTGATCCTTGATCTGATAGGGAGCCCAATGGAATTGAGAAAGTGTGTGTACACTTGTGAAGGGTAACATGATCACATCAGCACTTTAGGACAATCAGTTTAGCAGTTGAATGTAGGTTGGACTGGAGTGACAGAGACTTGAGGCAAAGAGATTAAATTAGCAAACTTTTGCAGTAGTCCAAGTATGAGATGATAAGTCTCTGTACCAGGGTGGTGACAATGTTAGGGGAAAGAAAGGAGGCACATATGAGAGATATCATGAAGGTGAAATTCATAGACCTTGTTAACAAATTGGATATGAATGGGGCAGAAGAAAAGGGGTTGAGAGCTTTAAATATCTAAAATGGCCCATCTAATAAGCTTCCTTTTTCTCCCCCATCTTAGTTCATCTTTGGATCATAAAATGCTAGAGCTGAAAGGACTTTCCATGAATCAAGCACTGTACTACACTCCAGATATGGTACTAAAGATATGTAAGTCATAGTCAGTACCTTTATGAACATATGTTCTAGTAGGAAAGATAGCAAGGATAAGGATAAGTCATTAGAGATAATCTTGTCCAGTTTTTCAATTTTGCAGATAAAGATACTGGTTCAAAGAAATCAACTGAGTTTTTCAAGGTCAAGTAACTACTTGACTGCAACTTGATAATCTAATTAGTTGCTTTCCCACTTTACTTGTGTTCATTGCTACTGATCCAAAGAGGACACTTTGTGTGATTTTTATGCATGTTTAGAATTTCCATAATTCTTCAGAAACAAAAGAGGGAATATGGGAGTCTTTTGTATACTAAATTCTTCTCTAAAGCATTTTACTGTCCAAGAATGGGAGGGGTAGGGGTCCAAAATATCCTAAAGGGACATAAAAACATTACTTAGCACTTGTATAATTCTTTTTGTCTTCAAAGCATTCATCTAATTAATTCTAATTAATCTTCACAACACTCTTGTGAGGTGATAAATAGAGAAGCAGCATTCCCCTTAGTAACATAATTAGTTGGAAGTATGCAAAAATACATATTGATGTATTTCACTTCTTATGTGATTTCTGTTCTCCTTAGTATTTTTTGGTGACCTGAATGGGGCATCAGTGAAATCAAGTTCTCATTGTACTAAGATAAAACACTCTGGAATCAAATATTTCCTTGGTGAATTAAGGCCTTCAGTCGTAAAAGAGAACATATAAACAGTCAAAGTGTGGCATGGCAGCAAAAAAGAATTAATGTGATATTAAACTGCATTAATAAGGTCATGATCCCCAAAAAAGAGGGAAGTGCTAGTCTTACTATACCCTTTCATGGGCAGACATCATTTACCATACTCTGTCAGTTCTGGACACTGTATTTTAGTAAAGACATTGATTATATGGAAAGTATTCCAATTAAAGGAAAAGCATACTGATTAAAGGAAATAAGATCATGTCACAGAAGGAACAGTTAAAGAAATGGTATCTAGCCATGGAAATAGACATGGCAGAACACTAATGAAAGAACACTAATGATTTTGTATGGCAGAGAGGGCAGCTGGTTTATGTAACTGAGGCATTAATTTTTGTTTTGGTTACAGCATCATACTGTTGACTCATATGTAGCTTGCAGTCCGTTAAAACCTTCAGAATTGTTTTAGAATAACTCCTAACTAGGCTTCCCCCAGCTTATGCATGCAAAATTTATTTCCCCCCTTAGCTTAAGACTTTAGATTTATCCCTTTTGAATTTAACATTATTAAATTAACCCCAAAGACCATTTTGCTTCACTATAATTTCTTTCTACTTTAATTGTAATATGTGTGTGTGTAATTTTTCTAGGTTCATTTTATTCCATTTTTCATTTATTCATATAAGTTTTACCAGACTTCTTTGATTTTTATTAGTCATTCAAAATTGCATAATAATATTGCATTACCTACACATATAAAAATTACTTAGTCATTCCTTAATTAATACCTGCTTTCTATTTCCTGTTAATATAGGCACAGAAATACAAATACACAAATGCTGTCATGAATATTTTGCCATACATGAGTCTTTTATTTCTGTCTTTGTCCTCCTTGGAGCATATGACTAGTAATGGGATCTTTGAACCAAAGGAGATTATGGACATTTTGGTAGCTCTTAATTTTTTCTTTAATATTTTGCTTAATTCCAAATTGCTATGCAGAATGGATTGAACTATTCACAGTTCCATCAATAATGTACTGATAAGCCTGTCTTTTCTACAGTCACTACAATATTGACTAGTTCTATTAGTATTCCTCTTTTCCAGCCTTCTGGATAGAAGGTGAAACCTGATTGTTTTTTTAAAATTTTAATTTCCTTTATTAAGAATGATTTTGAGTGATCTTAAAACATAGAAATGTTGCTAATAATTTGAAATTATTTTAAAGCATATCCTATCCCTTCATCACTTACTTATTGTTGGATAGAGCTTAGTCTTATATTTCTAATAATTCCTGCTACATATTGTGTATCAGGACCTTGGCAGAGGCATTTGATGAAAAATTATTTTTCCCCAAACAAGAAATTTCCTCCCTTATTTTATCTGCATATATTTTGTTTACGCAAATGCTTTTCAATTTTAAAGTGATCTACTTTATCTTTTGTATTCTTTTCTGTCTCTGGTTTGGCTAATAATTTTTTCTCAGACATACAGTTATGAAGTACACTTCCATGATTTCCTCTATTTTTTGATGTAATTGCTTATACTTAATTCAAATATCAATTAGTCATTTCTTTCGGTATATTGTGTAACACCTGTATATCTTTTTTATCAAAATAGTTTTCAGTTTTACCTATTTTTCTTGTCAAATAGAGTTCTTGACTAAGTAATCTGTATTCTTAAATTATTGAACATTACATTTTTTCTAATTCATGCTACTCTGATCTGTTTCTTTTATTTGCTCTCATATTTTTAATCAGATCAAAAAGATTTTGAAGATTAAGTGCTTTGTAGTATAATTTGAGGTATGATTTCTCCTTCATTCTAGATTTTACTAATTTTCTTCTTTAAATTCTGGAACTTTTATCTGCACAAAAATAATTTCGTTATTATTTTGTTTAACATAAATAATTTCACGTTATTCTTATTTGTATAAAATTATCTTAAATTAATATAGGTTATATATTTATTATATTGGCATCTGAAATATTAGATGACATAAGGAAAGGTTTTTTACTGTATAGGGTAGAAATTTTGTGGAGCATCTATAAGGAGGCATGAATAAAAATAGTATAGGATAAGTTGATTTCTATGACTTATCTGTGATTGGATTTCTTATGATAAGGCAAATAAGGATTTATCTAAAAATGCTGTGCATCAAAGACCAACTTAGATTTTAAGAAATTAGCAAAAGATGACTACAAATGTAATACATTGTTGTGTAAGAATAGTTTCAATAGAACTAAATCTCAGAACAGGCTGAGAGGAAAAAATAAACTTACAAATACAAAAAAAAGTTTTTAATACTTTAGATAAATCTAAGGGAAAAAAAAAACTTAAAGAAAGGAGACTACAAAGCTAAAAGAATGAGAAAACTATGACTTTCATCTGTTAGAAAGCAAACATAACAATAATAATGGATAATGTTTATATAGAGATTCAAAGTTTCAAAAGTGTTTTACATATTGTATCTCATTAAATCTGCACAGCAATCTTCCTATTATCACCCCCTTTTATCCATTCACTTCTTATTTTAATTGTGTATTCTCTGCTGAGAAAAATGAACATTGGACTAGAAATCACAGAACAAAAGTGTTTATTAACCAGTTGATCCTCAAGATAAATAGAGATAAATTAAGTGCACATCTTAGTACCCTTTATGACTTTCAAACACTAGGTTCATTAAAAACTCTCTCAGGTAACTAAAAGCAGCTCATTCATGTGATTGGTGAATCTTTGCCAGCGATGTTTGAAAGATTATGTAAGACAAGTATCACATTGTTGGAGAATATTATGACCTGATTTTCAAAAAAAGGCAGAAGTGGAATTATCAAACTGTGAACCACTAAGCTTGACTACTGTGCCTAGAAAAATTCTAGACTATCTTATTATAAGTATGGTCAGTGACTACATAGAAAAAGAAATTGTAATACAAAAGAACCAGCCTGTTTCATCAAAGACAATTATTTCCAGGAAAATTTTGTTTCATTTCATTTCGCACAAGGTTACTAAACTCTTAATCCTGTATACATAGATTAACTGTATTTTAACAAAATATTGAGAAAGCCACTCCTGCTATTCTTGTGGGGGGGGGGGAATTGATGTAGCCTTTCATTTTTTTTTTTAATTTTTCATTTCTTTTTTTTCATTCATTTATTTTTAGTTTTCAACATTCACTTCCACAACACTTTGAGTTCCAAATTTTCTCCCCATCTCATCCCTCCCCCACCCCATGATGTCATAGCTTCTGAATACCCCTTCCTTGAATCTGCCCTCCATTCTGTCACCTCCCCCCTTATCATATCACCTTCCCTTTCTGCTTTCCAGTAGGGCAGAACAGATTTCTACATACCATTGCCTGTATATCTTATTTCCCAGTTGCATGTGAAAACAAATTTTAACATTTGTCTTCAAAACTTTAGGTTCCAAGTTTTCTCCCTTCCTCTTTCCCCATCCACCCTCATTGAGAAGTGCAAGCAACTTGATACAGGTTATACATGTGTAGTCATGCAAAACACTTCCATAGTAGTCATGTTGTGAAAAACTAACTGTATTTCCCTTCATGCTATCCTACTCCCCATTTATTCTATTCTCTCTTTTGACCTTGTCTCTCCTCAGAAGTATTTTCTTCTGATTGTCCCCTCACCCAATCTATCCTCCCTTCTATCATTCCTTCCTCTCTCTTATCCCTTTCCTCCCATTTTCCTGTAGGGTAAGATAGGCTTCCATACCCGACTGAGTGTGTATGTTACTCCCTCCTTACACCAAATCCAATGAGAATAAGATTCACTCATTCCCTCACACCTTCACTTGATTTCCCTCCACTATAAAAGCCTTTTCTTGTCTGTTTCATTTGAAATAATTTACCCCATTCTACCTGCTGCCTGCTAAATCTCATGTTATCCTGATTGTGTTTCCACAATGCTTGAATTGCTTCTTTCTGGCTGCTTACCATATTTTCTCCTTGATCTGAGAACTCTGGAATTTGGCTACAATATTCCTAGGAGTTTTCCTTTGGGGATCTCTTTCAGGAGGTCATCAGCATATTCTTTCAATTTATATTTTGCCCTCTGGTTCTAAAATATCAGGACAATTTTCCTTGCTAATTTCTTGAAAGATGACATCTAGGCTCTTTTTTTGATCATGGCTTTCAGGCAGTCCAATAATTTTTAAATAATCTCTCCTGGATCTATTTCCCAAGTCAGTTGTTTTTCCAATGAGATATTTCACATCATCTTATATTTTTTCATCCTTTCAGTTTTGTTTTACAATGTATTGATTTCTCATGAAATCACTAGCTTCCATTTGCTCCATTCTAATTTTTAAGGAAGTTTTTTCTTCAGTGAGCTTTTAGACTTCCTTTTCCATTTGGCCAATTATGCTTTTTAAGGCATTCTTATCCTCATTGCCTTTTTGGACATCTTTTGCCATTTGGGTTAGGCTATTTTTAAGTTGTTATTTTCTTCAATATTTTTTGGGTCTCCTTTAGCCATCTGTTCACTACTTTTTCATGATTTTCTTGCATCACTCTCATTTTTCTTCCCAGTTTTTCCTCTACTTCTCTGACTTGCTTTTTGAAATTCTGTTTGAGCTCTTGTATGGCCTGGGATCAATTCATATTTTTCTTGGAGGCTTTGGATGTAGGAGCTTTTACTTAGCCATCTTCTTCTGGTTATATATTTTGACCTTCTTCATAACCAAAGATCTATGGTTTGACTTTTTTTTGCTCTGTTTACTCATGATCCCAGACAATTACTTAGCTTTTAAACTCTTTCTTAAGATAGGAGTCTGCTTCCAGTGTGGAGAATGTACTGTCCCAAGCTTCGGGGTTTTTCTGCAGCTGTTTTCAGAGATACTCCTAGGGACCTTATAAATTTTCAGCTCTTCCAAGGTGGTATGATAAGAGGTGAGGTGTTTATTCCTTTCTTGGCTGGTGCTCTAGTCTATGAATGATCACAAGCACTGTTTTCTGCCTCGCAGCTGTGAGGAGGATTGTCTCTCTACTGCCACCACAAGCTCCACCACACCAGCACTCTTCCTCACCTTAGGACCATCACCCAGAACTGTGACCCAGATTCAAGCATGAGCAAACCAAGTGATTCTTGCCTCAGCACCAGAACAGAGATCCCTGCAATCCCCCTCTGATAAGGCACTTGATTTCTCCTCAGTCTGTGGGCCCCGAGCTCTGGAACTAGCTGCCATCCTGGGGCTATGTCTAGACTGGGGCTGGGACTGAGCTTCTTTCTCAAAGCAGTCACAGACATTTCCTACTTACCTTCTATACTATCTTTTGTGTTTGTGAGTTGAGAAGTCTGGAAACCACCACAGATGCTTGTGATTCAGCCACGTGGGGCCTGGTCCAGATTAGCAGAGGCCTGGTCTTTGCTTGCATGCCTATGCTGAACTGTGCTCCTCTACCATCCTGGAGCAATAGCCCTTTCCAATCAACCATCTAGGTTGTCTTGGGCTGGAAATTTGTTTCACTCCTTTTGTGGATTCTGCTGCTCTAGAATTTGTTTAGAGCCACTTTTTTTAACACATATTTGGAGGGGTTTGGTCATAGCCTTTCATTTAAATAAGTAAATCCATCATTAGTCATTGATAGATCTTTGTCAGTTTGGAAGGAGGTTTCCAGTGTAATGTCCTGGTAATCTATCCTGGGCTGTATGGTTTTTAATTTTCCCCTCAAATAACTTAGATAAAAGTAGATTTAACAAGCTTACAAATTGTATAGCTCATGCAAGCCTAAAAAGTATAAGCAGTATTTTCAATAAGAGAACAAGGATCCAGAATCAGGATCAGCAAAATAGAATATTGCTTTTACAATGGGGAGCACAATCTGATAAGATGAAATTAAATATGAACAAAAATAGAGTCTTAAGCTTTTGTACAAAAATAAGAAGCTCACAAGCACAATATGAGAGGCATAGATATGTAATCTTTCATCTGAAAGTCATAGGAGTTTTGATGAGCTTAAAACGCTATAAGATTCAACAGTTTGAAACAGATTAGAAAGTAGTTTCTAGATTCAAAATCAAGAACTTTATCCAGTAAGCCATGCTGCCACCTAAAGAATGATCCCAAAGTGGGATGAGCTGCTCCTGGAAGCAGAGAATTAACCCAAATTGGAAGTCTTCAAACAAAGACTGAATGACTCCTTACTGGATATGTTATAGAGGATATTCCTGTTCAGTTTTGGATTGGATTATGTGGTTTCTCAGGCCCCTTCAAACTCTGAGGTTCTCTGATTCAAAAATTTGAGGTATCTTTTCAGCTTAAAACAAAATGTGTATCTTGGCCACTACTCAACAAGTTCTGGAATCTGCTGACTAAATAAATGGTTGGACAAGAATGAGTTTAGGACTACGGTACAGAAGGAAATGGCAAACCAATCCAGTATCTTCACCAAAAAACAACCCAAACAAAACAAACAAACAAACAAACAACAACAACAACAGCAACAGCAACAACACACAAATGGGGTCATGAAGACTGGGACATGACTGAAGCAACTACGTTTGCAACACACTTTGCATATATCTCATTTTATCCTTACAGCAGGTGCTAATATTCATCCTAAGAAACAATGGTATGAAACTTCCATGTCAAGGTTTCCATACTGACAAATTAGGTCTCTATTAATAGTCAACACACATCCACCCCAAACAAACAACAGAAACAATATTCCAACTTACATATCTTCATCATTTATTGGTGGGATAGAAATCTTTGCAAATAAAATAAATGTACTTATAAGAGTTGTGAGATTATATATATGTATAGGTATATATATGCATATGTATGTATATACATAATTTTTAAATAGAATTTCATTTTTCACCAGTTATATGTCAAGAAAATTTTTGGCACTCATTTTTCAAAGATTTTGAGTGCAATTATTTTCTCCCTACTTCCTTTCCCTCCCCTCTTCTGAAAATGATAGGCAGTTTGATATGGGGTATACATGTGCAATGTCTAATGTACTATGTGTGTAATACGTGTGCTATGTATGTAAAATATTTCTATAGTAGTAATAGTTGTGAAAGAAAAAACACATCAAAAGGGGAAAAAAATGACAAAGAATAAAGTGAGTGAAAAAGAATACACTTTGATCTGCACTCAGAGTCTATTAATTCTGTGTCCAGATAGGGACAACATTTTCATCCATGAGTCCTTTTTATCTGTCTTAAATCATGTTGCTGAGAAGATCTGAGTCATTAATAGTTTGTCATCACACAATGTAGCTGATACTGTGTATGATGTTTTCCTGATTCTGCTCATTTCACTAAGCATCGGTTCATACAAGTCTTTCCAGGATTTTCTGAAATCTGACTTCATCATTTCTTATTACACAATAGTATTCCATTACATTAATATACCATAGCTTGTTCAGCCATTCCCTAATTGATGGGCATTCCCTGAATTTCCAATCTTTTGCTAGCAAAAAAGTCCTACTATAAATATTTTTTTGCACATGTAAGTCTTTTTTCCTTTGTTATGATCTCTTTGGGATATAGACTTAGTAGTGGTATTGCTGGATCAGAGTATGCACAGTTTGGTTGCTCTTTGGTCATAGTACCAAATTGCTCTCCAGACTGGTTGGATCACTTCACAAGTCCCCAAAAGTTTATTAGTGTATCAATTTTCCCACTTTTTTTTCAGCATTTACCATCTTTTTTTTCAGTCAGAGTAGCCAATCTGATAGGTGTGAGGTGTTTGGTCTGATTTGCATTTCTCTAAATCAAAAGTTATTTACAGCATGTTTTTATGTGCCTATAGATAGTTTTGATGTCATCATCTAAAAATGGCCTGTTTATATCTTTGATCATTTATCAACTTGGGAATGGCTTGTTTTCCAGTAAGTTTGACTCAATTCCCTATATATTTGAGAAACAAGGCCTTTTCAGAGAAACTTGCTGTAAAATTGTGCCCCAGCTTCCTGTTTTCCTTCCAATCTTATTTGCATTGGTTTTGTTTGTACAAAAGCTTTTCAATTTAATATAGTCAAAATTATTTATTATACATTTTATAATGCTCTCTATCTCTTGATTGGTCATGAATTATTCCCCTACCCCCAGATCTGACAAGTAGAATATTCCTTGCTCTTCTAATTTGCTTATGCTGTCACCCCTTTTGTCTAAATCATACCAAAGGTCTGTCATCTCTAACTTTTCTAATATTTTCTTTTCCTCCTTCGCTTCTTTCTTGTTTATTGTTTGGTTGAATTTATTATCTTCTGAGAGTGGACAGTTGCGGTCACCATAAGTAAAATTTTGCTGCCTATTTCTTCCTATGACTCACTTAAATTCTTTCTGAAGAATTTGGATGATACACCCCTTTGTGCGTATATATTTAGGAATTATATTACTTCAATATCTATGGTACCTTTTAGCAAGGTATAGTTTCCTTCTTTATCTCTTTTAATTAGGTCTATTTTTGCTTTTACTTTGTCTGAGATTAGGATTGCTGCCTCTGCTTGAGAGATTCTGCTAATAGCATAATAGATTCTGCTCTAATCCCTTCCCTTTATTCTGTGTTTCTCTGCTTCAAGTGTGCTTCATGTAAACAACACATGATAGGATTTTGCGTTTTCACCCATTCTGCTCTCTGCTTCTATTTTATGGGAGAAGTCATCCTATTCACATTACAGTTATGATTACTGCCTGTGTATTTCCCCCTTTCCTACTCTTCCTTCTGTTTGTCCTCTCTGTCCTTTCACCCTTTCTTTCCTCAAAAGTATTTTGCTTCCATCTACCACCTCCCCTGATCTACCCTCCCTTCTGTCAGTCCCCAATCTTTCTTTACTTGATTTCTTCCTCTAGTACTTGTCGAACAACATAGATTTCTATATTTAACTGGTTGTGCATATGATTTCCACTTTCAGCCAATACTGATGAGAGTAAGGTGCAGGTGATGCTCATTGCCCACCCTCTTATCTTCCCCTCCACTTTAATAAGTCTTTCTAGCCTCTTCATGTGAAATAGTTTACAGCATTCTACCTCTCCCTTCCTTCTGCATCCAGTGTACTCCTTTTTCTCTTCCCTTATCATTTAATGTTGCAAATGCCAAGTCCTGGGTAATGATTATTGTGATTCCCCAATATTTGAATGGTTTCTTTCTGGCCACTTGTATTATTTTTCCTTGACCTGATACTTCTCAAGTTTGTCTATAATATTGCTTGGAATTTTTATTTTGGGATCTCTCTTCTCAGGTGGATTATTTCAATGCCTCTTTTGCCCTCTAATTCCAAGGCATCAGAACAGTTTTTATTGATAATTTCTTGAAAGATACTGTCTAGTTCCTCCTTTTGATTATGGCTTTCAGGTAGTCCAATGATTCTGTTATTGTCTCTCCTGGTTCAGCTGCTGGAAGATGCCTACTGCTATTGCTCATGCTGGTTCTCTGACCTGGAATCTGCTGGTTCTTCTTGCTGGGCCAAGGCAGGCAGAGGTCCTGGTGTTGGCACTCACCTGTTTCACCACCCTGGGTTTCAGGATCACTTATTTGTTTGCTGAGGTGGAGCTTGCTGCTGGCTTGCTAGGATGCCACTCACACCTGCTTCCCTTCCACCAAAGAGAGAGGGACCTTTCCCATTAATCCTCCAAGCCTTCTTGATTAAAAGCCTGCTTCATCTCATCTTTTTGCTGCCTCTGCTATTCCAGGCTTTTTCCTGGGTTGATATTTTCTGGGTTTTTTGATGTTAATAAAGAGTGAGAATGACTTACTGCTTACTTACTCTGCCATCTTGGCTCCTGGAAGTCCACTTTTATACTTCCTTTTCTATTTGGCCATTTTTACTTTTTAAGCATTTTTCCAAGCTGTTGACTCTTTTTTTCATAATTCTTTTGTGTCACTCTCATTTCCCCCCCTCTTTTTAACCTCTCATATGAATTTTAAGTTCCTTTTTGAGATACACCACTTCTCATTTTCTTTGGGATTTTACCCATAAGTATTTTTGACATTGTTGTCCTCATCACCTTTTTTTTCTTTTGGCCTTTTTTCCTTTCTTTCAAATATGACCTCTGTACTTGGGGTAGAAGGGACCCTGTATCAGGTTTCTTGTGCCAGACACTGTAGGCCCTGGCTGTTTACCTGATATTGCCTACTGCTGCCCTGTAGCCCCTCTGGGACTCTTGTATTGGTGCTATGCATTTGAGAGGGGATGGTTAGCACTGCTGGAGTCCATAGGGGTCTGGCAGCTTACCTGGCACTGAGTTGTGGTCCTAGTGGTGGTGTCTGGTGTGTGCTAAGGTCGTGTGGAGAGTTTCTATGTTTCCCCGGGGCTACACAGAGGCACATAGAGGTCTGACCTACTTTTCTGTTATTCTGGTGGTTGCCTGTTTGCCCTAGGCTGTGCTGAAGTACATGGATGTTCTTGGCACAAGAATTTGCCATTTTCAGTGGCCATGCTAAGACATGTGGGGTGTCGTGGTGTTGATATTTGCCTTCCACCACAATGGGGATCAGGATCTCCCACTGATTTGCTGAGGCGGGGCTTGCTGCTGGTTTGAAGATATGCTTCCTGTACTGAAATGTGCTCCCTTTTTACCCAAGTGAGACAGACATTTATTGCTGATCATCGAAGTTTCTTGTGTTAAAAGAATGTTTCACCCTGTCTTTTTGCTTATTATGCTCTTCCAGGATTTTATGTTTGTATGGAGGTGAATATGGGAGAGTTACAGTAATTTACTGCTCAAGCCACCAGTTTGGCAGAACATACAAAGATATAGAGCAAGCATATTTTCAGCCCAAGACAACCTGGAAGGTCAACAGGAAAGGTCTGTTGCACAAGCCTGAGAAAGGAGTGTCCAGCATGCAGGGTGCAGTGGTGGACCCAGCCTAAGGAAAGTCTGAACAGACTTTGGAGACAGAATCACCAGCAGCAGTGCTGAATTCCAGTCTTCTCAGCCCACAGATGCCAGAGACACTTAGAAGGTCATCAGGAGGGGGTCTGTCAGAACTGGGTAAGAGAGAAGCGTAGTCCACCATAGGGATACAGGGCATGCAAAACAGCCCCTGCAAAGAGGCTTTAGGAGCAACTGAATCAGCAGTCTTTGTGGAGGCAGTGGTGGGAGCAGTGGCAGTGCTTCTCCTGGAGCCCACAGACTGAAAGTTTGAAAGTCATCTATTTCAACTTCTGGGATCCAAGATGGCAGAGTAGACAGTAAGTCTCTCTCATCTTCCTTTATTGACCTAGAAAAACCCAGATAATATTTCCCCAGGAAATATCTTGAAATAATAGAGTCAGCAGAAAGACTAGATACAGCAGTCTTTTAGCTCTTGAGGCAAGGGAGACTAATGGGAAAGACCACTCTTGCTGTGGCTGAAGGGGACCAGCACAGGAAAGGAGGCATCCCAGCAAGTGTCAAGCCCCACCTCAGCAAACCAGTAACCAGGCCCTATTCCCCAGCACAAGAAGCCTAGGATAGTGCCCCCTGTACCCCAGAGGCAGTGCAGTGACCAACTGTAAAAGCCAGATAAAAGGCAAACAACATGAGCAAGAAGCAACATAGAAAAACAAAGACCATAGAAAAATATCTTGGTGACAGGGAAGATCAAAACACAAATTCATTGTCAATATACCCACATCTGAAACCTCAGAGGGAAATATGAACTGGGCTCAAGCCCAAAAAGCCTTCTTGGAAAAGTTCAAGAGGGATTTTAAATTCAAATAAGAGACATAGAAGAAAAATTGAACAATTCATTTTAAAAAATGGAAAAAAGTACCCTGAAGAAAACAACTCCCTAAAAAGTAAAATGGGTCAAATGGGAAAAAGAAAAGGCCCAAAAGCTAACAGAAGAAAACAATTCATTAAAAATCAGAATTGGGTAAATGGAAGTCAATAACTCTTATAAATCAAAAATCAGTAAAACAAAATCAAAAGAATGAAAAAATAGAAGAAAATGTAAATTACTCATTGGAAAAAAAAAAAACTGACCTGGAAAATGGATTCAGGAGAGACAACTTAGGAATTATTGGTCTACCTGAAAGCCATGATAAAAAAGAGCCTGGAGAGCATCTTTCAAGAGATCATCAAGGAAAATTGCCCTGAGGTCCTAGAACCAGAGGGTAATATAGTGATTGAAAGATCCACTGATCACCTCCTGAAAGAGATCTCAAATTGAAAACACAAACGAATATTGTAGCCAAATTCCAGAATTATCAGGTCAAGGAGAAAATCCTGCAAGCAGCCAAAAATAAACAATTCAAATATCATGGAACTACAGTCAGAATTACACAGGATTTTGCATCTTCTACATTAAAAGATCAGAGGGCTTGGAGTATTACATTCCATAAGGCAAAGGAGCTTGGAGTACCACCAAGGATCAACTACCCAGTAAAATTAAGCATTATCTTTCAGGAGAGGAGATGGACATTTAATGAAATAGGGGACTTCAATACTTTCTTGATGAAAACACCAGAGCTCAATGGAAATTTTGACCTTCAAATACAAGACTCAAGAGAAGCATAAAGATGTAAACAGGAAAGGAAAAATACATGGTATTCAATAAGTATAAACTGTTTAAATCCTTACATGGGAAGATGATGTGTATAAGTCTTAAAACCTGTATCTTTATCATGACATTTAGAAGGGATATACATAGACGGGGGGGGAATTTAAGTTGACTTTGAGGTGATGATAAAAAAAACAACTAAAGAAGTGGTGAAAAGGACTTGTAATGGGAGAATAGGAAAGGAGGAAGAAGACAAGAGTAAATCACAAGAAATGAAGAGGCATATTACAGTAGAGGGAGAAAAGGGAGAGAGATGAGCATTATTTGAACTTTACTCTTATTGGATTTGGTTAAAAGAGATAATTACATATTAAGTTAGGTAGTGGAAAGGGGGGGCAAAGGGAAAGGGGAATAGAAGGGGAAGAAGTAGTAAGGAAAAGGAAAATGCAAGAGATGGGGCTGATAGAAGGGAGGTCAGGTTGAGGGAGGTGATGGTCAAAAGTGAAACTCTAGTGAGGAGGGAAAGGGAGAAAAGGAGAAATAAAAACATAAATAAGGGAAGGGGAAACAGGATGGAGAGAAAGACATAGGCAGTAATCATAACTGTGAATGTAAATGGGATGAACTCTGTCATGAAATGGAAGAGGATATCAGAATGGATTAAAATCATAGTTCTACACTATGTTGTTTACAAGAAACACATTTGAAACAGTGGAATGCACACAGGGCAAATGTAAAAGGTTGAAGAAGTATATATTATGCTTCAGCTGAAGTAAAAGAAGCAGGGCCAGCAATCCTGGTCTCAGACAAAGCAAAAGCAAAAACAGATTTTATCAAAAGAGATAAAGAAGGAAACTACATCCTGCTAAAATGCACCATAGACAATGAAGTAATATCACTACTAAACATATATGCACCAAGTAGTATGACATCTAAATTCTTAGATGAGAAATTCAGGGAGTTACATGAAGAAATAGCAAAACTATACTGGGGTGGCGGGCTCTCAACCTCCCCCTCTCTGAACTAGATAAATATAACCACAAAATAAACAAGAAAAATGTTAAGGAGGTGAATAGAATTATAGAGAAGTTAGATATAGTAGACCTCTGGAGAATAGGGAATGGGGATAGAAAGGAATATATCTTTTTCCTCAGAAGTACATGGCATATACACAAAAATGACCATATACAATGACATATAAACCTCACAATCCAATGCAGAGGGGCAGAAATATTAAATGCATCATTTTCAGATCATGATGCAAATAAAAATTACATGTAATAAAGGGCCATGGAAAGTTATTGTAAAAATTAATTGGAAACTGAATAATCAAATCCTAAAGAATGAATGGGTGAAACAACAGATCATAGAAACAATCAAGAGCTGTTTTTTCTGAAAAAAAGTAATAAAATAAAGAAACAATTGCTTAAGTTAATTAAAAAAAAAAGAAAGAAGAAAACCAAATTACCAGAATAAAAATGAAAAGGGTGAATCCACCACCAATGAGGAGGAAATTAAAACAATAATTAGGAGCTATTTTGCCCAACTGTATGCCAGTAATTTGACAATCTTAGTGAAATGGATGAATATTTACAAAAATATAAATTGCCTAGACTAACAGAAGGGGCAGTAAACTACTTAAATAATCCCATTTCAGAAAAATAAATTGAACAAGCCATCAGTAAACACCCTCTATGAAAAAAAACTCTAAGGCCAAATTGATTTACAAGCAAATTGTATCAACCATTTAAAGAGCAATTAATTCCATTACTATATAGAGTATTTGGAAAAATAAGAGAAGTAGTCCTACCAAATTCTTTTTATGATACAAATATGGTGTTGATACCTAGGCTGGAAACAGAGAAAACAGAGAAAGAAAATTATAGACCAATTTCCCAAAAGAAAATAGAAGCAAATTTTTTAAATAAAATATTAGCAAAAAGATTAATGCAACTTATCACAACAATAATACCCTGTGGCCAGGTAGGATTTACACTAGGAATGCAGGGCTGGTTCAATATTAGGAAAACTAACAGCATAATTGCTCATATCAACAATAAAACTAAGATAAATCACATGATTGTTGCAATAGATGCAGAGCTTTTGACAAAATACAACATCCATTTCTATTAAAAACACTGTAAAGCATAAAAATAAATGGAGTGTTCCTTAAAATGATAAGTAGCATCTACCTAAAACCTTCAGCAAGCATTATATGTAATGGGGATAAGCAAGAAGCATTTCTATCAAAGTTAAACCAGGATGTCCATCATTACCACTGCTGTTGAATATAGTACTAGAAATGTTAGCATTAGCAATGAAAAGAAAAAGAAACTGAAGATATTAAAATAAGCAAAGAAGAAACAAAGCTATCATTCTTTGCAGATAATACAATGATAGTACAGAATCCTAGAGAATCGAGTAAAAAAAAACTAGAAATAATAAAAAAAAAATTAGCAAAGTTGCAGGATATAAAATAAACCCACATAAATCATTGACATTTCTATGTGTTACCAACAAAGCCTAACAGCAAGGGATAGAAAGAGAAATCCCATTTAAAGTTACTGCACACATTATAAAATATTTATGAGTGTATCTGCTGAAACAAACCCAGGAACTATATGAACACAATTACAAAATACTTTTTATGTAAATAAATTCAGACCTAAATAATTGGGAAAAAAAACCCATCAGTTTTTCATGGGTAGTCCCAGCTAATATAATAAAAATGACAATTCTACCTAAATTAATTTACTTATTCAGTACCATACCAATCAAACTACCAAAATATTATTTTATGGAGCTAGAAAAAATAATAAAATTTATCTGAAAGAATGAAAGGTCCAGAATATTGAGGAAACTAATGAGAAGAAATGCTAGTGAAGGTGGCTTAGCCATACCAGATCTTAAATTGTATTATAAAGCAGCAGTCATCAGAACTACTTGGTACTGGCTAAGAAATAGTGTGGCAAATCAGTTAAATACATGAGGTACACAGGAGGCAGTAGGTAATGAATATAGTAATCTACTGTTTGATAAACCCAAAGACCCCAGCTTCTGGGAAAATAACTCACTATTTGACAAAAACTGCTCCAAAAACTAGAAAAGAGTATGGCAAAAACTAGTCATAGGCCAAAATCTTATACCCTATACAAAAATAAAGTCAAAATGGGTACATGATTTAGATATAAAGGCTGATGCTATAAATAAATTGAGAGAGTAAGGAATAGATTACCTGTCAGATTTATGGAGAACAGAAGAATTTATGAGCAAACAACAGACAGGTAACATTATGAAATGCAAAATAGATGATTCTGATTACATTAAATTGAAAAATTTTTGCACAAACAAATCCAATGCACACAAGATTAGGAGGAAAGCAGAAAACTGGGGAAGAATTTGTACAACCAGTGTCTCTGATGAGGGCCTCATTTCTAATATAAAGAACTAAGTCAAACTTATAAGAATACAAGTCATTCCCCAATTGAGAAATAGTCAAAGGATATGAGCAGGCAATTTTCAGGTGAAGAAATTAAAACTATCTACAACCATATAAAAATGCTCTAAATCACTATTCATTAGAGAACTATAAATCAAAACAACTTCGAAGTACCACATAACACCTATCAGATTGGCTAACATGACAAGACAGGAAAAAGACAAATGCTGGAGAAGATGTGGGAAAATTGGAACATTAATTCATTTTTTTTTTAAATTTTAGGCAATTGAGTTTGAGTGACTTGCTCAGGGTCACACAGCTACTAAATGTCAAGTGTTTGGCTTGAGGCTGAATTTGAACTCAGGTCCTCCTGACTTCAGGGTTGGTGCTGTATCCACTGTGTCACCTAGCTGCCCCAAAACATTAATTCATTGTTAGTGGAGTTGATAATTGATCAAATCATTTTGGAGAGCAATTTTGAACTATGCCCAAAAGGCTACTAACCCAGCAATACCACTTCTAGCTTTGTATACTAAAGCGATCATAAAAATGGGAAAAAGTCCCACATGTACAAAAATATTTGTAGCCGCTCCAATTGTGGTGGCAAAGAATTGGAAATTGAGGGAATGCCCATTAGTTGGGAAATGGCTGAACAAGTTGTGGTATATGAATGTAATGGAATATTCTTATGCTGTAAGAAATGATGAGCAAGTAGACTTCAGGGGAAAAAAAAAAAACTTGGAAAGACTTGTATGGACTGATGGTGAGTTAAGTGAACAGGACCAGGAGAATGTTGTACACATTAACAGTGCCATTGTGCAAAGACTTACTTTGATAGACTTAGCTCTTCTTAGCAATGCAAAGATCTAAGACATTTCCTAAAGCCTCATAATGCAAAATATTATCCATATCCAGAGAAAGAACTATGGAGTTTGAATGCAGGTAAAAGCATAGTGTTTGTTCTTTTTTTCTTGTTTTGTTCTGTTTCTTCTTTCTTGTGTTTCCTCCTATTGGTTCTAATTCTATACAACATGGCTAATGTGAAAATATGTTTAATAGGAATATATATGTAGAGCCTATATTAAATTGCATGCTGTCTTGAGGAAGGACGTGGGAAGGGAGGGAGAGAAAATTTAAATCTGAAAAGCTTATGGAAGTGAATGTTGACAACTAAAAATAAATTAGCAAAAATAATAATAATTAAAAATAAAATTTAAAGTTAAAACAAAAAAAGAAAAGATATTTTGTTTCATTTGTTTGAGGTTTTGGTCATTTATTTGCTATTTATTTATTTTTTGGTTTTTTTGTTTTAGAAAAATGCTAAAACTTAAATATATAATAAGAAAAGAAAAAGAAACATCGTGAATTTAAATATAAAATAAGGAAAAAATGAAAAAAAGTCATGGGCACAGCAGAAACAGGAGAAGGTTCAAATTATATAGTGATTACTTTTTATAAATATATATATATATATATATATATATATATATATATGCTTTCCTTAAGAAATTCTACTCCTAATCTTTGTTTTTATGTTTGGGCAGATCTATTTCTCTTAAGTCTCCTAACAACTTTATTTTACTTCTACCTGCTATTTTACCCTCCTATTACTTAACCTACTCCCACTTCAGCAATCCCTCCCTTATCCTATCATTCCCCTAAATCTAAATTCCCTTCTATATAGCCTTTTTTTACCTACTGCCACACCCTCACCTCTAAAGATTCTTCCTTTATCTTCTCCCCCTTCTCTATCCCCTTAGAGTTTTCATTCTTTTTAAATTTAGAAGACTTTTATACTCTAAATGTATTTGTATTTTCCCCCTCTTAAAACCATTTGCAATGAGAGTAGGTTTCCAGAACTAAGAGCCCCCTTCCCCCAACTTATTCTTCTGCATCAGTTCTTTCTCTTGCACCTCATTTGTAAAAGGTAATTATTCTTTTAGCTGTACTTGAATGGTTTTACTTTTTGACATCATATTATACTCAGGTCTTCCTTATAAGTTACCTTATTACTAGTAACAATCTTAGATATAGGTTTTAAACGGTTCATACACAAGAGGTAAACATTCACTACTTATTTTCTCCCTTGTAATTGGTCGTTGGTATGTACCTTATATTCTCTTGGGTCTTGTATGTTATATCTCCTACTGAGTTCAAGGTTTTTTTTTGTTTGTTTATTTGCTTTGTTTTGTTTTGTTTTAACAAAGACCTGAAAGTCTGACAATTGATCAAATGTCTTTTTTATTTTGTAATTCAGAGTTATGCTTCGCTGTGCTGGGTATGATATTTTTGGCCAGAAGCCCAGTTCATTTGCTCTTCACTATACAGTGTTCCAAGACTTGTTGTCTTTTAGTGTTGCCACTGCTAGGTCTTGTGTGATTCTGCTTATGGTATCGCCACATGTAAATTGTTTTTTTTTTCTTATTGTTCATAATATTTTGTCCTTGAGCTGGGAGTTTTGAAATTTGACTATAACATTCCTGGAAGTTTTCCTCATAGGATCTCTTTCAGGTGGTGATTAGTGGATTTTTTCTATTTCTACTTTCCCCTGTTGTCCTAATGCTTCAGGAAAATTTTCTTTAATTATTTCTTGTATTATTGTATCACAATTCTTTTTGGACTACTTTCAGGTAGTCCAATTATTCTTATTTTTTCTCTTTTTTAATCTGTTCTCTTGATGCATTATTTTTCTTATGTTTAACATTCTTTTCTGTTTTTTTCATTCTTTATCTATATCTACATAATTTCCTCATCTCTTATAATATCGCTGGCTTCCCCTTGCCCAATTTTGATTTTCAAGGATTCATTTTCTTCCTTAAGATTCTGGATCTCCTTTTCTAATTTTGTGTGTGTGTGTGTGTGTGTGTGATTTTCTTTTCTTTTCTTTTCTTTTCTTTTCTTTTCTTTTCTTTTCTTTTCTTTTCTTTTCTTTTCTTTTCTTTCTTTTCTTTTCTTTTCTTTTCTTTTCTTTTCTTTTCTTTTCTTCTATTTTTAGTTTTAGTTTTAACTCAGTCTGTGTTATTTGGCTTTTAAAGTCTTTTTTTAAAGTTCTTCATTGAGTTCTTTTTGGGTTGGTGGCAATTTGACATTACTCTTTGGGGCAGAAAAGGTTTTCTTTGCTTCACTATCCTCCTCTGAAGATGAACCCCAATCTTCTCTATTCCCATAGCAGCTTTCTATGGTTGGATTCTTTCTCCTTTGCCTGTGCATTTTTTTTTTTTTGGTAACAATTTAGTTTTTATAATCACCTCTAGTCCTGGAGTATGGAGGATGGTGCCTCTAATACTCTTCAGTTCACCCTTCTGACCTTGAACTCAAACCAGGATCTCCAGCATCTTGTAAGTGCGGACAGCAGAGGTGTCCCCACCCCACTGCCTCTGTAGTCACCAGCATGTGCTGGTTCCCTTTCACCAGGACCTCTCTCTGCAGCATAGCTGGGTCTGGCATTCTTTCGCAGAAGAGGTTCCCTCAGTCTTCTCCAGGCCAGATGTCCAACTGCCCCAAACCAGCTAACCCCAGGGCTTACCTCTTGTTTAAGCAGCTTGCTGCTTGTTATTGAATGGTGCTCTAATCTGGAGGTGTTTACTCTTTACAGGGAGGAAACCTTGTCCAGGATTTTTCTTCAGATCTTCTCCAATTATACCAAGAGGACCCTTTTCACGGCTCTATGTTTGGGGAGAGGTGCTATTTTATCTCTTGTGGAGGAAAATCTTGAGAGCTTGAAATTTTCTGGCCTACCATACCATCATTCAATAATACTCTCCCTATTTGTTATTTTTATTGTATTTATATTTATATTTGGTTTCAAAGAGAGAATGGAAGAACTTGAAAGAATTCTTGTCTGGATGCCCAGGGAGAAAATTTGCCATTGAAGGTACAGACTTAGGGACAGCAAAATGGGGCTGGAAGACAAATTCCTCTTATTTCCCTTTTTTTTCTGTATTTTTGAGGATTAGTGATACAACTTTTGTAGACACACTTAACATGTGCTAAAGAATTTTTTTTTTGTGCTTTGTTCAGAAATCTTGCTTTAGCAATAAGACATCCTAGTACAATGATCTGACATAAGACATATGACATGGAAAATGATAACATCATAAATCTAGAGTTGGAAGAAGTTCAGAAGCTTCTTAATTTTATATTTAAATAAACTAAGATCCAATGAAGTTGAGACAGTATTTAAAACAAGGTTCTTTGATGGCAGGCTCTGTGAGTTTTCTACTGTACTTCACTAACTTCCAATGGAAATGGAATAAGTCCATTGCTGTGTGACTTAGGAAAACAAGCCCCCAAAGGCCCAGCTGTGATTGCTTTTAGCTAAAGAAAAGGAAAATAATGATGGCAATGAGCAGTTGTGTGTAGAGCCAGGGGGCAGACATAGGGAAAGGTGTTGAGGTTGTTTTTATTTAATGCCTTTGTTAATGATCTGGAAGAAAGAGTGAGAATCTCATTAATTAAATTCACTGATAGACTATGTTGGGAGGTGTTACTGACACCAGGGAGGATAGAGAAATAATACAAAAGGACCTAAAGGAGTGAGACAGAGCAGCAGGAAATGAGATGAAATTCCACCTGTCAGAGTAGAAGCCCAGAAGACATTAAAGGGAACTAATTCATGTAAAAAAAAATGAGGTGCAGAGAAATATTTAGAAAGTCCTGTGAATATATCTGTAAAAATTTTTATTAACATTTTTACTAGAAGAAAGCTATTAAATACTAAGTATGATTTTCCTTCTATGGAGGGAAAGCACCAGGGGGCCCCTTGTCTGTCACAAAATTAGCTCATTTGCTTTCTGAGCTCAGTTATCATTTGACATACTTTTTCAGTACTACAGAGTCCATATTTGTGTGCATTCTATGGAATTGATTCAAAATTTATTTGTTTATTAATTCATCTATCCAACAAAATGTTTATTAAATGCATTTTGTGTATACTAATGATCACTTACATTTATATAGAGCTTTAGGATTGCAAAGAAAATTTCCTCACCCAAACCCTATGAGACATATTCTTAGGGCAAAATAAAGTTAAATATGATCTGATCCCTTCCTTTAAGAATATAAGGGGGAGTGGATCCTGGGGATACACAATTCAATTATTTTCTCTTTGTACTTCCCAGTACTTTGTCTATTTCTTTTCTTTTTAAGAATGTAGTGTTAGATGTGGGAATTTGCTGAGGTCAGTAAAGCCTTCTTGAAAAATTCAAAATTTGAGTGAGCATTAAAAAGGAAGAAAGGAAGTATATTAGCTCATTTGATTGTGATAACAACCCTGGGGGGTAGGTATTATTATTATTTCCATTTTCCAGTTGAAGAGACAAAGGCACAGAGAAGTTAAGTGACCTTCCCCAAGTCACACATGTATGTCTGAAGCTGGTTTGAACTCAGATCTTCCCAGCTTAAGTCCAGAGTATTATCCACTGTGATACCTAGCTGCCTACACTACCTTTCATATTACCTTGCATTTTTGTTTGTTTCATGGTTATAAAAAAGATTTATTCATCATTGCCTTCCCTGAAGACAACTGTGTGAGGTAGATAGATTAGATAGTTTTATTGACATTTTTAAGGCAAGGTGCCCATGGCTCCTATTAACTGACATACAAAATGTCATATAGCAAGTAAGTGTAAAAGTCCTTTCTGCAAACAAGAACAGTTTCAGAAAATTAGGTTGACCAAAATTAAATAAATGAATTAGGCACATGAAAAGGTTCAGTATTTTTTTAAAGACACATTCTTTAATAATACTATTCTGTTATGATATTTCAAAGTGCTTGTTAGCACCTTAGCTTAAGACCAGACTTAAGGCACTAAGAAAACCTGCTTTATTATGTTCTCCAAGGTGAACCATGATATCAAAGACTTTTATTTGCTGGAAGGGACTTTAGAAACAATCTAGCTTCACTAACTGTATTTACAGATGAGGAAACCGAAGGTCAACAAAGTGAAGAAACTCAAAGTCAGAGAGCTAGTTAATAACAAAACCACAACTAAGGTATTTTGACTTCTAATCCCTGCTGCTTTTTGTTTAACACCATGTTGCACTTACTTTCCATAGAAGTAATTATAATAGCTTTTTTATAGTACTTAAAGGATTGCAAAGTGCTTTACAAATGTTATCTCATTTTATCCTTACAACAACCCTGTGAGATATTTGCCATTTATTTATTTATATATTTATTTTTACTTTCAACATTCACTTCTGTGACATTTTGAGTTCCTTCCGCTCTCCCCTCCCCAAGACACTGTACAATCTGATATGGGCTATACATATACATTCATATTAAACATTTTCACATTAATCATGTTGTAAAGAAGAATGAGAAACAAGGGAGAAACCATGAGAAAGAAGAAACAGAAAGAAGGGGAGACAGAGAGAGAGAGAGAGAGAGAGAGAGAGAGAGAGAGAGAGAGAACACATATTATACTTTGATCTGCATTCAGATGCCATAACTTTTTTTCTGGATGTGGGTAGCATTTGCCATTATGAGTCTTTTGGGGTTTTCTCAGATCCTTGTATGGCTGAAAAGAGCTAATTTTATCAAATTTAGTCATCACAAAATGTTACTATTACTATGCACAATGTTGTACTGGTTCTGTTCACTTCACTCAACATCCATTCATGTAACTCTTTGCAGTGTTTTCTGAAATCTGCCTGTTCATTATTTCTTATGGAACAATAATATTCCATTACATACATATACTACAACTTGTTCAACCATTCCCCAACTGATGAGCATCTCCTTAATTAACAATTCTTAGCCACCACCAAAAGAGGTGCTATAAATTTTTTGTACACATGGGTCCTTTTCTCATTTGCATGATCTCTTTGGGATATAGATCTAAAAATGGTATTGCTGGGTCAAAAGACATGCATACTTTTATACCCTTTGTGCATAGTTCCAAATTGCTCTCCAGAATGGTTGGATCAGTTCACAACTCCACCAACAGGGCATTAGAATTCTTATTGTCCAAAAAAAAAAAAAAGAAAGAAAGAAAGAAAGAAAAAGAAAAAAATAGAATTCCTATTGCCCCACATCTTCACCAATATTTATCACTTTCCTGTTTTGTCATGTTAACCAATCTGATAGGTATTATATGGTACCTCAGAGTTGTTTTGATTTGCATATCTCTAATCAATTGTGATTTAGGGCATTTTTTTCCATATGACTATATATAGTGTTAATTTCTTCATCTGAAAAATGCCTATTCATATTCTTTGATCATATATCAATTGGGAAATGACTTATATTATTTTAAATTTGGCTCAGTTCTTTATGTATTTTAGATATGAGTCCTTTATCAGAGACACTGGATATTAGAAAAAAAGTATTTCCCAGTTTTCTGCTTCCCTTCTACTCTTGATTGCATTGGCTTGGTTCATGCAAAAACTTTTCCATCCAATATAATCAAAATTAACTGTTTTGCATTTTGTAATGTTCTTTATCTCTTGTTTGGTGACAAAATCTTCCATTCTCCATAGATCTGACAGGTAAACTATTCCTTGCTCTCCTAATTTGCTTATAGCGTTACTCTTCATGTCTAAATCATTTCCCATTTTTACCTTATTCTAGTAGTATATGGTGTAAGATGTTGGTCTATGCTTAGTTTCTGCCATACTATTTTGCAGTTTTCCCAAAAGGTTTTGTTAGATATTGAATTCTTATCCTAGAAGATGGAGTCTTGGGGTTTATCCAACAGTAGATTACTATAGCCATTGACTACTGCCAAAAAAAAAAATTTAAGAAAAGACCGCATTTTTTGCTTAAGTGAGCCCCCAAATTACTATAACACTAGCAGTGTAAATAGTAAAGAATGATAATAATTGAAATTTATAATGTGCTATATGGTTTACCTAATGTATTCCATATATAATCTTATTTAACTCTTATAACAACTCTGAAAGGCAGGTAATAGTATTATTCTTCTTTTATAGATAAGAAAGCCTAGATGCAGATATTAAATTACTTGCCTAAAGTTACTTAAATCCAGAGTTTAAACTATGTCTTCTAAATTCAAATGAGATATTCTTCCATCAAGATTGTGCACAAGAAGAATGAAGAAGACACTTGAGTTCTAATTCCTAGCATGCTACTTACTAATTTTGTGAATTGAGAAGATCAGTTCACCTCTATGGGACTCAGTTTCCTTATTTACAAAATGAAGGGCTGTATTTAGAGATTTTTATGGTTCCTTTTGGTTAGAAGGATCCATTGTCAATTAATTGTCTTCTAGAGTATGGAAGTTAGGTGGCTGTATAATAAAGGAAAATAGCATTACCAAATGCTTAATGAATAGATATTCAGTACAAACTAACATATGTAATGACATAAATCAATATATAAAATAGTTATTATCTTTAAACAATCATGTGGCAAATTGGTATAAAATAAAGTTAGAGATACATCTCTGCTCTTTGTTTTCCTGCGATGTCCCCAATAAGATCAATGCACTTTAGGAGTCAAAATGGCAACAGATAAATTTAAATCCTGCTTCACATCTTTATTAGTTGTGTGACCCTATGCAAATTATTTTACCTGTCCAAGTTTCAGTTCCCTCTTCTATAAAATGACAAGGTTAAAATAGATGATTCGTAAGATCCTTTCCAGGCCTAAAAAGCTTTGATCTTAATATTTATATTGAAGCTGAGAACAAATAGGAAATTGAATTGTAGTTGGAGAGGTGGAGTATGAAACAGTATGTTAATGGAGTGTGATAAATATACAAAAGTAAAAGAATAAAAGTTCACTGATAAAGCAGAAAATGCAAGAAAAAATTAGAAGAGGAAACAAACAGCACAATTTCATTACTATCTTGTGAAATATAATATATACTTTTAAAAATGAACTATACATATCAGAAATTCATAGTTTCATAATATATACTTTTAAAAAAGAAACTGTACATATCATATGTTAACAGTTTCATACACAGTCCTCTCCTTTTCTTCTTTATCTATTGAAATGTTTGTGTTCCTTGATGTCCATTAATTTCATAATTAAAAAAAAAGTTTTAAAAAGTAAAATAAAAAAAACCAAATTACCACTGGAGAAGTATGAATTATTTAATGACAGAAAACATTACTTGAAATATTGTGTTAGATAAAGCATATATCTAATGATGTCCTTCATCAATAAATGTATATGATATTATAGCATCAGAGAGTTGTATGACTGGCAAAGAAAATTTGCATTGAAAGAGCTAGGATGGCAGATAACCCATTACCTTCATTAATATCTATGCTACTATTAGAGGTCTACATAAAAGGTCTCCAGCATGTTGGATGAATCGTTTATGGAGAGTTTAAAGGAAGACACACATTAACAGTTGTACAGGATGACATATAGGTGAGGTACAATCTGCACTGTGGCAGTAAGTACTTACATTGATGAAGTCACAGATCCCTTTAGTAGTGAAGTGTTAAGTTTAAAAAAAATCTGACTTATACATACAGGTATTTTAATTTTTTAAAATTGTATTAGTTTATTTTAAATTATCAACAATCACCTCCATAAGCTTTTAAGGTTTAAATTTTTCTCCCATTTCCTCCCCCTACCTCCCCAAGACAGCATGCAATCTGACATAGGCTATACATATACATTCATATTAAACATATTTTCACAGAAATGATGTGGTAAGGAAAAATTAGAACCAATACGAAGAACTACAAGAAAGAGAAAACAAAATAAAACAGAAGAAAAAGCAGTAAGTAGCTTGCTTCAATCTTCATTCAAACTCCATAGTTCTTTCTTTGGATGTGGATAGCATTTTCCATCATGAGACTTTTGGAGATGTCTTAGATCCTTGCATTGCTGAGAAGAGCCAAGTCTATCAAAATAAGTCAGCACACAACATGGCTGTTACTATATACAACATTTTCCTGGTACTGCTCACTTTATTCAGCATCAGTCCATACAAGTCTTTCCAGGCTTTTCTGAAGTCTTCCTGTTCATCAGTTCTTACAGCACAATAGTATTTCAATTGCATTCACATTCCACAACTTATTCAGCTATTCCCCAATTGATGGGCATTCCCTCAATTTACAATTCTTTGCCACCACAAGAAGAGCTGCTATAAATATTTTTGTACATGTGGGTCCTTTTCCCATTTGTATGATCTCTTTGGGATACAGCCCAAGAAGTGCTATTACTGGTTCAAAGGATGTGCACATTTTTGTAGCCCTTTGGTCATAGTTCCAAATTGCTCTCCAAAATGATTGGATCATTTCAGAATTCCACCAATAATGCACTAATATTACAATTTTCCCACATCTTCTCCAATATTCATCATTTTCCTATTTTGTCATGTTGGCCAATCTGATAGGTTAAAATATTTTATCATATATGTTATATAGGTGTTTACAGGTATAAGTATAATATATACATATATGTATATATATGCATGTATTTCTACATTATTACATGTATTTAAAAGGAAATAGTGTTGATTTTATTAAATGTTTCTAAAATTTCTACACCTGTTCATTCTTCTCTGGAAAAGAAAGTTTGTTTTCACCAATATCACAAAATATTTAGCAAATCCTAGTACATCCAAGGCACTGTAGTATTTGCTGGGTATGTAGAGATGAAAAAAAAATGATAATACTTATCTTGAAGGACATTACAGACTAACAAGGTGAATGTATCATACATAGAAATAAGTATAATAATATGTAGTATGTCATGAGAACAAAAGAGGCTTCCAGATCAAATGCTCTAGCAAAGCTTGAAGAGGGACAGGTCACTTGGGGCAAGGGTGTTGGGGAGGCCTGATGACAGAGATAACATCTTGACTGAGTTTTGAATAGACAAGAATGAGTACCTGAAACTTAAATTCCCTTTGGAATTTAAATTAAAGTTTGAGATGCCTTCTTAATTAGACATATATACTTAACATATGTTTTTAGAGAATTCAAATGACTTTAGGTAGGTTATTCCCAATGAATTCTATATTTTTAACCTTAAAAAAAAAGAAATGGTTACACTTAACTCTTGTTCATAATGGCCTCAATGATAGAGTACTGAGAATCAATTCATGTTTTCTTTTCTTTTATATGAAACAAAAGAACTCTGCTTAAGGGGGTAATGAATTGCGTGGGCTGTAATTACTATTCTGTCACAAACTGTTGTTGGTTTACAATGCTTTACTGTGCTCTGATAATGGAGGTTGTACTGTGTAGTCTTCTAATCTATACTTGTTGATAAACAGAGGGGAAAAGGGGAAGTTACCACCCCCAGAGGAAATGTTATAGAACATTATAGGTTCAATACAAAATATACCTTTTCTGTGAAGCTTGGGAACAGGTTTTAAAACCATACAAATACTGATACTCTATAGTAAAAAGGAAAACAAAAGATTATAGGTACTGTAAGAAAAGGGCACCAATAGATTTTTTCAGGGTTTTTTTTAAATTATTCTTTTATTTTTCTCAGGTTTTACAATCATCATAAGAAAGTGTTCTGGATTTCCTTATGATTTGGTTGATGGCAGAGTGGATAGAAGTCTATACCAGGAGTCAGAAAAATCAGAATTCAAATCCCATCTCACTTAATTACTATTTATGTGACCTTGGACAAGTTATTTAATCTCTGTGGACTTCCACTTCCTCATCTGAAAAATTGGGATAATGATAGCACCTACCTTCCAAGATTGTTGCAAAGATAAAATGAGGGGATATTCACTAAGTTTGTTCCAAACTCTGAAGTACTATATAAGTGGTGTATGTTGTTATCACCAATATTATTATTGTTGGTGGTGGTTTAATTATAATTAATATTTTTATTATTATTGCCATTTGTATTTATAAATTATAGCTTCTAACCAAAAACTGTTTTACTTTCCTTGAATTTTGTAGCTCACTGGATTTGTTGCCAAAGGACCTGTGTTCAATTTCCAGTTCTACTGATTATGAATTGGATCACCTTATGCAAGTCATTTTATCTTTTTATGTGCCCATTTCCCTATCTTTAAAATGAGCAAGGTGGACTAGAGCATAGTTTTGCAAAGTGGGTGGTACTACCCTCTGAGGTGTGCTATAATGATCAGGGGAAGAGGAAATGGGGACAGTACTTGCCTGGGATGCAATTGAGGGATGTTGAATAAAAATAAGGGGCTGATGTAAGCATAAGGGAAGAAGAGGAAGAAACTTAGAAAAACCATTTGCACATGTTTCATTTGTTGTGTATCAGAGTTAAAGTCATAGTGATTACATTATTTTCATAACAAACACACAAAATGCAAGTTATAACTGATCAATGGTCAAGTCTGCTGACAGGTATTAACAAGCAAGTATTGGCATGTGAGTGTGTTGCACACTCTTGGAAAGTCCAGCACACACTGGCAGGAATATATGCATGTAATGAGTTGTTTACAATATAATACTATAAAATTACATGATGTAATATTGCATCATCAAAATTTCAATTCAGAGGGGCAGAGTCAAGATGGCAGAGCGAAACCCCTGACTTGCTTGAGCTTTCCTCTGAACCCCTCCAAATACTCATAAAAAATGGATCTAAACAAATTCTGAAGCAGCAGAACCCACATAAACACAGAGTGAATTAAATTTCCAGCCCAAGACAACCTGGATGACTGATCAGAAAGGTGTATCGCACTGGGCTGGGAGCACAGCACAGCGTGGGCCCCCAGGCCACAGTGAACCTGGGGCAGGCTTCAGAGGACTGAATCTTGGGCAGCTGTGGAGGTTTCCAGACTCCTCAATCCACAAATGCCAAAGACAACTTAGAAGATCAGTGGGAAAACTCTGCTTCTGTCAGTGCTCAGAGAGGAAGGTGGGGTTTCAGCTCCATTCCCCAAGAGAGTGGCCCTGGGGGGGGGCAGCTGCTTCCCAAGCTTCTGGCCCACAGACTGAGGGGGAATCTGGTGGCTGATCAGAATGGGATCACAGGGTGTCTTTGCCAGTGCTGAGGCAGAAATCTCTTGCTTTGCTGCTGTTGGGATCTGGGTCACAGTTCTGGGCGGCAGTGCTGGGGTGAGGAGGAATGCTGGTATAGTAGAGCTTGGAGTAGCTGTGCAGAGGAACCCTTCCTCACAGTTACAGGACAGGAAGGAATACTTGTGGTCACAGGCCAGGAAAGCTGTGAACATCTCGCCCCTTATCATACCACCTTGGAAGTACTGAAAATTTATGGGTCCCTACAAATATCTCTGAAAACAGCTATACAAACCCCTGAAGCTTGGGACAATACATTCTTCACATTGGAAGCAGACTCTTACCTTAACAAAGAGTTTAAAACTCAAGTAATTGGATGGGATCAAGGGCAAGCAGTGCAAAAAGAGTCAGACCATAGAATCTTACTTTGGTGAAAAAGAAGATCAAAATATACAACCAGAAGAAGACAACAAAGTCAAAGCTCCTACATCCAAGGCCTCCAAGTAAAATATGAATCAGTCCCAGGCCTTGGAAGAGCTCAAAAGGGATTTTGAGAAGCAAGTAAGGTAAGTAGAGGAAAAACTGAGAGTGATGCAAGAAAATCATGAAAAACAAGTCAACAGTTTGCTGCTAAAGGAGACACAAAAAAATACTGAAGAAAGTAACACCTTAAAAAATAGCCTGCCACAAATGGCAAAAGAGGTCCAAAAAGCCAGTGAGTAGAAGAATGCCCTAAAAAGCAAAATTGGCCAAATGGAAAAGGAAGCCCAAAAGCTTACTGAAGAAAATACTTCCTTAAAAATTAGAATAGAGCAATTGGAAGATAGTGACTTTATGAGAAATCACAACATGGTAGAAAAAATCCAAAAGAATGAAAAATTAGAAAACAATGTGAAATATCTCATAAGAAAAACAACTGACCTGGAAAATAGATCCAGGTGAGAGAATTTAAAAATTATTGGACTATCTGAAAACCATGATCAAAAAAAGAGCCTAGACATCATCTTTCAAGAATTTATCAAGGGAAAACTGCCCTGATATATTAGAACCATAGGGTAAATAGAAATTGAAAGAATCCACAGATCTCCTCCTGAATGAGATCCCCAAAGGAAAACTCCTAGGAATATTGTAGCCAAATCCAGAGTTCCCAGGTGAAGGAGAAAATATCACAAGCTGCCAGAAGGAAACAGTTCAAGTACTGTGGAAACACAATCAGGATAACACAAGATTTAACAGTTTCTACAATAAAGGACCACAGGGCATGGAATATAATATTCCAGAGGGCAAAGGAGATAGGATTACAACCAATAATCACTTACCTAGCAAAACTGAGTAAAATCCTTCAGGGCAAAAATTGGTTATTCAGTGAAGTAGAGGGCTTTCAAGCATTCTTGATTAAAAAGCCAAAGCTGAATAGAAAATTTGACTTTCAAATACAAGACTCAAGTGGAACATGAAGAGGTAAACAGGAAAGAGAAATCATAAGAGACTTACTAAGATTGAACTGTTTACATTCCTGCATGGAAAGATGATATTTACAACTCATGAGACCTTTGTCAGTAGTAGGGTAGTTGGAGGAAAAAAATTATAGGTATGTATATGTAGATAGATAGATAGAGATCACAGGGTGAGTTGAAGATTAAGGGGATGTATCTGGAGAATAAAATTAAGGGATGAGAGATGATTATAATCGGAGAAGAAGAAAGGGAGAAGTAGAATGGGGTAAACTATCTCACACAAAAAAAAGCATAAAAGTGTCTTACAGTGGAGGGGAAATGGGGGAAGGTGAGAGAGAATGAGTGAATTTTAATCTCATAGGATTTGGCTTAAGGAGGGAATAACAAACACATTCAATTGGGTATGGAAATCTGTCTTACCCTACAGGAAAACAGGTGGAGAAGGAAACAAGAGAGCAGGGGGATGATAGAGAGGAGGGCAGATTGGGAAAGGGAGTAATCAGAAGTAAATACTTCTGAGGAGGGACAGGGTGAGAAGAAAGAATGGAAGAAATCGGAGGGCAGGATAGGATTAAGGGAAATAGAGTTAGTTTTTCACAACATGTCTACTATGGACATGTTTTGCATAACTGCACATGTACAACCTATATTGATTTGCTTGCCTTTTCAGTGAGGGTGGGTGGGGAGGGAGGAAGAGGGAAAACTTGAAACCTAAAGTTTTAAAAGCATATGTTTAAAAAAAATGTTTTCACATGGTACTGGGAAATAAATACAGGAAATGGGGTACAGAAGTCTATCCTGCCCTACAAGAAAATAGAAGGGGAAGGGGATAAGAGAAGGGGAAAGAGATGGAAGAGAGGACAGAATAGGGGAAGGGTTATTCAGAATGCATGCATCTTGGGGTGGGAGGAGGGGGAGATGGGGTATAAATTTGAAATTCAAAAACTTGTGGGAGTGAATGTTGAAAGCTAAAAATAAATAAATTTATATTAAAAATTAAAAAAAAATTAGTGCAGGAAAAACTCATAAATATACAATAACTTAATAAATTTAAGATATGTTGTTGTATTAAAAAATTACATTTTTGAAATGAAGTAAGTTTCAAAAAAATCCATTCAAGAGTTAAAGAAAGTAGATTTCCAGGGAGGCAATGAGAAAAACATGGCAATCAATTCATGTGCATTGGTAACTCAATATTATCCAATAAGTAGCAGGATGGTAGAAGCTTTTATTTTGTAAAACATCAATTAATGAATTTTATTAGTTTTATTATTTTTTTTGATACTCTACTTTCCATTATCTCCTACTCACTGAAAACCAATACTCTACTCATTGTTCTCCTGGAAGTTACATGTGTGCATGTATGTATGTACATATGTATGTATGCATGTATGTTTGTATGCATGTATTTATTGAATTATGGTATCCAGTTTTTTATTCTTTTTATTTTGTTCAAAGCTTCCAGAGAGCAGTATAATTATTGAAAGATCTCTCTTCTACCTGGCTTTCAGGTCAGTTGTTCTTGATTTCAGATACTTTATGAACACACACACACACACACACACACATATATATATATATTTGACTTTGTTCTCATATTGCATGTTCTCTCACAGAAGTATTGATTTTTCTTTGTTCCATCCTATTTTTCAGGGAGCCCACTATTTGAGTAAAGTTTTCCTCCTTTTTAAAAGCTATTTTCCTTTCAAATATTTTTTTCCTCAAGGGTTCTAATTGCAGTTATAATTTCTTGTTATCTCTCCTGTTTCTTTTTTTTTTTTTTCTAGCCACTCTTAAAATCTGGCCAAGTCTTTCTTTTTCTTTGCAGCTCAAATTTAGGTGTTGTGTACTATTTATTCTCTTCTTCCAGCTTTGTCTCATGAACTTCTCTTAAACCATATTTACTCATTCTCTTTGGCTATTTATTCATATACCCAGTTTGATTTTCTACATTAAGACTTTGTCTGGACAGTTCTCCACCTCACATTCTAGGGAAGAATGGGAAGGCCCTGCTTAGTCCTGTTCCTTCTATTGTCTGGCTGCCATCAAGTCTCTTGTTCTAGATTATACCATGACATCTAAGTTTTGAGTCTGTCTTCTTTTATCCCTACATGACCTCTGCACTTCTAAATCTGTTTGTTAATAAATCCTAACCCAGAGTCCACTGATGTGGTCCTGGCAGATATCAAGAAGGTATCATAATTATGCTTGTCACAGGCTTCTGGTAAGGATTCGTGTGTTGGTGTTGTTTGATTATAGTGTTGGCCCTATCTTTTGTGGTGGCTCCAATGTTCCCATTTATTTCAGGCTTCTACTAAGGTTCCCTTGTGCTCATGGTACCTGACTACAGTTTTCACTATGTGCTGTGCCCTGCATTTTTGTTACTTTGGATATTTTTCTCTGAATGCAAGCTTTATGAATCTTTATGGGTGCCCACAGTGCAGCCTGATTCGGTTCTACACTGGTTTTTGTCCCCTGTTGTCACTCCTTTTTGGATTACCATGGTGCTCTCTGCATGCTTTTTTGTTTGTTGCAAGTAACCATGTACTACCAAGCTCTATCTTTTTCTTCAGTGAACTGTGGGAATTGCATACATTTCTGGGTGATCCAAAAAACTGGGGTCAAAATTGCCTTGGTTATAGGCTACAGCTCAAGGTATACACTTCTTCTTTTCCCTTGTTTCTATTAAGAACACCCATAGGACTTTAGTATTGTTTTCAGAGGCATTTTTTCAGGAAATAAAGAAAGATCCTCTATGCCTACACATTTTGTGGTTTTTAGCATAATTGATAATATTTGTATGACAATAGGCAACATTATTATAGCAATTACTATGTGTCAGACACTGTGCTAAACACTTGAGAATTATTAGTTTGTTTGGTCTTCATTAATAACCCTGGGAGGTAGGTTACTATTATTATCACACATATTATTACCAGGGTCACATAGCTAGAAAAAGCTAAATGTAAACTCAGGTCTTCCTCAACTCACAGCTCTTATTATTTGATCTAAGTAAACCTCTACTTAGGAACCTACTGTCTAAATAAAATGTTGTCACAAAACAAAGAGAAAAATAAAATAACAAAGACATAAATAAAAGAAGTGATTGCATATTCTCTTCATGCAAATAAAACTTCCTTTGAAATAATGAGCGCTTTCCTTTATGGCTTTCATACAAAGCATAATAGAGACACATAGAGCAAAACTAGATTAGGTCTTTTTTTAAATTTTATTAAATTACTTTGACTTATCAACAATCACTTCCATATGCTTTTGAGGTGAAAATTTTTCTCCCCCTCCCTCCCGCCCACCCTCCCCAAGATGGCGCACAATCTGATATAGGCTTTACATTTATATACCCATGATACATATTTTCACATTAGTGAAGTTGTAAGAAAAAATTAAAACCAATAGGAGGAACCATCAGAAAGATGAAACAAAACTCAACAGGAGGTAAAAATATATGATAGCGATTCGACTTCCATAGTTCTTTCTTTGGATGTGGACAGCGTTTTCTGTCCTGAGGCTTCTGGAGATGTCTTAGATTTGTAATGCTGAGAAGGGTTCAGTTTAGCAATATTAGTCGTTGCATAACGTGGCTGTTATTGTGTACAGAATCCTCTTGGTTCTGCTCACTTCACTCAGCATCAGGTTTTTCTGAAGTCAGCCTGTTCATCATTTCTTATAGCACAATAGTATTCCATTACATTCATATACCACAACTTGCTCAGCCATTCCCCAATTGATGGGCATCCTCTCAATTTCCAATTCTTTGCCACCACAAAAAGAGCTGCTATGAATATTTTTGTACATGTGGGTCCTTTTCCCATTTGTTTGATCTCTTTGGGATATAGCCCTAGAAGTGCTATTGCTGGATCAAAGGGTATGCACATTTTTCCCTTTGGGCATAGTTCAAATTGTTCTCCAAAATGGTTGGATCATTTCACAACTCCACCAACAATGTATTAGTGTTCCAATTTTCCCACATCTTCTCCAACATTTATCATTTTCCTGTTTTGTCATGTTGGCCAATCTGATAGGTGTGACCTCAGAGTTGTTTTGATTTGCATTTCTCTAATCAATAATGATTTAGAGCATTTTTTCATATGACTATAGATGGCTTTAATTTCTTCATCTGAGAACTGTCTGTTCATATCCTTTGACCATTTATCAATTGGGGAATGGCTTGTGTTCTTATAAATTTGTCTTAATTCTCTATATATTTTAGAAATGAGGCCTTTATCAGAGAGACTGGTTGTAAAAATTCTTTCCCAATTTTCTACCTTCCTTCTAATCTTAGTTGCATTGGCTTTGTTTGTGCAAAAACTTTTCAATTTAATGTAATCAAAATTATCCATTTTGCTTTTCATAATGTTCTCTATCTCCTGTTTGGTCATGAATTCTTCTGTTCTCCATAGATCTGATAGGTAAACTATTCCTTGTTCTCCCAGTTTACTTATGGTATCAGCCTTTATATCTAAGTCATGAACCCATTTTGACTTTATTTTGGTATATGGTGTGAGATTTGGGTCTATGCCTAGTTTCTGCCATAGTCTTTTCCAGTTTTCCCAGCAGTTTTTTTCAAAGAGTGGGTTCTTATCCCAGAAGCTGGGGTCTTTGGGTTTATCAAATAATAGATTACTATAGTCATTGACTACTGTGTCTTGCATATTTAACCTATTCCACTGATCCACCTCCCTATTTCTTAGCCAGTACCAAGCAGTTTTGATGATTGCTGCTTTATAATACAATTTAAGATCTGGAATTGCTAGGCCACCTTCCCCTGCATTTCTTTTCATTAGTTCCTTTGATATTCTGGACCTTTTGTTTTCCAAATGAATCTTGTTATTATTTTTTCTAACTCTATAAATAATTTTTGGTAGTTTGATTGGTATGGCACTGAATAAGTAAATTAGCTTAGGTAGGATTGTCATTTTTATTATATTAGCTCTACCCATGAGCAACTGATGTTTTTCCAATTATTTAGATCTGATTTTATTTGTGTGAAAAGTGTTTTGTAATTGTGTTCATAGAGTTCCTGGGTTTGTTTCAGGTAGGACTCCTAAATATTTTATAATGTCTACAGTAAGTTTAAATGGGATTTCTCTTTCTATCTCTTGCTGTTGGGCTTTGTTGGTAATATATAGAAATGCTGATGATTTATGTGGGTTTATTTTATAGCCTGCAACTTTGCTAAAGTTGTTTATTATTTCAAGTAGTTTTTTACTTGATTCTCTAGGATTCTCTAAGTATATCATCATGTCATCTGCAAAGAGTGATAGCTTTGTTTCTTCTTTGCCTATTCTAATGCCTTCAATTTCTTTTTCTTCTCTTATTGCTAAAGCTAAGTTTCCAGTACAATATTGAATAACAGTGGTGATAATGGACATCCTTGTTTCACCCCGATCTTATTGGAAATGCTTCTAGCCTGTCCCCATTACATATAATGCTTGCTGAAGGTTTTAGATATGCTATTTATTATTTTAAGGAAGACTCCATTTATACCTATGCTTTCTAGTGTTTTTAATAGGAATGGGTGTTGTATTTTATCAAAAGCTTTTTCTGCATCTATTGAGATGATCATGTGGTTTCTGTTGGTTTTGGTGTTGATATGCTCAATGATGCTGATAGTTTTCCTAATATTGAACCAACCCTGCATTCCTGGTATAAATCCTACCTGGTCATAGTGTATTATTCTTGTGATAAGTTGCTGCAATCTATTTGCTAGTATTTTGTTTAAAATTTTTGCATCTATATTCATTAGAGAAATTGGTCTATAATTTTCTTTCTCTATTTTGACTCTTCCTGGTTTAGGTATCAACACCATATTTGTATCATAAAAAGAATTTGGTAAGACTCCTTCTTCACCTATTTTCCCAAATAGTCTATATAGTATTGGAATTAATTGTTCTTTAAATGTTTGATAGAATTCGCATGTAAATCCATCTGGCCCTGGAGATTTTTTCCTAGGGAGTTCATCAATGGCTTGTTCAATTTCTTTTTCTGAGATGGGGTTATTTAAGTATTTTACTTCCTCTTTGTTAATCTGGGCAATTTATATTTTTGTAAATATGTATCCATTTCACTAAAATTGTCAAATTTGTTGGCATATAGTTGGGCAAAATAATTCCTAATTATTGTTTTAATTTCCTCTTCCTTGGTGGTAGCTTCACCCTTTTCATTCTTGATACTAGTAATTTGGTTTTCTTCTCTTTTTTTTAAATTAAATTAACCAAAGGTTTATCTATTTTATTTTTTCATAAAACCAGCTCTTAGTTTTATTTATTAGTTCAATAGTTTTCTTAATTTCAATTTTATTAATTTTTCCTTTGGTTTTCAATATTTCTAATTTGGTGTTTAGTTGAGGATTTTTAATTTGTTCTTTTTCTAGTTTTTTTAGTTGTATGCCCAATTCATTAATCTCCTCTTTTTCTATTTTATTTATGTAAGCATTTAGAGATATAAAACTTCCCCTAAGAACTGCTTTGCTGCATCCCATAGGTTTTGGTATGTTGTCTCATTATTGTCATTCTCTTGAATGAAATTATTGATTGTTTCTATGATTTGTTGTTTGACCCAATCATTTTTTAGGATTAGATTATTTAGTTTCCAATTATTTTTTAGTCTATCTTTCCATGGCCCTTTATTACATATAATTTTTATTGCATGATCTGAAAAGGATGCATTTAATATTTCTGCCTTTCTGCATTGGATTGTGAGGTTTTTATGCCCTAGTACATGGTCAATTTTTGTGTATGTGCCATGTACTGAGAAAAAAGTATATTCCTTTCTATCCCCATTCAGTTTTCTCCAGAGGTCTATCATACCTAACTTTTCTAATGTTCTATTCACCTCCTTAACTTCTTTCTTGTTTATTTTGTGGTTAGACTTATCTAGTGCAGAGAGGGGAGGTTCAGGTCCCCACTAGTATAGTTTTGCTGTCTATTTCTTCCTGTAACTCCCTGAACTTCTCCTGTAAGAATTTGGATGCTATACCATTTGGTGCATATATGTTTAGTAATGATATTACTTCATTGTCTATGGTGCCTTTTAGCAGGATGTAGTTTCCTTCCTTATCTCTTTTGATTAGATCTATTTTTGCTTTTGCTTTGTCTGAGATCAGGATTGCTACCCCTGCTTTTTTTACTTCAGCTGAAGCATAATATATTCTGCTCCAGCCTTTTACCTTTACCCTGTATGTGTCACTCTTTTTCAAATGTGTTTCCTGTAAACAACATATTGTAGGATTATGGTTTTTAATCCATTCTGCAATCCTTTCCGTTTTATGGGAGAGTTCATCCCATTCACATTCACAGTTATGATTACTATCTGTGTCTTTTTCTCCATCCTTTCCCCCTATTTATGCTTTTCTTTCTCCTTTCCTTTCCCCCCTTCACTAGTGTTTTGCTTTTGACCACTGCCTCCTTCAGTCCCTCCCCCTTTTATTATCCCTTTCCTTTTCTTCCCCTTTACTCTTACTGCTTCTTCCTCCCTTCTTTCCCCCCCTCTTTTCTTTCCCCCTCCTTTTCCCCTTCCCTACTGCCTATAGGGCAAGTTAGATTTCTATACCTAACTGATTATGTTATGCCCTTCTTGAGCCAAATCTGATGAGAGTAAGGTTCAAACAATGCTCCCCCCTCCCTTCTTTCCCTCTGCTGTAATAGGATTTTGTGTCTTTTCCTGTAATGTAATTTACCCTTGTCTGCCTCCTCCTTTCTCAGTACATTTTCTAAGATCAGATTGATCCACTTATTTGGATCATTTAACCCACTTGATTCGTTTTTTTTTTATCATTACATCAAAGTCAACTAATATCCACTCTATTTATGTATACTCCTTTAACATGGTATAATAACAATACAGTTCTCAAGGGTTGCAAGTGTCATATTCCCTTGTAGGGTTTAAACACCCCCCCCTTATTAACAACATATTGTATCTTTCTGTCCCATTTACCTTTTTAAGTCCTTCTTGAGTCCTGTACTTGAAGATCAAATTTTTTGTTGAGCTCTGGTGTTTTTATCAGGAAAGTTTGGAAGTCTCCTATTTCATTGAATATCCACCTCCTCCCTTGAAAAATGATGCTCATTTTTGCTAATTGATCCTTGGTTGCATTCCAAGCTCCTTTGCCTTAAGGAATATCATGTTCCATGCCCTGCGGTCTTTTAATGTAGAAGCTGCAAGGTCCTGTGTAATGCTGACTGTGGTTCCATGATATTTAAATTGTTTCTTTCTGGCTGCTTGCAGCACCTTCTCTTTCATCTGGTAATTTTGGAATTTTGCTATTATATTCCTTGGCGTTGTCAATTTGGGATCTCTTTAAGGTGGTGATTGGTGGATTCTTTCTATGGTTTTTTTACCTTCTGGTTCTAGGATTTACAGGCAGTTTTCCTTTATGATTTCCTGAAAGATACTGTCCAGGCTCTTTTTTTCATCATTATTTTCAGGTAGTCCAATAATTTTTAAATTGTCTGTCCTGAGTTGATTTTCCAGGTCGGTTGTTTTACTGATGAGGTATTTTATGGTTTCATCTATTTTTTCATTTTTTTGTTTCTGTTTGACTGATTCTTGCTCTGTCATAGAGACATTGGTTTCCATTTGTCCAATTCTAGTTTTTAACATAGTTTTCTTCTGTTATTTTTTTTCCTTCCTTCTTCAATTGGCCAGTTGTGTTTTTTAGGGACTTGTTTTCTTCAGTGTATTTTTTTTCCCCAATTGGCCAATTGTATTTTTGAAGGACTCTTCTTCCTCTCTCATTTGACTATTAAAATCCTTCTTGAGCTCTTCTAAGAAGGCTTTTTGGGTTTCAGACCATTTCATATTCCTATTTGTTGTTGCAGATGTGTTTGTTGACAATGTTGTCCTCTTCAGAATTTCTGTCTTGATCTTCACTCCTCATAATATGAATCTATGTTGCATTTCTTTTTACTCATGGTGTTTCTTTATTCCCTGGTCTTTAAAGAGCTGCCCTTCTGAGGAACAGAGGGTTCTGACCCAAGCTTCTTGTGTTGGCAGCCTATGTCTTGGTCACTGGTTTTGTGTGCTGGAGGCTCTTATGCTGGCAATTGGAGACTGTAGGTTTGTGGCAGCTTACCGCCTGTTGGTCTGGAATCAGCAAGGCTGGAACTTTCAGGCAATTCTAGGTTGCCTGTTTTTCCTTTCCTTTAGGTTTCTTCAGCTCCTTTTAGATGGGTGCTGCAGGGTTTTTATCTGCCTGGGTCCCCCTGCAGTGTTGTCTCCCTTGATTCTGCTAATGCACTGGGAGACTCCTTTGTGGTATAGTGCCGAGGTACCTCGTGGTTTTCTGAGCTGGTTTCTATCATTCCCCCACCCTCCTTGAGGCACTCGGAGGTCCAGGTATTGGTGTTTGCATGCTGTACCACCTGGGCTTCAGGATTTCTTAACAATTGGAGGTTGCAGGGCTCTGACAGCTCACCTGGTGTTGAGTTGGAATCAGCTAGGCCAGGGCTTTAGGAATCCTTTAAGTTGTTTTCTTCATCTCCTTTCAGATGAATGTCACAGGGTACTTATCCTCCTGTGGCCCCTTGTAGTTCTTCCTCCCTTATTTTTGCTGAGGCACTGGGAGACCCATTTGCTGGGCTGCTGCACTGCTGCTCCCTATGTGTTTTCTAGTTCAGGTGTTCCAGGGTTTTTTTTTTTCTGGGGTAATAATTTCCAGGTTTTCAGAGGTTGAGAGGGGAGAGTGAGAGTGACTACCATTTCACTCTACCATCTTGGCTCCCGGAAGTGGAGTATTATTTTTTTTTTAATCGCTCTTATATATCGAAGGGTCATATTACTCCATAGAATATCTTTACCACCAATATAATTAAAAATCAATTAATTTCATGAAACTTAACAGTTGTAACAAAAACATTATGTTTTCAATTCAGTGTTTAAAAATGTTATTAGTGAAAGCCCCTATTATTACTGGAGACATTAAATTATCAATAATGTTCAAACCTCACATATGGTATAAGCATTATTGGCCATTTCATATATATATTTGCATACAGATATAAAAAATAATACTTTATGTTTTGTTTGCACTGTACATTAAGCAAGTCCATAGGCATGTAGCAAAATGATCATATTTGACTATTTTGAAAACACAACTGCTGGATTCCTGGGACCCAAGATTACAGAATATGCATTAACTCTCTCCCAACTCTCCCTTATTGACCTCTAAAATTCCAGAAAATTTTGCTCCAGGAAAAATCCTGAAATAGTGGAGTGAACATTGTATTAGCCTGGGAGGCTTGGGGGATCAGCTGGAAAGGTACCTCTGCTGTAGCAGAAGGGGAGAACAGTCCCGGATCAGAGACATCCCAGCAAGTCCCACCTCACCAAACCATTGGGAGATCCTGAGGCCCACAGTGGTAGAGCAGGCAAGCACCAACATCAGGACACCACATGTACCAGGGGAAGCAGCAGACTGCAGAGCAGAGAACCACCACATGCACCAGTGGGCAGGCATCTTCCAGACTAAATCTCCCTGTGCTTCAGCACAATCATAGGGGAACAGGCATCCTTCACCCACTAGACCCTTACCTAACAGAAAGAGCTAGGGAAGTGCAGGAAAACTTCATGCACCTTCAGCACATATCAGGCACCATCACTAGGACTACAGCTCAGCACCAGATAAACTTCATACCCCTACAGCCTCCAGCTACCAGCACCTCAGGCCCTAGCACACAAAGCCAGTGAAGAGGCCCATGACCCCCAGCACCAGAACCTGGGAATAGTGCCCCCTGTGCTACAGAAGGAAAGCTCAACTTTAGAAGCCAGGAAATATGTAAAGATAAGGAGCTAAAAGTAGAAATGGACACTGACTATAGATATTTTTTTCTATGGGATAAAGGAAGATACACAAACTCAGAAGAGGATTTAATTGTCAATATACCTATATCTGAAAGCTCAAATGGGAATATGAACTGGTCTCAAGCCCAAAGAGCCTTCATGGAAGAGCTCAAGAAGGATCTTAAAAGCAAAATAAGAGAGGTAGAAGAAAAACTGGAAACAGAAATGAGAAGTACGCAAGAGAGAGTTAGCAGCTTGGAAAAGGAAAGACAAACACTAACTATACAAAACAATTCCTTAAAAAATAAAATTGGATAAATGGAGGGAAAGTCCAATAAAGAAAATACTCCTTAAGTAGAATTGGCCAAATAGAAAAGAGGCACAAAAGCTAACTGAAGAAAATAATTCATTAAAAATTAGAATTGAGCAAGTAGAAACTAATGACTCTATGAGACATCAAAAAATCAGTCAAACAAAATCAAAATAATAAAAAGTAAGAAAACATAAAATACATAATTGGAAAAACAACTGACCTGGAAAATAGATCCAGGTGAGATAATTTAAAAATTTTTGGTCTACCTGAAAGCCATGATTAGAAAAACAATAGCCTAGTCAGCATCTTTCAAGAAATTATCAAGGAAAACTGCCCTGGGTTCCTAGAAGCAGAGTGTAAAATGGTTATTGAAAGAATCCAGTGATCACCTCCTGAAAGAGATCCCAAATCAAAATGCCAGGGAATGTTGTAGCCAAAGAACAGAATTATTAGGTGAAGAAAATACTGCAATAATTAAGAAAGAAACAATTCAAATATCATGGAACCACAGTCAGGATTACATAAGACCTTACATCTTCTACACTAAAAAAATAAGTGGGCTTGGAATATGATATACTGGAAGGCAAAGAGTTTGGATTACAACCAAGGATCAACTACCCAACAAAATTGATAACACTCTTTCAGGGGAGGAGATGAATATACAATGAAATAGGTGACTTCCAAATTTTCCTGATGAAAAATCCAGAGCTGAGCAGAAAATATGATCTTCAAATACAAAACTCAAGAAAAGCATAAAAAGGTAAACAGGAAAAGAAAAAAAATACATATTCAATAAAGTTAAATTGTTTACATCCCTACATGGGAAGATGATATTTGCAATACTTGAGACCTTTCTCTTAATTATGGCATTTAGAAGAGGTATACGTAGACAGAAGGTATGGATATAAGTTACCTTTGATGTGATGATAAAAAATAAAAACAATTAAGGGGCAATAATTCAAAAAAAGATTGTACTGAGAGAAGAGGAAAGGAGGAGGCAGAAAAGGCTAAATTATATCTCATGAACTGGTGCAAAGAAATATTACAGGAGAGGGAAAGAAGGGAGAGAGGTGAGTATTGTTTGAACCTTACTCTCATCAGATTTGGATCAAAGAAGGAATATCATATGTAGTCAAATGGGCACAGAAATCTGTCTTACCACATAGGGAGTAGGAAATGAAAGGGGGAAAAAGAGATAGGGGCTGATAAAAATAAGAGTAGATTGAGGGAGGTAGTGGTCAGAGGCAAAACGTATGTAAGGAATAAAAGGAAGAAGGAAGAGAAATATAAACAGAAGGAAAATAGGGTGCAAAGAAAGACACAGTTAGTGATCATAACTGTGAATATGAATGAGATGAACTCTCCTATAAAACAGAAGAAGATACCAGAGTAGATTAAAAACCATAATCCTACAATATATTGTTTAAAAGAAACACATTTGAAGTAGAGATATATGCACAGGGTAAAGGTAAAAGGTTGTAGTAAAATGCATTATTCTTCAGCTGAAATAAAAAAAAGGACGGGTAGCAATCCTGACTGCAGACAAATCAAAAGCAAAAATAGATCTAATTAAAAGGGATAAGGAAAGAAACTACATCCTGCTAAAAGTTACCATAGACAATGAAGTGATATCATTACTAAATATACATAGACTAAGTGGTACAGTTTCCAAAATTCATACAGGAGAAGTTAAGCGAGTTATAGGAAGAAATAGACAGCAAAACTATATTAGTGGGGTACCTCAACCTCCCCTTCTTGGAACCAGATAAATCTAATAACAAAATAAATGAGAAAGAAGTTAAGGAGGTGAATATAATTTTAGAAAAGTTAGGTATGGTAGACCTCTGGAGAAAATTGAATGGGTATAGAAAGGAATATACCTTGGCGTTACATGCACCTACACAAAATGACCATGTTTTACAGTCTAAAAACCTCATAATCCAATGCAGAAAAGCAGAAATATTAAATATACTTTCAGATGAAACAATAAAAATTCCATGTAATGAAGTGCCATGGATAGACAGACTAAAAGTTTAATAGAAACTAAATTGTCTAATCTTAGGAATGAGTGAGTCAAAGAATAAAATCATAGAAACAATCAATATCTTCATCCTAGAGAATGACAATTATGAGACAAAACATCAAAACTTATGGTATGCAGCCAAAGTAGTTCTTAAGGGAAATTTTATATCTTTCAATGCTTCCATGATTAAAATAGAGAAAGAGGAGATCAATGAATTGGACAAGCAACTAAAAAAGCTAGAAAAAGAACAAATTAAAAATCCCCAATTTAATACCAAAATAGAAATTCTGAAAACCAAAGGAGAGATAAATATAATTGAAATTAAGAATACTATTAAACTAATAAATCAACAAGTAATAACTAATAGCTGGTTTTATAAAAAAACACAATAAATTATTTAAACTTTGGTTAATTTGATTTTTTTTTTAAAAAAGAATAACATCAAATTGCTCCTATCAAAAATGAAAAGGGTGAATTCACCACTAATGAAGAGGAAATGAAAAAAATAATTGAGAGCTAGTTTTCCCAACTGTACGCCAAAAATTTTGACAATCTTAGTGAAATAGATGAATATTTACAAAATTGCCCAGATTAATAGAAGAGGAAATAAAATAGTTAAATAACTCCATTGCAGAAAAGGAAATTGAACAAGCTGCCAATGAAATCCCTAAGAAAAAATCTCCAGGGCCAAATGGATTTACAAGTGAATTCTATCAAGCATTTAAAGAACAATTAATTCTAATACTATATAGGCTATTTGGGAAAATAGGCAAAGAAGTAGTGCTACCAAATTCTTTTTATGATACAAATATAGTGCTCATACCTAAACCGAGAAGAGCCAAAAATGAGAAAGAAAATTATAGACCAATTTCCCTGATAAATATAGCTACAACATTTTCAAATAAAATATTAAAAAAGAGATTACAGCAAGTTATATCCAGGATAATACACTATGACCAGGTAGGATTTATACCAGGAAAGCAGGGTGGGTTTAACTTTAGGAAAATTATCAGCATAACTGGAATAACAACCACAAAATTTATGGAAACCATATGATTATCCCAATGGATGCAGAAAAAGCTTTTGACAAAATGCAACATCCATTCCTATTAATAACACTAGAGAGTATGAGAATAAATTGAGTCTTCTTAAATGATAAGTAACATCTACCTAAGACCATCAGCAAGCATCATATGTAATGGGGATGAACTTAGTTGCATTTCCAATAAGTGGGGGGGGTGAAGCAACAATGTCCTTTATCACCACTATTATTCAATATTGTACTAAAAATCTTAGCATTGGAAATAACAGAAGGAAAAGAAATTGATGGAACTAGAATATGCAATAGAATAGGGAAGAGGCAAAGAAGAAATAGAATAGGCAAAGAAGAAACAAAGGTATCACTCTTTGCAGATAATATGCTGGTATATTTAAGGAATCATAAAGACTCGTGCAAAAACTACTTGAAATAATAAACAGCTTTAGCAAAGTTGCAGGATATGAAACAAACTCACGTAAATTATGAGCATTTCTATATTTTACTAACAAAGCCTACCCACAGCATTAAGAAAGAGAAATTCCATTTACAGTTACTGTAGGCAGTATAAAATATTTAGGAGTCTATCTGTTAAGACATACTCATAAACTATATTAACACAATTGCAAAACCTTTTTTAAGTAAAATAAGTCAGCTCTAAATAATTAGAAAAATATCAGTTGTTCATGGGTAGGCCAAGGTAATGTAATACAAATGACAATCCTACTTAAATTAATTTACTTATTCAGTTCCATAGCAACTAAACTACTCAAAAATTATTTTATAGAGCTAGAAAAATAATAAAAAAATTCATCTGGAAGAATAGCAGGTCCAGAATATCAAGGTAATTAATTAAAGGAATGCAAAGGAAGGTGGCCCAGCCATTCCAGATCTTAAATTGTTCTATAAAGCAACAATAATTAAAACTATTTGATACTGGCTAAGAAATAGAGTGAAAGATGAGTGCAATTGGTTAGGTACAGAAGACACACTAGTCAATTACTATAATAATCTACAGCTTGATAAATCAAAAACTCTAACTTCTGAGATAAAAACTCACTGTTTAACAAAAAACTGCTGGAAAAAACTGGAAAATAGTATGGCAGAAATTAAGCATAGATCAACATTTTATATTGTGCACCAAGATAAAATGAAACTGGGTAGACAATTTAGATTTAAAGGCTGTTACTTTAAGGAAATTAGGAGAGCAAGGCATAGTTTACCTGTCAGATTTATGGAGAATGGAAGAATTCATGATGAAAGAAGAGATAAAGAACATTATGAAATGTAAAATGGATAATTTTAATTACATTAAATTGAAGAGTTTTTTGCATGGACCAAGCCAATGCAACCAAGATTAGATGGGAAGCAAAAAGCCGGAAAACAATTTTTAGACCCAGTGTCTCTGATAAAGGCCTCATTTCTAAAATACATAGAAAGCTGAGTCATTCCCCAATTTATAAATGGTCAAATGGTGTGAACAAGTGGTTTTCAGATGAAGAAATTAAAGCCATCTATAGTCATATTAAAAAATGCTCTAAATTGGGAGCCAAGATGGTGTACTAAAAGCAGTGACTTGCTTGAACTCTCCCCCAAGCCCCTCCAAATATCTGTAAAAGATGGCTCTAAACAAATTCTAAAGCAGCAGAATCCACAAAAAGACAAATTGAAATAAATTTCCAGCCCAAGGCAACCTGGGTGATTGATTGGAAAGGTCTATTGTGCTGGACTGGGAAAGGAGTGCAGTTCTGTGTGAGTACTCAGGCAAAGACCGGACTTCAGCAAATGGATCAGCCTGAGGGGACTGAATGATGGGCAGCTGAGGCAGTTTCCAGACTTCTCAATCCACAAACAAGGAAGACAATTTAGTAGGTCAGTAGGAAAGGTTTGTGGCCACAGTAAGAGAGAAGCTCTGTACTACCCCAGTCCCAGCACAATCCTAGGGCAACAGCTGCTTGCAGAACCCTTTGCCCACAGACTAAGGGGGAATTGAGTGGCTGATCAGAGGGAAATTACAGGGATCTCTTTGCTGATACGGAGGCAGGAATCTCTTGCTTGTCCATGCTTGGATCTGGGTCACAGTTTTCCTTGCCCCAGGAAGAGTGCTGGTGTGGTGGAGCTTGTGCCTTGGTGGAGAGAGAATCCTCCTCATAGTTCCAAAGCAGAAAAGAGTGCTTTTGGTCACTCATAGACCACAGCCCAAGCCAGGAAAGGAGTAAACACCTCACCCTTGATCATACCACCTTGGAAGAAATGAACATTTGCAGGTCCCTAGAAGTAGCTCTGAAAACAACTGCATAGAACCCCCAAAGCTTGGGACAGTACATTCTCCACAATGGAAATAGACCCCTACTTAACAAAGAGTTTAAAACTCAAGTAATTGGCTGGGAACATGAGCAAACTGCACACAAAAAAAGTCAGACCATAGAATCTTACATTGGTGACCAAGAAGCTCAAAACATACAGTGAGAGGAAGACATCAAAGTCAAAGCTACTACATCTAAAGTCTCCAAGAAAAATATGAGTTAGTCCCAGGCCATGGAAGAGCTCCAAAAGGATTTTAAGAAGCAAGCAAGGGAAGTAGAGGAAAAGCTGGGAAGAGAAAGGAGAGTGAGGCAAGAAAATAATGGAAAAAACAGTCAACAGCTTGCTAAAGAGACCCAAAAAAATACTGAAGAAAATAACACCTTTCACTTTCTTCAGCTCCTTTCAGATGGATGTTGCAGGGTGTTTGTATCTGCCTAAAAGTAAAAAAAAAAAAAAGAGTAAAGAGGTAGTCGCTCTCTCTCTCCCCTATTAATCTCTGAAAGCTCAGAAAATATCACCCCAGGAAAACTCCAGAACAGCCAAACCAGAAGAAAGATAGGGAGCAGAAGTCCAGTAGCCCAGGTAAATCGAGGGATTAATGGGTAAGGCCCCTCTTGACTTAGGGGAAAGGGAGAAGTACAGAACAGGAGGTGTCCCAGCAAGCTAGCAGAAAGCCCCACCGCAGCATACCAGAAGGAGATTCTGAACCCCAGGTGGTGGAGCAGGAAAATACCACCTGGACCTCTGAGTGCCTCAGTAAAGGCTGGGGAACTGGTGGAAACCAGCTCAGAAAACCACCAGGTGCCTAGGCATTCTATAACATACAGGTCTCCTAGTGCCTCAGCAAAAATAAGGATAGCATCAGTACACAGGGCCCCGGGTGGATAAACATCCTGGAACATACATCTGAAAGGAGCTGAAGAAAGCAAAAGCAAAGCAAAAGCAGCCAACATTCAGGAGCCAGACTAACAAATCCCTAGATCTCCAATGTTGCTGATTCCAGCCCAACAACAGGTAAGCTGCCAGAACCCTACAGCCTTCAACTGCCAACATTACGGGTCCCAGTACACAAGGACAGTGATCAGGCACAAAGCTCACAACATGAGAAACTTGAGTCAGTGCCCTCTGCTCCCCAGCAGGAGAGCTCAATCTCTTTAAAGGCCAGGAAATAAGTAAACACCATGAGCAAAAAGAATTGTGCCATAGATTCATATTATGAGAACAGTGAAGGTCAAGGCAGAAATTCTGAGGAGGACAACATTGTCAACAAACCCACATCTGGAACCCCAAAAGGAAATATGAATTGGTTGGAGGCCCAAAAAGCCTTAGAAGAGCTCAAGAAGGATTTTAAAAGTCAAATTAGAGAAGTAGAAGAATCCTTAAAAAGCAACAACAACAACAAAACAATTGACCAACTGGAAGAAAAAAAAGTACACTGAAGAAAACAAGTCCCTAAAAAATATAATTGGCCAAAAGTGGAAGGAGGTACAAAATCTAATAGAAGAAAACAAGTTGTTAAAAATTAGAATTGATCAAGTGGAAGCTAATGACTCTATGATAGAGCAAGAATCAGGCAAACAGAAACAAAAAAAAATGAAAAAATAGATGAAAACACAAAATACTTCATTGGTAAAACAACTGACCTGGAAAAATTGATCCAGGAGAGACAATTTAAAAATTATAAGTTTACCCAAAAATCACAATGAGAAAAAGAGCCTGGACAGCATCTTTCAGGAAGTCCTCAAGGAAAACTGCCTTGAGGTCCTAGAACCAGAGGGTAAAGTAGAAATTTTATATAAATAGAAGAGAATGTGAAATATCTCATTGGAAAAACAACTGACATTTAAAATAGATCCAGGAGAGAGAATTTAAAAATTATTGGACTATCTGAAAGCCATGATCAAAAAAAGAGCCTAGACATCATCTTTTAATAAATTACCAAGGAAAACTGCCCTGCTATTTTAGAACCAGAGCACAAAATAGAAATTGAAGAATCCACTGATCATCTCCTGAAAGAGATCCCCAAAGGAAACCTCCTAGGAATATTGTAGCCAAATTCCAGAATTCCCAGGTGAAGGAGAAAATATTGCAGGCAGTCATTGTGGAAACAAACTCAGGATAACACAAGATTTAGCAGCTTCTACATTAAGGGACCACAGGGCTTGGAATATAATATTCCCAGAAGACAAGGTATGTAGGACTACACCTACCCAGCAAAATTGAGCATAACCCTTCTGGGTAAAAAAATGGACATTCAATGAAATGGGGGACTTTCAAGCACTCCTGAGGAAAAGATCAGAGCTGAATATAAAATTTTACTTTCAAATACAAGGCTCAAGTGAAACATGGAAGAGGTAAAAAGGAAAGAGAAATCATAAGAGACTTATTAGGGTTGAACTGTTTGCATTTCTGCATGGAAAGATGATTATTTGTAACTCATGAGTACTTTGTCAGTCTTAGGATAGTGGGAGGGGAAAGAAAGTATACGTATGGATAGATAGATAGATAGATAGATAGATAGATAGATAGATAGATAGATAGGTAGATGACACAGGGTGAGTTGAAGATGAAGGAGTGATATCTGGAAAATAAAATTAAGGAATGATAAAGGATTGGAGGATTATACTGGGAGAAGGAGAAAGGGAGACGTAGAATGGGGTAAATTATCTCACATGAAACAGACAAGAAAAGCCTTTCACAGTGGAAGGGAAATGGGGGAATGTCAGAGGGAATGAGTGAATCTTATTCCCACAGGATTTGGCCTAAGGAGGTAATGACATACACAATGGGGTATAGAAATCTATCTTACCCTACAGGAAAATAAGGGAGGAAGGGGACAAGAGAGCAGGGGGTTGATAGAGGGGAGTGTAGATTGGGGGAGGGGATAATCAGAAGCAAACACTTCTGAGGAGGGGCAGGGTCAAAAGAGAGAATAGAATAAATGGGGGGTAGGATAGGATGAAGGGAAATATACTTAGTTTTTCACAATGTGACTACTGTAACAGTGTTTTGCATGACTACACATCTACAACCTGTATCGAGATGCTTGTCTTTTCAATGAGGGTGGGTGAGGAGGGAGGAAGGGAGAAAATTTGTAACCCAAAGTTTTAAAAACACATGTTAAAAAAATGGAATGAAATCAGAAAATTTCCTAATGCAACATGATTTGTTTTCATCCCCTCTCATGCTCCCATTTGACTTCAAATCTTATTGCCAATAAAATAAGTGGATTGCTATGTCTTGCTAAAAAAAAAAAAATCCACCTATCACCTCCTGAAAGAAATCCCAAATTAAAAATGCCAAGGAATATAGGAGCAAAATTCCAAAATTACCAGGTCAAAGATAAAATACTCTAAACAGCCAGAAAAAAAATCAATTTAAATATCACAGAACCACAGTCAGGTGTAGACAGGACCTTGCAGCTTCTACATTAACAGACTGTAGGTCATGAAATATGATATTCCTTAAAGCAAGACAGCTTGGATTACAATGAAGGATCAACTACACAGCAAAAATGAGCATGATATTTCAGGGGAGGAGATGGATATTCAGTGAAATAGGGGACTTCCAAACCTCCCTGATGAAAAGACTTGAGGTCAACAGAAAATTTGATCTTCAAATACAAGACTCGAGAGAGACTAAAAATGTAAATGGGACAGAAAGACACAATGTGTTGTTAATAAGGGCAAAGTGTTTACATCCCTGCAAGGGAAGATGACACTTGTAACTCTTGAGAACTGTATTGTTATTGCATCATGTTAAAGGAGTATACATAAATTGGGTGGGATAAAAAAAATCCAATCAAGGTTAATGGATCCAAGTAAGTGGATTAATCTGATCTAAGAAAATGTACTGAGAAAGGAAGAGGCAGACAAGGATAAATAACATTACAGGAAAAAACACAGAAATCTATTAGAGCAGAGGGAATGAAGGGAAGGAGATGAGCATTGTTTGAACCTTACTCTCATCAGATTTGGCTCAAAAAGGGAATAATACAATCAGTTAGGCATAGAAATATAACTTGTCCTATAGGCAGTAGGAGGGAAAAGGGGAAAGAAAATGGAGAGGGGATAGAAGGGAGGGAAGAAGCAGTAAGGATAAAGGGGAAGAAAAGGGAAGGGGCAAATAGAAAGGAGGAGGTACTGAAGGAGGTGATTTAAAGCAAAACACCAGTGACAAAGGAAAAAGAGAAAGGAGAAAGAAAAGCCTAAACTAGGTGGTGGGGAAGGATGGAGAGAAAGACATAAATAATAATCATAACTGTGAATGTGAATGGGTTGAACTCTCCCATAAAATGGAAGTGGATAACAGAATGGATTACAAAACATCATCCTATAATATGTTGTTTACAGAAGACACATTTGAAAAAGAGTGACACATAGAGTGTAAAGGTAAAAGGCTAGAGCAGAATATGCTATACTTCAGCTGAAGTAAAAAAAGCAGGGGTAGCTATCCTGATCAGAGACAAACAAAAGCAAAAATAGATCTTATCAAAACAGATAAGAAAGGAAAAGACTTGTATTCTTATAATTTTGACTTAATTCTCCATATATTTTAGAAATGAAGCACTTATCAGAGAGAATGGTTGTAAAAATTGTTTCTCAGTTTTCTATTTTCTAATCTTAGTTGCATTGGCTTTGAAGTAGGTTCTTATCCCAGAAGTTGGGTCTTCGAGTTTTTCAAATAATAGATTACTGTAGTCATTGACTATTGTGTTTTGCATACTTAATCTGTTCTACAGATCCACCACTCTATTTCATAGCCAGTACCAAGAAGTTTTGATTATTGCTGCTTTAGAATACAATTTATGTTCTGGAATGTCTTGGCCACTTTCCCCTGAATTTCTTTTCATTAGTTCCCTTGATATAGTAAAACTATACCAGTGGGGGACCTCAAGTTCACCCTCTTTGAACTAGATAAATCCAACCACAAAATACACAAGGAAGAAGTTAAGGAGGTGAATAGAATATTAGAAAAGTTAGGTATGATAGACCTCTGCAGAAAACTGAATGGGGATAGAAAGGAATATACTTTTTTCTCAGTGCTACATGGCACATACACAAAAACTGACCATGTACTAGGGCATAAAAACCTCACAATCCAATGCAGAAAGGCAGAAATATTGAACGCATCCTTTCAGATCATGATGCAATAAAAATTATATGTAATAAAGGGCCATGAAAAGAGAGACTAAAAAATAATTGGAAACTAAATAATCTAATCCAAAAAATGATTGGGTCAAACAACACATCACAGAAGCAATCAATAATTTCATTCAAGAGAATGACAGTAATGAGACAACATATCAAAACTTATGGGATACAGTGAAAGCAGTTCTTAGTGGAAGTTTTATATCTCTAAAAGCTTACATAAGTAAAATTGAAAAAGAGGAGGTCAATGAATTAGTCTTACAACTAAAAAAAAATAGAAAAGTAAGAAATTAAAAATCCTCAATTAAACACCAAATTAGAAATATTAAAAACCAAAGGAAAAATTAATGAAATTGAAATTAAGAAAGCTATAGAATTAATAACTAAAACTAAGAGCTGATTTTATGGAAAAAAAAACAACAAAATAGATAAACCTTTGGTTAATTTAATTTAAAAAAGAAAGAAGAAAACCAAATTACTAGTATCAAGAATGAAAAGAGTGAATCCACCACCAAGGAAGAGGAAATTAAAACAGTAATTAGGAACTATTGTGACCAACTCTATGCCAATAAATGTGACAATCTTAGTGAAATGGATATATATTTACAAAAATATTAATTGCCCAGATTAACAGAAGAGGAAGTAAAATACTTAAATAACCCTATCTCAGAAAGAGAAATTGTATAAGCCATTGATGAATTTCCTAAGAAAAAATCTCCAGGGCCAGATGGATTTACATGCGAATTCTATCAAACATTTAAAGAACAATTAATTTCAGTACTGTGTAGAATATTTGGGAAAATAGGTGAAGAAGGAGTCTTAACAAATTCTTTTTATAATACAAATATGGTTCTGATGCCTAAACCAGGAAGAGTCAAAACAGAGAAAGAAATTATAGACATGATGAACACAGATGCAAAAATTTTAAATAAAATATTAGCAAATAGATTACAGCAACTTATCACAAGAATAATACACTATGGTCAGGTAGGATTTATACCAGGAATGCAGGGCTGGTTTAATAATACAAAAATTATCAGCATGATTGGTCATACCAATAACAAAACTAACAGAAACCATGTAATCATTTCTATAGATGCAGAAAAAGCTTTTGACAAAATACAGCACCCGTTCCTCTCAGGCATTGGTGGCTTGCCTACTGTGATGGGGTCACCCAACTTAGTTGTACATGTTGTGTGTGGAGTTCCAGTGTTGGTTGTTTGCTTTCTGCACTGGTTCTGGAGGCCTCACAGCTGGCCTGCTGTGCCACTAGCCTGTTGAAAGATGACTAAGGTGCCTTAGTTTCTGATCCTTGTTGTGGCTGTGAGCCTGCCACAGGCTTGCCTGGACACCATCGACCCTGGGGTATGCCCCCCTTTTACTCCAGTGAGACAGACTTTTCTTGAAGTCCTTTTAAGTTATGTTAAGCTGATAAATTGTTTCACTCCATCTTTTGTAGGTTTTGTCATTCCAGAATCCATTTAGCGGCTTGAATTAATGTTGTTTCTGAAGGAAACTGGGGAAAAGACCAGGTAGCTTCCCTGCTTTTCTCCACCATCTTGGCTCCACTGTGGGAGAATTTGAAACAGGCATACATTGGAACAGAGATAGAGACAAATTGGTACAGGAAGATAAGAAAATATCAGTACCTTTCAAAAAGCGATAAATGTAGGAATATCAGATAAATATGATAAAAAATCGTAAACTGGTACAAAGTGATGCAAAAAGAAGCAGGAAAACAATAAACACAATGACTGAAACAATTTAATTGCAAAAAACAACTAAATCAACCTTAATGACATGTGTGAGTATTATATGTATACTATGTATACACACTTATGCATACATATGCATATATGTGTGTGTACATACATGTATGTATGCAGATAAATATACACTTGGGAATGAGAAGTACTTCATTATGGCTGCAGACTCCTGCATAAACTGTCACATGAGGTTGATGTATTTTTTTCTGAATCTTTTTTTTTTCTTTCTGTTATAATTCTTTATTACAAGAGTAAGGCTTCCTGGGTAGAAATGAGATTGAGTAGGGATGAGAGTAAAATATTGAGAAATTAATGTGAAACAGAGATGGGTATAAAATGCATTTCACTCAACAGCATAACATGAGGGAAAGGAGGGAAGGGAGAAGGAAGAATTAGAGGGATGTGTATACACATATATTTTATCACAGTTTTGTTTTGGTAAAGAATGAGCATATGAAAGGGTATGCATGAATTAGGTAAAGATGATTTAAAATTATGCTACAAAAATGTGATAGAATACGATTATGTGCTAAAAATATTGAAGAAGGGTATGGTTTTAGAGAAATCTGAGAAGACATATATGAATTTGTGAAGAGTGAACAGAACCAAATCAATTTTTATAATAACAACAGTGACAAGAACAAACAACTTTGAAATAATTAGGAACTCTGCTCAGTGTAATTACCAACCATGTTTACAGAGGATTAGGATTAATGATGAAATATGCTACTCATTTTCTTATATAGAGATACAGTACTCAGAATGATTTTATAAATAAAAACATTCTCTTCCTCTCTCTATATATGTACATATACACACATATGTGTGTATACATACATACATATGTATATTATATATTTATAAATGTATATTTTACATGGCCAATGCAGAAATTTGTTTTGCCAAACTCTATGTGTTTATAAAGAGATTTTTCTTTTTCTTTTATTCTCAATTATATGCAGTGATTTGGGGTTGAAGAGAGAGAAGGTAGGTTTTTGTTCTGCTTGAAAATGAAATCTAACTTAAAAATATGTATGTGAACAAAATGGAAAGGTATCATCATCATCATCATCATCATCATCATCATCATCATCATCATCATCATCATTGTTATTGTCATCATCCTCAAAAAAATAGTCCAGACAAACAAATTTCTACTTCTCATAGCAACACTATTCAGTTTGCCATGTGATGCATGAATATTTTGAAGAGCGAGGACATATATTGGAAATTACTACACATCTCTGCGTGCTTGTTTGTTGTCTCTTACTTCTTTGGGTTTTACATTTTCTATTTTATGGTTTATAACTTTACTGTCATTGCCTTTTTTTCTTTACACTTGTAAAATTTCACCATAATCCCTTTTTAGAATTAAAAGTGTGTAAGATTATTACCATTTCAAGCTGTATCTTTGGTCAGACTGAAAGATGAATATTAACTTTTAAGATTGACACTTTTGTATTATGTTTTGCTGATGAGACTAACACTATTATATATAATTTTCTACCTCAAAATGGCACAGTAACTGATCCTAAATGATACAGAAAACCTCTTTGTTCACACTCATTAGTACTGTGCTATGCCCTGTGTCCCTTTCTTAGATTTCCCCTAATTTAATTTTACTGCAGACAATTGTTTATTAAACCAACTTTCTCCTTTAAAAAGTCTTTTTAACCTTCACAGAAGACTCCACTTATAGCCAAACATTATGTCCATGCAAATTATATATTTTTTTCTAAAAATTTACACATTTATTGGGGTAATGATTGGTTTGTTTTTAATAGTCAAAAGAAAATTTTAAAATGTTGAATTTTAGGTATATAAATTAATGTAATATTTAGAATATTTTTTACTTATTTTAAATACATACCTACTTATTTTTCTATGTGGTATATTTTCTCCTCTTTTACTATCATTTGCTATTTTTTATTCCCAGACAACCTTATGTTACTTCTTATTATTGTCTCAGACACTGAGCTGACTGTCTCTTTTTAAGTATGAAAGGATATAATCAGGATTACACAATGCATGAGAAATATAATTAAATTTATATGATTCACTTTATACTGGGCACTGTTATTAAAGTAATAGAATTACCAGCAATAGGATTCAAATGTTTTATTACTCACATAGGACTTTTTTTATCCTGATAATTTGTTAAGTACAAGTTTGGACATACCACAGCCCTTCTTATAATTTGTTAAGTACAAGTTTGGACATACCACAGCCCTTCTTAAATGTTCAAAGTCCCAGCTACTTCACATGGCATTAAAAAACTTCCATGTTCTGGTCCCAAGCTACTTTTCTAACATTATATGCCATTATTGATTTTCATGAATTATCTAATCTATATAATCTTTTCTATTCAAACCAGTCTTGTTGGCCTTTGAACCTTTGCTACTGTAATTACCCTTCTCATAAGTACATTTCTGGTCTCATTAAACTTCTTGAAATTCTTTTTGCATTTTTTTCCCCTAACCTGCCATATCTATGGTAAACTGCAGGATTCTGGAAGAATCTTATCTGAGAAATCTTACCTTGCCTGAAGCACCTTGCTGTACATGCACATTGCAGGCACTCCATAAAAGTTTGTGAGTGAGTTTTTGCATACTTCATGGATTTTATATTTTGACTTTTTTTAATAGCAAATAATTTTATGCTGAAAGTTATATACATAGAAAGAGAATTTCTATTCTATGTTGGTGGGGAATACAACCAGCTTAACTCCATTTTAACTTGACCAGCTTGACTTTTATTGGTTATTCCCATTCTCCTCAATCATGAAACAATAGTAGAACAACTCTATGCAACATCGCAACTGCCATTTCTCCTGTGTTATGCATGTCTGTAAGTAAAGGAATAAAGGAAGGTAGGGCAAAAAAGACACCACCTATCTTCAAGGAGCTTACATTCTAATGGAGAGAACAATACATAAAAGGCTGATGGAAATGGGGAGGGTACTGAGGAGGAGATGGAAGAACTCTGGAGGATGAAGAGCGTAGGTAGGTAAGAATGGTATGCTGACTTCACAAAATGGTTTTCCGGGATAATAACCTACCACCAGAAGGGAGAGATGTAGAGTAAATATGTCTCGGTAGGGAGAATGCTGATGATGAAGTAGAAATGGAGTTTCATGATGTCAGATCAGTTGATAACCCAAACCATAAGTTCTCTCAGTCATAACATGTTGACATCAGTATGACATGATAATGATACTAGTTCATCTGAAACCTGAAAATGCTCTTTTGGTGATAAGGTGAAGTCTCAGAATAAGTCTCCTCTCATGTAAGAATGGTATAAAGCTCTGCCACATGACACCAGAAAATTAAAAAAAAAGACGTGTAGATGGTGACATCCTAATATTCCCCATTTTTTCTCTGTAGGAAACCTAGAAAATATATCAATATTTATCCCTTGCCTCAGAATCTCACCAAATGTCACAAAGATTGGATGTCCTATCAAACCTAATGGCAATGGTAACCATCATTTCTCATCTCCTTGGATATTTCCAGTATTGATAACCACACACAACACCTCAGTGAAACCCAACTGTTGGTGTACTCTTGACATCTGCCACCTCAATCCTGAAACAATGACACTTACTTTCATTACAACTTCTGGCAATGGTTTTGACTATTTTTCTGATAGTATCATGTGACCCATATCTCAGGGGTAAAGTGAAGGGCCAGACTTTCCCACAAAGAGGCCCCAGATTCAAGCAGATCTAAATGCATCTTGAGGGAAATCTGATTCCTGAAAGAGGGACTCAGGTTTTTCTGGAACTCTTTCTTTCTTCATTCTGGAGTTCCAGAGAAAATAGCATACATTTCCTGCTGCCTGTGATCATCTCCTCCAACAATTTGTTACAGAATTAGCTGGAAGATCAGATCACAATCTATGAAACTTGTGGTTACTGATAGGGCTAGAAATGTCCATTTCTCATGATGATCTGGGTTCAGGGAATGAAAGACAAAGCAAGAAACAGCTACAGACTTAAGGTTCAATCTTGGTTTCATGTAGCAAAGTACAAGTTCTTAATACCATGTATCTACAGTTGCCATTGCTGCTGGGACTAAGGGGAAGATGGAACAGAAATATTCTACTTCCCTAATCCCTCAGTAGAAATTCATAGAGGAAGTGTCCTTCTCTGCGTCCCAACAAAAAGTCTGCCTCAAAAGAGAGAGGGAAAAAAAATAAGCTATTCCTACCAAATTCCTCTTACAGACTGCTGAAGTGGGTAGGTATTCCAGGTTCTTGACAACCATATTTCACATAACCACTTAGTCACAGAGATGCAAGGGAAACTTGCTACTGGTAGTTAGTGCACGTACATTAGAAGGTTTCAGCCAATTATCAAAGCTATTTGAGAAGGATGAATTTAACACCAGTGAAGAGATAACTAAAATAATAATTAGGAGTTATTTTTCCCAACTGTATGCTAATAAATTAGACAATCTTAGTAAAATTAATGAATATTTAAAAAAATATAAATGGCTCAGATTGACAGAAGAGGGAATAAAATACTTCAACTACCTTGTTTCAGAAAAAGAAATTGAACAAGCTATCAATGAACTCCATAGGAAAAAAATCTCCATAACCAGCTAGATTTAGATGCAAATTCTATCAAACATTTAAAGAGCAATTAATTCTAATACTATACTGGCTATTTGTGAAAATAGGTGAAGGAGTCCTACCAAATTCTTTTCATGAGGCAAATATGGTACTGATACCTAAACTGAGAAGACCCAAAATAAAGAGAGAAAATTATAGGCCACTTTTACCAATGAATATACATTGCAAATGGTTTAAATAAAATATTAGCAAAAAAAAAATACAGCAGCTTATTTCCAGGATTATACACTATGTTCATATAGCATCTATAGCAGGAATTCAGGGCTGACTGAATATTAGGAAAACTATAAGCATAATTGACCATATCAACAACAAATCTAACAGAAACCACATGATTATCTCAATAAATGCAAAGAAAGGATTTAACAAAATACGACACCCATTCCTATTACAAACACTAGAGAGCATAGGAATAAATGGAACCTTCATAAAAATGATAAGTAACATCTGTCTAAAATCATCAGCAAGCATTATATGTAATGGGGATAAACTAGAATCACTTGCAATTAGATTGGGAGTGAAACAAGGATGTCCATTATCATCACTGTTATTCAATATACTACTAGAAAGGTTAGCTTTAGCAATAAGAGAAGAAAAAGAAATAGGAGGAATTAAAATAGGCCAAGAAGAAACAAAGCTATCACTTTTTGTAGATGATATGACAATATACTTAGAGAATCCTAGAGAATCAAGTAAAAAACTACTTGAAATAATAAACAACTTTGGCAAAGTGAAAGATACAAGACAAATGCACATAAGTCATTGGTATTTCTATATATTACTAATAAATCCCAACAACAAGAAATAGAAAGAGAAATTCCATGTACAGTTACTGTAGACATTATAAAATATTTAGGAGTCTACCTGCCAAAACAAACCAGGAAGTATATGAGCACAATTACAAAACACTTTTCACATAAAATCAGATCTATGTAATTGTAAAAAACATTGGTTGCTCATGAGTAGGCCAAGCTTATATAGTAAAAATGACAATTCTACCTAAATTAATTTACTTATTCAGTGCCATCCCATCAAACTAACAAAATCATTTTATAGAACTAGAAAATAATAAGAAAATATATCTGGAAGAACAAAAGGTCCAGAATATCAAGGGAATTAATGAAAAGAATTACAAGGGAAGGTGGCCATGCCATATCTTAAACTGTATTATAAAGCAGCAATCCTTAAAACTATTTAATACTGGCTAAGAAATATAGTGGTGGATCAGTGGAATGGATTACATATGCAAGACAGTAATCAATGACTATAGTCATCTACTGTTTGATAAAACCAAAGACTCCAGCTTCTTGCATAAGAACTCACTATTTCCCAAAATCTCCTGGGAAAGCTTGAAAATATTATGGCAGACTCTAGGCATAGACCAATATCTCACATGATATATCAAAATAAAGTCAAAATGTGTACCCAATTTAAATATGAAGGCTGATATTATAAGCAAAATGGGAGTACAAGAAATTGTTTACCTGTCAAATTTATGGTGAATGTAAGAATTTATGGCTGAAGATATAAAGAACATTATGTAATGTAAAATGGATAATTTTAATTGCATTAAATTGAAAAGTTTTTGCAGAAACCAAGGCAATGCAACTAAGATTAGGAGGGAAGCAGAAAACTGGGAAAGAATTTTTATATCCAGTGTCTCTGATAAGGGCCTCATTTCTAAAATATATATAGAATTAAGTCAAATTTATAAGATTACAAGTCATTCCCCAATTGATAAATGGTCAAAGGATATGGACAGGCAGTTCTAAGATGAAGAAATTAAAGCCATATATAGTCATATGACAAAAATGCTCTAAATCACCATAGATTAGAGAAATGCAAATCAAAATAACTCTGAGGTACCATATCACACCAATCAGATTGGGAACATGACAAAACAGGAAAATGATAAATGCCAGAGGAGATACAGGAAAACTGGATTGGAAATGTATTGTTGGTGGAATTGTGAACTGACCGAACCATTCTAGAGAGCAATTTGGAATTGTGGCTAATGGATTATAAAATTGTGCATACCCTTTGATCCAGCCATACCACTTCTAGGTCTATATCACAAAGAGATCATAAAAATTGGAAAAGGACCCACATGTACATGATTGTAATGGAATACTATTGTGCTATAAGAAATGATGAGCAGGTGGACTTCAGAAAAACCTGAAAAGACTTATATGAACTGATGCTGAGTGAAGTGAGCAGAATCTGGGCAAGATTGTACATAGTAACAGCCATATTATATGATGAGTATCTTTGATAGATGTATCACTTCTTAGTAATGCAAGGGTCTAAGACAACTCCAAAAGACTCATGAGGGAATATGCTGTCCACAGCCAAAAAAAGAGCTATGGAATTGAATGCAGATGAAAACATTTTATTTGTTCTCTGTGTCTGTCTGTCCGTCTTTCTCTCTCTTTCTGTCTCTCTTTGTCGTTTTTTCTTTCTTGTGTTTTCTCCCATTGGTTGTAATTCTTCTTTACAACATGACAAATGTTATAATATGTTTAATGTGAATGTTTATGGTGAGCCTATATGATTTTACATGCTGTCTTGGGGTGTGGGAAGGAGAGAGATGGGAAGAAAATTTGGAACTCAAAATCTTATGGAAGTGAATGTTTAAAATTAAAAAGTAATTAATTAATAACAAAAGGAAAAGGAGATAAAACAAGAAAGAGATGCAGGAGAGAAATGTTAGAGAGAAATCTGAAATACCTCTCATAATGTTGTCTGCCCTCTGTTCTGTAGGGTTAGGTCCACTCTAGAATGTAATGTCTCTGCATCTATTGACGCCAAACTCATACATACAAAAAATAGAATGGCAAATCAATAGCACAACATTTATGTCTCAAAATTAATCTGGGTATAGAAATAGTGAATATCACCATATTCTTTTAAATTTATTTTTCTTAATTTACTTTGATTTATTAATAATCATTTCCATTAGCTTTTGAGTTTCAAATTACTCCCCCTCCTTCTCCACCTCCTTCCCCAAGATGGCACACATTCTGATATAGGCTATACATATACATTCCTATTAAACATATTTTGGCATTAGTGATATTGTAAGTAGGAATTAGAAACAACAGGAGGAACCACCAGAAAGAAGAAATAAAACAAAACAGAAGAGAAAAAAGTAGCAAATAGTATGCTTTGATCTGCATAGTTCTTTCTTTGGATGTAGATGGCATTTTCTATCATGAGGCCTTTGGAGATACCTTAGATCCTTGTATTGCTGGGAACAGTTAAGTTTATCAATATTGGTCATCACATAATGTGGCTTTTATTGTGCATAATGTTCTCCTGGTTCTGCTCACTTTACTCAGAATCAGAATTTCCAGGTTTTTCTGAAGTCTGCCTGTTCATCATTTCTTATAGCACAATAGTATTCCATACATTCATATACTATAACTTGTTCAGCCACGTGATGGGTAATCCCTAAATTTCCAATTCTTTGCCACCACAAAAAAAGAGCTGCTATAAATATTTTTGTACATGTGGCTCTTTTTCATATTTGTATGATATCTTTGGGAAATAGCCTCAGAAATGCTATTGCTGAGTCAAAGGGTATGCACATTTTTACAGCCCTTGGGACATAGTTCCAAATTGCTCTCCAAAATGGTTGGATCATTTCACAACTCCACCAACAATGCATTAGTGTTCAAATTTTCTCACATCTTCTCCAACATTTATTATTTTCTTGTTTTGTTATGTTGGCCATTCTGATAGGTGTGATATGGTACCTCAGAGTTGTTTTGATTTCCATTTCTGTAATCAATAGTGATTTAGAGTATTTTTTCATATTACTATAGATGCCTTTAGCTTGTTCATCTCAGAAATGCCTGTTCATATCCTTTCACCATTTATCAATTGGGGAATGACTTGTATTCTTATAAATTTGACTTAATTTTCTATATATTTTAGAAATGAAACCCTTACCAGAAACACTGGTTGTAAAAATTCTTTCCCAATTTTCTAATTTCCTTCTAATCTGGGTTGCATTGGCTTTGTTTATGCAAAAGCTTTTCAATTTAATGTAATCAAAGTTATCCATTTTGCTTTTCATAATGCTTTCTATCTCCTGTTTGGTCATGAATTCTTCTGTTCTCCATAAATATGACAGGTAAGCTATTCCTTGCTCTCTCAGTTTGCTTACAGTGTCAACTTTATATCTAAATCATGAACCCATTTTGACTTTATTTTGGTATATGGTGTGAGATTTTAATCTATGCCTAGTTTCTGCCATACTATTTTCCAGTTATCCCAGCAGTTTTTGTCAAAGAGTGAGCTCTTCTCCCAGAAGCTCGGGTGTTTGGGTTTATCAAATAGTATATTACTAGGGTCATTCACTACTGTGTCTTGCATATCTAACTTATTGCACTGATTCACCAGTAAATTTCTTAGCCAGTACCAAGCAATTTTGAAGTGTGATGCTTTATAATTTCTTTAAGATCTGAAATGGTCAGTCTACTTTATACTGCATTTCTTTTCATTAGTTCCTCTGATATTGTGGACCTTTTATTATTCCAAATGAATCTTATTATTTTTTTGTAGCTCTATAAAATGTTTTTGGTAGTTTGATTAGTATGATATTAAAAAAGTAAATTAGCTCAGGTAGAATTGTCATTTTTATTATATTAATTTGACCTACCCATGAGGAACTGATGTTTTTCCAATTATTTAGATTTGACTTTATTTGTGTGAAAAGTGTATGGTAATTTTGTTCATATAGTTCTAGGTAGGTTTACACAGGTGGCCTCTTAAATATTTTGTAATGTCTACAGTAACTTCAAATGCAAGTTCTCTTTCTATCTTTTGCTGTTGGGCTTTGGTAGTAATATGTAGAAATGCTGATGATTTATGTGGGTTTATTTTGTAGCCTGCAAATTTACTAAAGTTGTTTATTATTTCAGTTAGTTTTTACTTGGTACTCTAGGATTCTTTGTTTCTTCTTTTTCCTATTCTAATATCTTCAATTTCTTTTTCTTCTATTATTGCTAAAGTTAATGTTTGTAGTACCATACTGAACAACAGTGGTGATAATGGACGTCCTTGTGTTACCCCCTATCTTATTGGAAAAGCTTCTAGCTTGTCCCCATTACATATGACGCTTACTGAAGTTTTTAGGTGGATGCTACTTACTATTTTAAGGAAGACACCATTTATTCCTATAGTCTTTAGTTTTTAGTAGGAATGGGTGATGCATTTTGTCAAAAGTATTTTCTACTTCTATTGAGATGACCATGTGGTTTTTGTTAGTTTTGTTGTTGATATGCTTTTTCATGCTGATAGTTTTCCTAATATTGAACCAGCCATGTTTTTCTGGTGTAAATCCTACCTGGTCGTAGTGTATTATTCTTGTGATAAGTAGCTATAATCTATTTGCTAATATTTTATTTAAATTTTTTGCATCTAGATTCATTAGGGAAATTGGTGCATAATTTTCTTTCTCTGTTTTGTCTCTACTTGTTTTGGGTATCAGCACCATGTGTGTTTCATAAAAAGAATTTGCTAAGACTCCTTCTTCAGCTTTTTTCCTAATAGTCTATATAGTATTAGGATTAATTGTTCTTTAAATGTTTGATAGAATTCTCTTGTAAATCCATCTGGCCTTGGAATTTTTCCCAGGGAGTCCAGCAGTGGTTTGTTCAATTTCTTTTTCTGAGATGGGTTAAGTATTTTGCTTTTTCTACTGTTAATCTGGACAATTTATATTCATCTATTTCACTAAAATTGTTCAATTTATTGGCATACAATTGGGCAAAATAGTTCTTAATTATTGTTTTAATTTCTTCTTCCTTAGTGTTGGATTCACCCTTTACATTTTTGATACTGGTAATTTGATTTTTTTCTTTCTTTTTTTTAAAAATTAAATTAGTGAAAGGTTTATCTATTTTATTTTTTTTTCATAAAACCAGCTCTTAGTTTTCTTTGTTAGTTCAACAGTTTTCTTAATTTCAATTTTCTGAATTTCTTCTTTGATTTTCAGTATTCCCAATTTGTTGTTTAATTTCTTTTTTTAGTATATTTTTTAAAGTGTATGCCCAATTCATTGATCTCCTCTTTTTCTATTTTATTTATGTAAGTTTTTAGAGATATAAAAGTTCCCATAAGAACTGCTTTCGTTGCATCCCATAACATTGGTATGTTGTCTCCTTACTGTCATTCTCTTGAACGAAGTTATTGATTGTTTCTATGATTTGTTGTTTGACCCATTTATTTTTTATGATTAGCTTATTTAGTTTCTCATTATTTTTTACTCCAGTTTTCCATGGCCCTTTATTGCACATAATTTTTATTGCATCATGATCTGAAAAGGATGCATTTAACATTTTTGCCTTCCTGCATTTGATTTTGAGGTTTTTATGCCTTAGTACATGGTCAATCTTTGTGTATGTGCCATGTAGCACAGAGAAAAAAAGTATATTTCTTCTATTTCCACTCAATTTTCTCCAGAGGTCTACCATACCTACTTTTCTAATATTCTGTTCACCTCATTAACTTCTTTCTTGCTTATTTTGTGGTAAGATTTATCTATTTCATAGAGAGGGAGGTAGAGGTCCCCCTCAGAGATAGTTTTGCTGTTATTTCTTCCTGTAACTCCCTCAATTAAGAATCTGCATGCTGTACCAGTTGGTACATATTTGCTTAGTAATGAAATAACTTAATTGCTTATGATGTGTTTTATTTTTTTATTTCATATTGTTTTATTTTGGCTAGGCAATGGGGTTAAGTGACTTGCACAAGGTTACACAGCTAGTAAGTCTTATGTGTCAGAGGTCCTCCTGAATCTAGGGCTGGTATTCTATCCACTGGGACACCTAGCTGCCTTATACTGTCTTTAGTAGGATGTAGTTTCCTTCCCTATCTCTTTTGATAAGATCTAGTTTTACTTTTGCTTTGTCTGAGATCAGGATTGCTAACCCTACTTTTTTTTTTTCTCTTCAGGTGAAGCATAATATATTCTGCTCCAGCCTTTTACATTTTCCATGTGTGCTTCCCTCTGTTTCAAATGTGCTCTTTGACTGGCTACTGGTTGCCACTTCAGGTCCATAATACCCTATTCAGCTAATCTATGCTTTTCGTCGAGGTATATGTGATGATTTGAGTGCTAATCAGCCCACAACGCGGCATAACTGAACTGCCTGGCATTAGGCAAAGATAGTAATAATAACTGTAAATGTGAATGGGATGAACTCTCCCATAAAACAGAAGCACATAGCAGCATGGATTACAAACCATAATCCTACAATACTATCTTATTTCCCCCCTGTTTATGCATTTTTTTCTCCTTTCTCCCTTTCCCTCCTCACTAGTGTTTGGCTTTTGTGCACCACCTCTCTCAGTCCAGCCATCCTTCTATTAGCCCCCTCACTTTTCTTCCCCTTTACCTTTACTACTTCTTCTCTCCCTTCTATCCTCCCTCCCTTTTCTTTCTCCTTTTCCCTTCTACTGCTTTTATGGTACTTTAGGTTTCTGTACCTAACTGATTATGTTATTCCCTTCTTGAGCCAAATCTGATGAGAATAAGGTTGAAACAATGCTCACTCCATCCCCCCTTCTTTCCCACTATTTTGATAGGTTTTTGTTCCTTTTCCTTTAATGTAATTTACCTTTTTCTGCCTCCTCCTTTCCTTTTCTCTCAGTACATTTTCTTAGTTACATCAGATTAATGAACTTACTTGAATCCATTTAACCCACTTGATTAGATTTTTTTTATCATTACATTAAAGTCAATTTATACCCATCCCCTCTATGTATACCCCTTTAACATGGTATAATAACAATACAGTTCTCAGGAAATGCAGGTTTCCTCTTCACTTGTAGGGATGCAAACAGTTTGCCCCTATTAATAACATGTTGTTTCTTTCTGTCCCATTTACCTTTTTATGTCTCTCTTGAGTCTTGTACCTGAAGATCAATTTTTCTGTTGAGCTCTGCTCCTTTTATCATGAAGGTTTAGAAGCACCCTATTTCATTAAATATCCATCTCCTCCTCTGAAAGATCATGCTCATTTTAGCTGGGATTTGATCCTTGGTTTTAATCCAAGCTCCTTTGCCTTATGGAATACCATATTCCATGCCCTAAATCTCTTAATGTAGAAGCTGCAAGGTCCTGTGTAACCCTCACTGTGGTTGGTTCCATGATATTTAAATTGTTTCTTTCTGGTTGCTTGCAGTATTTTCTCTTTAACATGGCAATTTTGGAATTTGGTTACTATATTCCTCGACATTTTCAATTTGGGATCTCTTTCAGTAGGTTATGGATGGATTGTCTCTATGGCAATTTTACTCTCTGGTTCTAGAACTTCAGGGCAGTTTTCCTTGATGATTTCCTGAAAGTTGCTGTCTGGGCTCTTTTTTCATTGTGATTTTTCAGGTAGATCAATAATTTTTAAATTGTCTCTCCTGGATCAATTTCCCAGGTCAGTTGTTTTACCCATGAGGGATTTTACATTTTCACCTATTTTCTTTTATTCTTTTGTTCCTGTTTGACTGATTCTTGCTCTGTCATAGAGTCATTAGCTTTCATTTGCCTAATTCTAATTTTTAACAAATTGTTTTCTTCTACTAGATTTTGTACCTCCTTCTCTATTTGGTCAATTGTATTTTTTAGGGACTTGTTTTCTTCAGTGTACTTTTTTTTCCCAGTTGGCTAATTGTATTTTTTAAGGACTTGTTTAGTACAGTTAATTTTTGTCCTTCCTTTTCCAAGCTATTGACTCTCTCTTGCATACCTATCATTTCTTTTCCCAATTTTTCTTCTACCTTTCTCATTTGACTTTTAAAATCATTTTTGAGCTCTTCTAAGAAGGCTTTTTGGGCTTCAGACCAGTTCATATTCCCTTTTGAGGTTCCATATGTGGTTTTGTTGACAATGATGTACTCTTCAGTATTTCTGCTTTGATCTTCACTCTTCCCATAATAAGAATCTATCATAGGTTAATTTTTGCTTATGGTGTTTGCTGATTTCCTGGCCTTTAAAGAGATTGACCTCTCCTGCTGGGGAGCAGGGGGCACTGACCCAAGCTTCTTGTCTTGGGAACCCAGGGCCTTGTCACTGGCTTCATGTGCTGGGGCCTTTGATGCTGGCAGTTGGAGGCTGTTGGGCTCTGGCAGCTTATGTGGTGTTGGGCTAGAATCAGTAACACTGGAACTCTAGGAGTAGGATTGGGTAGTCTGGCCCCTGGAAGTTGCCTCCTCACCTGGGCCTTTCCTTCCTTTCACTTTCTTCAGCTCCTTTCAGATGGATGTTGCAGGATGTTCCTCTGCATAGGGCCTGTTGGAGCACTTCTCAGATTTTTGCTGAGGCACTAGGAGATTTGGTTGCTGTAGAATTCAGAGGCATGTTATGATTTTTGGAGCTGGTTGCAACTAGTTCCCCTGTACTTACTGAGGCACTCAGGGGTCCTGGTGTTGGTGTTTGCCTGCTCTACCACATGAGTTTCAGGATCTCCCCATGATATGCTGAGGTGGGGCTTTCTGCTGCCTTGCTGAGACCCCTCCCATTTTGTACTGCTCCCATTTCCCCCAGGGCAAGAGAGGCCTTTCCCATTAATCCCTCAAGCTACCTGGGCTATCACTCTGATGCACCCTGTCTTTCTTGTGGTTCAGTTGTTCCAGGGTTTTTCCTAGGGCCATATTTTCTGGGTTTTCAGTGGTTAATAAGGTATGGTCCATCATATTATTTTAAAGGATAAAACAATGCAACTCCAAAATATAGACTTCAAAATGGATTGAAGTTTTTGTTAAACAGTTTTTGGGGATATTATTATACCATCTTCTTCTGAATGACCACAGCAGATTTAGTTTCTTTCTTTGTATTTTTCTTTCTGTTAAACATTGTAAATTTTTGTTTCTGTAATATCTTTTCTTGTATCTTTTTTCTTTGTTTTGTACAAGCTGCTCTTCTGGTCTAACTTTATTATAACTTGAAACATTAATATAAAACTTAAGAAGGGATAGTAATCAGTGATGTCTTTAGAATTAGCCTATGCTTAAATCTATTCAGTTTTTACCTATTTTTTTTTCAAAACATGGAGTATTACACAAACTAATATTCCTATTATCTTATTAGTTAGTTGCTGGACTATCCTGGACTACAACACTCATGAAGGTTTCTTGAAGAAAAGAATCCTATTATGGCCATAATTCCTTTACAGCAAACATTTATGTTTGCTAGTTTTGCAAAGTTATTTGGAAATATTATCTCATTTGATCTCACAACAGCCCTGGGAGCCAGATATTTTATAGTTGAGGAAACTGGGAACTGAAAGGGCTAAATGACTTACCTGATTATATACAGGTACTAAGTAACAAAACCAATATTATGAACTCATGACCCCTGACTCTAAATCCAGCATGGCTTCTGCTACACGTTGCTGTCTACTCTAACTCCTTTTATAAGACACCTAAATAATATAAATAAATAAATGAATAAATAAATAAATAAATAGATAGATAGATAAATAAATAAAAATATATATAATATTTATATATATATATATACACACATATATATGTATATATATACGTATTTATCTAAGCATACACATATTACAGACATACACATATATGTATGTATGTATGTATACATATGCATGCGTACATATACATTTTTTTTGTTTCAGGAAAATTTCATTTAGACACTTAAAAAATATCTTCTTCAAGGACCCTCAGCGAAACTCTAATTTTTCCTAGTTTTGTTAATTGTTAGAAAATCTTTTGGTTCATTTTTGTGAATAACACACAATCCTGCCCAATCCCTTTCTTAGGTTTTATGAATAGATATTATCAATACAGTTACATCTACCTGGATAGAATGATTATTTCTCAGTCAGTTATAGGTGTTCCTACTTTTTACCCAGAAATAGAATGTTAACTCTTTCCATACACACATAAGTGTGCCCTTTGTTTTCCCTTCAAGTTCTGAATGAGGTTTCATGTACAGTGGCAAATTAAATCCATTGTAGACTATCTTCTCTGCATACCTCTGGGAGAGACATTAATTTTACTACTTGAAGGAAAGCTCTGTAGAGATTCTAACTACAGTAATGAAATCATTGTCTGGTAACTTAAAAGCTATCCCAGGCCCAGATCTGTGTCCGTACAGGTGAGAGGATATTTGATCAATTAATTAATTGAAGGCAAAATATGTGCTCTTTGAGCTTCCCAGGAATATTCTTTCTAAAGCTGACCTGTCCTTTTACACTCAGAGTGGAAGGCTTTGCATTTTGGGACAGTAAAGAGTGATCCTAAGTGAGAAGATTCACATGATTTTTTTTTTAATTATGCAACTTAAAAAGTTTTTAAGCAGTTTTTCCTGATGACTAAAATATCAATCCATCAACCTACAAACATTTATGATGTTTATAGTGCATAACTGTAGTCCCTAACAACAGATGTATATTATCAATATTTCTATTCATCCTTTCCTGATCTGCTCATGATTGATGCATTTAGAAATATTCAGCCTATCAAAGGATTATCAATTTTGCATTAGAAAAGGCCTTGAAGGTCATCAAGCCCAGCCTCTTACTTTACACATGACGAAACTGCGGTCAATGGAAATAAAAGGAATTTTCCAGAATAACACTCCTAGTGTTCTCTGAGGCTAAAATCAAACCCAGATCTTACTGACTCCAGGTGAAGCACTTTAACCACTAACCCACGGTGCTTTCATCTTTCTTTCTCTATTTCATGATAAAATTCTGCAGACCATAACAGCCACTACAAATTGATACGTAGTTGTTGACAGAGATGTTTTCCTACATTGTATATACTACCATGTGTGCCTTCTATTCTCAGAAGCAGAATAAGATGAGTATAAAAGAAGGGAAGGAAAAAAGAAAGGAATGAACATTTATTAAGTCCTTATTGTTTGCCAGATACTGTGCTAACTCCATTACAATTATTATCTCATTTTATCCACACAACAAGCATTTGACATAGCTATTATTATTTTTATTTTCCAATGTTAGACCCTAAGGAAGACAAAAGTTAATGACTTGCTAGGGTTATCTAGCTAGTAAGTGTCTGAGATAGGATTTGAACTCATGTCTTCCTATGGCAGTGAGACATAAAAATACATCTTTGTTTTCTTTGCTGTGAATCTTTCACTTGGTGATTTTTATGCTATTAAAAAAATCTAAATTTTAATGTTATATAAATGTTCTTATATTTCTAATTCATAAAACAATAAAATGAATTAATGCATACCTTCCTTGCCCTGAAGAATGTAGACTCTGTTTTGGTATTTGTTGGAAAACATCTGCTTTATGTAATCAAAATAGATCAATTAACAAACACTAAAAACATCATATGAGTGGAAATTTAGTCTCTCCTAATATAGTGACCAAAGTGTAGGATTATGACTTTCACATATTTTCCCAACTCAATAACTATGATTATCTTTAATTAATATTCAGGTTATTTGTGACACTTTTCATTTTTTTCTAAACTTCATAAATACCATCTAAAATCTACATATCAAGGAGACAAATTTAAAAAAAAGAAACTGAAAGTCTCTATTTTGTATAGTTTGCTTTTCTTTTTAATTATGCAATAACTTCAACATGCAACTTTCAACATTACCCTGTTTGTTCCTGCTTCTTTCTGGCCTCTCCTTTGTGAAAAATCTATATCTATATCCATATCTGTCAATCTATACAAATATAATCACATCAATGAACATACACATGCGTATGTGCATATATGCATTCATCCATGTATGTACAGATATTGGTATTCAGTACATTTGTTCTTTCCTCTTTTTCCCTTTCTTTTTGATAATTCTTTCCTTAGCTACCCCCCTTTTCATGTACCACACCCTACCATCATTGTTTTACAATGTTACTGTTGCATAAATTGTTCTCACTTCACTCTACATCAGATCATACATCTTCCCAGGTTTCTCTGAAAAAAAACTTTTTTATTATTCCTTACCAAGTTATAAGCTAGTAAATTCACACACCATAGCATCATGGTTTTTTTTTTTCAGGCATTGCCTAATTTTTGAGTATTTCTATAGCTTCTATTTCTGTTATAATAATAAAAAATGCTCTAATCATTGATCTCTTTGATCCAAAAGGCTGGATCAATTCACAGTTCCACTAACATTGCATTATTGAGCCTATTATTCCAGTTCCTCCAACAACCGTCATTTTCTTCTTTAGTTGTCTTTAACAATATGATGGGTATCAGAGCAATTTGGAACTCTGCCCATAGAGCTATAAAAATATGCATACCCTTCGACCCTTCTAGGGCTATATCCCAAAGAGATCATACAAATGAGAAAAGGACCCACATGTATAAAAATATTCATAGCAGCTCTTTTTTGTGGTGGCAAAGAATTGGAAATTGAGAGGATGCCCATCAATTGGGGAATGGCTGAACAAGTTGTGGTATATGAATGTAATGGAATACTATTGTGCTATAAGAAATGATGAATAGGTTGATTTCAGAAAAACCTGCAAAGGCTTATGTGGTCTGATGCTCAGTGAAGTGAGCAGAACAAAGAGAATGTTGTACACAATAACAGCCATGTTGTGCAATGACTAATTGATAAACTTAATCCTTCTCGGCAATACAAGGATCTAAGACATCTCCAGAGACCTCGTGTTGGAAAATGCTAAAGAAAGAACTATGGAATTTGAACACAGATTGAAGCATACTATTCGCTATTTTTTTTCTTCTGTTGAGTTTTGTTTCCTCTTTCTGGTGGTTCCTCCTATTGCTTCTAATTCTTACTTACAACATCACTGATGTGAAGATATGTTTGATAGGAACGTATATGTATATACTATATCAGATTGTGTGCCATCTTGGGGAGGGTAGTGTGGAGGAAGGGGAAGGAAAATTTTAAATTCAAAAGCTTATTGAAGTGATTGTTGATAAATCAAAATAAATTAATAAAAAATAAATGAAATACTATTCAAGGGAAATAAAAAAATTGATCAATTAGAATTTTATTTATTTTAATTTTTTACTTAATAGTATTTTATTTTCTCCAATTACATACAGAGAGTTTTCAACATTTACTTTCATAAAATTTTGATTTCCAAATTTTTTTCACCCTCCCTCTTTACCTTCCCCCTCTCACAGATAGGCCATACATGTACATATATTAGAATTTTTTGCTACATTCTTTTGTGCTGTAATGAAGTTTTCTAAAATTCCATGAAGTAATGAAATCTATGCAGTGTCCATTTAATCTGACTCCTTTAATCAATTGTGCAAGGACTTACTAGCAAAATCTTAGATGTTAAGATGGGGTGACCCTCCCAAACATTCAATCAATCAATTCAGTAAACTAGATTTTCAAGAACTTTCCTATAAAGTCATATGAATATGCAAACAAACCTTTAATCAATTTAAATGCACAATAGGTTTTTGGGCCACAGGGTGAAAGGAAGATGACGTCACATTAGAAATATTTCCTAACTGTTTGAGATCACATTTCCAGGTTCATGTATTAAAACAACAAGTCAGTTGAATAGTGAATAGTTAAGTGATTAACTAGAGAATTGGAACCAAGTCTCTGAGAAGTAATTAATTCCCTTGGATACAGGGGTGTGGGTAGGAGGAATGCAGAGTAACTTTATGTCTCTTTTATCTCTCCCCTCCTGTGTCTTTGGATTAACTGGACCAGTGAAAGATAACACATCATACAAGAGCATAGAGAAATACTGAGGGAAACAGATTTTATGGGAATATTTACATATATACATGCACACATATATGTATGTATGTGTATATATATATATCTATATATACACACACACACACACACACACACACATACACACACATATGTGTATGTGTATATGCATTTTTCCTGGCAATTCTGGGAATATGTATATACATATACGTACATATATGTATAGGAGGTGGTAGCAATGACTATGGGATCTAGAGTGACTGATGAAAAATAAAGAAAGAGAGAGAGAGAGAGAGAGAGAGAGAGAGAGAGAGAGAGAGAGAGACAGAAAGAAAGAAAGAAAGAAGGAGAAAAGAAAGAAAGAAAGAAAGAAAGAAAGAAAGAAAGAAAGAAAGAAAGAAAGAAAGAAAGAAAGAAAGAAAGAAAAAGAAGGAAGGAAAGAAAGATGTACAGACAGATGTGAAAAAGCAGTCATATGAGAATGGTGTTGGTTTCAGGAAATGAGGAAGAAATAAATGTTTCTTCTTAGGCACAAAATACTGGGCCTAGAGCCATGAAAACTCATCTTGCTGAGATCAAATCAGCCCTCAGAAACCAGCTGTGTGACCCTGCGCAAGTCATTCAACCCTGTTTCCCTCAACTTCATCATCTTGAGAATGAGCTAGAGAAGAGAACAGCAAACAACTCCAGTATCTCTGCCAAGACAACCTCAAATGGGGTCACAAGGAGTCAGAATGGACTAAAAAATGACTAAAGAAAATGTACAATACACTATAGGAAGACAGCTACTGTAGAAACTCGAGAAAGAGATAGATCTAAAGTGAATTTCTGAGGTCTTTAATAATTAAAGAACAAAAAGAGCCAGGAGCTGTGAATTACCACATTGGCTACCAGTGTTCTCATGTGCCTCACCATTTAAATTACTTTTCTTATAAACTTTACTGTGCAAGAGGAGAGACCTCTCACATTTTGTAGCGAATGTTCCTTACCAGCTGTTCTTACTATGCTTGTTTACTAAATGCCCTTTGCTAAAAGACTAATTAGGTCTTGCTGATTATCCATAGGAAACATACCAGTTGTGACCCACGAGTGACAATTCTAGAATCCACTGAGACCTGAGGGACTACCCTTAGCATCCTTAAGAGAAAAGTAGTCAGTTGCCTACTGGGGACCAAGGCTGAAAAGTAAAGTGGGAGTTGTGGAAGTAACTTTAGTAGCGATGCTGCACTATGATCTTGCCTGCTCAATCGATAAAAGAATTACAAAACGTTGTTAGAGTCCTAAAGTTCAAAATGACTTTTGAAGCCGAAAGAGTGTTGAACTTGATGTCAGAAGGCCTGAGTTCGTATCTGCAGTCCACTGTTTGTCAAGTTAGTAAACTTGTCTAAGTTACTTCATCTTTCAAAACATGTAATGTGTATGAAGCATTATGATAAACATAAAGTGCTACATAAATGGAAGCAGCTGTTACTACTATTACAGCTACTACTACTACTAGTATTTTATTTAATTATTTTTAGTTTATTTTCTCCCCTCTTTCTCCCCAAGAATGCATGCAATTTCATATAGGCTGCACATTTACAATCATAATAAACATATTTCTACAATAGTCATGTTGTGAAAGAAGAATCAGAACAAAAGTGAACAGCCATGAGAAAGAAGAGAGAGAGAGAGAGAAAGAAAGAAAAAAGAAAGAAAGAAAGAAAGAAAGAAAAAAGAAGAAAGAAAGAAAGAAAGAAAGAAAGAAAGAAAGAAAGAAAGAATAGTATTTATTGACCTGCATTCAGAGTCCATAGTTCTTTCATTGTATGTGGATAGCATTTTCCATAATGAGTCTTTTTGGAATTGTTCTAGATCATCGTATTGCTGAGAAGAGCTAAGTTTATCAAAGTTGGTCATTACACAATATTGCTGTTATTGTGTACAATGTTCTCCTGGTTCTACTCACTTTACTCAGCATCAGTTAATGTAAGTTTTTTTCAGGTTTTTCTGAAATCTGCTCATCATTTCTTAAAGAAAAATAGTATTCCATTACATTCACCACAACTTGTTCAGCCATTCCCCAATTGATAGGCATCCATTCAATTTCCAGTTCTTTGTCACTATAAAAAATGCTGCTGTAAATGTTTGTACATGTGGGTCTTTTCCTCTTTTTTTATGATCTCTTTGGGAGACATAGTAGTGGTATTACTGGATCAAAGGGCAAGCACTATTTTAAAGCCCTCTGGACATAATTCGAAATTACTCTCCATAGTGGTTGGATCAGTTCACAATTCCACTAAGAATGCATTTAGCATTCCAATTTCCCCACATTTTCTCCAGCATTCATCATTTCACTTTTTTGTCATATTAGCCATTCTGATAGGTGTGATGTGGTGCTACTACTCTTACTATTATTAATCCATATTCTCGGGTTGGTTTGATGGAGTTCGAATAATTATGATTCTAGGTGAGTATGTTGTTATTATTCTTTTGGTTTAATATTTTGAAAATAATTATTCAGGTGGATATAATTACTGAATTTTGTAATTGAATGAAAGTTTTGTGACATAAGCTCATTTTCTGTGGGCTCCAGGAAACTATCATTGGGAAAATTCTAGGAATAGTAAGAACCTCATCTTGTTTGCACGTAGGTTTAATTTCTTCTACTAGATATCTACTAGATGTTCATCTCCTATACCTTGGAGATTATGAGTATTTGGCAAAGCAGCATGTGTGAATACATTCTGAATGACTGCAGGCAAGAAGACTTTTTTATGGAAATATTTAAGGTACAATACAATTTATCTGTTGAATTTCCAAATAAACATTTAGGGCTGTATTTTTAATATTCACATGTGCATTTACATATTACATATATGCATATACACATATACACACACATAGCCATTAGGTTAAGGGAGATAATGAACATTTGCCATATGATACTGGTCTCTGGGTCATAGGAATTCATTAGGTGCTATTTTTTAATATGCAGTTTTATGGTGCATAGATTTGCATTTCCTTTCATAATATTCATTGATCAATAACTCTAAATTCTTTAAAAAATAATCTATAATTATGATGATAATGACTTGGTCTTGAATTTCTTTCACAAACTCCTTTATTTTAGTTAAAAACAAGATAAAACAAAGCAGAAATAGAAACTCTCAAGAATCAGATTTGTTGCCAAATCCTTTTCCAGTATATGCTTTGTTGAATGTATGTGAATATTACCTTTATACAACCTTTTGATCTTACATTTGGATCTTAGCTCTATCACTGATTTTATTCAAAGGTAAAATACATATTCGGTTACATTCAACATATTTAATGTCATGTACATATTATCAGCTTTTGTAATGTTTATGTGAAATAGTGTGTGTTTCAGAAGTATTTCTACAAGTTAATCTTTCTATGGCTTCCTTAGGTGGCAAATCATGTGCTTAAAATTGTATGGATTTTACTTAAATATTTTTAAAATCAACTACCACACATTTAATTATTCCAAAAATGTACCTAAAGACTGATATTCTGCTCAAAACAAATAAACTGGTGTTTTTCAAATTGGTAATGTGAGCTATCAACAATCATAAGGAAAAAAACACTCAAAATATGCAAATATGCTAAAAATATATAGATTAAAACAATGCAGAATTCCTATATGACCCCAATTACATTGGCAATGATGACAAAAGAGGAAAATTATTGTAAGGTCTATGGGAAAATAAACACAATAATGCACTACTGCTGAAGCTATGAATCGGTCTAACCATTCTGAAAAACAATTTGGAATTATTCATAAAACATCATTAAATTATGCCTATTTTTGGCCCAGGGTACATACAAAATATACATGTATGTGAGCATGTATGTGTGTGCACATGGGTATATGCACATAGGTGTATGAGTACGCACATGCATACACACATGCCTATGTGTACATGTGCATGTGTACACTCATATGTTTATGGATAGGTGTATGTACATGTACATATGTATATATAAATGTACACTTCTGTATAAAATATTAATATATATGTTTGTATGTATATACACACAAATAAGTGCACATATACATACACCTACATTCACACATCCATCCATCCATCCATCCGTCTTTCCATCCATGAATATATACACACATGTATGATTATATACTCCTAAAGGAGTCAAAAGAGAGATGTGAAATTACCCATTTATACAAAAAATTGTCAGAGAACTTTTTGGTGAAACAAAGACCTGAAAAAAGAGTAGATATTCATCAACTGAGAAAAAGTTGAACAGATTAATATGTATGAATGGAAAGATATCATTATACCATAAAAATTAATGAAAGGGATGGTTCAGAGAAACCTGGAAATCCTTTATGAATTGATGCCGAGTGAAAATACCAAGAAAAATAAGAGGTGAACAACCAAAAGAACAATTTATATAATAATTAGAAAACTACACAGGGAAACTTTGAAATACTGAAGAACTCTGCTCTATGTAATAGCCAATCACGACTTCATAATACTGATGATAAATCATGCTTTCCTACTTTTGAGAGAAAGGTAATTGGCTAGAAGTACTTATTGGAACATACACTTTCAGACATGGCCAATGCATAGATTTACTTTATTGATCACTTATTGGTCACAAGGAAGACCTGTATTTCTCCAGAAAACAGGGGGAAGGTAACTTTTGGTTTGAAGGTTTTGATGGGTAGTAACATAGATGCCATAAAAAATTCTGCAGAACACAGAGATAAAACATTTTGAAATAAGCATTTAAGATCATAAGGGTATTTAAAAGATTCAGAGACAAGCAGGACAGTTTTGTTATAATTTTGTTAAATTTAAATGATAATAGAAATTAATATTTTATATACAATCTTTTTTAACTTCTTTGTATATTGAAACAGACATGTTTGTTGATTTTCAATTTTACAATGAAGAAGAAAATTAAAATTTAAAAGTGGCATTGCTTACATATCAATTGCAATAAATACATTTTTCTCAAAGTTTTAAAAACAAATGTTAAAAATTGTTTTTACATGTAATTGGGGAAAAATAAAAAAAATAATAAAAATCAAACTCAAAGAAAAATATGTTATTAGGAGACATTCTGTTTTTTCAGAGCTAAGTCCCAGCAAGTAAGCTGTGCCCTGAGCTTGGCATAACGTTTTGCAATTGCCCTCTGGATGAACATTGCTGCAACTAAATCATAGAACTGATGGTCCATGATTCAGGCAAGCATCAACACACCCAGACATGACATCCCACTATGAAGGTAATTTTTTGTCACTAGACAACCTGACCTCACTGTTGCTGCTTTACCTCATGCTGTTGCTATGCTACGCTGTTTGACACTTTGTCTAGCCACAAATATATAAATCAAGGTTTAGCCACACTGCAGTGGATTCCTCAATGGGGCCAGGGGCAGGGGAGGGGGGTGGCACATGTATCTTGTTCCCTTGTGACTTGTAAGCTGTTTCTTTGAAATTAAACTTCTGTTTGATTCTTGACAAGAAAAAAAAAAGAGAAAATTTTTCCTATTGGACATCATTTCAAGATGCCAGTTAAGTTTTTTGAAATCTATGCACAATATTTTTCTTCATTGCTTTATGATTGATGTGTCTCTCCCATAGAAAACCAAGGTATTTTTAAATAACCCTTTATTCTAATGGTTCAATTAGAGCTTTACATGTATCAGTTCCAAGATGGTGTGCCCTCATCAGAGAAGGTGCTGTGCTCTATGATCAAAGGAGAATTGAAGTAGCTCAAAAGAAACATGAGATGTGGAAATTTAGAGAAACCATCCCAAATGTTCACATGGACTACTTGTGCCCTACCTGTAGTAGAGCATTCTGAGCTCATATTGGTCTGATCAGCCACAGTCAGAGGCATTGTGACTTGACTCTAACATAGTGATATCATTTTGGTGCTCTTCTGGAATGAAGGACAACAACGACTGCATTGCACCTTTACTGCTTAGCATAGTGTGTAGAACATAGTGAGCATTTAATACATGTTTGTTAACTAATTGACAACATAAAAGTGATTATCTACCTATCTACAGACCTACCTGTCTATCTATGTATAGATATGGATACATAGATGGATAGATGGATAGATAGATAGATAGATAGATAGATAGATAGATAGATAGATAGATAGATAGATAGATAATAGATATAGATGACATAGATATTGCCCGGTAGTACATTGGATAGAGTGCCAGGCCTGGAGTCAGGGAGACTCATCTTCCTGAGTTCAAATATGGCCTTAGACATTTACTAGCAATATAACCCTGGGCAAATCACTTAATCCTGTTTGCCTCCATTTCCACATCTATAAAACAAGCTAGAAAAGGAAATGGCAAACAACTCCAGTATCTTTGCCAATAAAAAACCAAATAGGGTCATGAAAAGTTGGACACAACTAAAAAATGATAAATACACACACACACACACACACATACACACATACACAAGTATGTATATTTAGATACATGTATCTTGTGTATATACATACATAAATTTACATATGATTATCATATCATATATCATATTACTTCATATTATGTCATATTATGTTGTTATATTATGTTACATTATGTTATGTTATATCATATTATATTATATATAGTGAAAATGGAATTTTAATATCACAAATATTAACTAGTATTAAACAATATTGTTTTGTCAATTTGCTGTTGGTGGATTTGTCAATTGGTCCATCCACTCAGGGAAATAACTTCCAATTATATGAAAAATACATAAAATTGCACACACATTTGTCCAGAAGTGAAATATTATAGTTTTCATTCAATTGTTCTTATTTAACAGCTAGGCCAAAAGTCACAAATAGGCCTAAATATTCAGAGTAGTAACATTTGTAAGAATGGTACCCTGGCTGAACAGATTGCAGCAGAACCCAAGGAAAAACATACAGCACAAAATAAAATACAACAATGCAAATGAAGGTAACATTAAAGGTAACACAAACTCAAATCAATATTGCTTCCAAATTTCTCAATTTTAAAACCATATACTTCTTTCTTTTTAAAGAAATATGTATTTGTGCATTTTTCTTTTACATCATCTATATTTTCCTCTGTAATTCTCCTCTGACACCTCCAAGAAAGTCATTCTTATGGCAAATTTTTTCTTTCTTTTTTTTTTTTTTGATTAAGCAATATTGACTGGACAAAAAAAAATCATGCAAGTTGACCTCCAGCTCTGCAAAGGAAGGGGAGCTATTTAACTATATATCTTTGGGGGGAGGGCATGTTGGCACATATAGGTCTGCAAATTTTTTATTGTTTTGTGGTTGTATTTTCCCATTTGTATTGTTATAGCCTTTGTGTGTTATACACGCACAAACACAAACATAGATATACATGTATATGTATTCATCGTATTTGTCATTTTTTTCTTTGCAATAATATTCAATTATGGAGAAGGAAATGGCAAATCACTTCAGCATCTTTGCCAAGAAAACCCTGAAAGAGGTCAGAAAGAATCAGAGATGACTGAAAAATAACTAAACAACACCAACAATATTCCATTATATTAATGTACCGATTTTTCTAGACATGACCCAATTAGTAGACATTTAGTTTACAGTTCTTTACTATGCTGAAATGCACTGCTGTAAATATTTTTGCATATATGCAACCTTTCTTTTAGTCAATGGTGTCTTTGGCTATAAGTGCCTAGCAGAGGAATCTTCAGGTTAAGAAGTATAGTCATTTTGTCCATAATTCCAAATTGCTTTCTGGAACAATTATACTAATTAACATCTACACCAACAATACCTTAGTGTTCTTGTTGTTCTGCAATCCCATTCCCTGTAATCTTTGTTATTATGTTGTGTATACATTGAAATTTAAGGGTTGTTTGATTTTCATTTCCTTTATTCTTTTTGATTTTGGAATATTATTTCATATGATTTGCCTTTCCATAGCTCTGTTTTCTAAAATAGAATTTCCGTTTGTCACTTACTTATTGCACATTCCTTTTCTGTTAATATATGTTAAACTTCAAATATTGAAAGAAATAAAAAATTACTCAAAATCACAATATTAGGTGGTTTTGCAGAAATGCTTTGTTTTTATTGTTCTGTTGTTTTTTACATGGGTAAATACTATTGGGAGTTGTTTGTTGGGAGTAATTGATGTGTCAAAATAATATGTAATAATTAAAATATATCTATAAATTTACAGTAGTTACAATTTTAAAGAGTCTTGGAATAATTTAGTCTAACATCATCATTTTACAAATAAGTTAATTAAGGCATAAAGAAGTTAAAATCCAAGGTTACATACATACTAATTAGAAGAATCAAGACACAAATCCTAAAGATAATGATGACCCAACCAGTGCTCCCAACCATGCTTTTTAAGACAATTTAGTTTAATTCATGTCAGACAATAAATCTTAAATGTACCAAGTAGGCTTGTGTCTCAAAGACATTCATTTAGATGGTTGCAATGCTTTTATTTTGTGAAAATAAACATTTTGTTCCACAGACTATATCCTGCCTTCTTCCCTCCCTTTCCTATGTAGCAATAGCAGTAATATATTATCTACATCATCCGTTTTTGGAGAGAAGAAGAAGAAGAAGAAGAAGAAGAAGAAGAAGAAGAAGAAGAAGAAGAAGAAGAAGAAGAAGAAGAAGAAGAAGAAGAAGAAGAAGAAGAAGAAGGAGGAGGAGGAGGAGGAGGAGGAGGAGGAGAAGAAGAAAAAGGAAAGAAAGGAAAAGAAAGGAAAAGAAAAGAAAGGAAAAGAAAAGAAAAAAGAAAAGAAAAGGAAAGGAAAGAAAAGAAAAGAAAAAAGCACTTATAGTCTTGGGCTTGCAATGTATTTTCTTCAAATGTTTCCTAAGATTATCTGTTTCAGTACTGTATCAGTACTGTGAAGGAGTTATTAACATTTCTTATGTCACGTGATCCCATTGGCTGTATGGTTAACCTTATAGACTTCTTAGAATTATGTTTTGAAATGCATGAAATAAACTGCATAGGATTAAGAAGGAAATCAAAACCTTGAATAAACTGGCTTTTTTTCCCATACAAATTCAGAGATGTCATCAAACCTATTCACAGACTTCCAGGTAAAAACTGCTGGTCTGGTGGGCATAATTATGTTTTAAAGGCAAACAGAATGAGCATATATGCTTAACTTTAGTTCTGTAAATTTTTCTCTGTTTCAATTTCTTCAGCTGCCCATAATTATCACAGAGTGCTTGAGGATTAAATTAATTTAAAATATAGTTATCTGGTTCTCTTCACTATTAACTTAGAGTATACTTGAACAAGCTACTGCCCTAGGCAAGAGGAAACTTTCTAAATTATGCAGTATACTCTGGAAATTAATTATACACTCTAAATCACCTGTCTTGATATCAGTAATCTGTTTTATGAAGAAAAAAATGAGAAGAACCTATGACATTAGAGGATGTGAGTTCAAATCTTTGTTTTGACATTACTTTTGTGGCCTCAGACAATTCATTTACCCTCTTTGAATCTCAATGTTATTATTTGTATATTAACAGGTTTAGGTTAGATGACCATTTGTGTCCCTTCTAAATTGAAATCAATGCTCTTATTAAAGACTAATGTTAAATTGAATCAGAAACTGTCTAATATTATCCTGGAAAAGCAGAAACTGAACACTATCATTTTTCAGCATCTATAAAACTCATACCTCATTGTACCATCAAAGTGCAAGGCAATAGTGAGTTCTTGCAGCTTAGGCCAATGAAGCACAAGCTCTAATAGATCTTTTCTTACTCTGGAGAGGTTTTAAAAATGTATTCAGTGATGGACCAAAGAGGTTTGCTGGACCCTAGATGACAATCAAGTTCATAGATCCTAATCATAAAGTTAGGGAAGGGTGATGGATTTTTGTTTTTTATTAGCTACAGTTGCTCCCACAAGTCTGTTAAGTTATAGAATGCTTATGTTCTCTATTAATTGATAACGTACCTGTGCAAATGAAATGACGGATTCCAGAAACATTAAAAGAGTTTTCAAGCAGATTATAAAGAGCACCTATGTTAACTTATCTTGCTCCTTAGAAATTCTGTCTGTTATTTAATGGGGATATGGAGCCTTCATAACTGAAATTTCTTTCTTTAAATTCTAAACCTTTTACCAACACAAATTACTATGCAAATGCAAAATCCCTTGTTTCATTGGAACAGTAAAGAAAAAGAAATGTAAAAGGGAAAGTAGAAAGGGAAAAATAAATCCGTCTGAATGCAGAATTTCAGAGAATAGCAACGAGTGAAAAGAAAGTTTTCTTAAATGAGTAAAGCAAAGAAAAAGAAGAAATACAATAGAATGGGAAAGACAAGACATCCATTCAAGAAAATTAGAGATATCAAAGGAAAGTTTCATGCAAAAGTGAGCAAGATAAGAGGCAAAATGATAGGGATTTAATTGAAGTAGAAGAGATTAAGAAGAGATGGCAATAATACACAAAAGAACTATACAAGAAAGATCTTAATAGTGAAAATGACAACGGTGTGGTTACTGATCTAGAGCCAGACATCCTGAAGAATGAAGTCAAATGGGCCTTAGGAAGCATTACTGACAATGAACTTAGTGGAGAATTTATAAGAATACAAGTAATTCCCCAATTGACAAATGGCCAAAGGATATAAACAGGCAGTTTTCAGATGAAGAAATTAAAGCTATCTATAGCCATATGAAAAAAATTCTCTAAATCACTGTTGATTAGAGAAATGCAAATCAAAACAACTCTGAGGTATCATATCACACCTATCAGGTTGGCTAACATGACAAAATAGGAAAATGATAAAGGTTAGAGAAGATGTGGGAAAATTGGAAAACTAATTCATTGTTGGTGGAGTTGTGAACCAATCCAACCATTTTGGAGAGCAATTTGGAACTATGCCCAAAGGGTTATAAAAAAAAATATGCATACTGTTTGACCAGCAATACCACTTCTAAGACTGTATCCCAAAGAGATCATTAAAATGGGAAAAGGACTCACATGTACAAAATATTTATAGCAGTTCTTTCTGTAGTTGCAAAGAATTGGAAATTGAGGGGATACTCATCAATTGAGGAATGGCTGAACAGGCTGTGGTATATGAAAGTAGTAGAATACTATTGTGCTATAAGAAATGATGAATGAGCAGACTTCAGAAAAAACTGGAAAGACTTGTATGGATTGATGCTGAATGAAGTGAGCGGAATCAGGAGAACATTGTACACATTAACAGTTACTCTGTATGATGACTAACTATGATGCACTTAGCTCTTTTCAGCAATGCAAGGATCTAAGACAATTCTGAGTCTCATAATGGAAAATGCTATCCACATCTAGAGAAAGAACTATGGAGTCTGAATGCACATTGAAACATACTATTTGCTCATTTTTTTCCCTTCTGTTTTGTTTCTTCTTTCTTGTGGTTCCTCCTATTGGTTCTAATTCTTCTTTACAACATGACTAATATGAAAATATGTTTAATAGGAATGTATATGTGCAACATATATCAGATTTCCTGCCATCTTGGGAAGGGAGAAGGGGAGAGAGGGGGAGAAAATTTAAAACTCAAAAGCTTATGGAAGTGAATGTTAGAAACTAAAATGAAGTTAGTGCATGTGATGGAAATCCAGCTTGGCTATTTAAAACAGTAAAAAATGGTGCTATTAAAGTGTTATAATAAATATACTAGCAAATTTGAAAAGCACAACAGTGGCCACTCAATTGGAAAATACCAATTTACATCCCAGTCAGAAAGAGGGGCAATACCAAGGAATGTTCACATTACTGAACAATTGCACTCATTTCATATGTTAGCACTCTTATGCTTAAAAGTGTGCAAACTAGTTTTCATCAGTATGTGAACTGAGAATTACTAGAAGAGCAGGCTGTTTTTTGAAAAGCCAGAGGAACTAGAGACCAAATTGCCAATATTTGCTGAATTACAGAGAAAGCAAAGGAATTCCAGAAAAACAACAACAGCAACAACCAACTAACCAACCAAACAAACAAACACACATCTACTTCTGCTTCATTGACTAATACCTTTGGCTGAGTGGATCACAGCAATGTGTGTCAAGTCCTCACAGAGACTGGAGTACCAGATCATCTTCTTTGTCCCCTGAGGAACATGTATGTGGGCCAAGAAGCAATAGTTAGAACTGAATATGGAACAACTGATTGGTTTAATACTGGAAAACAAATACACATGACTGTATATCGTTACCTTAGTTACTTAACTTATATTCAGAGTACAACATGAAACATGTCAGGCTGGATGAATCAAAAGTTTGAATTAATATGGCCAAGAGAAATCAACAACTGACTACCATAAAAATACTACTAATAAACCTTAGATTTCATTCATCCAAACCATATGGAGCAAGAAGAGTGTCCCATGGAAAATTGAGAAGGGAAAGGGGCAAGAGCTGCTATCCATAAAATAAATAAATAAATAAACAAACAAACAAATAAATAAGTAAAAATTGGACAATACCAGCGATCAATGATCATACTTTTCACACAGCAATTGGGAGTGCAAAGAGGAGCTTAGGGCAAACAGGGGAAGGCTTGGAATTATGATTTTATCTTTGATCTTTGCTTTAAAAATTATGTTTTTTTTTAATTAGCAAGTATTCATTTTCTCTCCCTCTCATCACCCCCCACAACTGGAAAAATAAAATAAAAACAAAGCTTTTCTAACAAATATGCTTAGGCAGCCAAAAAAAAAGTCCCACATTGGCCATGTCCAAAAATATGTGACTCAAACTCACTGTTTTTTCTGTCAAGTGGAGAATAGCATTGTGAATCACTTGGTTTCTGCAATAATGATGGGTTGTGGTGTTGATAAGAATTGTCTTTTTAAGCTGTTCTTTTTGACACAGTGTTAATATTGATCAGTTTTTCTTCTGCTCACATCACTCTGCCTCAGTTCATAAAAATAACTTAAAGTTTGATGGAAACCACCTCTTTTCTGCTGACCTTCTCATTTGTCTATTTTGTATAATTTTAATGATATCCACTATTTTTTTTTACTCCTATGCATCACATTTCTACAAAGTTGACCTTGGGTTCTCAAAGCCTTTGGCAGCAGAGTACAAACTCTTCTGAAACCCTACAGGGTAAAGATTTCAAGTAGAACCCAGTGATAGATAGACTATATTTGTCTGTTATCTAATGACCAATCTAAATCAATTTGTGTTCATTTATGAACAGGTCATCTATAGGGAGACTAGATTTTCAGCCACAAAAATTCAGTAAAGCAATCTTTTAATTTATATAGTAGGTGTGATCTTAAACAGCGACAAGAGATTTCACACTAAAGAATTTGCAAATAAATTATTGACAAAAGAAAGAGACCAAAATACACCTAAAATAATTTGGCTTTCTTAATGTATCACAATGATAAGTCCTACTATGTTATTGTCTGTTTCTTATGGAACTGGAGCTTTTAGGAAGGCATTGCCTTTTGCATTATGTCCAAAACAATGAAGATGTCTGGAACCATGACTTGATTAGTTTTTCTCCAGTCATGTTTGGATGCATTAGAAAAGACATAAAATGAAGTTGGGATCTTAAAATGTTTTAAAAAATTATATGACATTATATTGTGTGAAATGAGTGTTTTAGCTCATGCAGAGTGCTCTAGCTCAGAATATAGTAATAGTTTATTTCAATATTATTATTATTCAGGCAGGAAACATCAAACTAATGAATGGAAATGCTGCATTCACAAGTCCATTAAAACAGTTATAATTACAACATCAGGATCTACTCTCCTTTTTCAGTTTGCTTACTTGTCGAAAGTACTCAAGCCACTGAGGAAAATTTAGTATTAAAACTGAACTTGTGAACTATTTGACAACTTGAAAACATAAGCATATAATTGGAAATCCGACTTTGGAAAATGAAAAACGGAATGTCAAATTGTAAAGAGATATGAATATTTATCTTGAACCATTAATACATGGGGAACTACAGAATTCAATGAAGCTAATGTACTTTGAGCTATACATATGGCAATTACTAATTATTCAGGTTTCTCTGATAAACTCCTAGAATGCATTATAAGTTACATGAAGATATATAGACAAACTGATTTTATACTGAATATTATTTACAAATAGTACCATAATTAGGTAAATGAGGACACAGATATTCATATAGATGACAAAGGCATGCATGTACAAATAGATATATATTTAGACATTATGAATTATAGATATAGAAGTATAGGTATACATATAGATGATATAGATAGAGAATATAGATATATATATAACCAAATTATATATAAATATATAAATTTGTGTATATACATGCACATGCATACACAGATATGTATGTGTGTATACACACACAGAGACATACACTTACACATTTCCATGCATATATATACACACACACACACTAACAATGCATAATATATTAAATAGGTATATGTGATACACAAATATGTAAAATGTGGGAATACTCATATACACATATGTTTGTATGCACACATATGCACACATTATATATATATGGCATATGGAGATGTCTACCTATATCTATCTCTCTATGTATCTATATACATATGTGTGGCTATATGTGTAAGGAAATGTCTGTGTATATATGCATAACTTTATATATATATATATGCATATACATGGAGGATAGTAGAAGATCTTTGTCTTCTTAGTTTTGTTACATAATTCTATATTCATATGAATGATGAACAATTAAGCTGGCTGGTATCATATGATCTTGAGTCATTTTGGATAGATATGCCAATTTCTGACTAGGGTGACAAGTTTACTATTTCAAAACTGTGTCATGTCTTTGTGTGGACAGTGATGTATCCTGAACTAAACAGTTTAATCAATTTAATATTCTAAATATTTTCATGTGTTTTGAATAATTATGGAGAACAATCATAAAGCCTAGTTCCAAATATAAAATAAACATTCTATAGAATTCCCCCTCAACTGTATTTCCCTACTCCCACCCCAAAGACCTGTTCCTATGCAGGTGAAGTAATTATAAAAAGATAGAATTATATCAAAATGATTTGTCCACATACTTTAATCAAAACTGAACCAAATTTTTTTTTGAAAAAAATTGTATATTTTCAACTGAATTCTTCAAATACATGACATTGATGCAGCCAAATAAAATGAAGAAATGGGATGTTTGAATTCTGGCAGCAGACAGAAGAGAATAAGGAGAACACATGAAGTGGTTCAGATGTAGATTTCTATTTGAGCTCTCATATACAGGAGCTAAGGATCATTTCTTTTTTTTGTTGTTTGTTTTATTAGGGTTACTGCAAGTGTAATTGGGTTATACAGAATGTGTACAGATAGTTACTGACTGCTTGCAACTACCACCCACCTGTGGCTCAGCTTTTGGAAATGATAAAAATAATCGACTCTCTGATTGCCTTTGGCAATCAATGATTCCTTGAACACTGAGAGATCCTTGGGCCCTTTCACTATCACTCCAGAGGCAGGGAAATTACCTTCTACTTTAATGGGAAAAATGAACAAATAAGGAAGCAAAAACTGCTGAATGTCTGGATTCAACTCTTCCATGTAGCAAAAGTAGCGTGCTATTCATCCACATTGAACATGTACTCTACTATAAGAGCTTGGTATTATCCCGGTATTATCCTGGTATTATCCCCCCTTGTGTTTCCTTTCCTGAGTACATTATTAAATAACCACCTAGAGGTGGATGTCTAGATATAAGGGTGATCTTGTGAGTTTGAGAGATCTGGAGGAGCAGGCTTCGATGAGTAGAACTGGCAACAAGGGGAACCTCTACATTGGAAAAGTCAATTACCAAAACAACTGTTCTTACTATGCTAGGTGACAACATAGCTGGAAGCTGAAAAGGAGTTTGTCATCTTGCATACTTTTGACTGAAAATAGGCAGAGGACATCTGCTTATGTTTTGAAGGGTACCCATTACATGGAAACCTGTTAATCATAGATTAAAGTAAGCTGAGTAAAGTGGTATCATTTTATCAGAAAAGAAAAAGGAAAAGACTTCTCAATAGGGAAATACACATACAGATATGCAGATATATGAATATGTATATAAATATATACCAATATGTTATATACACAACACATTTATGTATAAGCACATATGTGCACATATGCACATTAGATATATATATGCATGTGTATTTATGTATATTACAAGCAAACAATAACAAATCCTTGTTCAGGAGGTCACAATATCAGAGATCCCAGAATGGTAGCCCTTCAATGCCTGTGCTGAGCCACTATAGCAGTATAGAAATGTGGCAAATCAAGAGTTTGTCACATAAGTTAGACATAAACACTAACAGCAGGAAAGGTACAAACTGAACATTTTATTCCTAGCAATGAAGAATAAAGGAATGTCTGTAATGGCCTGCAGGGAATTTGATATGTTTTTGCTTCTACTGGTACTAAGTAACAGTGGTGTTACTTTTGCTGAGTTATCAAGAAGAATGAGATATTTCTGATAAAAGGAAAATGGAAGAATTGTTTCACCGGATAAATGAAAAAAAACCCTGAAGATTCAGAAAGGCATTCTTACCTGCGTCAGAAGATTAGAGATTAGAAGAATTTAAAATAATGAATATTCAATCAATATCTCTAGGAAAATAAGAGTTACAAGATTCTTTCCATATGGTTAGGAGCTGAATATTCTGTAGATAAATTAGCTTCTTTTCCAAGGAATGAGATTGTAATGCGGCAAGTGCCATCAGGAGTGAAACTATTCAGAAATGGTCAAAAGGAGAGACAAGTTGTGGTGGTAACTGACTCTGCTGAGGAATACTGAGGTTGCCATATGGTGACCTATTATGCATAATAAAGAAGTATTCTCTCTTCTCATGGTACTTGTATGTTACTAAGATGGAGAACTGTCAGAGAACTGCCAAAAATGGATGACCAACATATATTTTTGGTGATATACATCCTTACAAATGATACTTCCAGAAGGAACTAATAAAGCATTTTTAGGAATTACATATATTTTACTAAGAAATTCAAGATTTGGGGAGGTATAGGAGACATTTACATCATTGCTGTTGGTTGGATACAATGATGCAGAAGAAGTTGGAATTAGAAAATGAACAACTGACTTATAAAGTGGTACTGGGGAATGGTATTTAGATTTCTAGCTCTTGAATTAACATATAGGAATGACAGACTTTTTTTAGAAAACAGTACAATACAGATCATAAAAAGTTAGCAAAATATATATTAACCTGGTTCTATGAATCTTATTTAAAAGACTTTAAATTGGCATTAATTGTACAGGTAGGTACAGTGGATAGGGTTCAAATGTGGCCTCAGATACTTACTAGTTGTGTGACCTTGGGCAAGTCATTTAACCTTGCTTGGCTTACTTTCCTCATCTGTGAAAAGAGCTGGAAGAAATAGTAAACTACTCAAATATCTCTTCCAAGAAAACCTCAAATGGGGTTATGAAGAGTTGGACAACAGCAACAGGGAAGCTAGGTGGCACAGTGGATACAGCACTGGCCTTGAAGTCAGGAGGACCTGAGTTCAAATCCGGCCTCAGACCAAACACTTGCCACTTACTGTCTGTGTGACTCTGGGCAAGCCACTTAACCCCAATTGCCTTAAAAAGAAAATGAAAAAACAAGAAAGGCACACATACACACACACACACACACACACACACACACATACACACATATACTGTGTATATATATACACACTCAGAGAAAGAAAGAGATTGATAGATAATGCACTTACATATACATACCCATAGGCATACATATACTATATCCATATATGTATAAATGCATATAAGTATGTGTGTCTAATGTATATCTGTGTTCGTATATGTATATATGTGTACGTGTATATATGTATATATGTGTGTGTATATATATGTATATATATATATATACATGTATAATTTCTATCTCTCTTATCCATCTATAATTTTGTGCAAGTTAGTTGCAATAGAGTGTATCAGGTACATTCCATGAAGAAGAAAGTCAGAAAAGAGAATTGGTAACTCACAGGAGAAAAAAACCAAAAATAAAGCAAAAAAAAAAATATATAGATCAAGCATTCTGTGACATTACATATCTATACACAAATGCTCAAAGCAGGGTAATAAACAATGTGAACTAGAAATTTTCATGCAAGGAGATAAATCCTACCTCATGGTTCCTGCAGAAAACTTGTCAGGAAAAAATGAAACTTGTCTGGATGTAAATTATGCCTGGAATATAACTATCTAAAATTTATATTATTCCAAAGGAATAGAATTGATAGAAAAGAATTTTGAAGTAGCATTATAGATTTAGAAGATACTCATAAGTGGAAGTACAGGAAAGAGAAATGGGCAACACAATAGGGAGCATTTGGGTAAGGATCAGGATAGAGAGAAATACAAATGACAGAAATAGTAGAGATTTCCATAAGACCTCCAACAGACCATGCACTAAGTAGGAAGAATATGCTGAGGGCTTCAAGAACAATATCACAAGACCTGCATGAAACCACTACATTTCTATGGCCATACCCATATATGTAAATGCATACATAAATGTAGATATAGATGTGGAGATATAGATAAATTAATTATTCAAAATTGGAAGAAGCTGAAAAAGGAGTTGTTATTTTGCATCTGACTTTAACTAAAGAGAAACAGAACTCATGCAGCAATAATGGGGCTGCTGGGAGATGTTGGGCCATTCTATCTTTAAGTCCATGATAGAGAATAATAAAAAGCTAATTTAGAATGATTCGAGATGATTAGATTTCAAAGAAGTTGGAACAAAAAAGAGCTTTACAAAAAATGACAGATGAATGACAAAATTAGTTACATTTTTTTCTGATTTGATTTGATTGCTGAGTTGATTCACTGATATTTAAAAACTCATGGAAAAAAATAGATTTTTCCACAGTTAGATCTGTTACAAATGTTGTAATTCTCAGAAAGAGGAAGAGTGCAAAATCTAACAGGTATAGTCCAGTAAGCTTGACTTCAAATGCTGTCAAAATTTTGTTTTTATTTTATCTTTATTGAATGATTGAATTATTTATTTTAAATATAATTTTATTTTCCCCAGTTGCATGTCAAGATAATTTTTAGCATTCATTTTTATAAAATTTCGAATTTCAATTTTTTCTCCCTCTTTCTCTCCTTTTCTCTCTTCTGAAAATGGTAAGGAGTTTGATATAGTTTGTACACATGCTATCATCTAAAATTTCCACATTAGTCACAGTTGTGAAAGAAGAAACAGATCAAAAGGAAAAAAAAATGAGAAAGTATAAAGTAAGAGAAAAAATATGCTTCAGTCTGCATCCTGAGTCTGTCACATCGTCATCTGGTTATGGATAGCATTTTCCTTCATTCTTTCTTTGTGTCTGACTTGGACAAATGTGTTGCTGAGAAGAGCTGAGTCACTTATAGTTGATCATCACATGATGTTGCTGGCAATGTGTATAATGTTTTTTCTGGTCCTACTAATTTCATTTTGAATCAGTTCATACAACTCTTTCCAGGTTTTTCTGAAACCTACCTGTTCATAATTTCTTACTGCGCAATAGCATTACATTATTTTCATATGCCCCAGCTTGTTCAGGCATTCACAATTGATGGGCATCCCCTCAATTTTAATATTTTGCCACAAAAAAAAGCTGCTATAAATATTTTGCTCGCATAGATCCTTTTCCCCTCTTTATGATATCTTTGGTATACATACCTAGTAATGGTATTATTGGAAGAAAGGGTATGCACAATTTAGTTGCCCTTTGGGCAAAGTTTCAATTTACTTTTCAAAATGGTTAAATCAGTTCACAACTCCACCAAAAGTGCATTAGTGTCTCAAATTTCCCACATCTTTCTCCAGTATTTATCATTTTCTTTTTTCTTTTTTTTTTGTCATATTAGTCAATCTGAATGGTTTTCAGGTGGTACTTCAGAGTTGTTTTAATTTGCATTGCTTTAATCACAAGTGATTTAGAGCACTTTTTCATATGCTTATAGATAGCTTTGATGTTTTCATCGAAAAACTGCCTGTTAAATCCTTTGACCATTTATCAATTAGGGAATGGCTTGCACTCTTGCAAATTTGACTCAATTCTTTATATGTTTGAGAAATGATGCCTTAACCAGAGATACTTGCTGTAAAAATCATTTGTCAGCCTTCTGCTTTCTTTGTAACTGTGTTTGCATTGTTTTATTTTTTGAAAGCTTTTAAATTTAATATAATCAAAATGATCTATTAAACATTTTGTAATACTCTCTAGCTCTTGTTTGGTGAGGAATGTTTCCCTTCCCCCAAAATCTGATAAATAGAGTATTCTTTACACTGCTAATTTGCTTATGGTGTCACCCTATATGTCTAAATCATGCCAAAGGTCTATCGTATCTAACTTTTCTTATCTTCTATTTACCTCTTTAGTTTTTCTTGTTTATTTTTTGTTGGATTTATTGAGCTCTGAGAGGGGACAGTTCATGTTCTCCACTATTATGGTTTTCTTGCTGTAACTCAATTTCTCCTTAAGAATTTGTATGCTATACCAATTGGTATATACATGTTTAATATTAGAATTGCTTCATTGTCTATGGTACCTTTAAGCAAGATGTAGTTTCCTTACTTATCTCTTTTAATAGGTCTATTTTTGTTTTTACTTTGTCTGAGATCATGATTGCGAACCCTGCTTTTTTTAACTTCACCTAAGCATAACAGATTCTGTTCTAGCCCCTTACCTTTAATCTGTATGTGTTGTGTCTCTCTGTTTCAAGTATGTTTCTTTTAAACAACATATTCTAGGATTCTGGGTTTTGATCCATTCTGGTATCTACTTACATTTTATGGGAGAGTTCATCCCATTCACATTGCAGTTATGATTACTACCTGTGTATTTCCTTCCATTCTATTCCTTCTCCTGTCTGTTCTCTCTTTAGAAATGTTTTGCTTATGTATGTCACCTTCCCCAATCTTCCCTCTTTTCTTGCAGTCCCCACATACCCTTTACTTGATCTACTCCCCTCCTACTTCCCTGCTGGGCAAGACAGGTTTCTATATTCAACTAATTGCATATGTGATTCCTTCTTTGAGGCAGTACTGATGAAAGTAAGTTTCAAGTGACATCCATTGCTTACTGTCTCATCTTACCCTCTACTGTAATAGGTCTTTCTCACCTCTTCATGTGAGATAATTTACCCAATTTTTCCTCTCCCTTCCTTCTGTACCCAGTGTACTGCTCTTTCTCATCCCATAGTTTTATGTCATTCCCTCAAATTCACCTTATACCCATAACCTATGTTTATATATATTCTCTCTAGCTGTACTTGTAGTGATACAATTTTTAAGAATTGTATCATCTTCATGTGTAAGAATGTAAATGGCTTAGGCTACATTGAATCCCTTATGTTTTTTCTTCAGTTTTTACTTGTCTATGCTTCTCTTCAGTCTTGATACTGGAGGTCAAGTTTTTTGTTTAGTTCTGCTCTTCTCATTATGCAAACTTGAAGTCCTTCTCTTTCACTGAAAAACCATTTTGTCCACTGATGTATTATGTTTCATTTTGCCAGGCAAATAATTCTTGATTGTAGTCCTAGCCCCTTTGCCCTCTTGAATATCATGCTACATTACCACTGGTCCTTTAATGCTGCAGCTGCCAAGTGTTGTGTAACCCTGATTGTGACTTCTGATATTTAAATTGTTTCTTTCTGGTCACTTCTAGTATTTTTCCTTGACATGATAGTTCTGAAATTTGACTATAATGTTTCTTGGAGTTTTTATTTTGGAATCTCTTTCCTGAGGTGATTGGCAGATTCTTGAAATTCCTGCTTTGCCCTGTGGTTCCAGGATATCAGAGTAGTTTTTCTTGATAATTTCTTGAAAGATGGTGTCCAGTTCTTCCTTTTCACTATGGCTTTCAGTTAGGTAAATGATTGTCTCATTGTCTCTCCTATATCTTTTCTGGATCAATTGCTTTTCCCAAGAGTTATTTTAAATTTTCTTCTATTTTTTTCATTCTTTTGAAATTTTAATTGATTCTTAATGTCTCATAGAGACATTAGTTTCCACCTGCCTAATTCCAAGTTTTAGGTGTTGTTTTCCTCAATTAGCTTTTGTGCTTTCTTTTCCATTTCTCCAATTGTATTCTTTAAGGAATTGTGTTCTTCAGTGGATTGTTTTTAATCTCCTTTTTCATTTGGCAAATTCTACTTTTTTAGCAGTTTTCCAAGCTGTTGACTCCTTTTTCATAGTTCTCTTGCATTACTCTCATTTCTTTTCCTATTTTCTCTTCTACCTTTCTTCTATGATTTTTAAGCTCCTGTTCGAACTTGGGCTTGAGACAACTTCCTGTTTTTCTTTGGTGTTTTGTCCATTGCTGTTTTGAGATTTTTGTCCTCTTCTGAATTTGTGTCTTGGTCTTTCCTGCCACAATAATAACTTTCTAACGTCAAATTTTTTTTTTTGGCTCATATTTTTGGGACTGTTTTTCTTTCCCTTAAGTTTGAGCAGTATATCCAGGTTGGAAGGGCTGCAGACACTGAATGTTTACCTGATGCTGCACTGATGTTGCCCTGAGGCCCCTGGGGAACCCTTTTGTCTGCTGCCCTGATGAGGGGGTGGAAAGGGAAGTGCTGGTGCTGATGCTGCTGGACACCACTGGGGTCTGGCAGCTTACCTGGTGCTGAGTTGAGGTACTAGTGGTTTTGTCTGGTATGTTATAAGGTCTGGTTGGGTGTTTCTTGGTTTCCCAGGGGCTAAAATCAAGCTCATGGAGATATGGCCTACTTTGTTGTCATGCTGGAGGATGCCTGTTTTCCCAGGGCTATGCTGCAGCTCATTATATTTCTTGGAGGTGGAGTCTGCTGGTTTCCCTGGATATGCTAAGGAATTGGGGGGGGGGAGAAGCATTGGTGATTTCCCACTCCACCACATTGGGGTACGGGATCTACTGTTGTTTTTCTGAGGTGGAAGTTGATGCTGGTTTCCTGGGCTGCTTAGGAAGTTCTGGATTCACTCCACATTTACCTGATTGAGATGGAACTTTGTTGCTCATCTTCCAAGTTTCTTCATCTGAAAAAATTTTTCACCTTGTCTTTTTGCTGGTTCTGCCAGTTTAGGAATTTTTGGGGGGATGTTATTTTATACTTATTTGGAGGTGAGTATGAGAGAACGTTGCAGACTTACCAGAATTTAGTGCTTACTCTACCACCTTGCACTTATTGAATTATTTAGAAAAGGAAATAATGATTATTAAGAACAAGCATACTTTTATTTGATACTCTCTGAGTATTAGATAGAATAGGAAATAGCTGAAAAAAATCAGTTGTTTTGTAAGTTAGTGAACCAGTTATGAGAATTATTCAAGTACAGGTTGGAAGATAATATAGAGGTTAATACTTCATTGGGTGAGGGATTGAATTAGGTGGGTAATCCACTAAAAACACTATCAGCTGTGAAATTTGAAGATTCTAAAACATCATTGAAAATTATTGTAAATTTAAAAGACTAAAAACTTTCACTTTAGATTGTTAATTTTCTAATAATTAATATATGTATTATTAGTTTTAAATATTCACTTAAATAAGATTTGAGTTTTGAATTTTTCTTCCAATCTTCCCTCTGCCCTCCCCAAGATGGCATGCAATTTGATGGGGGCTCTCCTTATATGTTCATATCAAACATATTTTCATATTAGTCATGAAGAATTAGAACTAAGAAGAAACAAAACAAAACAACAAAAGAAAAGGAGAGCAAATAGAATGCTTCCATTTGCATTTAGAATCGAAAATTACTTTTCCAGAAGTGAATAATTTTTTATCATGAGTCTTTTGGAGTTATCTTAGATCCTTATATTGCTGAGAAGAGCTAAGTGTATCAGAATCAGTCATCACACAATGTAGCTATTACTGTGTACAAAATTCTCCAGTTCTGCTAATTTAACTCAGCATCAGTTCATATAAGTCTTTCCAGGTTTTTCTGAAGTCTGCTTGCTCATAATTTCTTATACCACAAGAGCAGTCCACTGTATTTATATACCACAACTTGCTCTGCCATTCCTCAACTGATGGGCATCCCCTCAATTTCCAATTCTTTACCACCACAGAAAGAACTGCTATAAATATGTTTGTACATGTGTGTTCTTTAGTAATTTTCATGATCTCTTTGGGATATAGACATAGAAGTGGTATGGCTGGATCGAAGTGTATGCACAATTTTATAATACTTTAGTCATAGCTCCAAACTGCTCTCCAGAATGGTTTGGTCAGTTCATAACTCCACTAAAAATGCATTACTGATCCAATTTTCACACGTCTTCTCTAATATTTATCATTTTTTTTAGGTTATATATGTGTAGTTATGAAAAACACTTCCATAGTAGACATGTGGTGAAAAACTAACTCTATTTACCTTAATCCTATGCTGCCCTCCCATTTAGTCTATTCTTTCTTTTGACCCTGTCCCTCCGCAGAAGTATTTGCTTCTGATTACCTTCTTTCCCAATCTGCCCTCCTCTCTATCATCCCCCTGCTCTCTTGTCCCCTTCTCCCCCTATTTTCCTGTAGGGTAAGACAGATTTCCTTACCCAATTGAATGCGTATGTTATTCCCTCCTTAAGCCAAATCCTATGAGAATAAGATTCACTCATTCCCTCTCACCTTCCTACATTTCCACTCCACTGTAAGAGCATTTTCTTTTGGTTTTTTTTGTAAGATAATTTACCCCATTCTACCTCTTCCTTTCTTCTTCTCTGAACATAATCCTCTCTCATCCCTTAATTTTATTCCCTAGATATGACTCCTTAATCTTCAACTCACTCTGTGCCATCTATCTATCTATCTATCTATCTATCTATCTATCTATCTATCTATCTATCTATCTATCCATCATATAATTATTTTCCACCAACTACCCTAATACTGATAAAGTTCTCATGACTTATAAACATCATCTTTCCATGCAGGAATGTAAACAGTTCAACCTTAATAAGTCTCTTATGATTTCTCTTTCCTGTTTACCTCTTCATGTTCCACTTGAGTCTTGTATTTGAAAGTCAAATTTTCTATTCAGCTTTGGCTTTTTAATCAAGAATGCTTGAAAGCCCTCTACTTCACTGAATAACCAATTTTTCCCTTAAAGGATTATACTCAGTTTTACTGGGTAGGTGATTCTTGGTTGTAATCCTATCTCCTTTGCCCTCCTGAATATTATATTCCACTCCCTGGGGTCCTTTAATGCAGAAGCTGCTAAACCTTGTGGTATCCCAATTATGTTTCCACAGTACTGGAATTGTTTCTTTCTGGCAGCTTGTAACATTTGCTTCTTGACCTGGGAACTCTGGAATTTAGCTGGAATATTCCTAGGAGTTTTCCTTTGGGGATCTCTTTCAGGAGAAAACAAGTGGATTCTTTCAATTTTTATTTTGCCTTCAGGTTCTACTATATCAGGGCAGTTTTCCTTGATAATTTTTTGAAAGATGATGTCTAGGCTCCTTTTTTGATTATGACTTTCAGATAGTCCAATAATTTTTAAATTCTCTTTTCTGGATCTATTTTCCAGGTCAGTTGTTTTTCCAATGAGATATTTCACATTGTCTTCTAATTTTTCATTCTTTTGGATTTGTTTTACAGTGTCTTGCTTTCTCATAAAGTCACTAGCCTCCAATTACTCTATTGTAATTTTTAAGCAAGTATTTTCTTCAGTAATATTTTGGACTTCCTTTTCCACTTGGCCAACTTTTCTTTTTAGGGCATTTTTCTCCTCATTGGCTTTTTGGCCCTCTTTTGCCATTGGGGCTAGGCTATTTTTTAAGGTGTTATTTTCTTCAGTATTTTGTTGGGTCTCCTTTAGCAAGCTGTTGACTTGCTTTTCATGATTTTCTTGCATCATTGTCATTTCTCTTCCCAGTTTTTCCTCTACGTCTCTTACTTGCTTCCCAAGATCCCTTTTGAACTCTTCCAAGGCCTTGGACTGATTCATATTTTTCTTGGAGACTTTGGATATAGGAGCTCTGACTTTGTTGTCTTCTTCTGCTTTTATATTTTGATCTTCTTTTTCACCAAAGTAAGATTCTATGGTCTGACTCTTTTTGCACTGCTTGCTCATGATCCCAGCCAATTACTTCAGTTTTAAACTCTTTGTTAAGGTAAGAGTCTGCTTCCAATGTGGAGAATGTACTCTCCCAAGCTTCTGGAGTTTATATAATTGCTGTCCCAGATATTTGTAGGGACCCATAAATTTTCAATTTTTGCAAGGTGGTATGATAAGGGGCAAGGTGTTTACTCCTTTTCTGGCCTGTGCTGCAGTCTATTAGTGACCACAAGCACTCCTTTCTGTCCTGGATCTGTGAGGAAGGTTTCCTCTTCACAGCCACTACAAGCTCCACAGTGCCAGCCCTCCTCCTCACCCTGGAACTCCCGTCCAGAACTGTGACCCAAATCCAAGCATGGGCAAAGTAAGAGATACCCGCCTCAGCACCAGCATAGAGATCCCTGCAATCACCCTCTGACCAGCTGCTCAATTCCCCCTCAGTCTGTGGGCCTGAGGCTCGGGAAGCAGCTGCCCACCCCAGTACCTCAATCTCGGGGAATGGAGCTGAGACCCCGCCTTCTCTCAGCACCGCAGAAACAGACTTTTCCCACTGACCTTCTAAATTGTATTTGGCATTAGTGGATTGAAGAGTCTGTAAACCACCACAGCTGCCTGCTATTCAGTCCTCTGAGGCCTGAGGTTTGCTGTGGCCTGCAAGCCCACTCCACCCTGTGCTCAGCTTCTGACCTGGCATGATATACCTTTCTGATCAATCATCCAGGTTTTCTTGGGCTGGAAATTTGTTTCACTCTGTCTTTTTGTGGGTTCTGCTGCCTTAGAATTTGTTTAGAGACATTTTTGCAGGTATTTGGAGGGATTTGGGGGAAATCTCAAGCAAGTTGCTGCTTTCACTCTGCCATCTTGACTCCGTCCCAATATTTATGATTTTCCTGTTTTGTCATGTGTGATATGATACCTCACAGTTGTTTTGAATTGCAGTTCTTTAATAAATGGTGATTTAGAGCATTTTTTCATATGACTATAGATAGCTTTAAGTTCTTCCTCTGAAAACTATCTGTTCATGTCCTCTGACCATTTATCAATTGGCGAATGATCTACATTATTTTAAATTCTACTCAGTTCTGTATGTGTTTTAGAAATGAGGCCTTTATCAGAGACACTGATTTTAAAAACTGTTTCATAGTTTTCTGCTCCCCATCTAATCTTGGTTGCATTGGTTTTCATTGTGCAAAAATGATTCAATTTAATTCAATCAAAATCATCAATTTTGCAACTTATAATGTTCTCTATGTCTTGTTTGGTCATAAACACTTCTCTCCTTCATAGAACTGACAGGAAAATGATTCCTTGCTTTCCTAGTTTCCTTGTAATATCAGTCTTTATATTTAAATCTTGTATACATTTTCATGTTATTTTGGTAAGATACTGGTCCATGCTTAATTTCTGTTCTACTATTTTCCACTTTTCCCAGAAATTTTTGTTAAATAGTGAGTTCTTATCCCAGAAACTAGGGTATTTGGATTTATCAGATCATAGATTACTATAGTCATTGGATTTTGTTTCTTGCCTACCTAATCTATTCCACAGATCTATCAATCTATTCCTTAGCCAGTACGAAGTAGTTTTGATGATTGCTGTGTTATAATACAATTCAAGATCTGGTATAGTTAGGCCACCGTCCCTTGCATTTCTTTTCATTGATTCCCTTGATAGTCTGGACCTTGTTTTCTTCCAGATGAATTTTGTTATTGTTTTTCCTAACTCTATAAAATGATGTTTGTTAGTTTGAATGGTATGGCACTAACTAAATAAAATAATTTAATTAGAATTGTCATTTTTATTATATTAGCTCAGCCTACTTATGAGCAACTGATATTTTTCCAGTTATTTAGGTCTGACTTTATTCATTCAAAAAGTGTTTTGTAATTGTGTTCATATAGTTCCTAGGTTTCCCTTGGCAGGTAGACCCCCAAATATTTTATAATGTGTACAGTATCTTTAAATGGAATTTCTCTTGCTGTTGGGATTTGTTATACATAATATATATACATATACATATATATATATATAAATGCCTATTATTTATGTGGATTTATTTTATATCCTACACATTTGCTATAGTTATTTATTATTTAAAGTAATTTTTTTCCTTGATTCTCTAGGATTCTTTAAGTATACCATAATGTCATCTGCAAAGAATGATAGCTTTATTTCTTCTTTATCTAGTCCAATTGCTTCAAATTATTTTTCTTCTCTTATTGCTAAAGCTAATATTTCTAGTAAAATATTGAATAACAGTGGTGATAATGGACATCCTTGTTTCACCCCTGATCTTATTGGAAATGCTTCTACCTTTTTCCCATTACTTATAATGCTTGACTAATGGTTTTAGATAGATGCCAGCTATTATTTTAAGGAAGGCTCTCATTTATTCCTATGCTCTCTGGTATTTTCAATAACAATGAGTATTGTGTTTTATCAAATACTTTTTTGGCAATTATTAAGATAATCCTATCAATTCTGTTACTTTTGTTGTTGATATGGTCAATATGCTGATAGCTTTGTAATACTGAACCAGCCCTGCATTCCTGATATAATTCTTGTGTGGTCCTACTGTATTATCCTCAAGATAAGTTGCTACAATCTTTTTGCTAATATTTTATTTAACATTTTTGCACCTATATTCATTAGGCGAATTGGGCTATAATTTTCTTTTTCTATTTTGGCTCTTCCCATTTTAGGTGTCAGCACTATATTTTCATAATAAAAAATAATTTGATAGGATTCCTTCCTCACTTATTTTCCCATATAGTTTATATACTATTAGAATAAGTTGTTCTTTCTATTTTTGATGGAATTCACTTGTAAATCCATCTGACAGTGGAGATATTTTGTTAGGCAGTTCATTAATGACTTATTCAATTTCTTTTTTTCTAAAATGAGGTTATTTAATATTTTATTTCCTCTTTTGTTAATCTTGGCAGATTATGTTTTTGTAAATATTCATCCATTTCACTAAGATTGTCAAATTTGTTGTCATACAGTTGGGTAAAAAAAAGCTCCTAATTATTTTTTATTTCCTCTTCATTTTTGGTGAATTCACTCTTTTCGTTTTTGCTGCTGGTAACTTTGTTTTCTTAATTCTTTTTTTTTTTATTAAATTGACCAAAGTTTTATCTATTTTATTGTTGTAGTTTTTTTCCATAAAGCCAACTTTTAGTTTTATTTATTAGTTTCATAGTTTTCTTAATTTTATTTTATCAATCCCTCTTTTGATTTTCAATATTTGTAATTCAGTATTTAGTTGGGGTCTTTCTTTTTTTTCTAGATTGTTTAGTTGCATGCTCAATTCATTGTTCTTCTCTTTACCTATTTTATTCATGTGAGCATTTAGAGATACGAAACTTTCCCTAAGAAGCACTTTGACTACATTCCGTGAGTGTTGGTATGTAGTCTCATTATTGTAATTCTCTTGGATGAAGTTATTGATTATTTCTATGATTTATTATTTGACCCACTCATTTGTTGGGATTATATTATCTAGTTTTAAGTAAATTTTAGTCTATCCTTCCATGGTATTTTTATTGCATTAGGATGTAAAAAAGATGTATTTAATATTTTTGCCTTTATGCATTGGAAAATGAAGTTTTTATGCCCTAATACATGGTCAATTTTTATGTAGGCTCCATCTATCACAGAGAAAAAGAGATATTCCTTTTATTTTGTGGCTTGACTTATCTAATTGGGGGGGGTGAGGTTCCCCACTAGTATAGCTTTGTTATCTATTGCTTCCTGTAACTCCCTTAACTTCTCCTCTAAGAATTTGGATGCCATACCACTTGGTGCATATATGTTTAGCAATGGTATCACTTCATTGTCTATGGTATCTTTTGGCAGAATACAGTTTCCTTCCATATCTCTTTTAATTAGGTCTTTTTTTTTCTTTTTCTGAAATCAGGATTGCAACCTTTTTTTTTTCTTCCAATTTCAGCTCAAGTATAACATAATATTCTCCAGCTCATTAGTGTTACTCTGTGTGTATCCTGTTTTAAATGTGTTTTTTTTTTGTTAACAACATATTTTAGGATTATGATTCTTAATGCACTTTGCTATCCACTTCTATTTTATGGGAGAGTTCATCCTATTCACATTCACAATTATGATTACTATTTGTGTCTTTCTCTCCATCCTATTCTACCCCCCCATATTTTTGATTTTGTCTCTCCTTTCTCCCTTTTCCTCCTCACTAGACTTTTGCTTTGACCAGTATTTCCCTCAGTCTTCCCTCCCTTCTATTAGCCCTCTCCCTTTTCTTCTCCTTTACCTTAGTAATTCTCCCCTCCCTTCTATTTATCCCTTCTCTCTTCTTTCCCCTTTCCCCTCCTACTTGCTATAGGGTAAATTAGATTCCTGTATCTAACTGATAATGTTATTCCCTCTTTGAGCCAAATCTGATGATAGTAAGGTTCAAATAATGTTCATCTCCCTCCCTTCTTTTCATCTACTGTAATAGTTTTTCATATCATTTCACATGATGTAATTTACCCTTCTCTGTCACCTCATTTCCTACAGTTCCAGTGTTGTTGATTCCAGCCCAATACCAAGGAAGCTGCCAGAATCCTACAGGCTCCAACTGTCAGCATTGGAGGCCCCAGCACACAAAGCCAGTGACCAGGCCGTAGGCTCCCAACACAAGAAGCTCCGGTCAGTGCCATCTGCTCTCCAGCAGGAGAAATCAATCTCTTTAAAGGCCAGGAAATAAGCATACACCATAAGCAAAAACAAAACAAAACAAAACAAAAAACCAAAACATATGGTAGATTCTTATTATGCGAAGAGAGAAGATCAAGGCAGAAATTCTGAAGAGGATATCATTGTCAACAAACCCACATCTGGAAACTTAAAATGGAATATGAACTAGTCTGAAGCCCAAAAAGCCTTCTTAGAAGAACTCAAGTCAAATGAGAGAGGTAGAAGAAAAAAATTAGAAAAGAAATGAGAGATATGCAAGAGATAGTCAATAGTTTGGAAAAGTAAGGACAAAAACTAACTCTACAAAACAAGTCCTTAAAAAATACAATTGATGATCTGAAAAGTATGCATTCCATATTTCTGCCTTTCTGCATTGGATTATGAGGTTTTAATGGTGTAGTACATGGGCAATTTTTGTGTATGTGCCATGTACCACTTAGAAAAAAGTATATTCCATTCTATCCCCACTCAATTTTCTCCAGAGGTCTATCATACCTAAATTTTCTAATATTCTATTCACCTCCTTAACTTCTTTCTTGTTTATTTTGTGGTTAGATTTATCTAGTTCAAAGAGGGGGAGGTGGAGGTCCCTCACCAGTATAGTTTTGTTGTCTATTTCATCCTGTAACTCCCTGAACTTCTCTAAGAATTTGGATGCAATAATATTTGGTGCATATATGTTTAGTGATATTACTTGATTGTCTATGCCTTTTAGCAGGATGCAGTTTCCTTCCTTATCTCTTTTAATAAGATCTATTTTCGCTTTTGCTTTGTCTGAGAACAGGATTGCTATTTCTACTTTATTTATTTATTTATTTATTTATTGAATTTATTTATTTATTTATTTATTTTATTTTTTTATTTATTTTACTTCAGCTGAAGCATAATACACTCTGCTCCAGCCCTTATCCTTTGCCCTGTGTGTGTCACTCTTTTTCAAATGTGTTTCCTGCAAACAACATATTGTAGGATTATGGTTTTTAATCCATTCTTCTATCTGCTTCCTTTTTATGGGAGAGTTCATCCCATTCACATTCACAGTTATCATTGCTATCTGTGTCTTTCTCTCCATCCTTTTCCTCCCCTGTTTATGCTTTTCTTTTGTTCCTTTCTCCTTTTCCCTCCTTACTAGTGTTTTGCTTTTGACAATCACCTCCCTCAGTCCTGCCTCCCTTCTATTAACCTCTTACTTTTCTTGCCCTTTACCTTAACTATTCTTCCCTCCCTTCTATCCTCTCTCCCTTTTCTTTCTCCTTTTCCCTCCAACTGCCTGTAAGGATAGTTAGATTTCTATGCCTAACTGATTATATTATTCTCTTCTTGAGCCAAATTTGATAAGAGTAAGGTACAAACAATGCTCATCTCCCTCCTTTCTTTTCTTGCTTCTCTGGATGGGTTTTTGTGCCTTTTCCTTCAATGTAATTTTTACCCTTCTCTGCTTCCTCATTTCCTTTTGTCTCAATACATTTTCTTAGATCAGATTAATCCACTTATTTGGATCCATTTAACCCACTTGATTAGATTTTTTAAATCATTACTTCAAAATCAACTGATATTGACTTCCTTTTTATGTACCCCTTGAACATGGTGTAATAACAATACAGTTCTCAAGAGTTGTAAGTGTCATCTTCCTTGTAGGGATGTAGACAGTTTGCCCTTGTATGGGACAGAGGCCACCACTCAAAATCAAGACAAAGACTTAGATACCTTGAAAGCAGAAAGGAGTTTATTACTTTCTCATGAGAAAGGTTACTGCCCCTCATCACACTAAAGGCTCTGGCCAGGGAATATGGCCAGGGATTACAAGTTGGTTACAGAAACCAAGGCTTATTTCTACCCTAAGGTGTGCTCCTCCTCCCTAGCTCCCATCCCCTTATCCCATTGACTGGGCTTCAGGGGGCGCAATCTATTCACAGAAATCTTCCCTAGTAACAAAAAGTCGGGAAGTTTTGCAAAGGTAAACAGTTTAAGTTGGGGGTTAGGGCTATTCTTTCTGCTAAGTGCTTAAAAAGAAAACAGAGTCTAAGCTAGAGGGGAGGGTTTTTGACAAGGTCAGAAGGGAGTGTGTTTCAACAACACAACTAAATTCTTTGAGAAGACCATCAACAACAGGTGCCTCAAATTTCTCTACTCTCACTCCCTTCTTAACCTCTTACTATCTGGCTTCTGACTTTATCATTTAACTGAGACAGCTCTCTCCAAATGATTTCCTAATTGCTGTCCTTTGTGAGGACTATTAACAAGGACTATTAACCCTTTGAGGAGACTTCACTTCTGAGAGATCATTTCTCACACCCTTATTATCAACATTTTGTATTTTTCTATCCTGTTTACATTTTTATGTCTCTCTTGAGTCTTGTATTTGAAAATCAAATTATTTATTGAGCTCTGATATTTTTATTAGGAAGGTTTGAAAGTCCCTTATTTAATTGAATATACATCCCCTTCCCTGAAAAATCATGCTCATTTTTGCTTGTTTGTTGATCCTTGGTTGTAATTCAAGCTCCTTTGCCTTATGGAATATTACATTCCTTGTCTTACAGTCTTTTTTAATGAGGAAGCTGCAAGGTCCTTTGTAATCCTGATTGTGGTTCCATGATATTTGTATTGTTTCTTTCCAGCTGCTTGCAATATTTTCTCTTTCTCCTGGTAATTTTGGAATTTGGCTACTATATTCTTGGCATTTTCAATTTGGGATCTCTTCAGGAGGTGATCAGTGGATTCTTTCTATCACTATTTTACACTCTGGTTCTAGGACCTCAGGGCAGTTTTCCTTTATGATTTCCTGAAAGATATTGTCCAGGCTCCTTTTTTTTTCATTGTGATTTTCAGGTACACCAATATTTTTTAAATTATCTCTCCTGGATTGATTTTCCAGGTCAGTTGTTTTACCAATGAGGCATTTTATGCTTTCATCTTTGTTTTTTTCCATCCTTTTGTTTTTATTTGACTGATTCTTGCTCTCTCATAGAGTCATTAGCTTCCATTTTCCCAATTCTAATTTTTAAAAAATTGTTTTCTTCTATTGGATTTTATACCTCCTTCTCCATTTGGCCAATTGTTTTTTGTTTTTGTTTTTGGTTTTTGGTTTGTTTTTTTTTTGGTTAGGCAGTGGTGTGAAGTGTCTTTCCCAGAGTCTCACAATTAGTAAATATTATGTGTCTTAGGCCAGATTTGAACACAGGTCCCCCTGAATCAAGGGCTGGTGCTCTTTCCATTGAGATACCTAGTAGCCCCCAATTGTATTTTTTTAGACTTGTTTTCTTCAGTGTACCTTTCTCCCAGTTGGCCAATTGTATTTTTTAGGGATTTGTATTCTAGAGTGAATTATTGTCCTTCTTTTTCCGGGCTATTGACTCTCTCTTGCATACCTCTCATTTTTTCTTCTACCTCTCTCACTTGATTTTTAAAATCTTTCTCGAGCTCTTTGAATAAGGCTTTTTGGGCTTCAGATCATTTCATATTCCCTTTTGAAGTTCCAAATGTAGGTTAGTTAACAATGTTGTCATCTTCAGAATACCTACCTTGATCTTCACTGTTCTCATAATATGAACATAGGGTATGTTTCTTTTTGCTCATGGTGTTTTCTTATTTCCTGTCCTCTAAAGAGAAACAAAAAAGGAGTAAAGGAGGAGAATGGAGTATTAGAAAAGTTAGATATGATAGACTTCTGGAGAAAATTGAATGGGGGTAAAAAAGAATATACCTTTTTTCTCAGAAGTACATGGCACATACACAAAAATTGACCATTTATTAGGGCATAAAAACCTCACAATCCAATGCAGAAAGGCAGAAATTTTGAATGCATCCTTTTCAGATCATGATGCAATAAAAATTGTATGTAATAAAGGGCCATGGAAAGATAGACTGAAAATGATGGGAAACTATATAGCCTAATCCTAAAAAATTATGGGGTCAAACAACAAATCATAGAAACAATCAGTAACTTCATTCAAGAGAATGACAATAATGAGACAACACACCAAAGCTTAAGAGATGCAGTGAAGGCAGTTCTTGGGGAAAGATTTATATCTCTAATTGCTTACATAAAAAAAAAAAGAAAAAAGAATAAATTAAAAATCCTCAATTAAACACCAAACTGGAAATATTGAAAACCAAAAGAGAAATTAAGAAAGTTGAAATTAAAAAAAAAACTATTGAACTAATAAATAAAACTAAGGGCTGGTTTTATGAAAAAAAAAACACAATAAAACAGCCTTGGTTGATTGTATTAAAAAAAAAAAGAAAGAAAAAAACCAAAATACCAGTATCAAAAATGAAAAGGATAACTCCACCACTAGGGAAGAGTTAATTAAAACAATAATTGTCAATTATTTTACCCAAGTGTAACTCAATAAATTTGACAATCTTAGTGAAATGGATAAATATTTACAAAAAAAAAATTGCCCATATTATCAGAAGAGGAAGCAACATACTTAAATAACCCCACCTCAGGAAAAAAAAAATTGAACAAGCCATTGATCAATTCCCCCAAAAAAAAAAAAATCTCCAGGGCCAGATGGATTTGCAGGCAAATTCTATCAAACATTTAAAGAATAATTAATTCCAATACCATATAGACTATTGGGGAAAATAGGTGAAAAAGGAGTCTTACTAAATTCTTTTTATGGTACAAATATGGTGCTGATACCTAAACCAGGAAGAGTCAAAACAGAAAAAGAAAATTATAGAACAATTTCCCTAATGGATATAGATGCAAAAATTTTAAACAAAATATTAGCAAATACATTACAGCAACATATCACAAGAATAATGCACTATGACCAGGTAGGACTTATACCAGGAATGCTGGGCTGGGTTCAATATTAGGAAAACTATCAGCATAATTTGTCTTATAAACACCAAAACTAACAGAAACCACCCGATCATCTCAATAGATGCAGAACAAGCTTTTGACAAAATACAACACCCATTCCTATTAAAAACACTAGAGAGCTTAGGAATAAATGAAGTCTTCCTTAAAATAATAAATAGCATCTACCTAAAACCTTTAGCAAGCATCACATGTAATGGGGATAAGCTAGAAGCATTTCCAATAAGATCGGGGGTGAAACAAGGATGATCATTATCACCACTGTTGTTCATTATTGTACTGGAAATGTTAGCTTTAGTAATTCGAGAAGAAAAAGAAATTGAGTGTATTAGAATAGGCAAAGAAGAAACAAAGCTATCGCTCTTTGCAGATGATATGATGATATACTTAGAGAATCATAGAAAATCAAATAAAAAACTACTTGAAACAATTAACAACTTCAGCAAAGTTGCAGGCTATAAAATAAACCCACATACATCATCAGCATTTCTATATCTTACCAACAAAGCCCAACAGCAAGAGATAGAAAGAAAAATTCCATTTAAAGTTACTGCAGACATTACAAAATATTTAGGAGTCTACCTCCCAAAACCAATCCAGGAATTATATGAAAACAATTACAAAACACTTTTCACACAAATAAAGTCACATCTAAATAACTGGAAAAACATCAATTGTTCATGGGTAGGCTGAGCTAATATAATTAAAATGACAGTTCTATCTAAGCTAATTTACTTTTTCAGTGCTGTGACAATCAAACTACCAAAAATTATCTTATAGTGTTAGAAAAAATCACACAAGATTCATTTGGAAGAACAAAAGGTCCAGAATATTAGGGGAATGAATGAAAAGAATTGCAGCGAAAGGTGTCCTAGCCATTCCAGATCTTAATTTGTATCATAAAGCAGCAGTCATCAAAACTACTTGCCACTGTCTAAGAAACAGAGAGGTGAATCAGTGGAATAGGTTAAGCATATAAGATACAGTAGTCAATCAGTATAGTAATCTATTACTCGATAAACCCAAAGACTACAGCTTCTGGGATAAAAACAAAACACTGCTAGGAAAATTTGAGAAGACTATGGCAGAAACTAAGCATAGATCAAAATCTCTCAACATATACAAAAATAAAGTTAAATTGGGTTCACAATTTAGATATAAAGGCTGATTCTGTACGCAAACTGGGAGAGCAAGGAATTGTTTGCTTATCATATTTCTGGAGAACAGAAGTATTGATGACAGAACAGGAGATAGAGGACATTATGAAAAGCAAAATGGATAACTTTGATAGCACTAAATTGAAAAGCTTTTGAGCAAACAAAGGCAGTGCAACCAAGACTAGAACAAAGTTTGAAAATTTGCAAAGAATTTTTACAACCAATGTCTCTGATAAGGGCCTCATTTCTAAAATATATAGGGAATTAAGTAAAATCTATAAGAATACAAGTCATTTCCCAATTGATAAATGGCCAAAGGATATCAACAGGTAGTTATTAGATAAAGAAATTAAAGCCATCTATCGTCATATGAAAAAAATGCTCTAAATCACTATTAATTGGAGAAATGCAAATCAAAACAACTCTGAGGTACCTCATCACACCTATCAGATTGGCCAACATGACAAAACAGGAAAATGATAAATGTTGGAGAAGATGTGGGAAAATTGGAACACTAATGCCTTGTTGGTGGAGTTGCAAAACTATCCAACCATTTTGAAGAGCAATTTGGAACTGTGCCCAAAGGGCTATAGAAATGTGCATACCCATTTATCCAGCAATAGCACTTCTAGGGCTATATTCCAGAGAGCTTATACAAATGTGAAAAGGACCTAGATGTATAAAAATACTCATAGCAGCTCTTCTTGTAGTGGCAAAGAATTGGAAATTGAGAAATTGGGGAATGGCTGAACAAGTTGTGGTATATGAATGTCATGGAATACTATTTTGCTATAAGAAATGAAGAACAGGCTGACCTCAGAAAAACTGGGAAAGACTTATCTAGTTTGATGCTGAGTGAAATGAGCAGAATCAAGAGAACTGATATTGTACACAATAACAGATGCATTGTGCAATGACTAATATTGAACCCTTCTCAATAATACAAGGAACTAAGACAACTCCATAGTCCTCATGTTGGAAAATGCTATCCACCTCTAGAAAAAGTACTATGGAGCTTGAATGTAGATTGAAGCATTCCATTTGCTATTTTTTTTCCTTCTGTTATGTTTTGTTTCCTCTTTCTGGTGGTTCTTCTCATTGGTTCTAATTCTTACAACATCACTAATGTGAAAATAACTTTAATATGAATATATGTGCATAGCCTATATCAGATAGCATGCCATCTTGGTGAGGCAGGTAGGGAGGGAAATGGAGAAAAATATAAAACTCTAAAGCTTATTGAAATGATTGTTGATAATTCAAAATAAATTGATTAAAAAATTTTAAAAATACAATTGAAGGGCATCTAGGTGGCACAATGGATAGACCACTGGCCCTGAAGTCGGGAGGATGTTAGCTCAAATCTGGCCTCAGACCACACATTTGACACTTACTGACTGTGTGACCCTGGGCAAGTCACTTAACCTCAATTGCCTAAAAATCAAAATGAAAACTAAACAAAATACAATTGGCCAACTGGAAAAAAAAAGTACACTGAAGAAAATAAGTCCCTAAAAATACAATTGGCCAGGTGCAAACAAAGTACACTGGAGAAAACAGGTCCCTAAAAAATTCCATTGACCAAATGGGGAAGGAGGTACAAAATCCAATAGAAGAAAACAATTTGTTAAAAATTAGAATTGGGCAAATGGAAGTTAATGACTGTATGACAGAGCAAGAATCAGTCAAATAAAAACAAAAGAATGAAAAAAAAATAGATAAAAATGTAATGTACCTTACCGGTAAAACAACTGACCTGGACAATCAATCCAGGAGACTTAATTTAAAAAAAAAAAATATTAGTCTACCTAAAAATCACGATAAAAAAAGAGCCTGGAAAGTATCTTTCAGGAAATCATACAGGAAAACTGCCCTGAGATCCTAGAACCAGAGCGTAAAGTAGCCATAGAAAGAATCCACTGATCACCTCCTGAAAGAGATCCCAAATTGAAATGCCAAGGGATATAGTAGCCAAATTCAAAAAATATCAGGTCCAAGAGAAAATATTGCAAGCAGCTAGAAAGAAACAATTTAAATATTATAGAGCCACAGTCAGGATTACTCAGGACATTGCAGGTTCTACATTAAAAGACTGTAGGGCATGGTATATGATATTATTTAAGGCAAAGGAGCTTGGATTACAACCAAGAATCAACTACCCAGTAAAAATGAGCATGATCTCTCAGGGGAAGAGATGGATATTCAATGAAATAGGGGACTTCCAAACCTTCCTGATAAAAAGACCAGAGCTCAACAGAAAATTTGATCCTCAAATAGAAGACTCAAGAGAGACATAAGGTAAATGGGACAGAAAGAAACAACATGTTATTAATAAGGGCAAACTGTTTACATCCCTACAAGGGAAAATGACACTTTTAACCCTTGAGAACTGTATTGTTATTATACCATGTTAAAGGGGTATACATAAAGGGGGTAGATAACTTTAATGTAATAATAAAAAACAATCTAATGAAATGAATTAAATGGATCCAAGTAAGTGGTAGTCTGATCTAACTAAGAAAATGAATTGAGACAAAAGGAAAGGAGGAACAGACAAGGATAAATTGCATTACAGGAAAAGGCACAAATACCTATTATAGCAGAGGGAAAGAAGGGAGGGAGACGAACATTGTTTAACCTTACTCTCATTAAATTTGGCTCAAGAAGGGAATAACAATTAGGTACTAATATTGATAGACTTAACCCTTCTCAGCAATACAAGGATTTAAGAAATCTCCAAAAGTCTCATGTTGGAAAATGTGATCCTTATCCAAAGAATAACTATGGAGTTGCAATACAGATTAAAGGGTAGTATTTGCTATTTTTTTCCTTCTGTTATTTTTTGTTTCCTTTTTCTTGTAGTTCCTCCTATTGGCTCTAATTCTTACTTACAACATCACTAATGTGAAAATGTTCAATAGGAATGTATATGTATAGCCTATAAAGTGTCTTGGGAAGGGAGGTGGGGAGGGAGGGAAAGATAAATTTAAAACTCCCCAAAAGCTTTTTTTCAGAAGATGATTGGTTTATTCTTCCAGTTTCCATTGTCCCCTGCAATTCTAAAATATCATGGCAGTTATCCTTGATAATTTCTTGAAAGATAATATCTATGTCCTTTCTTTGATCATGGCTTGCAGGTAGTCTAATAATTCATAAGTTATTCTCCTCTATAAGTTTTCCAGGTCAGTTGTTTTTCCAGAGATATTTCACATTTTCTTCTATTTTTCATTCTTGTTTTATTGTTTCTTGCACTTTCATGGAATCATTAGTTTCCACCTGCCCAATTCAAATTTTTAGGGATTTTTTCCATTACAATTTTATACCTCCTTTTACATTAGGCAAATTCTGCTTTTTAGTGAGTTCTTCTCTTCATTAGATTTTTGTCCCTCTTTTGTCATTTGGCCTATTCTGTTTTTTAAGATGTTATTTTCTTCAGTATTTTTTGTGTCTCTTTTACCAAGCTGTTGACTCTTTTCCCCAAGATTTTCTGCGTCATTGTCTTTTCTTTTCTCAATTTTTACTCTATCTCTCTTTTTATTTTTTTTTTTGTAAAACTGAAGGCCTATACAAATATTAGGTTTTTGTTAAAGTGTGTAGCCTTTATGCTTTTTATTTTCCAAACAAACCAAAACGTGTGGTAGGTTTGCTAAGATTGAAACACATAATGTTTCCAGATTCCACTTATAAGAACAAGTAAATGATACTTCTAAAATTATTGTGCATAGGTCAGACTGACTGTGCCACTTTGTTCAAAAACTAATTTGCCACTGCTTGACAAAGAAAATGACATTTTCTTAGCTTGGAATTCAAGGGCCCTCACAGTTTGTTTCTGACTTATCTTTCCAGCCCCATTTCACCGATCACATGCTACATTCCTTTTTTTATTTTATATACTAACCAAATAGGAGTACTATTTTTTTTTGTTTAATCCTATGGAGTCTTTTACATTAATTAATTAATTAATTAATTTTTAGTTTTCAACATTCACTTCCACAAGATTTCTCCCCATTTCTCCCCTCCCCCACCCCAAAACAGAGTAGATTCTGAATACCCCTTCTTCCAATCTGCCCTCCTTTCTATCACAACCCCTTTTCTTTATCCCTTTCCCTTTCTATTTTCCTGTAGGGCAAGATAGATTTCTTTAACCCATTGCCTGTATATTTTATTTCCCAGTTGCATCTTAAAAACACTTTCTAACATTGATTTTTAAAACTTTGTGTTCCAAATTCTCTCCCTTCCTCCCTCTCCACCCACACTCATTGAGAAGGCAAGCAATTCTATATATAGTCATGCAAAACACTTCCATAATAGTTGTGTTGTAAAATACTGACTATAATTCTCTCTATCCTATTCTCCTGTTTATTCTATTCTCTCCTTCTCATTTCCCTTCTCAAAAGTGTTTGTTTCTGATTACCTCCTCCCCCAATTTGCCTTCCCTTCTATCATCCTCCCCCTCCCTTTCCCCTAATTTCCTGAAGGGTAAGGTAAATTTCCATACCCAGTTGAGTGTGTATGTTAGTCCCTCCTTCAGCCAAATCTGATGAGAATATGGGGTACATTATCTTGCACAAAACAGACAAGAAAAGGTTCTTACAGTGGAGGGGAAACAGGGGAAGATGAGAGGAAATGAGGGAATCTTATTCTCATAGGATTTGGCTTAAGGAGGGAATAACACACTCAATTGGGTGTGGAAATCTGTCTTACCCTACAGGAAAATAGGGGAGGAAGGGGACAAGAGAGCAGGGGGATGATAGAGAGAAGGGCAGATTGGGAAAGGGGTAATCAGAAGGAAGTACTTCTGGGGAGGGACAGGGTGAAAAGAATAAATGGGGGGGCAGGATAGGATTCAGGGAAATAGAGTTACTTTTTCACAACATGTCTACTATGGAAGTGTTTTGCATAACTGCACATGTATGGCCTGTATTGACTTGCTTGCCTTTTCAATAAGGGTGGGTGAGGTGAGAGGAAGGGAGAAATTTGGAACCCAAAGTTTTAAAAACACATGTTTAAAAAAATGTTTCCACATGCAACTGGGAAATAAGAAATACAGGAACTGTGGTACAGAAATCTATCCTGCCCCACAGGAAAGTAGAAGGGGAAGGGGATAAGAGAAGAGAGGGGAGAGATACAAGGGAGGGCAGACTAGGGGAAGGATTGTTCAGAATGCATGCCATCTTGGGGTGGGGGGAGGGGCAAGATGGGGTGAAAATATGGAATTCAAAATCTTGTGGAAGTAAATGTTGAAAACTAAAAATAAATAAATTCATATTTTTAAAAAATCTTATGAGAGTAAGATTCAGCCATTACTTCTCACCCCCCTTTCCCCTACACTGTAAAAAAATTTTCTTTGCCTCTTTTGTGTGAAATCATTTACCCCATTCTATCTCTTTCTTTCTCCTCCTCCTAGTACAATTCTCTCTAATCTCTTAATTTTATTTTTTACATATCATCCTCTTAGGAATGTAAACAGCTGAACTTTAGTAAGTCGCTTATGATTTCTCTTTCCTGTTTACCTTTTTATGGTTCTCTTGAGTCTTGTATTTGAAAGTCAAATTTTCTATTAAGCTCTCCTCTTTTCATCAAGAATGCTTGCAGCAGGCAGAGCCAAAATAGCAGAGTGAAAGCAGCAACTTGCTTGAGCTCTCCCCCAAAACCCTCCAAATACCTATAAAAATGGCTCTAAACAAATTCTAAGGCAGCAGAACCCACAAAAAGACAGAGTGTAACAAATTTCCAGCCCAAGACAACCTAGATGATTGATCAGAAAGGTATATTGCCTCGGGCTGGGAGCAGAGAGCAGCATGGCATGGGCAAGCAGGCCGAGGCAAACCTGAAGCAGGCCTCAGAGGACTGAATTGCGGGCATCTGTGGTGGTTTCTAGACTCAAATCCATTATTACCAAAGACAACTTAGAAGGTCAGTGGGAAAACTCTGTTTCTGCAGTCCTGAGAGAGGAAGGCGGAGTCTCAGCTCCATCCCCATGAACTCAGCCCTGGGCAGGTGTTTCCCTAGCTTCCAGCCCAAAGAGTGAGGAGTGAATCGAGTGGCTCATCAGAGGGGGATTGCAGAGATTTATCTACTGGTGCTAAGGAAGGAATCTCTTGCTTTGCCCTGCTTGGATCTGGGACGGGGGTCCTGGGGTGAGGAGGAATGCTGGCTTGGAGGAGCTTGTAGTGGCTGTGGACAGGAAACCTTCCTCACAGTTCCATGACAGAAAGGAGTGCTTGGGGTCACTAATAGACAACAGCACAGGCCAGGAAAGGAGTAAACACCTAGCCCCTTATCATACTGCCTTGCAAGAACTGAAACTTTATGGGTCCCTACAAGTATTGCTAAAAACAGATATGCAATCCCCCGAAGCTTGGGGCAGTACATTCTCCACATTAGAAGCAGACTTTTACCTTAACAAAGAGTTTAAAACTCAAGTAATTGGCCAGGATCATGAGTAAGCAGTGCAGAATGAGTCAGAACATGTAATCTTACTTTGATGACAAAGAAGATCAAAATATACAACCAGAAGAAGGCAACAAAGTCAGAGCTCCTACATCCAAAGCCTCCAAGAAAAATATGAACCAGTCCCAGGCCTTGGAAGAAATCAAGAGGGATTTTCAGAAGCAATTAAAGGAAGTAGAGGAAAAACTGGGAAGAGAAATGAGAGTAAAGCAAGAAAATCACAAAAAAACAAGTCAACAGCTTGCTAAAGGAGACACAAAAACATACTGAAGAAAATAACACCTTAAAAAATAGCCTAACCCAAATGGCAAAAGAGGGCCAAAAAGCCAATGAGGAGAAAAATGCCCTGAAAAGCAAAATTGGCCAAATGGAAAAGGAAGTCCAAAAGTTTACTGAAGAAAATACTTCCTTAAAAATTAGAATAGAGCAATTGAAGGCTAGTGACTTTATGAGAAATCAATACACTGTAAAACAAATCCAAAAGAATGAAAAATTAGAAAATAATGTGAAATATCTCATTGGAAAAACAACTGACCTGGAAAATAGATCCAGGAGAGAGAATTTTAAAATGATTGGACTATCTGAAAGCCATGATCAAAAAAAGAGCCTAGACATCATCTTTCAAGAAATTAACAAGGAAAACCGCCTTGATGTTTTAGAACCAGAGGGCAAAATAGAAATTGAAAGAATCCACCAATCTTCTCCTGAAAGAGATCCCCAAAGGAAAACTCCTAGGAATATTGTAGCCAAATTCCAGAGTTCCCAGGTCAAGGAGAAAATATTACAAGCTGCCAGAAGGAAACAATTCAAGTAGTGTGGAAACACTATCAGGATAATACAAGATTTAGCAGCTTCTACATTAAAGGACTGCAGGACATGGAATATAATATTCCAGAGGGCAAAGGAGATAGGATTACAACCGGGAATCACCTACTTAGCAAAACTGAGTATAAGTATTCAGGACAAAAAATGGTTATTCAGTGAAATAAAGGACTTTCAAGCACTCTTGATGAAAAGACCAGAGCTGAATAGAAAATTTGACTTTCAAATACAAGACTCAAGTGGAACATGAAGAGGTAAACAGGAAAGAGAAATCATAAGCGACTTTTAAAGGTTGAACTGTTTACATTCCTGCAATGAAAGATGATATTTATACCTCATGAGACCTTTGTTAGTATTAGGGTAGTCGGAGGAAAAAAAATATATGTATGTATAGGTAGATAGATAGATAGATAGATAGATAGATAGATAGATAGATAGAAGGCACAGGTTGAGTTGAAGATTAAGGGATCATATCTGGAGAATAAAATTAAGGGATGAGAGAGGATTATAGTCAGAGAAGAAGAAAGGGAGAGGTAGAATGGGGTAAATTATCACACACACACACACACACACACACACACACACACAAAACAAACAGAAAAGAAATTGCTCCTACAGTGGAGGGGAAATGGAGGAAGGTGAGAGGGAATGAGTGAATCTTATTCTCATAGGATTTGGCTTATGGAGGAAATAACATACACATTCAGTTGGGTAAGGAAATTTATGTTGTCCTACAGGAAAATAGGGGGAGAATGGGAGAAGAGAGCAGGGGGATGATAGAGAGGAGTGCAGATTGGGAAAGGAGGTAATCAAAAGGAAATTCTTTTGAGAAAGGACAGTGTCAAAAGTAAGAATAGAATAAATGGGAGGGCAGGAAAGGATTAAGGGAAATAGAGCTAGTTTTTCACAACATGTCTACTATGGCAGTGTTTTGCATAACTGCATGTGTATAACCTATATTGAGTTGCTTGCCTTTTCAATGAGGTGGGTGGGGAGGGAGGAAGGAAGGGAGAAGATTTGAAACCTAAAGGTTTAAAAATATATATTTAAAAAAATGTTTTCACATGCTACTGGGAAATAAGAAATACAGGAAATGGGATACAGAAGTCCATCCTGCCCTACAAGAAAATGGAAGGGGAAGGGGATAAGAGAAGGGGGGAAGAGATAGAAGAGAGGACAGACTAGGGGAAGGGATATTCAGAATGCATGCCATCTTGGAGTGGGGGGAGGGGTGAGATGGGTGAAAATTTGGAGCTCAAAATCTTGTGGAAGTAAATATTGAAAACTGAAAAAATAAAGTTACATTAAAATGAAAAAAAATAAAGTCAAATAAACAAATAAAAAAAGAATGCTTGCAAGTCCTTTATTTAATTGAATTTCCATTTTCTGCCCTAAAAGATTATACTCACTTTTGCTAGATAGGTGATTCTTGGCTGTAATCCTACCTCCTTTGACCTCTGGAATATTATATTATATATTAATGTAGAAGATGAGAAATCTTTTATTATTCTTGTGTTTTCACAATACTTGAATTGTTTTTTTCTGGCTGTTTGCAATATTTTCTCCTTGACCTGAGAATTCTGGAATTTGGCTATAATATTCCTAGGAGTTTTCTTTGGGGATCTTATTCAGGAGGTAATTGGCTGGTCCTTTCAAATTCCATTTTACCCTCTGGTACTAGAATATCAGTGCAGTTTTCTTTGAAAATTTCTTGAAAGATGATGTCTAGGCTCTTTTCTTTTTTGATCATGTCTTTCAGGTATTCCAATAATATTTAAATTATTTCTCCTGCTTCTATTTTCCAGGTCAGTCGTTTTTGTCCAATGTGATATTTTCTTTGTCTTCTATTGCCTTCTTTCTTTTAATTCATTTTGTTTTTTTTAATATAAATTTAATATAAATTTCAACATTCACTTCCACAAGTTTTTGAGTTGCAAATTTTCACCCCATCTCACTCCTCCCTCCAGCCCAAGACGGCATGCATTGTGAATATCCCTTCCTCTAGTCTGTCCTCTCTTCTAAATCTCTCCCCTTCTCTTATTCCCTTCCTCTTCTATTTTCCTGTAGGGAAGGATAGATTTCTATACCCCATCTCCTGTATATCTTATTTCCCAGTGGCATGTGAAAACATTTTTTTTAACATATGTTTTCAAAATTTTAGCTTTCAAAGTTTCTCTCTTCCTCCCTCCCCATCCACCCTCATTGAAAAGGCAAACAATTCAATACAGGTTATACATGTGCATTTATGTAAAACACTTCCATAGTAGACATGTTGTGAAAAACTAGCTCCATTTCCCTTAATCCTATCCTGCCCTCCCATTTATTCTATTCTTTCTTTTGACCCTGTCCCTCCTCAGAAGTATTTGCTTCTGATTACCTTCTTTCCCAATCTGCCCTCCTCTCTATCATCCCCCTGCTCTCTTGTGCCCTTCTCGCCCTATTTTCCTGTAGGGTAAGACAGATTTCCACACCCAATTGAATGTGTTTGTTTTTCCCTCCTTAAGCCAAATCCTATGAGAATAAGATTCATTCATTCCCTCTCACCTTCCCCTGCTTTTTCCCCAATGTAAGAGACTTTCTTTTCCATTTTTTTCTGAGATAATTTACCCCATTCTACTTCTCCTTTTCTTCTTCTCCTAGTATCATCCTCCCTCATCCCTTACTTTTATTCTCCAGATATGATCCCTTAATTTTCAACTCACCCTGTGCCCTCTATCTATCTATCTATCTATCTGTATACACATACATATCTATCTATCTGTATATACATATAACTTTTTTTCCTTCAAGTACCCGAATACTGACAAAGGTCTTATGAGTTATAAATATCATATTTTCGTGCAAGAATGTAAACAGTTCAATCTTAATAAGTCTCTTATGATTTCTCTTTCCTGTTTACCTCTTCATGTTCCACTGGAGTCCTGTATTTGAAAGTCAAATTTTCTATTCAGCTCTGGTGTTTTCATCAGCAATGCTTGAAAGTCCTTTATTTCACTGAATGCCCGTTTTTCCCCCTGAAGGATTATACTCAGTTTTTCTGGGTAGGTGATTTTTGGTTGTAATCCTATCTCCTTTGCCCTCCAGAATATTATATTCCATGCCCTACGGTTCTTTAACATAGAAGCTGCTAAATCTTGTGTTATCCTGATTGTGTTTCCACAGTACTTGAATTGTTTCCTTCTGGCAGCTTGTAATAATTTTCTCCTTGACCTGGGAACTCTGGAATTTGGCTACAATATTCCTAGGAGTTTTCCTTTGGGGATCTCCTTCAGGAGGAGATCAGTGGATTCTTTCAATTTCCATTTTGCCCTCTGCTTCTACCGTATCATGGCAGTTTTCCTTGATAATTTCTTAAAAGATGATGTCTAGGCTCTTTTTTTGATCATGACTTTCAGACAGTCCAATAATTTTTAAATTCTCTCTCCTGGATCTATTTTCTAGGTCAGTTGTTTTTCCAATGAGATATTTCACATTCTCTTCTATTTTTTTCATTCTTTTGGATTTATCTTACAGTACCTTGATTTTTCAATCCTTCCATTTGCTGTATGGTAATTTTTAAGGAAGTATTTTCTTCAGTAAGCTTTTGGATTTCCTTTTCCACTTGACCAGTTTTGCTTTTAAGGACATTATTCTCCTCATTGGCTTTTTCGACTTCTTTTGCCTTTTGCGTTAGGGTTTTTGTTTTTTAAGGTGTTATTTTCTTCCGTTTTTTTTTTGGGGGGGGTCTCCTTTAGCAAGCTTGTTTTTCATGATTTTCTTGCATCACTCTGAGTTTTTCCTCTACTTCCCTTACTTGCTTCTCAAGATCACTTGTGAGCTCTTCCAAGGCCTGGGACTGATTCATATTTTTCTTGGACGCTTTGGATGTAGGAGCTTTGACTTTGTTGTCTTCTTCTGGTTGTATATTTTGATCTTCTTTGTCACCAAAGTAAGATAACATAGTCTGACTCTTTTTGCGCTGCTTGCTCATGATCCCAGCCAATTACTTTAATTTTAAACTCTTTGTTAAGGTATGAATCTGCTTCCAATATGCAGAATGTACTGTCCCAAGCTTCAGGGGTTTGTATAGCTGTTTTCAGAGATACCTGTAGGAACCTGTAAATTTTCAGTCCTTCCATGGTGGTATGATAAGGGGTGAGGTGTTTACTCCTTTCCTGGTCTGTGACCACAAGTACTCCTTTCTGTCCTGTAACTGTGAGGAGGGGCTGCTCTACACAGACACTACAAGCTCCTCCATGCCAGCACTCCTCCTCACCACAGCACTGCTGCTCAGAACTGTGACCCAGATCCAAACACGGGCAAAGCAAGAGGTTCCTGCCTCAGCACTGGCAAAGGAATCCCTGCAATCCCTGTCTGATCACCCACTGGATTCCCCCTCAATCCGTGGGCCGGAAGCTCGGTAAGCAGCTGCCTCCCCCAGGGCCACGGTCTTGGGGAATGGAGCTGAAACCCCACCTTCCTGTCTCAGCACCGACAGAAACAAACTTCTCCCACTGACCTTCTAAGTTGTCTTTGGCATTTGTGGATTGAGGATTCTGGAAACCTCCACAGCTGCCTGAGATTCAGTCCTCTCATTCCTTTTGTTTTGTTTTATTATGTATTGATTTCTCAAAGAGTCATTACCTTCCATTTGTTCCATTCTAACTTTTAAGGAAGGGTTTTCCTTAATGAGCTTTCCGAATTTCTTTTCCATTTTGCCAATTCTACTTTTTAAAGCATTCTTTTGCGGCTGTAGAGTGAATAGAGTACTAGCCTTGAAGTCAGGAGGACCTGAGTTCAGATCTGGCCTTAGACCAAACACTTGACACTTGCTAGCTGTGTGACCCTGGGCAAGTCACTTAACCACAATTGTCTATAAACAAACAAACAAATAAATAATTATATAAATAAACAAACAAGTAGATAAATGAAAAAGTAAATAAATAAATGAGTGATTGAATGAATGAATGGATGGATGGATGGATGAATAAATAAAGCTTTGCTCACCTCATTGTCTTTTTGTACTTCTTTTACCATTTGGGTTAGGCTTTTTTGTAAGGTGTTACTTTCTTTAGTATTTTTTTGGATCTCCTTCAGCAAGCTGTTTACCCATTTTTCATGATTTTCTTGCATCAGTCCCATTTTTCTTCCCAATTTTTCCTCTATTTCTCCTACTAGATTTTCAAAATCCTTTTTGAGATTTTCCATGGCCTAAGACCGTGGAATTTATATTTTTCTTTTAGGCTTTGAATGTAGGAGCTTTGACTTAATTGTCTTCTTCTGGTTGTATATTTTGATCTTCTTTGTCACCAAAGTAAGATTCTGTTGTCTGATATTTTTTACATTGTTTACTCTTCTTACCAACCTCTTAATTGACTTTTCAACTCTTCTTTATTGAGGTCAGGGTCTGCTTCCACTATGGAGAGTGTACTGTCACAATCTTCAGGGGTTTTGTGTAGCTTTTTTCACAGGTGCTTCTAGGGAACTATAAATTTTCAGTTATTCCAAGGTGGCATGATCAAAGGAGAGATGTTTACTCCTTTCCTGGCCTGTGCTATGCTCTATGAACAACCACAAATACTCTTTTCTACCTTGGAACTGTGAGGAGGATTTCCTCTTCACCATACCACAAGCTCCGCCACACCAGCACTCCCCCTACTCACCTCAGGACTGTCACCCAGGACTTTTACTCAGATCCAAGCATGAATAAGGCAAGACAATCCTGCCTCAGTACCAGCAGAGATCCCTGCAATCCCCCTCTTGTCATACACTTGATCTCCCCACCATCTGTGGGCCAAGAGCTCCAGAAGCAGACATTGCCACTGTGGCCTCTGCCTTTGCACTGCGATAGGGTCAGGGCTATACCACACAACCCTCTTTGATTCAGTCCCCTGAGGCCTGCTCTAGGTTTGCTGGGCAATGTGTGTCCTGCCAAGGCCCACACTTAACTGTGCTCTTCTGCCAGCTTGGTTTAATAAACCTTTCCTGTTGACCTTCTGGGTTGTCTTGCATCGGAAATTATTTTCACTCTGTGTTTTTGTGTGTTCTGCTGTTCTAAAATTTGTTTAGAGTCATTTTTACAAGATATTTGGAGGGGTTTAGGGGAAAGCTCAAACAAGTCTCTGCTTTTATTCTGCCATCTTGGCTCTGTCCCTCTCTCTTTTATTTTTAAATTTCTTTTTGAGTTCTTCCAGAAATGCTTTTTGGCCCTGAGATCAATTCACATTTCTTTGAGGCTTTGGATGTAGCAGTTTTGACTTCTTTTTTCTTCTGAGTTTGTGTTTTGATCTTTCCTGTCACCATAGTACCTTTCTACCATCAGTTTTTTTTTCAATTATTTGTTCATTTTTCCAGATTATTTCTTTACCCTTAACATTATGTTAAAGTTGTGATACACTTCTGGGGTGGAGGTGGCACTGTAATGCACTTCAGACTTTGTAGCTGTTTTCAGAGCTAGTTCTGGGGGGGTCTGTAAATTTTCAGTTTTTCCACGGTGTTAAGGTCTAAGGAGAGATGTGTTTCTTATTCCCCTTGGCCTGTGTTCTTTTCTGTGAGTGACTACAAGTACTCTTTTTTACCCCGCAAACGTATCTAGGGGTCCTATTCCTCTGAGGCTGAAAACTCTAAAGTAATGCTGCCCCTTTCCATAGTTTTGTGACCCTTGTCTGTGACCTGAATTTGAATAAGGAAAATGCAACAGAGTCCAAGCAAAGAGACTCATTTTATTGCCTTCTGACCAGTTGTCTTATTTCCTTACCATTTGTAGAGTGAGAACTTCTGGAAAATGTAGCTGCTTTAGTTGCTTCTAAGGTCTGCAGCTGCTTTTTTGGGGTGTGGTCTGTACTGGCACAGCCTGCACTGGACTGAGATCCACTCTCATCTCTGTGCAACAGACCTTCCATATTAACTTTCTAAATTATATTAGAATGAAAAGTAGTTTCATCCCATCCTTTTGTAGGTTTTGCCACTACAAAATTTGTTTTGAAGTGTTATTTCTAATTGCGTGTAGGGTAATCTGGGAGATATCAGGCAAATCTCTGCCTTTTTTCCATCATTGTGCCTCTGTCCCTATGAAGATAATATTTGTAAGGTGCTTACTTAGTCCTTGGCACATAGTAGGCAATATATAAATGATTTTCCCTCCCCCCTCTCTTATTTGTTTGACTAATATGTAATCACCGGCATTACTGACTAAATTATCATTAGGTGATTTTATTAAGTTAAATAAGTATTAGTTCACTATATTTTATGAATCTCAGTGCCTCAGGCAACTCAAAACTGTAAAACTCCAACTACATTGGTAGAGGGAATTTCCTCACCAGAGATTTTCTTAAATTGATGAAATCATTGATCATATTATCCCTTCTATCCCCATAAAAGCAAAGGATTACTAGGATCTATAAGGTTATTGAGGTGGAGCTTAAGGGCACAAATTTGAAACAAGACACAATCTCTACCTTCTAAAAGCTTATAATTCATCAATTGGCAAAAATCAAAACAATAGCAAAGGTACTTTACTTTTATGCTGATCTCCCAGGTGGGTGGAAAAAAATTAGAGTATAAATCATAGTGTACTTTATATATTTGAGTTATTGAAAATAATAATCAGCAGTACTACAATAATGATAAGTTAGTTATTCAGTAACTGAAACAATAGCAGATTACAATCTACCCACATATTGCAAAGTAATACATGTGTAAATTAGCCATTGATTGATATTGTTCTTAGATTAAGTGACTCATTTATCCTTAGTTAAAATTAGACAATGGAGTTTCATTGTCAGTGCGAGTTATGAGTAAGTGCCTAATTTTACAAACCAGCTTACTTTAAAAAAATCTATAGTGCAACCAAAGGAAAAGAAACAATTAATTTTGCTTTTAGTATTATTCACTTCAGATGGAGAAGAGTCATATTTTTCAAAGTACAAAACATCTTGAGTTGGTCATTCTGAATTTGGCTTTTCTATTTTATTGTCACAAAGAAATACATGAACAGTATACATGCAAACTAAACTCTTACAATAAAAAAAATACTTATTTTCTTTTTCTGTACTTATTCACTGAGCTGACATATAGTCATTGCTATTGATACCAATGATACTATGTTGGATGCAATCTTCATATCTTTAATGTAGAATTTCTCTTTCCCTCTTCTTGATTTCTTCTCTTTGTCAGTGTCTGTCTCTTTCTTTCTAATTATTACTAAACAATTCTTCACTGCCAACATTTCACTTTCCTTCCTTTCTGCCTGCCTAAATTTATGATAATAAATGTTATGAAATTAGGTTGATTCTTGAATGACATGCACATGGTCCTTAAGTTAGGTAAAAAAATAAACTTGGAATTGGAGGCTACAGAGAAGGCAGCTTAGTGTGGACAAAAATCAGCTTGGATTAATTTAATTTTCTATTAGAAGAGCAAATTGTACTTACCATAGTGCTTGAAATGACATCACCTATCCATGGGTAGGAAATAGTTTATTCATTTTAAGGATATTTTATATATAACAGCAGACAGACAGATAAGTTTTGCAGCATGCTGTTTTCATTTTTGTCTTTTTTTCTTGAAAAAAGGTTTTATTGGATGGCAAAATGATAAGGAGGAACTTTAAACAATGGTAAATTTTAATAATAATAATAACAATAATAATAATAATTTATGAAAACAATATCATTGCCTGAATACACCTGAAGGAAATAAAAAAGATAAACTATCTCCTGACAGTTCAGATTTTTGAGAGAGAGAGAGAGAGAGAGAGAGAAATGATGACATCAATGGCATTGACTATGAGATAAAGGAAGATAAGAAAGAAAATGAAGAAAAAAAGAAGGGAGAAATGGAGGAAGAGAAGCTGGAAGAAAGGAATAGAGGAAGGAAAAATGAAGCAAGGGAGAGAAAAAGGAAAAGAGTAGGAAGAAAGGAAAGGTGTGATAGAAAGATGGAGGAAGAAAGAAGGAAGAAAGTAAGGGAGAGAGGAGGGAAGGTGGGTTAGAGTTTGGGAGAGAGGAAAGAAGGGTTAGACATTGGGACAGAGAAAAAAGGAAGGAAGGAATTATGGAGGAATGGAGGGAGGGAACTAAGAAGGAAGGAAGGTGATGGATGGCTTTATAGTACTTAAATTATGCCCATAAAGAATTATCCATCCATTCAGAACCTCACATTTGTACATACTATAAAGCCCATAAGGAATGGTTCAAGGTTATACAAAAAGACATAGTATGCTGATACATTTCTGTATGAGTAAGTGAGAATATGAGGAACAGCTGTGCTGAAAAAATCTTTGAATAAAGCAGATGATTTTTAAGTTCAAAATTGTCTTAGTTGTATCTTCACTAGGCTTGCTATCTTTCAGATAATCTAAGGTTTTAAATATGAACAGTAATTTTAACAATAAATTATCATTGGATTGGTAACAAAATATCTTTTCATCCTGGTGAGATATACAGACTTCTACTAAATTCTCACTCCAATTACTCATTCACATTAGGATGACCCTTGTTTCATAAAGTTGAAATCGAGCTTTCTGCCTAAGATCTTAGCAGTGAGGTATTATTGGAGATCTCCTTATCTGAACTGTATTTAATAAAATTGACCATCATTATGGGATTGCTTAAATATAAGAAAGAAAAATGAAAATAAAAGTTAAATAAAAAATCCAATTATGTTACTTTTACAATTTAATCAAAATTAAGATATTTCTTATGAGCAAAAACATTTTACTATTAAACACAAATAATAATTTTATTTTTTATCTTTCATCATATATTAGAGCAATTGTAGGAATACAATATGGAAAAAAGTTAGACATCATAAGTGATTAAACTGATGATCACCACTCACTGAACCTATTATATTAGACATCAAAATATTCTGATTACTGGATAATAGTGAGCTATCATTAATGAAAGACATTCTGAGATGAAGATGTACCTTCTATGGTACATGAAGCTGATCCTAATCTCCCAGTATATTACTTTTTATCTATTGCATATGTTCATGCAGTTTTTCTCAATGGAATTTAAGCTTCTTGAAGATACATACTGATTTTTGTTTTCAATCTTTTCTGTTCTAAGCCCCAAGAATAGTACCTGGGACACAACAAGTATTTAGTAAATTCTTATTGAATGAATTAATAAGTTACAATCAGAATTTGTGCAATATAGACATTTTTGACAATCTTACAAAAATAAATTGCCTACTTAAATTCATCCTAGTCAATACTATCATATATGTTGCATCAATTTGATTGTTTCTGTTTTTATTTAGGATAATTGCTAAGCTTTTGAGTGGATTGCTGAGTAATCTTATTTCACTAAGACAACAGAAATAACCAGGCTGCTGTATTTTGAGCATTCATAAATCAGAAAGCTCAATTTATACCATTTTTGAATAAATGAATGCATGGATAGACAAAGAATGAATTAATAATTGATTTGATCATTCTGTGTCTAAGTGGTTTTATTTTCCTAAACTTTATTTATATGACACCTGTACTCATGTAATACTATATGCCCACATGAGTTGTTTAAATGTATAAATGTGCAGTTCAGAGTGGATAGGGCATAGATAGATATCTGGAGTCTGGTCTACTCTTCTCTAATGCATATTTTGAGGATAGCAGCAGAATAGCCATGACTAGAATCCCTCACCTATCTCTAAGAGTATAAACTAGCCCAGAATTATATCTATCACATCCCTCCTCTCCTGCTTCTGTTTTGCATGTTGATTGACTGGAGGGTACAATAGGTTCACAAGAGTCACTTCCCTGGTGGCTATAAGAAGTTAAGGAAACCCCAAACTTATACCCATTGGTTCGGCCCCTTCTCACTTATCAATTGTTATACAAAATACCATCACAAATAAAGAATAGAGAGTTAAAACTATTTATAAATGGAAACTATTTTATATTCAAAATATTTAATTTTGAATTTAAAAAATAGTGATGTGGTACAGTGTTATGGTGTAAATTGGAGATGTATGCAATGGCAATTTTCCATTATATAGAAGCAAATTAAGTATTCATGGGGGAGGATAAACAGGTAACATAAGAAAATGCTTTAGCTAAATATTGATTGCAATAGCATCACATAGGTAATAAAAATGATCTAACCTTAGCGTTCTTTACTGAAGGATATTTTTAGTGTGAAAATAGGGTAGTGAATATTGGGTGGTTGATTCAGTGAGAATGTCATATTCATATTCAACATATATTAAAATTGCCTAGATGAATATGGTAAGTCAGTAGAGATTTTGAATTTTAGTTTCAAGTTATAATGACCTAGTCATACAGTCTTTCATGATCCATCAAGATTATCATCCAACCCCTCTCCCCCACCACCACCTTGTATTATTGTGGTTTTTTTTTCTTGTCTCTTTTTTATGTGGCAACTAATGATACTGGAACTATTTACAGATTGCTTTCTGTGATAAAAAAAAAAAACCAAGTTTGTTTGTGGGGAGTTTTTAATTCCTGTCTGCAGAGGATTATAGTTTTAGAGCTTTCAAAGATCTGAGAAATCATCTATTCTAGGGGTTCTTAAACTGGGTTCCATAGAATCCTAAGGACCCATGGATTCATTCAGGATCAATGTGGTTGGAAAACCAATTACATTTTTTCCCTTTACTATCCTCTAACTGAAATTTATCCCTTCCTTCAATTATTTAAAAATGTTGTTTTCAAAATGAGTCTATAGGCTTCAAGGGATCCATGATACAAAAAATAAATAAATAAAAATTAAAAAGAAGAAAATGTTGCTAAGCCTTGATCTATTTCAAGTCATTCATTTTACATTCTCTCTCTATCTTTCTCTGTCACTCTGTTTTTGTCTCTGTCTCTGCCCATCTCTGTCTCTCTGTCTCTGTCTGTCTCTCTGTGTTCTCTCTCTCATGCGCGTGCATACACACACATACACACACACAATAAAATGAAGACATAAACACAAAAAATGGCATAACTAACATCTGAAGCCCAGTACTTTATCTCCAAAACCAGCAATCTTTCCACTGCACAAAGTGCTCTGAATAACTGACTTCTCAGCTAACCTGATGGGTGGGAATGAAGAGGAGCAAGGGAGAAATGTGAGGATAAATGATGAAGAGATAGGCATGTGAAAATTATGGTGGTAACAGAGACTAATACACAATTGTGGATGAGAGATATTTTGTTTGTTCACTAAAGCGTATTGTGCTTGCCACCTAGTCCCATGAGAAATGACTTCCCAATGAGGTTTGCTTTTGTTATTCAGATACTTTCTTTGACCATCTCTATACTAGGAAATCCAAAAATTCTGCCCATAACAATATGAGATACTTCTGTGAAATACCCATGTCCTCTCAACAGCAAGCATTCAACCTCTTTGAAATACTCATTTCTCTTATGAATGATGGTGTGTTCACATAGCCAAAGAGAAATGCAGATTTTAGGCTATTCATCTGGATAATTCATTCAATTTTCTGCTTCACTCTGCATGACTTTGGTCTTCATAAGTTAAGGTAAATATAGAATGTAAAAAGATGGTGAGAAATTAAATGATGTTTTTGTTCAATGTTGCAATGATACCTCAAACTGCTACTCTGGTCTAAATGTATTACCTGCCTTTCTTCTTTCTTCCTGTTATTAATTTATTTATTTCCTAAAATTATTTATTTATTTATTTGATTATCTATTTCTTTATTTCTTTATTTTGTTATTCTTATTCTCATATGGAAAAAAAGCTTAGCTAAAGCTTACTTGGTGTATGGTAAAATTCATGTTAAACGTGTAGAACTGATATCAGGGACACTATGTTTTAGAGGATTCATGGTTCTCATGTTCTTATTTCATCTTATACAAACATTGGCAAGTTCTGGGCAAAGTCTTCTTTCCTATAAATATCTTTTAATACATAAAAAAAGTTCTCTGGCTTTGACAGACTCAGGATGAGATATGCTGCATGTCATTCCTAAAGTGCCCACTGACTCATATCTACATGCCTAAATCATTTTATTATCCACTTAATAGCAGAACAAATTAGTCATACACTCTCCTTTTGGTGCACATTATGCTGAGACATGCCCACACTAATATGCTTTCTGATAAAGTAAATGCTTACCCTGTCAGAGCACAAATCTTATTTGGTCTCTAGTAAAGTCAAGGGAGAGAGAGCTGAGTCTGCAAAAGGATTGCTTACTCAGGGAGAATTGAAGATTTATTAGTAGATTTCATTAAACATATGGAAGACCCAGCATTCAAGGTTAGCAAATTAGGATCTAAGAGCTAAGCCTACTGAATCAAGGGAAACAGGTAGGAGAAATAATGATAATGCCTTTCTCTCTCTGTCTCTCTCTGTCTGTCTGTCTGTCTCTCTCTCACACACATACACACACATGCACACACACATGCAAACACACATCACACACAATTTAGAGACCTGAAGTTATTGAGAATATTTTCTGATCAAAGACATTGTAACTTGTTTGCACTTTGGGACCATTTGTGGGATTTGACTGAGTTATTCCTTCAGATACTTTTATGTATGAGATATAACAGTAGTAATTAATTAGCTTTTAGATCTACATTGGGCAATAGCATAAAACAGACTCCAAACACCAGTTAACGTTATTTTTTTCTCTTTTTCTTTTCAACGAGATCAACCCAGAGTGCATTTCTTAAAGTTACAAAAATCATCCCACATATCTCTTCTTTCATCTTCAGTAAAGCATAGAGTATTGCAATGGCAAAGGACATTTTTGAGAAAGAACAAATAGGAATACATTGATGTATTTTTCTGATCCAACTATTTTTCCTGATTAAAATTCTGATAATTATGATCTATCCAAATTGTGGAAATCTTTAAAGTAATTTATATTTCATCCAATGGTCAGGAACAGTTTGTACATTTCTTTAAAAGTTGTATTTATATATTTTTTCCTGCCCTCTATTTGAACTCTTTCTTTTCACAGAGAAACAACTAAGCAAAGGCACCTTTCTAACAACATATACAATATCAACCAAGAGGTATTTCTTAAACACTAATTATATGCCAGACACTATACTAGAAACCAGAGATACAAATATAAAAATGAAATGATACTTGTTACAAACGAATTTATATCTTTCCCCAGTTGTTCTCTCTCTTTGTTGAAAGGAAAGGTGACTATTTCATTGTTTGTTCTCCAACACCATTACTGAGTTTTCAGTTGTTCAACACTTGTCTTCCTTTCAAAGATTATTTTATTGCTGTAATCTTTGTGTATATTTTTCTCTTGCTTTGTAATTATTTCACTCTGCCTCATTTCATATAAATCTTCCTGTTTCTCTGAGTTCCTTGTATTTGCTTTTTCTCCTTACATACAAATATAATACTGCATTTATATGCACACCTTTATAGACCATTTTCCAGTTGATGACCACCCACTTTGCATTCTGTTCTTTGTATAACTTATATTTCTACAGTGCTTAAGATTTACAAAGCATTTGAACCTGAGAACAATGATGTTAGGTTGGTGGTGCAACCAAATAAATTTACCAATACCCTACTTTTATGTAGGAGGAATTAGAGGTTCAGAGAAGCAATGACCAAAGTCACATAGCTAATAAAGGCTAAAGACGGAATGTGAAACAAATTTTTATTACTCCAATTATATTCTTTCTACTATATTTCACTTTCTCTAGTTCTGAAGATATTTGGTGAGGTTTATCTTCAATATTGTCTTATTTGTCTTAATCAATGGTTTAAAAAAAGTTACAAATTCTATTCTTCAATACCTTGCTAAAATCAGTGCTGCTTTCAATTTCATCTCCTATTTTCTCTTGACACCTGGATAGTCAGATTTTAGCTGTCACCGACTCAGAAAGTACTCTCTTCTTATACACGTGACACCAATCTATTTGGGTTTGAGTACTTCCACCACTGATATAAATTATAACCTTTTGATATCTGCTCCACCTGGGATATTCTAGAAGGACTGGAGTAAGGAAGACATGAAATCAAATCTGAGCTCAGATACCTACTAATGATGTGACCCTGGGCAAATTAGTAAACATCTGTCTGCCTCAGTTTCCTCATGTATTAAGTGGGTGTAACCTCCCAAAGTTGTCGTGATGATAGAATGAGATAATAATTCTAAAGCACTTAGCACATGGATCATAACAGACGGTATATAAACGCTAGATAGTATTGTTGTTGTTCTTATGTTCTTGTCTGCATTCTCAAAATCTTCTACAAAAGTTCTTGCCAGCATTCTGCAGGTAAAAAATTTTATGTACAATTTGCTAACTTCTTCGGATCTTCTTCTAAGTGCTTTACAATTTCATGGGAACCAGTGACAATTGGGCTATCCATCTGCTATCCTTCACTTTCTCTTGATGAGAAATACTAGTGCAGTTATTACATTTTGCTTTCATTTATCCTCCTCCTTAATTTTTCATCTATTAATGCTTTCAGAATGAGTTATCATTATTAGAAGTTACATCATGCCTGTGGAAGATTCATTTCCATCTCCCCACTTCCTGCCATTGTTTTGTGAGATCATATTGCCTATCATCTTCCACCCTTCTCTTCTTTAATATTTTGAAAATGGTTTTGTACTCTAAATTGCTACCATATCTCTCTGCTTGGAATAGAAAATAAAGATTCTCTGAGGCAACTAGGTGTCTCAATGGTAGAGTGACAAGCCTGAAGTCAAGAAAACCTGAGTTCATGTCTAGCCTCAGATATTTACTAGCTGTAGGAACTCTAGGCAAGTTGCCTGCTTCAGTTTAGTTCACTATGAAATAGGGATGATAATAATAACATGTAATTCCAAGGTATGTCAGGAGGACAACATAAGATAATATTTTTAAAGTTCTTAGCACAGTAACTAACACATACTAAGCAAATGATTGTTTTGCCATTTCTTTTTGAAGGAGAGGTGATTTTGAGATTTTTAAGCCTACTTATCATTGTGATTGTTTCATATAAGTTTTATCTTTAAGACACATCTTCTAAGAAATAATAATAAATGGAGCTAATGAACTTATTTTTATTTATTTTCCATTTCTCAGAATCAAAAGCTTGCCTAAATAAGCTGTACTGGACTTGCTACAATTCTCTGCAATTTTATCTTTATTCTTTTTTCTCATTTGCTGTTAAATTGTGGTTTTATTCTAATCAGCCAATGATATATCTGAACACAGATCACTAATTCTGAGGTGAATCCATTGTCAATAACCAGTTTTCTCTTGTAATTTAAAATACATTTAATTTAATTTTTTGAATATTATATAATGGGTCTCATGTTAATTTCCTATTTGACACATTGAATGTAAGTATATACTTATCTATGTGCATGCATGTGTGCATGTGTGCATGTGTGTGTATGGGTGCAATTTACTATATTTCAGATGTTAAGCACCAGAGATGAAAATAAATAAACAAGTCATGATTCTTTTTAAATTTTTTCATTAATTTATTTTGATTTATCAATAATCACTTCCATATGCTTTTGAGTTTAAAACTTTTCTTCGCTTTCCTCCCCACCACCCTTCCCAAGACGGCCCACAATCTGCCATAGGCTATACATTTACATTCCTATTAAACATATTTTCACATTAGTGATGTTGTAAGTAAAAATTAAAACCAATAGGAGGAACCACCAGAAAGAGGAAACAAAACAAAAAGAGGAAAAAAATAGGAATTCAACTTCCATTACATTCATATACCACAACTTGCTCAGCCATTCTCCAATTGATGTGACTCCTCTCAATTTCCAATTCTTTGCCATCACAAAAAGAGCTGCTATGAATATTTTTGTTTTCCCATTTGTATGATCTCTTTGGGATATAGCCCTAGAAGTGCTACTGCTGGATGAAAGGGTATGCACATTTTTATAGCCCTTTGGGCATAGCTCCGAATTGCTCTCCAAAATGGTTGGATCATTTCACAACTCCACCAACAATGCATTAGTGTTCCAATTTTCCCACATCTTCTCCAAAATTTAGCATTTTAGTGTTTTAGTATGTTGGCCAATCTGATAGGTATGATGTGATACCTCAGAGTTGTTTCGATTTGCACATGATTCTTCTTAAAGAAGTTATGCATGAGATCCTAAATAGTGTTTTCTAACATTTTTCTCCATTGTGTCCATCTTTGCACTAAAGTTATCAAGTATTGAGGTACATAGTAACTTTTTTAGAAAGATTTTTAATATATTCTATATACACTAAATGTCCCATGTACACTAAAATATTTAGAGTAGTACTTTTTTGTGATAGTAAAGAACTGGAAACAAAGTAGATGTGCATCAACTGGGGAATGGTTAAACTGGAGAATGGTCATATTGTGGCACATAAATGTAATGAAATATTATTAATGTGCTCTAAGAAACAACAAAAGTGATGAACATAGAGAATCATGGAAAGACCTACATAAATTGATACCAAGTATGATAAGTGGAGTCAGGTAAACAATGAAGACACTGATTAAAGCTATGTTAATGGAAAGAAAAATGACCCTCAGATAACTGAAAATGAATGCTGCAAAATTCTAAAGAACAAACTTGGCTCCAAAGAAGAGCTCTTCAAAGATACTTTGCCTGCTACTTTAAAGATGTTGGAGTATTGCACATATTTTCAATTTATTTTTACTGTATACTGATTAGTTTTGCTAATTTTTCTCTTCTTTTTTTTATTTGTTATAAGTGAGTCCTTTAAGAAAATATGAAAGAGAAAGGATACAAAGGGATAATCTAACTGTTGTAAGGGCAAAAAATACAAATAAAACCTATTTAAATCATGCTATCAAATTATCAATGTTTCTATTCATAATATGTAAGAGTGGTGGGAGACTCAAATAGGAATATGTCCAATAATCCATCCATAAGCATCCCCTCAGGTTGCATAGTGACTTAATTTAAAAATGATATCTGATCAATTTAATTTTAGTTTAGTTTGTTAAATATCATCCAAATGCATTTTAATAAGATTCCAGAGCACACTGGAGTATTGCATGGCCTGGGCAGTGTCTAGCAACTCTACTTTACAATATTTGTTAATATATAAGTTGAAACTTTTTTGGTTGTCATTCCTTGTCTGTGACAATTATGTGTTGTTAAGAGGAGATGACTATTCCAATAAGTCATGTTTCTGTGGACTTTGATTGCAGTAGTAGTAATAGTACTACTAATAGTAGTAGGAGGAGGAGGCTGAGCAGGAGGAAGCAGTAGTAGTAGTAGTAGTAGTAGTAGTAGTAGTAGTAGTAGTAGTAATAGTAGTAGTAGAGTTCTCCCTTTCACATCATAGGGATTGGGAGCACAGTGCTCCTGCAATCTGGAAAATCTGTGTAAAATTTTTTTGGCTCTCCCTTTGTACCAGAGAAAAAGTTTGATTTTTTAAAAAATTTTCTTTTATGAAGTGTTTACAGTATCTCATTTTAAAATTTAGCGTTGATATACAATACATATATTTTATGCATTTCTGAGTTTCCAAACGTTTTATGCATTGTCTGCTGGCCTTTGTGTGTTGTCTTTAGCTTCCACAAAACTCCCCCAAAAGTCCTATTTAATTTTTGATGCCCTCCCATAATATATCAAAACCAGGATGGAGAAAGTCAAGATTTGGAATGGATAGCTATAATATTAGAAGCTAGTATTTATAGAGAATTTGAAGGTATGCAAAGTGGGTTACAAACCATTTTCTCATTTTCCAAATGAAGAAACTAAAGATAGAGATTAAATGACTTGTCCAGGGTAACACAGCTTTACTAGATATATCTTTGGTATCTACTTTATCCTTGTTTCTCAAATTCATAGCAAAAATTTTCAAAAATATGTCATATATTTCCTCTAGTAGTATATAAATTTATTTGATCTCTCTGTTAATGGAAATCATATGGTTTTTGCATGAGGATCCAATGAGATATTCTAGCTAAAGTGCTTGGCAAACCTTAGGGTAATTACACACTCATAAACATACATGTGTACATACATATAATCATTATTATAAATATTATTAATATTGTTCTATGTCATTAGATGAGTATCTCACATTTTAAGTACTGTTTGTAGATGATGTAAAAATTGTGATTCTTAACATCACCTACTCTGTTTTAGCCACTGTGCCACTATCACTACAAAATCAAAAGGGAATTGAGCAGGATGGAATGCCATTTTACATTTTTATCTGTGTTATGTGGAAATACGGCCAAATGATTCATCATCTAATTACCAATATACTGATGAGGACTCTTTCCTTAAGTAGATTGGTCCTTTAAAGGAGAGAGAGAGAGAAATACAAACACACACACACACACACACACACACACACACACACACACACAAACACACACACACACACAGAGCACATTCATACATTCATTAAGAATTTTTTGCCAGAAATTATCCTAAGCTCTAGTGACATAAATATAATAATAATAATAATAATAATAATAATAATAATAATAATAATAATAATAAACCAAACTAAAACAAAACATAGCATCTTCTATCCAGAAACTTACTTTCTAGTGGGGAAATACAACACAATAAAAGGAGCTAAAAGATGGAGGGGACGGGCATGCTTTCATTGGCACAATATGAACATGTCCAGAAAAATAGTATGGAAGTCAGATTCTAAGCCAATGGAAGGAAAACTTCACTCATCAGAGCCCCACAGGCTTCAAATTTCTTTCTTTTTTTAAAATATATATATGTATTTTTTTTTGGTGAGGCAATTGGGCTTAAGTGACTTGCCTAGGGTCACACAGCTAGTGAGTGTTGTGTGTCTGAGGCTGGATTTGAACTCAGATCCTCCTGATTCTAGGGCCAGTGCTCTATCCACTGTGCAACCTAGCTGGCCCAGGCTTCAAATTTCTGAAAGAAGAGAGATGAAAGTAATGGCTGGAGTGCACGTGGCTTGGCACACAGATCATATTAGTCAGAAATTATAGACTTTTCTTAGGGCAGGGAAAACAAAAACTTTTTATTTTCCTTAGGAAAAGGTGATAGCTTGTAGGAACCTAGCCTAACTTTTGAATTCCATGCCATAGTGTAGCAGTCTGAGCAGAACTTTGGCAGTAATAATAAGAAAAACAAGGGTGGGGTGGAGCCAAGATGATGGAGTAAAAGGAGTGACTTGTTTGAACTCTCCTCCAAACCCCAGCAAATACCTGTAAAAATGACTCTAAACAAATTCTAGTGCAGCAGAACCCACAAAAAGACAGAGTGAAACAAATTTCCAGCCCAAGACAACCTGGTTGGTGGATTAGAAAGATCTATTGTTCTGGGCTGGGAGAGAAAACAGTTCAGCATGGTTATTCCCCTAAAGACCAGGCATCGACAAACCTGGATCAGGCCTCCAGGGACTGAATCACAGGTAGCTGTGGCAGTTTCCAGACTTCTCAACCCACAAACACCAAAGAGAACTTAGAAAGTCAGTGGGAAAAGTCTGTGATCACAGTGAAGGAGAATCTCTGACCCAGACACAGTCTCAGTGCAGCCCTGGGGTGGTGTCTACTTCCAAAGCTTCCAGACAATAGACTGAGGGGGAATTGAGTGGCTGATCAGAAGGAGATTGCAGGGATCTCTTTGCTGTTGCTGAGGCAGGATTCTCTTGCTGTGCCTGTGCTTGGATCTAGGTCACAGTTCTGGGTGGAGATCCTGGGGCAACTAGGAATGCTAGCATGGAGTAGCTTGTAGAGGCAGTATAGGAGGAAACCTCTTCACAGTTTCAAGGCAGAAAAGAGTGCTTATGGTCACTCACAGACTAGAGCACAGGCCAGCAAAGGAGTAAATTCCTCCCATTTGATCATACCATCTTGGAAGAACTGAAAACTTACAAGTCCCTAGAAGTATCTCTGAAAACAGCTGCATAAAACTGCCAAAGTTAGGGACAGTGCATTCTCCACACTGGAAACAGAACCCTACCTTAACAAAGAGTTTAAAACTAAGTAATTGGCTGGGATCATGAACAAATTGTGCAAAAAAGTCAGACCACAGAATCTTTCTTTGGTGACAAAGAAGATGAAAACATACAACCAGAAGAAGACAACAAAGCCAAAGGTCCTACATCCAAAGCCTTGAAGAAAAATATGAATTAGTCCCAGGCCACGGAAGAGCTCAAAAATGATTTTGAGAAGCAAGTAAGAGAAGGAGAGGAAAAAATGTGAAGAGAAATGAGAGTGATGCAAAAGAAAATCATGAAAAACTAGTAAATAGCTTGCTAAAGGACACCCAAAAAATACTGAAGGAAATAATACTTTAAAAAACAGCCTAACCTGAATGGCAAAAGAGGTCTAGAAAATAATGAGGAGAAGTATGACTTAAAAAGCAGAATTGGCCAAATAGAAAAAGAAGTCCAAAAGATCACTGAAGAAAATATTTCCTTGTGGCAGCTAGGTGGCAGAGTGGATAAAGCACTGGCCCTGAAGTCAGGAGGACCTGAATTCAAATCCAACTTCAGACTAAACACTTGACACTTACTAGCTGTGTGACTCTGGGAAAGTCACTTAACCCCAATTGCCTAAAAAAAAGAAAAAAGAAAAAATACTTCCTTAAAAATTAGAATGGAGCACTTAAATGTAGTGAATTTGTGAGAAATCAAGACATTTTAAAAGAATGAAAAAACAGAAGACAATGTGAAATATCTCATTGGGAAAAAAAATGGACCTGGAAAATAGATCCAGGAGAGATAATTTAAAAATTATTGGACTATCTGAAAGCCATGATCAAAAAAAGAACCTACACATCATCTTTCAAGAAATTATCAAGGAAAACTGCCCTGATATTCTACAAGCAGAGGGCAAAATAGAAATGGAAAGTATCTACTGATAACCTCCTGAAAGAGATCCCCAAAGGGAAACTCCTAGCAATATTACAGTCAAATTCCAGAGTTCCCAGGTTAAAGAGAAAATATTGCAAACAACCAGAAAGAAACAATTCTAGTATTGTGGAAACACAATCAGGATAACACAGGATGTATCAGTTTCTACATTGAGGGACCACGGGGCTTGGAATATGATATTCCAGAGGGCAAAGAAGATAGGATTACAGCCAAGAATCACCTACTCAGCAAAACTTGGTATAATCTTTTGGAGGAAAAATACACATTCAGTGAAATAGAGCACTTTCAAGCATTCTTGATGAAAAGACCAGAGCTGAATAGAAAATTTGACTTTCAAATACAAGACTGAAGAGAAGAATGAAGAGGTAAACAGGAAAGAGAAATCATAATGGACTTCTTAAGGTTGAACTGTTCCTACATGGCAAGATGATATTTGCAATCATGCAACTTTTTGTCAGTATTAGGGTTGTTGGAGGAAAAAAAAAATATGAATAGATATATTGATAGATAGAGGGCACATGATGAGTTGAAGACAAATGGGTGATATCTGGAGAATAAAATTAAGGAGTCAGAGAGGATTATACTGGGAGAAGGAAAAAGGGAGAGGTCGAATGGGGTAAATTATCTCACATAAAACAGACAAGAAAAAGCTTTTACTGTGGAGGGGAAGTAGGGGAAAGTGAGAGGGAATGCGTGAAACTTATTCTCGTCGGATTTGGCTTAAGGAGTGGATAACATACACACTCAATTGAGCATGGATAGCTATCCTACCCTACAAGAAAATAAGGGGGAAGGGAATAAGATAGAGGGCAGGGCAGATTGGGGGAGGGGATAATCAGAAGCCAAAACTTCTGAGGAGGGACAGGGTCAAAAGAGAGAATAGAATAAGTGGGGGTGGGGTGGTAAAGGATGAAGGGAAATATAGTTAGTTTTGCACAGCGTGACAACTATGGAAGTGCTTTGCATGACTACACAAGTATAACCTGTGTTGAGTTGCTTGCCTTCTCAATGAGAGTGGAAGTGGAGGGAGGAAGGGAGAAAATTTGGAACCTAAAGTTTTAAAAACAAATGTTATAAAATTCTTTTCACATGCAACTGGGAAATAAGATATACAGGCAATGGGGTATAGAGATTTGTAGAGGGCCAGCTTTGGGGAGTTGGAGGACTTAGGCCAGCCTGGGTCTTACCTGTAGTTTGTACTAAGCCTGAAAGCAGTGAAACTCAGGATGTTGGCTCACCACTCCCCTGTTCGTCTCTTGAGAAGAGGATGCAGTAAGGGAGGAAACGGAAAGGGTACAGGACAGGACGCAGGAAAGAAAGTAACAGACAAGGTACAAGGAAGTAAGGACATCACTTAATTAGGTTTGTGCTTTTTGTGGAAAATAATGTTACTATTGCTTGATCCAGTACTATATAAGCCTGAGCCTTCAGTTCAATAAACAAAGTTTGTTCTTCACATCTTCCACCTGGTCCATGATTCTTTCTCTCTAAACACTCTGCTGGCATCAGACCATGGCCTTGGACACAGGTGCTCATGACAGAAATCTATCCTGCCCTACAGGAAAACAGAAGAGGAAAGGGATAAGAGAAGGGGGGGGTGGAAATGGAAAGGTGGGCAGATTAGGGGAAAAGGTATTCAGAATGCATGCTGCCTTGGGGTTGGAGAAGGGAAGAGATGGGGAGAAAATCTAGAGCTCAAAATCTTGTGGAAGTGAATGTTGAAAACCAAAACTAAATAGATAAATGAATCTTAAAAACAAAACAAAACAAAATAGAAAGCCTAGAACACATAAACATTCTTATGAAGGATAACATGTTGGAAATCTCTACTAACTTACAATGGCATTTGTGCTGGATTCTCTGATCTTTTCCTATTACTGTTCCCCTTATGTTGTGTGGAGTGATTCATAGCTTCCTAGGTTCTCAATAAATGACTTCAAGCTTTGCTCTTTTATGGTCTATTAGTGTTCATGAAAAGTAGCTTTCTGCAGCTCCCTGCTAGCAGATGCTTGGCATAAATCTCTCTTATTCCAAAGCATGGCGGTATTTTAGACCACTAAGTGTATCTGTGGAGGAGGAGTGGTAGAGAGAGAGGGATTTAAGAATTCTTTGTCATTCTAGTGTAGCTTATGTCATAAGGTATGGGACAAATGTTTCCTCTAATTCTTTTTGTCTGAAAAGAGTTAGTTCTTGCTCTTTGGTATGATATAATACCTTTGTGATTCAATACTACACAAGAGATACCTTCTTACTAAGGCTATTAGTCAACTTCTTCCCATCACACAATGATTTGTTCAAGAGCAAACTCTATTATTGTATTTCATGTGAAATCCTACCACAAACTCCAAATTCAGGTCAAGAAACTGCAAAATTTATCAATGTGAAGACTTCTGCATGAATTTAGATTCAAAGTAACTATGTTAGTATTCTTCTCTCATTTGATGCCTATGAGACTTTGGGCAAGTTACCTAGAGTATCTTGGCTTCTGTCTCCTCACCTGTAAAGTAAAAAACTCACCCTGTGCCTCAAAAAGCACATTTATATTCTCTTTGAGCTCAAAATATAAGATCTTCTAAATGTCTCCTCTGCCTCCACACTCCCCCCCAAAAAAAAAGAAGAAAAAAAATGCCAACCCAATTAATGGTGGCTAACTTTTATGTAGCACTTTAAGGATTGTCAAGTGATTTAAAAAGTATTATCCTGTTTGACCTTGAAAACAAAGCTCTGAAATGTGTAGTGGCTATAACACTCCCTATTTTACAGACAGAGAAACTAAGACATTCAGCAGCTGAGCAACTTGTCTACAGTCATACAGTTAGCAACTGTTGGTGCTGACTTTCAAATTCCAGGTCTCTCACTAGGTTGATCATTTTTCTTTCCTTTTTAACATGATGATCCACTTGTCTTTCAGTTTCCTGTACCTAAGACTGGAGTTGGATTTTTCAAGTCAACCAAGGATTTTAGTGATTTTAATCTCTGCCCTAGCTGTGGGTTGTATCTATTTTTGTTTCCTAAAGCACTTTTATTCTTAAGTTCCTATGACCTGATATTCTACTTGGTCAGCTGTATTGGAAAGAGAGTGAGGAGAATGGAAGATAGAACACTAAGAGAGTATAGCATTATGTTATTATTTTCATTGCTTGTCTTTACTACTTACTTCCTTTTCCTGACTGAAAAAAAAAGTGGACTGAAGACAAAGAGAAAAGTAACTGGGTGATGTTGTTCCGAATAAACGTAAAGTATTGGACAGGAGAATAAAAAACTGGGGCATTAGATGAGTAAAGATTGGTGGTGGACAGGAGTTGTAATGAAGAACTAAGCCAATGTAAGTGAAGGGCAGGGGTAAGAGGTAAGTGGTGACAGATATAAATAAAAAGAACTTTCATATAGTAGGAAATACGGGAGAAGGTAAATGGCTAGAGCAACAAAGGCTTGGGAAAAATAGCACAGGCAGTGGAGAGAGGCATAGGTGGAAGTAGTAGATAGATCCAAACTAAATCAAAACTATAAAGTATCCAAAGATTATCTCTGTTATTTACTTATTTCACTTTCTTTGCATCCATTTTCTCTTGATCTCATGATATTGTCTGTCCTCCCAAAATTTCTCATGGATGTAGTCTAATGCCCTTTATCTGGGACCTTGTCTATTTCCTTTCCACAAAACTTTTCCTATCTCTCTTATATTGCTTGATGGCCTCAACCTCTTTTAGATAATTTTGAATAATCTGGTGAAGTAATTTGTTAATGGATGAAAATTATTCCCTATATCCTGTTAGCATAAGCACACTTTAACAACATCTGATTGGAGAAACATTGCCTAACCCAAAGGATGCTCATCTCAGGTCCCATAGCAGAGTGGTGGAAATACTACTTTGTGCAACATATGGAAAGTTTGAGAGACATAATTTCTGGGTAATTAATCATGTTAGTGAGTAATTAATAAAAGTATGGTCATTTGACCATCTCTCCTTCAGCGTACTTTTTTTCCAATTGGCCAATTTTATTTTTTAAGGACTGTTCTACCTCTCTCATTAGACTTTTAAAATCCTTCTTGAGCTCTTCTAAGACAGCTTTTTGGGCTTCAGATCAGTTCACATTCCCTTTTGATGTTGCAGATGTGGGTTTATTGACAATGTTGTCCTCTTCAGAATTTCTGTCTTGATCTCTACTCTTCTGATAATATGAATCTATGGTACGTTTCTTTTTACTCATGGTTTCTTTATTCCCTGGCCTTTAAAGAAATTGAGCTCTCCTGCTGGGGAACAGAGGGCAGTGACCCAAGCTTCTTGTGTTGGGACCCTGGTCACTGGATTTGTGTGCTGAGGCCTCTCATGTTGGCAATTGGAGGCTGTAGGGTATTGGCAGGTTACCTTGTGTTGGGCTGGAATCAGCAAGGCTGGAACTTTCAGGCAATTCTAGGTTGCCTGCTTTTCCTTTCTTTTAGCTTTCTTCAGCTTCTTTTCGATGGGTGCTGCAGGGTGTTTATCTGCCTGGGGCCCCTTGCAATACTGCCTCCCTCCTTTCTGCTAATGCACTGGGAAATTCCTTTGTGGTAGAATGCCAAGGCACCTGGTGGTTTTCTGAGCTGATTTCCACCGGTTCTCCCACACTCACTGAGGCACTTGGACTTCCAGCTGTTGGTGTTTGCCTGCTCTACCACCCGGGCTTCAGGATCTCTTCCCTCTTGACAGTTTGAGACTGTAGGGTTCTGACAGCTTACCTGCTGTTGGGTTGGAATTAGCTAGGCTGGGACTTTAGGAAGAGTCTAGGTTGTTTTCTTCAGCTCCTTTCAGATAAATGCTGCAGGGTGCTTACCCACCTGGGGCCCTTTGTAGTGCTGCTTCCCTTATTTTTGCTAAGGCACTGGGAGACCAGTTTTCTGGACTGCTGCACTGCTGTTCCCCTTCTTTCTTCTAGTTCAGCTATTCCAGGATATTTTTTTTTCCTAGGGTGATATTTTCTGGGTTTTCAGAGGTTGATAGGGGAGGGTGAGAGTGACTACCTTTTTACTCTGCCATCTTGGATCCTGGAAGCGGAAGTCTACTGACCATCTCTCCTAAACCAAAGATCCCTCATGGAAGCAAATCAAGTCTTATATCCCCTTGGAAGAGTGAATGTTTCTGAGGGTGGAAATCAACTCTCATTGGTTAACAAGTAATGATAGAATGAATATTATAATCAGAGATGGGCTTATTCTAATGAGGGTCCAAGGGAATGTGACTCTGATCATTCAGTCTGTGTCAGAAAGACTTGTCTATACTCATACTACATACCTAGGATAATCTAGACACATGAAGACCACTTCACCTGACTTCTCTGACTAAAACACAATGGGCTGAAATTCACCATTTCACCTGGAGTACAATTCCTTTACCTTTTGATCAGATTTAAGTTTTCTATGTCATTTTGGAGATAAGGACACAGTAATCATAACTGCAAATGTACATGGGTTGCACTCTCACATAAAACAGAAGCAGATAGCAGAATGGATTAAAATACCAGAAACTTACAATATGTTATTTACAAGAAACACATTTGAAGCAGAAAGATCAGTTGGTTGTTGTCCTTCTTTATCAAAGAGGACCAAATAGACATCACTACGCTAAAGTCAAGTTTCAGTGTGTCTGACTATGGCTGATCAGACCAATACAAGCTCAGAATGTTCTACCACAGGTCAGGCACAAATTGTCTGAATGAACATTTGGGGTGTTTTCTCTAAATTGGTGCATCCTGCATTTCCTCTGAGCTGTTTCAAATCTGCTTTGCTCGTAGAGGACAGCACCTTCTCTGATGTGGGCATGCCATGCTTAGTGGTCCTGTGGCACTCCCATGTCATACAATCAGTCCCCAAGTTCTTAAGAGAGACCTTGAGAGTGTCCTTGTATCACTTCTTCTGACCACTATATGGACACGTGCCCTGTGAGTTCTCCATAAAATAGTCTATTTGGCAAGCATATGTTTTGCATTCGAACAATGTGGCCAACTCATCAGAGTTGTGCCCCCTGAAGCAGAGTTTGAAAGCTGGGCAGTTTAGTTTGAGAAAGGACTTCAATGATCTTGTAAGATTTTCAGGATATAGGTATCGTTCTTTCTGCCAATCTACTATAACCTTATTCAGCTAGCATCAAAAGGCAGAGGACCAGTGGAACTGGCCAAGTTATTTGATTCTCTTAACATGACAGAATTATCCTTTGTTATTTATATTACTGGAAATAAAATTGATGGATTCAGTTAAAATAAAATTTGTAGAACAGTGTAATGACCACTGACATACTCATTGATTTCAATTTTTCTTCCTAGTGATTTTTGAGCTATCATTTAGACAGTTTTAGAAAACTACAATTTATTATCTGATCCAGGAAAAAAAAAGCATAATGTTCTGACTCTTCTCATGCTTCCATCCTTGCAGGGGAGATATTTCATAATATCCTGAGTATAGAAAGAAGAATGTATCCTGTCCACTTCCCATACTATCTTCTGGAGCCATGAAGATTGCTGATTTGGTCCAATTTCTGTAAATCTCATAGAGCAGTTTATCAACTTTTTCAAAACAAACAGTTATCTGAACTCCATAAGATATCAAAATTAAAAAAAAAAACTATTTATTACATGCTTGGGGCAGAGTCAGGGAGTAATTTTTTTAATTAACGTAATATTAAAATCCAGTTTTAGATTGAGAAATTATGATACAATTCTGGCGATGCGGTGAAGCTAATTTGGTCCCATAGTGAAAAGAACAGTACTGCCTATCCTATCTCCCCTTGCTAAGCAAACCCTAGCAAGCAATATCTACATTTTCACTTGAGCACAATTTTTCCTCTGCTATGATTCTACTCCTTGGTGAGTGCATCCAACTCAATACTTTTTTTTCCCTTCCGTGATAAATTATCAACTTAAAGACAGACATACTAGAGAAGAGGACAATTGCCTTTCTTTTTTCAGTTGAAAAAACATGCAAATCACAAGTCAGAGTTTGTTTTTTAAACTAGAAAACATCTATAAAGTAATCAAGAAGCAAATTAATGCTTCTTCTGTTTCATTACATGACAGTGCATAAAATATTTAGATTTCAATCCCATCAATTTTATATGAGGAAACTCTGAGGTCAGATCTTTTTATCAGGGTCACTTCAAGGGTTAAGTGGAGAGGTAGTCTTAGAACCTAGACCTCTTGGTTCTTAAACAAGTGGAAATTTGATATTCATATAAATAGTAATCAAACTCCAGAGTCTTCCAACTTCCTCCAAGATAAATTTAAAAAACAAAAACAAAAAAAAAACCCAACTCCTTCAGCATTTGGAGCTTTTCACAATCTGTTGTCAGGTTAATTTTCCAAACTAATTACATATGTTCTCCTTCATGAAATATAAGCTCCCACCAAACTGCTCTCTTTCCTCACATGACATGAAATTTCATCCCTTTGCTTTTGTATAGTGCTCCTCCATGCCTACCTAGATTTCATTTCTCCATCATCTGTACTTCTTTAGTTTCCTTGAAAGCTCAACTCATTTATGATGTCTTGAGGGGACTTCTCCTCACCCCCTCAATTGTTAATGCTTCTTCTGCCCCAATGACTTTCTATTTCTTGTTTATACATTTACCAATATATTGACCTATATGAGTATATGTCATTTCCCTTTCATTGTGTGTATTCTTCTCCATGCCCAGCTTCTTAATTATATATCATTTCATATAGCTTTCCCAAGTTTCTTTTAATTCTTTATATTCATTATTCTTTACAATCCAATAATAGCTTATGTTTGTATGCCATATTTTTCAGCTATTTATCCCCAATAATTAATGCCTACTTGGATCAAGTTTCACTATGATAAAACATGCTGCTATTGCTTTTGATTTTCATTGAGGTATTTATCTTATATTAGGACCAATCATTGAACAGGTATGGGTACAGATAACTTGATTGATTTACATCCAGAATGGAACTTAGAGGACTTGCAGTCTGAACCTATAATTTTGAAGATAAGACAACTGAACACAAAGAGATCTTCCTGACTCCAAGTTCAGTGCTCTATTTCATTGTTATAGAAACAACAGCAATATTTGCAAACAGGTTTCCAGTACACAATTAATCCACAAACAAACATTAATTAAGCAGCATTTATTGGATAAAGTACTGGATCTGAAATCAGGAGATGAGTTAAAATTCTGCCTAATGATATTTCTACCTAGATGACCCCAAAAAAGTACTTTAACCTCTATTTCCCTCAGTTTCCTTATGTGTAAATGGATATAATAATAGCACATCAGTACTAGCAAAATTTCAAAATAAAATGAGATATTTTACAATTTTTTTTCTGAATTGTATTTCTTTCCAATTACATGTAAAGATAGTTTTAAACATTCATTTTTGTAATATTTTGAATTCCAAACTTTTGTCCCTCTCTCCTTTCCCTCTCCTCTCCCCAAGATAGCAAGCAGTTGATATAGGTTATACATGGATAAGCAAGTTAAACATGTTTCCATATTAATCATGTTGTGAAAGAATTAGAACAAAAAGGAAAAACCATGAGAAAAAAAAGGAAAAAAAATAAGTGAAAACAGTGTGCTTTGATTTGCACTCAGATTCCATAGATCTTTCTCTCAATGTGGTTAATATTTTCTATCACAATACTTGAGCTAAGTCTATCATAGTTGATCATTACATGATGTTGCTATTACACAGTAAAATGTCCTCTTGGTTCCACTCACTTCACTCAGCATCACTTCATGCAAGTATTTCTAGTTTTTTTTTTTCTGAAATCTGCCTGTTCATCATTTCTTATAGCACAATAGTATTCCATTACATTCATATACCACAAATTGTTCAGCCATTCCCCAATTGATGGACATCTCCTCAATTTCCAATTCTTGGTCACCACAAAAAAGAGCTCTGTAAGTATTTTTATACATGTGAGTCTTTTTCCCATTTTTAAATTTAATTTAATTTTTCAATTAATTTATTTTGATTTATCAACAATCACTTCCATAAGCTTTTGAGTTTTAAGTTTTTCTCCCCCTCCATCCCTTCCTTTCTCCCCAAGATGGCATGCAATCTGATATAGGCTATACATACACATTACTATTAAACATATTTTCACGTTAGTGGTGTTGTAAGTAAGAATTAGAAACAATAGGAGGGGCCACCAGATAGAGGAAACGAAATGCAACAGAAGATAAACAATAGCAAATATTATGCTTCCACATGCATTGAAATGTCGTAGTTCTTTCTTTGGGTGTGGATAGCATTTTCCATTATGAGGCCTTTGGAGATGTCTTATATCCTTGTATTGCTGAGAAGGATTAAGTCCACCAATATGAGTCATCACACAACATGGCTGCTCCTGCGTATAAAGTTCTTCTGGTTCTGCTCACTTCAGTCAGTATCAGTCCATACATATCTTTCCAGGTTCTTTTGAAGTCTTCTTGTTCATCATTTCTCATAGCACAATAGTATTCCATTGCATTTTTATACCACAACTTGTTCAGCCATTCCTCCATTGATGGGCACCCCTCAGTTTCCATTTTGCCACCACAGAAAGAGCTGCTATAAGTATTTTTGTGCATGTAAGTTTTTCCCATTTGTATGATCTGTTTGGGACTCAGCCCTAGAAGTTCTGTTGCTGGGTCAAATGACATGCACATTTTTATACCCCTTTGGCATAGATCCAAATTGTTCTCCAAAATGGTTAAATCATTTGATAACTCCACCAACAACACACTAGTGTTCCAATTTTTCTCACATTTTCTCCAATATCGATCATTTTCCTGTTTGTCATGTTGGCCATTCTGACAGGTGTGATGTTGGTGCCTCTGAGTTGTTTTGATGTGCATTTCTATAATCAATAGTGATTTAGAGCATTTTGTTGTATGGCTTTAATTCCTTTATCTGAGAACTCCCTGTTCATATCCTTTGACCATTTATCAATTGGGGAATGACTTGTGTTCTTATAAATTTGACTTAATTCTCTATATATTTTGGAAATGAGGTCCTTATCATAGAGATTTGATTATAAAAATTCTTTCCCAATTTTCTACTTTTCTTCTAATCTTGGTTGCATTGGCTTTGTGCAAAAAAATTTCAATTTAACGTAATCAAAGTTATCCATTTTGCATATCATAATGTTCTCTATATCTTGTTTGGTCATGAATTCTTCTGTTCTCCATCAATCTGATAGGTAAACTATTACTTGCCGTCCCAGTTTGCTTATAGTATCAGCCTTTATATCTAAATCATGAACCCATTTTCACTTTATTTTGTTATACGGCATGAGATTTTGGTCTATGCCTAGTTTCTGCTGTACTCTTTTCCAGTTTTCCCAGCAGTTTTTGTGAAAGAGCAAGTTCTTATTCCAGAAGACTACTGTGTCTTCCATACTTAACCTATTCCACTGATCCACCACTGTATTTCTTAGCCAATACCAAACAATTTTGATGATTGCTACTTCATAATACAATTTAAGATCTGGAATGGCTAGGCCACTTTCCCCTGCATTTCTTTTAATTAGTTCCCATGATATTCTGGAATATTTGTTATTCCAGATGGACCTTGTTATTATTTTTTCTAGCTCTGTAAAATAATTGTTGGTAGTTTGATTGGTATGGTGCTGAATAAGCAAATTAGCTTAGGTAAAATTATCATTTATATTATATTAGCTCAGTCTGCTCATGACCAACTGATGTTTTTCCAAGTATTTAGATCTGAATTTATTTGTGAGAAAAGTGTTTTGTAATTGTGTTTCTTCTCATTTTTAAAATCTCTTTGGGATACAGACCTAGAAGTGGTATTGCTGGTACAAAGGTTATGTACAGTTTTATAACCTTTTGGTTCTAGTTCCAAATTGCTCTCCAGAATGGTTGAATCAGTTCACAACTCCACCAACAATGCATTAGTGTTCCAATTGTCCCACATCTTCTCTAACATTCATCATTTTCCTGTTTTGTCATGTTAGCCAATATAATAGGTTTGAAATGGTACATCAGAGTTGTTTTAATTTGTCTTTTTCTAATCACTAATGATTTAGAGAATTTTTTCTCATGTAACTATAGATAGCTTTAACTTCTCCATCTTAAAACTGCTTGTTCATATCCTTTGATCATTTATCAACTAGGGAATTAATTGTATTATAATACTTTTAACTTAGTTCTCAATATATTTTAGAAATGAGACCTTTAACAGAAACACTGACTGTAAAAATTGTTTCCCAGTCTTCTGCTTTCCTTCTAATTATGGCTGTATTGCTTTTTTTTTGCAAAATCTTTTTAATTTGATGTAATCAAAATAGTCTATTTTGCATTTCTTAATGTTCTATATCTCTTATTTGTTCATATTTTTTTTTCCTTTCTCTGTAACTCTGACAGGTATGCTATTTATTGCTGTCTTCATTTGCTTATGGTACCACCCTTTATATCAAAGTCATATACTCATGTTGACTTTATTTTGATATATGCTGTAAGATGTTGGTCTATGTCTAGTGTCTGCCAAAATATTTTCCTGTTTTTCCAGCAGTTTTTCTCAAATAGTGAGTTTTTATCCAAGAGGCTGAACTCTTTGGGTTTATCAAGCAGTAGATTACTAGTCTTTAATTATTATGTCTTCTGTACCTTATCTATTTCACTGACCCACCACTACATTTTTTGGCCAGTACCAAATCGTTTTGATAATTGCCACTTTATAACATAGTTTTATATCTGGTAATAGTCCACATTCCTATGCATTTTTTTCATTATTTCCCTTGATATATTTGACCTTTTTTTCTTCCAGATGAATTTTGTTATTATTTTTTCTAGGTTTATAAGATAATTTTGATAGTTTGATTGTTATGGCATTGAATAAATAAATTAATTTAGGCAGAATTGTCACTTCATTATATTAACTAGACCTAACCATGAGCATTTTTCTAATTGTTGAGATCAGACTTCATTTTTGTTAAAAGTGTTTTGTAATTGCGTTCATATGGTTCCTGGGTTTGTCTTGGCAGGTAGATTCCTAAGTATTTGATATTGTTTACAGTGATTTAATTTTTTTTTTCAGCCAAAGACAAGGTTTATTAGAACATCCGTCATATAGCGCAGACTCTTAAGGAGACTGAACATTATAATGTAAGCTATTGGCTAGATTATAAGAATCTGAGCAGTGGCTAGATTTTAAGAATGTGAGCATCTTAATGGAGATAAGATGGATCGTATATACAAAAACACTATGGTAGGGATCTAGGAGTGGCCAAGTAGTTTATGAGATAATAGAATTGGCCTAGGGAGAATGGAGCCTAGATATGATTAAAGGTGGGAAGTGGCCTGGTGCCTCCATAGGGAGGTAAGACAATGGAGGGCTAGGCTAGGTTAAAGGTAACAGATTTGGGAGATTAGGTGTAGCCACAATGAAAGGTCAGTTGATGAGATTATAGCCTCAGGCAAACACCAGAGATCTGGCCATGTGGGAAAGTTCAGGGTTTTTCCTTTTTGGTGTCTAGATCCCATCCTCATCATTCCCTCCTCAAACAAATGTGACCCAAATTCTTCTGGGATAAGGGGAAAAGGTCTTGGCTGAAACTGCTTCCTGCTGGCAAGGGGCATGGAGCTGTCCCTGCATTGAGGGGGTCCCAAAGAGGAGGTTGACTGGAACCAAGCACAGACTGCATCCAAGGAACAATAAGGGGACATTGGCTGGTACCCACTATTTGCTACCAACTCTAGATGAATTGCCTGTAGCCTGGAAGACACAAATCTGACAGAAGAGACCACAGGGCCCAAATATAAAGCAGCGGACAGATTTAGGGCTCAAATATGAGAAGATAAAACATCCTTAGCTATGTTTGGATTCAGATAATTCAGTTTTCCAACCATGCAGTATCAAATCCACCTCATAGCCAGAATCAGGAATAGCCAGGTAGGTACCATTCCCTTTCAAAGGAACATAATGGGGAAACTGAACCAGAAGGATCCCATCTTAGACTGAGGCTAAAATTATCCTCTCAGCTTTTCCCAATGCTGACTTCCCACCACTATCATATTCTCTGAGTAGTTGGTGGCATGCCTCACATGGCGGATTATTGATTTATTGATGGATTATTATGAGCCATTAGACAACTCAAAACAAAATCATGAACTTTTTTGCCTCAAACAACAAGTTTCACTAATCACAGTTTAGGAAAAAACTTTTCCAGTATTTACATCTCAAATTTATATTTGTCCTGGTGTAAAAAGTCAGTTATTAGAGATTTCTATGTACTTGCAAATTCTCAACAAGTCAATACCCAAACAAGCTTTTTGGCAAGTTTACACAATAAAACAATAACTAATAATAACCAAATTATGAAAATTTGCTTGAAATAATTGATACAAAAAGTTCACCAATTTGAAACTTGAAACAAACTCATTACCAAACAAGTGACTTCAATTTTGTTAAATTAATTTCCAAATTACACAGAGACTCAACATCTCATCATTAACAGTTAAAACTACAGCTTTAAGAAGATGATTCTTACCCAAGTTTAGAGGCTAGCTTCTTTACCTTGAGCAGGATGTGCTGAACCTGGGTGATGCTTCCAGGCAAAGGTTGCCCTGGGGGGGGTCATCCTCTAGCTGCTGCCCCTTCCCCCTCCTTCCTTTCCCAGGTCAGGGAGAGTGAAATCAAAGGTATGGGGTAAAGGGTGAAACTCTCTTCTCTTATGAGAGTGATTTACAGATAACATCTTTACTCAAGGGAAGGGAGTTGGAGAAAAGAGTGACCAGGGTTATAAGGAGGATCCTTAATGATCAATCACAAAACCTCCAGAATCTCTCAAGATATTTTTAGCTGTTCTAACTTTTCCCTGTAACCTCCATGAATAAGGATTTAGGAGTGATGAGGGAAGGGAGTAAATAAGCCTCAGAAAACCAAAAAGCAACTGAAAATTTCCCCAATTCCCTAGCACTGAGAGAATTGGCAGAATTGGGCATACACTTCCAGATAGGGCATCTGTCCTTGTCTTCTAATGCTGCAGAAAGTGTACCTAGGTCCCTGGCCTTGAACCAAACCAGTGGACCTAAAGCCTGAGAGCATCAGACCAAGTGCAAGACAGACTAGTAACCGTCTGCCTGAAAAGCACCTCCAAGCCTTGGTGCTTGGAGAGCAACTCCAACTACAGAGCAAGAAAGTAGGTGAAGGAAGGCTTACATACCTTCCAGCCTTGGCTAGAGAAGAACTGGAAGTTAGTTTCCCTATATGGGCCACCAAAATGTTGAAGTTTAGGGGTTCAGGGTGCTGAGACCCCCAAATCACAACATGTGGGTCCTGTCCAAAAGAATTGAACCCAAGACTTCTTTCAGCCAAAGACAAGGTTTATTAGAACATCCATCATATTGGGCAGATTCTTAAGGAGTCTGAACATTAGTAAACTGTTGGCTAGATTATAAGAATCTGAGAAGTGGCTAGATTTTAATAATCTGATCCTGTCTACAGTTATTTTAAATGGAATTTCTCTTTCTATCTCCTGATGGGCTTTGTTGGTGATATACAGAAATGCTTATGATTTATGTGGATTTATTTTATACACTGAAACTTTGCTTAAGTTGCTAATAATTTCAAGTAGTTTTTTTTTTTTTAGTGGATTCTCTATGTTTACAATCATATCATCCACAATGAGTGATTTTGGTTTCCTCATGCATATTCTAATTTCTTCAATTTCTATTTCATCTCATTGCTAAAGGTAAACTTTTTAGTGTAATACTGAATAATAGTGATGACAATGGACATCCTTCAGGAGAAGACCCTTGATGTTATTGGGAAGGCTTCTAGATCATCCCAATAACATATAATGCCTGCTGATGGTTTAAGATAGATACTGCTTCTACTTTTAAGACTATACCAATTTATTCCCATCTTGCCTAGTGTTTTAGTAGGAATGAGTACTGTATTCTTTTGAAAGCTTTCTCTGCATCTATTGCAATAATCATATGTTTTCTGTTTTTTTTTTATTGATATGCTCAATTATGCTGGTAATTTTCCTAATATGGAAAGAGCCCAGCATTCCTGATATAAATCCTATTGACTCATAGTGCATTATCCTCATGATAATTTGGTATATTCTCTTTGATAATATTTTATATGAATTTTTTGGTCGAGATTCATTAGAGGAATTGTCAATAATTTTCTTTCTCTGTTTTGACTCATTCTGGCTTAGGTATTAGCACCATATTTGTATCGTAAAAAAGAATTTGGTAGGACTCATTCACCTGTTTTCCCAAATTGTTTATAAAGTATTGAAATTAAATGTTCTTTAAATGTTTGGTATAAATCCCTTATAAATCCAGGTGGTTATGGTATTTTTTTCCTAGGGAGTTCATTGATGTCTTCTTCAATTTCTTTTTCTGAAACAGGGTTAAGTATTCTATTTCCTATTTTGTTTATCTGGACAATTTAAACTTTTGTAACTATTCATATATTTCACCTACATTATCAGATTCATTTGCATAGAGTTGGGCAAAATAGCTCTTAACTATTTCTTTAACTTCCTCCTCATTGGTGGTAAATTCACCCTCTTCATTTTTGATACTGGTAATTTGGTTTTCTTTCTTTTTTTTCTTTTTGGTAATCAAATTAACCACAGGTTTATCATTTTTATTGCTTTTTTAAAAAAAAAACAGCTCTTATTCTTTTCTTAGTTAAATAATTTTCTTAATTTTAATTTCATTAATCTCACCTTTGATTTTTGGAATCATTAATTTGGGATTTGATGGTGTTTTTTAATTTGTTCTTTTTCTAGCTTATTTAGTTCCATTCCCAATTCACTAATCTTTCTCTGTTTTATTCATGTAAGGATATAGAGATATACAATTTCCCCTAAGAACTGCTTTGGCTGTATCCCATAAGTTTTGATGTGTTGTCTCATTACTGTTGTTCTCTTTTATGGAAATTATTGATTGTTTCTATGATTCGTTGTTTGACCCAGTCATTCTACACGATTAAATAAATTATTTTCCAGTTTGTTTTTAGTCTATCTTTTCGTGGCCCTTTATTACATGTAATTTTATTGTATCATGATGTGAAATTGATTCATTTAAAATTTATGTTTTTCTTCATTGGATTTTGAGATTTTTATGCCCTAGTACATGGTTAGTTTTTGTTTAGATGTCATGTACCATTGACAAAAATGTATAGTCCTATCTCCATTCAGTTTTCTCCGCATGTCTGTCATACCAATTTTTTCAAAAATTCTATTCACCTCCTTAAGTTCTTTCTAGTTTATTTCATAGTCAGATTTACATAGTACTGAGAGGGGGAGGGGGAGTTCCCCCACAAGTAGCTTTGCATTCTATTTCTTCCTGTAACTCACTTAACTTCCCTAAGAATTTGGATGTTACAGCACTTGATATATATGTATGTGCATACACACACACACACTCACACATATATACATACATACATACATATATATATACATATATATATATATAATGCACATATATATTTAGTATTGATATTATTCCATTGTTTATATTACCTTTTTTTTTTAACAAGATGTAGTTTTCCTTCTTTATCTCCTTTAATTAGGTCTATTTTTGTTTTTGGTTTGTCTGAGACCATAATGGCTACCAGAGATCTTTTTCTTTTTTTGTGTTCTTCAGCTGAAGGATAATAGATTCTATTCCAGCCTTTTACCTTTACTCTTTGTCTCTCTGCTTCAAATGTGTTTCTTGTACATAACATATTGTAGGATTCTGGTTTTTAATAGACTCTGCTATCTGCTTCTGTTTTATGGGAGAGTTCATCTCATTTATATTCACAGTTATGATTACTAAGTATGAATTTTCTCTATCCTATTTACCCTCGATTTTTTACTCTTCTCTCTCCTTTCACCCTGTTCTTCTTCACCAGTGTTTTGCTTCTGACCACCATTTCTCTCAATCTGCCTTCCTTTCTATTTGTGACACCCTATTCTTTCCCCTGCTACTTTCTTTTTTTCCTCCTGCTTCTGCCTCCCCTTCATATCAGCCTCTATTTCCTTCTTCTTTACTTTTTCCCCTCCTATTTCCCTATAGGGAAATACAAATTTCTATCCTCAGCTGAACCTGTATGTTATTCCTTCTTTGAAGCAAACCCAATGAGATTAAGGTTCAAAAAGTATTCACCCCCTCCCTTCTTTCCCTCTGCTGTAATAGGGCTTTTGTACCACTTTATGTGATATAATTAACTTTATTCTTCCTCCCTCTTTCCTCTTTCCTTGGTACAATCGTTTTTTCCACTCATTTTTTTTAAAATATCATTATGTCAAAGTCAAACTATACCCAAAACCTCCATCTCTGTATATTGCTTCTAAATGCGCTAATAGAAATTCAGTTCTCAAGAGTTACAAGTATCATCTTCCCTTGTAGGGATGTAAACGGTTAATCTTATTGAATAACATGACTTTTTTCCTGTTTACTTTTTTATACTTCCCTTGATTCTTTTATTTGAAGATTGAGTTTTCTCATCAGTTCTTGTCTTTTCATTAGAAAAGTTTGAAAGTTCCCTATTTCATTGAATGTCCATCTTTTACCCCAGAAAGATTATGCTCAATTTTGCTGGGTTCTTGGTTGTAAACCACGTTTCTTTGCATGCCAGAATATCATATTCTAAGCCCATGTCCGTTAATACAGAAGCAAGTAAGTCATGTGTCTGTGTAATCTTGACTATGGCTCCTTTATATATTTTTTTTCTTTTCGGCTTCTTGCCTGATAATTCTAGAATTTGGCTACAACATTCCTTGGAGTTTTCATTTGGGATTGGTTTCTGGGGGTGACTAGTGGATTCTTTTAATGACTATTTTATCTTCTGGTTCTAGGACCTCAAGGCAGTTTTCCATGATAATTTCTTAAAATATAATGTCCAGGCTCTTTTTTTTTCTTATGATCATGGCTTTTTCCTTTTGTATTTGTTAATACTGAAGATAAATAAGAAGAATTTATATAGCATTTCAAAGAGTGCAATGTACTTTAAATACATCACCTCATTTCATCCTCAAAACTTGAGGCTCTACAAAGATTGTTAACACCATTTTATAGATGAAGAAATGTTTGCCTAGAAATGTCAGGTCACTTTCACGTATACACAAACTAGTGAGAATCAGAGGTTAAAGAATGAGAAGGTATAAACTCTATCTGTGACTATAAAAAATGATACAAAAAATTAAAATTGATGATAAAATAGTTTAAAATCACATTTTAAATATACTTAAATGTATTATAACTCAAATTTCAGCCATATATTTGATATAACTAAAATATTATTTTATTGGAACTGGCTTTCCTGAGCCTTCTAGTTTCCATTAAGTATGTCACGAGAGCTCTTTTTAGTTTGGCAACCTCTTTTGTAGAATAACATCATACTTACATTTAGTTTCTTGTGTTAACCATAAAGGAACCATATAGTAGCTGATGAAACAATATTTTCAAGAAATAATTTATTAGATTCTGTGTGTTCAGAATATATTCACATTGTTCATGAAAATTATCCATTTCTTTAAATTCATTAAGATAAAAATTAAGCAAAAAGAATCTTATCAAACATATCTATCAAATTAAAATATTTTGGATATATTTAACAGCAAAATGTAGAAGAAGGCATGAACAAATAATAATAGATATTGTTAATTTCTCCTGTAATATGAAAACCATAGAAACATGGTTTTGAAATGGACTTTAGAAAACCACCCCCTCCACACACACACATAGACACTGTATTTCTGTATCTGCAATTTTATTTTTGTTAGTAACTCCTATTTGGAAATTACTGATAGAGATCTTTTAGTTCTATGTGGTATGGTCTTAGAGAGCCTCTGACATTACTAAAAAGACATATCTAGTTTTTTCGTGTTCTGTGGCTAATTACTTTTCCACTATACTACACTACCGATGTATTTAGAAACTAACGCCCACAGAACCATATTGTCATGGTTATTCACCCAATGAGGTGACTTAAATGGAAAAAAAATTTGGATGTCTTGATTAATATTTCTAATAGTTCTAATGTTTTTTAATACTAAACAATCGTAATGATTCTTTTCATATTATAGATCTCCAGAGACTAAAAGCACTTCAAAATACCAATAGAAAAAGTTTCAAAGCTTAAGAAAATGATACTTACATATAAGTTTGACATAGGGACTTTGCATGAAGCAAATTTATGATTTTATTTATTTAATAATAACTTATGATTAAAATATATAATACCTTATACTTTATAAAATACTTCCTTAGCAATAACCAAAAGAGTAAGTTGTTTAAATAGTATTCCTTATATCAGTAAGGATAAAGCTGAATCTGATTTTATCTGACTTTATTTAATCTATCTTGCACTTCCACCTCCTTTCCTCTCAGACTACCACTAGTCTAGTTGATACATTTATCACATATTGCCTGGAATATCTTAATAGCTTTTTAAATGTTCATGCTACCTCCAATTTTTTGCTTCTCTAATCCATTATTTGCAGTACTGCCAAAATTCTTTGTTGTTGAATTTGGCCACATCCCTTTCTGTCTCAATATCCTCCAGTGGCATCTCATTGCCAACGGCAGGGGTCAGCATACTATGGAGCATCATACCAAAGTAGGAGGGAAGATGAATTTAGCCTTTGGGCAATAGTTTGCCAACCTCTTGGCATACAGGATAAAATAGATATTTTTCAATCTGAGGTTTAAAGTGTCTCACAAACTTTATTTCACAGGGTCCTTCATGAAATCTACTTTTACCTCAATTGGACCATCAGCTGATCCCCTATCTTCTTCTGTCCTCCCCTGCATTTGTATATTTGGTCAGGTTATTACTAATATTTAAGTACATTCCCTTTAAGTGTAGTATTAAGGTTAAAGAATAAATAAGGTGGTGGTGTGGATTTTACTCTCCCCTGTAAGAAAAAAAGTATAAATTACAGGAAGATCTAGCCTTAAGAAATTAAAAGAGAGTAAGAAAATCATGGGTAAGCTTCTATGTAAGATAATAAAAGAGGGTGTTTAGTAAAGTAATAGGACCTAGCTCTTTAAACATTTCTATAAAAACCCTCAGTTAATACTTAGAACTTGGAATTTTATATTTTTTTTATTCTTTTTTTTTGTTGTTATTTGAAACCTTAGCATCCTTCCCTTTAATCAGTGAAAGAGTAGTGAAAATGCTAGATATCTTGTTGTGTTTAGATCCCACCTCTGTTTCTCACCAGTTGTGTGTACATGGGAAAGTGACATGACATTTCTAAGCAACCATTTCTTCATCTATAAAATGGTGATTATAGTCTTTGTAGAGCCTTCCTACCAAGTTTTGAGGATGAAATGAGATAATGTATGTAAAATACATTGCACTCTTCAAAAAACTATATAAATTCTTCTTATTGTTCTTCAGCATTAACAAATACAAAGGGAAAATAAAACTTAGAAAATGACTAACAAAAAAGATTTCTTTCACTTTTCTTTTCCCCAAAGCACTTCATCTTGTCAATCTCTCCTCCCACCCACTCCCCCAGAAAAGAATTATTTATCTGTTTTAAGTATAGCTAAATTCACTAAACACCACAGAATCTCTGACAAGGCAAAGGTATTTATGAAATTATACTAGAGAATTCAAATACTTAGAATGCTCACTTAATATCTGGCTCCACCCACCAACCTATATGTAGGAATGGAAAGAACTGAAGTAAAGTTGGAGTCTCATGAAAGGCCTGATTGCAGAGTATGGCAGTCTCACTTCTATAATGACCCTAAAGGATCACCCACTGCCCTAATCTCATAAGAAGTGGTAGATGATTACTCAGCCTGACAACATTAACGGAAAGAGAGCAGAAGAGGAATCAAGTGAAGTAAAATGTACTGCCTTCTAACCGGGATCCCATAAAAGTCCAGATAGCTTTAAATGATACCCTCCCACCCATCTCTGCCCCACACTGCAATGTTCTGAATGCTGAAATACTCACAAGTGGTATAAGAAGTAATATAATAATGATAACAATAATAATAATAATATTAATAATAATAATAATAATAATAATAATAATAAGGCAGAGTAAAGAACCAGGGAAGGATGCAGTATGGACAACAACTTTGACCCTGAAGAAAAGGGGATTAAAACACAATTGTAGCCAATCCTGTCCCTCCACAGGGAATTCTGGGAAGAACTTAAATGAGGAAAACTTATATGCCACAAAATGAAGACACAGAGTTATTCATTCAGTACAGCCTTGTAGATCCCCCTGGAAGCAAAATGAAGAGGACAGAAAGTGAGTGATTAGAATACAAAAGAGATTGAAAATCCAAAGAGAGTAAGAGAAAATTCTTTGGTAAAATCCCAGCACATATGCAGATAAATCATCAGACAAAATTAAAAAAAAAAAAGCAAAATCTCAAAGCATATACAAAGTCTTCTTAACAAATACTATAATGCAAAAGACATTGAATAAATACCTGATAAAAGACAGAATCCTGTAGTTTCCTGAGAAAGCAGGTTAAAAAAAAAAAGAGCTCATAATTTTGGAAATTTAAATGAAATTAATAAAGGAAGAAATTTGGAATCAATTTATCAGTAATAAAGGCTCACAATGCAAAATTTAAAAACGTAAAGCACTTCTAACAAATTTGGTAATGGCAAAGGCTGCATATCCTAGTTATTGGAAAAGATAATAAAATTAGAGATGGAAGAGAACTTAGAGGTCATTTAGTCTTTTCATTCTGAAAATTAGGAAACTGAGTAACAAAAATATTAAATATATTGATCAAGGTCAGACAGCCAGTAATAAAGCTGGGACTTTAGCTCAACACTGCTAAATCCAAATCCAATGTACTTGCCACCATACCATGTGAACAATCAAAGGAAATTGGACAGGAGAAAGGAAATTATTTTTTTAAACTTTTTTAACTAATTACATGAAGGGGGGAAATGGTGGGTGGTGGAGAAGAGAGCAAGAAATAGTTAACTAGGTAAAGAGGTAGGCAAACAGGTGTAGGGAAAGGGAAGAAAGACTCCAGAAACAGATTAGCATTAAAAGAGTTTAAGCAGAGTTAATTGCAGGGATGAAGTAATAACTTAGGAGAAAGAGAAAATAAAACCGGAAAACATAAGCCTATCAATCAAACTTTAAAAAAGAATAGGTTAAACAAACCAAAAAAATAAAAATGATGGAATGAACAAGAAAGCAAAATCTAACAATTTGTTCTTTTTACTTACTCTAAGAAAATATGCCATCATAAGGTAAATTTTAAAAAATAATTACATTAATATAATTAGAAAACAAAAGTTTTAAAAAAAATTAGTAGACTCAAGGAAACTAAATTATACTTAAAGGAAACAGAAACTGATATAGATTAATGCTAAACATAAAATCACCAAATGGCATAGAATATAAATTTAAACAAGCAAAATTAATGAATACACACACACACACATATACACACACTTGTGTGTATGCATATGCACTCATACATAAAAAGGGTTCTTAATATAAACTATGAATTTTTCTAACATTTTAGTGCATATGTTTCTATAAAATTGATTTCTTTTGTAACTATAAATATTTTATTTTAGACAGTTAAAATATTATTCTGAGAAGAGATTCATATATTCCAACAGATTAACAAAAGGTCCATGAAACAAATAAAAATGTTTATGAATCCCTTATGCACATAATAACAATATAATTGATAGTAGGATACTTTATATTCCACTTTCAGAGATGAAGAAATAAAATAGTATTATAAGCAAAAATGAAAAATATAGAACTAGACGAAAAGAGGAGCACCTTAAGGCATCTTCTCAATGGGGACATAAATGAATATACATATTTTTTGGCTTGATATAGAGTCTTTATAAAAATAGATCACGTACTAGGGCATAAATAATGTATAAGTAAATGTCAGAATATGGAGGTACTGAGCACATACTTTATAGACTACAGTGCAATAAGAAAAATAATTTGTATAACAAGTAAAATATACATACATAGATGAAACTTAAAAATAGCATGCTGAAAATGAGTTGCTTGAAGATGAAATCATAGAAACAATTAATTACTTGGTGAAATTAAATTATAATAAATAGAAAATATACTATGAGTATTTTGGGGATTTTGTGCTATAAAAAGTATTCAGAATATATGTGTATACACACACATATATGTATGTATATATGTATACACACATATATACCCAGAAATGTACATATATGTGTGCATATTGGTATATATGCAGTCATTCATAATGTCATTTCAGAAGGAAAATAACCCTGTATGTTCGGTGAGTGGGAAAGAACGCAGTTATTTTTCCTATTTTTATAGACATCAGAAAATAATTATATATGCATACTGTATAAAAACATATGTATATATGTATATATGTGTATATATGTATATATATGTACTCATGCACATAAGCACATATATAAACATGCATATAAAACAACTTATGAAGTGTTGCAAGCTGACATATGCATGCACATATATATCTCTCATATTTTTGCTTTTTCATTTCCCCCACTTTTTGTACATCTCTCCCTCTCCTAAGGAGCCATTCTTTATAACAATTTGGGGGGAGTGCACAGTCTAACAGAAGTGAAGTTATACTTCAGATCTGATATTATATGAAATGTTCCAATAGCAGACCTACCTCTGAAAAAAAGCAGGAGACAGAGGAGACAAGATGGCAGAGTTAAGGCAGGGACTCACCTGAGCTCTCCCCCAAATCCCTCCTAATTCCTTTAAAGTGTCTCTAAACAAATTCTAGAGCAGCAAAACCCACAAAAAGACAGAGTGAAACAAACTTCCAGTCAAAGACAACTTGGAAGGTCAACATGACAGGTCTGTTGCATGAGGATGAGAGAGGAGCACAGTTCAGTTCAGGTCCCAGAAAACTAGCAGTAGGTCTCAAAGCTACTAAGTCACTGGCAGCAGTGGCAGTTTTCAGAACTTTCAGTGCACAGATGCCTAAGACAACTTAGAAGGTCAGCAAGAAAAGTTTGTCACACGTGGGTGAGAGTGGAATGCGGTTGAGAGCAGACTGCAACAATGTGGCCCTGGTCACAGCAAACCAGGAGCAGACCTTGGAAGTGACTGAATCAGCAATAGCAGCAGCAGGGGCTGCTTCCATAGCTCTCAGATCATAGATGATGTTATTTCTGAAACATATAGATATCTGAGTCAAATCTATGAAAATAAAAGTCATTCCCCAATTGATAAATGATGAAAATACATGATCACTTTTCAGATGAAGTAATGAAAGCTATCTATAGCCATATGAAAAAAATACTTTTACTTTTGATTGGAGAAATGCAAATTAAAGCAATTCTGAGGTACCATCTCATACCTATTGGATTGGCTAATAGGATACAAAAGGTGAATGAGAAATGTTGTAGGGGATGTGGGAAAAATGAGACATGAATGCATTGTTGATGGCATTGCAAACTGATTCAACCATTCTGTAGAACAGTTTGGAAGTATGCCCAAAGGGCTATAAAGCCATACATGTCCTTGACCTAGCAATACCACTACTAAGTTTATATTCCAAAAGAGATAAAAAAAACAAAAAAAGGAAAAGGACATACATGTACAAAAATATTTATAGTAGCTTTTTTCTTCTGGGGGCATAGAATTAAAAATTGAGGGGATGCTCATCAATTTGGGAATGTCTGAATAAGTTGTGGTATGTGATTATGATGGAATACTATTGTATTGCAGGATATTCTCAGTAAAAGCTGGAAAGATTTACATGGGCTGATTCAGAATGAAATGCATTCTGTACAGAGTAACAACAGTATTGTAACATGATCAGCTGTGAATGACTTAGCTATTTTCAGCAGTAGAACTATCCAAAACAGCTCTGAGGAACTTAAGATGAAAAAAATGCTATCCATCTCGAGAGAAAGAACTGATGGTGTTTGACTACAGATTGAAGTATGCTTTTCTGCCCCCCCAAAAAAAATCAACAGACATATGTTGTCATATTTTGTCTTCTTGACTTATTAGTGATAATTCCACAGCATTATTTTTTGCTTATTTTCTTCTTATTTCCATTATATTCATACACCTTATATATGTACATGTGTACACACAGAAAATACATACATATACACATACGCATAGACATATGTACATGAGTACACATACCCACCAACTCAAGAATGGTTGAAAATTGATTTCAAAATTTCAGAGACCATAAGGAAAGAGTGTTCTGCAAATATGCACCTCTTTTTTGTAGGCAAATGTGGTCTGCAACTATTCTAGAATGAGAAAGTGTGGTGTCATTCAGAAATCATCAGAGGTTGCAGTGAAGCAATACTTAGGGATTTGTGGTAGAAGAAAAACGGTGGCCACTGATATACAGCAGATTCATAGCATAACAATTAAACCTACAGGTAATTTAGATAATGTGTTCCTCTAAATTTTGAGATTTGCTTTATGATTTCCTTGGAATTTATTTCAAATAGAAAGGCAGTTCTAAACCACAGAACCATATTGAAGTCAGGTCTAGAAAAAGTGAATTTTTTTTTTGTTTTGCCTTGACATATCTGTCAGCTCCCTCAGCTCTCCCCTTTATTTTTTCACTGTAGTAAAGGCTTAATGGGTCTTTAAATAGTAATTATTAAGGGTACATGAGCTCATATTGTTTATTTTACATATTTCCAGCAATAATTTTTTGTATTTCTCAAATTTACATGGTAAAATTAAATATAATCTACCATTAACTTAAAAGTTCTAAAATAAAAGATATAATAATCAAATTATTGGTCATATAATCATCTATGGAATATTAATTAAATTCCATCACCAAATTATTTATCTATGAATACCTATCAGACATCCAATAAGTTGAGATCAATATGCATTCTTCCTTAAAGAGAAACAATAAGGTCTTTTCTTTTTCTGATCTTGTTTCACTGTCGAATACCTTCATAATATCATCCTTACACTTGGAATTAATGTAATATAACCATGTAACCTCAGTACAATGTTCTGTGTGTGTGTGTGTGTGTGTGTGTGTGTGTGTGTGTGTGTTTTCCTCTTTAGGGAAAAAAAAAAACAGTTCAAATCTTCATCACTGATGGCAAACAATCTATATGACCTTGATGTAAACTTGCAATATGAAACTTTTCACTGCAGTCTCCATTATCTCTTATTTCTTCCTACCCTCTGACTATTTAATTTGCCTTATAATATTATCCACTTGACCAGCTAGGTGGCATAGCTTACAGAATCCTTGGCCTGGAGTCAGAAAGACTCAGTTCAAATTTGGCTTCAGATTCTTATTAACTGCGTGACATTGGGCAAATCACGTTTATCTGCCTTGGTTTTCTCAGTGGTAAAATGGAAATAATAATAGCATGTATCTCCCAGGATTGTTCTAAGGATAAAAAATGATGACATTTGTAAATAATACACAGTACCTGGCACATAGGAAGTGCCTAATAAATGATTTTTCCCTCCCTCCCTCCCTCCATTCCTTCCTTCCTTCCTTCCCACTTGCTTAACGACCAAATGCTCCTAGAATTTAGAGAATGACATGAAATTTAAAGAACTCGTTACATTTATATCTTGAGTCTCCTCCAAATTTCCTTATCGCTCTCTTTAACAAATTTTCCTGTGACTTCAACTGGATGTCATTGGCTTTGATTGAATCCCAACCAGCATTGTCAAATTCTGTCTGGTCAGCTATCTTTGATGATATAACGCTAATTTGACAGGAGTCAGAAATTTTAGTGGTCTCCAACCTCTCATGCCATACAAAACAAAAAATAAAAAAATAAGATCAGCTTTTGCCATTTCCTAGCTATCAAACATTCTAAGTTACAGAGTATTTGTAAATGCCTACATTGTAGTAAAAATATCAAAGCACCAAAAGTTGGGAGAAAGCATAAATTACAGGGAGGTGAACATTTTTAAGAGATGTTGGAGCAGAAATTGCTAGAAGGTATTGTTTGGATGAGATGAGCTCTGAGATTTGTGATTGTATTTCTCTAAATCTTGTGCCATAGCTTTAGGCACCAAATTTGCAACTAAACAGCTGTACAACCTTCCAAAAATCATGTATAAAAAAAGCATTGGATTAGATTGACTCCAGCTTTAAAAAATCTTTAATTCTGTGCTCTTAAAAGGAGAGCTAGAGACAGAGAGCCAGAGCCAGAGAGAGAAAAGAGAGAGAGAGAGAGAGAGAGAGAGAGAGAGAGAGAGAGAGAGAGAGAGAGAGAGAGAGAGAGAGTTAACTTTTAATGTTGAGGTTTTCCTTAAAAATAAACCATTGTTTTCTATGGCAACTATTATTTTCCTCACTGCAAGGTCCTTCACTATCTGGGCCCAACTAGATAAGACTTCTTATGCCCATGGTAGGGGAAAATAAAGGAAATAAAAGAGCATCTCTTTCCCATTTCTTGTTTTCTTTCTTCCACAAATCATGATATGATCTCTTCTGAATCAGTACATTAAGAATGTCACAGTCTGAATGCAGATCGAGGCATATTATTTGCATTCTCTCTCTCTCTCTCTCTCTCTCTCTCTCTCTCTCTCTCTCTCTCTCTCTCTCTCTCTCTTTCTCTCCTCTCTCCTCTCTCTTTTATTTCTTCTTTCTCATGGTTTCTCCCATTGGTTGTAATTTTTCTTTACAATGTGACCAATGTTAAAATTGCTTTAATATGAATGTATATGCTGAGCTTCTACCAATTTGCATGCCTTCTTGGTGTAGTGTAGGGGAGAGATAGGGGGAAAATTTGTAACTCAAAATCTTATGGAAGTGAATGTTGAAAACTAAAAATTAATTAATTTTAAAAAAGAATGTTATTGCCACTTACTGTCTACGTGAACATAGGAAAGTCACTTAGTTCTCTAAGACCAGATTTCCTAATTTCTAAATGGAGGATTTAAACTAGAATAGCTCAAAGGTACCTTTGAACTTTAAATCTATAAGGTAAGAAATATTAAAAGGGTGAAAATTTTGAGGAGAAGCTGAAGGAGAAGGAAAGTAAAAAATAAAAAGAATTTCTCATAATTATTTTCTCTTCCTCCAGAGAGGGAGGAAGTAAAGAATTAAGACTCATTGGAGAATCAAAGTGTTATTATCCCCTGATCCATACTCTTCTCTTCTTTTTTTTTTAAACAAAGAAACTATTAGCAGTAGTTAAAAATACACTGAGCCTGAGTCTGTATGTTTATCTGGATTTATATACATTAGTTTTGAAAGATAGGATGGGGAAATTGACTATTTAGTGCTTCCCTAATATAGTTGCATCTGCCACAAAAAGCAGGCCTGGAGGTTAGTGGAGTCTTTGACTGTTTCATGAATGTCTTTTATAGGCTGTACCAGTTCAGTTAAAAAGCAATTCATGGAGATACCACCAACTATTCAGACCCTGTCTTAAAATGAGATGAATAATAGAGGAGACCATTAGAAAGAGAGAAAAAATGCTCTGAGAGAAGAGTCCTTCAAAAAAAAAAACCCTCTTATTAAGGAATCTTGCCCAAATAAAGGAAATCTCTCTAGGATCTTGCTAATGCTATGATAAACCATGTACCTTATCGTATTTTTTCCCCTCAAGGAGAGAGCCATCAATGTATTGGGCAGAGTCATGAATCTAAAGCTTTTTCAATAGTCTGTCCTCATGAAGACAAGATTTTATTAAGCAAAATAATTATCTCTTCCTTTATTTTTTTCACATTCTTCCTAAAGATTCCTTCGAGTGTGGGTTTAGAAAAAATTCTAATGAGGTTAACTATGAGTGTCATATTTTATTCAAAGAAAGAAAAATCAATACTTTACCTAGAACAGTTGTTTTCCTTTTCTGTTCTTCATTTTTCTATTCAAATTCAGTCTTTGGTATATATAATTTATGCTGTATAATAGATGACATTCTAGACCTAGAATCAGGAAGACTGGGTTTACATTCCCCCTTCTAATAGTAGTTGAGTGACCCTGGGCAAAACACATCCTACCACAGCCCAAATATTCTCATTTGTAAAACAAAACCTACTTCACAGGCTTTTCATGAGGTTCACATAAGATGATATTCATAAAGCAATTAACAAAAGTCTTCAAGTTTTTGCTTTTTTTTTTTTTGGCTAGGCAATGGGGTTAAGTGACTTGGTCAGGGTCACACAGCTAGGGTTATGTGTCTGAGGCCGGATTTGAATTCGGGTCCTCCTGACTTCAGTGCTGGTGCTCTATCCACTGTGCCACCTACGAGCCCCCAAACCTTCAAGTATTATGCAATTAAGAATAAGGATTGGAGTTGTCATTTCATTGACATGGGAAACTCCCAGATGAAGAAAATCTTTCTATTAGTATATACTGGAAACTTTTTTGCAACTTGTAGTTTTAGTAGTTGCTTAGAGAAAGGGAAAATTGCTCAGGGTCTTACAATGAAAAGGTCTGAGAAGTGAAACTCCAATTCTAACCTGATTACTGGTCTCTTTCCTGTATACTACTCTTCTCACTACCAAAACAAAACAAAACAAAAAATGCTTTTATTACTTTAAGTTTTAAATTTTAAAACAATATCACATTTACATATTAGTTGTTCACAAGCCCATGAGGAGCAAATTTCACTATCTATTACAAAGTGAGTTGCTCAAAGTCAGAGCAAAAACTGAAACCCATCTTTCCCAATTTCAAATAAAGTAATCCAGCCACCATACTAGGTCAACTCTCTCAATTGAAATTTCTCCTGGGAAATAGGTGCCACACACATATGGAGAGGTACAATTAATAATGCTTTAAATTCTTTTGAGTTTATGTTACATGACAAGTATTTCTGGGCTCTTTATGAACAGGTTTAATATATTGTCACTGAATCAAAGTATATAGAGTATATCTTCTCTAAATCAATACTTCTCAGACAAGTTTTACGGGAACTTAAAATCTCATACATAGTCCTACTCTAACTAGTTGTAATAAAAATTTTTAAAAAGTCCTGTGATATTACTATTGCCTTTGCACAAAGTATCCTAATCATTCAATTATATTACATAGATACAGCTATAGATAAATATATAAATGTAGATGCTTTACCCTTTAAGCTACAATTTGATGCATGTTTATTTTCATTTAACACTATATTTTTCCACATTTAAACTTAATATTTCAAATTTCATGTATTCCTCTTACAACCTGATTTGAATGGGACTTTTTACTCCTATTGTTAGTGTACATTTTTGCACATTTAAGGTAGGAGATGCGAGAATTTTCCAGAATATGGCTAACTTTATTTTGCACATTCAAGATTCAATCATTGCTTGATGATAACTCTCCAGAAAACCTCCCTGAGGATCTAGGAGGTTCTTAACAGTAGCCTAACTATGTTAGTTCTTATATGAAAGCCAGTCTATCAATTCTTTGGCCTACGAATTCATTCCCTTGATTTGAGAAGGAGCCTGTAGTATCACACAATAGTTGATTAGGCAAGTTCCTTGAATGATTCAATCAACAGAGACAATTCCCAACTGGTTTCCAGTGAGTGGGGCTAAAACTCATGGAAGTATGAGCTCTTTTGGGAAGAGCCATCTCTTTGTACTGACTTGTGAAAGTGTGTCAACAGACCTGTTCAGCTCTTTTATATTTTCTCTCTGTCTGGAGGATAAGACTCAGTGCAACAGTAAGAACCTGGATTCTCCTGTGGTACGGAAAACTGTGCCCAGACAAAGGGTCCTCTCTCAGTAACAATTAATAAACATTTTGGTGCTGATACACAGGGAAGTCATATGTGCTCATTCATAACATATTTTGCCAAATTGAAAAGAGGACAGGTACTGATATTGGATTTTCTCATCTCAGGAGATGAGAGACAAAATAACAAGAGTCTAGGCCAAAGAAAATAGAAGAAGCAAACTCAAGCGTACACATGTAGTACATGAGGGGTGTTTAGACATGATGTTCCACAACTCCAAACCAAACTAGTTAGAGGAAAAGAAAATTTCTCTGGTAGCATGTTTCTGGGAGCTAGCTATTATCCAGAGAAGGGAGATTTCTTGGGCAGGCATAACCCATAAAAGTAGCATCTAGTTTGAGAGTTGAGAGAATCAGACTTTTAGGGATAAAAGAAGATTTTGTTGGGTGTGGTGCTAGCAGAAAGAACAAGATAGCCAAGGTGGTTCCTTCAAATGGACAGCTAAGATTGAAAGCTAAAAGGAGAAAACTTTTTAGTTTAACTTTATTCCATGAAATTACTAAGAATGATTTGGACAGTTAAAGTCTTACAGAAAGGGTGCTTTTCATCTGAGGATTCCCCTACCCTTTCTGGAAACAGTTTTTTAAGTTTTATTCATAAAGTTCAGAGGTAGCTAGTTGGTACGTTAGACAAAATGCTGGGCCTAGAATCAGGAAGACCTGAGTTCAAATCTGGCCTTAGAGACTTACTATCTGTGTGATGCAAGGTGAGTCACTTAACCAATGTCTGTCTTAGTATCCTCAAATATAAAATGAAGATAATAACAGCACATACCTTGCAGGGTTGTTGTGAGGATCAAATAAGATAATATCTGTAAAGTGCTTATTAAAGTGTCTGTCAAATAGCAAATGATAGTCACAATAATACTAACTAATAAGAGCTAATGTTTGTATAGCACTTATTAAATGACAACAATAGCATTAACTACTGTGCAATTATTATTTCATTTGATCCTCACAACAACTCTGGGAGATGGCAGTTCTTATTATTCCTGTTTCATAGGTGCAAAAACTGAGGCAAACAGAAGTTAAGTTACTTTCCAAGTGTCCTTAAAATAATTTGATGGGTTCTTTTCTTTTGTTCTTTTTAAAAATAGTTTATGTAATATTGGAATTAGACCATAAGGTACAATGATACACAACAAAACAAACAGACTTCTATAGAGGTAGCATACATACCTTTGTCTTCATCTCATCTCCAATTAACTCATTTTAAAAGTTGAAACATTTATTTATAATCATGCCTTAAATTTAGTAATAATTATTTTGATATAAAGATAAAATGTTTTATTTGTGGTTAAATATTTGCCATTTAACTGTTTTATGATAGCACTATGCAATTTTGGTTTAGTTACCTATTTGTCTTTAGATTCATTCTCCTCATGTGTAAAATAAAGACATTGTTCTATATTATTATCTTAAGATGCTATCTAGTTATGCATACTACCTTACCATATTTCAATGTTTAAAAAGATAATGAAAATCAATAAATATCTGGTGAAAATCTGCAACAAATAAGGCACATCTTGTTTCAGTTACATATAAGCCATATTCCCCATGTCCTTCTTTTCTACCTTGTAAAAAATGCAAGGCGGTGCAATATTTTGGATGGGTAGACAAACTTGGAATTAGCAAGATCTGGGTCAAATCCTTCCTTTGAATCAAACTAACTATATGACTGTGTGCAAGTCACTTAACTTCTTAGTGATGCAGTTAACTTTCTAAAAGTAAGAAACAGAAGAACTGTCAAGCTAGATTCATGAAAAAAAGTTCCACACAGGGAATTCCTCCTACAAATGAAAACACAAGTGCATATCAAAACACATATGCACACACACATTTCCATATTTTCTGGGTATTTAGGCTATGTATAAAATTCCAGAACATTCAGTTGAAGGAGAAAATAAACATCTGTGAGATATGTCCGTGTGTGTGTGTGTGTGTGTGTGTGTGTGTGTGTGTGTGTGTGTGTGTATATATATATATATATATATATACGTATATATGTATATATGTATATATATATACGTATACATGTATATATATGTACATACATATATGTATACATGTATATATATGTACGTATGTATGTGTACACAAAAATATATATATGTATGAATGTGTGTATATGTGTATATATATATGTATGTGTATATGTACATGTATGCATGTGTGTATATATATGTATATGGAAAACTAAGGTGAGGATAAAGAAAACATTTGTTTTTGTTTTTTTTTAATGTATTTTTGCATTCCAACTCTGCTTTTAAATAAAAAAATATGTACTAAGTAGTTACAATTCCTTTTAAAAAAATATTTATTATATTGTTTTTCCCCCAGTTACATGCAAAAACAAACTTAAACATTTATATTCAAAACCCTTAGCTCCCAATTCTCTCCCCTCATCCCTCACATAGAGAAGGCAAGCAGTTTGAAACAGGCCATATATGTGTAGTCATGTAAAAGCATGTCCTTAACAGCCATGCAGTGAAAGAAAACAAAGACAGATTAATTAAACAAACAAAAACAAACAAAACAACAATAACAACAAAACAAGAAAAACAAAGAAAGTAAAAAGAGTATGAATGAATTTGCATTCAGATACCACAAGTTTCTTCTCTGGGGATAGATATATATCTGTGATATATAAACATCTTGGATGAAGATTAATTTCTGTCTTTCTATCATCGCTACTCAATGAATGCATGAATAAAAATGCCTTCTTATGGTAACTGGTTTAGCCATACAATAGCATACTTAATATTGAGGGTTTGATATTGATACAAAACACATTTGAATTGAATATTATATTTTTAATGCTTAGACAAATAGATATCTAACCTAGAATCAAGTCCAGAGTACATGTCTAGATTCGATACTTGCTTGCTAGTTAACTATTGGCAAGTCATCTACTGTCTTTGATTCTTAGGTACCTCTCTCAGACTAGGTGCTTTGAAGTGTATCAAAGTTCATGCTTTTTGAAGCAACTATAGGTTAATTCCTTTGTCAGCCAGTAAACAAGCACTAAGGGCTTTGAATGTGCTAGTCACTACACCAAACACTGGAAGATGCATACAAAATATATTAAAAATGAACAAACAAACAAACAAAAAAACAGTCCCTGCTGCCATGGAGATTAAAATTTACTGGAAGAGACAACCTACAAACAACTATGTATAAACAAAATACTTGCAGAATAAATTGGAGATAATCAGCAGAGGGAAGGCTCTAGTGTTAAGAGGAATCAGGAAAAGCTTCCCTCAGAAACTGGTATTTTGTACTGGATTTGAAGGGAGCCAAGGAAGCCACAAGGCAGGAATATGGACAGAGAGAGAAAAGAGAAATCTAGGAATGGGTGGTAGCTAGTGAAAACCCACAGAGATGGGAAAAGGAGTGTCTTGTTCAAGGGAAAGCAAGCACACACCACACACACACACACACACGTACACACACACACACACTAACACACACACACGCAATCTGCTCTCCCTTCTATCATCATCTACCCCCTTTATTTTACTCCCTTCACCTCCTACTTTCCTGTAAGGTAAAATGCATCTCCATTTCCTGTTGAATGTGTAAGCCATTTCCTCTTTGAGCCAATTCTGATGAAAGTAAGGTTCACTCACTCCCCCTCATCTCACTGCCCCATTCCGCTCTACTGTAAAAGCTGTTTCTTGCCTGTTTTATGTGAGGTATTTTACTGCATTTTGCTTCTCCTTTCACTTTCTCATACGATATTCTTCTCTCATTCCTTAATTTTACTTTTTGTAGATCTCATTCCTTCATAATTAGCTTACACCGGGGACCTCTGTCTATATATACTCCTCCTAACTTACCTAATAATGAGAAAGTTCTTACAAATTTATCATCTTCCCAAGTAGGAATCTAAACAGTTTGACCTTAATAAATCTCTTATCATTTTCCTTTCTTGTTTATCTTTTTTTATCTTTTCTTAAATCTTGCATTTGAAAATGAATTTTCTATTCAGCTGTTATTTTCATCAAGAATGCTTGAAAGTGCTCCATTTAATTGAATGTCCATTTTCCCCTTGAAGGATTATACCCAGTTTTATTGGGTAGATGATTCATGTTTGTAAACCTAGCTCCTTTGCCTTCTGGATTATTTTATTCCAAGCCTTGTAATCCTTTAATGTAGAAGCTGCTAAATCTTGTGTCATCCAGTGGTTCCATGACACTTGAATTCTTTCCTACTGGCTGCTCACAATCTCACTGGCTTCTTAATCTAGGAGGTATGGAATTTGGCTATAATATCTGTGGCAGTTTTCATTTTGGGATCTCTTTCAGGAATTTTTTATTCAATTCTTTAATTTTTTTTTTAATTTACCCTCCAGTTCTAGAATATCAGGGAAGCTTTCCCTGATCATTTCTTGTAAAATGATGTGTAGGTTCTTTTTTTGATCATAGCTTTTAGGTAGTTCAACAATTTTTAAATTATACCTTCTGCATCTATTTTTCAAGTCAGATGTTTTTCCAATGAGATATTGCTTTTTAAATGTTAATTAATTGATTCATTTTTAGTTTTCAATATTCACTTTTATAATATTTTGAGTTTCAAATTGTCTCCCCCTCCAACCACCCTCACCAGGATGGAGTGCAATCTCTTAGAGACTCTACATATACGTACCTATTAAACATATTTTCACATTAGTCATGTTATAAAAAAGAATTTGAACCAATGGCAGGAACCACAAGAAAGAAGAAACAGAAAGAGAGAGAGAGAGAGAGAGAGAGAGAGAGAGAGAGAGAGAGCAAGCAAATTTTTATAGTTTGTAAGACAATTCCAAAATACTCAAAAATGAAGTCAAAATGAGTAAATGATTTAGATACAACTGCTGATACTGTTAGCAAACTAGGAGAGCAAAGAACAATTTACCTTTCAGATTAATGGAGAATGGAAGATTTTATGACCAAACAAGAGATACAGAACATTATAAAATGCAAAATGAGTAATTTCAATTACATTAAATTGAAAAGTTTTTGCACTAACAAAGACAATGCAACGAAGATTAAATGGGAAGCACAACAAAAGTTGTCTTACATGCTTGCATTGTTGATAACAGATAACTCTCAAAGTTGGTCATCATACAATGTTGCTGTCACTGTGTACAGTGTTCTGGTTCTGTTTACTTCATTCAGCATTAGTTCATGTAAGTCTATTCAGGTTTTTCTGAATTCCATCTACTAATGATTTTGTATTTAACAACAGTATTCCATTAATTCATTTCCCTCAACTTGTTCAGCCATTCCCCATTGATGGGTATACCCTCAATTTCCAATTTTTGGCCTTCAAAAAAGAGTTGCTAAAATATGTTTGTACATTTTTGTACCTTTTCCCATTTTTATGATCTCTTTGGGATAAAGACTTAGAAGTGGTATTGCTGACTCAAAGGGTACACACATTTTTATTCTCCTTTGGGCATAGTTCCAAATTACATTCCAGGATGGTTGGATCAGTTCACCACTCCACCAACAATGCATTAGTGTACCAGTTTTGCACATCTTCTCCAACATTTATCATTTTGCTGTTTCTTCAGGTTAACCAATCTGATAGGTGTGATTTGGTACCTCACTGTTATTTTGGTTTGCATTTTCTAATCAATAGTGATCTAGAGCACTTTTTTTCATACAACTATAGATGGCTTTAATTTATTCATCTGAGAACTGCCTGTTCATATCCTTTGACCATTTATTAATTGGGGAATGACTTGTATTCTAATGAATTTGATGCACTTCTCTATATATTTTATAAATGAGGCCTTTATCAGAAACACTTGTAAAAATGTTTCCCAATGTTGTGCTTCCCATTTAATCTTAGTCGAATTGAATTTGTTAGTGCAAATAATTTAAATTTAATGTAATTGAAATTATCCATTTTGCATTTTATAATGTTCTCTATCTCATGTATAGTCATGAATTCTTCCATTCTCCATTAATAAGGAAGGTAAATTATTCTTTGCTCTTCTAGTTTGCTAACAGTATCAGAAATTATATCATCTTTCAAAGTAGCAATGCAAATAGTTCAACTTTAATAAGCCCCTTATGATTTTTCTTTTCTGTTTACCTCTTCATGCTTCTCTTGAGTCTAATATTTCAAAGTCAAATTTTCCATTCAGCTCTGGTCTTTTTTTTTTAAATTTTTATTATTTTGATTTATCAACAATCGCTTCCACAAGCTTTTGAGTTGAAAATTTTTCTTCCCTTTCCTCCGCCCAACCCTGACCAAGACGATGCACAATCTGATATAGGTTTTACATTTACATACCCATTAAACATATTTTCATATTAGCAAAGTTGTAGGTAAAAATTAAAACCAATAGGAGGAACCATCAGAAAAATGAAACAAAACTCAACAGGAGATAAGAATAAGTGATAGTGATTTGACTTCCATAATTTTGTCTTTGGATATGGACAGCATTTTCAGTTCAAAGGCTCCTGGAGATATCTTAGATCCTTGTAATGCTGAGAAGGGTTCAGTTTAACAATATTAGTCATCGCATAACGTGGCTGTTATTGTATACAAAATCCTCTTAGTTCTGCTCACTTCACTCAGCATCAGACCATGTAAGTCTTTCCAGGTTTTTCTGAAGTCAGCCTGTTCATCATTTATTATAGCACAATAGCATTCCATTACACTCATATACCACAACTTGCTCAGCCATTCACCAATTGATGGGCATCCTGTCAATTTCCAATTCTTTGCCACCACAAAAAGAGCTGCTGTGGAAATTTTTGAACATTTGGGTCCTTTTCCCATTTGTTTGATCTCTTTGGGATATAGCCCTAGAAGTGCTATTGCTGGATCAAAGGGTATGCACATTTTTGTAGCCCTTTGAGCATAGTTCCAAATTGTTCTTCAAAATGGTTGGATCATTTCACAACTCCACCAACAATGTATTAGTGTTCCAATTTTCCCACATCTTCTCCAACATTTATCATTTTCCTGTTTTGTCGTGTTGGCCAATCTGATAGGTGTGATGTGGTACCTCAGAGTTGTTTTCGATTTGCATTTCTCTAAACAATAACAATTTAGAGCATTTTTTCATATGACTATAGATGGCTTTAAATTCTCCATCTGAGAACTGTCTGTTCTTATCCTTTGACCATTTATCATTTGGGGAATGGCTTGTGTTCTTATAAATTTGTATTAATTCTCTATATATTTTAGAAATGAGGCCTTTATCAGAAAGAATAGTTGTAAAAATTCCTTCCCAATTTTCTACCTTCCTTCTAATCTTAGTTGCATTGGCTTTGCTTGTGCAAAAACTTTTCAATGTAATGTAATCAAAATTATCCATTTTGCTTTTCATAATGTTCTCTATCTCCTGTTTGGACATGAATTCTTCTGTTCTCCATAGATCTGAGAGGTGAACTATTCCTTGTTCTCCCAGTTTACTTATAGTATCAGCCTTTATATCTAAGTCATGAACCCATTTTGACTTTATTTTGGTATATGGTGTGAGATTTCTGTCTATGCCTAGTTTCTGCCATACTCTTTTCCAGTTTTCCCAGCAGTTTTTTTGCAAGTTGTTTTTTTTTTATCCCAGAAGCTGGGGTATTTGGGTTTATCAAATAATAAATTACTATAGTCATTGCCTACTGTGTCTTGCATATTTAACCTATTCCCCTGATCCACCTCCCTATTTCTTAGCCAGTACCAAGCAGTTCTGATGATTGCTGCTTTATAATACAATTTAAGATCTGGAATTGCCAGGCTACCTTCCCCTGCATTTATTTTCATTACTTCCTTCTATATTGTGGACCTTTTGTTTTTCCTACTTTCAAGGAGCTATTATATAACTGTACATAACTATATAATTAATGCATACATTAGGGAGGACTAGGCTAGGCTCCTTGGAGAAGGGGAAAAAATCTGAATTTGACAGCATGCACACAGTTACCAGGACAATTATACTAAAATGGTATTCCAAATATCACGAATGAAGGCATTCTGCCAAATCATATGACAAAAACATACTCAATGAGAATTATTTGAACCTTATTCTTATCAGAATTGGCTGAAAGAGGGAATAACATACTCAGTTAGGTATGGAAATCCAACTTACCCTATAGAAAGTAAGAAGGGAAAGGGGAAATTAAAGGGAGAGGTGGAGAGATGACAGGGAAGATAGAGGGAGGTGGTCAAAAGCAAAACTCTAGTGAGGAGAGAAACTGAGAAAGAAGAGATAAAAGCATAAACAGGGAGGGCAATAAGATGGAAAGAAAGACATAGAGAGGAATCGTACCTGTGGATGTGAATGGGGTGAATTCTTCCATAAAAAGGAAGCAGATAGCAGAGTGAAATAAAACAAACAAACAAACAAACAAACACATAATCCTCCAATATGTTGTTTACAAGAAACACATTAGAAGTAGAGAGATAAATAGAGTAAAGATAAAAGGCTGATATAGAATACACTATGCTTAAACATGGGTAGCAACTGTGATCTCAAAGAAAGCAAAAGCAATTATTATTAAAAGAGATAAGGTAGGAAACTATATATTGCCAAGAGGTACCACAAACAGTGAATTAATATCACTAATCATATATGCACCAAATGGTACAGCATCCAAATATTAGCAAAGAGGTTACTACAACTTCTCTTGAGGATAATACACCACAAACCTGTAAGATTTATACCAGGAAGGAGAGGCTGGTTCAACATTAGAAAAAACTAGCAGTGTAATTGACCATATGAACAACAAAACTAGCATAAATCACAAAATTATCTCAATAGATGCAGCAAAAGATTTTGACAGAATAAAATACCCACTCCTTTTAAAAACACTAGAGAGCTTGGGAATAGATGGAGTCTTCCTTAAAATGCTGAGCTATCAGCAAGCATCATATGCAATGGGGGTAAGCTAGAAGTGTTACTAATATGAATGGGGGTGAAAAAAGGATGTCCATTATTACCATTGTTATCCAAAATTTTACTAGAAATGTTAAGTTCATCAATAAGAGAAGAAACAGAAATTGAAAGAACAGGCAATGAAACACTAAAGTCATCATTCTTTGCAGATGATATTGAAATACTTGAAACTATATTGAACTACTTGAAGTAATAAACAACTTTAGAAAAGTTGTAGGACATAAAAGAAACCCCATAAATTATCAGCATTTCTACATGCACTAACAAAGCCCAACAGCAAGAGATAGAAAGATAAAATCCATTAAAAGCAACTGTAAACATCATAAAATATTTGAGAGTCTACCTGCCAAGACAAACGCAGGAAATATATGAATACAATTATAAAACATTTTTCACACAAATGAAATCAGATCTAAATAATTGGAGAACCATGAATTGCTCATGTGTAGGCTGAGCTAATATAATAAAAATGACAATTCTACCTAAATTAATTTGTTTGTGTGGTGGAGCTCATGGTAGCAGTGGAGAGGGAAACCTCACAGTTCCAAAGAAGAAAAGAAGGTTTACGCTCCCAACAAATTACTTGAGTTTTTGTTTTTGTTGTTGTTGTTGTTGTTGTTGTTGTTGTTGTTGTTGTTGTTAAGGTAGGGGTCTGCTTCCAGTGTGGAGAATGTACTGTTCCAACTTTCAGAGGTTTTGTGCAGTTGTTTTCAGAGATACTTCTAGAGACCTGTAAATTTTCAGTTCTTCCTAGGTGGTATGAAAAAGGGCAAGGTGATAACTCTTTCCCAGAGCCCAGGCCAGGAAGCAGACCCCTACCTTAACAAATAATTAAAAGCCTAAATAATTTGTTGAGAACATGAACACACAGCACAGAAAAAAAAAAAAGAAAAAGAAAAAAAAGAAAAAAACCACTCAGACAATAGAATCTTACTTTGATGACAAAGAATGTAAAACCATACAATAAGAAGAAGACAACAAAGTAAAGCTCCTACATCCAAAGACTCCAAGAATAATATGAACTGGTCCCAGGCTACATAAGAGCTTAAAAAGGATTTTGAGAACCAAGTAAGAGAAATAAAGAAAAATTGGTAACAGAAATGACAATGATGCAAGAAAACTACGAAAAACAAGTCAACAGCTTGCTAAAGAAGACCCCAAAAAAATACTGAAGAAAATTACACCTTAAAAATAGTCTAACTCAAATGGCTCAAGAGGTCCAAAAAGCCAATGAGGAGAAGAATGCCTTAAAAAGCAGAATTGGCCAAATGGAAAAGGAAGTCCAAGACCTCATTGAAGAAAATGCTTCCTTAAAAATTAGAATGGAGTAATTATAAGGTAGTGACTTCATGAGAAATCAAGAAATTATAAGACACAACCAAAAGAAAAAATAGAAGAAAATGTGAAATATCTCACTGGAAAAACAACTAACCTGGAAAATACATCTAGGAGAGAAAATTTTAAAATGATTGGACTATCTGAAAGTCATGATCAAAAAAAGAGCCTAGACATCATTTTTTAAGAAATGATACACTATAAAAACACTTCAGAACCTATATACTCCATTCACATCCATAGGTATGATTTCTGTTTATGTCTTTCTCTCCATGTTATTTCCCCCCTGTTTATGCTTTTCTCTCTGCTTTCTCAATTTCTCTCCTCACTAGACTTTTGCTTTTGACCACCTCCCTCTATCTGCCCTGCCTTCTCTCCATCCCTCCTTATTATTTCCCTTTTCCCTTCTTACTTCCTATTGGGTAAGTTAGATTTCCATACCTGAGTATGTTATTCCCTATTTGAACCAAACCTGATAAAAGTAAGGTTCAAATAATTCTCGTTTCTCTGTCTTCTTTCCTTCTACTGCAGCAGGTCTTTGTGCCTCTTGATGTGATGTAATTTACCCTTTCTGCCTACTCCTTTCCTGTAGATTTTTTTTATCATTGTATCAAAGTAATTATATACTCATGCCCTTTGTCTATATATACCCTTTCTAAATGTCATAATAAAGATAAAGTTCTTAAGAGTTAAAAATAGCTTCTCATGTAGAGAAACAAACAGTTTGCCTATATTGAATAATGTTTCATTTTTTTTCTTTCCTGTTTACCTTTTAATGCCTCTCTTTTTATTTTATTATTACTTTTTTTGTTGTTGTTGTGCAATGGGAGTTAAGTGACTTGCCCAGGGTCACACAGCTAGTAAGTGTTATATGTCTGAGGCTGGATTTCAACTCAGGTCTCCCTGAATCCAGGGCCGGTGCTCTATACACTGTGCCATCTAACTGCCTCCTCCCCCTCCTTAATGCCTCCCTTGAGCCTTGAATTTGAAAATCATATTTTCTGTTGATCTCTGGTATTTTCATCAGGAAGGTTTGGAAGTCCCCTGCTTCACTGAATGCCACCTCCTCCCTCAAAAAGATTATGCTCTGTTTTTTCTGGGTAATTGGTTCTTGGTTATAATCCAAGCTCTTTTGCCTTATGGAATAGCATATTCCAAGCTCTCTAATGTTCTAATGAAGAAGCTTCAAGGCCCTGCATAACCCTGATTATGGTTGCATGATATTTGAATGGCTTGTTTCTGGCTGCTTCTAGTATTTTCTCCTTGACCTGATAATTCTAGAATTTGGCTACAATATTCCTTGACATTTTCAAATTGGAATCTCTTTCTGGAGTTTATTGATGGATTCTTTTGATGACTACATAGCCTTTGGTTCTAGGACCTTAAGGCAGTTTTCCTTGATGATTTCTTAAAAGATGCTATCCAGCCTCTTTTATTTTTTTTAATCATGGCTTTCAGGTAGACCAACAATTCTTAAATTATCTCTCTGGGTCTTATTTTCCAGGTTAGTTGTTTTTCTGAAAAGGTATTTTACTTTTTCTCTTTTTTTCCTTCTTTTGATATTGTTTTGCTGATTCTTGTTGTGTCACAGAGTTATTAACTTCTACTTGCCCAGTTCTAATTTTAACAAATTGTTTTCTTCAGTGTTTTTTTTTTTTGCCTCCTTTTCCATTTGGCCAATTCTACTTTTTGAGGAGTTGTTTTCTTCAGTGTATCTTTTTCCCCCACTTCAGCCAATTATATTTTTAATGAATCGTTTTCTACAGCCAATGCTTGTCCTTCCTTTTCCAAGCTATTGACTCTCTCTTGCATACTTCTAATTTCTTATCCCACTTTTTCTTCTAACTCTGTCATTTGGCTTTTAAAATCCTTCCTGATTTCTTCCAAGGAGGCTTTTGGGGCTTGGGGCCAGTTCATATTCCCTTTTGAGGTTTTGGATGTGGGTATATTGACAATGTTGTCCTCTTTTGAATTTGTATTTAGATCTTCCCTGTTTCCATAGAAAGAATCTGCAGTCATTGTCCGTTTCCACTTTGTGTTCATGATGTTTGCCTATTTCCTGGGTTTTAAGATGAGCTCTTCTGCTGGAGCATAGAGGGCACTGTCCCAAACTTGTGTGCTGTGTCCCAGGGACCTGGTCACTGATTTTGTGTGCTTTGGTCTCTGGTGCTTGCAGTCAGAGGTTGTAGGGATATGGCAGGTGCTGAGCCTACCAGGTGCCGAGCTTGGGTCAACAATAATGGAGCTCTCAGGGGGTGGGGTCTGGCCCCTGGAGGATCCCTGCTCACCCAACCTATGCTCAATCACAAGAAGTTTTGGCTGCTGGAAGATGCCTATCTTTCTTGAGTTGTGCTTCCTGGAGTTGTGTTGAAGCATGGGGAGATTTGGCTGCTGGAGGATATGTGCCCTTCAGTGCATGTGGTAGTTTTCTGAGTTGGAGTCTAAAGGTTGCATTGCCTGTGCCAAGGCACACAGGAAATTCTGGTGTTGACAGTTGCCTGTTCCACCTCACTGAGGCTTTGGATCTCTGTCTGCCTTGCTGAAGTTGAGTTTGCTGCTGTCTTGTTGGGGTGCCTCCCATCCTATACTAACCCCCTTCCACCAGAGTGAGACAGATGTTTCCCATTAATCTGCCAACACTCCCTCACTAAAAGACCGTTGCACCCTGTCTTTCTGCTGGCTCAGCTGTTCCAGTATTTTTCCTTTAGCAATATTTTCTGGGTTTTTAGAGGTTGATAAGGGAGAGTGAGAGTGATTTACTGCTTACTCCATTATCTTGGCTCCTTGAAGTCTCCTTTCTTTTTATTAATCAAATTAACCATTGGGTTATCTATCTTATTGATTTCTTTTCATAAAACCAGATCTTAAAATTATTTATTAGCTCAATAGTTTTCTTACTTTCAATTTTATTAATCTCATTCTTGTTTTTAGGATATCTACTTTGGTGTTCAATGGTGGACTTTTATTTTATTTTTTTTATTTTTCTAGTTTTTTAGTTGCATTCCCAATTCATTGATCTGCTCCTTTTTTCATTTTGTTGATGTAAGAATTTGGAGGAAAAAGGATTTTATAAGAATCCCTACTTCCATCAACTTTTGAGAGCCAAGATGGTAGTATAAGCAACAAATTGCCAGAACTTTCCCATATTCACCTCAAAATAATCATTAGTGTTCCAAAACAAATCTTGCTCAGCCAAACCAGCAAAAAAGATGGGATGAAATAATCTTTGAGCTTAAGAACTTGGAAGATCTCCAAGAAAGGTCTGTCTCACTCAGGTGAGGAAAGCACAGTCCAGGTGAGGAAATGTCCCAACAAGTCAGCAGTTCAGTGTAGTAAGGAGGAAACCTACGGCCGTGTTTCAACATAACCCTAGGAAAACAGGAAGCCTTCACTGTCCAGAACCCCACATGCTTTAGTAAAACCCTGGACAAACAGGTGAACACCATCTCTACAGGTGACAAAGCAAATGGCAGCCACCTGCTCTGTGCCTTTACAGCATGCTTCAGAATAGCTCCAGTCAAAGACGTAACACCAAGACAGAACATCATGTGATTCAGTGGAGCCTCAGGGAAATACAGAAACACCCACTGCCCTCAGCACAAATGAGACACCAGCACTAGGACCTTGGCTTACCACCAGGTAAGCTGCCTGACTGGCATGGGCTCAAGCAGTGGTAATCACACCCTACACATATACCCCTTCAGCTCAGCACCATACAGAAGAGTCCTCGGTGGGCAGTGCAGCATCAAGGAAACAACCAGCACCTGCAGCCATTGGCAGAAGAAACCTGGGGCAGTGTCCATTCCACCCAAATGCTGGTAAAAACAAAGGAAAAAAAGATAAAAAAGATCAGCAAAAAACAACAAAAAAGTATCTGATCATAGAAAGCTATAATGGTGAAAGGGAAGATCAAGATACAAACTCAGACTTATGGGCAAAACCCCAAAGAAAAATGGGAAGTAGTGGTGAAGCCAAGATGGCAGAGTGAAAGGCAGTGACTTGCTCGAGCTCTCCCCCAAATGCCTCCAAAAACCTATAAAAATTATCTCTAAAATTCTAAAGCAGCAGAATCCACACACACACACAAAAAGACAGAGTGAAATGAATTTCCAGCCCAAGACAACCTGGATGGTTGATCAGAAAGGTATATCATGCTGAGCAGAGAGAGGGATGCAGTGAGATGTGGGCATGGAGGCTACAGAAAACATGGAGCAGGCCTCAGAGGAATGAATCGCAGGCATTTGTGGTGGTTTTTAGACTTCTCAAGCCATGAATGCCAAAGACAATTCAGAAGGTCAGTGGAAAAAGTCTGTTTCTGTGGTGAAAGGAACCTAGGTCTCCACCTCAGTTCCTGAGCAAGCATGGCCCCAGGGGGGTGGCTGTTTCCTGAGCTTCCCAAGCATAGACTGAGGGGGAATTGAGTGGATGATCAGAGGGGGATTGCAGAGATCTCTTTGCCAGTGCTGAGGCAGGAATCTCTTGTTTTGCCTGTGCTTGCATCTGGGTCACAGTTCTGCGTGGTGGTCCTGGGGTGAGGGGGAGCACTGGCATGGTGTAGCTTGTAGTGGCTGCAGGAAGGAAATCTTCCTCACAGTTCCAAGGCAGAAAAGAGTGCTCGTGGTCACTAACAGACCAGAGCACAGGTCAGGAAAGGAATAAACACTTCACCTCCTTGAAAGAAAATAAAATTTACATGTCCCTAGAAGTATCTCTGAAAACAGCTGTAAAAACCCCTGAAGCTTGGGACAGTGCATTCTCCACATTGGAAACTCTTGATAAAGAGTTTGTAACTCAAATAATTGACTGGGATCATGAGCAAAGCAGCAAGAAGTATCAGACCACAGAATCTTTTTTTGGTAACAAAGAAGATCAAAACGTAAACCAGAAGAAGACAACGAAGTCAAAGCTCCTAGAAGTCTCCAAGAAAAATTTGAATCAGTCCCAGGCCTTGGAAGAGCTCAAAAGGGATTTTGAGAAGCAAGTAAGAGAAGTAGAGGAAAAACTGAGAAGGGAAATGAGAGTGATGCAAGAAAATCATGTCACACAAGTCAACAACTTGCTAAAGGAGAAAATAACACCTTAAAAAATACCCTAACCCAAAAGGCAAAAGAGGTCCAAAAAGCCAATGAGGAGAAGAATGTTCTTAAAAGCAAAACTGGCCAAGTGGAAAAGGAAATCCAAAAGCTTACTGAAGAAAATACTTCCTTAAAAATTAGAATAGAGCAGTTGGAAGGACTGAAAAATCAAGCCACTGTAACATGAATCCAAAAGAATGAAAAATTATAAAACAATGTGAAATATCTCATTGGAAAAACAACTGACCTGGAAAATAGATCCAGAAGAGAGAATTTTAAAATTATTGGACTATCTGAAAGCCAGGATAAAAAAAAAAAAGAGAGCCTAGACATCATCTTTCAAGAAATTATCAAGGAAAACTGCCCTGATATAGTAGAAGCAGAGGGCAAAATAGAAATTCAAAGAATCCACAGATCTCCTTCTGAAAGAGATCCCCAAAGGAAAACTCCTAGGAATATTGTAGCCAAATTCCAGAGTTCCCAGGTCAAGGAGAAAATATTACAAGCTGCCAGAAGGAAACAATTCAAGTACTGTGGAAACACAATCAGTATAACATAGATTTAGCAGCTTCTACATCAAGGGACCAGAAGGCATGGAGTGTAATATTCTGGAGGGCAAAGGAGAGGGAAATACAGACAAGAATCCCCTACCCAGCAAAACTGAGTATAATGCTTCAGGGGGGAAAATGGTCATTCAGTGAAATAGAGGAATTTCAAGCATTCTTGATGAAAAGACCAGAGTTGAATAGAAAATTTTACTTTCAAATACAAGACTCAAGTGGAACATGAAGACATAAACAGGAAAGAGAAACCATATGAGACTTATTATGGTTGAACTGTTTACATTCCTGCATGGAAAGATGACATTTGTAACTCATGAGACCTTTGTCAGTATTAGGGTACTTGGAGGGAAAAATTATATGTATTTATAGATGTAGATATAGATAGATAGATACCTACATAGATGGCACAAGGTGAGTTCAAGATGAAGGGGTCATTTGTGGAGAATAAAATTAAGGGGTGAGAGAGGATTATTCTGGGAGAAGGAGAAATATCTCACAAAAAAAAGAAAATAAAAGGCTCTTACAGTGGAGGGGAAACAAGGAAAGGCGAGAGGGAATGACTGAATCTTATTCTCATAGTATTTGGCTTAAGGAAGGAATAACATACACACTCAATTGGGTATGGAAATCTGTCTTACAGGAAAATGGGGGGGAAGGGGACAAGAGAGCAAGGGAATGATAGAGAGGAGGTCAGATTGGGAAAGTGGATAATCAGAAGCAAACGCTTCTGAGGAGGGACAGGGTGAAAAGAAAGAATAGAATAAATAGGGGGAGGTGGAATAGGAGTAAGGGAAATAGAGTTAGTTTTTCACAACATGACCACTATGGAAGTGTTTTGCGTAACTGCACATGTACAACCTGTATTGAGTTGCTTGCCTTTTCAATAAAGGTGGGTGGGTAGGGAGGAAAAGAGAAAATTTGGAACCCAAAATTTTAAAAACACATGTTTAAAAAATATTTTCACTTGCAACTGGGAAATAAGAAATACAGGAAATAGGGTACAGAAATCTTCCTGCCCTACAGAAAATTAGAAAGGGAAGGGGATAAGAGAAGAGTGGGAGAGAGAGATAGAAGGGAGGGCAGAGTAGGGGAAGGGATATTCAGAATGCAGGCCATCTTGGGTTGGGGGACTTGTGAGATGAATATTTGAAACTCAAAATCTTATGTAAGTAAATGTTGAAAACTAAAAATAAATAATTTTTTTAAAAAATGGGAAGTAATCTCAAGTACTGAAATAACTTATGGAAAAGCACCTTAAGGTCACATAAGAATTATAGAAGCAAAATTGGGAAAGTAAATGACAGTGATGCAAGAAAATTGTGAAATATAAGCCAACAGCTTGGAAAAAGAAAATAACTGTTCAAAAAGTAAAATGAGCCAAATGGAAAAAGAGTTACAAAAATTGGCTGAAGAAAACAACTCCACAAAGAGTACATTTGGCAAATGGAAAAGAAAGCATAAAACCTAATTGAGGAAAACAACTCCTTAAAAGTTAGAATTGGGCAAGTGGAAGCTAATGTCTTCACGAGTCAAGAGACATCAGTAGTCAATTAAATATATTTACAAGGATTAAAGCAATGAAAGAAGATGTGAAATGCCTTATGGAGGAAAAAAAAAACTGACCTGGAAAATAGATCCAGGAGGTAATATCAGAATCATTGGACTGCCTGAATGCAATAATCAAAAGGTGGACCTGGACACATCTTTCAAGAAATTATCAAGGAAAATTGCCTCACAAAAAGAAGACCAGAATTAAACCAAAAATTTGATCTCTGATGTCAAGACTCAAGAGATGCATAAACAGGTAAAAAGGGAAAATAAAATGTAAGGGACACAATAGAGCTAAACTTTTTTACATCTTTACATGGGGAGATGATTCTTGTTATTCCTAAATGTTGTATCACTAACAGTTCAGCAGAAGGAATATACACAGACAGACATTATGGGTATATGGTGCACTATAAGGAATTACATAAAAAAAGAGATGAGAAAGAGGAGTATAATGGGTGCAGAAGGAAGGGTGAGGTAGAATGGGGTAAATTATTTCACATGAAGAATCATGAAATACCTATTACAGTGAAGATGAAGATGGGAAAGTGGACAATGGACATTGCTTGAACATTACTCTTATCGATATCTTACCTAATACAGAAGTAGGAGAGGAGTAAATCAAATAAAGGCAGTAGGGGTGTGGACTGACAGAAGGGATGGTAGAGCAGGGGAAATGGTAGACAGAAACACAGCATTAATGAGGAGGGAAAGGGTGAAAGGAGAAAGAGGACAGACAGAAGGAAGACTAGGATGTAGGGAAACATACAGTTAGTAATCATTACTGTAATGCAAATTGGATGAACTCTCCCATAAAATGTAAGTGGATAGCAGAGTGCATAAAAAACAGAATCCTACAATATATTTTTTACAAGAAACACATATTGCAGGCAGATGCACATTGTAAAAGTCTAAAGGGGTTAGAGCACAATCTATTATGTTGAAGTAAACAAAAATCAACAACAACAATAACAAACAGAGGTAGCAATACTTATCTCAGACAAAATAAAAGCATATGTAGAAGAGATCAGGAAGGAAACTACATCTAGCTAAAAGGCACCATAGTCAATGAAGTAGTATCGATACTAAACATATACATACCAAGTGGTATAGCATCCAAATATTTAAAGGAGAAGTTAATGAAGTTACAAGAACTAGACAACAAAACTATACTAGTGGGGGACCTCAACTGTCCTCTCTCAGAACTGGATAAATCCATAAAAAATAAACAATGAAGAAACTAAGGAGATACATAGATTGCTGGAAAATTAGATGTGATAGACCTTTGGAGAAAATTGAATGGGAACAGAAAGGAATGTGTCTTTTTCTCAGCAGCACATGACACTACACAAAAATTGACAATGTAATAGGGTCTAAACAGCTCAAAATCAAATGTAGAAAGACAAAAATATTTAATATTTTTTCAGATCATAATGCAATTAAAATTGATTCCAGCAAAGGACAGTGGAAAGATAGATTAATAACCGATTGGAAACAAAATGAACTAATCCTAAAGAATAAGTGGGTCAAACAACAAATCATAGAAACACTCAATAATTTCATTAAAGAGAATGACAACAATAAGATAGTATACACACAAATTTGTGGGATGCAGACAAAGCAGTACTTAAGGAAACTATATCTCTCTAAATTATTTTATCAACCAAATGGAAAAACAGTAGATCAATAAATTTGGCATAAAACAATGACAAAAAAGTAAAACAAGACAAGAACAAATAAAAAAATTCCCAAATAAGCACCAAATTTAAATACTGAAAATCAAAGGTTAGATTAATGAAATTGAAAGTAATAAGCTATTGAGCTAATAAATAAATCTAGGAGTTTGTTTTATGGGAGAAAAAAACCACTGAGATAAACTATTGGTTAATTTGATTAAAAAAGAAAACAAAAACCAAATATACAGTATCAAAAGGGAAAAAAAAATAAAATTACCTTGAAAGAAGAAGAGTTGAAGGAATTATTAGGAAGTATTTTCCCCAACTAAATGTCAATAAGTCTCCAAATTTAAGTGATATCAATGAACAACTATGAAAATATAAATTGCCTAGATTAACAGATCAGGAAATAGAATGACTAAATAAACCCATCATAGAAAAATAAATCAAACAGACCATTAATGAACTTCTTAGGAAAAAAATCCCCAGGGCCTGATGGGTTCAGGAATGAATTCTACCAAATTTTTAAAGAACAATTAATTCCAATAGTATATAATCTATTAGGAAATGCAGGCAAAGAAATAGTCCCACCAACCCCCTTTTATGACACAAATATGATGCTGATACCAAAATAAGAAGAGCTAAAATAGAGGAACAGAATTTTAGATGAATTTCTCTAATGAATCTTGATGCAAAATATTGAAAAAAATAGCAACATGGCAATTACAGCAATATATCTTAAGGATTATACACTACAAACAAGTGGGATTTATGCCAGGAATACAGAGTTGGTACAACATTAGGAGAACTATCAGTATAATTAAACATATCAATAACATGACTAACAGAAATCATATGATTATCTCAATAGATGCTGAAAAAGCTTTTCAAAAAATGCAACATCTATTCCTATTAAAAACACTATAGGGTCAGCTAGGTGGTACAGTGAATAGAGTACCGGCCCTGAATTCAGGCAGACCTGAGTTGAAGTCTGGCCTCAGACACATGAAACTTACTAGTTGTGTGATCCTGGGCAAATCACTTAATCCTGTTGCCTAGATAAAAAACAAAACAAAACAAACAAACAAACAAAACCCACTATAGAGCGTGTGACTGGAGGAAGCATTCCTTAAAGTGATAAGCAGCATCTATCTTAAATCATCAGCAAGCCTTATGTGTAATAGGGATAAGTTAGAAACATTCTGAAAAGGATCAGGGTGAAGTAATGACACCCATTATTAACACCATTATTCAATATAGTAGTAGAAATGGTATCTATACTAATAAGAGAAGAAAAAGAAATTGGAATAATTCGAATAGGAAATGAGGAAATAAAACTATCACTCTTCACTGATGATGGTATTCTTAGAGAACCTTTGAAGAAACCAACAACAACAACAACAAGAAAAACTTAAAATTATTAACAATTTCACCAAATTTGTAGGATAACCGATTAACTCATATAAATTATCAGCATTTCTTTACATGACCAACAAAGCCCAGCAGTAAGAGATAAAAAACAAATTATATTAAAAATACCTGTGAACAACATAAAATATTTTATAATCTACCTAGCAACACAAACCCAGGAAGCATAAAAATAAAATTAAAAAACATTTGTCACACAAATAAAGTTGGATGTAAACAACTGAAAAAAAATCAATTACTAATGAGTAAGTTGAGCCAATGTAATAAAAATTTACAATTCTGCCACAAACAGTTTAATTTTTCAGTGTCATACCAATCAAACTGCCAAAAAAGTATTTGATAGTACTAGAAAGATAGCAATAAAATTAATGTGGAAGAATAAAAGATAAAGAATATCAAGAGAATTTAAAAAAAAAATAAAAAGGAAGGTAGCCTAGCAATGACGGATTTAAAATTATATTAAAAAGCAGATATCATCAAAACTATCTGATACTGACTAAGGAAAAGAGTGGTAGATCAGTGGAATAGATAAGCTACACAAGACACAGTAGTCAATGACCATAGCATACCAAGATTAGGTTAAAATGGTCACATGATTTAGACATAAAACATGACCCAATAAGCAAATTAGAATTAATGACCAAAGAAGACATAGAGAGTAGCAAAAAATTTAAAACAGCTAATTTCAATTGTATTACACTAAAAAACTTTCACGCGAACAAAACCAGTACATCCAAAATTAAAAGGAAAGTAGAAAGTTGTGAGACAATCTTTACAGCAAGTTTCTCTGATAAAGGTCTCATTTGTAATATGTATGTATGTGTGTGTGTGTGTGTATATATATATATATATATATATATATATATATATATATATACACACATATATATGTATATATGTATATATATATATGTATGTATATATATATATATATACACACATATATATGTATATATGTATATATATATGTATGTATGTATGTATGTACGTATGTATGTATGTATAAAGAACTTAGTCAAATTTCTAAGAGTAGAAGCCATTCCTGAATTGATAAATATTCAAAAGATGTGAATAAGCAATTTTCAGATGAGTCGATCAAAGCTCTCTATAGGCATATGCATAAGTGCTCTAAATAACTTTTTTATTTAAAGTGAAAAAAAAGTGTGCTTCAATCTGTATTCTGACATCATTAGTTCTTTCTCAGGGCATGGATAGAATTTTTCATCATAAGTCATTCAGGATTGTATTACATCATTGTATTGCTGAGAATTACTAAGTCATTCACAACTGATCATTTTACAATATTGTTACTTTGTACACTGTACATTCCATTTTGCACCAGCCCATGCAAGTCTTTCCAGCTTTTTCTGAGAACATCCTGAACATTGTTTCTTACAGCGCAATAGTATTTTCATCAAAGTCACATACCACAACTTGTTTAGCCAGAGGAAAAGTAAAGCCAGAAAATTGCCATCTTTTTTTTTTTTAATTTAAAGCACTTCTCCATTCCAACTTTGCTTTTTAGATTAGAGTAAAATAAGTTTATACACAGTCAATTTGATTGTTGTACATAAACCATTTATTTTGTCAATAATGAATTCTGAAACCCACTGAAATGTATTTATTTTATTTTTTTTTAATGAGGCAATCAGGGGTTAAGTAACTTGCCCAGGCTCACACAGCTAGTGAATATCATGTGTCTAAGTCTGGATTTGAACCCAGGTCATCCTGACTCCAAGACTGGTGCTCTATCCACTACACCACCTACTTGCCACCTAACCCACTGAATTTTAAATCAGAAAATGTTGCTTCTAATTCTACCTTTGATATTTACTGTGTATGTGATCTAGGGTAAGCCACAGAATTCCTTTGGGCTTCAGTTTACTAATTTGTAAGATGAGGGGTTTGGACCATATAAACTCTGAGATCCCTTCCACCTTTATGTTTTTGATGTTATCACACTTTATGAAGAGATACCATCTGTATTGCTGGATCTCATCAGATCAATACATTTCTCAAATCTACCACTGAGCCCTCTGGAATTCTTATCTTATTTTTTAATTGTTTTAATTAATTTATTTATATTTAGTTTTCAACATCAACTTCAACAAGCTTTTGAGTTTTAAATTTTCTCCCCCTCCAACCACCCTCACCAACATGGCATGCAAATTGATGTAGGCTCTACATATACATTTGTATTGAACACATTTTCACATTAGTCATGTTGCTAAGAAGAATTAGAACCAATAGGAGGAACCACAAGAAAGAAGAAACAAAACAAAACAGAAGGAAGAAAGAGCAAACAGCATGCTTCAATCTGTATTCAGACTTTTTTTCTGGATGTGGACAGCATTTTCCACCATGAGACTTTTGGAGATGTCTTAGTTCCTTGCATTGCTGAGAACAGCTAAGTTTATGAAAGTTAGTCATCACACAATGTGACTGTTACTGTGTATAATGTTCTCCTGGTTCTGGTCACTTCACTCAGCATCAATCCATACAAGTCTTTCTGATGTCTGCTTGCTCATCATTTCTTACAGCACAGTAGCATGGAATTCCTATTTTATTGATAAAGACACCTTTGTATTAGGTCCATATCTTCCCATTGGAAATTAATTTGTTCATATTTTACCTTTACTTATATATGTACATGTCGTTTTCCCCCTATATGATACAAACTTATTGAGGGCAAGTACTTTTCTTTTTGTCTTCATATCTCCAGTGTCACCACAAAATAGTCAATAAACATTAAAGTGAATTTAATTGGAGTTAGTTTAGAGCTAGGCCTGGGATACTCCACAACAGTGAATATCTCAACCTACTAAGTTTTATCCTATGCAAATTTTGCCTATGTACTTGCATAAATCCTCTATAGGAAAGCCACTCAATGTCTGGATTTTTTTTTTAAACTTTCTTGATGTAACATAGTAACCAAAAGATTATTCAGACCCACAAATTGTCCCTTACTCTTTCTGTATGACTCATCCATATACTTTTATGTTCATAAAATTTTATTGAGAGGTTGGGATAGAAACTGGACATGATTTTGTTGGTATGGAGAACAGCCACCTCTAATAATGCGAGTGTAACTGTTTCTGCAATTTATGTTATTAGAAATTTGCCTGAGAGCACTGAGAGTGAAATGACTTACTCAGGATCATGTAGTATGCTTCAAAAGCAAGATTTAAACCCAGGGTTTTTTGGCTGTAAGGACAGCTGTCTTTCTACTACACAATGATTCCTCCTTTTTATTTAAACCCTAAATTACACACACACACACACACACACACACACACATACACACACACACACACAATCACCACCACCGCCACCATCACCACCACCCCATCTAGGCCTGTGAATTTTTTATTCTATTTTTTTATCTTAATTGTAGTTTTAAAATATTTTATCTATTTGTTTTAAACTTTAAAAAAAATTGGATTCTAAATTATCTTCTTCCCTCTAGCTCCTCCTCTACTCATTGAGAAAGCAAACAATATGACACAAATTACTTGTATATTATCCTTAAAACTTCCCTAGGATATTGCTTTTTATTTTATGTATTTTATCTCCCCTCTAAAACTCTCTCCTTCCCCCACCTCCACAAATACCTTCTTTATTTTTATGTGCTAGGTTATATGACTGCAGGGGTGAAAACAGAAGAGGGAATAGATGCCACTGTTGGTTTAGGAGTGATGATAGTAATTTATGATAAGATAAAGCATATCTTTGAACTCAAGGAGTCAAATATACTCAGGGACCAAGAAATTTGTGAGAGTCAGCAATATTCATTCAGAAATATTAAAAAGAAATCATGGAGTTTTAGTTAGTAAAGAAAAGAAAAAGAGTAGTTGCTAAGATCAAAGGTCCTCCAGATTAGTTCTAAGAAAGAGCTGGATTGTGCAGGAAACTGATAAGGTTTAGCAAGGGGCTCCACTGAGTCATAAAGTGGCTGGTTGCCCAGAGATATCTTGACAACTTCTCATTTCCAATTTCTTTTTTCCCCTTGCTCTCTACACTAAAATACTGATGTGTTTATGACTATTAGGTTAAAGTGTGCAAACATCGACAGTTAACTTTTGCCTTTCAATGCTGTAGTTGGCTAATACTTGGAATTTAGGCATCTGGGAATTAGCTCCTTGAGTATAATTAAATTACTCAATTAACTCAGGAAATTGACCCACTCCATATTTTATTTAATATTATTGCTTTCTCAAATATGTTATATTTTGGTCAAATACTCATTATTATTGCTAGTTTTTATTTGTTGTATGATCCTCAAATATGTTGGAAATTTCCCCAGTATTGATTCATTACGTATCTTCCCATCATCTTCTTATAAAAGATCTTTCAGTGATTAAATCATTGTATTTGAAGGAGTAAATGAGAGTAATAATTTAGCTATTTTGAAATTATTGGTTTACTTACTTTTTTGTCAATTGTTTTATTGAATGTAGACATTTGAAATAGTGTAAAATACGCATTTTCTGCAGATTTAAAAAGGAGCAAACCACATTGTCTTCACTGTCAAATATGTCAGGTTTGGTAGACATGATGTAGATTAATAAAGCGTCATGAGAGTGATAAGATTCCTAAAAAACCCTCTATGGTTTGGAATACTGTCTTAATGATTTGAAAAGTAAAGGTGTTCACATTTAGTGTACCATAGTTTAATTTAAACAAATAAGAGTCATTTCCTGTGGAGAAAGACTTTCCCCCCTTAGATGCATTTGTGTCTTCATGTTTTAAATTATTTTTACTAAAATTAAAAGTCCTATGACCCTTATTTCCCATTTTTAAGTCATGGATTATTTCTAAACAGTGAGCAATATTGGCTAAGACTCTGGCTTACTGCTGCAGCTCCTGCAGCCACTGCTGCCATTACCACCACCAGCACCTTCTTCTCCTCCACCACCAGCAAGGAGCCTGGCTGCAGATGAAGCACAGCAGCCCAGGCCCAGGCGGTGACCAGCCCTTTTTCTGGTGGCTCAAAGAGGGCCTGAACACAATTTGGCTTACTCCAGTGAGGCTTCTGTGACCATGGCACCATGGCCCAATGGGTGGGGGGTGTAACCCAGATTGTCCAAGGTAAAGTGGAGGTACACAGAAAACTTATCAAGGTGGAGCACTAGGTCCCTAAGAAGCAGATGAGCCATAAGATCCAGATCCAAAACATCCAGCCTCATCTTCAGCGGGAGGTTCTGTACAGTGTTTTGGCTGTGTATGGGTTGGCGGAGAATTGTGAAGAAGTAAACACTGATACTGAGACTGCTGTGGTCAATGTAACCTACAGCTGCAAGGAGCAAGAGAGACTTGTGATGGAGAAGTTGAAGGGCTTTCAGCTCAAGTAGTACACCCTGAAAGTTGCCTATATCCTGGATGAAGTGGCCGACGTGCCCATGCTGAACTCTCCAGTCATGGCCACCCTCTCTGGTTCCTGTTATGGGGGACCACAGAGACAGGGATCCTTGGCAGGAGCTTCAAGGCAAAACCACCAGGATAATATTCCTCTTCATATGCTGGTACTGACTCAATTTGTTGGAGCAATTATTGGGAAAGAAGATGCCACCATTCAAAACATCACAAAGCAGACACAGTCTGAAATTGATACTGGTCACAAAGAAAACAGAGGCGAGTCTGAGAAGCCAGTTACCATTCATGCTTCCCTTGAAGGCTGCTCAACGGCTTGCAATATCATCATGGAAATCAAAAAGAAGGAAGCCCAGAATATGAAATTATACTCCCATGGTATCTCATCTCCCCACCCTCCTACTTAGTGCATCACCTCGCACATACACCAATATTCCTTTGAAGATTTTAGCTCCTAACAACTTTGTTGGCCAAGTGATTGGGAAGGAAGGAAGGAAGGAATCTGAAGAAAATTGAGCAGGATACTGATACAAAGATCACCATCTCACCACTGCAGTAGTTGACTCTGTAAAACCCAGACCTTACTATCACAGTTAAAGGTAGCATTGAGACTTGTGGCAAGGGTGAGGAGGAAATCATGAAGAAAATAAGAGAGTCTTATAAGAGTGATCTCAGTGGTATGAATCTTCAAGTCCACTTACTTCCTGGATTAAGCCTGAATGCCCTGGGTCTATCCTCAGCCTCTATTTCTGGGATACTCTCACCCTCCACTTTGGAGATTCCTTTGGCTGCAGCTGCTACTAATACTTGCTATATGGGCAACAAGATGAAAGGGAAACCATTCACCTGTTCATCTCCACCATGGCTTTGAGAGCCATCATTGGCAAGATGGGCTGCATATCAAGCAGCTCTCTTGTTTTGCAGGAGCTTCCATCAAGATGTCCCTGCCTGAAACACTGGATGCCAAGGAGAGGATAGTAATCATCACTGGATCCCCAAAGACCAATTTAAGGCTCAAGGAAGGATCTATGGAAAGCTCAAGGAAGAGAATTCCCTTGGTCACAAGAAAGAAGTGAAACTGGAGGCCCATATTAAAGTGCCCTCCTGTGCTTCTGGGAGAGACATTGGCAAAGGAGAAAAAATGGTGAATGAGCTGCATAATTTGACCAGTGCTGACGTGGTGGTTCCTAGTGATCAAGTCCCTGATGAGAAGGACGAGGTGATTGTGAAGATAACTGGCCATTTCTAAGAGTGGCAGATGAACTAGAGAAAAATCCAAGTGATTCTGACCCAAATTAAGAGGCAGAAGCAAATGCAGCAGCAGAAGAATGCCAATGCTACTACCTTCCCTGGTCCAAGTGGCCATCCTCAACCCAGTTGAAAATAGATAGGCTAAGGAAATAGTGCATCTCAACAAAAGATGCCAAACCAAAGATAAAACTAAATGTAATAGATGGGTGAGGAAACAGCTATTCCCAAATCACAATTAGAAGTCTCGCCAACCCAAAAGCTTATTTGAAGACCAGGCAAATTTTGAATTCATGTTTAAAAAAAAAATCTGTGTAGTGTACTCTCAAGTTTACAGAAACTAGCTTTAAAAGAACCAAGAAGAAGAACAGCAACATCAACAAAGACAAGAAATTGAGTCATTTTCCTTGTGTTATATTCTTGAAATTGGTTGTAAAGTAACTTGGTATTTATTGTCCTTGATATTCTCCTACCATTTTAAAAGTTGGTTGAATTAAGCTTTGTGTTCTCACCTTACCAACTTGAACAGAGAGAAAGAAAGGCATTGCTCCTTATTCATTGCTTATGAAAATAAGCTGGTGGTATGATTGGTGGACTAGAAGTATATCCAGTAAATTGTCAACAAGTGTAATTAAACATAAAATATATGTACCCCAAAACAGCAGCATTTAAAAAAATTGTTGGCATTTTTATTAAGGGAAATCTTAAATGTGTTGGCCAAGGTGTGGCAAGAACACGCATTAAAAAAAAAAAACTGCTTCAGGCATAGAGAGTATTAAAAACAAAACAAAACACAAAACCTTTCTTTTCTTTTGGTAATCTGTAAGTTTGATAAAACCAGTAGTCCCAGAACTTTAAAAAACAAAAAACAGAAAAAAAAACCAAAGCAGATTTAAAATCTGATTGGCCAACAGAAGCAAAATGAGATAATTGAGCAAATAACACATAGTTCTTTGAGCTGGTGGTTGATAGGAATAAAATTGGAAAACAAAAACTCAGGGCTTTTAAGGTTTCTGCCACCAAAATTTACCAAATTTAGTTAATGTTCCTTAATCCTGAAAAATGACAATAGAAGAGAAGCAATGCCATTTATGGTTTTTTTTTTTTTCCGTTAAAATGGGCTTTAAAAGAAATGGTCCTCTTTTGGCAAACAGAACCAAGAAGTGATAGCAAGATGTTGGGGGTGGGAGGTGGGACCTAACTGAACTAGGAGACTGGACTGTTTGCTCTCCTTGGTTAGATACATGAATCCTTTGTACCTCTGACCATTTCTGCTTAAAGAAACACTGCTTCAGTGCAGATCCATGAGGTCCCTGCTGGCATTCATTGTGCTCAGAGAGCAAGCTTTCTCTTCAGTTCTGTAGGCCATGTGATTTATTAGGCCATTTCTAATGCTTGTCATGCTTTAGATGATCACAACCATTATCAACACAACCAGGGAAGGGCACAGAAGGTTAAAGATTTGACAATATTTAAAGAAAAGGAAATGCAACATACTCAGCCACTGTCACGGGCCACACTAAACCACCTAAAAATGATGCAAACAAGGAAAAAAATCTCAAAAATGTTAAAAAAAAAACAACTAAAATTAAGCCTCCTAGACTGACTTAAAGGTAAAATACAGCAGGATTCATAGACAGTCTGCAACAAACCAGCTGAAAATAAAATAGTCAAAAGACAGGGATGTATGAAAAAAAGATTTCTTTCCAATTTCAAAATGCAATTTAAAAAAAAAATGATTGTAGTATCATGCATTCAGGTTTCTCCAATAAACTTCAATCTACCTAAAACAAACAAGCAAACAAACAAAAAACAGTGAGCAATATGTAAAAGTCATTTCTTCTTAGGTTGCTGAGGTTTATTGCATATAAAGAAGATATCTCTGTCTTCAACTATGTGGTTTTACCTGTATTTCCCAGAAGCCTTGACAACATTTTCTGAACTTTCATTTTCAAAATACTGTTATTTCATTACATAATTTTACCAAAAATTTGTTCAATAATTTTTTTTTCAATGTTTTCCTTATTTTTGAGGATCTTTTACCCTTTTTTTTAGGCAATTGGGGATAAGTGACTTACCTAGGTTCACACAGCTAGGAAGTGTCAAGTATTTTAGGCCAGAATTGAACTTAGGCCCTCCTGACTTCAGGGTGGGCACTCTATTCACTGTGCCACCTAGCTTCCAATTTTTCTCCTTTTCTTGATTCAGGAACTTTATCAAGGCTTGTTTTGAAAAAAAGTATTCTAGTTGGAATGCTTCATAGTCAGCATTAATAATCTTTTAGAAAGATCTTTTCGTCATGTTTTCTTCCAAATACCTCTGTTTCTCTTCAGCATTAATTTCTTGCAAATTATGTTTCAAGATCCCACTAAAAGCAATGAGCAAGGTACCTAGATCATGTTTGTCCACCCAGTCTTTAATTTTTATTAACTATTTTTTGTCTTTCTAATATAGTCCTTTTTTAAAAGGTTAGCCAAGTAGTAATTGGTTTTGAAATCAGAAACAGGTGTTCATTCAACAGTTCATTCTCTTTATCATTCCAATCAGGATAGAAGCCTACTAATTTATTTAATTTATTACATAAGTTTTAATGTTGCCCATCATGTCATATTAATGTTTAAATTTCTGGCTTCCTTTCACAGTCATCTTTTCTAGTTTATCTGTTGGCATAACCACTGGAAACAGACCCCTACCGTAGCAAAGAGTTTATAAGTCAAGTAATTGGCTGGGATCATGAGCAAGCAGTGCAAAAAGAGTCAGACTATATTGTCTTACTTTGGTGACAAAGAAGATCAAAACATACAACCAGTAGAAGACAACAAAGCCAAAGCTCCTACATCCAAAGCCTCCAAGAAAAATATGAATTGGTCCCAGGCCATGGAAGAGCTCAAATAGGATTTTGAGAAGCAAGTAAGAGAAGTAGTGGAAAAACTGAGAGTGATGCTAAAAGAGACCTATAAAAGTACTGAAGAAAATAAAACTTTAAAAAATAGCCTAGCTGAAATGGCAAAAGAGGTCCAAAAAGCCAATGAGGAGAAGAATGCCCTAAAAAGCAAAATTGGCCAAATGGAAAAGGAAACCCAAAAGCTTACTGAAGAAAATACTTCCTTAAAAATTAGAATGGAGAAGGGCATCTAGGTGGCACAGTGGATAGAGCTCTGGCCTTGGAGTCAGGAGGACCTGAGTTCAAATCCAGCCTCAGACACCAGCTGTATGATTCTGAGCCAGTCACTTAACCCCAATTGCCTCACAAAAAAAGAAAAAAGAGAAAAAAAATTCGGGTGGAGAAATTGGAAGCTAGTGACAATTTAAGAAATCAAGGCACTGTAACGCTATTCTGAAACAATGAAAAAAAAGAGAGAATGTGAAATATCTTATTGGAAAAACAACTGACCTGGAAAACAGATCCAGGAGAGAGAACTTAAAAATTATTGGACTATCTGAAAGCCATGATCAAAAAAAAAAAAGAGCCTAAACATCATCTTTCAAGAAATTACCAAGGAAAACTGCCCTAATATTTTAGAACCAGAGGCAAAATAAAAATTGAAAACATCCACCAATCTTCTCCTGGAAGAGACCCCCAAATGGAAAACTCCTAGGAATATTGAAGCCAAATTCCAGAGTTCCCAGGCCACAGAGAAAATATTGCAAACAGCCAGAAAAAACAAACAAACAAACAATAATTCAAGCATTGTGGAAACACAATCAGGATAACACAAGATTTGGCAGCTTCTACATTAAGGCTCCAGAGGGCATGGAACATAATATTCCAGAGGGCAAAGGTGATAGGACTGCAACCAAGAATCATCTACCCAGCAAAACTGAGCATAATCCTTCAGGGTAAAAAAAAATGGTCATTTAATGAAATAGGGGACTTTCAAGAATTCCTGGGGAAAAGACAAAAGCTGCATAGAAAATTTGACTTTCAAATACAAGACTCAAATGAAACATAAAAGAGGTAAACAGGGAAGAGAAATCATAAGAGACTTATTAAGGTTGAACTGTTTACATTTCTACAGGGAAAAAATGATACTTGTAACTTGTGAGTTCTTTGTCAATATTAGGGTAGTGGGAGGGAAATATATACATATATGTGTGTGTGTGTGTGTGTGTGTGTGTGTGTGTGTGTGTATGTGTATGTATAGTTAGATAAAGGGCACAGGGTGAGTTGAAGAAGAAGGGGTGATATCTGGAATATAAAATTAAGGCATGAGACAGGATTATACTGGAAGAAGGAGAAAGCGAGTAGAATGGGGTAAATCATCTCACATGAAACAGACAAGAAAAGGCTTTTACAGTGGAGGGGAAATAGCGGAAGGTAGTGAATCTTATTCTCATAGGATTTGGCTTAAAGAAGGAATAAAATACACAATGGGGTATGGAAATCTATGTTACCCTACAGGAAAGTGAGGGGGGAAGGGGACAAGAGAGCAGAGGGTTGATGGAGGGGAGGGCAGATTGGGGCAGGTGATAATGAAAAGCAAACACTTCTGAGGAGGGACAGGGTCTAAAGAGAGAATAGAATAAATGAGGGGTAGGATAGGATGAAGGGAAATATACTTAGTTTTTCACAACAGGACTACTATGGAAGTGTTTTGCATGACTACACATCTATAAGCTGTATCAAGATGCTTGCCTTTTCAATGAGTTTGGGTGGGGAGGGAGGAAGGGAGAAAATTTCTAACCCAAAGTCTTACAAACACATGTTAAAAATAAAAAAATTAAAAAATAAAAATAAATAAAAATTTTAAAAGTTACAGAAAAAATAAAAAAAATTAGTAAAATTATTCTTGAAAACTAAGAATAAATAAATTAATCACATCAGGAGAGCATAACAAAAACAAAACATAATGAAACAAAAGAAACAAACAAACAAAAAAACCCCCTCAGAGTTACCACCTTACATTAGATTGGTTAATATGATGGAAAAGGAAAATTATAAATGTTGGAGAAGATGTGGGAAATGCATTATTCGTGGCATTGTGATTTAATCCAACCATTACTTGAGAGTAATTTGGAGCTATGTCCAAAGGGCAATGAAAATGTGCACGCTATTTGGTCCAGCAATACCACTATTAGGTCTATATCCCATAGAGATCATTAAAGAAGTTAAAAGGAATCCCATGTACAAAAACATTTATAGCAGCTCTTTTTGTGTTGGTAAAAAAAAAAAATTGGAGGGGATGGATATCAATTTGAGAATATCTAAACCAGTTGTGGTATATGAATGCAACAGAATGTTATTGTTCTATAAGAAATGATGGACAGCTAGATTTCAGAAAAACCTGGAAAATCTCACATGAATTGATGTTGCATGAAGTGAGCAGAGCTAGGAGAACATTGCAGAATGCAAATGCTCTTCTCTTCAATGCAATGATCTAGACAATTCCAAAAGACTCATGATGGAAAATGCTAACCACATCCAGAGAAAGAACTAGGGATCTGAATGTAGACATAAGCATAGTATTTTTTTTCTTCTTTCTTCTGGTTTTTCCCTTTTGTTCTGATTCTTCATTCACAACACAATTAACGTGGAAATATGTTTAATGTGATCATATATTATAATCTATATCACACTGTTTGCTGTCTTGGGGAAGGAGGGAGAAAAACTCGGAACTCAATATCTTACAAAAATGAATGTTGAAAACTATCTTTCCATGTAATTAGAAAAAATACTGTTAAGTGAACATAAAAAAAAAAAGCCTGGCCAATTGCTCAAATGCTAGAATTGTTGTGTCCTTTTAAAGTGCCTTTCACAAACTAAGTTTTTTTTAATTAGAAATAAAAAAAATTCTCACACTCTCTTTTCTTTCACCTTTTTAAAAAAATCCAAGTCTATGTGAATTTGCTTAGCATTTTACTATACAGTGGAGAGTTAAAATTTGACACCAAGTGCTTTAAAAATGTAATAGAAAAAAGTTAAGCAAAATCAATAATGGTGTGAGAAATGACTTGAACAGCTTGTATTTTCACAGTGGTCATCAAAAAGTAATTTTATATCCAATAATTTGTATTGATTGTTTGTGAAACTGTAATGTATTATTCCAGGAGCCTGGTTTAATAGTTATAAATATGTGTACTATTTTGTCAAATTTTTTTTTTCTTACTGAGTTCCATTTCCTCTAAGAGGAAATTTTGTGGTGTTAATATGTGGGAGCAGGGAACTGAACTATGACCATAATTCAACAAATAGCTTCAGTCTTACAATCAGACCTCACTTATTTGGAGATCTGAGTGAAAACAATATCTAACATAGTGAGCCTTTCAAATACAGTTACCTGTAAGGCAATTTGTGCTACATTTGTCAACTGCCTTGGCTTCTTTTTATTTTATTTTATTTTATTTTGCATTGGTTTTTTCAACAGTTCATGGACTAAAGATTTGTTATCTAAAAGCAGCTTAATTATTACATACCTTCAGGACTTATGGTTATAAGCTAAATTCAAAAAAGGCAGATCATATAGCACATTTTGTCCTAAAAATACTTACACATGTATGCATACCCACATACCTAAATATAATGGGGAGACAGGGCAATGAGAGCCCAACGGTAAAGATCCTCTTTCCTCTCTCTGTAGCATTACCCTATTATGATCTTAGATCTTCCTTGCCTCATCCCCACATCTAAGCTGCTGTTGGTGCAGACATAGCCTTCTTTCAGTTTTCTGCAAATGTGGGGCAGACCTCGGATCATATGATAACATGTCTCTCCATGTCATCACAAGTTGTAATTATTTATATTTAGACAACACATATACATGCATTCACACACATATGAAAGTAAATTATCCAAATTCAATTCAAATTAGGTTCCTGCTCTATGTTCCTGTGCTAGGTGCTTGGGATAGAGCTAAAGAAAAAAGTCTCTATTCTCAAGAAATTTATGTCCTCTTGAGTCCACAAAATTAATCACAGATTATCAATGTGCATAGATCATCAAGATATTTAAGCATCTACTATGTGCATGGTACTATGATAATACAATGTATTGTTGTTGTTCAGTTGTTTCTGACTCTTCATGTCCCCATTTGGGGTTTTCTTTGTCAAAGGGCCTGGATTGGTTTGCCATTTTGTTCTCCAGTTCATTTCACAGATGAGGTAATGAGGCAAACAGGGTTAAGTTACTTGTCCAGGGTCACACAGTAAGTAAAGGTCAGAGACCAGATTTGAACTCAGGAATTTAGTCTTCCTGACTCCAGGCCCAGTATTCTATCTACTGTGTCACCTAGCTACTCTTATGCACAAAGTACTATATGGTAATTTCAAGTGGAGGAGAACATTACTAATTGGAGGGATGAAAAATGACCTCATTTAGGAGGTGGTCTTAAATGGTGTTCTGAAAGGAGATTTTTGATTCTGACACAGGTGAGAAGGGAGTGTGTGACAGACATGAAAGAATCACTCATGCAAAAGCAGAGTTGAGAGGCAGAATACCAATTATGGTGTAGATCAAAATTTTAAGTTAATTGACTGAATTTTCCATTTTTTTCAAAATCAGATATATGGAGAAACAGACCTTATAAATGAAATATAGTTTTTGTTATTAGAATTGTCCAAGTCATTTCATACCAAAACATTTTGGGATTTAAAATATTCTCAGCTTTTCTAAAAAGTTTTTTTTTCTTCTCTAAACAACTGAAGTACAATTTCCTCAGATTGAACAACCTCTTTGTTGATTTTCACTGTTCCATTTGAGGTCTTCTTTATTGGTAAGATTCATTGGAAGGTCAAATAAGAAAGTCAAAAGATGCCACAATTAAGAAATGCATCTTTTGACTCACAAAAGTTTGGTTTGAAGATAATGTCCTAATATTTAATTTTGGCCCATTAAAGAATGTTCATTGCTGACAAATTTCAATATTTGCAAGGAATTACTAGGAATATGTAGGGCTTTCCACTTTTTCCTTGCTTCATGGGTAATCCAAGAAATGGATTAAATATATCAATTGGCTTTCTTTTCTGAACATATTCCATCCTTGGTCCATACACAGGATATTTTAGTATAAATATTATACTTAATCAATCATTAAAAAAAATTAACCTAATTAAAGCCCAAGACATCATACAAAATGATGATATAAAATGATGCAGATCAATAGAATAGTGATGACTTATGTGATTGAACCTCCTTTGGTTGTTTCATATTTAGTCTGTTAGAATGATTCTATTCCAAGGACCTCTATAAGCATTTTTCCTATGATAATGCCAGTTCTTCAAAAGAACTCATTGCTTTAGATAAAGTGTAAGGAATTCCTTTGGCTCTTCTCTGGTTCTTTCCTTTATCTCCTCTATGTGCTCCCAAGAGATTAGGACAGAACAATTAGGGAGCTCAAGAATATGTACTTTTAATAAGAAAAATAAATTTATTATTTTAATGTTCATCAATTTTTTTTTACTGATCCATATTTTTTATTTTACTGATTCATATTATGCGGCCTCTTGGACAAGACTTGTTCTGGTGCCTGGAAAGAACTAAGAAGTTCAGGATATAAGTGTGGACTGAATAGTTTCTTCCTTTGGGAGTAGAAAGGATAAGATATCAGAAGTGATCCAGAGCACATAGAGATCAGAAATATGGAGCCATATACTAACATTGGAGATGGGGTAGATAACTTGAGTAAAGAGAAAAAAGATGTGGAGTGCTGTCAGAAACAGAACTATGCATCATATCTCCCTTGAATTATACTCCACATTTTTTATTTATTTAAATCCTTTATCTTTCTCATAGACCAGAACTCTTGCAGACTGAAACCCAGAATGTAATTCCTGCATACAAGGTGTTTTTGTTTTGTTTTGTTTTGTGTTTTCAAAGTTATATGCTTTCTTTCCAAGCACCAAAACCCCATCAGCTGGAAACTCTGAACCATACAATTCTGGGATACATCTGGGATAATAAACTATTACTCAACCAGCCTCTGCCTAAAGAACTGAATGGAAAGGGAACCCCCTGCTTCTCAAACAATCAATAATACTTTTCATAGCTCTACTGTTAGAGAATTTCCCTTTCCTGAGGCCTAAATCTTCCTCTATGTAATTTCTGTTGATTATCACTAGCTCCTTTTTTTTCCCTAGGGTAACAATAAGAGTCCAGTTGCTCTTTTTATGTTACAAATTCTCAATTTATTGAAGATAGTAATAATATTCTCCTTAAATATTCTGTTCTGTATGGTAAGTAGCTTCTTGATTGTTTTAACTAGGTTGTTTTAACTGCAGATCCCTACACATCCCAAAATCCATCACTCTTCTGAACTTTTCCACTTCTGTGGAGGGTATCACTCTCTTTCCAGGCACCCAGCTTTGTACCCTTGGTGTCATTGTTGATTCCCTACATTTACTCATACCATATAACCAATCAATTTCCAAAACTTGGCATTTTAAAATTCACGATGTCTCTGATATCTTTTTTTTCCTTTCACTCTCATTATTTATTCATAGGTCCACCTCTTTTTTCCTTGCAGTTTTTGAAATATTCTTCTTTACTCAAATCTCTATAGTATAATCCATCCTTCACACAACTTTCAGAGTATGTTTTTTTAAGTAAATCACATGCTTAACTTTTGTACTCAATAAATTGTATTTTATTGGTTCCCTATACATTCTGTGATAATGCATGAACTCTTCCATTTAGCATTTATAGCCTTTTCACAACTTGAACTCAGACCTATCCTACATTAAATTTCATCTTTCATTCTATGGTCCAGCCAAACTGACTTTCTTATTCCTCACAGTCACACAAAATCACAATGAAAATATCCAAATGCAGAAATGATATTTTATTAAGATTGATTAATTAGAATTGCATAATGAAATAAGAACACTAATAATACCTACCATTTGCATAGTGCTTTAATATTTGGAAAGTGATTTGTAAACATTATCTCATTTCATTTTCACAACTCTAGGAGTAACATGCTATTATTGTCTAACTTTTACAGATGAAGAAACCCAAGCAGTCAGATATTAAATGACTAGCCCAAACTCACACAACTAGTAAATGTCTGAGGCCAGATTTGAACTCAGGTTTTCTCACTCTTGGTCCAGAATAGTTCCACATTAAAAACTTTCTTTTCAGTTGAAAACAGCATCAATTCATTTGTTACTTGTTTTTGCAGTGTATGTGGAGGAAATATGTATGCAGAAAAACATGATTCCTCCTTAAGAATTATTATGTTCACTGTCTGTTTGACCTACTTTATGGCAATTATATTGTGTAATACATAAGATGCTACACTACAGTTTCAATGTAATTAATTTTACAAGATAACAAACAAAGACCTTTAAGTAGTAAAGTCTTTACAATGTACAGTAGTGAGCTGGGAGTGACAATGAACAGATTTTATATATCACTGGTTAAGCATTTCAGCAAAGTGCCTGAAGGTTGTCAAACTTAAGAAGAATTATACATTCTTTTGAAAATATGTATAATGGAACAGTGGAATAGGTTAGGTGCACAAGACACAGTACTCAATGACTACAGTAATGAATAGTTTGATAAACTAAAAGACTTCAGCTTCTGGGATAAGAACTCAGTATTTGACCAAAACTGCTGTGAAAACTGGAAAACAGTATATCAGAAACTAGTCATAGACTAAAATCTTACACTGTATACCAAGATAAGATAAAAATGGATACACAATTTATGCATAAAGTATGAAACTATAAGCAAATTAGGAGAGCAAGGAGTAGTTTTCCCATCAAATCCATGGGGAAAGGAAGAATTTATGAACAAATGAGAGACAGAGAACATTGTGAAATGCAAAATGGATATTTTTAATTATATTTTTGCACAAACAAAGCCAATGCAACCAATATTAGAATGGAAGTAGCAATCTGGGAAACAATTTTTACAGCCAGTGTCTCTGATAAAGGCCTTATTTCTAAAATATATAGGGAACTGAGTCCATGAGGATCTTAAGGTAAACACTTTAGCTTTGACAAGGTCTTTAAAGGGTATAGTCTTGAAACTTATTTTTATAAATAATGAAGCTAAGGCCTCTAGATATAAAATTGTACCAAAAGTCACACAGGTAGCAAATAGGAGAAGTAGGATTTGAACTCAGGTCCATTGATTTCAAATCCAATACAAGAATATGTTCAGAAAAGAGTAATTTGGGATAAAGCAGTACAAGTCAATGAACTTTAGAAATCACTGGAATTACTTTGTTGTTATAAATGACTCACACTCCACCTTACATCAGTTCATCTTTACCCATCCAAATTCTATTTTATATGCTACAAAATCCAGTTCCATTTACCTCCAGACCCTGTTTCTGACTCTCTAGACTTTGACTGCCATACCCTTTTCAGTTCTATTTTATGTGTTACCTTCCTTTATTAGAATATAATCTACTTGAGGACAGGAATTGTAGTCCACCTTGAGGAAAATATGATCTACTTCCTTGGCCCCAGTCAACATGCTATTTTGGGGAGAAGTGGGTCATTGTCTTATGTATCAGCCATTTTTTTCCCCAAAAAACTATAGATATATTAGCTCAAGGAAAAGAATGGAAGGAAAGAAGCATTTATTAAGCACCTAACATATTAAGTGCTGGGGATATAGAGTCAAAAAGGAATAAATCAATCTGCTTTCTAGCATGTTTGAGGCAGGTAGAAAGCGGAAACCTGCTCTCTGTCAGTCCCATTGTGCATGTATGTGGGCATGTCATTATCTAGTGCCAAGACAGGATGTGTCTGAATTGTGCTTTCTTTGAGGTGCTTGGTACAAATTTGCTGCTGCTAGTTTCAGACAGGATCCCCAAAGATGCTTGTATTATTGGTGGCAAATCCATTTCAAATCCCTTTTATACCAATAACATGACCCTTTCTGTTCACCATACTACTACCATACTACTTCAGAGATCATAAGTGGCTGAGTCAGGATCTGAGTTCATGTCCTCTGTTTCCCAAATAAAATTTTTCCCCCAGTACACTCCATTTTTTATTTTTCTTTTTTTTCTCCAATTGTTTCCATAGTTTCATTTCCCCCAGCCTCACTAGGTAAAGAAACTGTGATCCTGGTTACCTCATGCTTTGCTTAAAGACTCACTTACTTTTATCTCCTTTGCTGGCCCTATCCTTTCTTCCAGCTCCTCAGTGTGGACATTTCCCAAAAACAAGTTTTCAAATCTCTTCTCTCTATATACTCTTGTAACTTCAACTATGATTTCTATGTGGATGATTTCCCAGTCTCTCAAGTCTTGATATCTCTCTTGAGTTTTAGTGCCATATTCCAGCTAGAATATTCCCATATTCTTGCTGGGAATTTTTTTAAAACATAAATTTAATTACTATTACTTTACAACATTTACTTCCACAAGATTTTGAGTTCCAAGTTTTTACCCCATCTCGCCACTTCACCCAACCCAAGATGGCAAAATAATAGGGGTGGTTCAAGTATTTCCCCTAAAGACAAATAGAAGGAATTAGGGTTCAGAAATGTACACATGTTTTTCACTACATAAAAGAATGGGTACCAGCGGACACAACATCAGCTACTTGCATAAATCCTATCCCTGTTTTAATTTACATATGTATGTATACATGTCTACTGCACTTAGACTGAAAGTTGCCACGTCACTGTCTTTGATTAACTAATGAATTGTCTGTGTAAAAATGTTTATTTTCATCATGTACTGAAGGAAAGCAAAAGAAAACCCACAATGTAGTCTTTCTGGGAAAATATTTTTTGAACTTCTCTCCTGGTTTTCATGACATCCCAGCTCTGTCTCATGAACATGTACAACCTGGAGTTGTCCATGCCCCTACAATCCCATTCTCCAGTTGGAGAGTTCCTATCTAAAACCACAAGTTCATTCTTGCTCACTTCTTTCCCAAATCCATTATTGGCTCTATGAAATTTTCCACCTTGTCCCAGCTCCCATCTCCTTTGCAATTCCCTTCTATGTGTTAACTTCTCCATTAGAATGCCCCAATGCATAGCACACATTAAGCACTAAGTAAATATTCTATCTCTGTATCTCTCTCCCTTTCTTCATTATCATCATCATCAACAACACCATCATCATCATCTTCATTAATCAGTCCCAAGGCTCTCAGTATCTTGTTTATTTCCTATTTATCCTGCTATTCATGGCCACATTAGTTCTTGTCTTTCATTCCCTCCAACTTGCACCCCTTCCTTTTTTACTTCTGGAACCATAATCAGATCAGCTCTGTCTTTGCTCCTGAATAAGGTCAGTTAGTCTACCTCTATGTTTGTAGTCACCATCTCTGCAACTTTTCAAACCAAAAAGTCTCTCCCAGGACAATTCTCCACTACATATGTTATCTTCTCCTATTAAAATATAAGCTCTTTGAGAATAGGGATGTTCTTAGCTTTTGGTTCTCTATTCCCAACACCTAGATAGTAGTTTTCACATTGTTAAGTTCCTAACAAATTTTAATCCATTAATTCCTTTAAAAATTCACTCATAATAGCATTAAAGAGAGAAAGTTTATTATTTCTTGTCTCTTTTATTTAAAATCAGAATCAAAGTTGATAAATATTTAAGCATTTACTGTGTTCCAGACACTGCTAAATGCTGGGGATTCAGAAAGAGTCCTTGACTTCAAGGAGCTTATAGTCTTTTGGAGGATACAACACATAAAAAGAAGTAAGTTATAGCTGAAGTGTAAAATGATCTAAGAAGGGTTAAGTTTCATAGCTGATTTCATTTTTCAGAATTATGAGCTTGTGGAGATGATGAAGTCCAGGAAAGAAACTGGTGTCTTCTTGTCACTACTTGAACAAGTCACTTCACATCCTTGAGTCCCAATTTCTTCATCTGCAAATTAAGGAGTTGAATTAGATGGTTCTACGATGCCTTCCAACTCTATATTTATGATATTATTAATTTTGGTTTTAACTCAGAAAAGTTATAAAAATAACAGTAGGCTTACATTTTTCAGGTGAGGATATCACCTGAGCAGTCATCTTTAAATCAACAGTTTAAATTCAAAAAATATTTTCTGAGTGCTATCCATAGAGCTCTGCACAAGACATTAGAAGATACAAAGATTAAATAAGGGACAGTACCTACTCTTCATGAAGTGGTAATGTAAGATACAAATGCAGATAACTATAATACACATCAAGGAATGATTAATATTAATAGGATAAAAGAAAAAGTGCTATGCAAGATCCACAGAAAGAAGTCACTCCTAACTGGCAGGGTCATGGAAAATTCCATGCAAATAATGGTATTAGAGTTGGGTTTTACCATCTATAGTCATATGAAAAAAAATGATCTAAATCATTATTGATTACAGAAACACAAATCAAAACAATTCTGAGGTAGCACATCAGACCTATCAGATTGGCTAACATGACAAAACAGGAAAGTGATGAATGTTGGAGAAAATGTGGGAAAATTGAAACACTAATGCATTGTTGGTGGAGTTGTGAAATGACCCAATAATTTTGGAGAACAATTTGGAACTATGCCCAAAGGGCTATAAAAATGTGCATACCCTTTGATCCAGCAATAGCACTTCTAGGGCTATATCCCAAAGAGATCAAACAAATGGGAAAAGGACCCACATGTATAAAAATATTCATAGCAGCTCTTTTTGTGATGGCAAAGAATTGGAAACTGAGAAGATGCCTGTCAATTGGGGAATGGCTGAGAAAATTGTGGTATATGAATATAATGGAATACTACTGTGCTATAAGAAATGATGAACAGGCTGGCTTCAGAAAAACCTAGAAAGACTTGTATGGTCTGATGCTGAGTGAAGTGAGCAGAACAAAAAGAACATTGTACACAATAACATCCACTTTGTGCAATGACTAATATTGATAAACTTAACCCTTCCCAGCAATACAAGGATCTAAGACATCTCCAGAGGCCTCATGATGGAAAATGTTATCCACATTCAAAGAAAGAACTGTGGAAGTTGAATTACTATCATTTTTTTTTCTCTTCTGGTGAGTTTTGTTTCCTCTTTCTGATGGTTCCTCCTATTGGTTTTAATTTTTTTTACTTACAACTTCACTAACGTGAAAATATGTTTAATAGGAATGTAAATGTATAGCCTATATGAGATTGTGGGCCATCTTGGGGAGGGTGGTGGGGAGGAAGTGGGAGAAAAATTTTAAACTCAAAAGTGATTGTTGATATATCAAAATAAATTAATAAAATATTTTTTAAAAAGAGAGAAGAAAAAGAATTGGGCTTTAAATGCTGAGTAGAGATTCAACAAAAGTAGTGAAAGAAAATTCCCCAAAACAAGTAACAGCATGATCAGGAGGATGGATCCTAAAAAATTTAAAAAAAAAAAAGGCGTGAGCAGGGTGGGAGCAGTTCACCTTTGTTGGAGTGTGAAGCAGGTAGGAGAGAATAGCATGAGGTCAATGTGAAACACATTTTTAATATGAGTAAAAACACAAAGCAAAAAAGCTTTTCTTACTAAAAACTAAATATTGTTATGTAGATAGATGCTATACATATATACATATAGTTTGTGGGTATATACACTTATTTTTTTGCATATATTATATACACATATGCACATATATAAAATGAGTGTGATGAAACAAACTGTGAGGCTTCGATTATGAGAGAAGATAAAGAAAGTACAACAATGCATTTTCCAGAATGACAGCTAGTGAGAGTCGCAAATGTCCTTCACTAGAAGAAAGAAAACACACTGTTCCAATCAATAGGCAGATAGTCTGTAATGTAAAGATTAAGATCAGAATATTTAAAATTTAATACTTTTTCACTCCATATAGCACTTTGGAAGTCAATATCTTTGGAAACCTGGTTCATTTTCCTGCTTTGAAAGCATTATATATTTAAGGTTTCTAAATAATTCATCAGGTCCATGTGACTAAAACGAAAAAAAAAAAAGTGAGTCCATCCATTATCTTCTGCAGCTTCTGTCTGGATATTAGTTTCCCCCCCCCCCCAACTTGTCAGTAGTCTTTCTTCCTCTCTTTTATGAGGTCAATAGATACATTAAAGAAAATCAGTAAAAAGTCCCACCTACTCACTATTTATAAATTCTGCTACTTAAATGATATGCATAGATAGCTGCTGCACATGTACGATACAGAGATAGTTTCACTGTATTGTTCCTTCAAGGTCTGATTACAAATTCTGTGATTAAATGTCAAGGAAGTCTACTATGCCTTATTCTTCCTTCTGACCCATTCTGTTATGTAGTGAAAAACATGTGTATACTTCTGAACCCTAATTCCTTCTATTTGTCTTTAGGGGAAATACTTGAACCACCCCTATTATTTTGACTCTTAATCAATAATATTCTGAATACCCAATCAATAAGTATTTATTAAACATCTATTATGTATGGGTCAAGCACTGTACCAAATGTTGAGAATAAAAATACAAAAATGTAAGAACTGCTGTCTTCAAGGGGTGTTTATACTATTAAGGAAAACAATATAGATATAATATAAGCAGCCCCAAATGTATACAAAATACATAACAGATAATTTGGTAGGCCTTAGTAGCTGGCAAGATCAGGAAAGAAGGAGACAACATTTGAATTGAGCTGTGAAGGAAGTTAGGGTCCTAAGTGTCAAAGGTGAGGAGAGACTGCATTCCAGATATGGAGGAAGAGGGGGGACCATCTGAAATGGAATGCCCTTTGTAAAGAACAGCAAAACAACACAGTTTGGCTGGAGCAAAAGGTCCATCAAAGGGAATCATATCTCACTAGGTTAGAAAGACAGGAAGGTTGAAACGACATTATAAAAGACTTTAAATGCCAAATACAGGCATTTGTATTTTGTCATAGTGGCAATGTGAAGTGCATGCTATTTATTAAGCAGGTGATGTTATATGGTTAGACCTGTACTTTAGGGATTTTAATCTGATGGCTTTGTGCAGAATAGATTATACTTTCCTTTCCATCTCAATTTGTCATCATTAACTTAAAACAATAAAGGAAAAATACAGTAAGAACAAAATAGGTAATTATTGTATAAAAGATGTAATTTTAAGTATATTTTTGCTCATAAACATATTTATCTGTGGTCAATTTTCTCAAGTAAGAATATTCTTGGATTCTGAAGTATATCACTTTGATTTTTTTCTTTTTTTGAGAAAAGAGTCTTTAGCTCTTCAAGGAAGATTTCCACATCAGTTTACAACATGTGAAAGGCACCATGGAGAGTGGTTAGAGAGCATGACACAGAGTCAATGATCTGAAAAGAGTTCTTGGTTTGTAGTCAGAGGACTTCAGGTCAAGTCCAAGCTCTACTTTTTCCTTACACTTCTGATATTGAAACAATCCTTTTAACCTCTTATGTCAGCAGGTTTCTTATCTATGAAATGCTGGCTTGACCAGATAACTTCAAGATCCCTTCCAGTTCTCTGTCTATGATCCTAATATTTGAGTACAGGTCTTACTTCTGACAGACATTGGTTGTATAACCCTAGGCATGGCCCTTCACCTTGCAGTACTCTTTGCAACTCCCTAAGACTATCACTTTTGGAGGGCTAGGGGCAGGAAGAACCAAGATGGTGTAGAGAAGCCAGGAAGTTGCCTGAGCTCTCCCCAGTCTCCTTCAGAAAAACAAAATCATTAAATCAACCCTCTAAACAAATTCTGGAGCAACAGAACTCACAAAAAGATGAGAGAAACAATTTGAAAACTTAAGATAACTTAGAAGGACTTCAGAAGAGAGCTGGCTTACTTGATTCAAAAGACAGTGTGTTAGCCCAGTGCAGATGGTATCTGGGCAAAACAGTGGGAGGCTCTAACCCACAGCACAGATCAACAACTGAGGCCCCATAGTCCTGGCTCAGCAGGCCAGCATTGAGGCCTCCAGACTTTGTGCAAAAGGCAAACTGGGCACCACAGAACAGTGGTACAACAGGTGTGAATAAGCCAAGCCAACCCACAACAGAGCAGGCAAGCTGCAGGAACCTAAAGCTGCAGCGGGAAAACCACTGACTCCCAGAATAAAACACTTAGTAGAGCTCAATTTTAAAAGTCAGAAAATAGGCTGGAAATGAGAAAGAGACAGAAACAAGCCCTGAGCACAGAAAACTACTATGGCAACAAGGAATATCAAAACACAAACTCAGAGAATAATCACAGTGTCAAACTTTCTACGTGTGAAGCATCAAAGGGAAATATAAATTGGTCTGAAGCCCAAAAAGTCTTCTTGAAAGAACCCAAAAATGATCTTTAAAATCAAGTAAATGAGGTAGAAGAAAAATTGGGGAAAAAAATAAGAGTTATGCAGGAGAACTATGAAAAAAAAAGAAGAGTAAACAGTTGGAAAGGAAAGAACAAAAATAGAGTGAAGAAAATAATTCCTTACAAAAAGAATTGGGCAAATGGATAAAAAGTTCCACTGAAGAAAATGACTTCTTTAAAAGTAGAATTGGCCAAGTGGAAAAGGATGTACAAAAGCTAACTGTAGCAAATAATTACTTAACAATTAGAATTCAGCAAGTAGAAGCTAGTGACTCCATAAGACATTGAGAATCAGTCCAACAAAATCAAAAGGATGAACAAATAGAAGACATGTAAAATATCTCATTGGAAAAACAATTGACCTAGAAAATTGATCTAGGACAGACAATTTAAGAAGTATTGTACTATCTAAAGGATATGATAAAAAAACAGAAAAGACCCAGGAAACATCTTTTAAAAAATTATCAAGGAAAACTGACATCCCAGGAAGAGGGAAAACATGGTCATTGAAAGAATAAACCAATCATCTCCTGAAAGAGATCCAAAAATGAAAACTTCAAAGACTATTATAGCTGATTTTCAGAATTATTAGGTTAAGGAGAAAATACTATAAGCAGCCAGAAAGAAACAATTTAAGTATCAAGGATTCACAATCAGGATTACACAAGGCTTTTCAGCTTCTACATAAAAGAAAGGAATGAAGGGCTTGGAATATGATATTGTGGAAGGAAAAGGAGCTTGTATTACAATCAAGAATCAACTACCAATTCTGCTTCAGGGAGCCAAGATGGTGGAATGAAAAGGTAGTCACTCTCACTCTCCCTGTCAAAGTCCAAAAACCCAGAAAATATCACACCAGAAAAAAAAAAAACTGGAACAGCTGAACAAGAAGAAACATGGGGAGTAGCAGTGTGGCACCCCAGCAAACGGGTCTCCCAGTGCCTCAGCAAAAATAAGGGAGGCACAACTACAAGGGGCCCTAGGCCAATAAGTACCTTGTGACATTCATCTGAAAGGAAGTGAAGAAAACAACCCAAAGGCTTCCTAAAGCCATATCCTTGCTGATTCCAACCACACACCAGGTGAGCTGTCAGACCCCTTCAGCCTTCAATTGTGAAGAAATCCTGAAGCTTAGATGGTAGAATGGGCAAACACCAACACCTGGACCTCCTAGTGCCTCATTGAGGGTGGGGGGAACCAGTGGAAACCAGCTCAGAAAACTACCAGGTGCCTCGGCACTCAACCACAAAGGAATCTCCCAGTGCATGAGCAGAAATGAGGGAGACAACACTGAAGGGAGCCCCAGGCATATAAACACCCTGCAGCACTCATCTAAAAGGATCTGAAGAAAGCTAAAGGAAAGGAAAAGCAGGCAACCTAGAATTGCCTGAAAGTTCCAGCCTTGCTGATTCCAGCCCAACATGAGGTAAGCTGCCAGAAACCTACAGCCTCCAATTGCCAGCATAACAGGCCCCAGCACACAAAGGCAGTGACCAAGACCTAGACTCCACAACACAAAAAGCTTGGGTCAGTGCCCTCTGTTCCTCAACAGGAGAGCTTAATCTCTTTAAAGGCCAGGGAATAAAGAAACACCATGAGTAAAAAGAAACGTACCATAGATTCATATTATGAGAAGAGTGAAGATCAAGACAGAAATTCTGAAGAGGACAACATTGTCAACAAACCCACATCTGCAACAACAAAAGGGAATATGAACTGGTCTGAAGCCCAAAAAGCCTTCTTAGAAGAGCTCAAGAAGGATTTTAATAGTCAAATGAGAGAGGTAGAAGAGTCCTTCAAAAATACAATTGGCCAATTGGAAAAAAAAATACACTGAAGAAAACAAGTCCCTAAAAACACAATTGGCCAATTGAAGAAGGAAGGACAAAAACTAACAGAAGAGTACACTGAAGAAAACAAGTCCCTAAAAAAACAATTGGCCAGTTGAAGAAGGAAGTACAAAAACTAACAGAAGAAAACAATCTGTTAAAAACTAGAATTGGACAAATGGAAACTAATGTCTCTATGAGAGAGCAAGAATCAGTCAAACAGAAACAAAAAAATGAAAAAAAGATGAAAATGTAAAATACCTCATCAGTAAAACAACCGACCTGGAAAATCACTCAGGAGAGACAATTTAAAAATTATTGGACTACCTGAAAATCATGATGAAAAAAAGAGCCTGGACAGTATCTTTCAGGAAATCATAAAGGAAAACTGCCCAGAAGTCCTAGAACCAGAAGGGAAAATAACCATAGAAAGAATCCACCGATCACCACCTGAAAGAGATCCCAAATTGACAACACAAGAAATATAATAGCAAAATTCCAAAATTACCAGATGAAAGAGAAGGTGCTGCAAGCAGCCAGAAAGAAACAATTTAAATATCATGGAACCACAGTCAGGATTACACAGGACCTTGCAGCTTCTACATTAAAAGACCAGGGTGGAACATGATATTCTAAGGCAAAGGAGCTTGGAATGCAGCCAAGGATCAATTACCCAGCAAAAATGAGCATCATTTTTCAAGGGAGAAGTTGGATATTCAAAAAAATAGGAGACTTCCAAGCTTTCCTGATAAAAACACCAGAGCTCAACAAAAAATTTGATCTTCAAGTACAGAACTCAAGAAGGACTTAAAAAGGCAAATGGGACAGAAAGATACAATATGTTGTTAATAAGGGGGGGTGTTTAAACCCTACAAGGGAATATGAGACTTGCAACCCTTGAGAACTGTATTGTTATTACACCTTTAAAGGAGTATACATAAATAGGGTGGATATTAGTTGACTTTGATGTAATGATTGAAAATATATCTAATCAAGTGGGTTCAATGGATCCAAATAAGTGGATCAATCTCATCTTAGAAAATGTACTGAGAAAGGAGTAGGCAGACAAGGGTAAATTGCATTGCAGGAAAAGACACAAAATCCTATTACAGCAGAGGGAAAGAAGGGGGGTGAGAATTATTTGAACCTTACTCTTTTTTTTAGTTAAATTAACCAAAGGCTTATCTATTTGATTGTTTTTTTCATAAAAACAACTGTTAGTTTTACTTATTAGTTAAATAGTTTTCTTAATTTAAATTTTATTAATTTTTCCTTTGGTTTTCAATAGTTCTAATTTGGTGTTTAGTTGAGGATTTTCAATTTGTTCTTTTTCTAATTTTTTTAGTTGTATGCCCAATTCAATAATCTCCTTTTTTTCTGTTTTATTTATGTAAGCATTTAGAGATATAAAACTTCCCCTAAGAAGTGCTTTCACCGCATACCTTAGATTTTGGTATGTTGTCTCATTATTGTCATTCACTTGAATGAACTTATTGATTGTTTCTATGATTTGTTGTTTGACCCAATCATTTTTTAGGATTAGATTATTTAGTTTCCAATTATTTTTTATTCTATCTTTCCATGGCCCTTTTTTACATATAATTTTTATTGCGGCATGATCTGAAAATGAGGCATTTAATGTTTCTACCTTTCTGCATTGGATTGTGAGGATTTTGTGCCCTAGTACATGGTCAATTTTTGTGTATGTGCCATGTACTGCTGATAAAAAAAGTATATTCCTTTCTATCCCCCGTTTAGTTTTCTCCAGAGGTCTACAATACCTAACTTTTCTAATGTTCTATTCACCTCCTTAACTTCTTTCTTGTTTATTTTGTGGTTAGACTTATCTAGTGCAGAGAGGGAAAGGTTCAGGTCCCCCACCAGTATAGTTTTGCTGTCTATTTCTTCCTGTAACTCCCTGAGCTTCTCCTATAAGAATCTGGAGGATATACCATTTGGTGCACATACATTGAGTGATGATATCACTTCATTGTCTATGGTGCCTTTTAGCAGGATGTAGTTTCCTTCCTTATCTCTTTTGATTAGATATATTTTTGCTTTTGCTTTGTCTGAGATCAGTATTGCTACCCCTGTTTTTTTTTTACTTCAGCTGACGCATAATGTATTCTGCTCCAGCCTTTTACTTTTGCTGTGTATGTGTCACTCTTTTTCAAATGTGTTTCCTGTAAACAACATATTGTAGGATTATGGTTTGTAATCCATTCTGCACTCCGTTACGATTATCTGTGTCTTTTCCTCCATCCTTTCCCCCCATTTATGCTTTTCTTTCTCCTTTTTCCTTTCTCTCCTTCACTAGTGTTTTGCTTTTGACCACCGCCTCCTTCAGTTCCTTCCCCCTTTTATTATCCCCTTCCCTTTTCTTCCGCTTTAGTCTTACTGCTTCTTCCCTCCCTTCTCTCCCCCCCTCCCTTTTCTTTCCCCTTTTCCCTCCTACTGCCTATAGGGCAAGTTAGATTTCTATACCTAACTGATTATATTATGCCCTTCTTGAGCCAAATCTGATGAGAGTAAGGTTCAAACAATGCTCCCCCCCTTCTTTCTCTCTGCTGTAATAGGATTTTGTGTCTTTTCCTGCAATGCAATTTACCCTTTCCTGCCTACTCCTTTCTCAGTACATTTTCTATGGTTACTTTCCCTTCTGGTTCTAGGACTTCTGGGCAGTTTTCCTTTATAATTTCCTGAAAGATACTGTCCAGGCTCTTCTTTTCATCATAATTTTCAGGTAGTCCAATAATTTTTACATTGTCTCTCCTTAGTCAATTTTCCAAGTTGGTTGTTTTACTGATGAGGTATTTTACATTTTCATCGATTGTTTTTTTAATGTTTTTTGTTTCTGTTTGACTGATTCTTGCTCTGTCATAGAGACATTAGTTTCCATTTGTCCAATTCCAGTTTTTAACAGATTGTTTTCTTCTGTTAGTTTTTGTACTTCCCTCTTCAACCAGCCAATTGTATTTTGTAGTGACTTGTTTCCTTCAGTACACTCTTCTGTTAGATTTTGTACTTCCTTCTTCAACTGGCCAGTTGTGTTTTTTAGGGACTTGTTTTCTTCAGTGTATTTTTTTTCCAATTGGCCAATTGTATTTTTGAAGGACTGCTCTACCTCTCTCAGTTGTTTATTAAAATTCTTCTTGAGCTCTTCTAAGAAGGCTTTTGGGGCTTCAGACCAGTTCATATTCCCTTTTGTTGTTGCAGATGTGGGTTTCTTGACAATGTTGTCCTCTTCAGAATTTCTGTCTTCATCTTCATTCTTCTCATACTATGAGTCCATGTTATGTTTCTTTTTACTCATGACATTTCTTTCCTCTCTGTCCTTTAAGGAGATTGAGCTCTCCTGCTGGGGAGCAGAGGGTACTGACCCAAGCTTCTTTTGTTTGGAGCCTAGGTCTTGGTCACTGGCTTCATGTGCTAGGGCCTCTTATGCTGGGATTTGGGGGCTGTAGGTTTTTCAGCTCCTTTTAGATGGGTGCTGCAAGGTGTATATCTGCCTGGGGCTCCCTTCAGTGTTGTCTCCCTCTTTTCTGCAAATGCACTGGGAAATTCCTTTGTGGTGGAGTGCCGAGCCTCCTGGTGGTTTTCTGAGCTGGTTTCCACCGATTCCCCTCACCCTTACTGTCTGCCTGCTCTACCACCTGGGCTTCAGGATTTCTTTACAATTGGATACTTCAGGGCTCCTACAACTCACCTGGTGTTGGGTTGGAATCAGCAAGGCTGGGGCCTTAGGAAGCTTTTAGGTTCTTTTCTTCACCTCCTTTCAGATGAATGCCTCAGGGTATTTATTGGTCTGGGGCCCCTTGTAGTTGTGCCTCCCTTATTTTTGCTGAGGCACTGGGAGACCCATTTGCTGGGGTGCCACACTGCTACTCCCCATGTTTCTTCTAGTTGAGGTGTTCCAGGTTTTTTTTTTTTTCTGGTGTGATATTTTCTGGGTTTTTGGACGTTGATAGGGAGAGTACCTTTTCACTCCGCCATCTTGGCTCCCGGAAGCAGAAGTCTGAACCTTACAGTCATGAGATTTGGCTCAAGAAGGGCATAAACATAATCAGTTAGGTATTGAAATCTAACTTTTCCTATAGGCAGTAGGGTGGGAAAGGGGAAAGAAAATGGAGGGGGGAGAGAAGGGAGGGTTGGAAAGGAGGGAGGGAAGAAGCAGTAAGAGTAAAGGGGAAGAAAAGGGAAAGGTATGATAAAAGGGGGAAGCAAAACACTAGTGAAGGGGTGAAAGGAAAAAGGAGAAAGAAAAGAATAAATAGGGGTAAAAAGGTTACAAACTACAGATAGTAATCATAACTGTGAATGTGAACGGGATGAACTCTCCCGTAAAACCGAAACGGATTGCAGAATGGATTAAAAACCATAATCCTACAATATGTTGTTTACAGGAACACATTTGAAAAAGAGTGACACATACAAGGTAAAGGTAAAAGGCTGGAGCAGAATATATTATGCGTCAGCTGAAGTAAAAAAAGCAGGGGTAGCAATCCTGATCTCAGACAAAGCAAAAGCAAAAATAGATCTAATCAAAAGAGATAAGGAAGGAAACTACATCCTGCTAAAAGGCACCATAGACAATGAAGTAATATCATTACTAAAATATATGCACCAAATGGTACAGCATCCAAATTCAGAGAAGTTCAGGGAGTTACAGGAAGAAATAGACAGCAAAACTATACTAGTGGGGGACCTGAACCTCCCCCTCTCTGCACTAGATAAGTCTAACCACAAAATAAACAAGAAAGAAGTTAAGGAGGTGAATAGAACATTAGAAAAGTTAGGTATGATAGACCTCTGGAGAAAACTGAATGGGGATAGAAAGGAATATACTTTTTCTCAGCAGTACATGGCACATACACAAAAATTGACCATGTACTAGGGCATAAAAACCTCACAATCCAATGCAGAAAGGCAGAAATATTAAATGCATCCTTTTCAGATCATGATGCAATAAAAATTATATGTAATAAAGGGCCATGGAAAGATAGACTAAAAAATAATTGGAAACTAAATAATCTAATCCTAAAAAATGATTGGGTCAAACAACAAATCATAGAAACAATCAATAATTTCATTCAAGAGAATGACAATAATGAGACAACATACCAAAACCTATGGGATGCAGTGAAAGCAGTTCTTAGGGGAAGTTTTATATCTCTAAATGCTTACATAAATAAAATAGAAAAAGAGGAGATTAATGAATTGGGCATACAACTAAAAAAACTAGAAAAAGAACAAATTAAAAATCCTCAACTAAATACTAAATTAGAAATATTGAAAACCAAAAAAATTAATAAAATTGAAATTAAGAAAACTATTGAACTAATAAATAAAACTAAGAGCTGGTTTTATGAAAAAACAATAAAATAGATAAACTTTGGTTAATTTAATTTAAAAAAAAGAAGAAAACCAAATTACTAGTATCAAGAATGAAAAGGGCAAAGCTACCACCAAGCAAGAGGAAATTGAAACAATAATTAGGAATTATTTTGCCCAACTATATGCCAACAAATTTGACAATCTTAGTGAAATGGATACATATTTACAAAAATATAAATTGCCCAGATTAACAGAAGAGGAAGTAAAATACTTAAATAACCCCATCTCAGAAAAAGAAATTGAACAAGCCATTGATGAACTCCCTAGGAAAAAATCTCCAGGGCCAGATGGATTTACATGCGAATTCTATCAAACATTTAAAGAACAATTAATTACAATACTATATAGACTATTTGGGAAAATAGGTGAAGAAGGAGTCTTTCCAAAGTTTTTTTTTTTATAATACAAATATGGTGTTTTTACATAAACCAGGTACAGAGACAGAGAAAGAAAGTTATAGACCAATTTCTCTAATGAATGTAGATGCAAAAATTTTAAACAAAATACCAGCAAATCAATTGCAGCAACTTATCAGAAGAATAATACACTATGACCAGGTAGGATTTATACCAGAAATGCAGGGTTGGTTCAATATTAGGAAAACTATCAGTGTGTAATTGAACATATCAACAACAAAACCAACAGAAACCACATGATAACCTCAATAGATGCAGAAAAAGCTTTTGATAAAATGCAGCACCCATTCGTATTAAAAACACTAAAAAGCACAGAAATAATAAACAACTTTAGCAAAGTTGTAGGCTATAAAATTAACCCACATAAATCATCAACATTTCTATATAGTACCAAGAAAGCCCAACAGCAAGAGATAGAAAGAGAAATCCCATTTAAACTTACTGTAGACATTATAGAATGTTTAGGAGTTTACCTCCTGAAACAAACCCAGGAACTCTATGAGCACAATTACAAAACACTTTTCACACAAATAAAATGAGATCTAAATAATTGGAAAAATATCAGTTGCTCATGGGTAGGCCAAGTTAATATAATAAAAATGACTGTGTTACCTAAGGTAATGTACTTATTTAGTGCCAGAACTATCAAACTACGAAGAAATTATTTTATACAGTTAGAAAAAACAATAATAAGATTCATTTGGAAAAATGAAAGTCCACAATACCAAAGGAACTAATGAAAAAAATAATGCAGATGAAGGCAGCCTAGTAATTCCAGATCTTAAATTGTATTATAAAGCAGCAATCATCAAAACTCTTTGGTACTGGCTAAGAAATAGGGAGGTGGATCAGTAGAACAGTTTAAATATGCAAGACCCAGTAGTCAATGACTATAGCAATCTATTATTTGATAAACCCAAAGACCCCAGCTTCTGGGATAACAACCCACTCTGAAAAAAACTGCTGTAAAAATTGGAAAAGAGTATGGCAGAAGCTAGATATAGACCCAAATCTCACACCATACACCAAAATAAAGTGAAAATGGGTTCATTACTTAGATATAAAGGTTGATACCATAAGTAAACTGGGCGAACCAGGAATAGTTTACCTATGAGATCTATGGAGAGCAGAAGAATTCTGACCAAATAGGAGAAAGAGAACATTATGAAAGCAAAATGGATAATTTTGATTACATTAAATTGAAATGTTTTTGCACAAACAAAGCCAATGCAACTAAGTTTAGAAGGAAGGTAGAAAATTGGGAAAGAATTTTTACAACCAGTCTCTCTGATAAAGGCCTCATTTCTAAAATATATAGAGAACTAATACAAATTTACAAGAACACAAGCTATTCCCCAATTGATAAATGGTCAAAGGATATGAACAGACAGTTCTCAGATGAAGAAATTAAACCATCTATAGTCATATGAAAAATGCTCTAAATCATTATTGATTAGAGAAATGCAAATCAAAACAACTCTGAGGTACCATATCACACCTATCAGATTGGCCAATGTGACATAACATGAAAATGGTAAATGTTGGAGAAGATGTGGGGAAATTAGAACATTAATACATTGTTGGTGGAGTTGTGAAATGATCCAACCATTTTGGAGAACATTTTGGAATTATGCTCAAAGGGTACAAAAATGTGCATACCGTTCAATCCAACAATAGCACTTCTAGGGCTATATCCCAAAGAGATTAAACAAATGGAAAAAGGACCCACATGTACAAAAATATTCAGAGTAGCTTTTTTGTTGTGGCAAAGAATTGTAAACTGAGTGGATTTCCATCAATTGGGGAATGGCTGAGCAAGTTGTGGTATACGAATATAATGGAATACTATTGTGCTATAAAAAATGATGATCAGGCTGACTTCAGAAAAACTTAGAAAGACTTATATGGTCTGATGCTGAGTGAAGTGAGCAGAACAAAGAGGACTTTGTATACAATAACAGCCATGTTATACAATGACTAATATTGTTAAACTGAACTCTTCCAGCATTACAAGTATCTAAGACATCTCCAGAGGCCTTGGGATAGAAAATGCTGTCAACATCCAAAGAAGAAACTGTGGAAGTCGAATTGCTATCACTTATTTTTACCTTCTGTTGAGTTTTGTTTCATATTTCTGATGGTTCCTCATATTGGTTTTAATTGTTACTTACAACTTCACTAAGGTGAAAATATGTTTAATGGGTATGTAAATGTAAAGCCTATATCAGATTGTGCACCCTCTTGAGGAGGCTGGGTGGAAGGAAGGGGGAGAAAAATTTTCAACTCTAAAGCATATGGAAGTGATTTTTGATAAATCAAAATAAATTAATAAAATTTAAAAAAAAAGAATCAACTACCAAACAAAACTGAGCATAATTTTTCAGGGGAAAAGATGTACATTCAATGAAATACGGGACTTTCAAACTTTCTGGATGGAAAACCCAGAGCTGAATAGAAAATTCTATCTTCAAATACAAGACTTAATAAAAGCATAAAAAGGTAAACAGGAAAGAAAAAAAAAACTGATGTCTTTCAATAAACTTTAAACTGTTTTCCCTAAATAAGAAGATGATATTTATAAGTCCTGAGAACTGTATCTCTATTAGAGTAGTTAGAAGGAATATACATACACAGAGGGTAAGGGTATCAGTTGATTTTAATGTGATGATACAAAAAAAAAAATTAAGGAGTAAAGAACAGGATTGTACTGGGAGAAGTGGAAAGTGAGAGGCAGAATAGAGTAGTTTATCACATGAAGAGGTGCAAAAGACCAATAATGTTAAAGGGAATGAAGGCAGGGATTGAGCATTATTTGAACCTTACTCATTGGATTTCATTCAAAGAAGGAATAACATACACACATAGTTGTTTACAGAAGTTTATCTTGCCCTACAGGGAAGCAGGAGCAGAAATAGGAAAGAAAAGAGAAAGGGGAAGCTAATAGAAGGGAAGGCAGAAAGGATGGCAGAAGCAGGAGGAGAAATGAGGAAAAAAGAGGAGGCAAATAGAAGGGAGGGAAGAGGGGCAGAGCCAAGATAGTGGAGAAAAGGCAGGGACTCACCTTAGCTCTCCCTCAAATCCCTCCAAATACCTTTAAAAATGACTCTGAACAAATTCTAGAGTAGCAGAGGCCACAAAAGGCCAAGTGAAACAAATTTCCAGCCCAAGACAAATTGGAAGGTTGACAGGAAAGGTCTGTTGAGAGTGAGAGAGACATGTAGTATAGTGCAGTCCAAGCCAGTGCATAACAGTTTCCAGCAAACACAAAGCAGGGCCCGGGGGGACTAAATCACCAGCTGCAATGGCAGTTTCCTGAGTTTTCAGCCCACAGATGCCAAAGACAACTTAGAAGTTCATCAGTAAACGTCTATTGGATCTGGGTGAGAGTCAAGCAGTTTAGAGCAGGCTGCCCCAGCAAACCAGGAGCAGGCCTAGTCAGTGTCAGTGGCTGCTTCTGGAGCTGTCAGCACATGGATGGTAAGGGGGTATAAAAAACAGTCAAGAGGATATTATAGGCACCTCTTTGCTAGCAGTGAGGCAAGACTCTGTTGGTTTGCCCATACTTCAATCTAAACTGCAGCCCTAGGTGGCCATCACAGGGCAAAGAGGAGCACTAACATAGCAGAGCTTGTGGTGGCATTGGAGGGGGGACCCTCCTCACATTACCAGGGTAGAAAAGAGTACTGTTGGTTGCTCACAAACAGAATATAGGCCAGAAGAGGAGTAAACACTTGTTCTTATATCATGCCAGCTTGGAAGAACTGAAAACATACAGGTCACTAGAAATATCTCTGAAAAAAACCGGAAATACCCCTGAATCTTGGGACACCCTATAAACAGAGCCTGATCTTTATAAACAGTTAAAAAAGTCAAGTAATAGGCTGGGAAAATGAGAAAACAACACAAAGTTAAAACTCTGACTATGAAAACAAACTTTGTTGACAAGGAAGATCAAAAGACACATTCAGAGGACAACAAAGTCAAAGCTCCTCTATACCAAGCCTCCAAGAAAAAAATATGAATTGCTCTCAGGTGATGGAAAAGCTCAAAAAGAATTTTGAAAATCAAGCAAGAGAAATAGAAGAAAAATTGGGAAGAGAAATGAGAGTGAGACAAGAAAACCATGAAAAATGAACCAAAGTTTGGTAAAGGAGACAAAAAATACTGAAGAAAATAAGAACTTAAAAAAAAAAAAAGACTAGCCCAAATGGTAAATGAAACACAAAAAACCAGTGAGGAGAAAGTCTTAAAAAGCAGAATTGGCCAACAGGAAAAAGAGGCACAAAAGATCACTAAAGAAAATAATACTTTAAAAATTAGAATGGAGGAAATAGAAGCTAATCATTTTATGAAAAATCAAGAAACAATAAAACAAAATCAGAAGAATGAAAAGAATAGAAGGCAATACTATCATTAGAAAAACAACTGACTTGGAAAATAGATCCAGGAGAGATAATTTAAAAATAACTGGATTGTGTGAAAGCCATGATCAAAAAAGAGCCTAGACATCATCTTTCAAGAAATTATCAAGGAATACTGTCCTGATATAGTAGAACCAGAGGGCAAAATAGAAATTGAAAAAATCCACCAATTACCTCCTGAAAGAGATCCCCAAAGGAAAACTCTTAGGAATATTTTAGTCAAATTCCAGAGTTCTCAGGTCAAGGAGAAAATATTCTAAGGAGGCAGATAAAACAATCCAAGCATTGTGGAAACACAATCAAGATAACACAAGATTTAGCAGCTTCTACATTGAGGGACCACAAGGCATGGAATATAATATTCCAGAGGTCAAAGAAGATAGGGTTACAGCCAAGAATCGCTTACCCAGCAAAACTGAGCACAATCCTTCAGGTAAAATAATGGATATTCAATGAAATAGAGGACTTACAAGCATTCCTGATGAAAAGAGCAGAGCTGAATAGAAAATTTGACATTCAGATACAAGAGAAACATGAACAGGTAAACAGGAAAGATAAACATAAGGGACTTATTAAGATTGAACTGTTTACATTCCTACATAGGATGATGATATTATAACTCCTAAAACCATTCTCCTTATTAGGATAGTTAGAAGGAGTATATAGAGGGTAAAGCTATGAGTTGAATATGAAGGGATGATGTCTAAAAAATAAAATTAAGGGGTGTGAGAAAGGAATTTACTGGGAGAAAGAGAAAGGGAGAGGAAGAATGGGGGTAAATTATCTCATATAAAAGAGGCAAGCAAAAGCTTTTACAGTGGTGGGGAATAGTAGGGAGGTGAAGGGAAGTGACTGAATCTTACTCTCACTAGAATTAGCTCAAAGAAGAAATAACACACACATTTAATTGCATATAAAAATATATTTGATCTACATGAAAGCAGGAGGGGAAGGGAATAAGAGAAGGGAGGGTGATAGAAAGGAGGGGAGATTGGGGTAGGGGAAGTCAGAAGACATTTAAGGAGGCACAGGAGGGAGAATATAATGAATAGGAGATGAATAAGATTTAAAGAAAAACATTTATTCTTTCACAACTACACTATTATGGAAATATTTTTCATGACTACACCTGCATAACCTATATCAAATTATTTGCCTTCTCTATCAGAGGGAGTAGAGAGGGAGGAAAAGAAAGAATTTGGAACTCATAATTTTAAAAATGAATGTTAAAATTGTTTTGACATGTAACAGGAAAAAAAAAAGTAAAACACTAAATAAAAAAAAGGAGGGCAGATTGAGGGTGGTGTTGGCCAGAAGTAAAAGTCTGGTGAGGAGGGAAAGGATCAAAAGAGAGAGAAAAGTATAAACAGAGGGGGAAATAGTATGAAGGGAAATACACAATTAGTAATCATGACTGTGAATATAAATCAGATGAAGTCTCCCATAAAATGGAAGTGATAGCAGAATGGATTAAAAACCAGAATCTTACAATATGTTGTTTGCAGGAAACGTATTTGAAGAAGAAAGATAAACACAAAATTAAAAGGCATGAACAGAATCTATAATTCTTCAGCTGAAGTTAAAAAAAAAGACAAAATAAAACAGTGGTAAAAATCCTGATTTCAGCTAAAACAAAACAAAACAAAAATGCTCTAATTAAAAGACATAAGGAAGGAAACTAAAATTTACTGAATAGTACCACAGACAATGATGTAATATCAATATTAAACATATATCCACAAAGTTGTATAGCATCCCTGTTCTTAGTGGAGAAGTTAAGTGAGTTACATGAAGAAATGAGGAGCACAAATATATTAGTGGGGGACTTCAAATCCTCCCTCAGAAATAAATAAATCTAACCAAAAAATAAACCAGAAAGTACTTATAGAGGTGAAAAGAACTTTAGAAAATTAGATATGATAAGTCTCTGGAGAAAAATTAATAGGGACAGAAATGAATATTTTTCAATGGTACATGGCTCTTACACAAAAAAAAATTACCATGAATTAAGACATAAAACCCTCACAATCAAATTCAGAAAAGCTGAAATATTAAATGTGTCCTTTTCAAATCATGATACAATAAAAAATTATGTGTAATAAATGACCATGGAAAGAGGGGCTCAAAACTAATTGGAAACTATTTAACCCAATTCTAAAGAATAAGTACATCAAAAACAAATCACAGAAACAATCAATAATTTCACAAAAGACAATGAAAATAATGAGAAAATGTACCAAAGCTTATGGGATGTAACAAAAGCAGTTTTGCTCAGGGGAAACATTACATCTCAAAATACTTCCATGAATAAAATAGAGGAAGAAGAGATCAATGAATTGGGCAGGTAACTAAAAAAGCTAAATAAAAGAATAAATTAAAAATCTCCAATTAAATACCAAATTCAAAATTCTGAAACTTAAATGTGAGATTAGTAAAATTAAAAGTAAGAAAACTTCAACTAATAAATAAATTTAAGTGCTGGTTTTATGGGAAAAATAAAACATAAACTTTTGGTTAATTTGATTTAAAAAAGAAAGAAAACCAAATTACCTGTAACAGAAATGAAAAGGGTGAATTCACCACCAGTGAAGAGTGAAAACAATAACTAGGAACTATTTTGCCTAACTATGCCAATTAATCTGCAATCTAAATAAAATGGATGAATGCTTTTTAAAAAAATATAAATTGCCTAGATTAAAAGAAGAGCAAATATAGTACTTAAACAAATTTCAGAAAAATAAATTGAATGAGCCATCAAAGAGCGCCCTCAGAAAAATATTCAAGGCTCAGATGAATTTACAAATGAATTCTACCAAACATTTAAATAACAGTTAATTCAAATTCTACATAAACTATTTGGAAGGATAGGCAAAGAAAGAGTCCTGACAAATTATTTTTATGATACAAATATAGTGCTAATACCTGAACTGGCAAGAGCCAAAACAGAGAAAGAATATTATAGACCAATTTCCATAATGAACATATATGCAAAAAATTAAATAAAATATTGGAGCAAAGAGATTACAGCAATTTATCACCACAATAATACACTATGAGTAGATGAGATTTATACCAAGAAAGTAGAGCTGGTTAAATATTAAGAGTACTATTAGTGTAATTGAATATATCAATAACAAAACTAACAGAAATCACATGATTATATAAATAGATTCAGAAAAAATCTTTTGATAAAATACAAAATGATTCCTATTAAAAACACCAGAGAGCATAGGAATGAATGGAATTTTCCTTATAAGGACAAACAGGACCTATCTAAAACCATCAGCAAGCATTAGCTGTAATGGGAATAAGCTAGAAGCCTGCCCAATACAGTCAAGGGTAAAGAATTACCATTATTATTCAAAATTGTACTAGAAATGTTAGCATTACCAATAAGAGAAGAAAAAGAAATTGAAGGAATTAGAATAAGCAATGAAGAAACAAATTTATCACTCTTTGCAGATGGTATAATGGTATAGTTAGAGGGTCTTAGAGAATCAAGTAAAAAAACTACTTGAAACAAGAATTTTAACCAAATTGCAAGATACAAAAAACCTACATCAATTATCAACATTACTATGTGTTACTAACAAAGCCAGCAGCTAGAGACAGAAAAAAAAGTCCTTCTAAAATAACTGTAGAAATGATAAAATATTTGGAAGTCTACCTGCAAAGACAAACCCAGCAAGTATATGAACAAAACTATAAAACCCTTTTTATAGAAATAAAGTCAGATTGAAACAATGGGAAAAAATGTCAATTGCTCATGGGTAGGCTGAGCTAATGTAATAAAAATTCTCCTCATTGGCTTTTCGTACTTTTTTTTTTTTTACCATTTGTCCTAGTCTGTTTTTTAAGATGTCATTTTCCTCAGTACTTTTTTGTGGTTCTTCTTTACCAAACTGTTGGCTTGTTTTTCATTACTTTCTTGCATTTTTCTCATTCTCTTCCCAATTTTTCCTCTACCTCTCTTACTTGATTTTTCAAAATTCCTTTTGAACTCTTCCATGACCTGAGACTAATTAGTATTTTTCTTTGAGTTTTTGGATATAAGAACTTTTACTTTGTCGTCTTCTTCTGAGAGTGTGTTTTGACCTTCCTTGTTGACATAGCAATTGTCTATGGTCAAATATTTTTCTGTTATTTGCTCATTTTTTCCAGCCTATTAGTTAACTTTTAACTTTTTGTTAAAGTAGGGCTCTGCTTTTGGGGTAGAGGGTGCATTGTCCCAAGTTTCAGGGGCTTTATGCAGCTGTTTTCATGGATTGTTCAAGGGCCTTTTAAGATTTCAGTTTTTCCAGGGTTGTATGATCTAAAGACAGGTGTTTACTAATCTCCTGGCCTGTGCCTATGAGTGACCACAAGCACCTTTTTATGTCCTGGAACTGCTACTAGGGTTCCTGCATCACTGCAGCCACAAGCTCTAGTGTACTAGTTCTTATCCTGGGACTGCCACACAGACCGAGATGCAAGTATGGGTAAGCAACAGAGACTGGCCTCTGTTCCTGCGAAGAGACCCCTCTAATCTTCTAACTGGTTCTTTGACCCCCTTACTTCTTGGCTGAGAGCTCCAGAAGAAGCAGCTCTTGTTAATGATTGAGTGGCTCCCAAGGCCTGAACCTGGTTTGCTGGGACTTGGTCTATTCTGGCATGGCCTGCATTGGATTGTGCTTGCCTCTCACCCAGGTATGACAGACCTTTTCTGCTGACCTTCTAAGCTGTCTTTGGAATCTTTAGACCAAGAAGTCTGGAAACTACCACTTCTGTCATTGATTCACCCAGAGGCCTCTTGCTGGTTTGCTGTGGCCCAGTCTGCACTGGTGTGGCCTATGCTGAACCATACTCCTCTCTTCATCTGGTGCAACAGACCTTTACTGTTAAACTTTTAAATTGTGTTGGACTGTAAAATTATTTCATTTTGTCTTTTTGTGGGTTCTGTTGCTCTGGAATTTGTTTTGATTCATTATTTAAAGGTATTTGGAGGGGTATAGGGGAAAGATCAGGTGAGTCCCTGTCATTACTCTGCCATCTTTGCTCTGCCTCTAAAAGGATCTCTTTTGAATCCTATTTCTAATTATGTAAGATATTATAAATTGGGGAAGAGTGAAGACTTTGTAATTAATTGAAATCTCCAAAAAATGATGCAAATAAAACATTAGTCTTAATAAGTATATATGCCTTTGTCTCATCAAGCTTTATATCCAATTGAATAATAAGTAATGAATATAAGATGCACATTTCTTTTCCTTTTTCTTCTTCACATTTTTGGCATAGTTTCTAATGAGCAGGGATATGGGAAAAAAAAAAAAAACATGACCAGCTAGTGGGAGGGGAAGCTTGAGGTTCTCAAAAACTTAAATGGAAAAGTACCCAAAGAATAATAGTAGATTGACTTTGAGCACTAAGCAGGGAATGGGGGTGTGAGTGTGGATGGGAGGCAGTTGGTAAGGGGAAAGTGTTTTTCATTTTATCTTCATTCACTATACTGGTCATATATTTGTCTTTTTCTAGAATTGTATTCTAGTAGAACACATGTGATTTATGTCTCTTGGCAACTGACTTCTAAGAAACCAAATGATATTGCATGAAAGTGCTCTGTAATTTCAGTAACATCAATCTTAACTTTTCAATGTTATAAGAAATTTTAACTGTCATGTCATATAGATAGGTGTCAAATAGTTAAATGAAGGACAATATCAAATATCTGTTTGATTGGAATAGAAGGTGGGCCAGTCATACATCAAGAATGAGAGATAACAGATGAACAGTTTACTTTCACCTATGAAATAATGGTTCCAGAAAAAGCTTTCCAGTTCATATAGAAGATTTACAGGAAGACATGGATGAGAAAGATAGAAATCTGCACCTTTAGGAGTATCTTTTTGTGATGAAACTTTGAATCTTTTGAAATCTTTGCCTAAATCATGTAGGTGCTTAGGTATATTTGTTGCTGTTTTGTTTTGTTTTTCCCTTGTGATTAGTCTGCTGATGTTTCAATATATGGGGTATAATTTTCTCATGATGCTGCTGAGTCTCATACACACCTAAAATCTAGGCTTTCAACAATGTGAAAAACAACTGTTAAATATTATGAGCTTATTTTTTCACAAGTTTTTAAAATAGGAATCAAAAAGCTTGTTATTTGTGAATTAAAAACAGTGAGAATTCTTCATGATCTTTTTATTAGGGTCTTGGAATCCCAAGTGCCATCTCAGGACTAATATGTAAAACTTATTTTTCATTGCTGCCTTTTTCTGATTGAAAAATAAATCACCTTTGTATATTTAAAGAAAAATTTTACCTTTATTTCTCTCACTTTAATACCAATTCAGAATAAAAAGATTATGATTCATTGAGTCTTGTTCATATTTTATTAAAAGATTCTTCTCATTCTACAAAGAGGGGAAGAACAAAACATGTGTGTGCCTATACACACACACACCTATCTATCTATCTATCTATCTATCTATCTATCTACATGTCTTTCTATCTATAACCTATACTCACACCTATGTGTGTTTATATACGTGTGCATATATAGATATGTACATATAATTTATGTGTGTAAATAGATAGATGGCTAGAAAGACAGATGAGAGATAGATATGGATGTAGATGTAGATATGAATACAGATATAGATACACATATGGTTGAGGAGTTTTCTACAAATTTCTCCCACTACAAATATATTAAAAATAAGATAATAAGAATAAAATTGAATCATACATCATGCTCACAAGGTACCAAATATAAAGTAAATAAAGTTGAATCTACAAGAAGCCAGACTTGCATTGCTACATCAAAGAACTTAACCATTTAAAACTGCTAATCAGGAACCTTTAACCCCTCACTCCAACACAAGAACAGCTAATGCAAACAATGTTGCAGGTCTGTTATTCATGGTTCACTTCTGTGGGGGTACCTCCCTTCCCACTCTTTTTGATTTCTCCTCAACCTTCTCTCCTCCAATACTGTGGTAAATTTGCCTTTATTTATTTATTTATTCATTCATTCATTTATCTATTTATTCATTCATTTATTCATTTATTTATTTATAATTTTGATGCAGCCTTGGAGGAGGCTTTGTTGCCTCTCACCATTGGCAATGCAACTTTCTCTATGGAAATGGGCCTTTACAAACCAATAGCTTTAAACTATGTTCACTGAGGAAAGGAATAGGATCAGAAGAGACTGCTGGTTGGCTGTAAGTCTCCTTTGGATCTGATGAGTAGGGCAGGCATCAGGTAAGAAGAGCCTGCTTTTCCTCTCCCTGGGTTTGGGTGTCAACTTTGTGGCTGAGGAGCAGGGTAGGGTTGGGAGTAATACTTCCTACATAATGAAAATCAAGCTGGAACTTTTTGCATTTTGTGCAGCTGAAATTTAGTGGAGGTAAAAGAGAGAAATACTGAAGAAAGTAACAGCTTGAAAAGCAGAATTGAGGCAGCTAGGTGGCACAGTGGATAGAGCACTGGCCCTGGAGTCAGGAGGAACTGAGTTCAAACTAGTCTCAGACCAGACACTTGAAAATTTCTAACTGTGTGATCCTGGGCAAGTCACTTAACCCCAATTGCCTTGTCCCCCCAAAAAAATAGAATCGAGGGAATGGTTTTTAAAAAAGGCACAAAAATTCACTGAAGAAAGAGCTGCTTTAAGAGTAGAAGAGGCCAAATGAAAAAGGAGGTAGAAACTGGTGAAGAATATTGTTTCTAAAGAGTTAGAATGAAACATGTGGAATCTAATGACTCCATAAGACTTCAGGAGATAATCAAGCAAAGTCCAAAAAATGAAAAACAGAAGAAAAAGTGAAATATCTCATTGGATAAGCAATCGACTTTGGAAATAGGCAAATGTAAATTAAGCATCTAAATTCTACTTAACACCCATTAGTCTGACAAAAATGAGAAAGTGGATGTTACAGATATTGGGGAGATGGGAAAACCAAAATATCGACATAACTTTGAATTTGCCCCTCCATTTTGTGAAGCAAATTAGAACTATGTAGAAAACATTACCACATTATGCATACTCTTGTCACGATATTGACAGTACTAGATCTTGAAAGAGGAAAAAGATACACAAACAGAAACATGTATTTATTTTATATGAATGATATTCATATGTTCTATAAATATACTTATATTTGCATAAAGTACATGTAGTTGTACAAATATATGTGTATTTCAATATAATCACTTGTATATAGTTTATTCTATATATTTATAAATACACACAAAAACATGTATGTAAAGTTCTAGCATATATATGTATATAATACATAAATTATATGTGCATATACACATACATACATATATATTTAATTTGTAATTTTTTGCTTTGGCAATGAACAGGAAGCTAAGGGGCACTAATCAATTGGGAATAAATGAATAAATTATGATATGTGAATTTGATGGAACGCTATTGTGCTGCACATAATGGTAAAGATTCCAAGAAACTTGGGAAGACTTATATGAATTAATGAGGAGTAGGAGGCAGCTAACTGACTCAGTGGATAGAGTGCTAGGCTGGAGTCAGGAAGATCTGAGTTGAAATACGGCCTCAAACAGTTACTAGCTGTGTGACTCTGGGCAAATCACTTAACCTCTATTTGCCTCAATCTACTGGAGAAGGAAAAGACAAAAGACTTTATATCTTTGCTAAGGAAACACCATGAACACTATGGTCCATGGAATCATGAAGAGTTGGATTTTGTTCTGCATTTAACTACTTTAGAGAAATATTCCACCATAGATTCTAATATTTGTATTTTGCTGATTTATTTTTTATGCTACATAGACCATGAATTTTTTATTATCTTGAGATTCTAATTTCTCTTCTGAATGATTATGGAAACTTTTGTTGCTTTTTGAATACTTTTGGAAGCCCACAATGTTTTCCATATCCTCAAATATTGGTTCAAATTTTGGTATTGAAGAATTTATTCAGAGATTTTTATGAACTTTTGAATGTTTTGATACTCAGTCTCCCTTCTAGTTTCAGCATCCTTTCTATTGATCTATACATTTGTGCTTTTAATTATTAATTTAGTTTTCTTCCTTTTGAAATTTTTTTGTAAATTTTATCATTTTCTCTGATATTCCTCAGTCACTTATTTTCTGATTATTTGGGTTTTGAAGGTTGGCATATCCCTGAAGCTGATCTGCAATGATAAATTTCCATTATTGACCTTGGTACTTGCCCCAACCAGCTACTTGGGGAATAAAACTGGATCCAAGTAGATTTCATCCCCTTTTTAATCAGACCTCATGCAGACATGTATTATGACACTCTCCTTCAAGTTCCTTTATTCTTTAATTTTTATTATAGCCTGCATCAATATCTGCTACCTTTTTTTGTTGGATTGGGGAGAGGAAGGGTTGGACATTTTGTGAAGAGATTCTTTATCTTTGGCATTATGTAACCTAATGGCTGCCCCAGGCAGTGAGGAATGCTGTTATCCTTTTACACATTCCCCCTTCCTCTATAAATGGCTGGGCAGAGTAGATGTCCATTGCTTATTGCAACAGGATGATGAGAAAACAGCAAGAGTGATGACTTCCAGGAACCAAGATGGAGAAGTAAACAGTAAATTGCCACCACTCTCCCCATATTCACCTCTAAGCAATCATTACAAAGCACCCCCAAACAAATTCTGAAATGGTAGAACCAACAAAGAAATGGGGTGAAACAATCTTTTAGCTCAAGAAACTTGGAAAATCACCAAGAAAAATCTTTCCCACTGGGACAAAAGGGGAGTACAGTCCAGGAAGCATCACAGTAAGTCAGTAGCAAGCCCCACTTCAACAAACCAGTGGGAGATCCTGAGTCAAGTGTTGTAGAGCAGGTAAACTTCAACAACAGAACACCCCATATATCTTACCATAGCTAAGGGAATGCGCACACTCTAGCTCCAAGAACTTCCATGTGCTTTAGTGTAGTGCAAGACAAATAGGCAACCTCCAGTGGCCAGACAGTCATGTGATTCTGTGTATCCCCAGAAAAACTGAGAAACACTAAACCAGCTTCAGCACATGCCAGACACTAGCAATAGGATGCTTGTCTCAGCACCAGGTAAGCTGCCAGACCCCCAAGGCATTCAGAAGTATAAGTTACTCCCCACCCCATACTCTCAATATGGGACCAGACACAATGTTCCCCTGTGGGCCTTAGGACAGCAACTGTGCAGCACCAGGCAAACAGCCAGAACTTTCAGCCCCTGGCACAAGAAGCCTGAGATAGTGTCTCTTCTACCCCAGGAGCAACAGAGATCCAAGAGTAGTATAAAGTACTCACAAAAGAAAACACTATTCATGGAACTGATGAAATCAGAATTCAGATTGAAGCATACTTTTTTCTCTTCTTTTACTTCTTTTCATATTTTTTGTTTCACATGTTATTTTATTATTTATTTATTTTTAGTTTTCAACATTCACATTTATGAGATACTTAGTACTAAATTATTACCCCTCCCCAAGATGGCATACAATCTGAGAAAAGATTTACATATACAATCATATTAAACATATTTCCACATTAGTCATGTTGTAAAAGAAGAATCAGAACAAAAGGGAAAAAAAAAAACATAAGGAAAAAAAAGAGACAGAGAAAATAGTATGCTTCAATATGCATTCAAGACTCCATAGTCCTTTCTGTGAATGTGAATAGCATTGTCTATCATGAGACTTTTGGAATTGTCTTAGATCTTTGCATTGCTCAGAACTAATTCCATCAAAGCTGTTCATTGCACAATATTCCTGTAGCTGTATGTAAAGTTGTTCTATTTTTGCTCACTTTAGTCAGCATCAGCTCATGTAACACTTTCCAGGTTGTTCTGAAATCTGCCTGCTCATCATTTCTTAAGAAACAATATCATTCCATTACATTCATATATCACAACTTGTTCAGCCATTTCCTAATGATGGATATTCCCTCAATTTCCAATTCTTGGTCACCACAAAAAGAGCTGATATAAATGTTTTTGTACATGTAGGTCCCTTGCCATTTTAATAATCTCCTTGGGATACAGACCTAGAAGTTGTGTTGCTGGGTCAAAAGATATGCATAGTTCAATAGCATTTCAGGGATACTTCCAAATTGTTCTCCAGAATGGTTGGATCAGTTCACAACTCCACCAACAATGCATTAGTACTCCAATTTTCCCACATCTTCTCCAGCATTTATTATTTTTATTTTTTGTCATGTTAACATATCTGCTTAGTCTGAGGTTGCACCTCAGAGTAGTATTAATTTGCATTTCTCTAATCAATAGTGATTTAGACCATTTTTTTTCATATGACTATATATAACTTTAATTTTTTCGTCCAAAACTGCCTGTTCATATCCTTTGACCATTTATCAATTTGGGAATGACTTGTATTCTTATAAATTTGATGCAGTTCTCTATAAATTTTAGAAATTAGGCCCTTATCAGAAACTCTGGCTATAAAAATTGTTTGCCAGCTTTCTGTTTCCCTTCTAATCTTGGTTACACTGGCTTCAATTTTGCAAAACTTTGTTAAATTTAATGTAATCAAAATTACCCATTTTGCATTTTATGATGTTCTCTATCATTTGTTTGGTCATAAGTTCTTCCATTCCTCATAGATCTGATAGGTAAATTATTTCTTCCTCTCCTGTTTTGCTTGTAGTATCAGTCATTATATTTAAATGATGTGTCCATTTTGTCTTTATCTTGGTATACTGTGTAAGATGTTTTTCTATGCCTAGTTTCTGCCATACTATTCTCCAGTTTCCAAGCAGTTTTTTTGTGAGTACTTATCACAGAAGCTGGAGTCTTTGGGTGTATCAAATAATAGATTACTATAGTCATTGACTACTGTGTCTTGGGTTCCTAACCTATTCCACTGATCCAACACATTATTTCAGTACAAAGAAGTTTTGATGATTGCTGCTTTATAATAGTTTAAGTTCTGGTAGAGCTAGGCCACCTTCCCATGGATTTCTTTCATTAATACCCTGGATATTTTGGAACTTTTGTTCTTCCAGATGAATTTTGTTATTATGTTTTCTTGCTCTATAAAATATTTTTTGTTAGATAGGTTGCTATGGAACTGAATAAGTAAATTAATTTAGGTAGAATGGTCATTTGTATTATACTACCTCAGCCTACCCATGAGCAACTGACATTTTTCCAGTTCTTTAGATCTGACTTTATTTGTGTGAAAATGTTTTGTAATTGCGTTCATATAGTTCTTGGGTTTTTCTTGGCTAGTAGAGTCCCAAATATTTACTATTGTTTAGAGTTACTTTCAGTGAAATTTCTCTTTCTATCTCTTGCTGTATTACTAATACATAGAAATGCCCATGATTCGTTTGGGTTTATTTTCCATCCTGCAACTTTGCTAATGTTCATGATTATTTCAAGTATATTTTTAGTTTCTTCTCTAGGATGTTCTAAGTACACCATCATATCATTTGGAAAGTATGATAGTTTTGTTTCTTCTTTGCCTATTCTATTTCCTTCAATTTAGTTTTCTTCTAATTGCTATCATTTTTAGTACAGTATTGAATAAAAATGATGATAATGGACATGCTTGTTTCACCCCTGATCTAATTGGAAATGTTTCTAGCTTATCCCCATTACATGTAATGCTTACTGATGTTTTTAAGTAGATGCTGCCTATCATTTTAAGGAAGACTCCATTTATTCCTATGCTCTCTAGCATTTTTAATAATAATGGGTGTTGTCATTTGTCAAAAGCTTTTTCTGCATCTATTGAGATAAATATATGATTTCTTTTAGTTTTGCTGTTGATATGGTCAATTATGCTGATAGTTTTCTTAATATTGAATCAGACCTTCATTCCTGATATAAATCCAACCTGGTCATATTGTATTATCATTGTGATAAGTTTCTGTAATCTCTTCACTAATACTTTATTTAAATTTTTTGCATCAATATTCATTAGGGAAGTTGGTTACAATTTTTTTTCCTTGTTTTGGCTTTTCCTGTTTAGATATCAGCACAATTTTTGTACCATAAAACAAATTTGGTAGAACTCCTTCTTTTTCTATTTCCCCCAATAGTTTATGTAGTATTGCAATTAAATGTTCTTTAATATTTTGATAGATTTCACTTATAAATCCATCTGACTCTGAAGAGTTTTTATTAGGGAGCTCATTGATAGCTTGTTCAATTTATTTTATTTTCTGAAATAGTATTATTTAAATATTTTATTTCCTCTGCTGTTAATCTGGGCAATTAATATTTTTGAAAATATTCACCCTTTTCACTAAGATTGTCAATTTTATTGTGATACAGTTGGGCAAAATATCTCCTAATGATTTTTTTAATTTCCTCTTCATTGGTGGTGATTTCACTCTTTTCATTTTTTAAACTCATAATTTGATATTCTTCATTCTTTTTTTAAGCAAATTACCCCAAACTTTATCTATTTAACAGTTTTATTTTCATAAAACAAGCCTTTTGTTTTATTCAATAGTTCAAGTTTTCTCAATTAAATTTTTTAATCTCTCCTTTGATTTTCAAAATTTCTAATTTGATATTTCACTGGGGATTTTTAATTTGTTCTTTTTCTAGCATTTTTAGTTGCATCCCCAATTCACTGATCTCCTCCTTATTTTATTCATGTAAAAATTTAGAGATAAAAAAATCTCCCTAATAACTTCTTTGGCTGCACCTCCTAACTTTGGTATGTTACCTCATTATTGTAATTCTCTTGAATGAAATTATTGATAGTTTCTATTATTAGTTGTTTGATCCCCTCATTCTATAATATAAGATTATTTATTTTCCAATTAGTTTTTAGTCTATCTTTTTGTATCTCTTTTATTACATGCAATTTTATTGCATCATGATCTGAAAAGGATTCATTTAAAATTTCTGCCTTTCTGCATTGGACTGTGAGGATTTTATGCCCTACCACATCATCAGTTTTGGGGTAGGTGTCATGTACTACTAAAAAAAGGGTATGTCCCTTTCTATCCCCATTCAATTTTCTCTAGAAGTCTACAATATCTAATTTTTCTAATGTTCTATTCACCTCCTTATCTTCTTTCTTGTTTATTTTATGGTAAGATTGATCTAGTTATGAGAGGGGGTGATTAAGGTCCCCCACTAGCACAGTTTTGTTTTCTATTTCTTCCCATAACTCACTTAAATTCTCCTCTAAGGACTTCTATGCTGTACCACATTCTGTATATATGTTTGATATTGATATTACTTCATTGTCTATGATAGCATTTAGCAGGAAATAGGCTACTTCTCTAACTTTTTGAATTAGATCTATTTTTAGGGGCAGCTATGTGGCACGGTGGATAGAGCACCAGCCCTGGAGTCAGGATGGACCTGAGTTCAAATCTGGCCTCAGACACGTAACATTTACTAGCTGTGTCACCCTGGGCAAGTCACTTAACCCCATTGCCCTCCCTCACCCCCTGAAAAAAAGAATTAGATCTATCTTTGCTTTTGCTTTGTCTGAGACCAGGATTGCTACCTCTGCTTTTTGTACTCAATCAGAATCATAATACATTCTGCTCCAGCCTTTTAATTTTGTTCACTGTGTATCTATCTGTTTCAAATGTGTGTCTTTTAAACAATATATTTTAGGATTATGGTTTTTAATATACATTGCTCTATGCTTCCATTTCATGGGACAGTTTCTGCCATTCACATTCACTGTTATGATTACTATTTCTTTCCCTCCATCTATCACCCCCAAACCCATATGCTTTTCTCTCTCCTTTCTCTCCTCAGTAGTATTTTGATTCTGGTTATTACCTCCTGCTATCTGTCCTCCCTTTTTATTTCCCCTTTCTGCTCCTACTTCTTGTAGTTAAGATCGATTTCTATACACAACAGAGTTTGTATATTATTACTTCTTTGAGAGAAATCAGAGGAGAGTAAGGTTCAAACAATGCTCATCTCCCTCCCTTCTTTGCTTCTATATAATAGAGTTTTATTCACCTTTTCATGTGATATTATTTGCCCTTTTTTGCCTCCTCCATTTCTCTCAATATAGTCTTTTTTCATACCTTACTTACGTATATTTTTTATCATTACATCAAAATCAACTTATACTCACATACTCTGTCTAAGTGAACACCTTTTAAATGTCATGATAAAGATACAGCTCATGAGACTTACAAGTATCATCTTTCCATGTAGGGATTTACACAGTTTAACCTTATCAAAATACATTTTTTTCCCTTCTCTTTCCTGTTTATATTTTTATGCATCTCTCGAGTCTCATATTTTAAGACTGAATTTTCTGTTCACCTCTTGTTTTTTTTATTATCAAACTCTAGAAGTCCCCTTTTTTATTGAATATCCATCTCCTCCCATGAAACATTATGCTTAATTTTGCCATTTGATTCTTGATTGTAATCCAAGCTCCTCTGCCTTCCAGAATATAATATTCCAAGCCCTCTGAACTTTTCATGTAGAACCTGCTGGCTCCTGGGCAATCCTGACTATGGTTTCCCAACATTTAAGTTGTTTCTTTTTGGCTTCTTGTCATATTTTTCCCTTGACCTGATAATTCTGGAATTTGGCTACAAAATTCCTAGGAGTTTTCATTTTGGAACTCTTTCAGGAGGTGATCAGTGGATTCTTTCAATGACTATTTTACCTTCTTTTTCTAGGACATCAGATCAATTTTTCTTGATAATTTCTTGAAAGATGCTGTCTAGGCTCTGTTTTGATCATGGCTTTCAGGTAGACCAATAATTCTAAAATTATCTCTCCTGAACCTATTTTCTAGGTCAGTAGTTTTTCCTATGAGGTATTTTATATTTCCTTCTCTTTTTTCATTCATTTGATTTTTTTAACTGGTTCTTGATGTTACATAGAATCATTAGCATTCACTTCTCCATTTCTAATTTTGAAAGAATTGCTTTCTTTAGTTAGCTTTTGTACCTCCTTTTCCATTTGGCCAATTCTACTTTTTAAAGAGTTTTTTTTTCTTCAGTGGATTTTTCTCTCATTTAGTCAATTATATATATTTTTTAAAGAATTCTCCTCTTCAGTCAATTTTATCCTTCCTTTTCCAAGCTGTTGAATCACTCTTGCATGCCACTCATTTATTTTCCTAATTTTTCTTCTACCTCTCTTATTTGACTTTTAAAATCCTTCTTGACCTCTTTGAAGAAGGTCTTTTGCACTTGGGACCAATACATATTCCCCCATGAGATTTTGGTTGTAGGTATATTGACAATGCTGTCCTCTTCTGAGTTTGTGTTTTGATCTTCTCTGTGTCCATAGAAACTAATGTCACCGTGTTCTTTTCCCTTCTTTTTACTCATCTTGTTTGCCTATTTCCTGGTTTTTAAAGTTGAGCTCTACTACTGGAACACAGGGGCCACTGTCCTAAGCTTCTTGTGCTGGGAGTCAGGAGCCTGGTTACTGGCTTTGTCTCCTGAGTCTTTGGGTGCTGGCAGCTGGAGACTGTAGAGGTCTTGCAGCTTACCTAGTGCTGAACTTCAGTGCTAGTGGTGATTTCTAGCACACGGTGAGGCCAGATGCTATTTTTCTCCCTTTTCCCAGCGCTACACTGAAACACATGGAGGTCTGGCTGGGAATGAAGCCTGCCTAACTGGGGCTTCACCAGAGCATGATGAAGTCTGGGCCCCTGGGGCAACACTGCAGTACATGAAGGTCTGATCAGTGCAGGATGATTGTCCTGTAGGGGTTGTGTTGGCAGACTGGAGTCTGCTGGCTTCTCTGGCTAGGCTAAGGTACATGGGAGGGGAAGTCTAGGTTTTGGCTTTTGCCTGTTCCACCACACTGAAGCTCAGGATCTACCACTAGTTTGGTGAGGTGAGGCTTGTTACTGGCTCACTGGGATGCTTGTTGTCATGGAATGTGCTCCCATATTACCCAAGAAAGACAGACTTTTCTTTTTTTTAAATTAATTTATTTTGATTTAACAACAATCCTTTCCATAAGCTTTTGAGTTTTAAATTTTTCTCCCCCTCCCTCTTCCCCCTCCCAAGACGATGTGCAATCTGATGTAGGCTATATATATACACATATATATATACATATATATATATATATATACACACACACATATATAATACACACTCTTATTAAACATATTTTCACATTAGTGATGTTGTAAGTAAGATTTAGAATCAGTAGGAGGAACCACCAGAAAAATGAAATAAAACACAACAGAAGAAAAAAAATACCAAATAGTATACTTCCATCTGCATTCAAACTCCATAGTTCTTTCTTTGGATGTGGATAGCATTTTCCATCACGAGGCCTTTGGAAATGTCTTAGATCCTTGTATTGCTGAGAAGGGATAAGTCTATTAATATGAGTCATTGCACAACGTGGCTATTGTGAACAACTTTCTCCTTTTTTGAGACAGACCTTTCTCGCAGATCCTCCAAGTTTCCTGCACTCCACCCCATCTTTCTCCTAGCTCTGCTTTCCAAGATTTTTCCTGGGGTGCTATTTTCTATTTTTGTTTTTGTTTTTGTTTTTCCCCCCCAGAGATCAATATAGGAGAGTGATAGAGATTTACTGTGTACTCCACCATCTTGGCTTTGAGTTTCATTTTTTTTCTTTTGTTCTGTTTCTTTTTTTTACAAGTGTGACTAATATGGAAATATGTTCTATATGACAGCACATGTATAATCTATGTCAAATTGCCTATCATTTTTGGAAGAGGGGAGTGGAGTGAGGGAGTGAGAAAAAATTTTAATTCAAAATCTTGTATAAATGAATGCTAAAAATTGTCAACCTATATTTTGGAAAAATAAAATGCTCTTCTAATAAAGAAAAAATAACCAGCAGGAATTGGTTGCACAGACAGCTTCTCTCCAGGAGGAGAGACATTTCTGAGAAGATAACCAAAAGAAGTTCACAAATTGATTGACTTGGCCTACAAGAGGATAAAGACCAATTTGAGAGGACCAAATGAACATATTATGGATTAGTGTTCTACTTCACCAATTCCTAAGATTGTTATTATTTTTTGGAATTCATTCTTTTGTTGTAGATTTCTCTTTCATTTTTTCTGTCTCTCTGTTTCTGTCTCTATGTCTCCTTAAATTTCACTTCGAAAAAAAAGCCTCACCTATACCTTCAAGAGATTACATGTTTAACAAATATGTTTCTCTGTTTCATCCTTGAACTTCATGTTCAAGAAGAATTTGGACAAATTTGGAATTTGCACATACACACACATATACATACATACATACATACATACATACATACATACATACATACATACATATGTTAAACAGAAAGCTTAATATGTGTAAAGACATGGATGTTAATATTGATATAGGGATCAGATCTTTGATTTAATCTATATAGAGCACTCTACAATAAGGAAGCTTCCTCTGCCAATACAAGTTACCTATTTTCTCTAAAACCTATAATCTAACAGAATTGCCTGAAGCATTGGTAGGAAAAGTGGCTTGCCCAGAATCATGCACTCAGTATATATCAGAGATGAGACTTTAACTCAGATCATCTTGTCTTTAAGGCCAACTCACTACCCACATGCTGTACTATCTTGGAAATGAACATACCATTTCCCCCAGACTTCTATCCCTGCTTCCAGCCCAGCCCTCACAGCCAAAATCCCTGCATCCTGTAGAGATGTCAGCCATTTACAATAACTGCTAGCCAACTATTATCTACAGGGAAGATATGCCACCCCAGCTGAAGCAATAAAGGACTCTTAAGGAAGAAAAGGAGGTAGTATGTGTCAGGCAAGCCAAACTACCATCACCAATCAAACAATCATATCCTCTCAGAAAACAAAGGAGAAAGCCCAAGACCTTAACCTAATATTCTTGGGAATAACAGTACCCTTGGGATACTTCTAGCCCAGGCTCTGTAGCCATCATTGAAATATGTGATTATTCTGGAGAAGACTTTCCTTAAAACTGTTGACCATCTGTTAGGATTTGGTAGGTAAATCCAAACACCTTTGTATCCCAATTATTCTCCAGACTACCAGCTATGCTTCTAGCCCAAGCCTCTTATCCTGGGAAATAATCCCTGTAGAGATACAATCTAGCAACTCCTTTAGGCCTCTAAAGTTTCAAAAACCACAGCTAAGGAAAACTGGAAAATAAAATTATCATTCCTAAAATTCTTGGCACATTCACATGGTTTATCATCAGAAATAAAGGATATGCATTATCGTATGCTTTGTCACGGTTCATTTTTCTGAAAACCTTGGAAGGATCAAAGCCCAGGACATGAAATGCCATCTTTAAGAAATGTTCAGTTTTCAGAGAATAGCCAGAGAAATTTTCATGTGTAATAGGGGCTCACCAATAAATGATAATTCATTTTTGTTTCCATTTGCCAGTGATGTCTGAAACAAGAGAGCTAGAATTTAAGGGGAATAAACTCCAATTGATTAATATCCTATAGGACTTGTGTCAGGACTCACTAGATTACATCAGACATTTAGGAAAAAAAAAAGGAGGGTCATATGGAAATATAATATTGTTCCTTTCTTCTCTCAGCTATTGAGAATTTGCTTAGAGATGGAAGGTAGAGGGATTGGGTGGTGGACTATGAGTTGGCTGGTGAGAGGATAAGGAGAGATTCAAGCAAAAAAGTACCTGGAACAAAGTAAATACATCTATCTATACACACACACATACAAATGTGTGTATTATGTATGTATGTATGCATGTTGTCCATCATTCTTGAAGAGGACCAAAAAGGCATCACTATGTCAGAGTCAAGGAACAATGCATCTGACTGTGGCTAATTAGACCATTATGAGCTCAGAAGGCTTTACCACAGGTGGCACAAAAATAATCCATATTAATATTTGGAGTGGAGATTTCTCTAAATTTGTGCATCTCGTGTTTCTCTTAAGCTACTACACTTCTGCTTTGCTCATAGAGTACAGCCCTTCTTTAATGAAGCCATACCATGTTGGGCAGTCCTTTGCCAGTGTCTCCCATGTCATGCAATTGATTCCAAATTTTACAAATACCTTGAGAGTGTCCTTGTGTCACTTCTTCTAGCCTCCATGTGAATACTTGCCTTGTGTGAGTTCACCATAAAATATTCTAAGACAGACATGCATTTGGCATTCTAACCACATGGCTGGCCCATCAGAGTTGTGCTCTCTTCAGTAGAATCAGAATGCTTGGCAGTATAGTAGGAGAAAAGCCCTCATTGTCTAGTACCTTATCTTGCCAGATGATCTACAGAATCTTCTTAAGATACTTCAAATGGAAATGGTTCACTTTCCTGGCATGGTGCTGGTAGACTGTCCAAGTTTCATAGACATATAATAATGTGGTCAGTGTAACATCTCTCTAAATTTTCACTTTAGTAGTCAGTCTAATACCTCTTCTCTCCCACACTTTCCTTGAGAGCTTCCAAAACACTGAGCTAGCTCTGAAAATGTGTGCATCAACATCATCATCTATGAGTATATCCCTGGAAAATATACTGCTAAGGTAAGTGAACTTATCCACAGCATTCAATATTTCTCCTTTTGATATAACTGATGGTTTCATGTATCAATAGTGTAGTGTTCGCTGGTGAAGAATTTGTGTTTTATTAGAGTTAATTGTTAGGCCAAAATTATTACAAGCAGCAGAAACTGATCCATACTTTGTTACGTCTCAGTCTTAGAGGCTGCATTGAGTGCACAATCATCTTCAAACAAAAACTTATGCACCAATTCTCCCTCTACTTTAGTTGTGGCTTGGAGCCTTTTCAAGTTAAATAATTTATTGACAGTCTGATAGCTGACCTTGCTGCCTTTTTTGTCTTCATTGAAGATGTCTGATAATATTGCTGAAAATATAGACTTGCTTCACTCCATTGGTGACTGGGAAACTTTGAGAGCATGATCCATCATCCAGAACCTGGGTAAACATGATGTAAAATCCTCATGAATTTCTCTGAGCAATGACATTTTGCCATATTTTTCTGAAAGCCCTGACAAGTTATGGTATCAAAGACCTTGATAAGATTGATAAATATTGTATACACACCGGTATCCTTCTCCTGGAACTTCTAGAGTTATCAGGCAGCAAATACCACATTAATGTTCGTTGGCCCCTTTTTGAAGACACTCTGGCTCTCAGGTAGACAATCATCTTCCAGGTGAAGGATTAGTCTATCGAGGAGAACTCTGGCAAAAATCTTGACAGCAATGAATAATACAGAGACTCCTCATTTGATTGTCACAGGACAATCCATTTCCTTTACAATTATAAAGAAGGAATATGGAAGCGTTCTTTATAAAATACCATTTGTTTTTTTTCTAATTACATGTAAAGATTATTTTCAACATTGATTTTTATTAGATTTTTAGCTCCAAATTTTTTTCTCCTTCCCTCCATTACATCCACCTCCCCAAAATAGCAAGCACTCTGATATGTTACATATGTGCAATCACTTAAACGTATTTTCACATTAGTCATGTTCATGTTGTTGAAGAAGAAATAGAACAAAAGGGAAAAGTCACAAAACCAAAAAAAATAAACAAGACTAAAAATATTATGCTTCAATCTGCATTCAGACTCCATAATAATTTCTCTTGATGTGGATCATGAGTCTTGTATTTGTCTCTGATCATTACATTTCGGAGAAAAGGTAAGTCAAACATACTTGATCATTGCACAATGTTGCTGTTACTGCATACAATGTTCTCCTGCTTCCGCTCACTTCACTCAGCATCAGTTCATGTAAGTCCAGGTTTTTTCTGACATCTACCTGCTCATCATTTCTTATGCCTTAGTAGTATTTCATTACATTCATGTATCAGAACTTGTTCCATCATTTCTCAATTGGTGGGTATTCTCTTAATTTTCAATTTTTGACTACCACAAACAGAGCTGTCATAAATATTTTTGGGCATGTAGGTCTTTCCACCTTTTATGTGATCTCTTTGGGATACAGGCCTAGTAGTTGTATTACTGGATCAATGGGTATGCACAGTTTGATTGCCCTTTGGACAGAGTTCCAAATTGTTTTTCAGAATGGTTGGACCAGTTCACAACTTCACCAACAATGCATTAATTTCCAAATTTTCCCCACATCTTCTCCAGCATTTATCATTTTCCTCTTTCTTGTCACGTTGGCCAATCTGATAGGTATGAAGTGCTACCTCAGAGTTGTTTCAATTTGTCTTTTTTATTCAATAGTGATTTAGAACATTTTATATGTCTATGGATAGCTTTAATTTCTTCATCTGAAAACTGCTTGTTCATATCCTTTGATTATTTATCAATTGGGGAATAACTTGTATTCTTATAAATTTAGCTCAGTTCTCTATATATTTGAGAAATGAAGTCTTCATCAGAAACACTTGCTGTAAAAATTGTTTCATATCTTTTCAGTTTCCTTCTAATCTTGGTTGCATTGGTTTTGTTTGTTACAAAACCTTTTTAATTTAATGTAATCAAAATTATCTGATGGAGATATTCTTGAATTCTTTGGATATAACTTGCTCTTGCCATATAATCTGGAAAATTTCACTCAACTTTTTTATGATGAATGGACTTCTTTCCTTAAAAATCTCACTTGGAATAGATTCATCACCAGATACTTTACCTCATGAGAAGAGCTCAATGGCATTCAAAACCTCTTCTTCAGTTGGAAGTTCAGCTAGAGAGACATTGATTTAAACCTGAGGTATAGGGTCAGTGACTTGAGTATTGATTAATGATGGTCTGTGGAGAACAATATGGAAGTGTTCAGCTTATCTCTCCAGGATCATGCTCTTATCATAAACCAATGGGGCTCCATCAACACTGAGTCGTTGAAATGAAACATTCTACGTTGGCCCACATATAGTCTTCAGTGCATCATAAAGCATTTTGAATTGTTACTATCAGAATAAAACTGAATTGCTTCTGCCTTCTTAACTGAGCCAAGAATACTGCATCTCTCTAAGCTTTGCTTGCACTTTATTCCTGATGCAGTTAAACATTGTTTTCTTAGGGATGAATGAATTATCCTGTTGGTAAACCCTAATGAGTTCTCACTTTTCATTAAACAGCTTCTGAATTTCCCTATCATTTTCATCAAATCAATCTTGATTGCAAGTTTACTGGACCAGGTGAGTAAATGCAGTGCTATACACCAAATCTCTGAAAACTGTCCAGCTTTCTTCTGCTTCACTATTGCCAACTGCCTATTGACTAAGCTTTCCCTGAAAGTTAGCAACAAACTGTTCCCTCTCAGAGAAACACTCTAGTCTTCTGGTATTCCTTTTTTCTTGGGACCTCTGCTTTTGTTGAAAGTGACTACTTAGCTTAGAAAGGATAAGTCTTTGATCAGTCTAGTACTCTATACCACACATTGCCTTCATCATTCTCACATCATGTCTGTCTCTTCTTACAACAACATAGTCTTTTAAATGACAATGTTTGTAGCAAGGTTGAATCCATGAAGTTTTATTGCAGTTAGGTAACTGGAAGACAGCATTTGTGATGAAATGGTCATGAGATACATGTCTTCAGTACTAAGTGACTTTCTGTTACTGTTTCTGACTCCATTCCTCCCACCAACTCTCTATCATGTCTGGTAGTCTGTGCCTACTTTTGCACTATGTCACCCAGAAGTATAATCTTGTTTTCTTTCAGAACACTGATGATCAAGGCCCCCAGATTGTCTCATTTTTTTTTTTACTTCAGCAGAGTTTATTGTGGTGGGAGAATATGAACTTATGATGGTGGCATGGCATTTTCCTGCAAATGGAAATTGCATTGTCATGAGCTTATCATTCACTCCTTTGGGGGGCATTCAAGATTATTGACTACATTAGTTGTGGTTGCAAAACCCATGCCAGTTTCATATTGGTCTCCTTTACTGTGGCCACTCCAGAAAAATGAGTATCCAGCTCTGACTTCTGTAAGCTGTCGTTCTTTTGCCAACCTTATTTCACTCAGGGCTGCTATTTGGATGATATGCCTGATGAGTTCTCTCTCAACGAGATGTTCATATTTCAGTTCTATTGGATTTCATGTTGTTTGCAAGGGTGTGCACATTCCACGTATTGATGATGAGTGGAATCTCTTCCCAACAGTTTTACATTTGTGTGTGTGTGTGTGTTTCAACCTTCAACCTTTCAACCTTCAACTACCTTGGAAAGCAGTCCAGGGTGAATGAAGCAGACAATTTTTAAGGCACTTTTTCTAGCCTTTTTCTCACACCAGTGTGATCCTTAAAAATGGCTACTCATATAAACATGGCCGAGCTGAATTCCATTGCTGCTTTATTGCATTGAGAAGACAACCCCCTGAGCTGGGTTGCCTGCATTCAAGGTTGTTAGTATAGCTCTCAGTGAATCCACACTTGTTGCTTCATCACTTGCCTGTTACTACAAGACCTTGAAGTAGGTACAGATGGGTAAAATGATATGGATGATGTCTTGATTTGTGTATAAATTGCATTTAAGTGAGACAGAGTTGTGTGAAGTTGAAAGACTCACTCTCTTTTCCAGGTACATTGGAGTCCAGTAGCAAGACCAAGTCAAGACAACTGATGATGGCTCAGGATGCAGTGGATGACTTTGGCATCTTCAGTATCTAACTAAACTCTAAGCTCCACAGCTCTTGTTTCAGCTGCCTTCGTGGTCATTGGAACAAATTGTCTGCCTATTCCACTGGGGAACCTATTTGAAGTTTTTGGTGTACACACCTCCCTAAACTCAACCAAGGATTTTAGAATCCTTGGTTACCCTCAAACTGCTCATCTGCTCAAATGGTTTACTGGAGCATGGCCTCTGTGCATGCTACAGCTTCTTGGAGACACAGATGAGAGTTGGTGGACACCAAAGGTAGAAAGCAGCCCTGAGAAAAAGCTCAACAGCCTGTACACCAGAGGTACTACCTTTTCCTGTACATGTCCTAATATACATACATTCATGTCTCTCTCTTTCTCTCTCTCTCTCTCTCCATCTGTCTTTATATAGATTTAGGTATGTGTGCATGTATGTGTAGAATGGGAATTATTATGTTACCTAATCATTTTTCTAGTCAGTTGTCTTGATATATATATATATATATATACACACACACAACACATATATATACATACATATATATGTGTGTGTGTGTATATATGTATATATATATGTGTATATATGTGTATGTGTATATATATGTATATATGTGTATGTGTATATATATATATGTGTGTATATATATATATATATATATTATATATATTATATATATATATATATATATATATATTCAGTCATTCCATGATCTTTGAATAGACAATTCACCAAAAGGGGGTGCAATATATAACTTGTGTGATTAATTATGCACAATACGCCACACTGAACCTTTAGCTAACAAGTGGACCCAAATTTTAGAGAGGCACCAAGTTATACCTACAAAGTATCACCATCTTTGTAACATGAATGAGGCATTTAATATGATTGTATGGTAATTAAAGTAGGGTGATTTAAACAAAGGGAGGACAAAAGGGGAATTTAAATTCCTTATTTTGATTTCTTAACTGTCATGGCCAGAAGACTTGAAACTGAAAGTACAGATGAGATGATTTTTCTTCCTGTTGTGGTTCTGAATAAATGCCTTAAGAAATGGCATTTTATGAAATGTTTGATGTGGACCCTTTTAATACAGCTATAATTTAAATTTTGGCAAATGACTGTGAGCAGAAACATGCATTAACAGTATAAAATAATGAAACAATATTATGCTGAAAGTCTGACACATATTGCATTGTCTCCACCCACAGTTCAAGTGTGTGGAGCATAAAACACAGGAGGCAATTACATTCCCAGAATGAAAGCAAGTATAATTTGGAGAACTCCTGCTCACTCACTGCAGGTCTTTCTCAATAGCAAAAAGTAACTGGAGATTTAATAACTAGTGTTAGCCTGAGAGTATGTTTTAGGAATAAATTTAGATCCCCCCCCCCCAATCTATCTGCATCCTATACAAACCTAGCAGATTCCTGTCACTTACTTCAAAGCAGATTGGCAGAAAGCTTTCTCACCTTTTTCAACAACAAAGGCACTTGCATATTTCTAGCATAGTTCTTTTATCCATGATTTTTATACATACAAAATAGCCCCTCTCCAAACAGACCTTATTTTCTTGATACTCTTTTACTGAGCTATCTAGGTGTTAGGGAAATGCAGCACTAGAAATTTTTTGGTTTCATGAGTTGTAGGCCCATTTAATGTTAGAACAAAGAATATAAGTTGCAGTACTTTATTACAAAGAATGTCAAAGGGAACAAGCAAAGAAAACACAAAGCAAAGATTATATTCCATGAGGAATGCAAGGAACAATGTGTCATCAGCTTATAAAAAAATAAATTCACAGGAGAATGTACGCATTTTGACAGTATAGATAGGTCTCCTAAATTTAATTAGAAATACTCAGTTAAGCAGTATTTCCAGGTGGTTCCTTGATGCTATCATGCTTCCATTGGTAGCTATTTAAATACAGTTCATGTTTCCTCTGGGCCTGGATTAGAGGTGGAATGTCACCTAAGCACACATAATTTCCTATTCATATCATAGTGCTGTAGTTAAATCACAGAAACTGGTAACAAGATTTACTTTTCACTTCACACACACACACATACATACATATATATATATATATATATATATATGTATATATATATATATATATATATACATATACATATATATACACACATATATGTGTATATATGTATGTGTGTGTTGTGTTGTGTGTGTGTGTGTGTGTGTGTGTGTATGGCAACTAAATGACACAATGGATAGAGAGTTGGGCTTGGAGTACAGAAGTTCTGCGTTGAAATGTGGCCTCTGTGACCTCTGTGGTTCTGTGACACTGAGCAAGTTACTTAACCTCTATCTCCCTTAGTTTTCTGATTTGTAAAATGAAGATGATAACAGCACCTATAGCACAGTGTTGTTGTGAGGAATACTATTTGTATAGTGCCTGGTGTGTTGTAGACACTTAATAAATGCTTATTTATTTCCTTTTCATTCTATTCATTCCTTTTCATCCATGTCTCACAAGAGAGGGTACAAACTTTCCACTTCAACTCATATGCATTTTTTTTCTTTCTAAGAATTTGAAAGTTATTTTAAAAATTCTTTTTGGAGCTTTCCAATTACTCTACTAAACCATGAGAACTGGAGGTGGCTTATTAAGATTCTTGGGGCTAAATAAGTCCTTATTCATTCATTTCTCACCTACACCTCATTTACTTGTCTTAAATGACACTTGTCTTAAATGGCATTGCTCTTTATCTGTCTAGATATTTTGACAAATATAAAGGCATTAGTAGTTGAGATAAAAGGTAAATTTTTTTTTGTTTTGTTGTGTTTTTAGCTATTAAACAATATATCCATTCATTGAGGGAATTTTATTCCTCTTCTATTGACATACCAGTAGAGATTCTTGAACTTATTAATAATAATTAAAAACAGTATGGTCACACAACAAGACATGATAAGTTAATATTAACAATAATAATAATAACTTCACAGGGTTGTTGTGGAAATCAAAATTATATTTGTGAAGTGTTAAGCACAGTTATGACATATGTAAATGCATATTCTTTTCCCTTTCCCTCCTTTTAGAAAGATATATCTTAGCAGATCACAGAGTCATCTCTGAAACAAAATCTATAGAGTATTTCAAAGTAGATCCAAGATGGAGTAGTTTACTGCCTTTATGCAGGGACTTGCATGAGCTCTCCCACGAAAACCTACAAATATCTTTAAAAATGACTCTAAACAAATTCTAGAACAGCAGAACCCACAAAAAGACATAGTGAATCAAATTTCCAGGCAGAGACAACTTGGAAGGTTGTCAGGAAAAGTGTGTTGCATGATGGTAATAGAGAAGTACAGGCTGTGCCAACATAGCATGTGCCAACACATGGACCACAACAAATCCTAAGCAGGCCTTGGTGCAACTGAATGGCTGGCAGCAGTGGCTGTTTCCAAAATAATCACCTCACCAACACCAAAGGCAACTTGGAAGGTCAGCAGAAAGGGTCTGTCACATCTAGGTAAGAGTGGAGCACAGTACAACACAGATGATGCCAGCACAGCCCCAGCCCAGCAAACTAGGAGTAGGCCTTGAGAGTGACTGAATCAGCAGCAGTGGTAGAAGCAGCTGCAGCAGCTGCTTGTGGAGCTATCAGCTCATACGCAGACAGTAAGGTGATCAAATGATTGCTCAGAAGGAGAATATGAGGGTCTTTTTGCTAGCAGTGAGCAAGAGCTCTGTTACTTTGCCCATACATGGATCCCAGCCAGAATCCTAGTTGACAGTTCCAGGGTAAGGAGGAGTACTAACATAGCAGAGCTTTCAGCCACAGTGGGGAAACTCCCTACTGTTCCAGGGCAGAACAGAGTGCTTGTGGTCACTCACAGAGTAGAGCAATGGCCAGGAGAGCAGTAAGCACCTCCCCTTAGATAATACCACATTGGAAGAATTGAAAACTTACAGGTCTATTGAAGTATTACTGAAAACAGCTGCACAAAACCCCTGAAGCACAAAATCTCCACCCTGGAAGAAGAGCCTTACTTTAACAAACACTTAAAATTGAAGTAATAGGCTGGGAAAATAAGCAAACAGTAGGAAAAGTCATGACAACAGAAAGTTACTATAGTGACAAGGAAGATCAAAATACATACTCAGAAGATGACAAAGTCAAAGTTCCTACATCAGAGACTTCGAGAAAAAAATGATAACATTAATTTGTCTCAAGCCATGGAAGAGCTCAAAAAGGATTTTCAAAATCAAGAAAGAGAGGTAGAGAAAAAATTGGGAAGGTAAATGATAGCAATACAAGAAAAATATGTCAACAGCTTGGTAAAGACACACACACACACACACACACACACACACAAATAATGACAAAAATAACACTTAAAAAACAAACTAGGACAAATGCTAAGATGTCCAAAAAGCCAAGGAAAAGAAGAATGCTTTAAAAAGCAGAATTGGCCACATGGAAAAGGAGGTAGAAATACTCACTAAAGAAAATAATTCCTTAAAAATTAGAATGGAAGAAGTAAAAGATAATGAGTTTATGAGAAATTAAAAAAAAAACAATACAACAAAAGCAAAGCCGTGAAAAAAGGAGGATAATGTGAACTATCTCATTGGAAGAAGAACTGACTTCCAGGTAGTTCTAGGAGAGAGAATTTAAAAATTATTGGACTACCTGAAAGCCATGATCAAAAAAAGAGCCAAGACATCATCTTTCAATAAATTATCAAGGAAAACTGCCTTGATGTTGTAGAACCAGAAAGTAAAATAGAAATGGAAAGAATCCACCAATCACCTCCTTAAAGATATCCCAAAATGAAAACTTCTAGGAATTTTATAGCCAAATTCCAGAGTTCCCAGGTCAACAAGAAAATATTGCGAACATCTAGAAAGAAAGCATTCAAATATAGTGGAGCCACAGTTAGTATAATACAAGATTTAGCAGCTTCTACTTTAAAGGTTTAGAAGGCTTAGAATATGAAATTCCAGAGGGCAAAGGAGCTAGGATTACAACCAAGAATCACCTTCTAAGCAAAACTGAGTATAATCTTTCAGGGGAAGAGATGGATATTCAATGGGATAGAGGACTTTCAAGCATACTTGGTGAACCAACCAGACCTGAATAGAAGATTTGACTGTCAAATAGAAGACTCGAGAGAAGCATAAGAAATTAAACAGGAGAGAGAAATCATAAGACACTTAAAAAGTTTACATTGCTTACATTCCAACATGAGAAGATGATATTTGTTAACTCCCAAGAGCTTTGTCCTTATTAGGGTAGTTACAAGGAGTATATATAGACAGAGTGCACAGGTGTGAGTTGAATATGAAGGAATACTATGTAAAATGTAAAATTAAGAAGTGAGAGAGAGGAATGTACTAGGAGAAAGAGAAAGGGAAAGGTAGAGTGGGGTAAATTATCTTACATAAAAGAGGCAAGAAAAAGCTTTTACAGTGGAGAGGAAAAGGGAGAGGAAAACTATTCCTAGGTGGAGGTGAGTGGGAGTGAGTGAACCTTATTATATCAGAATTGGCTCAAAGATGGAATAACATACACACTCAATTAGAAAGAGAAATCTATCTTACCCTATAGGAAAGTGGGAGGTAAACAAGAGAAGGGGGTGATAGGGAGGGCAAATTGGAGAAGGCAGTAGTCAGAAGCAAAACATTTATGAGGGACAAGGTGAAAGGAGAGATAGAATAGAATAAACAGGTGATGGGGGATTGGATGGAGGGAAGTACAATAGTGTAGCAATAGTATAATAGCAATAGTAACTGTGAAAAAAATTAAGCAAGTTTCTCTGATAAAGGTCTTAGTTCTCAAACATATGAAGAAATGAGTCAAGTGTATAAAAATAAGAGCCATTCCCCAACTGATAAATGATCAGAATATATGATCAGTTTTCAGGTGATATATCTATAGCCATATGAAAAAGTACTCTCACTAGTGATTGGCAAAATGCAAATTAAAACAATTCTGAGGTATTATCTCATACCTATTAGATTGGCCGATAGAACAGAAAAGGTAAATGACAAATGTTGGAGGGGATGTAGGGAAAATGAGACTTTATTGAGCTATTGTTGGAGTTATGAACTGATTTAACCATTCTATAAAGCAATTTGGAACTATGCCCAAAGGGCTATAAAACCATTCATACCCTTTGACCTAGCAATACCACTACTAGGTCTGTATCCCAAAATAGATAAAAAAAAGAAAAGTATTTTTATGAACAAAAAATATTTATAGCAGATCATTTTTGCAAGTAAGAATTAGAAATTGAGGGGATGTCTATTAACTGGGATACGGCTGAACAAGTTGTGGTATGTGATTATGATGGAATACTACTGTACTATAATAAAGATGAGCAGGTTGCTTTCAGGGAAAAAAAAACTGCAAAACTTGCACAGGCTGATGTGAAATGTACCATTTCCAAAGTAATAGCATAATAGCAATAGTGTAAGATGATCAGCTGTAAATGACTTAGCTATTATAAGCAATACGATGATCCAAGTCTTCTTTGAAGGACTTATGATGAAAAGTCCTACTCATTCCCAGAGAAAGAACTGATGGTATCTGAATATAGATTGAAGCACACTTTTTTCCTTTATTTTTCTCATTTTTTCTATGTTTTCTTTCACAACATAACTATTATGGATTTTTTTTTTGCATGAATACACATGTATAACCTAAAAAAAACCACAGTGTACAGTTCTCCATTTAAAAAACAAAAAGCATATAAATGAAGATTCAAGTTTCAATTAGAATGAGAGTCTGGTACTTACTAACTTTTGCTGTTATGATAATGACTTGAGGGTGCCAATATCTGAACCATAGGGTTCCTGGGCTGAATCTTTGGGAATTCAAAGCAATTAGTTGGATGGACAATGGAAGAGAGACAGTCTGTCAAAACAAACAAAAAACAAGAACAAAACTATACTTATTCTGACTTTTTTTTTTCCCTTAAACTATTCCTAGCCCTTGGAAACTACTATGTTCCTAAAAAGGTTAAGAATGGTTTTTATAGTGGAATTTCATCTCTAATTATTAAACACACACACACACACACACACTCCCAAGGACATTGTCTCTCTTGCCCATTATCATTCTCCTATTTGTACTTACTACCTATGAAACACTGAACAAGTGACTAAGAAGGGTAAAATAATTTCTTGATTGTTCATTGTTTCCATTTGAACTTCTATAACTATAGGATGAAGTTCCTCAATAATTTTTATAATAGCTGTAATAAGGGCAGATTATATTTTTAGTATCACCTTTGGGGGAAAATGAGTTTAAGATTAAGAAAGAAACTTAAAGTCATGTAACTACTCATAAGATTACACAGAAGATTTAGTCACTGCTTAACTATTTGATGAAACCATAACATATGATACTATTTCTTTGTTTTCTTTGAGGTTACTTTATTTTTGTTTTTGTTTTTCAGTCCATACCTGTGAGTCCAATGGTGTGAGGAAGTATTACTAATGAAGATTTGTAACATGCCTTCAACTAATGTTCTATGACTTTTCCACAGTCACACAAATAGTATTCAACAGAAACAGGACTTGAACTCAGTTTTTAATTCCAAGGACTACTTCAGGTGTTCTATCCACCATACCATCAAGCTTCTCATGTTTCTGTAAGCTAAAGCAAAGTTGCTTGAGTGTATGCTTTGGCATTCACTTCTAAAACATAACCTGAGAGTATCAGCTAGTGCACATACTAGCCAACATTGTTAATAATAAGAAAAAAATATATAAGCATGTGACATTTACAGATTATTTATAAATGTTACCTTCTTTTACTTGTGTGGTGTATCATGGATTAACTCCACAGTTTTATTTCTGACAATTTAAGACATTCCATTCTCCTTTACCATCATAATGGATTAAGTCAGTGAGGGTGTTTCTGCCTAGAAGGCCTAAGATCAGAATGTGTGGGTTGTTGAAAGACAGAAGCCTTTTTTTATGTAAAAAACACGTTTCTGATTTGTAAATGCACCCAGAGTTTCTGCTATCTGTGGGCCCATAATGATAGATTTAGAAAAAATAAAATAAAAATAGAACTAAAAGCTAAAGCATTTTCACAGCAGTTATTATTATGTGTTATTATTAGCAACAGCATGTGGTGACATTTCAAGCTCTAAATCCCCAGAAATATGTCCTCGATCATAGATATTCCAGATGCTAGAATCACACACACACACACACACACACACACACACACAGAGAGAGAGAGAGAGAGAGAGAGAGAGAGAGAGAGAGAGACAGACGCTGTTGTCTTTCTAAGAGAGTGAAGAGACAAGCTGAAATAAGAAATCCAGTCTTTCTTTTGAACGTGATTAAGAATCATTCTGCCCTGTCATTTAAATCTTCAAGATATGACATTTACTCCTCCACAGTGTTTTGGTCAGTTCCAAGTTTGCGTCAACAATAAACCCACCTTTTAAATTATAATTAGGAATGTTTTTGAACTGATTAAAAAAAAATTAGGATTTCTTCAAAGCAGAGAGTGTTGAAATCACATAGTTGTTATTTAGTAGGTAAACATTATTTTAACAAGGTTTGTAATTGCATGAAACTGCTAAAAGGTTAAAATATGACCCCCAAAATACAAGTAGGACAGGAATCATTTCTAATTCATCTTTGCATCTCCTGTAGTGCCTGGCATGGTGCCTTTCACAAAATGGGTGTTCAAAAATGTTCACGGAATAAATCGCTTTTATACAATCAACAGGGAGAGAAAATAATGGCTGGATTGTAGTTCAACAGAGGTTGTTATACCGAGAAATGAGCGAGTTGACGACCCAAGCTAATTTTAAATTGTGGACTTTATTAGCTATTAGCGCGCGGCTGCCAGGGATATTCACATCCAAATCAAGCAGCCCCCATCAGGGGTCGAGCTAGGGTTTATATAGAAAAGAGCATGGGAAAGAAATGCAAGGAACACTGATAAGGTAATCCAAAGGTGCAGGTGTCTTTGGGGCTATGGATGGGAAAGTACAGGGAGTGTATAGGACAGGGAGGGGGATGGATCTTTGAAGTTTCACAAGAGGAAGAGTTCTTGGGCTGGTCAAGGACACCCCTCTCCCTCTGTCTTGATGAGAGAATGCTCTGCAACAAGGGAAAGCTTTCTCACAACACAGGAACTTACTGAGGAATTGGGAGGCTTCCAGAGACATGATCTGAGGGTTGGAGCCTGAGCAGCCAGATAAGGGTCTTACTAAGGAATTTGGAGTTTTCCATGGCCTGAAGGATTCTACTACCTAAATGGCAAAAATGATGTTCTGCATTACATTCCCCACTTCTTTTGTGTACCACGTCAAACCCTTGACGTGGTGGGGGCTGTCTCATATAGGGTGTAAAGGAGGCAGACGCCAGGGGCTGATAGCGGGGATCTCTAACCAACAGTAACTTAACTAAATTAATACAGGATCTAACAAAGTCAAGGAGCCGATTAACTAGACAAGGACCAAGAATTAGGGCTATAGTAAGGAGGAAAAGCCCGGCTAAGGCAGAAATAAGAATGGTTAACCATGGGGAAGTCCGAAACAGGCTGTGGTACCAATTTTCGTTCCCTTCTCGTTCCCTCTGCCTGTCTGCAATATTTTTCCATACTAGGGAAAGGCTCTCCTGAACTACACCTGAGTTATTGGCATAGAAACAGCAGGCCTCCCCTAGGGGCACAAAGGCCGCCTTGCCTGAGAAACAATAAGCCCAAACCCTCTGGTTCTGCAGAACCATCTCTGCCAAGGAGTTGACCTGTCTCTCCAGTTGGGATATAGAGTGCTCCAGATGACTGACTGAGGTCTGCATCGACCTGAGCACTAAGTTCCTGGTAACTGGCCTCTCCTCGGACTAGGGCAGCGGTACCCACAGCAGTTGATCCCACTAACCCCAACCCCACTGAGGATAGGGATGAGGAGGGGAACAGCTCGCTTGCTTCAGTAGGACACACTGCCCTCATGACTGAAGTACTCCCAACCCTCCGGGCCCTGAAGAAGGGAGACCCTGGGGATAATGGAGACTAATATACATAGAGGCTCAGATTCTTTTAGGAACACTGCAGCGGAGACACACTGTGTGATCCCATCCAGACAGGCCCACCAAGTGCCGGATGGCGCTGAATAAAAAGAGGAGGAGGATTGGGGAACAACCACAGTACTATTACAGACAGGAGAGTAAGGAGAAGTTTTCAGGGATGTGGTGGATGAGGTAAGACAGGTACCTTTTCCTTGGACATTCCCCAGGGTCAACTTAGGTTGTTCCCACCGACAATTCTCCGAGTCTGGGCTATGGGAAACAGAACCATTAACTGCCACTCCCACATTGTATGGGGTGGTGCATCCATACACAGCCAGCAGCTAGGTCCTAGGTCAGGCCTGGTGGAGTTGACAATGCTATGGATGGCTCGAGCAGTCTTATAATTGAGGGGTGAGGGGGATCAGCCTGAGGGGTCCTACTAGGAGCCAGAGGATCGGGAAGAATCTTAGGTGGCTGAGGGGTGCTGAGCCGGTCGGAGGGGATCCTAGTGGGGTCAGAGGATTGGGAGGAATTTCAGGTGGGGGCCAGTCCTCCTAGGGGACCGATGGGCAAAGGGGACCTCTCAGGGACCTGTTTATACACAGTGAGGAGCACTCCTTCTTCTCCCCCTTACAGGCATACAAACCCCAGGTCTGGGGTGTGAGCCACTGGAGGGACTGTTGATTAGGGATAACAAGAGTCACATGAGTAGAGTTGGCCATGAGGGTAAAAGATGCTGTCAGGTCAAAGTACTCAGGAGGCTGACATATTTAACCCTGGCAGAGAAAGGGTTTGGAAGGGATGCCAGAGCATGGTGGTTTTGGAACATTGAAGATAGTACCAGGGCCTTGGGGTCCAGGAGGCAGTCAGCATAGTGAGGGTGTATTCGGGGTTAGCCCCCTAGATTTGAGGACCCACTGAGGTTTTGGCAAAGGAGCATGGGGATTAGATGTCCAATGCAAGGATTAAAAAAACAAGGAAAAGGTTAGGAAGGGGATGTTCGGGACAGACGCAACTTGAGGGGATCTGGACCAGGTACTTCCCATTCTCAGGACGGTAGATGAAGGCTGCCTTTACTCGTGAATGATGAAGCCAGACAGGGATAGAGTCCACCTTTATGGCTGTTGGAGTGGTCAGGATCATGGTGTGGGACCTTTCCACTTAGGTTCCAGGCCAGAGGCAGTGTACTTCTTGACCAAGACTGGGTCTCCTGGGCTGAAAGCGGGTACAGGCTGACAGGTAGAGACTGGTAGGTGTCCTGGACAGATTTTAGAAGAGTCCTCTGTGTTTTCTTTCTGGAGTCCCTGCAGGAACTTGGTTAAGGAAGAATTAGTGCCATCGCCCTGAGTTCCTACTCCCCCTTTTAGTTTTTGGCAAAGGAATCATCCAAAAGAGGACTGCCGTAAGAGCCGGACCCATACTGCCAACCCCCCACTAAATAGTAAACAAGAGCAAACAACAATATGCATACCTTACATTAATCCACAGGCCCCAATACATACATAGATATATGAAAGAATCCATTTTAACACAGTGCATATAGGATCTTAAATGTTTCAGTCATGCCATGTTTCTCTGATGACATGGACAAGATAAACCACAAGCCATTTCCCTTTTAACATTATTAATTGTAACACAACTTTAAACAAGTAATATTACCCAAATAACAAAATAACATTCTCACAAACCCCTGACCTAATTGTAAAGAACTTAACTCATATAGGAAACACACAGAACACAAGTCCCAGTTCTATAGTACCCTAAGATGTCACATTGCCTAAGGAACATTTCCAAAATGAGCCCTAAAAAGCTTGCATGCATTTCTACTCTTGTTCATAAAACCTCACTAAATTGGTACAAAAGTTCTTAAATAACACAAATTCCAGAGTAGTATTAAGGAAACTGAATTCCTAAGTATTCCAGAATCCCTCATAAGTCTTTAGTTAAAGGCACATAGAGATAGTTCAGTTTTCCCAGTCACACAGGACTAGGTTCAAACAATACAACAAAGTTTACTCATAATTCGCAAAATTGCATAATTACATTAAGTCAGGTACAGATTAAACCAATCAGAGAGCTCACAATAGACTAGTTTGGAAAAGAGAGATTTACATGTAATCAGGGTAACAAAGAAAACCTTAGACAGGAATCATACAAATCAATACAATCAGTATTACCTATATTAACTAACATTAAGTTCCTTGCTCATGTACAATCGGTTTAATTCATAGGCAGTTCAAAAAGGGAGCTCTGCTTCTCTGGCTTAGTGTAAAAATCCAAAACTGTGATCTTCCTACCTAAACATGCTTAAAGCTTGGATTGCATGATAGATACATCTTGGAAGCCAATCATATCAGTCTAATCCTATTGCTTTTCTCAAAATTTGCTATCCTATTTAATTAGACATCTATCACATTACACCTTTGTCCTATTATTGTGTGTAAACATTTCCTCCTTAGGGGGATGTTATCCCTATATTATTATTATGTGGCCATGAATGTACTTGCATCCTATTACGGTAACACAGGATGTTCCAGAGGGACAGGGTCATATATCATATCAGAAGGAAAGAACTTCCTTAGCTCCATTTGATTCCAGGCATGAGTCATATCTGATAGGTAATCACGTAGTCACTGGATGTTAAAAGCAGGGCCTGGGATTAATCAGGTGGGGATTTCCCTTGTCAAAAGGAAATAGCACAATTGGGAAATAGAGTCAGAAGATCCTATCTAGGCTGTGTCCAAGGTTGTCCTCAAAAGTCTTCCCAGCACAGACTTCCACCTTTATCAGTTATCAGCCTGCAGCACATGCCATTCTACTATTGGCTTTATGACAACTCAGACAAGTACCCTGGTAATCAAAGCTCAAAACAATAGTAAATGTCTGTCCCATAAAATCACAAATCCTGGATAATAAGAATTTAATCTCACATTGGTAATAGTAAGAGACTGATCACAGAAAAATACTATTGCTCTCATAATTCCTTTAAACAATGGGAACATCTTGAGGTAAGTATAATCAATTGAACCCCAATAAGGGCCAAAAACCTGAGCTAATTCTTTTTTTTTTTCAAGTGAACCAAAAACACCCCTTTCCAGGACCAGATAGAACTGACCAACATTCTTTCTGTTTGTTATCACTGTCTGGGACCAAACACTCTCCAGAACAATGGGACTTTTCTTATCTCGGTATCTTATGGACATAGACTATGCTATGTCATGTTAATGGTAAAAGAAACACAGATATCTTGGTCTATAATTTCAACTGACACTTTGACACCCTCCCGCTCTATTGAATTTACAACCCATTCAATTAAGAAAATTCCCTTCCCATGCCACATGTCAAACAAACATATGGAAGCTGCACTTTTTTTTTTTTAGGGCAGATGACCTTGCCCCCCCCATAGTTTCCAGGGATCCTGGTAAGTTTACAAAATAAGGGGAATTGCCATGTGCCCCTCCTTTTCACACACAAGTAATCAATTAACAATCTTAGGTTTTGATATTAAAACAATAACCCCAAATAACTTAGTTAACAATCTCACAAATTTTATAAATTATAACAAAACAATTTCAACTGAAAATTCCCTTTCAATAGAGACAAAATTTGAAAATTTTATACTTCCTTGAATTACAATATTTAAAAGGAAATGTTACAAAACAGGATCATATAAAATGCCCCAACAGCCAAATTGACTCCTTTTTTTTTTGAAGACACAATTAATTTAACATTCAGATTATAAAAGAAATTGCCCTTCCAGCAACATAACTAATACAATTGACCCAATAAAAAAATCTTTCTTCTTTCTAGACCCTTTCACCAGGTCCAACAGTCTCCTGGGGCCACTCCATCCCTATAGACTGGCTTCTTTACCTTGACCCATCCCCTTTTACTCCCCATGGCTGTGTGCTGGAAGATACTTCCAGGCTGTAGCTGCTACCCCTCCCCTTCCTTCCTATAGCCAGGTGGGGGAAGGTGAATTTTGCGGGCAGGGAGAGAGGGGTAAAACACTCTCTTCCTAATCTGATCTGGGCTGAAAGGGGTTAATAGAGAAACCCAGCTGTTTGGGATCCCCACACAGAGATACCCTCTTGACTCAAGGGGAGGAAGTGGGGGAAAGAGTGACAAGATTGTAAGGAGGTGTTTAAAAACTCCTTAATGATCAATCTCAAAAACTTCCAGAATCTGCTAAGATGTTTTAGCTGTCCTATCTTTTTCACTTCTACGTCCACCCCTTAAAAACTTAGAGTGGGGCATTGAACTTTCAAACCTACATTCTTGAGACCAGTGCCCTTTCTTATGCTACCTGAAGCAGGAACCATTGACTCTGTTTCTCTGAAAGCACCCATTTAAGGCCAATTCAAGGACACAATTTACATAGGAATGAAACATAGAAAATTCACAGTGGATTAAGACATAATTGTTATCAGTATTAAATTATTGCAACAAATTAGCTTGCAAATGGAAATTTAGTAGGCCTTCTAAAAATCATACAAAAAGATTTTGCAAAACATTACTTTGTAAAAAGTATTTCCCTTTCTAAAAAAGCTTAGTTTATCCTGATGTTAGAAGGAATAATCACTAAACTTTCATGAAAACATTTGTTAGAAATTTTTAAGGTGATAGATATCTTTCCTTTCTACCTTAAAGTAAAAATAAACCTTTAAAAATGGAATTCATTAAAACTAAGTTGATGTAAAATGTCCTCAAGTAACATAAATAACTTCCCAAAGTACCATAACAAACTAAATTCCTAGTTGTTACAGAATTCCTAGACATCAAATTCCTTAGTCAAAAACAGAGAAAAAAATTCAGTTTTTATAATGCGTGAAGAACATTACCACAATAACAAATATTATCAAACCTTTAAAAATTTACTCAATTTTTATCTCAAGAATTCTCATTTACTCAGGAATTTCACAACACAGAAAACGTTTACACAGATTTGATAAGAATTATAGGTGAAACTTCCTCCAAATAAAATTTGGAAGTTTATTCTAACCCATTCATTCTCCCCTATTTATTTATTTAGTTTTTGGAGGGGTAGAAAAAATATATTCCCAAATGCAATACCCTTGTTAAGCTTAGAAATGTACTGGACCAGTATTCTGATTGCTTTTTCTTTCCCATAATGACCAGTCTTTAAAAGAACCCACCCGGGGATCTAGCCTGAAAGGTGGGTGGACATAATTCCCTCCATCTCTCCTCAAACTGCCCTCACTGTGCACTCAAAACAATCCACTCGTCTGAGTTTCCTTCAATGTACCTAAGTGCAAAACAGTGTAACAAATGCTGAAATTGAAAACCTCACATATTTACCAATTTGGATGAGCTGGGGCTCGTAGGAAAATATCAACTAAACCCTGCAAGCCATAGTCCTCAGCATATAAACCATTTGTCTGTTCTGGTACACAAGAACTTTTCTCTTTGTCTCCACACTCAAACTTGGCCAGAGTTAGAATGCAGAGAGAGAGAGAAACTATTACTCATGCAAAAGTCCCAAAACCTTCTCACTTTCAAAACCTCCAGTCACACCATGCAACTAAATCATATTCCCTTCAAATTTTCTACACACACTCCTCTCTCCTACATGCTTAAACTTCCTTGCCTTTCTTTCTAATGATTTAAAATCCCCTTAAAACCTGTACATATCTCATTCCTTTCTAATTCTGACCTGACACTTCAAAAATCCTTCCCAACTTGCCCTCTACCAACCATATAACCTAAATAATAAAGTATTCTTCTCTCTTTCCCTCTCCCATCCACGCACTGCTTTGAAGCTGCTGTTACCTGGGGAGGGAGAGGGGGAGAATGAAGGCAACTTTTCAGAGTCCTGCTGCAGCCTTTGGCTGTCTGGCTGCAAACAACCCAAAAGGGAGGGAAATGATGTACTGGCCGTATCCCCCCATTATTGCAGAACACAGACACAGACAAACAATAAAAGCCTGAACACAAACACATCCTCCCAATGGAAGTCTGGAGAAAACTGTCTGCAATCCAGTCTGACACCTGTCTTTCAGTATGAAACAGAGGTGGCTTCAGGCAGATGATTGCAAAACAGAATCTCTTAAAAACACAATCTCTACACATATAAACTAATAGACCAACACTGAGACAGAAACCAGGAACGAGACACGGGCCCAACAGAACTAAGACAGAAACCAGGAACCAGAAACCGGGTACCAGGAACCAGATACAGGCATAGTCCCGACGTCTCGGGGTGCCTGGGGGATTGAGGCACTAATTAGGTGCTCTGCCACGTCTGGCACTCGTTCCCCACCAGAAAACAGGTTTGCAAACATTTACCTCCAGAGGGTTACCAGGTCCACGAGGGCCGAAATGAGGTACAGTCGGAGTCGGGGAGGGAGGCTTCTCCTAGTCCTGAGTCCTGGGGCCCTGGAACATCATCAGGGGCCGGCTCCCCTAGAAGTCAGAACAGAACAATTCCCCCCTCCCGAGGCCGATGTCCTCTCTAGGTGGGTCTCTGCAGCGACACGGTACGCTGCTATCTCGCTGGGGCCTCCAAAATGTTATACCGAGAAATGAGCGAGTTGACGACCCAAGCTAATTTTAAATTGTGGACTTTATTAGCTATTAGCGCGCGGCTGCCAGGGATATTCACATCCAAATCAAGCAGCCCCCATCAGGGGTCGAGCTAGGGTTTATATAGAAAAGAGCACGGGAAAGAAATGCAAGGAACACTGATAAGGTAATCCAAAGGTGCAGGTGTCTTTGGGGCTATGGATGGGAAAGTACAGGGAGTGTATAGGACAGGGAGGGGGATGGATCTTTGAAGTTTCACAAGAGGAAGAGTTCTTGGGCTGGTCAAGGACACCCCTCTCCCTCTGTCTTGATGAGAGAATGCTCTGCAACAAGGGAAAGCTTTCTCACAACACAGGAACTTACTGAGGAATTGGGAGGCTTCCAGAGACATGATCTGAGGGTTGGAGCCTGAGCAGCCAGATAAGGGTCTTACTAAGGAATTTGGAGTTTTCCATGGCCTGAAGGATTCTACTACCTAAATGGCAAAAATGATGTTCTGCATTACAAGGTAACTAATAAGAGATAGAGGAAAATCCTGAAAGATAATCTTTCAGTTCAGATCACAATCATCTCTAGAAGTTATCATCTAGACCACTGTTAAGGAATTTGTTCAAGTTAAAATACTTACCTGTCAGAGGAAGGCTTTGAATGTAGGCTTTCTGGTATCCAAGATCAATTCTCTTTCTTTTTTTTCCTTTGGTGACTTCCATATTGTCAATGCAGTGATATATTAATGCAACTTGAGAAACAATGCAAACGAAGCAAAAAAAAAAAGGTGATGGGAATAGTAGATGCTCAGCTTCTTTACACCCAATCCAGGTCATGTGAAGCAAATTTTGATTTAAAATAAGCCCTACATTTAGTGAATTCATGACACTATCTCTCAAAATCTTGAAATGCAATTTGTTGGTGGAAATTTCAAATTATAAGTCACATCTGATGGTATTAAATTTAAAAGGATGCAGTAGTTAGTTTAACAGAAAGAATGGCTGAAATTATAAACTACTTGGCTGCTTATAATTTCATCATGGACCACTTCCTCAATTTTAAGTCCTATTTATTCCCAACAACTCAATAGCTTCCAAAATTTTGGAATATACTAAAGGACTTATAGTGTTAGTAGTATAGCAACTCCCATGCTATACTTGTGTAATTGCTAAACCTTCATGGAACACACTGAGGAGATGTTTTAAGTCTAGAAGTGCTGATTTGCTTGGCAAAATATTTCGTATTTTATTTATTTTTTCCAAGAAAATAAATTAAATGAACCAGAAAAAATGCTTTAGACTAAAAAATGCATGCCTGGAATAAATATAGATTGTGAAGAAATTTGTAATCAGGAATGATTTGGAATTTGTTTCTCTCTCATTACCTAATTAGAAAAGAAAACCATAGGCAAAAATGAGTGAGTAAAATAGAGGGAAGTTAGCTTTTTAGGCATATTTGGCTTTATAAAGTCCTTCAGGCCATATCATATGTTCTATCTCCATGCTTTCCAGTCAACATTATCATCTGACCCACTAAAGCAATCTAACATCCTCTGGGCCAAGCTGGAACCCTTAAGACTTCTGGGTCTTTTATCTGCCCCATACCTATTTTTTTTTAGATGTTTTTATTCCTAGTTATGGTGAGTTCCATGAGAAAGGGGACTATGTCACTTTTCCCATTTGTAACCTCATATTTTGCACGATTCTTGGCATATAATAAGTGACTAATAAATACTTCATATTCATTCATTCATTCATTCATTCACCCATTTTTGTTCCATGCTCAAAAAGGAAAATGGAAGAGACTATAGTAATCATCTACATATAATATGCAACATCTTAGGTAACAAAAAGATGATATAATTCCTTCTAGAAAAATACTCAGAACTTTTTTTGTTTTGTATTTTTAAATAATTTTTGTTTTACTTTTAGTTTTCAACATTCACTTCCATAACATTTTGAGTTTTAAATTTCCTCCCCCCCATGCATCCCTGCTCTTCAAAACAGGGTGCAATCTGAAATAGGCTCTACTTATTAATTCATATTATACATATTTTCATATTGGTCAGGTTGTAAAGAAGAATTAGAACCAATGAGAGGAATTAAAATAAGAAGAAACAAAACAACAGCAACAAAAAAAGAGAGAGCAAATAGTATGGGTCCATGTGCATTAAGACTCCAAAGCACTTTCTCAGAATATGCATAATACTTTCCATAATAAGTCTTTTGGAGTTGTTGTAGATCCTTACATTGCAGAGAAGAGCTGTCTATTAAAGTTAGCCATCACACAATGTTGCTGTTACTGCATACATCAGTCCATACAAGCTTCTCTAGGTTTTCTTAAGTACACCTGCTCATCATTTTTATAGCACAATAATGTTCCAACACATTCATATGCCACATCTTGTTCAGTCATTCCCCAGTTGATGGACATCCCTTTAATTTCTAATTCCTGGCCAGCACAAAAAAGAGTTGCTATAAATATTTTTGTACGCATGTGTCCTTTTTCTAATTTGTATGATCTCTTTGGGATACAGACCTAGAAGTGATATTGCTGGGTCAAAAGGTATGGATAGTTTTATAGCCCTTTGGACACAGCTCCAAACTGTTCTCCAGAATGGTTGAATCAGTTCACAACTCCACCAACAATGCATAAGTATTCCAATTTCCTCAAATCTTCTCCAACATTTATCATTACCATGTTTTGTCATTTTCGCCAATCTGATAGGTGTGATGTGGTACCTCAGAATTGTTTGGATTTGCATTATTCTAATTAATTGTGCTTTGGAGCATTTTTTTGTATGACTCTAAATAGCTTTAATTTCATCATCTGAAAAGAGCCTACTCATATCCTTTGACTGTTTATCAATTGGGATATGACTTGTATTCTTAGAAATTTAACTCTGTTCTCTATAAATTTTAGAAATGAGGCCTTTATCAAAGACACTGGAAAGAAAAATATTTCCCAGCTTTCTGCTTCCCTTCTAATTTTGGTTACATTGGCTTTGTTTGTGCAAAACTTTTCAATTTCATATGATCAAAATGATCCATTTTGCATTTTGTAATGTTCTCTATTTCTTCTTTGGTCATAAATTCTTCCCTTCTCCATAGATCTGACAGGTAAACTATACCTTGATCTCCTAATTTGCTTTTGCTATCACCCATTATGTCTAAATCATATAACCATTTCCATCTTATCTTGGTATACGGTGTAAGATGTTGTTCTATGTCAACATTCTGCCATACTATTCCCCAGTTTTCCCAGAAATTTTTGTCAGATAATGAGTTCTCATCCCAGAAGCTGGAGTCTTTGGGTTTATAAAACAGTAGGTTACAATAGTCATTGACTATTGTATCTTGTATACCTAATCTATTCCATTGATACAATGATCTATTTCTTAGCCAGTACCAAGTAGTTTTAGTTATTGTTGCTTTATAATACATACAGTTTAAGATCTGCTAGGTATCATTTTTTCTAGCTCTACAAAATAATTTTTGGTAGTTTGATTGGTATGGCACTGCATAAGTAAATTAATTTAGATACAATTGTCATTTTTTTTAATATTATCTCAGCCTGTCCATGCATAACTGATGGTTCTCTAATTATTTAGATCTAATTTTATTTTTCATAACTGTGTTCATATAGCTCTTGGCAGATTGACTCCCAAATATTTTACACTGTCTACAGCAACTTTAAGTGGAATTTGTTTTTCTATCTCTTGCTATTGGGATTTGTCAGTAATATGTAGAAATGCTGATGATTTATATGGATTTCTTTTATATCCAGCAACTTTGCTAATTTTCTTTATTATTTCAAGTAGTTTTTTTTTACTTAATTCCCTAGGTTGCTCTATGTATACCATCATATCATCTGCAAACAGTGATAGTTTTTTTCTTTGACTCTTCTAATTCCTTCAATTTATTTTTCTTTTCTTAATGCTAAAGCTAACATTTCTCATACAATGTTGAATAACAATAGTGATAATAGACATCTTTTTTCACTGCTGATCTTATTGGAAATGCTTCTAGCTCATCTTCTTTACATATGATGTTTGTTGATTGTTTTTGATAGATCCTAATTATCCTTTTAAGGAAGACTTTATTTATTCTTTTGTTCTTTAGTGTTTTTAATATGAATGGGTGTTGTATCTTGTGAAAAGCCTTTTCCGCATCTATTTGAATAATCGTATGATTTCTGTTAGTTTTGTTGTTGATGTGAACATTATGCCAATGGTTTCCCTAATATTGAACCACCCCTTCATTTCTGCTATCAATCCTAACTGGTCAAAGTGTATTATTGTCAAGATGAGTTGCTAAAATCTCTGCCAATATTTTATATAATATTTTTGTGTCTATATTTGTTAAGGAAATGGGTCTATAATTTTCCTTTTTCTGTTTTGGCTCTGCCCAGTTTAGGTATCAGTACTATATTTGTATCATAAAAAAGAATTTGGTAGGACTCCTTCTTTACCTATTTTCTCAAAACATTTGTATACTATTGAAATTAATTGTTCTTTAAATGTTTAATAGAATTCACTTGTAAATCCATCTGGCCCTGAAGATTTTTTCATGGGGAGTTCATTGAAAGCATCTTCAATTTGTTTTTCTGAAATGGAATTTTTAAAATATTTTATTTATTCTATTGTTAATCTGGACAATTCACAGTTTTGTAAATATTCATTTATTTCACTTAGATTGTGAGATTTATTGCAATACAGTTGGGCAAAATAGCTCCTAATTATTGTTTTAATTTCCTCTTCATTGGTGATGACTTCATAGTTTTCATTTTTTAAACTGGTAATTTGGTTTTCTTCTTTCTTTTTTTAAAATCATCTTAACCAAAAGTTTGTCTGCTTTTTCCATAGAACCAGCTCTTAACTTCATGTACTAGTTTGATAGTTTTTTTTAATATCAATTTTCTTAATCCCTCCTTTGTTTTTCAGAATTTCTAACTTGGTATTTAATTGGTGATTTTTAATTTGTTCTTTTCCTAGGCTTTTAACTTGTACACCCAATTCCTTTTTCCCTTTCCCTCTTCAAGAGAATTTTGCTTTTGACCAAAGCCTCCCTCAACCTGCCCTCCTGTCTACCTATCTATCTGCCCTCCTTTTTCTTTCTTCTTTCCTCTCCTACTTCGTATAGGGTAAGTTAGACTTCTATTCCTAACTGACTTTGTTTTTCCCTGGTTGAGCCAAATCTAATAAGAATAAGGTTCAAACAATGCTCATCTCCCTTGCTTCTTTCTCAGTATTGAAATAGGTGTTTGCATCTCTTTCTGTTTTCCTGGTATATTCCCCTTTCACCACTTAACTAGATTTTTTATCATCACATCAAAGTCAACTTATACCCACACCCTCTGTTTATGTATACTTCTTCTAAACGTTATAATAACGATACAAATCTCAAGAGTTACAAGTATCATCTTCCCTTGTAGGGATATAAACAGTTTGCCCTTATTGAATATTTTTTTTCCTGTTTATTTTCTTATGCCTCTCTTGAGTCCTGTATTTGGAGATCAAATTTTCTGTTGAGCTCTGTGCTTTCCATCAAAAAGGTTTGTAAGTTCCCTATTTCATTGAATGTCGGTCTCATCCCCTGAAAGAGGGTAGTTGATTGTTGCTTGTAATCCTAGCCTCTTTGTATTCCAGAATATCATACCCCAGTCCCTCTAATATTTTAATGAAGAAGCTGCAAGGTCATGCATAATACTGAAAGTAGTTCTACAATATTTAAACTGTTTCCTTATGACGGCTTGCAGTATTTTCTCTTTGACCCAATAATTTAGGAATTTGGCTACAATATTACTTGGTGTTTTCAGTTTGGGATCTCTTTCAGGAGGTGACTGGTGAATTCTTTCTATGACTATTTTACCCTCTTGTTCTAGGACATCAGGACAGTTTTCCTTGATGCTTTCTTGCAAAAGACTGTCCTGGTTGGTTCTTTTTTTCATCATGGCTTATGTAGACCAAGAATTTTTAAAATTATCTCTCCTAGATCTATTTTCCTGGTCAGTTTTTTTTTCCAATGAGACATCCCTTCCATTTTTTTAATTCTCTTGATTTTATTTGACTGATTCTTGGAGGCTCATAGAGTCATTATCTTCCACTTCTCTAATTCTAATTTTTAAGGAAATATTTTCTTCATTTAGCTTTTGAATCTCCTTTTCCATTTGGCCCATTTTACTTTTTAAGGATTTCTCTTCACTGAGCGTTTGTGCCCCCTTTTCTACTTGGGCAATTCTACTTTTTTAAGGATCTATTTTCTTATTTGAAAAAAATGTTCCATTTACTGAGCCAATTTTTTTTTTACTCTGTTATACTTATTTATTTTTACTTTTCAACATTCAAGTCCATGAGTTCCAAAATTTCTCCCCGTTTCTCCCCTATCCCCACCTCATAATAATGTGAATTCTTGTTACCCTGTCCCCCACTCTGCCCTCCCTTCTCTCAACTTCTCCTGCCCCTTCATTTAACCCATTTCTCATCTATTTTCCTGTATGGCAAGATAGATTTTTCTACCTCATTGCCTGTGTATCTTATTTCCCAGCTGTATATGAAAACAATTTTTAACATTCATTTTTAAACTTTGAGTTCCAAATTCTCTCCCTTACTAACTCCCCACTCACCATCATTCTGAGAGCAAACAATTTGATATTGGTCATACATGTGTAGCATGCAAAACACTTCCATAAGAGTCCTGCTGTAAAATCCTACCAATATTCCCCTCCATCCTATCCCACCCCCTATTTATTCTATTCTCTCCTTTGACCTTTTCCTTTCTCAAAAGTGTTTCTGATTACCCCCTCCACCATTCTGTCCTCCCTTCTATTACCGCCCCCCTTATCCCCTTCCTCCCTACTTCCGTGTTGGGCAAATAGATTTCCATACCCAATTGAATATGTATGTTATTCCCTCCTTAAGCCAAATCCAATGAGAGTAAGGTTCACTTATTCCCTCTCACCTCCTTCTTTTTCCCCTTAAATGTAAAAGTTTTGTTCTTGCTTCTTTTATGTGATATAATTTATCTCATTCTCCTCTCCCTTTCTCCTTCTCCCAGTCCATTCCTTTCTCACCCCTTCATTCTATTTTTTAGATATCATCCCTTCATACTCAACTTATCATGTGTCGTCTGTCTATATATATATATATATTCCCTCCAACTATGAAAATAATGAGAAGTCTCATGAGTTACAAATATCATCTTTCCCTGTAGGAAAATAAACAGTCCAACTTTAATAAGTCCTTTATGATTTATCTTTCCTGTTTGCCTTTTCATGCTTCTCTTCAGTCTTGTATTTAGCTCTGGCTTCTCAGGAATGCATTATATTCCTCTAAATCATTGGATGTCAATTTCCCTCCTCATTGATTACACTCAGTTTGGCTGGGTAGGGGACTCTTGGTATTAATTTTGGCTGCTTTAACCTGTGGAATATCATATTCCAAGCCCTCTGATCACTTAATGAGAAGCCACTAAATCTTGTGTTATCCTGAGTGTGGCTACACCATATTGAATTGTTTCTTTTGGATACTTGCCATATTCCTTGACCTGGGAAGTCTGGAATTTGACTATAATATTCCTAGGAGTTTTCCTTTTGTGATCTCTTTTAGGGGGTGATGGATTGATTCTTTCACTTTCCATTTTACCCTCTGGTCGTAGAAGATCAGGGCAGTTTTTCTTGATAATTTCTTGAAATACGATGTCTAGGGTTTTGTTTTGTTTGTTTGTTTTGTTTTGTTTTGCTTTTGTTTTAGTTTTTGATCATGGCTTTCAGGTAGTCCAACCATTTTCAATTTCTGTCTCCCGAACTATTTTCCAGGTCATTTGTTTTTCCAATTAGTTATTTCAACTTGTCTTCTATTCTTTCATCATTTTGGTTTTGTTTAATAATTTCTTACCTTTATTTTTTTCGTGAGTCATGAAGCTCTTTGGCAAAATGTTCAACCCTATAAACTCATTCTTAGGATAATGTTTTTCCAACTTAAGAATCCTTGTTCCAAACTAAGAAAAAACTTGATATCTCTTACACTATTACTACTTCTACTGCTGCTGCTGCTGCTGCTACTACTGCTGCTGCTACTTTTATTTCTATTATTACTACTGATTGCTAACTTTTATATAGTACTCACTATGTGCCAGGAAATATGCTAAGCACTTTATTATCTATCTTATTTGATCCTCACAAGAACCCTGGTAAATAGATTCTATTATCCCCTCTCATTTTGTAGATGAGGAAACTGAGGCAAATGGAGGTTAATTACCTTGCTATGGGTTATGCAGTTAATAAGTGTCTACAGCTGGATTTGAACTCAGGTTTTCCTGACTACAGGACTTATGCTTTGTCCAGTGCACCATTAGATGCCTCAGTATTCATCCAGAATTTATTTAGTATTACAAATATTGTGTACACATATAATTTTCCCTACCAGACTATAAGGTCAGTGAGAGTTGGCAAGATACCTTTTACTTCGTTATGTGCTTCTCGTTACTCTATTACATTATTTGGCACATTCTTTGACTGCTTAAAATGACAACACATATTGTAATGCTTTTCTAGGTTTTCATCCTATGTGACTTTCATCTAGGTTTTACCATTAATCTGACATAGAGAATCTACCTGGTCCAGATTTGATCTTTTTCTTTTTATAGAATCTTGTTGTTTTTATAGAATTATGATTCACATTTAGAAAGCACATTTAGGTTTACAAAGTAATATCTTGAGAATATCAGTGTTCTCCTTGGTTTATCTTTCTGCTTTGTCTCATCCTTACTACATGACTAGCCTGCTTCAATTTCTATTCTTAAATCTCTTCTGCGATATAGTTTATGATACTACTTACATGAAATTCATTTACTGTAGCATCTTATAGCCAATTTATACTTATTATGTGTCTTTTCTCTGTCCATTGAGTTATTTGTAACTTTGAGATCATTGCGTTTCATAATTTAAAGCCAATGTCACATCACTGGTAGAACAGAGTTTTGATAGAGATGAGTTTTTGAAGAAGTTTGCAATCTGTAGTAAGTAGAAGAATTGCCCAATATCCTAAATGTAATTTAGATTCATGTTTTCTTTCTTTTCTGAACCCAGATTATTAGAAATTTTTGAACACTTATCTAAGACATGAATATAGTTGTAGTAGCAGCAGCAGCAGCTGCAGTAGTAGTAGTAGTAGTAGTAGTAGTAGTAGTAGTAATATCATTATTTAGCAATCACAGTCCTTCCAACAATAGACCATGTTATAATACTTTACAGTTACAAAGTAGTATATCATCAACAGATATTGAATTTTATGGAATTTAGTTGAGATGGACAGATTATTTTTTAAATGAAATTCTAAGTATAAGAGGAGATGGACTTTAGTCAGGATAGCTGAGGGGCTCAAGAAGTTATTGAAACTCAGTTCTGTATGTGAAACCCAATTGAGTTTCCTGACTCATTACCAGACTCCTGAACTATTACCAGAATGGTCCCTTATTCATCTTTTAAGAGATTCATGAAATAAAATATAGTTTCCTTTTCCATCTATCATTGTGCAAGGTTTCTTCAGTTAGTGCATTTCTATTACCAACACAGGCATTACCTATTTTATACTTGCTTTTGTTAAATAGCTTATAATGTAAGCTACTTGCAACCTTACTAAATCCCCAATTTTCTATGATCCATTTTTACTTACCCAAGGTCCCTTTCATATATCTGAATCCTAAAATTTAATGATTCTATGGCTAGGTTTGGAAGTCTAGCTCAAAAAATGTTGTAAACATTATGGCTTATAATCCCAAAATTATTATTTTTTTTCTAATTAGGTCAGTTTTGGAGCTTCAGTAAGGGGAGAGCAATTACGAGAACATTCTGGGTAATCTTGCTGAGTCCTGGAGTGTTATACTGACCTAATAAGGTAACAGATGAACCATATACTTATATCAAGAGTGCCCAGACTACTTTTCTATCAGATATAAACCTAACAATGTTAATATAATCTTGTCATAGTCCCTAAACACTTAGTTGATTTACAATTTCCTAGTTACATAGTTCAAAGCTCTGGAGAAAAAGTGCCATATGCAAATAAGCTGATGGACTAGAATGACCTGCATGCACCTTTACCTAAATAATTACTTTGGCTTCAAATGCGCCCTCTTAGTATATTGATCTGTGTGGCAGTCATCTATTTGGTCCTTAGAAGAGTCTTTCGCATCAACGTTTTATTTGGGACTACATTTTTTTTTTCATAAGTCGGCATTTATTTAAGTTGAAGAGCAGATTATGAAGAGGATGGGGGGGCACATGGATTACAGAGTCCAAGGTGGAGCCCTAGGGGAAAGGGAAGAATTGAGAAGACAGGGAGACAGGGAGAAGAGAGCCTCTCCTCTAGCTCTGCTCTAGACAGGGTTCATCTTGATTTCTGAGCCTTGGTCCAGGGTACACAATGCAGCACACAATAAGATGAGGATCCAGGGGCTGCAGGTTTAGGAAACACCAAGAGGTGGCCCAAGTTACACATCCAACCAGAGGTGAGGGCTGGGATTTTCCTTGGATCAGCATCACTGTGTTCTTTTAGGAATTGAAGACTGCAGGCCCAGATATAGAGCAGGGACTAGATTTAGGACCCAACTCTTCCGGTCTTGGTTGGAGAAGAACTTGGAGTTAGGCAGTTTTCCTATATGGCCCACCAAAATGATGTGGTTTAGGGGTTCAGGGGTCCTGGAACCCCAATATCACAACACATGGGTCCTGCCCGAAAAAATTTGACCCAAGCTTCTTTCAAGCAAAGTCAAGGTTTATTAGAACATCCATCATACTGGGCAGACTCTTAAGGAGTCTGAACATGAGTAAGCAGTGGCTAGATTATAATTCCAGCAGTGGCTAGATTATAAGAATCTGAGCCTTGAGACTACATTTCTTCACAAATTGATTTTTATTAATTTTTCCTTACACAAATGTTTATTTTTTCCACACCTTTCAGCAACTAACTTCACATATGAAAAGGATAGCATATTATGTTGGGAAAACTATAATATTTGTCTTGACTTATCATCAAAACTGTTCATTTCACATTCTGATATGGCTATTCCAATAGAAATTATACAGCTACTCAGAATTGCATACAGTTGCCTAGGATGTCAGTTTGTGCCTAGCTGCCTACCAAGCAGCCTATAACTGACCTACTGAATTCTCAGCAGAATATTGACAATACCTGGTGAAATTCACTGAATGTAGATAGAAAAACTACATAATGCATACCCCAAACCTTTTTATTTCCTGGATAATTACTATTTTCTATAAATTCTCCAGGTAATTGTTCAAAGCTTAGCTTCACTTTCCTTTATTAGACATGTTTAAGGGAGCAATTAAACACATTATATTATGAAAAGTGCTTCAGAGGAGCAAAGTTTCAATTGGTCATGAGGCATATTATGCTTTAGCAATGCTTACTGAAAATCTTCAAATGTGGTCCTCCATAATGAATGCAAAAATCTTATTAAATTAATATATGGATTGACTTTTGGATTTTCTTGAACATCTAGGAATGGAATATAGCTGTGCTGTTAGAAGTTGGGTTAAATGCTTTCCTTGCTATTTAATCACTAAGAACAAGGTTTAAAGCAATAATTTGGTTTCACTTCACTTCTAATCAAAAATCCTTTTAACCAACAGCTCCTTAAAGAGATCAGATAATTTTTCCATGAAATATATTTGCTTTAATGGCATTACACTAATATTCTCTATATTACACTACACTGATATTATCTACTATTACACAGTGTATCTTACTTATTTTAACCTTTAATTAAAAAAAACCTTCTATTTATCTAGAAGACATTATAAAGGGAATAATATCAGATCACGGATTTAGAGTTAAGGTGGAACTTCAAGGTTATCTAGTCCAATCTTCTCACGTTACAGAAAATTGAAACTTACGGGAAGGAAGTGATTTGCCAAAAGTCACACAAGAAGTGACAGAACCAGGCTTCATCAGGTCCCATACCACTAAAGTAAGCATTGATTTTGTTGTACCCTACTTTCTTTTTTTTCTTTTTTTAAAAATTATTTTTTATTAATTTATTTTGATTTGTCAACAATCACTTCAATATGCTTTTGAGTTGAAAATTTTTCTCCTTCTTCCTCCCCCCGACCCTCCCCAAGACTACGCACAATCTGATATAGGCTTTACATTTACATTCCTATCAAACATATTTTCACATTAGTGAAGTTGTAAGAAAAATTAGAACCAATAGAAGGAACCATCAGAAAGATGAAACAAACTCAACAGAAGGTAAAAATAAGTGATAGTGATTCGACTTCCGTAGTTCTTTGGATGGCATGAGGTCTCCGGAGATGTCTTAGATCCTCTTAGCGCTGAGAAGAGTTCTGTTTAACAATATTAGTCATCACATGACTTGGCTGTTATTGTGTACAAAGTCCTCTTGATTATGCTCACTTCACTCAGCATCGGAACATATAAGTCTTCCCAGGTTTTTCTGGTCAGCCTGTTCATCATTTCTTATAGCACAATAGCATTCCATTACATTCACGTACCACAAGTTGCTCAGCCATTCCCCAATTGATGGGCATCCTCTCAATTTCCAATTCTTTGCCACCACAAAAAGAGCTGCTGTGGAAATTTTTGTGCATGTGGGTCCTTTTCCCATTTGTTTGATCTCTTTGTGATATAGCCCTAGAAGTGCTATTGTTGGATGGAACGGTATGCACATTTTTGTATCCCTTTGGGCATAGTTCCAAATTGTTCTCCAAAATGGTTGGATCATTTCACAACTCCACCAACAATGTATTAATGTTCCAATTTTCCAACATCCTCTACAACATTTATCATTTTCCTGTTTTGTCATGTTGGCCAATCTGATAGGTGTGATGTGCTACCTCAGAGTTGTTTTGATTTGCATTTCTCTAATCAATAATGATTTAAAGCATTTTTTTCATATGACTATGGATGGCTTCAATTTCTTCATCTGAGAATTGTCTGTTCATATCCTTTGACCATTTATCAATTGGGGAATGGCTTGCATTCTTATAAATTTGTCTTAATTTTCTATGTATTTTAGAAATGAGGTCTTTATCAGAGAGACTGGTTGTAAAAACTTCTTTCCCAATTTTATACCTTCCTTCTAATCTTAGTTGCATTGGCTTTGTTTGTGCAAAAACTTTTCAATTGAATGTAATCAAAATTATCCATTTTCCTTTTCATAATGTTCTCTGTCTCCTGTTTGATCATGAATTCTTTTGTTCTCCATAGATCTGATAGGTAAACTGTTCCTTGTTCTCCCAGTTTACTTATGGTATCAACATTTATATCTAAGTCATGAATGCATTTTGACTTTACCTTGGTATATGGTGTGAGATGTGGGTCTATGCCTAGTTTCTGCCATACTCTTTTCAAGTTTTCCCAGCAGTTTTTTTCAAAGAGTGGGTTCTTATCCCAGAAGCTGGGATATTTGGGTTTATCAAATAACAGATTACTGTACTCATTAACTACTGTGTCTTGCATATATAACCTATTCCACTGATCCACCTCCCTATTTCTTAGCCAGTACCAAGCAGTTTTGATGATTGCTGGTTTATAATACAATTTAAGATCTGGAATTGCTAGGCCATCTTCCCCTGCATTTCTTTTCATTAATTCCTTTGATATTCTGGACCTTTTGTTTTTCTAAATGAATCTTGTTATTTTTTTTTCTAACTCTATAAAATAATTTTTTGGCAGTTTTATTGGCATGGCACTAAATAAGTACATTAGCTTAGGTAGGATTGTCATTTTTATTATATTACATTGGCCTACCCATGAGCAACTGAAGTTTTTCCAATTATTTAGATCAGATTTTATTTGTGTAAAAAGTGTTTTGTAATGAACAACTGATGTTTTTCCAATTGTTTAGATTGGATTTTGTTTGTATAAAAAGTGTTTTGTAATTATGTTCATAGAGTTCCTGGGTTTGTTTGGGGAGGTAGACTCCTAAATATTTTATAATTTCTACAGTAATTTTAAATGGGATTTCTCTTTCTGTCTCTTGCTGTTGGGCTTTGTTGGCAATATACAGAAATTTATGTGGGTTTATTTTATAGCCTACAACTTTGCTTAAGTTGTTTATTATTTCAAGTAGTTTTTACTTGATTCTATAGGATTCTCTAAGTATATCATCAAGTCATCTGCAAAGAGTGATAGCTTTGCTTCTTCTTTGCCTATTCTAATGCCTTCAATTTCTTTTTCTTCTTTTATTGCTAAAGCTAACATTTCCCATACAATATTGCATAACAGTGGTGATAATGGACATCCTTGTTTCACCCCCGATCTTACTGGAAATGCTTCTAGCCTGTCCTCATTACATATAATGCTTGCTTAAGAGTTTAGATATATGCTATTTATTATTTTAAAGAAGAATCCATTTTTACCTATGCTTTCTAGTGTTTTTAATAGGAATGGGTGTTGTATTTTATCAAAATTTTTCTGCATCTATTGAGATGATCATGTGGTTTCTGTTGGTTTTGTTTGATATGCTCAATGATGCTGATAGTTTTCCTAATATTGAACCAACCCTGCATTCCTGGTATAAATCCTACCTGGTCATAGTGTATTATTCTTGTGATAAGTTGCTGCAATCTACTTGCTAGTATTTTGTTTAAAATTTTTGCATCTATATTCATTAGAGAAATTGGTCTATAATTTTCTTTCTCTATTTTGACTCTTCCTGGTTTAGGTATCAACACCATATTTGTATCACAAAAAAAATTTGGTAAGACTCCTTCTTCACCTATTTTCCCAAATAGTCTATAGTATTGGAATTAATTGTTCTTTAAATGTTTGATAGAATTCGCATGTAAATCCATCTGGCCCTGGAGATTTTTTCCTAGGGAGTTCATCAATGGCTTGTTCAATTTTTTTTCTGAGATGGGGTTATTTAAGTATTTTACTTCCTCTTCGGTTAATCTGGGCAATTTATATTTTTGTAAATATGTATCCATTTCACTAAGATTGTCAAATTTGTTGGCATATAGTTGGGCAAAATAATTCCTAATTATTGTTTTAATTTCCTCTTCCTTGGTTAGCTTCACCCTTTTCATTCTTGATACTAGTAATTTGGTTTTCTTCTTTCTTTTTTTTAAATTAAATTAACCAAAGGTTTATCTATTTTATTGTTTTTTCATAAAACCAGCTCTTAGTTTTATTTATTAGTTCAATAGTTTTCTTAATTTCAATTTTATTAATTTTTCCTTTGGTTTTCAATATTTCTAATTTAGTGTTTAGTTGAGGATTTTTAAGTTGTTCTTTTTCTAGTTTTTTTAGTTGTATGCCCAATTCATTAATCTCTTTTTCTATTTTATTTATGTAAGCATTTAGAGATATAAAACTTCCCCTAAGAACTGCTTTGCTGCATCCCATAAGTTTTGGTATGTTGTCTCATTATTGTCATTCTCTTGAATGAAATTATTGATTGTTTCTATGATTTGTTGTTTGACCCAATCATTTTTTAGGATTAGATTATTTAGTTTCCAATTATTTTTAGTCTATCTTTCCATGGCCCTTTATTACATATAATTTTTATTGCATCATGATCTGAAAAGGATGCATTTAATATTTCTGCCTTTCTGCATTGGATTGTGAGGTTTTTATGCCCTAGTACATGGTCAATTTTTGTGTATGTGTGTCATATATCACTGAGAAAAAAGTATGTTCCTTTCTATCCCCATTCAGTTTTCTCCAGAGGTCTATCATACCTAACTTTTCTAATGTTCTATTCACCTCCTTAACTTCTTTCTTGTTTATTTTGTGGTTAGACTTATCTAGTGCAGAGAGGAGGTTCAGGTCCCCACTAGTATAGTTTTGCTGTCTATTTCTTCCTGTAACTCCCTGAACTTCTCCTTATGAGAATTTGGATGCTATACCATTTGGTGCATATATGTTTAGTAATGATATTACTTCATTGTCTATGGTGCCTTTTAGCAGGATGCAGTTTCCTTCCTTATCTCTTTTGATTGGATGTATTTTTGCTTTTGCTTTGTCTGAGATCAGGATTGCTACCCCTGCTTTTTTAACTTCAGCTGACATGTAATGTATTCTGCTCCAGCCTTTCACTTTTCCCCTTTATGTGTCACTCTTTTTCAAATGTTTCCTGTAAACAACATATTGTAGGATTATTTTAATCCATTCTGCAATCCATTTCCATTTTATGGGAGACTTCATCCCATTCACCATCACAGTTACATTTACTATCTGTGTCTTTTTCTCCACCGTTTCCCCCCCATTTATGCTTTTCTTTCTCCTTTCTCCTTTCCTCTCTCCACTAGTGTTTTACTTTTGACCACAGCCTCCTTCAGTCCCTCCTCCCTTTTATTATCCCTTTCCATTTTCTTCCCCTTACTCTTACTGCTTCTTCCCTCCCTTCTTTCCCTTTTCCCTTTTCTTTCACCCCTCCCTTTTCTTTCCCCTTTTCCCTCCTACTGCCTATATGGCAAGTTTGATTTCTGTACCTAACTGCTTATGTTATGCCCTTCTTGAGCCAAATCTAACGACAACAAGATTCAAACAATGCTCACTCCCCCTCCCTTCTTTCCCTCTGCTGTAATAGGATTTTTTGTCTTTTCTTGTAATGCAATTACCCTTGTCTGCTTCCTTCTTTCTCAGTACATTTTCTTTTTTTTTTAAATTTTATTAATTTATTTTGATTTCTCAACAATCACTTCCATATGCTTTTGAGTTTAAAAGTTTTCTCCTCCTTCCTCCCCCCACCCTCCCCAAGATGGCACACAATCTGGTATAGGCTTTACATTTACATACCCATTAAACATATTTTCACATTAGTGAAGTTGTAAGTAAAAATTAAAACCAACAGGAGAAACCATCAGAAAGATGAAACAGAACTCAACAGAAGGTAAAAATGAGTGATAGTGATTCTACTTCCATAGTTCTTTCTTTGGATGTGGACAGCATTTTCCATCCTGAGGCTTTTGGAGATGTCTTAGATCCTCATAATTCTGAGAAAGGTTCAGTTTAACAATCTTAGTCATTACATAACGTGGCTGTTATTGTGTACAAAATCTTTTGGTTCTGCTCACTTCACTCAGCATCAGACCATATAAGTCTTTCCAGGTTTTTCTGAAGTCAGCCTGTTCATCATTTCTTATAGCACAATAGTATTCCCTTACATTCATATACCACAAGTTACTCAGCCATTCCACAATTGATGGGCATCCTCTCAATTTCCAATTCTTTGCCACCACAAAAAGAGCTGCTATGAGTATTTTTGTACATGTGGGCCCTTTTCCCATTTCTTTGATGTCTTTCAGATTCAGTACATTTTCTAAGATCAGACTGATCCACTTATTTGGTTCCAATTACCCACTTGATTAGGTTTTTTTTTTTTATCATGACATCAAAGTCAACTAATACCCACCCTCTTTATGTATACTCCTTTAACATGGTGTGAAAACAATACATTTCTCAAGGGTTGCAAGTGTCATATTTCCTTGTAGGGGTTCAAACAGCACTCCCCCCCCCACCATCAACAACATATTGTATCTTTCTGTCCCATTTACATTTTTAAGTCCTTCTTGAGTCCTGTACTAGAAGGTCAAATTTTTTGTTCAGCTCTGGTCTTTTTATCAGGAAAGTTTGGAAGTCTCCTATTTCATTGAATATCCATCTCCTCCCTTGAAAAATGGTGCTCATTTTTGCTGGGTAGTTGATCCTTGGCTGCATTCCAAGATCCTTTGCCTTGTGGAATATCATGTTCCACAACCTGTGGTCTTTCAGTGTAGAAGCTGCAAGGTCCTGTGTAGTCCTGACTGTGGTTCCATGATATTTAAATTGTTTCTTTCTGGCTGCTTGCAGCACCTTCTGTTTCATGTGGTAATTTTGTAATTTTGCTATTATGTTCCTTGGTGTTGTCAATTTGGGATCTCTTTCAGGTGGTGATCAGTGTATTCTTTCTGTGGTTATTTTCCCTTCTGATTCTAGGACTTCTGGGCAGTTTTCCTTTATGATTTCCTGAAAGATACTGTCCAGGCTCTTTTTTTCATCATTATTTTCAGGTAGTCCAATAATTTTTAAATTCCCTGTCCTGAATTGATTTTCTAGATAGGTTGTTTTACTGATGAGGTATTTTACATTTTCATCTATTTTTTCATTTTTTTGTCTCTGTTTGACTGATTCTTGCTCTCTCATAGAGACATTAGTTTCCATTTGTCCAATTCTAGTTTTTAACAGATTGTTTTCTTCTGTTAGTTTTTGTACTCCCTTCTTCACTTAACCAATTGTGTTTTTTAGGGACTTGTTTTCTTCAGTGTAGTTTTTTTTCCCATTTGGCGAATTGTATTTTTGAAGGACTCTTCTACCTCTTTGATTTGACTATTAAAATCCTTCTTGAGCTCTTCTAAGACAGCTTTTTGGGCTTCAGACCAGTTCATATTCCATTTTGTTGTTGCAGATGTGGGTTTGTTGAAAATGCTGTCCTCTTCAGAATTTCTGTCTTGATCTTCACTCTTCTCATAACATGAACCTACGGTACCTTTCTTTTTACTCATGGTGTTTCTTTATTCCCTGGCCTTTAAAGAGATTGAGCTCTCCTTCTGGGGAACAGAGGGCACTGACCCAAGCTTCTTGTGTTGGGAGTCTAGGTTTTGGTCACTGACTTTGTATGCTAGGGCCTCTTATGTTGGCCATTGGAGGCTGTAGGTTTCTGGCAGCTTACCTCGTGTTGGGCTGGAATCAGCAAGGCTGCAACTTTCAGGAAATTCTAGGCTGCCTGCTTTTCCTTTCCTTTGGCTTTCTTCAGCTCCTTTTAGATGGGTGCTGCAGGGTGTTTATCTGCCTGGGGCCCCTTGTAATGCTGCCTCCCTTGTTTCTGCTAATGCACTGGGAGATTCCCTTGTAGTAGAGTGCTGAGGCACCTGGTGGCTTTCTGATTCAGCCTGGCCCTTTTCCCCCACCCTCACTGAGGCACCCGGATGTCCAGGTGTTGGTGCTTGCTTGGTTCAGCATCTGGGCTTCAGGATCTCTTCCTGGGGTTCTGACAGCTTACCCTGTGCTTGGCTGTAATCAGCAAGGCTGGGGCTTTATGAAGACTTTAGGTTGTTTTCTTCAGCTCCTTTCAGATGAATGCTGCAGTGTGGTTATCTACCTCGGGCCCCCTGCAGTGCTGCTTCCCGTATTTTTGTTGAGGCGCTGGGAGACTTGTTTGCTGGGCTGCCATACAGCTGCTCCCCATCTTTTTTCCAGTTCAGCTTTTCCAGGGTTTTTTTTTTCTGGTGTGATATTTTCTGGGTTTTCAGAGGTTGATAGGGGAGAGTGAGAGTCACTACCTTTTCACTCTGCCGTCTTGGCTCCTGGAAGCAGAACCTGAACCCTACTTTTAATTTTGAAAATTCTACTTCCTAGAATGCACAAAGTCTGATGTCAAATGTAGGGGAGAAAATGTATTATTTCCAGCTGCAAAATCCCATCTGTTTGTTGAAAATAAAATGAAACTGTAAGAAATGGATATATGCTCACCCATGATGGAATCTTACCCCTTAAATTGGGACTCATCTAACTGCCACCTGTAGATTCAACCATGAACTATTTGTTCTTTATTCAGGGGAAATTTAAGAAGGCTTAGACCCATTGTTTATTGTTCATCATTAAGTCAACATTGTTGCTGGTCTCATTTAAACCTTGTACCCTAACTCTAGTTATAAGGACTCTAACTTTTCTCAATTATGCTTCAGTTTATGACTTGATTCTGTATCTTGTCCCACAATCTTAGAGGATGTAGTTTCTTTCCTCATGCAATCTGCCTTTCCTCAAATGCTTTTAAAATAAAAATAATAATTATTTACTTAATGATTTTGATTTTTCCAAATGCTCTGCCATTTCTGGAGGTGGCTAGGTGGCACAGTCGATGCAGTGCTGAAGCTGGGATGTAAAATGCCTGAGTTAAAATAGGGCCTCAAGACCCTCCCTTAGTCACCTATGAAAGCCCAGAAATTATCACTACAGGAAAAACCCTGAAAAAGCTGAACCAGAAGAAAGATGGGGTGCAGCAATCCAGTAGCCCAGGTAGCTTTAGAGATTAATGGGAAAGTCCCTTCTTGCCCTGGTGGAAGGGGAACACTACAGAATAGGAGGCGTCCCAGCAAGCTAGCAGAAAGCCCCACCTCAGCATACCAGGAGGAGATCCTGAAACCCCAGTGGTGGAGCAGGCAAACAACAACACCTGGACCCCCAGTACCTCAGTGAAGGTGGGGAACCAATGAAAACCAGCTTGGAAAACTACCTGGTGTCTATGCATTCTGCAGCGACCATCTCTCCCAGTACCTCAGCAAAACTAAGGGAAAACTCCAAGGGGCCGCAGGCACATAAACATTCTGCAACATCCATCTGAAAGGAGCTGAAAAAAATGAAAGGAAGGAAAGGCCTGGGTGAGCAGGAAATCTCCAGGAGCCATTGTGCCCCTAAAGTTCCACTGCTGCTGATTCCAGCTCAACACCAGGGAAACTGCCAGAACCCTACAGCCTCCAATTGCCAGCATTGGAGTACCCAGCACACAAAGCCAGTGACCAGGACCTAGGCTCCCAACACAAGAAGCTTGGGTCAGTGCCCTCTACTCCCCATCAGGAGACCTCAATCTCTTTAAAGACCAGGAAATAAGCAAACATCATGAACAAAAAGAAACATACAATTGATTCTTATTACGGGAAGAGTGAAGATCAAGGAAGAAATTCTGAAGAGGACAACATTGTCAACAAACCCACATCTGGAACCTCAAAAGGGAATATGAACTGGTCTGAAGCCAAAAAAGCCTTCTTGGAAGAGCTCAGGAAGGATTTTAAAAGTCAAATGAGAGTGGTAGAAGAAAAAGATGGGGAAAGAAATGAGAGGTATGCAAGAGAGAGTCAATAGCTTGGAAAAGGAAGGACAAAAGCTAACTGTAGGAAACAAGTTCTTAAAAAATACAATTGGCCAAATGGAGAAAGAGGTACAAAATCTAATAGAAGAAAAAAATTTATTAAAAATTAGAGTTGGACAAATGGAAGCTACTGACTCTATAAGAGGGCAAGAATCAGTGAAACAAAAACAAAAGAATGACAAAAATAGATGAAAATGTAAAATACCACACTGGTAAAACAACGGACCTGGAAAATCGGTCCAGGAGTGACAACTTAAAAATTATTGGTCTACCTGAAAATCACAATAAAAAAAAAGCCTGGACTTTATCTTTCAGGAAATCATAAAGGAAAACTGTCCTGAGATCCTTGAACCAGAGGGTAAAATAGCCATAGAAAGAAACCCCCAATCACCTCCTGAAAGAGATCCTAAATGCCAAGGAATATTATAGCCAAATTCCAGAATTATCAAGGTAAGGAGAAAATACTGCAAGCAGCCAGAAAGAAACAATTAAAATATCATGGAACCAAAGTCAGAATTACACAGGACCTTACAGCTTCTACATTAAAAGACTGTAGGGCATGTTATATGATATTCCTTAAGGCAAAGGAGCTTGGATTACAACCAAGGATCAACTACCCAGTGAAAATGAGCAAGATCTTTCAGGGGAGAGATGGATGTTCAATGAAATAGGGGACTTCCAAACCTTCCTGATAAAAAGACCAGAGCTCAACAGAAAAATTGATCTTCAGGTACAAGACTCAAGAAAGACATAAAAAGGTAAATGGGACAGAAAGAAACAGCATTTTATTAATAGGAGCAAACTGTTTATGTCCTTGCAAGGGAAGATGACACTTGTAACCTTTGAGAACTGTATTATTATTCCACAATGTTAAAGGGGTATAAATAAAGGTGGTGGGTATAAGTTGACTTTGATATAATGATAAAAAATTTCTAATCAAATTGGTTAAATGGATCCAAGTAAGTGGATTAATCTGATCTAACTAAGAAAATGTACTGGGAGAAAAAGGAAAGGAGGAGGCAGAAAAAGGTAAAGTACATTACAAGAAAATGCCAAAAATTGTATTCCAGCAGAGGGAAAGAAGGGTGGGAGATGAGCAATGTTTGAACTTTCGTCTCATCAGATTTGGCTCAAGACGGGAATAATATAATCAGTGAAGTACTAATATTGATAGACATAACCCTTCTCAGCAATACAAGGATCTAAGACATCTCCAAAGACCTCATGATGGGAAATGCTATCCACGTCCAAAGAAAGAACTGTGAATTTGAATGAAGATCGAAGCATGCCATTTGCTATTTTTATTTCTTCTGTTGTATTTTGTTTCCCCTTTCTGGTGGTTCTTCCTACTGTTTCTAATTCTTATTTACAACATCACTAATGTGAAAATATATTTAATAGGAATTTATATGTATATCAGATTGTGTTATCTTGAGGAGAAAAATTTAAAACTCAAAAGCTTATGGAAGTTATTGTTGATAAATCAAAATTAATTAATTAAAAAAGAGAAAAATAATAGGGCCTCAAACCCTTGAAAGAAATATGACCTTAAGAAACTCATTTACCTTCTCTGAGTCTCAGTTTCCTCAATTACAAAATAGGGATAATAATAGTACCTACCTTTCAAGATTATTGGGAGGATAAAATGAAATAACAGTATTTTCTGTAAATCACTTTTATAAACTTAAAACCACTATACAAATGTTAGCTATTGTAATGTTATTTCATCATCAAAGTAGTTCTTTGAGGGAGCCAGAACAGAATTTTTTAAAGTATTTATTTTTTTTTTAATATGTTTGCTGAACAGGGTGAGTTGAAGATTTAGGGGTCATATCTGGAGAATAAAATTAAGGGGTGAGAGAAGATTATACTAGGAGAAGAAGAAAGGGAAAGTTAGAAAGGGGTACATTATCTCACAACAAACAGAAAAGAAAAGGCTCTTACAGTGGAGGGGAAACAGGGGAAGGTGAGAGGGAATAAGTGAATCTGACTCTCATGGGATTTGGCTTAAGAAGGGAATAACATACACACTCAATTGGGTATGGAAATGTGTCTTACCCTACAGGAAAATAAGGAGAGAAGGGGACAAGAGAGCAGGGGGATGATAGAGAGGAGGGCAGAATGGGAAAGGGGAAATCAGAAGCAAACACTTCTGAGGAGGGACAGGGTCAAAAGAAAGAATAGAAAAAATGGGGTTGGGGCATAATAGAATGAAGGGAAATATACCTAGTTTTTCACAACATGCTTACTATGGAAGTGTTTTGCATAAGAACACATATATAATCTATATTGAGTTACCTGCCTTTTCAATGGGGGTGGGTGGGAAGGAAGGAAGGGAGAAAATTTGGAACCCAAACCTTTTAAAAACACATGTTGAAAAAAATGCTTTCACATGCAACTGTGAAATAAGAAATACAAGAAATGGGGTACAGAAATCTATCCTGCCCCAAAGGAAAATAGAAGGGGAAGTGGATGAGAGAATGGCAGGGGGGGAGAGATAGAAGAGAGGTCATACTAGCAGAAGGATTGTTCAGAATGCATGCCATCTTGGGGTGGGAGGAGGGGCGAGATGGGGTGAAAATTTGGAACTCAAAATCTTGTGGAAGTAAATGTTGAAAACTGAAAATAAATTTATATTAAAAATATGTTTGCTGAAAAAATAGTTAAGATTGTTAACAGAGGGAAAAAGTATACCTTTTATTTCAGACTGTAAGGTACTGACTATTGGAATTGATCATAATATTTTTGCCTTTCAAATCTGAATGGGTTTACATTTTTGAGTCACTGTGTAGTTTGTTATTTCGCCTCTTCTTTTTTTCTTTATTTTTCCGTTGGGCATCATTTCATACAAATTTTCCAAAATTTCTCTCAAGGCTTCACACTGATCTCTCCTCATCATTCAGTAATATCCCAATTACATTCATACATTGTAATTTACTGAGTCATTACCTGCACATTGGACAGATATTCTCTTTCCAAAATACACACACACACACACACACACACACACACACACACAATTTTGTTATATTAATAATTTAATGAATATTTTTGTTTCCATAGGTCTTTTTTTTTACCCATACTCTCTTTGGTTTTCAGTACTAGAAGAAAAAATTTCTTGATCAAATACTATAAGCAACCATGAATAATAATGTTTAATCCAAATAATTAAATCAATTCATTGAACTAACTACAGTGGGTTATCCTACCTGTCTTTCCACAACCACTCAAACTATGAGTTTTTTAGTCTTTCAGCATATTTTAGAGCCTTTTAGCACTCTTTCATCACTTTTATGTTATAAACTGATATTTCAGGGTTTTAATGTGCAACTCTTTTGTTTTCAGTGATCTTTAATATTTTTCAGTAGTTTTTGATATTTTATATTTCTTAATTTGAAAACCTTTTATTTGCTTTAAACATTTTTTGTTATGGAAATTATTTTTTTTACCAATTTCTGTAAATACTATAGATTTTTTATATTAGGTTTTTATTAATTATTTTATAATAATATTGTCATGAATCCTTATAATTTGTTTTCTAACAGCATAAATTCCACTTGTTGAATAGCTTATAAAATTTAATACAATCCAGATGACCTATTTTGATGTCCATGGTTCCTTCAATGTAGTGTCTAATTATGAACTTTTCTTCTCTTTCATTCATCATTACTGGGAATTAAAACCCAAATACCCATGGCTAGTTTATTTACTATCTGTTAGTAAAATTATCTATATTACGTTGACTTTTTTTCTCTTCTGATTTTGGAATCACATCTCTCACTATATTTTTACTGTGTCTATGTTACCTCACAGGGTCCTGGTCGTCCTTGGTATGAACTTTTCCACTACCAGCCAAGACATATTCATGATAATTTAATAACAATACCTTGCATTAAAAGCAGGAAGACCAATATCCACAAGCCAAAATTAAATAGATATTGAAAGGAAGTGAATGAACAGGCTGACAAACCTGCAAAAAGAGATACATAAACCTGAGGAATAAAAGTATAAAGCCTTTACTCATTCTGAACCAAATATCACACAGCATGACCATTATGGTCAAGCCTTGAGGACAAGATGGATGCATTACATATTTTAGTCTGGTAATTTCCTTAAATATAGTGCCATTTACAACAGCTGATCAAGAATTTATCCCCAGGTTCTGGGAGCCAAGATGATAGAGTAAGCAGTAGATCACTTTCTGTTTCCCATCCCTGAGCACCCATAAAACAGTGCCCCAGAACAGATTCTGGAACAGAGGTGCCAGCTAAAAGATGGAGTGGACCATTATTTTGATCCAGGAGACTCAGAAGATCAGCAAATAAGGTCTGTATCATTTGTAAAAGGGGAGCATAGTCCAGGACAGGATGCACCCCAGCAAGCCAGTGGCAGGCTCCACATCAGCAAACCTGTAGGAGATCCTGCAGGGAGCAGGGGAACAGGGAAACAGGTAAACAGCAAAACCATGACCCTCCCACCCTATGTGCCTTAGCACAGTGAGGGGAACCGGTAGGTTCCATCTCTGATAACCACCATGTGCACTGACAAAGTTTTTCGAAGGGAAACATCTTCTAGCAACAGACCTCCCCATGCTTCAGCAGAGCTCTGGATGAGTAGGTATCTTGTAGAAGCCAGAGCTCAATGTGCTTCCATGCAGCCTCAGGGAAATGGAGAAAAACCCCACTTGTCCTTACCACCCACCAGACACCACCACTAGGACCCCAGCTCAGTACCAGGTAAGCTGCTAGACACTTACAGCTCAATGGAAAAACAACTGACCTGGAAAATAGATCCAGGAGAGCTAATTTAAGAATTATTAGTCTACCTGAAAGCCATGATAAAAAAAGAAGATCCTGGAGAGTTTCTTTCAAGAAATTGTCAAGGAAAACTGCTCTGAGTTCCTAGAATCAGAGGGTAAAATAGTCATTGAAACAACCCACTGATCACCTCCTTAAAGAGACCGCAAAATGCAAACTCCAAGGAATATAGTAGCCAAATTCCAGAATTATCAGATCAAGGAGAAAATAAACCAGAAATAAACAATCTAAATATCATGGAACCACAGTCAGGATTATGTAGGAGTTAGCAGCTTCTAAATTAAAGTATCACAGAGACTGGAATATGGCATTCCAGGAAAGTGAAGGAGCTTGAATTACAACCAAGACTCAACTGCCCAGCAAAAGTGAGTCTAATCTTTCAGAGGAAAAGGTGTACATTCAATGATACAGGGGATTTTCAATAATTCCAGATTAAAAAAAACCCACAACAGAAAATTTGATCTTCAAATAAAAGGAAAAGGATAAAAAGGTAAACAGGAAATAAAAGAAAAAGATGTTATTCAATAAGGTTACAGTGTTTTATCCCTACACGGGAAGATGTAACTTATGTTTCTTGAGAGCTGTACCTTTACTATGTCACATATTATGTCACTTTATTGTATCACTAGAAGGTTTATATATAGACAGAAGGTGTGGGAATAAGTTGAATTAGATGTGATGATCAAAATAATCAATTAATTAAGTGGTGGGAAAAAAAAGATTGTACTGGGAGAGGAGGAAAAGAAGAGGCAGAAATGGGTAAATTACATCATAGAAAAGGTGCAAAGACCTATTACAGGAGAGGGGAAAAGAGGTAGGTCAGCATTGTTTGAAACTTACTCTCATTAGATTTGGCTCAGAGAGGGAATGTCATAAACACTCAGTTGGATGTAGAAACCAATTACATTCCACAAGGAAATAGGAGGGGAAAGGGGAAAGAAAAGTGAAGCAATGGATAAAAGGCAGGGGAGAAAGGAGGAAAGAAGTAGTAGAGGAAAAGGGGAAAAAAAGAGAAGGAGAATGATAGAAGGGAGGGGAGATTAAAGGAGGATATGGTCAGAAGCAAAACACTGGTGAGGAGGAAAAGGGTGAAAGGAGAGAGAGAAGTATAAACAGGGAGTAAATTAGGATAGAGAGAAGGACATAGTTAGCAATCATAACTGTGAATGTGAATGGGATGAATTCTCCCATAAAATGGAAGTGGATAACAGAATGGATTTAAAACCATGATCTTACAAAATGTTGTTTACAAGAAATACATTTGAAACAGAGAGATTGGTTGGTTGCTGTCCTAGGTTCTCAGAGAGGACTGAAATGACATCACTATACTAGAGTCAAGTTTCAGTGTGTCTGACTGTGGGTGACCAGACCAAAATTTGCTCTGAATGCTGTACCACAGATTAGGTACAAATACTCCATGTGAACATTTGGGGTGGGTTCTCTAAATTTGTGTATCCTGCATTGTCTTTGAGCTCTTTCAATTCGGCTTTGCTCATATAGCACCTTCTGTAATGTGGGCATGCCATGTTCAGTGGTCCTGTGCCGGTGTCTCCCATGTTACACAATGAATTTGAAAGCTTTTAAGAGAGACCTTGTATCATTTCTACTGATCACCATATGAATGCTTGCCCTGTGTGAGTTCTCCTTAAAAGAGTTTTTTTGGCAAGCATACATTTTGCATTTTAACAACATGGCCAGCTCATCAGAGTTGTTTTGTCTGAAACAGAGTTTGAATGGTTGGCCATTTAGTTCAAGAAAGGACATCAGTATCTGGTATTTTATCCTGCCAGGTGATCCTCAGAATTTTCCTAAGACAATTCATATGGAAGCGATTCAGTTTCCTTGCTTGGTGGTGGTATACTGTCCAGGTTTCACAGGCATACAACAATGAGGTCAGCACAATGGCTCTATAAACTTTCAGTTTGGCACTCAATCTAATACCTCTTGTCTCCCATACTTTCCTTCAGAGTTTCACAGACATTGAACTAAGTCTACCAATGTATTCATCAACCTCATTATCAATGTGTACATCAAAGATACACACAGAATAAAGGTAAAAGGCTAAAGTAGAATATGTTATACATCAGCTGAAGTTTGAAATAAAGTAGGGGTAGCAATCCTAATCTCAGAAAAAGCAAAAGCAAAAATATCTTGCCAAAAGGTAATAGACAATGAAGCAATATCAATACTAAATATATATGCAATGTATAGCATCCAAATTCTTGGAGGAGATTTTAGTGAACTATAGGAAGAAATAGACAGCAAAACTATAGTAGTGGAGAACTTCAATTCTCCTTCTCAGAAGTAGATAAGTCTAACCACAAAAATAAGCAAGAAAGAATTTAAGGAAGTGAAGATAGTTTTAGAAAAGTTAGATATGGTAGACCTCTGGAGAAAATTGAATGTGGATCAAAAAGAATATACTTTTCCTCAGCTGTCCGTGGGACCTACACAAAAACTGATCATGTGCTAGGGCATAAAAACTTCACAATACCCTGCAGAAAATCAGAAATATTAAATATATCCTTTTCAGGTCATGATGCCATAAAAAATACATGCAATAAAGAGCCTTGGAAAGATACACTAAATATAAATTGAAAACTAAATAACCTAATCTAGAGAATGAGTGGATCAAACAAAAAGTCATAGAAATCATTGATAACTTTATCCAAGGGAATGACGATAATGAGACAGCATACCAGAACTTATGACATGAAAAAAAAAAAAGCAGTTATTAGAGGAAATTTGTATGTCTAAATACTTACATCAATAAAATAAAGAATGAAGAGATCTATGAATTGGGCAATCAACTAAAAAAAGCTAGAAAAAGAACAAATTAAAAATCCCCAATTAAATATCAAATTAGAAAGACTAAAAATCAAAGCATGGATGAACAAAATTGAACTTAAGAAAATTATCAAACTAATAAATAAAACTAAGAGCTGATTTTATGAAAAAATAGATAAACCTTTGGTTAATTTAATTTAAAAAAAAGAAAGAAACAAATAATCAGTATCAAAAAAGAATGAATTCACCACAGATGAAGAGGAAATTAAAACAATATTTAGGATCTTTTTTTCCCAAGTCTATACCAATAAATTTGACAATCTAAGTGAAATGAATGAATATTTATGAACATATAAATTATCCATATTCAAAGAAGAGGGAATAAAATATGTAACTACATTTGGAAAAAAGAAGTTGAACAAGCCATCAATTAATTCCCTAAGAAAAATAATCACCAGAGTCAGATGGATTCACAAGTGAATTCTACCAAACATTTAAAAAATATTTAATTCCAGTACCATACAAATTATTTGGAAAAATAGTCCAAGAAGGAGTTCTGCTAAATTCTTTTTATGATACAAATGTGCTGCTAATACCTAAACCAGGAAAAGCCAAAACAGAGAGAGAAAATTGTAGACCATTTTCCCTAAAAAATATATTTGCAAATTTTTACATAAATTATTAGCCAAACAACTTATCACTGGGAAAATACACTATGATAAGGTAGGATTCATGCCAGCAATGCAGGGCTGGTTCAACATTAGGAAAATTATTAGCATGATGGACCTTATCAATATCAAAATTAACAGAAATGATATGACTGTCTCAATAGTTGCAGAAAAAGCTTTTGACAAAATAGAACACTATTAAAAACATTAGAAAGCATAGGAATTAATGGAGTTTTCCTTAAAATGATTTGTATTATCTATCTAAAACCATTAGCAGGCATTATATGTAATGGGGATTAACTAGAATAATTTCCAATAAGATCAGGGGTGAAACATGGATATCCATTATCACCAATGTTATTCAATATTTTACTAGAAATATTAGCTTTAGCTATAAGAGAAGAAAAAGAAATTGAAGGAATTAGAATAGGCAATGGGAAACAGAGCTATCACTCTTTGCAGATGACATGATGGTATTGTTACAGAATCCCTGAGGCATCAAATAAAACAAACAAACAAACAAAACAAAACTTCTTGAAATAATTAACAGCTTTAGCAAAGTTCCAGGATATAAAATATATCCACGTAAATAATTGGAATTGCAGTGTATTACTAACAAAGCCCCAAAGCAAGAGATAGAAAGAGAAATTCCAATTAAAGTTAACGTAAACATCATGAAATATTTGGGAGTGTATCTACCAAGATAAACCTGGGAACTATACGAACACAATTACAAAACATTTTCCACATGATTAAAGTAGTATTTAAATATTTGGAAAAACATCAGTTGCTCATGCGTAGGCCAAGTTAATATAATAAAAAAAAAAAAAGAAAATTCTACCCAAATTAATTTACTTACTCAGTTCCATATAAATCAAACTAACAAAAATTATTTTATAAAGCTAGAAAAATATGATAACAAAATTCATCTGGAAGAAAAGATCCCAGAATATGAAGGGATTTAATGAAAAGAAATCCAAAGGAAGGTGGCCTAGCTCTACCAGATCTAAAACTGGTTTATAAAGCAGCAATCATCAAAACTACATGGTACTGGCTAAGAAACAGAATGGTGGATCAGTGGAATAGGTTAGGTACAGAAGACACAGTAGTCAATGACTAGAGAAATCTGCTGTTTGACTAACCCAAAGACTCCCTCTTCTGGGATAAGAGCTCATTATATGACTGGGAAAACTGGAAAATAGCATGGCAGAAAGTAGGCGTAGATTAAAATCTTATACCATATACCAAAATAAGGTCAAAATGGGTGCATGATTTAGACATAAAAGCAAATTATAAGCAAATTAGGATAACAAGTAACAGTTTATCTATCAGATTTAATAAGAAAGAAAGAATTTAGTGACCAAACAAGAGATAGAGTACATTAAGAAATGTGAAATGGATAATTTTGATTGCATCAAATTAAAAAAAAATTAGCACAAAGCCAATGCAACCAATATTAGAAGGGAAGCTGAAAGATGGAAAAAAAAATTATAGACAATGTTTCTGATAAAAGTGTCATTTCTAAAATAGAGATAACTGAGTCAAATTTGTACAAATACAAGTCATTCTCTGGTTGAAAATGGTCAAAGGATGCCAGCAGGCAGTTTTAAAATGAAGAAATTAAAGCTATCTCTAGTCATATAAAAAAATGCTCTAAATAACTATTGATTAGAGAAATGCAAACCAAAACAACTCTGAGGTACCACATCATATATATCAGATTGGCTAACAGGACAAAACAGGAAAATGATAAATATTGGAGAAGATATGGGAAAATTGGAACAGTAATGCATTGTTGGAGTTGTGAACTGATCCAACAATTCTTAAGAACAACTGGAACTATGACTAAAGTGTTATGAAACTGTGCAAACTCTTTGATTCAGTAATACCACTACTAGGCCTGCATACCAAAGAGATCATAAAAATGTGAAATGAACCCATATACACAAACATATTTATAGCAGTTTTTTTTTTTTTGTGGTGGCTAATGATTGTTAATTGAAGGGATACCCATCAATTGGGAAATAGCTGAATAAGTTGTGGTATATGACTGTAATGGAAATCATAAGAAATGATTACCAGGTAGGATTCCAAAAATGTGGAAAGACTTATATGAACTGAAGCTGAGTGAAGTGTGCAGAACCAGGATAACACTGTACACAGTTATAGCAACATTGTGCTATAACTGACTTTTCTTAGACTTACCTCTTCTCTTCAATTCAATGATCTAAGACAATTCCAAAAGACTCAGGATGGAAAATACTATCCACATCCAGAGAAAGAAGTATGAAGTCTGAATGCAGATTGAAGCATACTATTTTTTCTTTCTTTTTTTTTTTAATGGTTTTTCCGTTTTTTCTGGAACATGACTAATGTGGAAATAAATTTAATATGGTCACACATGTATAGCCTATATCAGATTGCATGTTGTCTTAGCAAGGAGAGGGAAGGGAGTGATGGGGGAAATTTTAGAACTCAAAATCTTACAAAAGCCTGTGTTGAAAGCTAAAAATAAATACATATTTTAAAAGAATCTATCCTCAGGTAGATAAATTGCGATTCATATATTTGCTGTCACATGCACAGATATATGGAATATAGCACCCCTCAGAGAACCATACTAGGATTACTCCCTTTCCCTTTTTTATGCCTAAGAAGTTACAGAATGCCCAGAAGGGCCATTTTCACTTTATGCTACTGACCGCATATTGCTACTGAAAGAAAGCTGTGAGAAACCATAATTGATGCATTTATTTTAGTTTCTCTAAATACAGATATATAATTTGAAAACTTTGTTTCATACTATTCCATTTGCACCAGCAAATTTGTAATAGCAAACTATAACATCATCATACAGTAAATTAGAGTTTGGTATTCCCCTGAAATTCAGAAGCTACTACATTAAAAAAAAAAAAAAAGAATAATTCTACTGGATTTACCAGCAGGATAGTTTATTCATCCCTAAGAGAGTAGCAATTAAATCCATTAAAAGTAAAATATAGGTGAAGCTTAGAGAGATGCAGGATTCTTGGCTTAGTAGGTAGGAAAGCAAATGAAATTAAGTTTTATGCTGATAGTAACAATCTAAAACACTTTATGATGCTCTGAAGGCTATCTGTGGGCAAAAGACCTATGGTGCTTCTCAGATACTCACTGCTGATGGAACCACATTGATTATTAATAAGGACATGATCCTGGAGAGATGGGCTGAACACTTCCATAGTATTCTCAACAGATCATCATTAATGAATGCTGAAGCCAATGAACATAAACCTCAGGTTGAAGTCAATCCCTATGTAGTCACATTTCCAACCAAAGAAGAGGTTTTGAATGTCATTAGGTTTCTCTCCTGTGGCAAAGCACCTGGTGCTCATTCTGTTCAAGCTAAGATTTAGAATGTGGGGGGCTCCATTACTTATACAAAAGTTGACAAATTTCCCAGGTTACATGGCAAAAGGAGGTTATCTCTCAGTACCAGGATGCCTCTACCATTTATGTAAAGGCAAACAATTCAAATTTTCTGGGACAATCGTGGGGAGTCTCTCATTTAGTCATTGCTGGCAAGATTCTTGCCAGACTCTTTAATAGGATGATCCTTCACCTGGAAGATGGCCATTACCCCTGAGAGCTGATGTTGCTTCACAAAGGGCCAAGGAATGATAGAGACGGTGTTTGCTACCCAAAAACTCCAGGAGAAATGCAAGGAACAGAACAGAGGTCTGAAAGACACATTCATCAATCTGACCAAGGTCTTTGATACTGTCAATCATGAGGGCTTATGGAAAATCATGTGAAATTTGGTTGCTTGGAGAAGTTGATCAATACTGTACACAAATTTCATAATGGAATGCTTGCCTTGGTTCTGAATAATTGATGATGCTCCCAAGATTTCCCAGTCACCAATGCAGTGAAATAAGGTTGTGTGCTTGTCTCCGTAATTTTAGCATGATATTTTCAACAATACTTTCAGATGCCTTCAATGAGGACAAGGTCAGGTACTATACTATTAGTAAATTTTTAACCTGAGAAGGCTTCAAGCCAAGACTACAGTTGAGGAAAAGTTGGTGCATAATATTTTTTTCGTTGCAGATGATTGTGCACTCAGTGTAACAAAGTGTAGATCAGTTCTCTTCTCTTTGCAGTAATTTTCACCTAATAGTTAACACCAAGAAAACACAGATTCTCCACCAGCCAGCACCACACCATCCATATGTGGAGCCATTGGTTACAGCTACTGGATAAGTTCACTTATCTTGGCAGTATACTTTCTAGGGATGTACACATTGATAATGAGGCTGACACACACACATTCCAGAGCTATCTCAGCATCTGGGAGGCTCTGAAGAAAAATATGAGATAGAAGTTATATTATATGGGGGGCAGCTAGGTGGTGCAGTGGACAGAGCTCCGGCCTTGGAGTCAGGAGGACCTAAGTTCAAATCCATCCTCAGACACTTGACACTTACTAGCTTTGTGACCCTAGCAAGTTACTTAACACCAATTGTCTCACCAAAAAGAAAAAAAAAGTATTAGATGGAATACTAAACTGAAGGTCTAAAAAGCCATTGTGCGACCTCATTGTTGTATGTCTGTGAAACTTGGACGGTCTACCAGTACCATGGGAAGAAACTGGATCACTTCATTTGCATTGCTTTAGAAAGATTCTGAAGATCCTTTGGAAGGATAAAGTACTGGATATTGAGGTCTTCTCTCCCACCAGACTGCCAAGCATTCTGTCTTTACTGCAAAGAGTTCAACTCTGATGGGCTGGCCACATTGCTCAAATGACAAATGGATGCTTGCCTAAAAGAAATTGTTTTATTAATTAATTTATATTTAGTTTTCAACAATAACTTCTATAAGGTTTTGAGTTTTAAATTTTATCCCCTCTCCCCACCTCCCTGCCCAAGACAGCATGCCATCTGATACAGGCTCTACATATACATTCCAATTAAACATATTTTCATATTAGTCATGTTGTAAAGAAGAATTAGAACCAATAGGAGGAACTGCAAGAAAGAGAAAAGAAAAGAAAAGAAAAGAAAGAAAAGAAAAGAAAAGAAAAGAAAAGAAAAGAAAAGAAAAGAAGAGAAGAGAAAAGAAAAGAAAAGGAAAGAAAAGAAAAGAAAAGAAAAGAAAAGTAAAGAAAAGAACAAATAGTGTGCTTCAATCTGCATTTAAGCTCCATAGCTGTCCACCCCACCCCCGCCCCAGGTGTGTATAGAATTTTCCATCATAAGACTTTTGGAGGTGTCTTAGATTCTTGTATTTCTGAGAAGGGTTAAGTCTATCAATATTAGTCATCACACAACGTGGCTGTTACTGTGTACAACATCCTTCTGGTTCTGCTTACTTCACACAGCATCAGTCCATACAAGTCTTTGCAGGTTCTTCTGAAGTCCATTTTCTCACCATTTCTTACAGCACAATAGTATTCCATTACATTCCTATACCACAATTTGTTCAACCATTCCCCAACTGATGGGCATCTCCTCAATTTCCAATTTTTTGCCACTGCAAAAAAAAAAAAAAAAACAACTGTTACAAATATTGTTCATGTGGGTCCTTTTCCCATGATACCTTTGGGATGTAGTCCTAGAAGTGATATTGCTGGGTAAAAGGGTATGCACATGTTTATAGCCTTTTGGATATAGTTCCAAATTACTCTCCAAAATGGTTGGATCATTTCAGAACTCCACCAATAATGTATTAGTGTTCCAATGTTCCCACATCTTCTCCAACATTTATCGTTTCCCTGTTTTGTCATGTTGGCCAATCTGATAGGTATGTTGTGGTACCTCAGAGTTGTTTTGATTTGCATTTCTCTAATCAATCATGATTTAGAGCATTTCTACATGACTACAGATACCTTTAATTTATTTATCTGAAAACTGCCTGTTCATATCCTTTGGCCACTTATCAATTAGGGAATGACTTGTATTCTTATAAATTTGACTCAGTTCTCTATTTCAGAAAGGAAGCACTTATCAGAGGCACTGGTTGTATAAATTGTTTCCTAGTTTTCTGTGTCCCTCCTAATCTTGGTTGCATTGGCTTTATTTAAGCAAAAAAAAAATTCAATTTAATCTAATCAAAATTATCCATTTTGCATTTCATAATGTTCTCTATCTCTTGTTGGTCATAATTTCTTCTGTTTTCCATAAATCTGACAGTTAAACTATTCCTTACTCTCCCAGTTTACTTATACTATCAGTCTTTATATTTGAATCATGAACCCATTTTGACTTTATTTTGGTATATGGTGTAAGATTTTGGTCTATGCTTAATTTCTGCCATACTCTTTTATAGTTTTACCAGCAGTTTTTTTTCAAAAAGTTAGTTCTGATCCCAGAAACTAGGGTCTTAAGGTTTAACAAACAGTGGATTACTATAGTCACTGACTACAGTGTCTTCCTTGCCTAAGCTATTCCACTCATACACTACTCTATTTCTTAGTCAATATAATGTTGTTTTGATGATTGCTGCTTTATAATACATTTTAAGATCTGGAATGTCTAGGCCACCTTCCTCTGCATTTCTTTTCATTAGTTCAATTTTTGATAATTTGACTGATGTGGCACTGAATAAGTAAATTAATTTAGGTAGAATTGTCATTTTTATTATATTAGCTTGGAAAAGGATAGAGGAGGAAGATGAGGAGGATGAGGAAGACAAAGAGTAAGAGGATGATGATGAAGAAGATGATGAATAAAACTGTACTATATTCTATCTTAATGTGAATACCATACAGTAGGGGAAACACCTTTAAATGAAATACCTCTCCTTTGTGATGGTGTTGATTGTCCTCATTAGGCTTAATTGACTTCTAATGACTTAGCTTCTCACAAGCACTTCTAAATAGATGTTGTAACTGGTTTACATGAAATGGCCAGAGTTATCTGAGAACATCCAGAAACTATGTCAAAGTTATACATAAATCCAAACTTTTTTTTTTTTAATGAGAAAGTGTTCTCGTGTTCTCATGACTCTGCACTTTTGTTGTTGGTGTAAAGCAAAAGCATTTACAAATGTTTTCAGGCACTTTTTTTATTTGTAATGTGGTGTTCAACTATATGGTTATTGGCTAGAAAATTCTGGGTTATAAACTGTACATATCTATAGTTTTTAAAAACAACAAAAAACTCCACACCCCTAAACATATTCTTGGGGTCCAGGCTTGAAGGGGGCATGAGGCTCATCTTCCTTTCCTAAGGGGCTGCAATGCAAAGCCTATACTGTGAAGATAGATTGCACATACATTGCATTGGATGTCCATTTAACTTAAAAGTTGTCTTTGTGTACATACAGTGAAATAGCACCCAGCTCCCCTTCTTAGGTGTCACAAGGGTGGGGTCAGCTAGCATGAGAAAAGTGTCTGGAGTTTTGGTTTTCTTTTTATTTGAAATGTAGTAGTTTTAAATTGAAACTATAGAGTTATGCCTTGTATCAGTGAAACATAAATCCAGGGCAGTGATGCAAGTAAAGAAAAAAAAAAGCCTGTTCTTGACACAATCTGGAAAGGTTTTTTTTTTTATGTTTAGAATGCTTAAATGTCTTTTGAAGCAAAATAAACAGTATTACACTTAAAAAAATAAGAATGGGCATTGTTAAAAGACAATTTTATGGAGAAGTCACACAAGCCAACTACTCACATGGTAGTCAGAAGAAGAGATACATGGACACTCTCAAGGTCTCTCTGAAGGACTTTAGAATTTATTGTGTGACATAGGAGACACCAACACAGGACTGCTCAACATCAAAGAAGATGTTGTGCTCCATGAGCAAAGCAGAATTGAAGTAGATTAAAAGATACATGAGATGTGCAAATTTAGAGAATCCACCCCAAATGTTCACATTTGTGGTTAAAGTCAAACTGCTGATTGCGGTTTGTAATTCAGTTTTTGGATGTGCTATGAAAATCTTTGCTCACTTCTCACAAGCTTTAGCTGTGCCTATGGAAACATTACATAAGTTCATTGTGACATGGAAATAGTGCTAAAGACCATTACTAACAGATTCCTATTTATCCAGCATGATCATGAAAGAATGACATTGCTGCAGTACATTCTCTGGGCATTGGGAAGGTAATGGCTCACATTAATTTTCTTTCTGAATTATACACATTCTTTTGTTAGATACATTTCCTTTTATAACTAGGGGGAAAAAAGGCTTTCTTTACCTCCCTTTAGCACTATCAATGTCTCCATCACCACTGCTGCTCCATTTTGTACAATGCTAGGCAACGAAATAAAAGGTCCTCATATCATAGTTTGTACTCAACATTGTAACATATGTCAGAACAAAAGGAGAAAGCTAATTAAAACTCAAATTGTGATAGAAATAAATAGTAACTCTGTGCTCAGCAGAACTGTGTGATTCAGAGCAGAATTGTCAAGGAAGATATTAATTGTATTTTTAACTCATTCATAGATACTCAAGATAAACCAGAAAATACAGGTATAACCAATATCCATGTTATCATTATATATATACATACGCAAGATGTCTGGAAAAAGATCGAAAAAGATGAGGAGGATGAGGAAGACAAAGAGGAAGAGGAGGAGGATGAAGAAGATGAATAAAACAGTACCATATTCTATCTCCATGTGAATATCATACAGTAGGGGAAACAAATACAAATATACACATATATACATATACATACATGTGTGTATATGTGTATGTGTGTGTGTATATATATATATATATATATACATATATATGTGTAATTATTTGTATAACATTTTTCTTTATAAAGACTCTTATTTACCAATTCATGCACTGAATGCAAGAAACATTGAAAAAGCACATTTCATTTTCTCAGAACTATAACTACGGAGTGGTCAATTCGATAAATACTATCAAGTACCTATCATGTTCTGAGCATTATAAGAGACCCGAGAAAATGTAAAGATACATAAGATATGGTCCTTGCCTTGAGGCAGTTTATTGTTTAGTGAAAGGGAATAAGGCACATGCCCCAATAACTGCAATAAAAACAGAACATGATACTAGCATTATAGATGTATTAAAAAAAATGTGAGTTAAGAGAATGAAGCCTTTTCTAACTATGGCAAAATAGAAAGACAACAACAGAAGGGAGGTGAATTTGCAATCAATCAGTTAGAAAGCATTAATTAATCACCTACTATGTGCCAAATGCTATGCTAGGCACAGAGGAGATATATGTGTGTGTGTGTGTGTGTGTGTGTGTGTGTGTGTGTGTGTATGTAGAGACAGACAGATAGATAGATAGATAGATAGATAGATAGATAGATAGATAGATGGATAGATAGATAGACAGATATAGATATAGATAAAGATATAGATATAGATATACCTAATATCAAGGAGTTTATATTCTGTTAGAGGAGATATCAGGTACATAGGTAAGTATAGATGACACAAACGTAGAGAAAATAAATGCAAAATAATTAAAAGATAGTTTGGAAGAGCAGATGCTAACATTTCTGGATTAGGGGTGAGGGTATGATAGGGAAAATCAAGTAAAATTTCATGAAATTTAAGGTGCCCAAAGTACATCTTAAAGGGAGAAAGGGCCTCAATAAGAGAAGGTAAAGAAAGATTGCCCTCCAGGATGAAGAATAGCCACTTTTGAAAACATGGAGATTGAAGACAGAGTACAGTGTGTGAGGAATAGGGAGGAAGCTAATTTAAGTGGGTTACAATGGATGGTAGTGGGGGAAGATACATCTACTGAACATGGGAACATAGACTGGTGACAGGTTGTGATGTTTTGGAAAAAAGCTAAACAAAAGGGTTTACATTTTGTTTCAGAGATAATAGGAAGCCACTAGAGTTGATTGAATTAGGTAGCAGTAAGAGTTAAGTAAAATTACTTTGGCTCATGTGTATATATGAAGTGGTGAGAAACTTCAGGCAGGGAGATGAATTAAAAGAGTGTTGCAATAATATTAGAAAGAGGAGATGAAGGCCTGAACTTAGGTAGCACAAATGGAGAGAAACGGTCAGAGGCAAGAGATATTGTAGAGGTTGAAATGGTATTATTTGTTAGCAGATTACATGCATCTGGTGAGGAATATTGAGGAATTGAAAATAATGCATTTGAGAGACTGAAAGGATGCTGGTAACTCAACATAAACAGTGAAGTTGGATAGAAGGGACATTTTTGGAGAAACATATAGGATTTAGTTTGGGACACGTTGAATCTGAGATGTCTCTGGGACATCCAGTTTTAAATTCGCAATTGCTGAAATGTGATTAAATCTCATGAGAAATTTATGGGCTAGACACACACACACACACACACACACACACACACACACACAAACATACCAGGGAACTTCAGATGAAGAAGCTTTTCCTCTCAAAGCAGTTCTATATCTTCTCTGCAATTGAAAATCCTAAAATTGTCTAGAACACAGATGTTAAGTTACTGACCAAGGGTCATAAACTCAGAAAATATAGAAGACAGGATGTGAAAACAAGTCTTCTTGTCTCTGAGGCTGTCTCTCTACCCATTATGCCATGCTGTGTATAGACATATTCATATATGATTAGCATTTTGATAGGGAGATATATAAATTTTATTATCTATACCCATATCTATAAGTATCTATAGACATAGTTTTATAGATATCTATATTTACCAAATCTATAAAAAGCAACAACATATCTATATAGCAATAATAAAAACCAGAAGACATTAGGGGATCACAGAACCCTGTAGAGGATCCTCAATGAGATATTTTCTTGCTCAGAATACTTGTCTAGCCATTCACAGCAGAAAAATAAAATTGATGGAAAAATGCATAATTGCTCAGGTTATTAGCAATATTAATATATCTATAGTTATATGGATATATTCACACATATACACATATGCATATTTGCCTATATCCTGAGCAATTAAGTATGTTTATATACAAATATGTAGGTATATATGAATAGTATATATCTGTATATCTATACACACAAACACAAACACACACATATATACATATATGTATGTGTGTGCATATATATGTATATATATAGCAATATGTTATGACATGAACAGCTCTTATATTTATATTAAATATCTATGTCTACTTCTGTATATTTATCTACCAATCAATTATATATCTAACTTTTCTAGGCCTCAGTTTCCTCATCTTTAAAATTAGAGACCTTGACTCAATCACTTTTGAGTCCTACGCCAACACTAAATCATTGATCCTATGATTACGGTAATATTTATCTTTACTTTCTTGTTCATTTTGAATGTTGTTGATAGGTAAGAGGAATTATGTTTTGGTAAGAGAGATCATTTTGGCAAAAAATAATGAAATCATCCTGGCCATAAATGTAGGTTCTAGAACGGACTTTTTTTTTTTTTATCGTTGGTCACTAAAAATCTTCTAGCTTTATCTGCTTCCCTCCATAGCCATGCCCCTGCTGAATGGCAAATTAAACAATTTCAACAGATTTAGCAATGATACTGAGGCTGGAATATTTGTATCAAAGCTAAATTATATCCAAGCAGCATTAAAATTATAGCAAGATGATCTTTGTAATAAAAATGACATTTTTCAACAAAACACATTGTTTTTGAATCATGGGTGTGCTGGACCCAGCTCAAACTAGATCACCAGACCAACTGTTAAAACTTCAGTATGAATAATTATACTATGGAAATGAGCAATTGTGATCAATCAGGACTTAAGTTGTTTAATTGATTGTCTAGATTTAATAAAGTGATGGAGAAAAAGTAAATAATTCAGATTAAATTTAAATGTGTTGTGTGTACATTTATTTTCAGGGAATTAGTTAATGGTTGGAAGTGATGTGGTTAAGTAGGAAAAGCCCTGCAACAGTAGTTAGTTCATTTTAATTTTAGTCCCCAAAATTAGCTGTGATAAATGAAAATTTCTTTACCTGTCTGGAACTCAGTTCCCTCATCAATGAAATGGTGAAGCTTGATAATAATATTTAAAATAGTGTAATTGTGCTATTCTGGTTATATGCTCACAATTTCTGTATTACAACTGCTTATTTAATGTGCCACTTCTCAGTACTAATGGAAGAGGTTAGCTAATGTTCAATGAACCCCTAAAGGTAAAGAAACTAAAGCATACATGATTTGGGCATGAGGTATATATTTTGGATAAATTTATAAAATAAATTTTCATACTTGAAGGTGAGTTCCTTGAGGTCAGAGAATTATTTTTCCTTATATCCCTAGTGCTTAGTATAATATCAACGAGAAAAGCATTTATTACATATTTGTTTACCAACTCATCTGAAGCATATTCAACATCTGAAAGGTGGCTTACTTTGAATATTTAGCATCAACAGTTTTCTCAGGGCAACTACTATACATTTGGTATTTCCATGAATAATTCTTCTCAGTGCTTACATTTTACTCTCATTGGAATTATTTCAAAAAAGGAAGAATTGTATATGTGCATATATATATATATATATATATACATATATTATATGTACATATATATGTATATATACTATATATTATATACATAATATATAGTATATATACATATATATTATGTATATGTGTATGTGTGTGTGTGTGTGTGTGTGTGCATGTAACTCTCAGTTGAGTATAGAAACACCTCACACCCAATAGCAACATAAGAGAGAAAAGGTATAAAAAATATGGATTAGAGGGTGATATAAGAGAGGGTGGATTAAGGGAGAAAGTGGTGAGAAGCAAAACAGATTTTTGAGAAGGGACATGATAATACAAGAGACAAGGACAAATAGAAGAAAATAGAATGGAGGGAAATACACAGTCATTGTAACTGTGAATGTTAATGGGATGAGCTAAACCCATATAATTGAAACCCATAAAATGGGTTAGGAATCAGAATCCAACAATATGTTACATAAAAAAAAGTACATTTCAAATAGCAAAGCACACATACAGACTTAACATAAAGGACTGGAGCAGAATTTATTATGTTTCAGCTGAAGCAAAAAAGAAAGGTAGGAGTAGCAAACATGATCTGAGGAAAAAACAAACAAAGTAGACATAATTAAAAGAGATAATTACAAAAACTTTATTTTGCAAAAAGGTAGCATAGACAATGAAGTAGTATTTTTAAATGACAACTGATTTCTCTGTTAAAGGCCTCATTTCTCAAATATATAGGCAATGGAGTCAAATTTATAAAAAATAAGAGCCATTATCCAATTGATAAATGGTCAAAGGAAATGAACAGGCAATTTTCAGAAGAAGAAAACAAAGCTACATGTACTCATATAAAAACGCTCTAAATCATTATTGATTAGAAAAAAAGGAAAATTCACACCTGTCAGAAAGGACAAATACTGGAGGAAATTAGGGAAAATAGGCATATTAATGAATGTTGATGGCATACTGAACTGGTCTAACCATTCTAGAGAACAATATGGCACTATGCTGAAAGGAGTATAAAATTGTGTGTGCCCTTTGATCTAGCAATAACAATGTGAAGAAAAAAAGAGAAAAAATCAATTTACTTGATGATTTCACTTCATGTTTAAAAGGAACAATCAGTTGCACACAATAGATTTGCAGTTTCTTGTGCAATTTTTTTTTAAAAATTATACTGTCTTTTATGACTTCCTCAAAGACATGAAAAAGGAAAATAACCTTTATGTACAAAAATATTTATAATACCCCTTTTTATTGTGACAAAAAAATTAAAAATTGACAGGATGTTCATAAGTTGGGGAAAGGCAAAATAGGTTGTGGCATAGCTTTGTGATAGAGTACATTGTGCTTTGGGAAATGATGAGGGGGCTAGTTTCAGGAAAAAAAAACATGGCAAGACATCTATGAACTGATGTAAAATGAAGTAAGAAGAACTGATAGATCATTGTGTTCAGTAAAATTAATATTGTAATGATAATCAATTGTGAAAGACATGACTACTCTGATCAATACAAAGATCCAAGAGACTTCCAAAGGAGAAAAAATGGTATGCACGTCCAGAGTGAGAACTGATGCACTTTAATTGCAAAGTGAAATAGATCATATCTTATGATCATTTAGTAATTGGGGAATGGCTCTAAATTTTTTTTTTTGTAAATTAAAATTGATTCTCTGTATGTTTTAGAAATGAGGTCTTTATCAAGAAACTTACTTCAAATTTTTTTCAGTCATTTTTGATAACTGTATTTCCTTCCATCCTATCCCCTACATCATTTATTCTATTCTTCTTTTCCTTTCACCCTCTCCCTCAGAAGTGTTATGATTCTGACTACTCAGTTTCCCCAGTCTGCTTTCCCTTATATCACCCCTCCTCTCCCTTCTCTTGTCCCCTTTCCCTTTTACTTTCCTTTAGAGTTAGCAAGAAAGATTTCTATAGCCAAATGTATATGCATGTTATTCTCCCTTTGAGAAAATTCTGATGAGAGTAAGGTCAACTTCCAGTTACCTCACCCTTTATAGCTTCCATTGCAAAACCTTTTTCTTGCCTCTTTTATAAGAGATAATTTACCCCATTCTACTTCTCCCTTTCTCTTTCTACAAGTACATTTCTCTCACCCCTTAATTTTTTTTTATATATCACTCCTTCATACTCAACTCACACTTGTTTCCTCTGATTATATGTGCTCCTTCTCACTACCTTAATAGTTAGAAAAGTCTTACCAGTTACAAATATCATCTTCCCATGTAAGAATGCAGGCAGTTTAACCTTATTAAGTCCTTTATGATTTCTTTCTCCTGTTTACATTTTTCACACCTCTCTTGAGTCTTGTATTTGAAAAAAAAAATTCTATTTAGCTCTCATCTTTTCATTGAGAATGCTTGAAAGTCCTCTGTTAATATAAATTTTTTCCCCAGAAAGATTATACTCAGCTTTGCTGAGTAGGTGATTCTTGGCTGTAGTCCTAGCTCTTGTGCTTTATGGAATTTCATATCCCTAGCCCTCAGGAATTTTAATGTAGAAGCTGCTAAATCTTGTGTTATTCTGATTTTGGTTCCATGATAGTTGAATTGTTTATTTTGGTGTGCTCGCAATATTTTCTCCTTGACTTAGGAACTCCAGAATTTGGCCATAATTTTTCTAAGAGTCTCATTTTGGAATGTCTTTCAGGAGGTGATTGCTTGCTAGATTCTTTCAGTTTCTATTTTGCCCTCTGATTATAGAAGATCAGGGCAGGTTTCCTTGATAATTTCTTGAAAGATGTTATCTAGCCTCCTTTTTTTTTTTGATAATGGCTTTCAGATAGTCTAATAATTTGAAATTATTTATCCTTGGTCTATATTCTGGGTCACTTGTTTTGTCCAATGAGATATTTCACATTCTTTTCTATTTTTTCATTCATTGTTTTTGTTTTACTGTTTCTTGATTTCACATAAATTCATTAGCTTCCATTTGCTCCATTCGAATTATCAAGGAAGTATTTTCTTCAGTGAGCTTTCAGATTTCCTTTTCCATTTGGCCAATGCTGCTTTTTAAGGAATTCTTTCCCTCAATGGCTTCTTGGACCTCTTTTACCATTTGGCCTAATCTGTTTTCTAAGGTGTTATTTTCTTCAGTATTTTTTGTGTCTCCAAGCTATTGACTTGTTTTTAGTGATTTGCTTGCATCACTTTCATTTCTCATCCTAATTTTTCCTCTACCTCTCTTACTTGATTGTCAAAATATTTTTTTCTGCTCTCCCATTGTCTAAGACCAATTCATATTTTTCTTGGAGGCTTTGGATGTAGAAGCTTTGACTTTGTTGTCTTCTGAGTGTTTGTTTTGATTTGCCTTTTCACCATAGTAACTTTCAATAGTTTTTTTCCCCATTGTTTGCAGGTCATTTTCCCAGCTTATTGGTTCAGTTTCAACTCATTGTTAAGGTAGGGCCCTCCTTCTAGTGTGGAGGTACACTATCCCATACTTCAGGGGTTCAGTGCAACTGTGTTCAGATATAGCGCTAGGGACCTGTGAATTTTCAGTTCTTCCAAGGGGCATGCTTTAAGGAGAAATTTTTCCTACTCTCCTGACCTGTGCTTTGGTCTATGAGAGACCACAAGCACTCCTTTCTGCCATGGAACTGTAAGGAGGACCCCTCCTTAGCTGTGGCTGCAAGAACTGCTATGCTAATATTCCTCCTTACTCTGCAACTGTCACCTAAGACCTGCATCTGTTTACACACAAAGTAGCAGAGTCCTGCCTCAGAGCTAGCAAAGAGACTCCTGTAACCAGTTTTTAAACCCCTTTACCATTAGCGGATGGAGAGCTCTGGAAGCAGTCATTGCTGCTGCTGATTCATTCAACTTCAATGCCATCTCTTGGTTTTCTGTGGCTGCCTTTATGCTGGCATGGCTTGTGCTGGACTGGCCTCCACTCTCATCCAGGTAAGACAAACCCTTCCTGGCGATCTTTTAAGTTGTCTTTGTTGTCTGTGGGCCAAGAGGTCTGGAAACCCCAACTGCTGCCAGTTATTCATTCACTCTGAGGCCTACCCTGGAGCATTGAGCACTGAACTTCACTCCTCTCTCACCCTGGCACAACATATCTTTCCTGCAGACATACCAAGTTGTTTTGGGCTGGAAATGGGCTTCATTTTATCTTTTTGCGGGTTCCTCTGCTCTAGAATTTAGTCATTTTAAAGGCATGTTGAGGGGTTTGAGGGATAGCTCAAGTTGCCTTTATTCTGTTATCTTGGCTCCTCCTGCATATAAGTCTTTTTCCTTTTTTTTTTAATCACTTTGATGAAACAGCCCTAGAAGTGGTATTACTAGGACAAAAAGGTATTGATGATTATATAGCCTTGGACATAGCTCCAAATTGCTCTTCAGAATGGATGAATCAGTTCACAACTCCAACAACAATGCATTTAAAGTCTCATTTTTCCCACAACCCTTCCAACATTTGTCACTAATTTTCTCTGTCCTATTAGCCAAACTAATAGATAAGAGGTAGTACCTCAAAATTGTTTTAACTTACATTTCTCCAATCAATAGTGAGTTAGAATATTTTTTTATTTGACTATAAATAGCTTTGATTACTTCATCTAAAGACTGATAACATCTTTTAAACATTTATCAGTTGGGAAAAGTATCTTATTTTCATAAATTTGACTCAGTTTTTTATATATTTGAGAAATCAGGCCTTTACCAGAGAAACTTGCTTTAAGTTTTTTTTTTTTTTTACAATTACTATTCTTAACTGTATTTCTCTCAATCTTATTTCCCCACCCCTTTTATTCTATTCTCTCTATCCTTTCACTGTGTCCCTCCTCAAAAGGGTTTTGCTTCTGACTAGTTCTTCCCCAAACTGCCCTCCTATCATCCCTGCTCTTATCCCTTTCATCTCTTACTTTCCTGTAGGGTAAGGTAGATTTCTATACACATTTGAATGTGTTTATTTTTCCCTCTTTGAGCCAATTATGGCTGAGAGTAGGGTTCACTCACTGCCCCCCTCTTTCTTCTGCACTGTGAAAGATTTTTCTTGCCTCTTTCATGTGAGATAATTTACCCCATTCTACCTCTACTTTTCTCTTTATCCAAGTACATTTCTATTTCATCCCTCAATTTTGCCTTTTATGCTTCTCTTGTGTCTTGTGTTTGACACTCACAGTTTTTATTTATCTCTGTACTTTCATCAAGAAGTTTGAAAGTCCTCTATCTCATTGAATGCCCATTTCCCCCCTGAAAGATTATACTCAGTTTTGTTGGGCAGGTGCTCCTTGGTTGTAATCCCCGCTTAGCATTTCAGATCTCTTTTACCATTTGGCCTAGTCTGTTTTTATGGTTTTATTTTCTTCAGTATTTTTTTTATATCTCCTTTACCAAGCTGTAGAATCCTTTTTCATGATTTCCTTTCATTACTCTCATTTCTCTTCCCAGTTTTTGTTCTACCTCTTTTACTTGATTTTCAAAATCCTTTTTGTGGTCTTCCATGGCTTAAGACCAATTAACATTTTTCTTAGAGGTTTTGGATGTGGTAATTTTAATTATATATCTTCTTCTTAGTGTGTGTTTTGATCTTCCTCATCACCATAGTAATTTTCTATGGTCAGATACTTTTTTTCTGTTCTTTGCTCATTTTCCCTGCCTATTAATTGGCTTTCTAATCTTTGTTAAAGTAGGGTTCTGCTTCCGGGGTGGAGGGCACACTGTCCCAAGCTTCAGTGTTTTTGTGCAATTATGTTCAGAAATACCTCTAGGGACCTGTAAGTTTTCAGTTCTACTAAGGTGGTATGATCTAAGGAGAGATATTTACTCCTCTCCTGGTCTGTACTTTTGTCTGTGAGCAACCACAAACATACTTTTCTGTCCTGGAGCTGTGAGGAGGATAACCCCTCTACTGTGGCCACAAGCTCTGCTGTGCTACTGTTCCTCCTTCCCCTGCAACTGCTTCCCCTGGACAGTGGCCCAGATCCAAGTATAAGCAAAGCAACAGAGTACTGTCTCAGTGCTACCAGAAACACCCCTGTTATCTCCTTCTGACCTAGTTTTTTAATCCCTTTACTGTATGTATACTGAGAAGTCTGAAAGCAGTCAATACTGTTGCTTTTGCTGATTCAGTCACTCTCAAGGCCTGCTCCTGATTTATCGTGGCCAGGAATGGGCTGGTGCATCCTGTGCTGGACTGTAGTCCTCTATTACCCAGGTGAGAGAGACCCTTCTTGCCAAACTTCCAAGTTGTCTTGGGATGGAAATTTGCTTCATTCTGGCTTTCTGGGAGGTCTGCTACTCCAGAATTTATTTAGGGTCATCTTTAAAGGTCTTTGGAAGGGTGTGGGGTCAGGTGAGTCACAACCTTTACTCTTCCATCTTGTCTCTGCCTCCAGTCAGATTCATTTTCCAATTGATAGCTGGTTAAAATTTGGATGGGAATTTTCTTTAAAAGAAAACAAAAAGAAGATAAGATATAATCACTGATTATGTCAAAATATTCTAAATCTGTAACAGTAAGAAAAGCTCAAATTTAAATAATTCTGAACTACTATCTGACCCATATCAAGTTGACATAAATAATTAAAGATAACAAAATTAAATGCTAGTAAGGTTATGATAAAACAAACATGTTATTATACTGCTGGTTGAGCTGTGACTTGATCTAACATTTCACAAACAATATCGAGTTCTAAATGCAATATATGAAGTGGGACAGAATAAAGAGAATAGAACTAAAAGGACAACAAATCCATTGAAAACAATCATATTATGGGTGGAGTCAAGATGGTGGAGAGTGGCCAGTGTGTTGCCTGAGTTCTCCCTAGTTTCCTTCAGAAATAATGTTGAATCAAGCCCATAAATGGATTATGGAATGACAGAACCCACAAAAAGACAGAACAAAAAAATAAATTCCAGATTAAGTATATATAGAAGGAGGGGCACCTAGGTGATGCAATGGATAGAGCTCAAGCCTTGGAATCAGGAGGACCTGAGTTGAAATCTGGTCTCAGACATTTGACACTTACTAGCTGTGTGACCCTGGGTAAGTCACTTAACACTAATTGCCTCACACACACACACACAAAAGGAAAATATATATATATATATATAGAAGTACATCAGTAAAGGTCTGTCTCACTTGGGCAAAAGGGGAGCTACAGCTCAGCACATACAGTATCCAGGCAAGCCAGCAGGAGTCTCTTAGCCTCAGCACTGATCAGCACCTGAGGCCCCTCCATCTGGGCTCAGAAGACCAGCAATGAGGTCTTCAGCACTGCTGCAGAATGCACATTGTGAATGCCGGAAAACCAGCATAACAAGAGTGACTAGTTTGGGCCACCCAAAGACCAATGGGCAAATTGCAAGTATCTGATGACCCAGTATGGAAAGCCAATGATCAGGTTTCTGACTCCAAGCATAGGAAGCTTGTTATCATGCCCCCTGTCCCCTAGAAGCAGTGCACAATTTTAAAAGTCACAAAATACCCAAGGAAAATGAGAAAGAAACAGAAGAGATCCCTGACCTTAGAAAGCTACTATGGTGACAAAGAAGGTCAAAACACAAAATCAGAAGATAACAACAATATCAAGCCTGTATGTGAAATCTCGAACGTGAATATGAATTGGTCTCAAGTCAAAAAAGTGCTTTTGGAAGAGCTCAGAAAGGATTTTAAAAATCAAGTAAGAGAAGTAGAAGTAAAGTTAAGAAAAGAAATGAAAGTTATGTGTGAGAACTATGAAAAAAAAGAGTCAACAGCTTAGAAAAGGATGCACAAGAATTAAATGAAGAAAATAATTCCTTAAAAATAGAATTCAACAATCTTTCTAAAGTGTAAGTCTGGACTTCCACTTCCAGGAACCAAGATGGTGGAGTAGAAAGGTAGTCACTGTCACCCTCCCCTATCAACCTCTGAAAGCCTAGAAAATATGGCCCCAGGAAAAACCCTTGAACAGCTGAACCAGAAGAAAGATGGGGAGCAGGAGTCCAGTAGCCCAGGTAGCCTGAGGGATTAACAGGAAAGGCCCCTCTTGCCCTGGGGGAAAGGGAGCAGTATGGAAAGGGAGGTGTCCCCGCAAGCTAGTGGAAAGCCCCACTTTAGCACACAAGGAGGAGATCCTGAAACCCAGGTGGTGGAGCAGGCAAACACCAGCACCTGGACCTTCAAGTGCCTCATTGAGGGTGGGAGAACCAGTGGAAACCAGCTCAGAAAACTACCAAGTGCCTCGGCATTCTACAGCAAACCGGACTCCCAGGTCCTCAGCAAAAATAAGGGAAGTAGCACTACAAAGCACCTCAGGTGGGTAAATACCCTGCAACATTCATCAGAAAGTAGCTGAATAAAACTAAAGGAAAGGAAAATCAGGCACCCTAGAGTTGCCCTAGAGTTCCAGCCTTGATGATTCCAGCTCAACACAGGATAAGCTGACATAATCTTACAGCCTCTAATTGTCAACATCAGAAGCCCCAGAACACAAAGCCAGTGGTCAATACATAGGCTCCCAGTACAAAAAGCTTGGGTCAGTGCCCTCGGTTCCCCATCAGGAGAGATCAATCTCTTTAAAGGCCAGGGAATAAGGAAACACCATAATCAAAAAGAAACATACCATAGACTCATATTATGAGAACAGTGAAGATCAAGGCAGAAATTCTGAAGAGGACAACATTGTCAATAAAGCCACATCTCAAGAAGGGATTATGAACTGGTCTAAATCCCAAAAAGCCTTCTTAAAAGAGCTCAAGAAGGATTTTAAAAACCAAATGAGAGAGGTAGAAGAGTCCTTAAAAAATACAGTTGGCCAACTGGAAAAAAAGTACACTGAAGAAAACAAAGCCCTAAAGAATACAATTGGCCAAGTGAGGTAGTAGGTACAAAATCTAATAGAAGAAAACAATTTGTTAAAATTAGAATTGGGCAAATGGAAGCTAATGACTCTATAAGACAGCAAGAATCAGTCAAATAGAAACCAAAAAAAATGAAAAAAAGATGAAAATGTAAAATACCTCATTGGTAAAACAACTGACCTGGAAAATTAATCCAGGAGAGGCAATTCAAAAATTACTGTTCTACCTGAAAATCATGATAAAAAAAAAAAATAGCCTGGATAGTATCTTTCAGGAAATCATAAAAGAACACTGCCCTGAGGTCCTAGAACCAGAGTGTAAAGTAGAAATAGAAAGAATCCACTGATCACCTCCTGAAAGAGATCCCATATTGAAAATGCTAAGGAATATAGCTAAATTCCAGGTCAAGGAGAAAATACTGCAAACAGCCAAAAAGAAACAATTTAAGTATTATGGAACCAAAGTCAGAATTACACAGGACCTTGTAGCTTCTAAATTAAAAGACATAGTGTGTGGAATATGATATTCCATAAGGCAAAGGAGCTTGGATTACAACCAAGGATTAATTACCCAGCAAAAATTAGCATGATCTTTCAGGGTAGGAGATAGATATTCACAAAAATAAGGGATTTCTGAACCTTCCTGATGAAATGAAAAGAGCTCCACAGAAAATTTGATCTTCAAATACAAGTCTCAAGAAAGGCATAAAAAGCTAAATGGGACAGAAAGATACAATATGTTGTTAATAAGGGCAAACTGTTTACATCCCTACAAGGGAAGATGATACTTGCAGCTCTTGAGAACTGTATTGTTATTACACCATGTTAAAGGAGTATACATAAAGGGGGTGGGTATAAGTTGACTTCGATGTAATGATAAAAAACAATCTAATCAAGTGGGTTAAATGCATCCAAATAAGTGGATTTATCTGATCTAAGAAAAAGTCCTGAGAAAGGAGAAGGCAGAAAAAGGTAAATTACATTACAGGAAGACACAAAAGCCCATTCCAGCAGAGGGAAAGAAATTAGGCAGATGAGTATTGTTTGAACCTTACTTTGATCATATTTGGCTCAAGAAGGGAATAACAGAATCAGTTACATATAGAAATCTAACTTGCCCAATACATATTAGAAGGGAAAAGGGGAAAGAAAAGGGAGAGGGGAAAGAAGGGAGTGAAGAAGCAGTAAGGGTAAAGGGGAAGAAAAGGGAAAGGGCTAATAGAAGGGAGGAGGGACTGAGGGAATCAATGGTCAAAAGTAAAATGCTAATGAGGAGGGAAAAGGAGAAAAGAGAAAGAAAAGCATAAAGAGGGGGCAGAAATGGATTGAGAGAAAGACACAGATAGTAATCATAACCGAATATGAATGGGATGAACTCTCCCATAAAATGGAAGCAGATATCAGAATGAATTAAAAAACATAATTCCTACAATATGTTGTTTATAAGAAACATATTTGAAGTACAGGGATACACACAGAGTATAGGTAAAAGGCTGGAGCAGAATATATTATGCATTAGCTGAAGTAAAGAAAGCAGGGATAGTAATCCTGATCTCAGACAAAGCAAAAACAAAAATAGATCTTATCAAAAGAGATGAGGAAGAGGGGCAGCTATGGGCTCAGTGGATATAGCACTGGCCCTGAAATCAGGAAGACCTGAGTTCAAATCTGGCCTCAGACCAAACATTTGACTCTTACTAGCTGTGACCTGGGCAAGTCATTTAACCTTAATTGCCCCAAAAATAAAAAAGATAAGGAAGGAAACTACATCCTGCTAAAAGACACCATAGACAATGAAGTAATATAATTACTAAACATATATGCACCAAATGGCATAGCATCCAAATTCTTAGAGGAGAAGTTCAGGAAGTTACAAGAAGAAATAAGACAGCAAAACTAGTGGGGGACCTCAACCTCCCCCTACCTAAACTAGATAAATCTAACCACAAAATAAACAAGAAACAAGTTAAGGAGATAAATAGAACATTATGAAATATAGGTATGAAAAATAGGATTTAATATGAATTTAATAGAAATTTAATAGAAAATTTAATAGAATTTAAAAATGATCTACTGGGGAGGGTCCTGTAAAAGTAGAGTTGGCCAAACAGAAAAGGAGGTACAAAAGCTAACTGAAGAAAGTTATTCCTCACACACTAAAATGGTCAAGTGGAAGCTAACGTCTCTATGAGACATAAAGATTAGTGAAACAAAGTCAAAAGAATGAAAAGATAGAAAAAAATATGAAATCCCTCATTGGGAATATAGCAGAACCAGAATATACATTCAAGAGAAATAATTTAAGAATTCTTGGATTAGCAGAAAGCCATCATAAATTAAAGAAGATAAAAGAGCTTAGACAGCACATTTAAAGAAATTATCAAGAAAAACTGCTCTGATATCCTAGAACCAGAGGATAAAAATAGTTATTGAAAGAATCCACCAATCTCCTTCTGAAAGAGATCCCAAAATGAAAACACCAAGGAATATTGTAGTAAAATTCCACAATTAACAAGTCAAAGAGAAAATACTGCAAGCAGACAGAAAGAAGCAATTCAAATACCAGGGAGCCACAGTCAGGATTACACAGGACTTAACAGCTCCTGCATTAAAGTATCAGATGGCTTGGAATATGAAACTCCTGAAGTCAAAGGATCTTGGACTACAATCAAGAATCAACTTCCATCAAAATTGAGCATAATCTTCCAGGGTAAAAGATGGGCACTCAAAATTCCCTGAAGAAAAGACCAGGGCTGAAAAGACAATTTGGTCTTCAAATACAAGACTCAAGAGAAGCATACAAAAGTAAATGAGAGAGAAAAAATAAAACATTCTTACGTGGGAAGATGGCATTTGTAACTCTTAAGAACCAGATCTGTATTAGGGCAGTTAGAGTATATTTAGACACAGGGTGTGAGTATAAATTGGCTTTGATGTGGAGATAAAAAATAATTGGGGGGGGAATGTATTTTCCTGGGATAAAAGGAAAGGGAGAGACAGAATAAGGTAGATTCTTCACATGAAGAAGAGGAAAAGAGCTATTACTAGAGGAAAAGAAGAGAGGGAGTGAGCATAGTTTAAACTTATTCTTATTAGATTTGGCTCAAAGAGGTAATAACATACATACTCAATTGGCTACAGAACTTTATCTTTCTCTCTAGGGATGTAGCAGGGGAAAGGGGAAAGAAAAAAGAAAGAAGTAAAGCTGATAGAAGAGAGGACAAAAATAGGACGTCAAAGGAGAAAGAAATTGGGGGGCTAGTAGAAAGGAAGGCAGATGGAGGGAGGTGTGGTAAGAAGCAGAACACTTGTGAGGAAGGACAGGGTGAAAGGAAAGAGAAAAATATAAATATAGAGAGAAATAAGATTCAGTGAAATCAATAGTTAGTAATTATAACCATGAAGGTGAATGCAATGAATTCTCCCATAAAATGGAAGTGAATAGCAGAGTAGATTAAACCACAAAATCCTATAATGTGTTATTTACAAGAAACACATTTGAAACACCTAAGTACACAAAAGACAAATGTAAAAAGCTGGAGTATAATATACTATCTTCAACTGACATTGAAAAAAAGAGGGTAGGAATGATCTCAGACAAAGTAAAAGCAAAAATAAATCTAATTTGAAGAGATAAGGAAAGAAATTACATCTGGCTAAAAGCTAATATAGACAACAAAATAGTATCAATACTATATACATACATACATACACACACACACACACACACACACACACACACACACACACACACACCCCAAGTGATATACCATCCAATTTCTTAGAGGAGAAGTTAAATGAGTTATAAGAAGAAATAGAAAGCAAAATTATATTAATGGGGGACCTCAACTTCCCCCTCTTAGAATTAGATAAATTCTACCATAAAATAAACAAGAAACAAGCTAAGGAGGTGTTTTGTTTTTTTGGGTTTTTTTGGTTGAAAATAGGTGTGCCACCCTGAACAGCACTAAGGAGGTTGCTAATAGTTGTTTGCTCTTTGCATATAAGATCCTATATTATCTCTGTAGCCTCAGTTGGCAGTACCAATCTGGCAACCTTACTTAGGATAAACAGTAGTGTTTATCACTGCCCACAGTATCTCCTGAATTTCTAAGGACTGTGCTCAATGGTTATAGTAATTATTTCATTGCACCCTCACAAAAATCCTTTGATAATATTGTTTTTGTTCAGTCATTTTGGTTGTGTCCAACTCTTCATAACTCCATTTGAGGTTTTATTGGCAAAGATATTGGAGGAGATTTCCATTTCCTTCTCCATCTCATTTTACAGATGAGGAACTGAGACAAATAGGTTTAAGTGATTTGCCTAGCGTCACATAACCAGTACATGTCTGAGACCAGATTTGAACTTAGGTCTTCCTGACTCCAGGCCTGATACTCTACTGCACCATCTCTTCCAGGTTTTATTTGTGTATGCATGTGCATATGTGCAAGCAAATATGTACTTACATTTAATAAAAAACATACATATGAATATGTATATATATATATATATATCTGTGATTTGGTGAGTTGTGTCCACAACTTCTGAGCTTCTACTATTGTTATTGGCAAGAGGTCACAGAAAGAACATGTGGGGTCAGTGATGCAGTTTAAAGTATGGTCTGGCTCTTTATGTTTGCCGTAGTTCCATACGTGAATTGTGTCTTTATGCATTCACTTTATCTACTTAGAACATGCCCTAACTGTGGAATGCAAGGCTTTGTTCCTCTTATTACTTTTTAAAGCATACATAAACTTACATATTTCAATTGTGAAATTATTTGGGTTGTTAGACTATATCGACTGACTTTAAAGCTTTATATTGCAAGGACAATTTAGCTTCAGTGAAATTGCTCACTGCTTCAAAGTACCTAATTATAAATTAAAATACCTAGGTGTCTTTTTTTTCTTCCAGCTCAATTTCAGCATATTTTAATATAAAGTATATGTCTCTGTTAAACAGCATTATTGAGCAATTGTAGAATCCATGGTCATTCATTGCTCATTCATTACCAGTTTTCATTTATGGTTGAAATGAATATTTTCCTCAATTATATTTTTTAATCATTCCCAATCATCCTTTCTTTTTTTTTCCTTTAAGAGAATATTAAGCCTTGAGAAAATTCTTGCAGAGTAATAAAACCTCCATATTATTATACATGGGCTCCTTCACCATTATTACTGTAGGCACATTTTCTTTTTCTCTTTTCCTTTTTTGATTACCATGGACATTGATTTATGACCAATGAAATGCACAAATTGTATTTTAAAGACTTGAAATTCTATAATCTTTTTTGTATTGTTGATCTACCCTGTTCTTTATCTTTTGAAAGTTCATGTCCCTTGGAATTGAAAGAGATGTACAGTGGCTAGTGTAGCAAGAATATTAGCTAAATGTTTGTCTGAGATTAATGTATCATTTAAATGGCATTAGTGACACACTGAATCACACTGAAGTCAGCAAAGAACACTTGTAGGTTTGTTACTTCACTTGCTCCTTTTCTTTCAAATTCTTCATTAGTTTCCTTAAGACTCAATTTCCCCTGGAACTCTCATCACTGTCTTGTATTTGTGATCGATATTTCCTTTTTCAGGAATGGTGCAACAAAGAGGGGAAAAAAAGTTGAAGATTCCCTTCTAAGACCACTATTTAATGAGACACCTAGGTGTTTTAATTTTCAATTAGGTACTTTGAAGCATTGAGCAACTTCATTGAAGCTAACTCTAATTCACTGAACCATTCCCAGTGAATTTCTCAGGCATCAGGTCTGAGAATAGTCTTTGGAAGAATAGCCCCATTTAGATCTGACACTATGATTCTATTAAGAAAAGATTCCTTTTAATTCCGTAACAAAAATCACAACATTCTGTGAGGCATTAATGTGATATTAGAAGTAGTTTGCCTATTTACCTCATAGAACTTTATATTTTGTGGGGCTATTATTTACCTATATGCTTCTGAGCTCTCTTGAATCTGATGGGTGAAAGGGAGGATTGTTGGTGTATATCAGTACAAAATTGGGCCTTTTGTCCAGTCTTCTAAATATTACTGTGAAAGAATGTCAGCCTTTACATTGCAAAATACTAGGCATCTTTCCTTAAAGAATATGAAGTAAAGGAGGGTAAATGGACCTGAATTTGACATCATTAGAGAAAATGAACATCTATGAACTTTCTGTGTGATGTTCTTACTAGGAATGTGATGTACATAAACAAACTTTCCACAAGAGAACTTGAGAAGTTTCTGAATACACTTCTGAGAGAACCAACATCTCATAATGTCATGAAACTGCTTAAACACACTGAATGACAAAGAACTTCTGTATCAGAAGGGACTAAGAGGTCATCTGGTCCAATCCTTTTATTTTAGAGATGAGAAAACCATGACCCAGGAAAATAAAGTGTTACAATGACTTACCCAGTAGTGAGTTACAGAGGTACGTTTTGAACCAAGTTTCTCTGGCTATAAATCCAAAGTTCTTTTGAGTCTTCTCATTGCAAGGCCATTTAGGTTATGCAGTGGATGTAACACTAAGCCTGGAGTCAAGAAGACCTAGGCTCAAATCTGTCCTTAGACACTTACTAGCATCATGGCCTTGGTCAAGTCACTTAACTCTTGTCTCTCTCTGTTTCCTCAACTGTGAAATGGGAATAATAACAGCGTCTACCTCCCAGAAGTATTGTGAAGATCAAGTAGGATAATGTGTGTAAAGCACTTAGCACAGTGCCTGTCACAGCTTATTTCCTCCCCCTCATGACTCCTACTGTACCATTTTGTCTGTAATGATACTTGATACCACAGAGGTTCTGCAAAATAAAAGATACTGATTATAAGGAGAGGAAGCAGACCCTGTGAACACCGACGAGTAACCTCAAAAAGCCCATGATCTTCAAAATAACAGGAGTTATAGAAAGGAATCAACTTGGAGCCACAATATTAAGAGAGACATCAACAGGCAGGTAGATTGCACAGTGGTTAGAGCACAGGGCCTGGAGTCTGAGTTCTAATGTAGTTAATTCTAATTAGTTAGTTCTAATCTAGTTTTAATCTGAGTTCTAATCTAGCCACAGATACTTATTAGCTATGGGAAACTGATGATGTCACTTAAGATTGTCTCAGTTTTGTCATCTATAAAGTGAAAATTACACACTCTTACCTCACAGGGTTTTTGCTAGGATAAAATGAATCAAATGAGATCATATTTGTAGAATGTTTTACAAATCTTAGAATGTCATATAAATACTAGCTATTAACAGGCTTTACCCATTTGTATACCACCTTAAAGTCTGAAAAAACAACTGATAAATATTATCTCATGAGATTCAACTAAGTTTTGTTTTTTGGTGGATGGGTGAAGTTTCTATTTTACAAATTATGAACCTTAGGCAGATAGTGCTTAAGTGACTTGCTTAGATTCACTAGTTACAACTAGTAAGTATTTGTGTGTACATGTGTACAAAAGTTTTATATATATATATATATATATATATATATATATATATATATACACATATATATATACACATATATATATACATACATAAATAATACACATATTTATATAACAGCATATATGGTATATTACATATATAATGCATATGTGTGTATATATATATGTGAATTATATATGCATATATCAAGGTAAGTATGTGTGTATAAATACATGCATACATGCATACAGATATATATGATGATAATCAGAATTGAAAGGGACTTTAGTAATCAATTAGGCCAAACTCAGCCTTTTACAAATGATGAATCTGAAGTCCTGAGAGGCTCAGTGATTTATCTTTGCCCAAGGTCACATAAATAGAAAATGGAAGAGTTTAAAATTGAACCTAGCACATTTGACTGCAAATCCTATGGTCTTCCCAGTGAACCACATATATAAAAGTGTCTACTGTGCCTATAGAGACTCCTTGGTTGTCCCTATTAGGGAAAAGATATATGTGGTGAGTCTTATTTTTTATATATTGGTGAAAGGAGTTGTTTTCTCTCCCTGCCAGGATTAAAAAAAAAAAAATCACCTATACCAGGACACTATTAGGATAGAATAGAAATCTAGGATCATCCAGAAGAAAATCAAACTGAAATCCAATCCTCATATTTCCTGAAAAAGATTTGGAAAATATCACCTTCAATTTTTTCCCCTTAACCTCTTATCTTCTGTTTCCTGAACAAAGATTTAAAGAGGAAAATGGAAAAAGCAAAATTATCTCTTCCTGTCTAGGTATGAGTTAGCCAGATCTTGCTTTATTTTATTCCTCATCTCCATTTTTTTGATGGAGCATTGATAACCTGATTCATTGATATGGCTTCCTAAACAAAATTTTTACCAGGTATAAACCACTTTATTCAAAATGAAACAGGAGGATGCGTATTGCCCATTGAAGAACATGAAGAAATATCTTCCTTCAGAGAATGTTGAAAATGGTTTAAATTGTGAAATATGTAGAAGCTTTCTTCCTCAAAACATTTATTGAATAAACTTGTGAAATGAAAGTTTTTTAAATCCCTGTTTTCTGGGGACCAGACAAGAGGACTTTAGTTGAGTGACGAATAAAAGGGAAAACATTCTAAGAATTAGAAATATAAAAAATTTGTAGAGCCTGCCTTGGAAGGAAGTGACTTCATCTTCTCTAAAGGACTTTAATTAGAGAATGGCTGAGTATTCATTAAGAAGTGTAGTGTTGATTCTTGGTCTGATATAGATTGAACCAGGTAGTCTCTTGGGGAGTTTTAAATCCTCTAAGTTATTTTTAAAAAAATTTTCTAAGTCATAGCTCTCCTGCTTTGTGAAACATTCAATTGTAGTCAAGGATGATATATGGTCATCCTGACTCTTCATTTTCTTTACTGGATACAGAGTGAGCCATGACAAAGCGTTGCCAGGAAAATCTCTATGGGTTTACTCAAGGAAAGAGAATAATATCTCCGTTTCCTGCACAGCCCATTTGACCAAACACACCTACTTGCAGACCCAATAGTGAATAGGCAAAAGTCCAGACTGGCATTCTTAACAACTTCAGTTCCCACACCTTGACAATACTAACTTCGTTCATTCCTATAAAAATAGTTGACTGAATATATAATACCATCCAATTACTAAATCTGAAGCAACCATTTATACTGATTTGCAAAATATCTCTGTATTTTAAATGGAACAGTATTTCTAAATATCCAACTCTACTGGGTACAATATTTAGTGTTCAGCAGCAAATAGGATAAATAATGCCTAGAATAGTAAGTTCTTAAGAAAATATTTTTAATTGAATTAATTGTATGGACTATTCCCCTAAAAACAAGACTGTCTCTTTTCCAAGTTCTTTCTCTCCCTCTTCTTCTAATATCTTCTAACAACATAAGAGTTTGTACCCTAACCAATCAAAAAACAATGTCATAGATTTATAGATGGAAATGAGCTTAAAGGTCATCCAATTGAACCTTTTCATGTTACAGGTAAAGAAAGTAAATTCCAAAGAGGTTATTTGTCCTAACTCACACAGGTAATAAGTGGTAGAGCTAGAATTTAAACCCAAGTCCTTAGAATTCCAAATGTGGTGCTTTTATTTTCTGTCTTGCATAATTGCTAATGGTACTTTAGGTATTTAACTCCCAAATTCCTTGAAGGTAGTCTGCTATTATCCAACTGTAATAGCCTTTTTTACCCCCAAAAAATGGCCTAATGTAAATGTCAAATCTTAAAATAATGTTGAATTTAGGAAATTTTTCATCTATTTCAAGAGATGATCCATGGCAATATGAATATCATTCAGATATAATAATTCCTTTTCAGTAGAGCTTTAACTAGTCAAAGAATTTTGAAATTGCTTCCAACATGCAATAGCCTGGATACCAATTCCTCTTCCTTTGTACTGTTAATAAACCAGTCTAGCTGGTAAAATTTACCTTAGTTTTTCAGTGTATTCTGTTATCACTCTACTGTGTGAGGGTGAAGCGATCCCAAATATAAAAAGCTCTTTTATGTTAAATTAAACTGGACAAATTTTTTCTGCTCAGAAGATGGTAGCCGCTGATTTCTTCCATTTACGTGCAGAAGATTCTGACATTAAATGAAGCTACCACAGAGTGATCGAACTATGAAGATTGCAATGATGATAATGGGCCTTCTAGTCAAAAGTCTACAACTTTTACTATCTGTTTTTATTGTTGCTGCTTCTGCTATTGCTACCACTGCTGCTGCTAACACTGTTTTTTGTGACTTTCTTGGTAGTGTCAATTTTTGAAGGTTATACTATGTTATACTATTGAAAGGGTCAGTAATCAAATGGTGAGACTGTAAGAATATAACTCATACATACATAATGCATACATACAATGTATTATGATGCTAATCAATTTAAGTCCATTAAATATTCAACTTTTAAGTTTTTCCCCTAAGTAGGCCCCAAGGTACTCACTTCTCCCTCCATTATAGCACAAGGGAGAAATATGCAGGAGTTTTTAATCCCATGTTAGAGTTAACCCATATTCATTTAAACACCATTTGGGAAAAGGGTCCTTAACCTGTTTTATGTCATGGACCCCTGTGGCTGTCTAGTAAAGTCAACGGGCCCCTTCTCAGAATAATGCCTTTAAATGAATAAAATAAAATATGTATCATTACAAGGAAAATCAATTATATTGAAATAGTTATCAAATATTAAACAAAAACAAATTCACTTACCCTAGGCTAAGAGTAATTTAATCTCTGTTATACAGTAAGCAATAAAAGGACCTTGGAACTACATATTATCAGTCAAGAGGCAATTTAACTAAATCTGGAGCAAAGTACTAGCTACCTCCTGTTATCTCACTGACTCAGACCAGCTCATTGATTTTCTCTGACTCTCCAGCAATAGACACAGCTCAGTGAATCTCTTTCTAGGGTGCCCTGGAATACACAGATAAGATCTAACTTCTCTGCACTCAAAAGTGAATGGAGAGGTCCTAAAAGAAACCTCACAACTCATATGACTGGACAGTAGTGCTTGATATCAGTTTCAATTGTGTTATACATTTTCCCCCATTGAAAAATGATTTTCCTCATGAAAACAGAGTGAACTATTCAGAACAGGTCACCAGTATAAAAATATGGTAGCAATTGATTCTCACTGACACCTGGCTAGCAAAAAAGAAATCATCTGTCACATTTGCATGAATACATTTATTTCTCTTTCTTCATTCACATCTTTGTGCTTTCTTCTTTCCAATGTATTTATCTCTGTATGTCTTTTCATTTTGAGCTTAGCTTTTTTCTATGTGCACATGGTTGTCCTTAAGTTAACCTGTTCCTCATTTTGGGAGCTCCTTCTGTTGAAGCCAATATTAACCAATCTATAACTTAGAGTATTAGTGAGGTCCCTGAGGTTCACAAAAGGTAAGTGGTTTGTCCATGGTCACATAGCTATCGTGCCACAAAAGGATTATGAACTCAGGTCTTGCTGACTCCATATCTAGCACTTTACACAATATATCATGCTATTTCTCTAGTTGTGTTTATCCTTTATCAAATATCCAAATATCTGCATGAGCTAAGAAATCAGGTAATCATATTACGTGTACATCATTAGTAGAATGAATATTGTTATGAAATTAGACATTTAACATTACCTTTTCAATTTACTTTTAACTTAATTAAAGTTACACGTTTGATAAAACTGTCCTTTTGAAAAACATGTTCTAGGGGACTTCTGCTTCTGGGAGCCAACATGGTGGAGTAAAAAGGTAGTTGCTCTCACCCTTCTCTATCAATTTCTGAAAACCCAGAAAATATCACCCCAGGGGTAAAAAAAACCCAGGAACAGCTGAACTAGAAGAAACATGGGGAAAAGCAATTCAGCAGCCCAGAAAACAGGTCTCCCAATGCCTCAGCAAAAATAAGGGAAGCAGAACTACAAAGTGCCCCAGGCAGATAAGCACCCTGCAGCATTAATCTGAAAGGAGCTGAAGAAAGCAACCTAGAGTCTTCCTAAAGTCCTAGACTTGCTGATGACAAACCAACACCAGGTAAATTGTCAGAATCCTACAGCCTCCACCTGTCAATCAGGAGGAGATCCTGAAGCCCAGGTGGTAGAGCAGGCAAACACCAACACCTGGAACTCCAAGTGGCTCAGTGAGGGTGGGGGAATGATGGAAACCAGCTCAGAAAACCAATAGATGCCTTGGCACTCTACCACAAAGGAATCTCCCAGTACATTAGCAGAAAGGAGGGAAGCAGAATTACAAGGGGCCCCAGGCTGATAAATACCCTGAAGCACCCATGTAAAAGAAGCTGAAGAAAGGTAAAGGAAAGGAAAATCAAGCAACCTAGAATTGCCTGAAAGTTCCAGCCTTGCTGATTCCAGCCCAACATGAGGTAAGCTGCCAAAACCCTACAGCCTCCAATTGCCAACATAAGAGGCCCCAGCACACAAAGCCAGTGACCAAGACCTAGGCTCCCAACACAAGAAGCTTGGGTCAGTGCCCTCTGTTCCCCAGCAGGAGAGCTCAATTTCTTTAAAGGCCAGGGAATAAAGAAACCATGAGTAAAAAGAAATGTACCATAGATTCATATTACAAGAAGAGTGAAGATCAATACAGAAATTCTGAAGAGGACAACATTGTCAACAAACCCACATCTGCAACATGAAAAGGAAACATGAACTGGTCTGAAGCCCAAAAAGTCTTCTTAGAAGAGCTCAAGAAGGATTTTAAAAACCTAATGTGAGAGGTAGAAGAGTCCTTTAAAAATACAATTGGCCAATTGGAAAAAAGTACACTGAAGAAAATAAGTCCCTAAAAAACACAATTGGAAAACTGGAAAAAAAGTACACTGAAGAAAACAAATCCCTTAAAAATACAATTGACCAATTGAAGAAGGAAGTACAAAAACTAACAGAAGACAATAATCTGTTAAAAACTAGAATTAGGCAAATGGAAACTAATGAGTCTATGACAGAGCAAGAATCAGTCAAACAGAAACAAAAAAGTGAAAAAATACATGAAAACATAAAATACCTCAATGATAAAACAACCAACCTGGAAAATTGATTCAGGACAGACAATTTAAAAATCATTAGATGACCTGAAAATCATGATGAAAAAAAGAGCCTGGAGAGTATCTTTCAGGAAATCATAAAGGAAAACTGCCCAGAAGTTAGGAGCAAAATAAAAAAAAAAACATAATAAGAGTATACCACTCACCACCTGAAAGAGATGCCAAATTGACAACACCAAGGAATATAATTCCAAAATCACCAGATGAAAGAGAAGATGCTGCAAGCAGCCAGAAAGAAACAATTTAAATACCATCGAACCACAGTCAGGATTACATGGGACCTTGCAGCTTCTGCGTTAAAAGACCACAGGGCGTGGAACATATTCCATAAGGCAAAGGAGCTTGCATTGCAGCCAAGGATCAACCACCCTGAAAAAATGAGCATGATTTTTCAAGGGAGGAGATGGATATTCAATGAAATAGGGGACTTCCAAACCTTCCTCATAAAAAGACCAGAGCTCAACAAAAAATTTGATCTTCAAGTACAAGATTCAAGAAAGACATAAAAAGGTAAATGGGACAGAAAGATACAAAATGTTGTTAATAAGGGTGGACTGTTTACATCCCTACAAGGGAAGATGACACTTGCAACTCTTGAGAACTGTATTATTATTACACCATGTTAAAGGAGTATACATAAAGGGGGTGGATATTAGTTGACTTTGATGTAATGATAAAAAAAAATCTAATCAAGTGGGTTAAATGGATCCAAGTAAGTGGATTAGTCTGATCTTAGAAAATGTACTGAGAAAGGAGGAGGCAGACAAGGGTAAATTACATTACAGGAAAAGACAAAATCCTATTACAGCAGAGGGAAAGAAGGGAGGGGGTGAGCATTGTTTGAACCTTACTCTCATCAGATTTGGCTCAAGAAGGGAATAACATAATCAGTTAGGTGTAGAAATCTAACTTGCCCTATAGGCAGTAGGAGGGAAAAGGGGAAAGAAAAGGGAGGGGGGAGAGAAGGGAGGGAAGAAGCAGTAAGGGCAAAGGGGAAGAAAAGGGAAAGGGATAATAGAAGGGAGGAAAGACTGAAGATGGCAGTGGTCAAAAGCAAAACACTAGGGGGGGAAAGGAGAAAGGAGAAAGAAAAGCTTAAAGGGGGGTGGGGGGAAGGATGGAGAAAAAGACACAGATAGTAATCATAACTGTGAAAGCTGAATCGCTATCTTTTTTTTTCTTTCTGTTAAGTTTTGTTTCCTCTTTCTGATGGTTCCTCTTATTGGTTTTAATTTTTACTTACAACTTCACTAATAGGAAAATATGCTTAATAGGAATGTAAATGTATATCCTGCACCGTGTTGGTGAGGGTGGCAGGGAGGAAGGAGAAGAAAAATTTTTAAGCTCAAAAGCATGTGTAAGTGATTGTTGATAAATGAAAATAAATTAAAAAAATAGAATTTTTAAAAGGAGTTTAAAAAAAAACTCTTGGGTCAGGGCAGTTAGGTGGCACAGTGGATAGAGCGTTGGCTCTGGATTTGGGAGGACCTAAGTTCAAATCAGGCCTCAGACACAAAACACTTACTGACTGTGTGACCCTGGGCATATCACTTAACCCCACTGCCTAGCCAAGAAGAACAAAAAATAAATAAATAAACAAACAGACAAACAAACAAACAAACGAATGGATAGATAGATAGATAGATAGATAGATAGATAGATAGATAGATAGATAGATAAATGAAAGGAAACTCTTGGGTGCAGTGGAACTAGATTGAAATGTAATTGAGAAATGTTTATCAAAATAAATAAACATATAACATGATAATATTAAATAATATTAAAAAAAGATAATACTAAAAAAGAAAACAAAAACATGTTCTAAGAACCATATGGAAGGCTATCCCATATCACTAATCATTACAAAAATGTAAATCAAAACAACTCTAAGGTTTTACTTCACACCAATCTCATCGAGAAAGATGACAAAAGCAAAACCAAAATTGTCAACATTGACAATTACACTAATTATAATGTTGATAGAATTGTTAACCGAAGAAGTCTGATCCAGAAAGATCCCAGGTAAATATCAAAATATTAAATGCAATGTTTTTTTTTTATTAGCACAGAACTAGAAGCAAAGTAGATGCCTATTTTTTAAGGAATGAGTCAACAAATTATGCCCCACAACTTAATATTTTTGTAATATAAATTATGGATATGAAAAATGCATAAATGTTTGAGAAGATATATTAACATATTTAAGTTAAATTAAGAACTGTGAAATGATATGTATAATGACAACAGCTGTATAAATGGAAAGAAAAGTAGTAATTTAAAAAAAAAAGTTCAATAACAAAAACTTGTCCCGAAGAAACAAACAAATAATTCAGTTTCATCTCATCTTTTCATATGTAGCGGCTGTGGATATGAAAATGTGTGTTATACTTAACCTAGGTTTATATGTTGCTTACCTTTTTGGAACTAATCCTTCCCCCTTTCATTTTATTCTTTGTTATAAAGAATATCTTTCTGGGAAGGAAAGAGAAAAGGATGAATTTATGTGTTGAGTGTTTGGCACCTGTTCCGATCACCTAAGATGGATGCAGTGACACTATAGGCCAATGCAGAACATCCACACATGGTCTAATCTTCCCATAAGTTGGTTCTTGACATCTCCCACATGGGAGGCATATATCTAATCTAGGCATATATCAGATTACCATTTACACATGGAAATGAAAGTGATGCAAAAATAACAAATACGAACATTTTTTTTAAAGTACCACACATTAAACCATCATAAATACGTGTGTATCTTTCAACCACTTATTTTTGGGGAGTGATTCTTTGTCTTATATATTTCTGTTATTTCCCTATATATCCTGGAGATCAGATTTTTATGAGATATACTTGATGTAATGAACAAAGCAGTATATCCATGATCTATCTATCCATGACCTATCTATCTACCCATCTTCATTTGATCCTCATAACAACTCTGACAGGCTTTCCAGACACTATTACATATCTTTTATAGATTGGAATACTGTGATTCAGAGAGGCTGACTTGTCCAGACTCACGTAGCTGTATTAAAACCAGGGATTCAAACCTAAATATCTTCCAACTGCAAATACAGCATTCTTCCTATCATACCATACACCTTATCATGGTAAATGAGACATGTGACCTAAAGTCAAGTAAAGGTCATAGCAAACCTAAGAGGTGCCACAGTGCTGGAGAAAGCAAAATTTTTCTGTTCATTAAAAAAAGGGGAAAGGATAGATATTATACAAAATTAGAATTCCTAATTTAGAGTCCAGGAAAACATGTAGAATGTGTTGTTAAAGGGATAAGAAGAAGTTTGTGAGAAGTAAGAAAAGTAAATCCTTCATGATAAATCTAGCTTTATAATACTCAAGTCATACATGGCTAACCTAATATCCTCTTCTGACAGGATTACTCCTTGGAGGGCTGTAGAAATAACATACCTAGATTTCAGCAAAACATGAGACAAAATTTTTCATTGTTTTCTACAGATAATATATGTGGATGTGGGCTCATTAGGTTGAAGTTTGATGGAATTAAAATTCTTTAGATGAATAATCTCTTTAATTAATGGGTTGATATCAATTTGGAAGAATGACTGTATCTTCCAGTCATCCCTGCCTACCCCAGGCCCCAGGTGTAATGCTATGCTGCTCCACATCTTTACGAGTGTATCAAAGAAGAAATTGGTGGAGTGCTTATTTAATTTTCCATTAACAGGATGATGTGAAGGATAGCTAATGGGGATGGAGCCAAGCTGGCTGAGTAAAAGCAGTGACTTGCATGAGCTCTCCCCCAAAACCCTCCAAATACCTGTAAAAATGGCTCTAAATATATTCTAAAGCAACAGAAACCACAAAAAGACAGAGTAAAAGAAATTTCCAGCCGAAGACAACCTGGATGGTTGATCAGAAAGGTATATTGTGGTAACAAAAAACAAACAAACAAACAAAAAAGGTATATCATACTAAGAGAGGAACACAGTTAGGCATGGATGTGCAGGCCTCAGGGAAGCTGGAACAGACCTCAGAGGACTGAATAGCAGGCAGCTGTGGCAGATTCCAGACTTCTTAACCCAAAAATGCCAAAGACAAACTTGAAGGTCAATAGGAAAAGTCTCTTTCTGCGGAGGTGAGAGAGAAGTGCAGTGCAGTTCTAGCCCCAGTCCATGAACATGGACCCAAGGTGGCAGCTATCTCCTGAACCTCTGGCCTTTAGACTGAGGGGGGATTTGAGTGGCTGATCAGAGGGGATTTCAGGGATCTTTTTGCTGGTGCAGGATTCTCTTGCTTTGCCTGTGTTTGGGTCTGGGTCACAGTTCAGGATGGCAGTCCTGGGGCTAGAAGGAGTGCTGGCTTGTTGCAGCTTATAGTGGCAGTACAGAGTAAATCCTCCTCACAGTTCCAAGACAGAAAAGAGTGCTTGTGGTCACTCATAGACCAGAGCACAGTCCAGGAAAGGAGAAAACACCTCGCCCTTGATCATAGAACCTTGGAAGAACTGAAAATTTTCAGGTTGCCAGAAGTATCTCTGAAAACAGGTGAGGAAAACCCCTGAAGCTTGGGACAGTTCATTCCGCACACTGGAAGCAGATACCTACCTTAACAAAGAGTTTATAACTCAAGTAATTGGCTTGGATCATGAGCAAGCAGCAAAAAAAGAATCAGACTATAAAATATGTGTTTGGTAACAAAGAAGATCAAAACATAAAACCAGAAGAAGATGAGAAATTCAAAGCCCCAACATCCAAAGCCTTCAAGAAAAATATGAATTTGTCCCAGGCCATGGAGGAGCTCAAAAATGAATTTGAGAATCAAGTAAGAGAAGTAGAGGAAAAACTGAGAGTGATGCCAGAAAATCACACACACACACACACACACACACACAAAACACAACAAAAAACAAACAAAAAACAAGTGAACAGCTTGCTAAAGAAGATCCAAAAAAATACTGAAGAAAATAACACCTTTAAAAATAGCCTAACCCAAATGGCAAAAGAAGTCCAAAATGCCAATGAGGAGAAGAATGCCTTAAAAGCAGAATTGGCCAAATCAAAAAAAAAGTCCAAAAGCTTACTGAAGAAACTACTTCTTTAAAAATTAGAATAGAGCAGTTGGAAGCTAGTGACTTTATGAGAAATCAAGACACTGTAAAACAAATTCAAAATAATTGAAAAAAAAACAGAATACAATGTGAAATCTCATTGAAAAATAACTGACCTGGAAAATAGTTCTGGAGGAGAGAATTTAAAAATTATTGGACTATCTGAAAGCCATGATCAAAAAAAGAGCCTAGACATCATCTTTCAATAAATGATCAAGGAAAACTGACCTGTTGTTTTAGAACCAGAGGGCAAAATAGAAATTGAAAAAATTCACCAATCTCCTGAAAAAGATCCCCAAAGGAAAACTCCTAGGAATATTGTAGCCAAATTCCAGAGTTCCCGGGTTAAGGAGAAAATATTACGAGCAGCCAGAAAGAAACAATTCAAGTATTGGGAATATGGTATTCCAGAGGTCAAAGGAGATAGGATTACAACCAAGAACACCTTCCCAGCAAAACTGAGGGGGAAAAGTGGCCATTCAATGAAATAGGAGATTTTCAAGCATTCCTTAGGAGAAGACCAGAGCTGAATATAAAATTTGACTTTCAAATAGAAGACTCAAGTGAAATATGGAAGAAGTAAAAGGGAAAGAGAAATCATAAGAGACTTATTAAGGTTGAACTGTTTACGTTCCTGCTGCAAAAGATGATATTTGTAACCCATGAGTCCTTTGTCAGTATTAGGGTACTGGGAGGAAAAATTATATGTATGTGTAGATAGATATATAGATGGCACAGGGTGAGTTGAAGATGAAGGAGTGATATCTGGAAAATAAAATTAAGGGGTAAGAGAGGATTATACTGGGAGAAGTAGAAAGGGAGAGGTAGAATGGGGTAAATTATCTCACATAAAACAGACAAGAAAAGGCTTTTATAGTGGAGGGGAAACAGGGGAAGGTGAAAGGGAATGAGTGAATCTTATTGTCATCAGATTTGGCTTAAGGAGAGAATAACATAAACACTCAATTGGGTATGGAGATCTATCTTACCCTACAGAAAATACGAGGCAAAGGGGAGAAGAGAGCAGGAGGATGATAGAGGGTAGGGCATATTGGGAAAAAGGGTAATCAGAAGCAAACACTTCTAGAGAGGAACAGAGTCAAAAGAGAGAATAGAATAAATGGGTGGGGATATGATGAAGGGAAATATATTCAGTTTTTCACAACATGACTACTATGGAAGTTTTTAGCATGACTGCACATGTATAACCTGTATCAAGTTGCTTGCCTTCTCAATGAGGGTGGGTGGGGAGTGAGGAAGGGAGAAGATTTGTAACCCAAAAATTTAAAAACAAAAGATAAAAAATAAATGAATAAAAATGTAAAAAAAAATGTTTTCTCACAAAAAAGTGTAGCTAATACTTTCTATTGTGTAATGGGGATTCAAAAACATCTGAAAAACCTACATCAATGACTCAACTCTAAGAAGTTAAAAGTTAATAGGAATAAATTTAAAGTGATATATTTGGTCATAAAAATCAATTCCTCAAGTACAAGATGGGTAGGAATTACTAGAATATGTTTCATGCAAAAATGATAAAATTTGGTGATAAAGAAATGGAATATGAATTAATACTATGACGTAACAGTCAAAAATGTTCATGTAATGCTGGGTATCAAGAGATACATAGTATCTTTACTGATGTATGTCAAAGTCTTACTGTCCACATCTTTGGCCAGACTACAATTGAACTATCACATTCAATTCTGGGTACCATAATTTAGGAAAGACATTCACATGCTAGAGCTCACACTGTGGAGGGAAACTAGGATCTTAAGGGAGATAGAGATCATGAAATTTAATTGAAAAAACTAGGGATATTGGACTTGGAGAAGACAGCTACTTCTCTCTCAACTCCCAAACCTCAAAACATTCTCATTTTTGAAACATATTAAAAAAGAAGTACATATTCTAAAGTAGAATAGTTTAGATTGAAATTGACTAAGATCTTTCAACCTTGATTTTGTGAGTCTATACTACAATTGAGTGGCTTGCACTTTGCCAGTCTTGTCATAAAACAGAATGGGAGAAGACATTTACTTTGACAATGCTTATCATTGGCCTTGTTACTTCTTCTTTTTTTTTTTGGCCTTGTTACTTCTAATACTAACACTGAAGTTATGTAACTGGGCTTTGATACTTTAGTGACTCAGTGACTTCATCACTGTGGATAATTCCTCCACTAGTATAAATGATAACCTTTACATATATATTTTTTTATTTTGTGTAGATTTTGTTCATAATTTCCCACAAATCCTTAATAGGAAGACCTTCTTGACATAATTATAGCTTTCCTTTTTCTCTTTTAAAATATCAGGATAATAGTTTATCACTCAACCCAACCTATCCATTTGCACTTCAATTCCTTAGTCAACCAACTATCAAACAACATTTATTAAATGTCCATTACATATGTGTATACATATGTATATTATATAGATAGATAAAAGGAAGTGGATCTGTCATACAATTCTTGGATGTATATACAAAGAACACACACACATATATGTACGTATGTAAGTGCATTTGTGTGTCATCTTTTATATCACTTCTTGCTCAGTGTAAAGGAAAAGAAAATCTAATAATTAAATCGGTCCCAAAGTAGAATGGAGAGCTTTAAGAGCTTGTCATTCATAATGTGATACCACCTCATATCTGCCATTCATTTTCAGATAATGCTTTGAGTTAATTTGTCATATTAATTCTTCCAATATAGCTGTAATGCATAATTCATGGAGATTCACAAACATAATGTCACTGGGAGATTATTAGTGTTAAAGAGATAGGATTTTTTAGCAATGATGTAATTGGGATCATTGAAAGTGCTCAGTTTTCTAAATGTGTTACATCTTGATCTCCTATTCTGATGCTATTGTAGACCCAACTTATTATGTGTATGCTGAGCTTACCCAAAATATGTATGTTTATTGTATGATTTGAAAGAATCCTTGACAATCAGTCCATATCTGGAATGTGTGATTTTCATTTATTTTGTTTTCCAACTGCTGATGGTTGGAGCAATTTTTTTTGGGGGGGTGTTAGCATAGATTTTTTTCAGGAGGCTTGATAGTATGTCAGGGCTCAATATAAACAATAGTATATCCCTTCTGAATTTAAGTATAAGAAAACATTCTTTAGTTTGGATAGCATGTTCTATACCATTGACGATATCAATATATTTAAGTATCTATCTATCTCTATCTATAGATGGAGTTGACACGGTCAGATCTGAACTTTAGTAAAATCACTTTAGTGGACAAATAGAGGGTTAATTGGAATAGGGAGGAACTTGAAGTAGGCAGAAACTAACAGACATTGACTATAAATTGAAAATGGGGGGTGGGCAGGGATTTACAGGTAGTGAGAAGTCCATTATGACCATGGATTGTGAGCCTGATGGACCAGAAGGATGGTGCTGTCTTCTACAGTAGTAGAGAAGGTAGTAGGTGAGGCAGGAGATTAAGGGGAAAGATAATTTGGGGGCATATTAATTTTAATATGTCTACTCCATATCTAGTTTGAGATGTCTGAAAGTCAGCTGGAAATGCAAGATCCTTATGTAAGTTTCTTGAGGGCGGGTATCTTTTTTTTGTTGTCTTTGTATCTCTAATAATTAGCACAATGACTGACATATTGTAGGCATTTAGTAAATCCTTGCTGAAGAAGATGAATTCAGGAAAAGCTTTTAGATCTAACTAAGTACTTTCGAAGAAATTTATACTAGAGAAAGTCCAGTTTAAGTTCACTTGGAGAGCTTTTCCAGGATATGTAAAATGGTGAGAAATGTCCAAAGAAAGGAAACTATAATAGATCATGTGTTGTGAGAAATGGTGATATTAGTAAATAATAACTGTCTTATCGATTAAAACTTGAAATAAAAATTAATGCTTTGGCAATTTGAAGTTTCAACCTTATATTGAGTCATGTTCAACAAATGTTAACAAAATGGCTTTATTTGAGCACTTATTATAATTTTAGAATTAACTTGATATTTTCCCACTCAGGATAAATTTTGGGGACACTATTTTCTGATAGTCCATTCAGCTTCTGTGAATTAGTGCAAAGAAATTTGGAGTAGTTATGAGTCCAAGAAGAGAATGACAGTAAATCTTAAAAAGTTACATATTATGTCCCCTCCCATTAATTGTAGAAAGATAGGCTTTAGAACTGGAAGAGATATTAAAGTTCACATTCTCTGCAATTGGTTTTAGAACTATAAATATTTCACATACTCTGAGAACTGAGAATTCCCATGCTCTAAATGTTGGTCTAGAATGACCTTGACAGATCTTCTAGTTAATGTCATTACTTCATCATGTGCTTTTATTGCTCCATATGTTGAGTTGGAGTTCTCCCATTTAATTAAGGACAGAAGTCCCTTTGTGAAATCTTTTATATGTAAAATGCAGTTGGAAGTTTAAAAATCCAATTGCTTTTTAGACCTGTGTATATTTTCTGGGCATTTTTAAGATGTACAAATAGGTTTGAGTTTGTTGTGTTCACTAGAATAGCAGGAATGCCATCATCTACAAGAAATAAACTGTTTACTTTGCTATTAAGTTTTCATGCTTGGATATACTATGTTTTCTCTGCTGATGGAAATTAACAGATAATGCTAGTGTGGTTGTTATGAAGTGGCAGGACTTGCTATAAAATTAGGATGGACTTACTTTTTTTTTTTTCATTGATAAGTCCAGCCTCGCCCTTACAACCACCATACTAGTATTACATTTCCTGTGGGAAAAGGACCAGACAGCCTTCCCAAGTATAAACTATTACACAGAAAGCATGCAAGTCAGCTTTGCTGAGGCAGCAAGAGATTCTGAAGGAGAGACAGAGCCAGCATGTGCAATGTAAATCGAACCTCTACCACCTTGGCTACCAACTGTCCTCAGATCCTGATGGAGGCAGCGATGGACTTTCAACCAAAGAGTCCTGTAACTATTGATGCTTCCAGTCCACCACCCACAGCCATCATTCTGGAAGCAATCTGTGTTCAGATAACTTCTGTAGGCACTATAGCCACATCAATTAAAGATGCAGAAAAGAATGTTGCCACCAAAGTCCTTAACATTGTGAAATGGTTAGCCATAATAAACTAATAAGATTTCATCATTGCAAATTTATCAGTAATGAGAATGAAGCTCAAAATCTAAAGTAAATTTATTAAGTTATTTGGTGAAGGAGAAAATTCAGGAGAAGGCTCCCTTCTCCATCTTTGAGAGGTTTACTTTATGTAGGGTTTCAGAGAAGGGACTGTATGTAGCTGTTAAGCTGTAGAGAAGGCAATTCCCAGGTAATGTCCATTGAGATATATAGCAGTAAGCATAAACATTCAAATTAAGGTCAATTAAATTGTAAGGATAGACACTCAAATTTGGTGGACCCAAAACACTAAGTTGGACCTAAGACCTAATCTAGGATTCAAGAATTCCTGGCAGCCATAAGCCTTCCCTGGGAGCAACTCTGAGATTAGCCAATTTACATCAAGCAATGTTCAAACAATTTTAATAAATAAGGTAAGTAGGGTTTATATATATACATCTATATATATATATATATATGCATATATATATATACATATATATATATATACATATATATGTATATATATATACATCCATATATATATATATACATATATATATATACATCCATATATATATATACATATATATATATATATATACATATATATATATATATATATATATACATATATATATATACATCCATATATATATATATATACATATATATATACATATATATGTATATATATATATATATATATATATATATGGATACATATATCTATAGCCTTATTTAGTAATATTGTTTGAATATATATATACATATATGTGCAATGAAATATTTCTTTGCAAGTGATATTAAATAAAAAGCATCACTATTTGCTTTGCCACATCACCCTAATGAGTGTAGGATGTTTCTTTCTCACATGTGGCTAAAATCTTCCATGTGGGTTGTTTCTTCCACTAGAATATGAGCTCCTTGAGTGCTGAGACAGTTTGACCTTTCTTTTTTTTTTGTCCCAGTGCTTTGCACAGTGCTTTTCACTTATTAAGTTCTTTATCCATTAATTCATTCATAGTACATTTATTTATTTATTTTAATTTAATCACCTTGCAATAAGATCAAATGCATACAAATCACTATATAGATGAGCTACTATTTTTGATCAGCTTTAAATCTGTTTGGTAATTGACAGTAGAAGCCACTATGAGCTTAAGATGACAGTGGATAATTAATAAGCCCTATTAACATAGTGTCATGGAAAGAACACTGGATTTACTACAGAGATCTTGGTTCAGTTCCCAGCTATGCTTCTTACAATTTAAGTGACAAGCCCAAGTCAATTCACTTGTTTGAACCTGAATTTCCTCATCTGTAATATAGGGAAACCAGACTAGAAGATTCCTAAAACTATTTCCTTCTTTAAATCTGCTTCTATGAATCTGTTATATTATGCCTACTTTGTATCAAGACTATGTTCATGTTTAATCAGAACTATTTGAATTTTCCACAAATAAGCTTTAAGCTGCTTCTCCTTTACTTGAGGGCTGTAATATACAAGAAGAATATAATGAAAGGAACATTATCATTCTATTCAATGCTAAAGTCTCAAGATTTAAGTATGGTTCAAGGAATCAAATATATCATGTCCTCTGTGTGAAGATATGGGTGAGGTGATGGTGGTGATAATTGAATGTGCAAAGGCCTTGGGAAATGAGGGAACTGGATCTAGAGTTGGCACTGCAGCTAACTTGTACAACCTTGGGAAAGTGACTTCTGTTCTTTTATTCTCTTGCCATTTATAAAATGGGAAAGCTGAAGTAGACGATATCTAAGGTCTCTGACAGATGTACAGTCTTATGATTAATTTTAAAACTGGTCATCTGGTGTGTAAAAAATTATTAAATAAAACCTGAAGGCCAATAAAAATACCTTTATTTGATCCACACAAAATAAAATCTTCACTTCTATGACAGATTGTAAAAAGGACCATAGGAAGTAGCAATGTAAATCAATGTGCACAGAAATGAATCAATCCTTCCAGGTTTTCAATTAGAACTCTCTGTTGGACTGAAGAAAAAAAACAATGAGGTTTCATCTAACTTTGCTAATATATTATCCAAACATACAACTTTTTATATGTAAAAATCTTCTCACATACATATACCTGAGAAGCAATTTTATTTTCACTTGAATTTTCAGTTAATCCTTGTAACTTGTGTGTCCATATCCTGTCTGTTTCTAATTTGTTAAAATCCATTTTTGCAATCATATATTTCCTCAAAGCTTGTGCAAAATTAATGTAACTCTTAACCATTAGCCAAATAGACTATTTGAGTCCTATTTCTTTTAGCTGTAATGTAACTCTTTTTGGTTAGTACAATGAGTATGTGTGTCTGTGTTGTGTGCCTGTGAGTGTGATAACAGAAATTCATCAACCAGATAATGTGGTTGGAGGTAACCAAGTTCACCTTAGCTTAAAAACTCAAAAAAGATTCTGGCTCAGTGAAGTTAACAAATGGAAACAAATTTTAAATTCTACTTAGGTAACTTTTTTGACTTTCCTTGTTTCTGATTTCTGCCTTTCTTTGGTCCTTGAATTGTATTCTTTAGATCTTCAGCAAATGAATGTTCAATCAATAAACATGTATTAAGTGCTTACTATGTGCTGTACTCTGTGGTAAGCATTTGGGATACAAAAAGGCAAACAATAGTCCCTGGTCTCAATGAATTTACAATCTAATATGGAAGACAACATGCAAACAGATATAGAGAAATGAATAGATGGACATATATATATATATATATATAGTCTATCTTGCAGTCAACAGCTTCTTTTCATATTATCACATCATATTTCACAAGATAGGAAACCATTCCATAGATGGTAGGTGCAAGGTAATACAGGTAGTAAGTGGTAGAGCAGAGCCTCCTATTCAGGCTTTGTGACTCCAAGTTGATGATACACTTTACCTGTAACATTTTAAGGACTCTATTTTGATAACCTTGTGTAGGTTTCTTCATTATGCTGTTGGTGTCAAAGGCTTAGTTACTCCATTGAGATAATTAGCCCCAAGCCTGGCCTTTTTCTCACTTGTTGCCAGTCTTTCAGTCCTGAATTCATCCCACACTACCCTCTGTTATTTCAAGATATCACCATGGAAAGGTCACAGCTATTCCATAAATACTACAAACTCTCTGGGTCTCATCCCTGGTCAAGCCAAGTGTCAAAGAAGCAACTTGTATTATAAGAAATCCAAACTGACCTTCCTTGTATAGGATTCATTGAGCTATCTGATAATAGGGAGTTCATTTAAAAAACAGCAGCATATGATGATCACTAATAAAACAAACAGAAAATTTTATTGTGAAATATAGCAGTTCAAAAGGTAACTGTGATTGTGCCCAGACTATTAAGAGACTAATACAAAGAATGGTGACCTTGAGGAGTCCATTGCTGATGAGGTCATAAAATGTGACAAAAAGAAATTACATTTTTATTGTTCCATTGATTTCACCTTTTTCCCTTTTTGATATGAAGTTGGCTAAAATATTTTTTTTTCTTTATTGTTACTTACTGAGTTTGTGCACAAGGAGAATTTCTTACTTGGCACGAGGAGAATTACACTATGTTAAATGGTGTCATCATAGGTAATACAGCAAGTTTAAATAAAGCAAGAGCTAAATTGGAACTTGAATTTGTGTATGTGTGTGTATGTGTTTATTCCAAAAATAATAACAGAGGTTTTTCTTAAATGGAATATAAACATTAACAACAGATGGGCTTTCAGAGAACAAAGAACCTATTTTCAGAGAATTGTCGTATAGACTATAAAGACAGGAGAAAGACAAATATAGAATATTATTAGTAGCACATAAGAAACACTCCAGATTTTAAAGAAAAGTTTGCAATTTTGCTGTATCTCTTGAAACTTTTCTTTCAACTACTGGCTTCTTACATTTCATCTTGAAATGAGCAAGCAAATAAATCTCACTTTAGGCTTAATATAGCTTAAATTGTTCTTCCAAGTCTGTTTCTACTTCTAAACCTTCAAGCAGTAGCTTTTACAATACAAACACTGCTGATGACATAGCAATAGAAGGCTACTATTGGTAAGTGAACTATAAGTTTCCATCCCAAATAGCTATATCCCAGCTGACTAAAGCAAAGCCAAGTCTACAAGCATTTATTAAGTGTTTGCTCTGTGATAGGCACCGTGCAAATCACTGAACATACAAAGAGAGTTGGAAACAAATGTTCACCTTTAAGGAACAAGGGAGACAAGATAAAAAGGACAAGAGAAATGTTGAGATTTACACACAACAATTTACTGATGGGATGTAGCTTATAAACAGTTGTATAGGTGATATCATGTATGCTTTCAAAATTGAATCATTAAGGAAATAATTATCCAGCCTTAAACTTGAGAAAGTCCTTGAGCCTCAGTTTTCCTATGGCCCTAGCCTGCAAAGCCTACAATTCAATGAAATGAACTTTAAAGGTGAGAGAAAACTCTACTTCAAAACTACCGAAAACAAAATGAGAATCAGAACAATTCTGAGGGAAAACATTATCCATCAGCCTTTCCTTTAGCTTTGGATTAGACTGTAAGTAAGAAAATAAACAGTGACCTAGAAAACAGTTTTTGAAAGCAAACAAACACAGAAGATAGGCAAAAATATAAACAAGTTAGAAGTCACGTCAGTTTTTAAAGGAGCAGCCTGTCAAAGATAGGGCATATTATCCTAAGAATGGGACAGAAAAAAATCAGGTGAATCAAATGCACTTTCTATTGCACATAAGAATGAAAAACAAACAAACAAACAAATAAACAAACAAACAAACACGTTTTAGTAAAAGTCTGAGTGAAAAAAGTGGAATTGTTTTGGTTGTGAAGACAGCTTTGCAAATCAGTTGACACTTTGCTGTTCTTATTGTTTTGGTTTGATTGTTTTCTGTTAAAGAATGGTGTGATTATATTTATTCTGTTCTATGTAAAAATGTTTTTTCCTCTCACAGATTAGGTATTTAAAATTAATTTATAAACAAACCCATAACTAGAAATTCTAGTATCCAGGGAAAATTTGCTAATATGGGGAGGAGGCATAGGATGACAGAAATTGCCTGTATTATGGGAAGACCTTATAATTCTCCCACACCAGCATAGATTCAAATCAACCGAGAACTCAAAACAAAAGAAAACAAACAAAAAACAAAATCTTACACCCAAATAGTAAAGTAAATATCAGCTTTCTTGTAGTTTATGGAAATGAATGTTCCTAAAATATAAAACAAAATTAAGAAGTGACAATAAATGAACAAAAACCAAAACCAAAGTACCCACCACCAAGATCCTTTACAATGCGATGGCGGGATCTTTCCTTCATCCCTGGGGACTTAACTACTTGTTCATTGTATCATATTATAAATATAAAATTTGAATGGCTTATTGATAAGTAGGTATTGGTATGGACTTTTAAAAAATTATCTTTCTGCCATCTCCCTTCATCCCTTCCCTAATATCAATGTATCCATTACTGTCATGAACAAGGACGGTGTAAGAGTTATCCATGTACCTCTTGAGAAAGCAATAGTATAGACAAGTCTGTGTTCATTGGAATGGATAAATGAAATCTGTGGATAATAAATCCCATGAGTAATTTTAGCTCAAGGGTTTAAGTTTTATGAAGGCACATAAAGATCGATTAAAGTTCCTTATTTTAATGTAACTTTTTTTTTCTCAGCCCACCTTTCTAGAGGAAATACCAACAAAGAACAACAATTCCAATATCAAAATGTTACAAAAGAAACAAAAACCCAGGAGAGCAAAAGGAAGAAGAAAAGTAAAAGACTTCTGTAAGCAGCAATAACCAGCCCTTGAATTATTGAGAATTGGCTGCCCCTATACCTTGATTTTGGAAAATGGTCTCCTGGTTGCCCCTGTGCTCCAATAAACCATCAGGCAGGACTACATTTGTCAGCTGGTGGCCAGGAAAAGAAACAGGCCTTGCCAATTAGCATAATTTCCCATCTGGTAGTTGTTCATGACTTTATGCTTGCAACATGTTTCATTATTTGAGAGGGCATCCTGCTCTCTGGAATGCCATGGGTAGAAACTTGGTTGAGGAAAACTAAGTAAAATTTTTGCCAAGGCAGAGCTAAAAGAAAGCAGAATCAACCTTGGAATATTTTGCAGTGTTCATTTTAATAATGTGTCATAAAAGGCTTCATGCTTATTTTTTCTATTGACAAAGACAAATCATACTTCTCCAAGGTGGAAGTCTGTTTGTAAAATACTGCAGGCCTTTGGTCATCTATACTTTATTTCTTTTTTTCCTTTTTGTATCAGTATGATAACTGACATTATATTATAAAGTGATGTAAGTCTAGGTCCTAGACTCTAGGATCTTCAAACTGTCCAAGGTTCTCTACCATTTTTCTTACAAGATATATAGCCCCTTTATAGATCTGGAACAATAATAACCAGTTATATGTATATCACATGTAAGGATAGTCAGTCTATAAATATTTAAGTGCCTTCAATATGCCAGGAACTTTGTAAAGCCTTGATAGCTATAATCAGGCAGTCAATAAGTATTTATGGAATTGCTAACCATGTTCAGACACTGTGCTAAGGGACTGATTTCATTGGTACAGGGAATTCCCAGGTGAGAAAATGCCTTCCACCAATGTAAGTGGGTATCTTCTCTGAGAAATTACAATCTTAGAGAGTTATCTTAAGAACTGAGAGGCCAGAATCAGTAACTGAGCCCAGGTGTTCCCAATTCTGAGACTAGCTCCACTAAACCAAACATATAGTTATTAATGTCTAGCAAAGCAAGGAGATGAATGTTCACCAAAACCTTTTTGTCACCGTGATGGAAGATATAGTGCAGACTGTATTCAGACTACAAAGTGTATATAAAGAGGGACTCCCTATGGAAATCAGGAACTCAATCTAGGATCTGTGGACATTTTGGTTAGGGGAAATTAATAATTCTACTCAGATAAAATTGATTTCCTTTATAACCTTTTTTTTTTTTTACTTTAACCATTTACATATAGTATTCTCTGAAAAGTTCTTTATGCAGGGAAGGAGAACCTGCAGCCTCAAGGTCACATGTGTTTCTCTAAGCCCTCAACCATGACCTTTTGCTCTGTAAAATATCCATTCAGGCAATCATTTATAGCACAATAGTATTCTGTCATAATCCCATAACACAATCTTTTCATCAATTCCCCTATTGATGAGCATCCCCTCAATATCTATTTTTTACTACCAGAAAAGAGCTACTACAAATATTTTTATATGTGTAGATCCTTTACCTTCTTTTGATCACTTTTGGGATACAGACCTCATAATGGCATTGCTGGGTGAAAGAGTATGCATGAATTTATAGCCCTTTGGGCATAGTTTCAAATAGCTCCAAAGAACTGCTGAACTGGTTCACAACTTTAACAACAATTCATTAATGTCTCATTTTCCACACATCCCCTTGCACCATTTATTATTTTATTTTTCTGTCCTATTAGCTAATTTAATAGGTATGTATGAGATACTACTTCAGAATTGTGTTACTTTTCATCTCTCCAATAAATGGTAGCTTAGAGTATTTTTTGAAGTGGCTATAGATAGTTTTTATTACTTCATCAAACTGATCATATTTTTGATCATTTATCAATTGGGAATGGCTCCTATTTTTACAAATTTGACTCAGTCCAGTATATTTTAAGAAATAAGGCCTTTATCAGAAAAAGAGTTTAAATTTTTTTTTCACAATTACTATTGCTGAGTTTCCCTCCAATTCTTCCTCTTTCTATTTTATTCTTTCTTTCCTTTCACACTGTCCTTCCTCAAAAGTATTTTGTTTCTGATTACCCTGTCCCTTAATGTGACCTCACTTCTATTACCTCACCCTAATATTATCCCCATCCCCTGCTACTTGTCCACAGGGCAAGATAGATTTCCATATCCAACTGTGTGTGTAAATTATTCCCTCTTTGAGCCAATTTTGATGAGAGTAAGGTTCACTGACTCCTCTTTACCTCCCCATTCTTCCCCTCCACTGTAAAAATTTATTCTTGCCTCTTTTATATAAGATAATTTACCTCATTTTACCTCTCCCTTTCCCTTTCTCGTAGTACATTCCTCTTCTTACAGCTTAAATTTATTTTTTTAGATATCATCCCTTCATATTCAACTCACACCTGTGCCTTCTGTCTATATTTATTCCTCCTAACTACTCTAATAATGAAAATTTCTTATGAGTAACAAATACCATCTTCCCACGTAAAAATGTAAACAGTTTGACATTATTAAGGCCCTTATAATTTCCCTTTCCTGTTTACCTTTTTATGCTTCTCTTCACTCTCATATTTGAAAACCAAATTTTGTATTCAGCTCTGATCTTTCCATTAAACATGGTTAAACGTACTCTATTTCATTGAATGTCCAGTTTGCTGCAGAAAGATTATACTCAGTTTTACCAGGCAGGTGATTATTTGTCTGTATTGGTCTATAATTTTCTTTCACTGCTTTGACTCTTCCAGGTGTAGTTAATAGCACCATATTTGTATCATAAAAATAATATGGTAAGACTCCTTCTTCACCTATTTTCTCATATAATCTATATGTATGAGAATTGTTTTTTAAAGGTTTGATAAAATTCACTTGTAAATTCATCTGGCCCTGGCATTGCTTTTTTTTTTTTTTAGGAAATTCATTTATGGCTTCTTTTATATATATATATATATATTTTTTTTTTTCCTGAGATGAGGTTATTTAAGTATTTTACTTCCTCTCTTTTATTCTGGGCAATTTATACTTTTGTAAATATTCATCCATTTCACTAAGACTGTCAAATTTATTAGCATATAAATGGGCAAAAGAGTTCCAAATTATTGTTTTAATTTCCTCTTCATTGGTGGCAAATTCACCCTTTTGATTCTTGATACTGGTAATATGACTTTTTTTCTTACTTTTTCTTTAAATTAAAGTAACTGAAGGTTTATATATTTTATTGGTTTTGTCATAAAACCAGCCCTTAGTTTTATTTATTAATTCAATAGTTTTCTTAATTTCAATTTTATTAATCTCTCCTCTTGGATTCGGTATTTCTAATTTGGTATTTAATTGGAGATTTTTTATTCATTCTTTTTCTAGTCGTTTTTTTTTTTACTTTCATGCTCAATTCATTGATATCCTCTGTCTCTATTTTATTCATGTAAACTGAGAAAAAAAAAAAGTATATTCCTTTCTATCCCCATTCAATTATCTCCAGAGGTCTACCATGCCTGACTTTTCTAAAATTCTATTCAACTCCTAAACTTCTTTCTTATTTATTTATTTTATGGTTACAGTTTTCTAGTTCAGAGAGGGGGAGGTTGAGGTCCCCCAGTAGTATAGTTTTGCCATCTGTTTCTTCCTTTAACTCCCTGAACTTCTCCTCTGAGAATCTGGATGCTATACTATTTGGTGCACATATGTTTAGTAACGATATTACTTCATTGTCTATGGTGCATTTTAGCAGGATGTAGTTTCCTTCCTTATCTCTTTTGATAAGATCTTTTTTTGCTTTTGCTTTGTCTGAGACCAGGATTGCTACCTCTGTTTTGTTTGTTTGTTTTTTACTTCACCTGAAGCATGATATATTCTACTCCAAACTTTTATCTTTACTCTGTGCATATTCCTCTGTTTCTAATGTATTTCTTGTAAACAACATATTGTAGGATTATGGTTTTTAATCCATTCTGCTATCTGCTTCCATTTTATGGGAGAGTTCATTCCATTCACATTCACTCTTTGGACTACTATCTATGCCTTTCTCTCCATCCTATTCCCCCACCCATTCATACTTTTCTTTCTCTTTTCTTCCTTTCTCTCCTCACTAATGTTTTGCTTTTGATAACTGCCTCCATCAGTCAGCCCTCCTTTCTATTAACCCCTCCCTTTTCTTCTCCTTTACTCTAATTACTTACTCCCTCACTTCTATCCCCTAACCCTTTTCTTTTCCTTTTTCCTTTCCACTGCATAAAGGGCAAGTAAAATTTCCATACCTAAAGGATTATGTTATTCCCTTTTTGTGCCAAATGAGAGTAAGTTTCAAACAATGTTCATCTCCTTCCCTTATTTCCCTCTATTGTAATGTTTTTCTGCCTTTTCAGGTAATATAATTTACTTTTGTCTACCTCCTACCTTCCTTTTCTCCAAGTACAATACCTTAATTAAATCCACTTAATCCACTTACTTAGATCCTTTTAACATATTTAATTAGATTTTTTTTATCATTACATCAAAGTCAACTTATACCCACCCCCCCTTTTAAATGATGTAATAAAAATACAGTTGTTAACACTTACAAGTTTTATCTTCTCTTGTAGAGATATAAATAGTTTACCTTTCTTAATAACATGTTGTTGTTGTTGTTTTTCTGTCCTATTTACCTTTTTGTGTCTCTCTTGAGTCTTGCATTTGAAGATTAAATTTTCTGTTAAGCTCTGGTCTTTTCATCAGGGACATTTGGAAATCCCCTATTTTGCTCAATGTCCATCCCTTAGCCTGAAAGATTATGGTCATTTCCTCTAGGTAGTTGATCCTTCTTTGTAGTGCAAGCTCCTTTGCCTTACAGAATATTATATTAGATGCTCCATGATCTTTAAATGTACAAGTTGAAAGTTCCTGTGTAATCCAGACTGTAGTCCAATGATATTCAAATTGTTTCTTTCTGGCTGCTTGCAGTATTTTCTCCTTGACCTAAAAATTTTGGAATTTGGCAAAAAATATTCCTTGGAGTTTTGATTTTGGGACCTCTTTCAGGAGGTCATGGGTGGATTGGTTTTTTTTTATTAATTATTTAATTCATTTTTAATTTTCAACTTGTACTTACACAAGATTTTGAGTTTCAAATTTTCTCCCCATTTTGCCCCTCCCCCCACTCTAAGACAACATGCCTTCTGAATACTCCTTCCCCTAATCTGTCCTTATTTCTATCACCACCCCCTTCTGTTATCTCCTTCCCCTTCTATTTTCCTATAGGGCAGGATAGATTTCTATACCCCATTATCTATATATCTTATTGCCCAGTTGCATGTAAAAATAATTTTTAACATTAATTTTTAAAACTTTGGGTTCCAAATTGTCTCTCTTCCTCCTTCCCCACCCACCTTGATTGAGAAGGTAAGTAACTCAAGTATGGGCAAGCAAAACACTTCCATAGTAGTCATGTTGTGAAAACTCCCTATATTTCCCTTCATCCTATCCACCCTCTGTTTATGTTATTCTCTCTTTTGATACTGTCCTTCCTTAGAAGTGTTTGCTTCTGATTACCCCCTCCCCCAATCTGTCCTCCACTCTATCATTCTTTCTTAAGATTCTAGATCTCCTTTTCCAGTTGGTTGACTTTCTTTTCAAAATGTTCTTGTTTTGCTTGGATTGTTCTTATGTTTTCTTATTTTCTTCTCAATCTCTCTCATTTGATTTTTAAAATCATTTTAAAGTTCTTCTCTGAATTCTTTTTGGGAAGATGATCATTTGATTTTACTCTTTGGGGTAGGAGAAGACTTTTTTTTTAATTCAGCATCCCCCTCTGAAGATGAACCCTAGCCTTCTATATTATGATAGTAACTTTCTATACTTGGGTTCTTTCTCCTTTGAATTTTTTATTATTTGTAATAGCTTTTTATTGTAATTCCTCTAGTCCTGAGTTTTGGTGGATGGTAACTCTGGCCTCAAATTCTTCTTTACTTCTCCTCTCTGGTCCTCTGGTCTGGAATTGAAACCAAGACTCCACTTTCTTGTAAGTGCTCACAGTCAGCAGCATCCCCATCCCACTGCTTTTGCACTTACCAGGTGTGTGCTGTTTCCTTTTCACCCTGGGCTGTGTCTGGGCAGCACGCCTGGGCCTGGCATCCTTTGTCAGTTGAGGTTCCCTCAATCTTCCTTTGACTAGATGCCTGACTATCCACACTATCCAGGATGTAAAAATTTCTGTGACTGGGACTGAGGCTACCTCCCAACCTAGTTAGCCCTGGGGCTCACTGCTTGCTGTTTCAGTGGAATCAGGATAGAGGTGATTACACTTCACAGGGACCAAACCAGGGTCCTGGGATTTTTCTTCAAATCTTCTCCCAGTTATACCAGAAGGACCATCATTTTGTCCCAACTCTTTTCTTTTTTTTTAATTTTTGCCTTAGCTCTATGTTTGCCCTGAGGTACTATTTTGTCTTGTTTGTAGGGGAAATAAGGAGAGCTTGGAATATTCTTACATACTCTGCCATTTTCCCAGAACCCTCTCTCTTCCTGAAATCCTCTGCCTCTCTTACTTGATTTTCAAAATCCTTTTTGAGTTCTTCCATGGCCTGAGACCAATTCTTATTTTTTCTGGGAGACTTTGGATATAGGAGCTTTGACTTTGCTATCTTCTTCTGAGTTTATGTTTTGATCTTCCTTATCATCATAGTAACTTTCTATGGTCAGATATTTTTGTTGTTGTTTGCTTCTGTCCCCAGCCTATTAACTTCACTTTTATTCTTTGTTGAAGTAGGGCTGTACTTCCAGGATGAAGCATCGATGCACTGTCCCAAGTTTCAGGTGTTTTGTGAAGCTATTTTCAGAGATACTTCTAGGGACCTATAAATTTTCAGTTCTTCTGAGGTGGTATGATTTAAGGAGAGGTATTTATTACTCTCCTGTCCTATGCTGTGCTCTGTGAGAAAACATAAGCACTCTTTTGTGCCTTGGAACTCTGATAAGGGTCTCTGCTCCAGTATGGCTATAAGCTATGTTGTGCTAGTGCTCCTTTTTACCCAGGGACTGCCACCCAGGAAAGCAACCTTGATCTGAGTATGGACAAAGCAAGAGTTCTGCCTCAATGCTAGCAATGAGTGCCCTTTAATCTCATGATCAGTTGTTAGACCTCCTTACCATATGTGGGCTGAGAAGCAATTGCTATAGTTGAGTCAGTGGTTCCCAAGGTCCACTTCTGGTTTGCTGGGGCCAGGATTGTGCTGGCACAGGTTGTGCTGTTCTCTGTTCCTCACTCACCCTGGTGGTACCAACATTTACTGCCAACCTTCTACGTTGTCTTGGGAAGGAAAATAGTTTCTATTTCCTAAGTAGTTTCTTCTCCCTTGGCTCATGTTATACTGTTACCTCTTATTTCTCCTGCTATCTCTATTATTATGTAAGATCTCTATATCTATAGTGTTCTGTATCTGTATCTATCTATAATCATACATAACAACCTCATTACCACCCCCTCTACTAAAGCTGCTTTTCTTCCAATCTTCCCCACATCTCTTGACAGTACCGCCATACATAGTGGATACATAACTTTAGAATATTTCCCTTTTCCTTCACTACCAGTATCACTATCCTTGGTCAAACCTTCTTCACTTCTAAACTGGATATTGAAATAGCCTCCTCATTCCTAATTGCTTCTCCCAGTACCTCCACTTTTTAATCCATTCACAACAATTTTGCCAAAATAATCTTCCTAAGATATGTCTGACGAAGTCACTACTCACAAATTTTCAGGGTCTTCTATATTCTCTAAAATAAAATATGAATTAATAATCTTGGTATTTAAAAAATACATAATTTGTTTCACATCTCCCTTTACAAATATGACATATTACTCTGTATATTGTACATATATACTGTATATTTTATATATTATATGTAATATTATATATTGTATATATAATGTATATATGCTATATATTAAAACACTACCCTGGTCCCATTGACCCTTGATGAACTCTGTTCTTCAAGGTTCTTACTCTTTTTTTTCTCCTTGGCCGGTAATTATTTAAGAAGATACATTAAAGATCATATGCAAAATGAAAATGCAGAGCTTGCTGTCAAATGCAATAAGCAGCAGTTTATATTTGAGGCATTGATGCCGTACAGGGAGTACTATAGGCAGCTGTAAGGTCAATGAGGGCTTGCCTGTTTCCTGCCTTATTGCAAACTTTTTTTTTCCCATCATGTGTTAATAATATAACTTGGTCAATGTATGCCATTCTTTTCCTGAAGGTCAGCTTGTTCTTCTTAGGCAGGGGGTCAATGATGTCCTCAATTGGAGCTATTCATTATTATGTGCTTCTTAAGTGCATGCAATACAGAATAATAAAATTGGTCCATTAGTTCTTTGTCCATCCAAAGGTTCATTAGTTCTCATCATTGGAATTCATTTTTGCTGCATCTTTGTAGCTTTTGTTTCCTTTTCCTCATTTAGACATACGTTTTAGGCACCTTTCTTTTTCACCAAAGAACAAAAGGCTATTTGAATTCTGATAAAAATCTTTCCTGGTTTAGTAGCTTTGTCTCAGTAAGGAAAATAACTGTAATGCTGTATATAATGTTATAATTGGTTTTCCAGAATCCGAGGTCTCATCTACTACCCAACCCACCCACCCTATGTACACTATACATTGCTGCTAAATTAATCTTCATAAAGCATATGATTCTGTTTTTACCTCATTCAAAATAGAATTTTAATTCTTCTACTTCAGCTTTTACTACCTACAGAATAAAGTCCAAAGAGCACAGCATTCCCTTCCAGGCTCACCATAATCTGTCTTCAATCTCCATTTCCAGTTTTATCTCCTACACTTTTCTTATACATAAGGTCATGGAATTAGAACTAAAAGAGAACTTTCAGGCCATGGCCAGGTCCAAATCAGTGATAATCCTATAATCTATTCTCACCCACTACTTTTGTAGATGAGAGACTTTATGTCCAGGGAAGTTAAAGAACTTGTCAAAGTTCATACAGCTAGTGAGTTACAAAACCAACTTTTAGGCCAAAGTCCTTAGTCTCCAAATCCAATGTTATTTCTGCCATACTATGGTGTCCATAACTTATATTGTAGACAAATATGGCTATTCATTATTTCTTAGATGAAGCTTCCACTTTTCACAATTCCATACCTGTATTCATACTGTTGTCCCTCCTTAAAATGTCCTTCCTCTCTTTCTCCAGCCCTTGTTTGCTTAACCAACTTTCATCCTCAACCATCCTCTGAGGCACAGGCCAAACATCACCTTCCCTATTAAACTCTTTGTTTCCCAGCTGGAATTTATCCTCTGAGTTTTCATAGTATTTGGCACATCTCTTCTGAGACTTTTTTCTCTTTTTCTTTCTTTCTTTCTTTCTTTCTTTCTTTCTTTCTTTCTTTCTTTCTTTCTTTCTTTCTTTCTTTCTTTCTTTCTTTCCTTCTACAGGGTCTTGTATTTATCACACACTTACATTATTCACCACACTGGATTGTAAGCTTCTCAAGGATAAAGTGCATTTTTTTTTCTTTTTTAGCTCTATATACTTTCAATCCTTTATACATTGTGTTATATGTAGTACCAGCATCTAGTAATTTTTTTTTCTCTATCAGCTTGATATCATATGGGAGGTTTAATAATATGTTTTAATTGTGCTTACCTCCACCCTACTCTCTCTGACTCTGTCTCTGTCTCTGTCTCTGTCTCTCTCTCCCTTTTTCTCTGCCAGTGAAACTAAGGAGTAAGTTTCTGGAGCACTAAATAGCTACATGTGAGTCTAGGGATTCAAATACTCCAAAAGAAGGTTACAAAAGTTTATATTTCAGTCAGGGACATATCCTCATTTTCTCTTATTCTTTGGCTATCTAATTATATATGAGCTTTTGCTCATGGGAGCTCCCCATGGGAGACTGTTTGCTAAACTTCCAAAACCTTTATTAGGTCACGTTGAAAATAATTACTCAACTAAACAAGGGAACTTCAATGGCTGGCACAGATTTGTAAGTAATACTGACATTTTTGACTCATTTTCTTTTGTAATCATGAGGGAAAACAACAATATTATAGCAACTGTAAGAAGTATAAAAAATTCCCTCATTTCCATAAAATAAGCAGGCTGGGTTACATGATGTATAAAATCTCTTTTAACAGAGCAAAAGCAAAAACATATCTAATTAAAAGAGATAAGGAAGGAAACCATATATTGCTGAAAAGTACCATAGACAATGAAGTCATATCAATGCTAAAAATATATATCCCAAATGGTATAGCATCTACATTTCTGAATTAGAAGCTTAATGAGTTACAGGAGGAAATAGATAATAAAACTATGCTAGTGGGGAGCCTCAACTTTCCTCTTTCAGAACTAGATAGAACTAATAAAAAAATAAGAAAGAAGTTAAGGAGGTGATTAAAACTTTAGAAAAGTTAGATATGATAGACCTCTGGAGAAAACTGAATGAGGATAGAAAGGAATATACCCTTTTCTCATTAATACATTGCAACTACACAAAAAATTGACCATGGATTACAAGCCTGTACAACTTGCAGGCCTCAGGCTGCTTACAACAGTCACCCACTTTCAGGAAGCCAAAGGGTTTCAGATAGCCCTCAAAAAATGTAGAGGAAAACATCCTTTGTATGTAGAGGAAATTTTTTGACCTACTGCACATAGCCTAAGGGTTATTAATTATGCAGGACTGATGTAATAGGACATAAAAACCTCACAACCAAATGCAGAAAAACATAATAGTAAACATATCCCTTTAAGACCATAATGCAATAAAAAATTACATTCAATAATGGACAATGGAAAGAGGGATTAAAAAGTAATTGGACATTTAATAATCTAATCTTTAAAAAAGTGGGTCAAAGGACAAATTATAGAAACCATCGATAATTCAATTAAAATGTCAACAATCAGGCAACTTACTAAAATTTATGGGATGCAATCAAAGAGGTACTTAGGGGGATATTTAATCTGTAATTTCTTACACCAATAAATACAGGAAAAAAAAGCAGATCAATGCATTGAGTGTGCAGCTAAAAAAAATATAAACCTAGAAAAAAGAACAAATTAAATATCTCCAATTAAACACCAAATTGGAAGTCATCAAAATAAAAAAAAGAGAGAGATTAATAAAATGGAAGGTAGGAAAACCATAGAACTAATAAATAAAACAAAAGCTGGTCTTATGAAAAAAAAAAACAAAAATAGAAGTGGTAAAACATTGGCTAATTTTTTAAAAAATGCAAAGAAGAAAACCAAATTGCTAGTATAAAAATGAAACGGATGAATTCACCACCAATGAAGAGGAAATTAAAACAATTGTTAGCAGTTTTTGCCCAATTTCATGGCAATGCATTTGATAATCTAAATGGAATGGATGAATATCTACAAAAATATGAATTACCCAGATTAACAGAAGAAGAAGTAAAATACTTAAATACCACATCTTAGAAAAAGAAAATGAATACGCATTACTGAACTTTCTAAGGAAAAATCACTAAGACCACGTAGATTCACGAGCAAATTCTACCAATCACTTAAAGAATAATTAATTCCAGCTGAAGGAATCCAACTAAATTACTTTTATGACACAAATACAGTGCTGATACTAAAACTGGGAAGAGCAAAAACAGAGAAAGAAAATTATAGCTCAATTTCCCTAATAAATATTGATGCAAAAAACTTAAATAAAATACTAGAAAAGAGAATACAGCAATACAAGGATCACAAGAATAATACACGATCACCAGGTTGGATTTCTACCAGGAATGTAGGTCTGGTTCAATATTATGAAAACTAATAGCATAATTGACCATTTCAATAACAAAACCAACACAAATCAAAATATCACAATAGATACAGACAGAAGCTTTTGAGAAAATACAACACCCATTGCTATTAAACACTAGAAAGCATAAGAATAAATGGAAATTACCTAAAAATGGTAAGTAATATTTATTGAAAACCATCAACAAGCATTTTAGGTAATGGAGATAAGCTAGAAGCCTTACCAATACAATGAGGGATGAAGTGAGGATGCCCATTATCACCGTTATTAATTTATCTTGTACTAGAAATATTAACTATAGCAATAAATGATGAAAAATAAATTAATGGAACTAGAATAGACAATGAGGACACTGAACTGTCACTCCTTTAGGATGATATGATGTTATATTTAGAAAATCCTAGAGAGTCAACTAAAAAAACTACTTTAAATTCCAATTGATAAATGGTCAAGGGATATGAACAGACAATTCTCAGATGAAGAAATTAAAGCTATCTATAGTCATATGAGAAAAATGCTCTAAATCATTATTGATTAGAGAAATGCAAATCAAAACAACTCTGTCATACCACATCACACCTATGAGATTGGCCAATATGACAAAACAGGAAAATGATAAATGTTGGAGAAGATGCGGGAAAATTGGAACCCTAATACATTGTTGGTGGAGTTTTGAAATGATCCAACCATTTTGGAGAACAATTTGGAACTATGTCCAAAGGGCTACAAAAATGTGCCTAACCTTTGATCCAGCAGCAGCACTTCTAGGGCTATATCCCAAAGAGGTCAAACAAATGGGAAAAGGCCCCACATGTGCAAGAATATTCATAGCAGCTCTTTTTGTGGTGGTAAAGAATTGGAAATTGAGAGGATGCCCATCAATTGTGGAATGGCTGAGCAAGTTGTTGTATATGAATGTAATGGAATACTATTGTGCTATAAGAAATGATGAATAGGCTAACTTCAGCAAAACCTGGAAAGACCTATATGGTCTGATGCTGAGTGAAGTGAGCAGAACCAAGAGGATTTTGTACACAATAACAGCCGCTTTATGTAATGACTAATATTGCTAAACTGAACCCTTTTCAGTATTACAAGGATCTAAGACATCTCCAGAGGCCTCGGGATGGAAAATGCTGTCCACATCCAAAGAAAGAACTATGGAAGTCACATTGCTATGACTTATTTTTAACTTCTGTTGAGTTTTGTTTCATCTTTCTGATGGTTCCTCCTGTTGGTTTTAATTTTTACTTACAACTTCACTAATGTGAAAATATGTTTAATAGGAATGTAAATGTAAAGCCTATATCGGATTGTGTGCTGTCTTGTGGAGGGTGGGGGGGGAGGAAGGGAGAGAAAAATTTTCAACTTAAAAGCATATGAAAGAGATTGTTGATAAATCAATAAAGTAATAAAATTGAAAAAAATACTTTAAAATTTAACAATTTTAGCAAAGTTGCAGAATATAAAATAAACCAAACAAATCATCAGCATTTCTCTATATTACCATCAGAGTCCATCAGTAAGAGATAGAGAAATTCCATTCAAAATAACTGTAGACAATACAAAATACTTGAGAGCCTAACTGCCAAGACAAACCCAGGAACTATTTGAACACAACTATAAAACACTTTTCACACAAATAAATTCAGATCTAAAGAAAGAAAAATATTAATTGATCATGAGTAAGCTAAGCCAATATAAGATAAATAGCAATTCTTCCTAAATTAATCTATACCATACCAATCAAACAATCAAAAATATTTTGTCAACGTATGAAAAATAATAACAAAATTTCCTGAAAAACTAAAGTGCAAGGATATTGAGGGAATCAATGAAAAGAAAATGCAAAAGAAGGTAGTCTGGACATACTAGATCCCAAACTGTATTATAAAGTGGTAATTATTTAAACAATCTGCTACTGGCTAAGAAATAGGGTGGTGGATAACTGGAATAGACTAGGTATAAATTGCATTATGGTAAATAAGTATAGAAATCTATGATAAACCTAAAGATCAAGATTTTGGAATAAAAACTCGTTGACAAAAGCTGCTGTGAAAATTGGAAAATATTGCTTCAGAAACTAGGTACAGACCAATATCTCACACCATAGACCAAGGTAAGGTCATTATAACAGAAAAGGAAAATGTTCAATGTTGGATGTGATGTGGGAAAACTGGGACAGTAATGTATGGTTGGTGGAGTTGTGAACTGATCCAACCACTCCATAGAGCAATTTGAAACTATGCCCAAAGGGTTATAAAACTGTGCATACCCTTTGATCCACCAATACCGCTGCTAGGTGTATATTCCAAAGACATAAAAAAGGGGGCAATCTATATGTACAGAAGTATTTATAGCATTTTTTTGTGTTGGCTAAGAATTGGAAATCAAAGGGATGTCCATCAATTCGGGAATGGCTAAACAGGCTGTGGCATATGATTACAATAGAATATTATTTTACTGTAAGAAATGACAAACTGGATGACTTCTGAAAAACCTGCTAAGATTTATGTGAATTAATGCAAATTAACATGAACAGAGCCAGGAGAACATTGTATACAGTAGCAGTAATACTGTTCAATGAAGAACTATGAATGACTTAGTTATTCTCAGCAATGCAATAATGGAAAGGAATCTCAAAGGACTAATGATGAATCATACTATCTACCTTCAGACAAAGAACTGCTATTGTTTTAATATAGATTGAAGGATGTTTTCTTTTTGCTTTTTGCTTTCTATGTTTCATTTTTTCCCTTTTCATTCAAGTCTTCCTGTGCAAAATGACTAAGATGGGAGTATTATTATAAATAATTGCATATGCATAATCTACATTTGATTGCTTACCATCTCATGGAAGGAGGAGGGAATGGAGTGAGAGAGTGAGGCATAGAATTTAAAACCCAAAATTTTAAATGAATATATTTTAAAAATTAAAACTTTTCTAACTCTAAATTATTTTACCCCATGATCCCATAAATAGTTGAGGTTATGTCAGACTGACATACTTTAAGGTTAAGTTCATAGGTCATGTTCTTATTAATTTAATATATTGCTTTTTGGGATTTCTCTATTTGTAACTCAATTTCAGTACAGGAAGGTAGGTGCCACAGTAATTTGTAATGGATGTGCAGTCAGAAGGATCTGGGTTCAAATCCAGTCTCACATATTTAATAGCTATGTGACCCTTTGCAAGTAACTTAATCTTTCTCAGCCTGTTTTTCCTCCTCTCTCAAATGAGAATGATGGTGATGATGATGATGATGATGCCTACAACCTGAGCCTCAAGCAATTATTTATACTATCAATTACAAATGAATTCATTGAACTTATATCTAGATCCTAATTAGTGCTAATAATAAATCTCCTGAAGTAGTCACATGTATTTAAATTCACAGTATTCAAAGTTTTAATTTTGTCAAATATAGTAACTGGTTCCAGGCTAATGGAAAAGTGTAGAGTGAATTTGAATAATGACATCTGTTTTAAGGATTCATTATTCGCATTTAGCAGGATCTAGCTGTCTATACTGGCTGATAATAAATCCTGAATACTAGTGTTTTTGAACCTCCATGAACATAGGAAATACCTTATTTCTTTATTATTATTATTATTATTATTATCACTATTATTTTAAGTGTTCATAGTGCTATGGTATATTAGCTTTTGGGGACTTTATCTAGAGGATAAAATATAATTGAATATTTTTTCCAAGCACATGGAATATCATGCTTTGGAAGCCAAAAGCTTTAGGAGTTATAATGTACACAAAGTTTCTTGTCTAGCATGATTAAAGGACTTGGAAGTTTAGGTCACATGAATTTACTTTGATTCATATATCACTTTCTTATCTACACATGAAAATAGTACCGATACTGATGTACATTTTCTACAATGTGGAATAAATGTAAACACAGAGTTCCCTTATCTTTAGTCTTTAGTCTTTCTCATTCTTTTAAGTTTTAGTATAACATAATCACCACTTTTTTGTTTTATACATTCCACTGCAAATGAATGTATTAGTAAATAGGCAACCTAAAAGTAATGAGGCATTTTATAACTAACTAGTCAGCCCTTGCAAAGCTTAATTTCCTGTCAGGGTCACACTTAAAATCTTATCATAACAATGCAGCTTGCATTGTTTACCAATTGTCTTTAGAAGTATAACTTCTATGTTAATCAAATATTTAATAATATGCACTAGTCATTACATACAATATTGGTGGATGGCCAGATAATTCTACTATCTCCCTTATGTGACTCCTGGGAATCTGATGCTTTGATTATATTTGAAAAATAATCACGACAAAGAAACAAATTTTAAAAAGGGAGCAGAACAATGATGGAAAAGTAGAGTGAACAAGCCAGGCAAACTCTCAAAACACTGCCCTCTAAGTAACTTTAAAATAACACCTCCACTTGAATTCTGGAGTAGCAAAACTAACAAAAGGCCAGACTGAGACATTTATTTTATAGGCCAAGGAGGTCAGCAAGGCACATCTGTGACATGAGAGTGGAGGCCAGTCCAGAGTGCATACTGCAACAGCACCAGGGGCAGGCATTAGAGTCAGCTGCAACAGCAAAATCAGTATCATCAAGAGTTCTCAGCCCAGAGATGGTCAGGAGAACAACAACTGGTCAGAAAGAGATTAAAGAGAATCTGAACTGACAGTGAGCCTGGGACCCTGTCACATTACCCATGCACAGTTCCAGGTCACGGTTCTTGTTTGTACTTCCAGGGTGAAGAAGAACATCTATGGTCACAAGCAAGGGAGTAAGGGGATTATTTCAGTACCCCGAGGAATATTATGGCTTGTGCCTATGTAGGAATAGGAGCCTTTCCAGAGTAAAGACTAGAGTACGAACCATAACAGTTTCCACACCTCTCCCCAGATCGTATTGCTTTTGAAGCACCATAAGCTTGCAGAACCCTAGAACTGCCTCTAAAAAGAAGACAGGAAAAAAAAAATCTGAAGTTTGGAACAGTGCCTCCACACCCCATGTAAGCAGAGCCCAACTTTTACCTAAGGGCTAAAGGCAATAAGTAGGCTAGTAAAATGAGCAAGCAGCAAGAAAGACTTTGACCAGAAAAAGCTACTAGAGTAGCAAGGAAGACCAAGATGCAAACTTAGAGGAAGATAACAATGTTGAAAATAGCTACAAGCAAAGTCTGAAAGAAAAATGCTAATTGGACACATGGCTAACAAGAATTCTTAGAAAAGTTTTAAAAAGAGATAAGTGTTATAGGGGAAATTTTGTGAGAAGAAATGAGAGTGATGTAAGAAAAATATGAAAAGAGACTTAACAACTTGGTAAAAGAGAAAAAAATAGTGAAGAAAATTATACCTTAAAAATATGAAAGGCCTAATTGCCAAAGAGGAAAAAAAATCACCAAAGAAAAGAATTCATTAAAAAGCAGAATTTATCAAATGGAATAAAATGTACCAAACCTCAATGAATAAAATAATTCCTTAGGAATTAGAATTGAGCAAATGGAAGCTAATAACTCTGTGAGACATAAAAAAAAAAAAAAAACAATTTAACAAAGTCAAAAGTATAAAAAAAATCTGAAATGTCTCATAGAAAAAAAAACTGAAAAAAAAAACTGACCTGAGAACTACACGAAGGAAAGATAATTTAATTGGACTACCTGGAAGCCATAATCAAAGAAAGAGTCTAGGCACCTTTTTTGCTAAGACTATACATTGATACTGTATTGTTGTTTGTTTTTTCCCCATTGGTACTGCTACACATGTCTGCAGCAATGGCACATTGCTAATGTAGGATACATGAGAGAAAGAATCTATACCTTTTCCCCTACAAATCCAAAGAGGTGCAAGGGAAAAGGTAAAGAATGAGCTACTTTCTCAAGCTGGCTTTAGCTTTTTAAGAAGCTACCAGAGGTATAGCTGATTCTTCACTCAGAGAGTCAATAAAAACTATATCCCATCAATGCACTTTCTCGAATAGTGAATGCTTTATATTTCAATCGTACTTGTGGAGATATTTCTTTATATTTTTTTCTGGTAGATTTTTTACATTGCTCTGCTACATTCTACTGTCATATCATCAAGGAAAACTTCTAACAATCCTATTTTATGAGAGATACAAAACAAAGGACCCTATGGCATAATTGAGCTAGCTGATTAAGGTAATGGTGAAAGCTTCATGGAGTGTGTGCTGCATTGAGTTAGACTGCAATGAATGAGTAGGGATTCAGTGGTGACATAAGAAAGGGATGGTGTTTCTGGTAAGGAACTGTAAGCAAAAGCATACAGGAAGCTGATTTTATGGATGTTTGAGGAACACAGGACTAGAGTAGCTTGATTGCATATAGAATATTTGGAAGGTAGTAAGGTGAGATAAAACTGGAAAAGTGACAGGGTACTAGATTACAGAGAACCTGTAATAACACATGAGAGAACGTGAACTTTATTTTGGTTGGCAAGAGGGAGTCACTTTTTTTTTTTAATCAGGGGAATGACACAAGGAAAAGAAATATTATTCTTGCAGTAGTATGAAGAATGAGCTAAAGAAGAGATGAAAGTAGAAATAGGAATAGCTTTCAGTAATCAGTTATAGTAGTCCAAACTGTTGATAATGCAGTAAAATAACGAACATAAATATTAAAAATCTCTGAAGATAAAAAAAAGTAGGTTAGATAAGAAAATCAGTAGGTAGCAACTAAAATCACTAAAAACATATAACATGGGGGTCAGACCTATGCAGCAACAAAACTGAGAAGAAAGACATATGCAGGGATTACATGAATCTCAAAAGAGATCATGTATCATATTCACATATGAATATGTAATTGTTATATGATATTTATATATTGATGATACAGAATTTCTATGAACACAGATGCAGATATTCAGATGAAATTCACCTCTCTCACTCATTCACCTTCCATTCCTCTCACCCCAAATCACAGGAATACAAAGATGGGTTAGGATTTCTTGTTTCCCAGGTGTTCCCATATCATTCCTGTCAGCACGTATAAATATGTTGATAGAGTAATGTTCTTGAACTGACAATAGGAAATAGAAGACATCTTTACCTATGTCCATGTCCCTGTGAATTGAGGGGAAATGAAAGGACAGCCTTCTAATGAAGAACACTGAAAGTGACTAGGCTTCCAATATGTATACAAAGGTCTTGACCTGCATAAAAAACTGGACTAAACACACAATGAGGCTTTTCAGAGTTTGCCCTTTGCTAAGAATATAACAAAAGGAAAAAAGAATATTTCAGAAAAGAAAGAAATGCTACTATTATCAGTGTAAGTTCTTGAGTGAGAGAAATTACTTTTTTTTGAGAGAAATTACTTTCAGTTGAAAATGTTTCACTAAGATTATAATGGAATCAAGGAAAATATGTATCATTGATATAAAAATAGGACAATCCCTTGTTCCATGGAATATCTTGATATTATTCCTCCCTTGTAGTGTAGCCCAGTTACAAATTCACTCTTGTAAGTAGCTACATATTTTACACTGTGCATTCTATTCTTACATTGATGTTCCAGGTCATTCATTGGAATATTTCTTTTGCATTCTTGAAATAAAGCCTTAACATACATTTATATTAACATTGTTGAGAAGAGAATGCTTTATGAACAGTAAAACACTGTTCAAATATTGAGTTGCTGTTATTATTTATAAGGGTTTATTTCTGAAGCTAATCACAAATACTCAAAAAGGAAAGTGTCCATGTGTGCTATTGGGTCTGCCAGGTAATCCTCTCCTCACACTTTATATTCTGCATGGTGCATTCTGGGTAAGAAATCATGATTTTTCATGTCACTTGAAGTAAAAAAGTGACTAGAATGGGTTGCTTGGTAATGAATGTTTCTACTTTGTTTTCGTTTTTCAAAATTCTAACAAGCTCAGGCTAAAATGATGAGAACTGCCCACCACTAAGGTCATCATGGCCTAATTAGTTTTCCTACATCGTCACAGTAATTTTGCCTGACATGACATGGAGGGGAACCTAAGGAGGCAATCAGCAGCTAACAGCCATGGTGATCATTAGTTACACCTAGTGGCACAGTAATTATTTACTGACTGTGACATTTTACATGAAACAAAACAGAAGTGTGACGTCCCATTCCTTTGTCAAAATACCAATAGCAATATATGCCTAACTTATAGGGAGAAAAAGCTATGTGTGTATACACAAACATGTGTGTATATATAACATGTATGTGTACATATGTCGATACATACATGCATGCATAACATGTGTGTTCAGTTCTGGCATAATGTGATACATGCATTCCTAAAGATCTCTGTGATATGCAAAATCAAATAATAAAAAACATAAATTTTATAAAGAAAAAGGCATTAGGGTACATAACTCAAAACCTTCACCAATGATACAATTTTTTAAAAAGATAGGAACTTACTAAAAATGATAGCACACTTTTATACATGTTAAATTATAATATAAAACAGAAATATTAAAAATGAAAATTGTATTATTGTAAACAAAAAAATCTAATTTTATGATATTTGTTGTGTAATATATGTTTCATATCTACATTTTTTGCTGGGACCAAGTTCTCACAAGGAGGTACTGCTAAAGTCTACAGTTAAACTCTTGGTGGAGTCATGAAATATTCCAACTATACTGGAGAATGATTTAGAACTATTCAAAAAAGGCTGTAAAAGAGTGCATATTCTTTGACCCAGCAATACCACCATCTGATCTGTATTCAAAGGGATCAAAGAAAAAGGGGAAAAAAAAGATCTGTATGTTCAAAAACATTTATGGCAGCTTAATTTGTTGTGCCAAAGAATTGAAAATTGAAAGGACATCCATCACTTGGGTAATGACTGATCAACTAGTGGTATGTGATTGTCATAGAATACTATTGTGATAAAAGAAATGTCAAGTAGGATGGTTTCATAAAAACCTGGGAAGGCCTACATGAATTGATGCAGAGTAAAGTGAGAAGAACTAGGGAACACTGTACCCCCCAAAAAAAACAGTAATATTGTAACAATCATTAACTGTGAAAGACTTAGCTAGTTTGACCAACACAATGATTCTAAACAATTTCAAAGGACACATGATAAAAAAAAATGCTATCTACTTCCAAAGAAGTCTCAGTAGAAATTAAAATGTAATTTTTCCACTTTCCTTATTTTTCTTAGTCTTTTTCTTTTTCTTTTCTTTTTTCTTTTCTTTTCTTTTCTTTTCTTTTTTTTTTCTTCTTGGAAACATGGCTTATGTGGAAATATTTTTGCAAGACTCCAGATGTATAGATGAGATCATATTGGGGGAAGGGAGAGAGGAAAATAATTTGGAACTTTTTTTAATGTTAAAAATAAATAAATAATACTTTAATTTTTAAAAAAATTCTACAGTTTAAGATTAAGCAGCCAAAATTCCAAAATATAGGGATCTATTATGGCCTAGTTTTGTTGTTATTAGGAAGTATTTAATCTTGTAGATAAGATGAGCAAATTGCACATGATACTATACATACATGTGTGTATGTATGTATAAATGTATATATGTATGTGTATATATATATATATGTAATACATAGTGATAGATTAATTTGTATCAAGTCTTTTCATAAATCAATGGAAATCTTAAAATAAATCTTGAGGCTGCTCCATTATTAATTCACCAAGAATGATTTGAATTATTGAAAAAAAAAAGTATAGGCTGTCTCATGATGAGGATTCTGGCTAGTTTTGTTAAACAATTTAAATCCAACAATCTTTGGGGCATTTCTACTACTTCTATATGTTCTTTCAGCCTGTTTGCATGAGGATAGTGAAGAATGATGATAACAGGCCATATGAAGTAAAATTCTAAAACTTGACTGAGACAAATACAAACTAAAAATCTATTTTGTGAAGTGATTCAGAGATTATTGTTGTAGTGAGGGTAGAAAGCAGAATTAGGAAAACTTAAAATAACATTGAAGAAACATAATCATGATTTCTCCCCAAAAAAGTCTTGCAAATGAATATAGATTCTGATTTGAGAGTGATATTCTACTGAGTGTTACATAAAATTAGTTCCATTTGGTAGGTGATACCAAATAGTTCAGCATGTGTTATATGCTCTGATATTCTCCTCTGCAGCAAAATAAAAATTAGGTCACTGAATATAATTTCTGTTCAATGTTGATATGTGAAAAATTTTTTAAATGTCTTACATGTCCACATGAGATAGCTGTGTTTAGGAACAAAACAATTTCTTCATTGAAATTTTTCTTTATGCATGGAAGACACATTCAAAAAAAATAATTTATTTTTAGTTTTCAACATTCACTTCTATAAGATTTTGAGTTCCAAAATTTCTTCCAATATCTCCCCTTACCCTGCAAGACAGCATGTAAATTGATAGAAGCTTAACACATACAATCATATTAAACCTATTTTCTCATTACTCATATTGTGAAGAAGAATTAGAACCAATGAGAGAAACCACACAAAAAAAGAAGAAATAAAAGAGAGAGAGAGAGAGAGAGAGAGAGAGAGAGAGAGAGAGAGAGAGAGAGAGAGAGAGCACGCAAATAATATTCTTCTATTTGCATTCAGAGTCCATTATTCTTTTTCTGGTTGTGGACAGCATTTTCCATCATGAATTTTTTGGAGTTGCTTAGATCCTCACATTACTGAGAAAAGATGAGTTTATCAAAGTTTACCATCTCATAATGCGACTGTTTACTGTTTACAATGTTCTCCTGCCTCTGTTCATTTCATTCAGCAGCAGTTCATATAAGTCTTTCCAGCTTTTGCTGCAGTCTCCCTGGTCATCATTTCTTACATAGCAATAGTATTCCATTACATTCACATATCACAACTTGTTCAGTCATTCCTCAATTGATGGGCATCCCCTCAATTTCCATTTTTTTGTCACCACAAAAAAAGAGCTGCTATAAATATTTTTATATATGTGGGTTCTTATCCCATTTTGTATCGTCTCTTTGGGATACAGACCTTGAAGTGACATTGTTGGGTCAAACTGTATGCAGTTTTACAGCCGTTTGGGCATAGTTCCAAAATAGCTCTTGAGAATGGTTGGATAAGTTCACAACTCCAACAACAATGCATCAGTGTCCCAATTTTCCCACATCTTCAGCATTTATCATTTCCCTGTTTTGTCATGTTAACCAATCTGACAGGTGTGATGTGGTACCTCAGAGTTGTTCTGATTTGCATTTCTTTAATCAATAGTGATTTAGGGCATTTTTTCATAGGACTCTAAGTAGCTTTAATTCATTCCTCTGAAAACCGCCTGTTCATATCCTTTGACCATTTATCAATTGGGGAAAGAATTGTATTCTTCTAAGAGACTCAATTCTCTATATAGTTTGGAAATGAAGACTTTATTAGAGTCACTAGTTGTAATTATTTTTGCCCTAGTTTTCTATTTCCCTCCTAATCTTAGTTGGATTGGCTTTGTCCATGCAAAAACTTTTAAATTTAGTGTAATTAAAATTATCCATTTTGCATTTCACAATGTTCTCTACCTCTTGTTTGGTCACAAATTCTGGAAGACATATTTTTTAAAATTTATTTTTAATTTAAGGAATAAAACAAGCATTTCCATAATGGTATAATAAAAAAAAAAAGGATTGCAGATGAAACTGCAAATCTACCAAGGACAACTTGTTATTCCTTTCAAATACACAATAAAATTATGACATATATTTCTTTTTTGTCTCCCCCACCACCACCCTAAAGTTATTATTAGACATGAATACATGCATACTTACATATGTATGTATATAGGTATACACACATGTATACCTATATACATATATATGTAAAATTATTCTATGCGTACTTCTATTTATCAATTTATTTTCTACATAGAAATAGCAACCTTCTTCATACATCCTTCATATTTAATTTGAGTATGTACAATGTACAAAATAATTTATTTTCTCAAAGTAATTCTTAAAATAGTGCTGTTACTGTATACAATGTTCTCAAGATCCTGCTCATTTTATTCTTCTTTATTTTATGCAGGTCTTTCTATGTTTCTTCCTAAAATCATTGAGTTCATCATTTCTAATAGCACAATAATATTCCATCACAATCATATACTATGACTTGTTCAGTCATTCCCTAGCTGATGGGCATCCCTGCTATTGCCAGTTTTTTGCAACCACAAAGAGAGCTTCTATAAACACTTAAGAACATATAGGTTATTTTGCTTTTTCCCCAATTATCTTCAGAAATATAATGATTAGTGATATTGCTGGGCCAAAGGGTATAGGTCAAGTGTGGGGAAACCTGAGACCTTGAGGCCACATGTAGCCTTCTAGGTCCTTGGATGTGGCTTTTTGACTGAGTCCAAGTTTTACAGAATAAATCCTTCTATTAAGAGGATTTGTTCTGTGAAATTTGGGTTCAGTCAAAGGACCATACTTGAGGACCTAAAGAGTGACATGTGGCCTTGAGGCTATAGGTTCCCCACCCCTGGTATAGGTAGTTTTTTACTACTACTACTACTACTACTAATAATAATAATAGTAACTCATTGGGCATAATTCAAGATTGCTCTCCAAAATGTTTGCATTAGTTCACAATTCCACCAAAAATGAATAAGTGCCCCAATTTTTCCACATCCCCCCCACATTTGTCACTTTCCCCTTCTATTATTTTAACTAGTCTGGTAGGCGTAAAAAGATATCTCAAAGGTATTTTAATTTCCCCTTCTTTAGTCAATAATGATTTAGAGCATTTTTTAACATGATTATGAGTTGATTTACTTGATTACTTCATCAGGAAAATTGCCTGTTCATTTTGCCTGTTCTTTTGATCATTTACCAACTGGGGATGGCTCATATTCTTTTTTTTGGGGGGGGGTTATTTTTTTAATTAATTAATTAATTTTTAGTTTTCAACATTCACTTCCACAAGATTTTGAGTTCCAAGTTTTCTCCCCGTCTGCCCTCCCCACACCCCAAGACAACATGCATTTTGAATATTCCTTGCCCCATATGACCTCCCTTCTATCACCCCCTCCTTTTCTTATACCCTTCCCCTTCTATTTTGCTGTAGGATAGGATAGATATCTATACCCCATTGCCTATTTATCTTATTTCCCAGTTGTATGTAAAAACAATTTTTAACATCCATCTTTAAAACCTTGAGTTCCAAATTCTCTCCCTCCCTCCCTCCCTACTCACCTTCACTGAAAAAGCAAGCAATTTGATATAGGTTATACATATGTAGTCATGCAAAACACTTCCAGAATAGTCATGTTGTGAAAGACTATATTTCCCTTCATCCAATCCCACCCCTCTGTTTATTCTGTTCTCTCCTTTGACCCTGCCCCTCTTGAAAAGTGTTTGCTTCTGATTACCCACTCCCTAATCTGCACTCCCTTCTATCATACCCTCCTCTCTTATCCCCTTGACCTCTATTTTCCTGTAGGGTAAGATAAATTTCCATACCCAGTTGAGTGTGTATGTTATTCTCTCCTTAAGCCAAATCCAATGAGAATAAGATTAATTCATTCCCTCTCACCTCCCCCTTTATCTGATGAACTTTCTATAAAATTTTCCCCAATTTTATACTTTCCTTCAGATCTTGGCAATATTTTTCTTTTAGTATAACAACCTTTGAATTTAATGTAATTAAAATTATGCATTTTACACTTAGCTTTCCTTTCTGTTTCTTCATTCATTGTTTGCCTATCCATAAGTGTGATAGGTAATATGTTCTATTTTCTTCTAATTTTATTGTAAAATCTGTCTTTATATCTAGGTTATGTATCCATTTTGACCTTATCTTTGTAAATAGTTTGAAATATTAGTCTATGCCCAGTTTCTGCCACACTGCTTTCCAGTTTTGCCAACAATTTTTACCATATAATTAAATCTTATCACAAAATTTTAAGTGTTTATACTTGTCAAATAAAAATATTTCAGTAATTACTGCTTTGTAATATAGTTTAAGAACTGGTACTGCTAATCTTGTTCCTTCACACTTTTTTTATTATTTCCTTTTATATTCTTGATCTTTAAAAAATTTTTCAAATGAACTTTATGTTTTTTCAAATTTAGTAGAAAAATAGTAATTTAAGTGATAACATGTCAATGACTATTTCTCAGTCATTTTTTTTGTTTGTTTTGTTTCTATTTGGAAACTACTATATTTTCTGAGTGATACTGGGATCCCATGTAGTCAGTTGTGAGATATGATCATTTTGAAGAACAGAAGGAAGGCTTTTGTCACAGGAAAACCGTAAGTGGAGATAAAACAACACCATCTGCTAGCTGTACTATTTGATGAATTAAAATAGGAAAAGACTCAGAGTCATGTGATAAAAGGATAATTAGCTGACCCTGAAGTGGTTAACTACTTGATCCATCTTATGACACTACTTTGGTGGTAGCAGTTGTGCATCTGAGTTTAGAGATGTTACCTTTTTCAGTAAAAGACCACTTTATACAAAATTTTGCTGACTCTCTTGCCCCACTTCTATCACCTCCTCATAGGCAGGTTATTCCAAGAGACACACTATCTTTGAGAGCCAAATAATACAGCAGTATTTTATATTGTTTGTATGTATATGCCAGTTAGGAATCCTTATAGCATTGCCTATCCTGTGTATGTCAGTAGAACCTGTGAACATGCTTGACACCTAAGGCAAGGTTAGAATACATCTACCAACACCATCTTTTAGACTGCGGCTAGAAGATAGCATAGAGAAACTGACTGCTTATGCAATTTTGATTTAGGCAATTAATATTCAGTAAGCAAAGTAAAAGGTAAGAAAGAAGGAAAAAATTACTCCACAATAAGTACAAACAAAGTCTTCGGTAGGGTGGGGGATTATGTAAAGAACAACAGTAACTACAACAAATGAAGTAAGAATAAAAAAGAAATTACTTCTCTCCAGGAAAAAAAATGAAAAGAGAATAAATAAAGTCAGAGCCAAGATGGCAAAGTGAAAGCAGTGACTTGCTTGAGCTCTCCTCCAAACCCCTGCAAATACTCATAAAACATGGCTCTAAATAAATTCCGAAACAGCGGGAACCCACAAAAAGACAGAGTGAAACAAATTTTCAGCCTAACACAACCTGGATGATTGATCAGAAAGGTGTATCCCGCTGGGCTGGGAGAGCAGCACAGCTCAGCGTGGGCATGCAGGTCTCCATGAACATGGAGCAGGCCTCAGAGGACTGAATCTCGGGCAGCTGTGGCATTTTCCAGACTCCTCAAACCACCAATGCCAAAGACAACTTAGAAAGTCAGTGGGAAAAGTCTGTTTCTGTCAGTGCTGAGAAAAGAAGGCAGGGTTTCAGCTCCATTCCCCAAGAGCTTGGAACTGGGGGGCAGCTGCTTCCAGAGCTTCCGGCCCACAGACTGAGGGGAAATCCAGTGGCTAATCACAGAGGGATAGCAGGGATCTCTTTGCCAGTGCTGAGGCAGGAATCTCTTGCTTTGCCCGTGTGTGGATCTGGGTCACAGTTCTGGGTGGTGGTGATGAGGTGAGGAGGAACACTGGTGTGGTGGAGCTTGTAGTGGCTGTGGAGAGAAACCCTTCCTCTCAGTTACAGGACAGAAAGGAATACTTTCTGTGCTCACAGGCCAGGAAAGGAGTAAAGACCTCTCCCTTTACCATACCACCTTGGTAGAACTGAAAATTTACAGGTCTCTACAAGTATCTCTGAAAACAGCTGTACAAACCCAAGAAGCTTGGGACAGTACATTCTCCACATTGGAAGCAGACTCTCACCTTAACAAAGAGTTTAAAACTCAAGTAATTGGCCAGGATCATGAGCAAGCAGCACAAAAAGAGTCAGCCCGTATTATCTTACTTTGGTGAAAAAGAAGATCAAAATATACAACCAGAAGAAGACAACAAAGTCAAAGCTCCTACATCCAAAGCCTCCAAGGAAAATATGAATCAGTCCCAGGCCTTGGAAGAGCTCAAAAGGGATTTTGAGAAGCAAGTAAGGGAAGTAGAGGAAAAACTGGGAAGAGAAATGAGAGTGATACAAGAAAATCATGAAAAACAACTCAGCAGCTTGCGAAAGGAGACCCAAAAAATACTGAAGAAAATAACACCTTAAAAAATAGCCTAACCCAAATGGCAAAAGAGGTCCAAAAAGCCAAGGAAGAGAAAAATGCCCTAAAAAGAAAAATTGGCCAAATGGAAAAGGAAGTCCAAAAGATAACTGAAGAAAATACTTCCTCAAAAATTAGAATAGAGCAATTGGAGGCTAGTGACTTTATGAGAAATCAACACTGTAAAAACAAATCCAAAAGAATGAAAAATTAGAAACAATGTGAAATATCTCATTGGAAAAACAACTGACCTGGAAAATAGATCCAGGAGAGAGAATTTAAAAAATTGGACTATCTGAAAGCCATGATCAAAAAAGAGCCTAGACATCATCTTTCAAGAAATTATCAAGGAAAACTGCCCTGATATATAGAACCAGAGGGCAAAATAGAAATTGAAAGAATCCACAGATCTCCTCCTGAAAGAGATCCCCAAAGGAAAACTCCTAGGAATATTATAGCCAAATTCCAGAGTTCCCAGGTCAAGGAGAAAATATTACAAGCTGCCAGAAGGAAAGTTCAAGTACTGTGGAAACACAATCAGGATAACACAAGATTTAGTAGCTTCTTCTACATTAAAGGACCTCAGGGCATGGAATATAATATTCTGGAGGGCAAAGGAGATAGGTTTACAACCAAGAATCACCTACCCAGCAAAACTGAGTATAATCCTTCAGGGGAAAAAATGGTCATTCAGTGAAATAGAGGACTTTCAAGCATTCTTGATGAAAAGACCAGAGCTGAATAGAAAATTTGACTCTCAAATACAGGACTCAAGTGGAACATGAAGAGGTAAACAGGAAAGAGAAATCATAAGAGACTTATTAAGATTGAACTGTTTACATTCCTGCATGGAAAGATGATATTTATAACTCATGAGACCTTTGTCAGTATTAGGGTAGTTGGAGGAAAAAAATTATATATGTATATGTAGATAGATAGATAGAGGGCACAGGGTGAGTTGAAGATTAAGGGGTCATATCTGGAGAATAAAATTAAGGGAGAGAGGATTATACTAGGAGAAGAAGAAAGGGAGAGGTAGAATGGGGTAAATTATCTCACAAAAAAAAAACAGAAAAGTCTCTTACAGTGGAGGGGAAGGGGGAAGGTGAGAGGGAATGAGGAATCTTATTCTCATAGGATTTGGCTTAAGGAGGGAATAACATACACATTCAATTGGGTATGGAAATCTGTCTTACCCTACAGGAAAATAGGGAGAAGGGGACAAGAACAGTGGGATGATAGAGAGGAGGGCAGATTGGGAAAGGGGAAAATCAGAAGTAAATACCTCTGAGGAGGGACAGGGTCAAAAGAAAGAATTGAATAAATGGAAGAGCAGGATAGGATTAAGGGAAATAGAGTTAGTTTTTCACAACATGTCTACTATGGCAGTGTTTTGCATAACTGCAGATGTACAACCTATATTGAGTTGCTTATCTTTTCAATGAGGGTGGGTGGGAGGGAGGAATACAGAAGATTTGAATCCTAAAGGTTTAAAAACATATGTTTTAAAAAAAAGTTTTCACATGCTACTGGGAAATAAGAAATATAGAAATGGGGTACAGAAGTCTGTCCTGCCCTACAGGAAAATAGAAGGAGAAGGGGATAAGAGAAGGGGAGAGAGATAGAAGAGAGGACAGACTAGGGGAAGGTATATTCAGAATGCGTGATATCTTGGAGTTGGGGGAGGGGGGAGATAGGGTGAAAATTCATAAATCAAAAACTTGTGGAAGTGAATGTTGAAAACTAAAAATAAACAAGTTTATATATATATATATATCTATATATAGATATAGATATATATCTATATCTATATCTATATATAGATATATATATAGATAGATATATATATATCTATATCTATATATATATCTATATCTATCTATATATATATATATATATATATATATATATATATATATATATAGAGAGAGAGAGAGAGAGAGAGAGAGAGAGAGAGAGAGAGAGAGAGAATAAATAGCAGAGAAAGGAAGGTGAAAGTCCTTACACAAGTTTTGGACTTCCTGAAAATTGAATATAAGTATAAGAACTCAATATACACATGAGACAATCAGAAATATTAGAACAAAGTTAAAGATTGAAAAAAGAAGAAAAAATATAGCATGTACTACTTAAAAAGTTACTTATCTAAAAAATAGATTGAGGAGAGATAAATTTATAAATTGTTACAATCCCTAAAACAATGACCAAAAAATAAATAAATAAATAAATAAAGGGGGGAAGGGAGGAATACCTTTTTAAAAATCATCTAAAACTTCTACCCCTATTTAGTTTAGAAATAGAAGGGAAAGTAAATGATGATGATGATGACGATAATGATAAATAATTAATAATAATAACAATAACAACAACAACACCAACAACAATAATAATAAATAGTGTATTTTCTAAGTTGCCAAATAAGCAATGAGGGAAGAAGGATCTTAATCATATTCTTTCATTTTTTTCTCTAGTGTTTTCTTCTTTTTACTCATATTTTTATTATTGGGTATTCGATAAGGATCTTCTTTCAGGGAATTAAAAAAAATAAATGCGTGAATAAGATTTTCTGGAAGGTATTTGGGATATAAATATATCAGTGAACCAGTCTCCACCATATTGATCAAAAAACAACAATGGAAATTTACCATATTTAGTTCTGGGAACATAGCTAAGATTGCAGAAAAGAGAAAGCACTCTGTTTAGCTATTCCAAAATTCCCCTTCAAACAACTTCCAAATAATGCCTCAAATTGAATTTTGGTGTGGCAGTACTAATAAGAGGTCAGGGAGAACAATTCTTCTGGCCCAAGACAACTTAAAAGTTTGGAAGGAGAGATGGTATGCAGATATTGGTTAAACCGAAGCCCATGTGGATGAAACACCTGTGATGGAACTAGGTGGTCATAACAATAGCAGCAGTGTCTTTAGGAAATCTCAAGAAACAGGTAGTAAGGCTACCTGGAAACTGCTCAGAAAGAGATTTTAGAGGACTATACATTGTTTGCAACTCCATTGCCTATACCCATTTCTGGATCAAAGTTCAAGGACAGAGAGGAATATTTTCAGGCATGAGAAAGCCCGGACCATGAAGATCAATATCATTTGCAATCCAAAGGGAGTTGGGGCTCTGAGGATCAGTAGCACTTCTAGTTACAAGGAAACAGTATCCCAAAGAGCAGTATCAATTGCAATTCCAAGGGATCAGAGGCCTTTCCTCCATAAGAACCTGAGGAAAGTTCAGGGGAGATGTGACCACACCCCTCCCCAGATCACACCAACTTGGAAGCACCAAATACTTCCACATTCCCAGAACTAGCCTGGAAAGCGTCAGTGCAAAAAAAAAAATGCTGAAGCTTGGTCCAGTGCTCCACTTCATGCAGGGAACTCATCCAAAATTTAACATAAAGTTAAAAGGCAAGATACAGGCATGGGAAATTAGCAAACAATAAAAATGAACCTAACTGTGAAAAGCTACTACGGTGACAAAAATGTTCAAGACACCAACCTATGTGTCAAAATAGCTTACGAGCAAAGCCTTGAAGAAAAATTGTGATTTGAACACAAGTCTGACAAGAATTCCAGGAAGAGCTAAGTGATTATTAAAATTATAAAAAAGTGGTAGGGCAAAAATGTGTCAAGTAAATCAGAGGAAGGGAAGAAAATTATGGAAGGACAATTAAAAGCTTTGTAAAAGAGGCACAAAAAATACTGAAAAAAAATCCCTTAAAAAGCAGAATCGACCAAATGAAAAAAGAGATACAAAACTTCACTAATGAAATTAACTCTTCAAAAAGCAGAATGGGGCAAATGGATAAAAGTTAGAATTTGACAAGTGGAAGCTAATGACTCCTTGAGACATCAAATAGCAAAAAGACAAAGAATGGAAAAAACAGAAAATATAAAGCATCTAATCTGTAAGAACAAGTGACTTGGAAAATAAATTGGGGACAGATAATTTAAGAATTATTGGATTACCTCAAAACCGTGATCAAAGACAGAACATAGATACTATATTTCAAAAAAAATGTGAGGAAAGACTGATGTGATATTCTAGAATCAGAGAAGGAAATAGAAATTGAAAGAATCCAGCAAACACCACCTTAAAGAAATCCCCAAATGATATCTACCAAGATTATTGTAGAAAAAAATACCACAGGTGCCAGGTCAAAGAGAAAATGCTTCAAGCAGCCAGAAAGAAACCACTCTAATACCATGCAACTAAGGTCAGGATAATGCTATATTAAAGGAGCAGTGGGTTGGTATAAGAAGGCAAAAGGTGAAGGATTATAACCAAAAATAACATACCCAGAAAAATTATATATTATCCTTCAAGGGAAAATTAATATTTAATGAAATAGAGGCCTTTCAGCATTCCTGACAAAAAGACCAAAGCTGGATAGAACATTTAACTTTTAAATACAAGAATGAAGAAAAGACAAAAAGAAAAGACAAAAAAAAGCAAACATAAAAACGAAATCATAAGGGATTCAATAAAATTAAACTGTTCACATTTCTAAATAGGAAGATGGGGACCACAACTTCTAAGAACTTTCTCTTTATTAGGGGAGTTAGAAGGATTCTACATAGAGAGAAGGCATGAGAGGGAGTTGATTATGTTGGAATTATGTACGAACAATGCCTGGGTGAGAAAGAGGGTTGCCTTGGGAGAAGGGGGGAGAGGAAGAATGAAGAGTATTATCTCACATAAAAGAGTTTTACGAAGAAGAATTTTTTACAGTGGAGGGGAACATGGTTTAAAGAAGGGAAATATATATATATATATATGTGTGTGTGTGTGTGTGTATAATATATATGTATGTATATGTATATACACGCTTACATACATATATAATATGTATATACTTACACACACACACACACTCAATGAATGTGTACATCTATCTTACTAAACAGGGAAGAAGGAAGGAAATGGGATGAAAAAGGAGTGAAAGGGTGGCAAAAAGGAAAGTGCAGAAAAGCAGTTAGGTGGCAAAATGAAAAAAAAGCACTGATTCTGGAGTCAGGAAGACATGAGTTCATATCTGGCTTCAGACACTTGCTAGCTGTGCGACCCTAGGCAAGTCACTTAACCTCTGTCTGCCTTAATCCTTTGGAGAAGGAAATTGAAAACCACACCAGTATCATTGCCCAGAATGCCCCATATGGAGTCACAAAGAATCAGACATGACTGAACAACTAAACAACAACAGTGAATAAAGGAAGGCAATTATCACAAGCCAAATAGACTTCAAAAAAGAGAGAGAGAGAGAGAGAGAGAGAGAGAGAGAGAGAGAGAGAGAGAGAGAGAGAGAGAGAGAGAGAGAGAGAGAGAGAGAGAGAGAGAGAGAGAGAGAGAGAGAGAGAGAGAGAGAATAGGAAGAAATAGAATAGAGGGTAATGTTCACCAAATGGTATAGTTTCTAAATTCTTAAAGGAAAAGTTAAATGGGTTACAGAATAGAATAGACAGCAAAGTATACTAGTGGGGCACTTCAACTTTCCCCTCTCAGAGGTACATAAATCTCACATAACATAAATAAGAAAGAAGTGAAGGAGATAAATAGAAAATCTTCAAAAAGTTAGATATGATAGACCTCTGGAGAAAATTAAATGGATGTAGAAAAGAATATACCTTCTTCTCAGCTATTACATGACAACTTTACAAAAACTAATCAAGTAGCAACAAAGCATTAAAAACTTCAAAGCCAAATGTAGAAAAGGAAAATGTTAAATGCACCATTTTCACACCATAATGTAATAAAATTCTATTTCAATGAAGGACCACGGGAACAGGAGCAAAATATTGATTGGAAACTAAACAATCTAATTCTAAAGAGTGATTAAGTCAAAGAACAAACCATAAAAACAATCAATCATTTCATTAAAGACAGTGACAAAGACAGTGAACTAATAAACTAGGACCTAATTTTATGAAAAACATAAAATAGATATATTGACTAATTTGATTTTTAAAAAAGAAAACTGAATTCCTACTATCAAAAATGAAAAGGGTGAATGCACTCCCAAAGAAGATGTAATTAAAGTAATTATTAGGAGTGATTTTTCCCAGTTATATCAAAATTAAAACAAACAATCTCAATGGAATGGGTGAATATCTACAAAATCATCAATTTCCAGCATTGAAAGAAGAGGAAATTGAGGAGAGGGAACCAAGATGACAGCGTAAAGGCAGGAACTTACCTGAATTCTCCCTAAAAACTTTCCAAATACCTTTAAAAATGACACTAACCAAATTCTAAAGTGGCAGAAGCTACAAAAAGATGGAGAGAAACAAATTTCCAGCCTAAGGCAACTTGCAAGTTCATCAAGAAAGATCTGTTGCACCAGAATGAGAAAGAAGTGCAGTCCAGCTGAAACTACATCAGCACAGACAAGGTCCCACAGGAGCAGGCTTTGCGAGTACAGCAGCAGGGCCTGTGTCCAGAGCTCTTAGCTTATAGATGGAAAGAGGTTGAACAACTGGTGACAAAGGGATCACAGGGATCTTTTTCCTAGCATTGAAGCAAGACTCTCATACTTCATCAGTAGTCAGATCCAGACACCAGTCCTGGTTGGTAGTTCCAGGCTGAGAAGGGGCACTCAGAAAGCAAAGCTTGTGGCCACAGTGGAGTATGGACTCTCCTCACAGTTCCATAGCAGAAAAGAGGGCTTGTGGTCACTCACAGACCAGAATACTGGCCAGGAGAGGAGTAAATACCTCATCTTAGATGATATAGCCTTAGAAGAACAGAAAACTTAAAAGTCCCTACAAATATCTCAGAAAACAGTTGCAGAAGACCCATGAAGCTTGGGACAGTGCAACCTCCACCCTTGAAGCAGAGCCCTATTTTAACAGAGCTAAAAGCCAACTAATTGTTGAAAAAATTAGAAAACAGCAGAAAAAAAAATCTCTGACTATAGAAAATTTCTATGTTGAGAAGCAATACCATAACACACATTCAGAAGACAACAAAGTTAAAGCTCCCTCATCCAAAGACTCTAAGAAAAGAAAAATGAATAGTTGTCAGGTCACATAAGAGCTCAGAAAGAATTTTCAAAATTAAGAGAGGTAGAAGAAAAACTGGGAAAAGAAATGAGAAGGATACAAGAAACTCAAGAAAAACAAGTCAACAGCTTGGTAAAAGAGATACAAAAAATATGGAAGAGAATAATGTCTTAAGAAACAGACTAGGCCAAAAGACTAGGCAAACAGACTATGTAAATGAGGTCCAAAAAGCCAATGAGGAGAATGCTTTAAAAAGCAGAATTGGAAAAGGAGGTCCAAAGCTCAATGAAGTAAATAATTCCTTAAAAATTAGAATGGAGGGGCAGCTAGGTGGTGCAGTGGATAGAGCACTGACCCTGTAATCAGAAGGACCTGAGTTCAAATCCAGCCTCAGACACATAACATTATTAGCTATGTGACTCCAGGCAAGTCACTTAACCTCAATTGCCTTGCAAAAAAAAAAATAAAATAAATAGAATGGAGCAAATGGAAGCTAATGGCTTTATAAGAAATCAACAACAACAAAAATCAAAACCAAAAAAATGAAAAAATTGAAGGCAATGTACAAAAAA